>NC_058091.1:110760000-112010000 GCF_020171115.1 Neogale vison
CATGATTAGAATTTAATGAAATGCATCACTAAGGCTGAGGAAGGACAAATTTTTTATGCAAAATAAATAGAGATGGAGTCTTTAAAGTATCATACTGCAAGATAAGAAAGCTGCCATTCTGTTTGCATTTCACATAAAACTTCCATTTTTGTTCTATGTATTCAAGAGACATTTCTTCTTTCTCTGCTTATTTTTAGGGTACTTTGAATCCCTATTGTGTGTTATGGGATGACTCAAAAACGTAAGTGACAGATGTTTTCTTATATTACTCTGGGTTAAATATTCAAAGCACATTAAGTTATTTCAGCTGCCTGCTAGTCAACAGGAATATGATAAGTTAGTGGGATGTGAGTTACACTCAGAAGACATTCTCCTTTGTGCATCTGCAGGACAGGATGATGAATGTGTCTGTGTGTGATGATGCCATCAGATTACGTCCCAAGATAGAATTGTGTTACCTAATATGTAAGGCACATTGCAATGCAAATTCCATGAAGATTTTTTAAAAGCTCTAATATTTTAAAATCATAGAAGTTCAAATGCTGTTTCAACATTTTGCTCTAGTCATTCAGCTTAGCATTGCAGAATAAAATGCAATCTCTATGGTCATTTAGCCAATACATTTCTTGCATGACCTTGAATCTATTATCAGAGTAATGTGATATTTATATGGCTCTTCCAAATTGTTTTGTTATAAAAACATTGGAGTGACATTTAATTTTCTTATTCATATATTTTATGAATTCATGAAGACAAAGGAAAACCATTGCAATAAATAAGGATTAATAATTCTTCGATGCATTCCTCTGTACAAGAAATTGCAATATATCTTGTCAAAATCATCTTAGTCTTATTAGTAATTCTATGGGATTTTAAGGATAGTCTCACAGAGCAGAAAAATCCTGATTAAGTGTTAATTAGACCCTTACACTTTAAATACTTAGGTACATTTATTTCCAGATTATACAGCTGTTTTGTTTTGGTTTGTTTTTTTTTTTTTGCATGGGGGGGAGATAAATATCAATCAATCCCAAAGGCTAATACTGCCCTCTGGATGCTGTCAGATAGGGTACCATGATGTTGAGTTCGAGGTATTGTAAGATTTTCTCCAGTGTTCTTCACCCTAAATCTAATCTACAGCTGAGGTTTTACTATGCTACTTGCATCTCACCAGTAGCTGTACTGGAGAGTCTAGAAAAAGGATAATTAGAATTCTAGGTAAAGGAAATATCTACTGGATATGATTATTTCTAGGATACTGATATAGTTTACATTACAGTATTTATGTGGTTGATGAATCAGTAATGTTGGGCATATTATTTGCTGTAGATTCTGATATTCTAGGGATCCTCTTCTTCAAGGAATTTTAGTGCCATAAGGAGAATCCACATTGCCATGATGATGACATGCACTGGATGTCTTCATAGATGTCATTATTTTTTTCTTTTGAAACACAATACAGAAATCCATGGTAGTAAAAGCTTTGCTCTCTACCATTAGCCAGAGAAGACTCGAGTAGTATATTCTGACACACTGTTTAGTATGTTGTATAGTCAAGGGAAGAATGAAATGCTACAAACATCTAATTGAATATTTTCTACTTAGGAAAAATATGCCATCTTAAACTCCTGATTATAGCTACTTGCATATCTTTGTGAATAATAATCAACTTTGATGTAGTTTTATTATCTTTTTAGTGGTTAATGTGCTTCATGTTAATCCAAACAGGGGAAGTGTTAGTTTTTCCTAAAGACCTTTGGAACTGTTAAAGGAATACTATGAAGAAACAGCATTCCTCTATTTTGTGATGCTCTTGGTTTCCTTTCACAGAAGGTCTAAGCTTTTAAGTTTAATGGAGAGAGATAATGGTGTTTGAGGTTAGTGCTAATCTTGGGAATCAATCATACTCTTTCTCCAACATCTGCTAAAACATCACTCTTATCCATGACAAAACAAACAAAACGGCAATGTCTTAGCTTTACAAAAATCAAGTTTTAAGTTGTCCTTGAAGAAAACTATTCAGTCAGAAGTGTGGTAATCCGCCTTTCAAAGTAGATTATCTGAAGAGATCAGTGTAGTTCATGTTTCCTTGATGTACCTGAAAAGTAATCAAAACTGACAGAACTTCTGTCCCATCACACTTTTTATCAGAGTGTTTTATCATTAAGTTGTTTTTCTGGGTGAGTTTTAAATAATGAAGGTTAAGACAACTTTATTTATTTTTTTCACATTTGTATTATTTTGATCATGGTCCTATATAGACATAATAACTTTACCGATGCAGTGATTTCAACTTTGAGTATAAGTGCTCTAAGTATAGTTAGTCGTGAAGAGATATGGCTACTAATTTTTATACAGAATAGAGTTTACTTAAACAATGCTCTCAAGACTGCATTAATAAAGTTGAGATGTAATTTTGGTTTATGTTATCAGACTGTCTTACCTTTTTCATTGAATTACAATTGATATATAACATTATATTTGTCTCAGGTGTACAACACAATGATTCGCTATTTGTATGTATATTGCAAAATGATCCCCACAATATGTCTCCTTAACATCCATCACCACACACATATATCTTTTTCTTGTGATGAGAACTTTTTTTACTCTGTTAGCAACATTCAAATATGCAACCCAGTATTAACTATAGTCACCATGCTCTAAATTATATCCCCATGCCGTTTATTGTATAATTTTGTGTAACTGAAAGTTTCTAGCTTTTTTTTTTTTTTTTTTTTTTTTTAGTTTCTAGCTTTTGACCTCCTTCTCTCTTCGCTCATTTTGTCCACCTCTTACTCCCCTCCCCTCTGGCAACCTCAAATAGCCCTACTTTTAATTTTTAATTAATTTTTATTATAAAATTATTATTTGAGTATCATTTACTTATAAAATTTTAAAATTAACTGCTAAGGCAAAAGTACCCATTAATCATCACCAACTCTAGTATCTACATCCACTCATATCCCCAAGGTCACTTCTACTTCTATTTTGTTATGTGTAATTTCAGGTATCCACTCACGCACTGACATATGTATGCAACCATAAAAATTAATATTATTTTTACATAAATAATATCATACAGTATGTAACATTGGTATCATCAATTTTTAATTTCACAATATAGTGTGGAAATTTTAAAACTGTACTACATATGTTACACTTTCTTATATTTACTACATTACATAAATCTATCATAATCAATCAAGTATTCCTAATATTGATGGCATTGAGGTGATTTTAAATTTTTTTAATGGCGTGTATTGTGCTTCTGTGTACCTCCTTGTACATCCCTTTTTGAGGTTATCTCTGACCATCCGGTTGAAAGTGTTATTATTCTCTTATTCTCTTTATATCACCCAATTTTATATTCTTCACAGCATGCATTCCTACTTATTTATTTTTATTTGCTTATTGTCTGTCTCCTCCACTAGGAAGTAAATGCCATGAGAGAGATACTTTATCTTTCTTATTCATCACTGCACTCTTAATGCCTAAGACATTCACACACAGTATATATTCAACAAGTACTTCAACCCAATTCTTGTGTTAGTTTTGCCCAAGAATCAATATTTGCATTTTTCTCAGGTACTCTTTCTCTTTAAGAATTATTTCTATTTATGTTTCATCTTATTAGTTCCATAACAATTAGATCTAACATTAGAAGTTTTAAAGGGAGAATGCTTCATCTTGGTATAATACTCAGGTCCATTATAAATGGTCAATTTTATTTCTAATTATAATTACCCTGATAATCCCAAGCAAGAATATTTTTATTTTAATCTGATTGGGTACAATAGTCTCAGACAATTTCAAAACATATTTTCATCTTGCTTTGACTAACTAATTGGCGGGATGCAGAAAATTTTCATTATGGGTGACCCATGCAATTAATTGAAAGTACTTCCTCACCTCAGAAATGCTTTTTTGGTTAGGAGAAGCGTTTCTTTTTAAATGTTTAAATGTTTTCTTTTAATATAGCTTACAAAGTTATCATTAAGATAATAATTTGCACATTTTGGGGGACACTCTAAAGTTTGTCCATTAGATCATTTTCTGGAAAACCCATAAATTATCTATGGTCTTTTAATTAACTTGTGGTCGTTCTCCATGGGTCTGAGTAACACCATCTGATGCTGTCAGGTTTGTGAAGGATCATGTTTGTTTTCAGAAAATGTGTCAGAGTGTCAATCATGTGAATTTCAATTATAATTTTGTAACTATTGCTAAACAGTTTTATCAATCCATTTATGACTTATGTGCCTCCCTTGTGGTCCAAAACAAGAATTTTCAATGGGCTTTCCATTTTTCCACATTTCGAATTGATTTATTGCAGTTGGGAGTAGCAATAGTCACATTTTGATTGAGACTGATACCAGCTTGTTTTGTTTTTTTGTTTTGTTTTGTTTTGTTTTGTTTCCCAATTTATTTATTTTCAGAAGAACAGTATTCATTATTTTTTCACCACACCCAGTGCTCCATGCAAGCTGTGCCCTCTATAATACCCACCACCTGGTACCCCAACCTCCCACCCCCCCCCCGCCACTTCAAACCCCTCAGACTGTTTTTCAGAGTCCATAGTCTCTCATGGTTCACCTCCCCTTCCAATTTACCCAAATTCCCTACTACTCTCTAACGCCCCTTGTCCTCCATGCTATTGGTTATGCTCCACAAATGAGTGAAACCATATGATAATTGACTCTCTCTGCTTGACTGATTTCACTCAGCATAATCTCTTCCAGTCCCATCCATGTTGCTACAAAAGTTGGGTATTCTTCCTGTCTGATGGAGGCATAATACTCCATAGTGTATATGGACCACATCTTCCTTATCCATTTGTCCGTTGAAGGGCATCTTGGTTCTTTCCATAGTTTGGCGACTGTGGCCATTGCTGCTATAAACGTTGGGGTACAGATGGCCCTTCTTTTCACTACATCTGTATCTTTGGGGTAAATACTCAGGAGTGCAATTGCAGGGTCGTAGGGAAGCTCTATTTTTAATTGATACCAGCTTGTTTTATCTCAAGTAATTGAATTGCAGTGATTCCTCTCCTTTGCTTCTGTTGCCCTTATTTCTTCATCCCCGGGACTTTTCCCTCTCTTTAGTCATTTATATTGGTAGTCACCATTTCATATACCTGACAATATGATTCCTAAAAATATAAAACTAACACTCTGGCCTCATGCCGTCACTCCAGAGGTGTCAGCATCATTTTCTTTGCTTTTCGGGCAACTGACATATTCATGCCATTATGGAGAAATGATGTCATAACTTCAGGGACATACACTTAAAAAAAGCTCTGTTAGCTTTTAGGAGTTCACCACAATTACTCAAAGCATTACTGTCACTGGGTAACCAACCTTTCCTGTCCATGTGATAACCAAAGGATAAAACTCTTTCTTAAGGCCCTATTCACACTGTCAGACTCAGTAAATTGATATGGACAAAACTCAATATCCTTACAATTATTAGAAAGGAGCAGAAAGAACAAGGGAGAGATCTTGTTGGGGACTTAATTTATATAAGAGTTAAGAAAGAAAGTAGGCAAAGAACAGCTATGCAAAACAATAATATGATGGTCCTATTGTTTTAGGGTTTTTTATTTATTTAATTTTTTAAATTTATTTTCAGTGTAACAGTATTCATTGTTTTTGCACCACACCCAGTGCTCCATGCAATCCGTGCCCTCTCCAATACCCACCACCTGGTACCCCAACCTCCCCCCCCCCCCCCCGCCCCTTCAAAACCCTCAGATTGTTTTTCAGAGTCCATAGTCTCTCATGGTTCACCTCCCCTTCCAATTTCCCTCACCTCCCTTCTCCTCTCTAACTCCCCTTGTCCTCCATGCTATTTGTTATGCTCCTCAAATAAGTGAAACCATATGATAATTGACTCTCTCTGCTTGACTTAGTTCACTCAGCATAATCTCTTCCAGTCCCGTCCATGTTGCTACAAAAGTTGGGTATTCATCCTTTCTGATGGAGGCATAATACTCCATAGTGTATGGACCACATCTTCCTTATCCATTTGTCCGTTGAAGGGCATCTTGGTTCTTTCCACAGTTTGGCCATTGCTGCTATAAACATTGGGGTACAGATGGCCCTTCTTTTCACTACATCTGTCCTATTGTTTTAGATAACATACAGAAGCATCCTTTACAGACCTGCAATTACCTAAATGAAATCTTTTCTTGATTAGCAATGAAAAAAATGAAGTCTGTATTAAAAATATTCAGCATACATCTAGCCATGATTCCAGTAGAACACTATTTCTGGAATTTCTTAGTGAATTAAGTAACCAGACATAGGATTTTAAAACTATTTAACTTCAAAAAGTGTTATTACTTTTATTGCATAGATTGCTCTGTTCAAAATACTTTAAGGGGGGTGACTGGGTGATTCAGTTAGTTACATGTCGGACTCTTGATCTAGGCTGAGGTCATGATCTCAGGGTCATGAGATCTAGCGTGGTGTGGGGCTCCTCACTCAGTGGAGTCTGCTTGAGAGCCTCTCCCTCTGCCCTTCTCCCAACATGTGCATGTACACACACTCTATCTCTCAAATAAATAAAATAAATCTTTAAAATATGTTAAACTCTAATCATGTACATCATGGTAGTCAGTACTTTGGGAATAAATTACATGATTATATTACATATGGCTGTTCAGTCTTCCAAATTAACATTGTTATGTGCAATTTCCAATATGTCCAGTGTATGTTCTCGGTAGCAACATGTTCATTTTTACTGGACAGTTTAAGGTCATGTTTGCCCTTCTGTAGTGAGAGTGGTAAGAAATAAAAAAACTATTTCTGACCTGCATTTATTATAATTTTGTCTTAATTGGTATAGTCTGAGCCCATATGGATCCAACTGCAGAAACAATTAAGATGTCAGGGTTCCATGGAATTTCCCACTATCCATTCAGTGATCAATTCTTAAATAATATAAAACTGTTAATACATTATATTTCCTTTCATTATATTCACACTGACAGAAATAAGAATATTAGACTTTTATGTTATCAAAATACTAGTCATTGTAAATTAAAATTGGCCAATTTCCAATAATTTAGATATTGTATCATGGATCAAAAATAATCACACCCAAATTCGTAACAGTTATTTGTTTTCAGATATATCACTGATAAAATGTTGCTTTTGTTTGCAAGATAACTGTGCTTTTTAAAAAGTACTACAAAATTAATAGAAAAACCATAATACTTTGAGAAAGTAGCAAGACAATTAAAAATTCATTGTTAGGAAACTAAATGGAACTTTCTTTATTTTTCTGTCTTAGACTGTACATTCCTTTTTGAAGTTTTCTGGTATCCACAGTTGTGCATTGCCTCATAAACCCATTATAATTCAAAATGACTTTGCTTTAGCTTTCTTCAGAAAAATATTTCTTCTTCCTCCCATGAAAATGTTTTAAATCATCTTGGGGGACCTGGAGAGCTCAGTTGGTTAGTGTCTGACTCTTGTTTTGGATTCAGGTTATGATCTCATGGTCCTGGGATCAAGCCCTGTGTCGGGCTCCATGTTCAGCTGGGAGTCGGCTTGGGATTCTCTCTATCCCTCTCCCTCTATCCACCCATTCCCCCCCCCACCCTTGCATAATTTGTCTCTCTTTCTGTTTTTGTTTCTCTCAAATAAATAAATCTTTAAAAAATAATAAAATAAAATGTTTTAAATTTTCTTCAGAATGTTTTGAATTTCATAATAGATCTTATGGTATTGAATTAAGTTTCCTGAGGTATTTTTTGCCTTTGTTAGTATATAAGTAATCCCTTTTTAACTGATATAGTCTAGGTATGTACCTCTAATATTATTACCAACTCAGTATGTCCAATAGTGTGAGCAATAAAGTTCAAGAAACATTGCATCATGCCTTCAACAATGTATTCTGAGAACTGATATTGGGTGGAAAATGGAACCACATGTTTTTTATTGTAATCCATGCCTTGATCCTCTAAAGTAAGGGTTAGGAAACTGTAGCCTACAGACTGTGGAACAAATGCAGACTGATATCTGTTTTTGTAAATAAAGTTTTATTGGAAAACAGTAACATCTATCTGTTTACGTACTGTTTGTGGCTGCTTTTGTCCTACAACTATGGTGTTGAGTCATTGCAACAGAAACCATATGGCCCACAAATTTTGCAATATTTGCTATCTGGTTCTCAACGGAAGAAAATTGTTAACACCTACCCAAAACATTGTTTTCCAGCATTTTCCATGTCCTGGTATACATAGAAAATAATTTTAAAGCACATTGGGGTAAATGAATGAAAATATTTGAAGCAGAAACAAGGTAGGTCGTCCCAAGGGTAGAGAGGATCAATATCTCCATTAGTTATGAAAAATTCTCAATCATTATTTTTCCATATATAGACTCACCTATAATTTGTCTCATCTTCATCTGGAACTCTAAAGAACATTGTTTTATATTCTTCTGGTATCATAAACCCTCTTCCAGATCTTCTGCTTTTTTTCCCCTCTAAGTTACAAAGTTATTTTTTAACTTTCAGTTCAGTATTTCTCTCTTCATTTTTTCTAACCTGTTATTTAATTATTTGTAAAGTTTTGATTTTAAGTTGTCAATTTGTCATCTCTAGAGTTTCTTTTATATAGTTTTTAAATCTATTAGATCACTTTTTGGAGTTTCCTAATTTTTGCAGGCATTTTCAAGCTTATGTTTTACTTATTTCAACTTAGTAAGCACAATGTTTTATAATTTGTGACTGATAATTCCTATATTTGAAATTTTTACAAGTCTGTTTTTGCTCCTTTTGTTTCTCTTAATTCTCAGTTACAGTACCTTGTATCCTAGTTTACTAGGTTAGGTCATGCTTATTTTCCTTAATGTATTATTTGTGAGGATTCTTTGATGCCTGGGATAAAGGTATGTTCTTCCAAAGATAATTTGTTATTTGGTCTTCTGACCACTCGGTGATATTACCACCCCCACATCCCTTAAAATAAATTCAGTCTAGAGGTGACCTGGATTGACCATGTATTTCAGCAATTCTACCAGTATTCAAATGCGAGGACTAACCTGAAAAAAAAAAATAACTTATTGCTAAAAACAGGAAATCTAAATCAGTATCTTCTCACACCTGTAATTCCTGAACAGCTCGCAATACCCATAGCATATCTGTTGAGAAGCACTGCCATACCATATTTTATGTCTATAACTTTGATAACCCTTATGTTTTCAGCCTTATGTTTTAGTAATTTGATATTCCTTTCTAGATTTAAATACCTTGGTAACTGAGAGTGTGTCACATTTATCTTTGTAAATTCTGCTATGCTTGCCAATAAGATTTGCAAATAGATCTCTGTAAATTCATTAATTCAATCATTCTCAAGAATTCATTAATTCTTAAGAACCTGTTGTTCTTCTATTCAAGATACCTGGCACATATAGTAGTGAACAGACAAAAATACCTGACTTACGGAGCATACATGGAGGAGGAGTGCAGCGAGAGTCATAAGAACATAAACATAAAAGATTAATAAATTATATAGGGTGTTGAAAGGTAAAAGTTTCATGGGAAGGCAGTTGATCAAGATAGAAAAATAGGGAATGCCATTTAATTCAACTGATTTATTTGTACTCCTTTGATTGACTTATCCCAGGTGCCACCATTCATTTATTCAACATTTACTTATCAGGTGCCGAAAATGTGCAATGTGTCACTTCGGTATCCATCTCTGTTTTTTTTTCATGTTTGATCAAGTGCTTTCCTATGCTACCTACATTTGGTAATAGAGTTCTCTTCCCATTCCAGTTAGCTTTCCTTAAGTGTTTGGCCATCCATATTCATCTATATTCTGTCTAATATCTAAAATGGCTATCAGACACATGAAAAAATGTTCATCATCACTAGCCCTCAGGGAGATTAAAATTAAAACCACATTGAGATATCACCTTACACCAGTTAGAATGGCCAAAATTAACAAAACAGGAAACAACATGTGTTGGAGAGGATGTGGAGAAAGGGGAACCCTCTTCCACTGTTGGTGGGAATGCAAGTTGGTGCAGCCTCTTTGGAGAACAGTGTGGAGATTCCTCAAGAAATTAAAAATAGAACTTCCCTATGACCCTGCAATTGCACTCCTGAGTATTTACCCCAAAGATACAGATGTAGTGAAAAGAAGGGCCATCTGTACCCCAATGTTTATAGCAGCAATGGCCACAGTCGCCAAACTATGGAAAGAACCAAGATGCCCTTCAACGGACAAATGGATAAGGAAGATGTGGTCCATATACATTATGGAGTATTATGCCTCCATCAGACAGGAAGAATACCCAACTTTTGTAGCAACATGGATGGGACTGGAAGAGATTATGCTGAGTGAACTAAGTCAAGCAGAGAGAGTCAATTATCATATGGTTTCACTTATTTGAGGAGCATAACAAATATCATGGAGGACAAGGGGTGTCAGAGAGGAGAAGGGAGTTGGGGTAAATTGGAAGGGGAGGTGAACCATGAGAGACTATGGACTCTGAAAAACAATCTGAGGGGTTTGAAATGGCGGGGGGGTGGGAAGTTGGGGTACCAGGTGGTGGGTATTAGAGAGGGCACGGATTGCATGGAGCACTGGGTGTGGTGAAAAAATAATGAATACTGTTTATCTGAAAATAAATAAATTAATTAAAAAATAAAATAAAATGTCTGTTCCTCTGGCCCCACAGTAGTCATTATCCCACCTATCCAATTAGATTGTATAATGCCTAGAGAAATGTTAGACACGAACTATGAAAGTTAAATATTTTCTGAAACTGAAACAACTAAAAATTCTAACCTAAAGATATTCATACTATATAAAAGGAAAATGTTTTTTAAATTAAAAAAAAAACATGTTTATTAAAAAAATGAAGAGGCTGTCTGTTCTTTAACATTAATTTTCTACATGCTCTTAGAATTCAGAAATTAAAATTCATTCACCTTATTCGTAGATATTTCTAAATCCAAAATTCTACCAATGATATTTAGGTTTATAATTTTCTATAGATAATTACTTACCAGATAAATAATAATCTGGAAAGTCCACAGATTTTGGAAAAATAATATGGTACAATATTCTTCTTTATATTTCAATGAAAATACTGTAAGAAGTAAGAGCTTTCAATTTGTCATCAGGGTTGTCTGCTTATGTGAGGATATGAAACAAAATTAGCTTCAACTCTTTAATCAGTAAGACAGAAAAAATGTGATAATAAAAGTAACTCCAACGTATCTAATCACTCTAAGATCTAGATTTCTTAAAAGTCAAAATGGTCATAATATTACCTATTGCACGTGATGGTCATAAAGATCAACAGAAGAACAGCTCCAATAAACTTGGCAGTGACTAAAACATGGCAGATGTTTTAAAAAACATCAGTTAGGGGTGCCTGGGTGGCTCTGTCAGTTAAGCAACCGACTCTTGATTTTGGCTCAGGTTATGATCTCAGGGTGGTGAGATCGAGCCCCAGATTGGGCTCCATGCTCAGCAGGGAGTCTGCTAGAGATTCTCCCTCTCTCCTTCTCCTCTGCTCTTCCCCCCCAATAAATAAATCTTTAAAAAAATAAAAAACACCAATCAATGCTGTGGAGCATGGGTGGGTTTTCTGGTTGGTTGGTTGATTAGGGGGAGATTCTTTTTTTTTTTGTTAGGATTTATTTGAGCAAGTGTGTGCACGTGCATGCTCATGTGTGAGCTGGGGTAGGGACAAAGGGAGAGCATGAGAGAGAATCCTCAAGCGAACTTCTGGCTGACCAGAGAGCCCAACATGGTGCTGAATCCTAGGCCCCCAAGATGGTGACTTAAGCCAAAATCGAAAGCCAGACTCTTAACCAACTGAGCCACACAAGCACCCCTAGTAGTAGGAAATTCTAACAGGGAAAGATGGCTATTCATATTGCCTTACCTGAATAATGGCCTCATGTATCTGGAAAAATAATTTCTTTTGTATCAAAAGGAGATTTTTAATACATTTAAATAATAATTCTTCGTGGCAGTAAAGCATCATCATAGATTAGTTAGCAACGATTTTTTTCCATTTAAACTCATTAAATAGTGGTTCTTCGTATAGTCAGTGGTATCTTAAGATTTATTGATGTGCCAGTAGTATTATCCTGAATATCTGACAGTCTTTTAACTTATTCTTATTGAAAATTTGGTGGAAAAGTAATTTTTTAAGGTGTCAAGTACCTTGAGTATGAAAAGGAAAAAAAAAAAAAAAGGCCAACAGCTGCTGACCAATGTCTCCTAAGTGCCATAGAAAGCCCTCATTGGGATTTATGCATGATAGAAACCTTGCCCCATGTAGCCCCCTTTCCCCTCCTCATCCTCATAAAGGCATTGAGGTTACCTTTCAAAGTATTTACTTAAACTAAATGTTTTTAAAATAAATAAAAGCAAAACTGGGAATTCATCCAACATAATTTATACTGTTCTTAGGGGCCTTGGGATGATTCCAAGAGATCTTTTTGACGAGATTTTAAAAATTATGTTGTTAAAATATTAATGGGTATAGTATTAATAGGAGCAACCTGGAACGGGCTGGTGAGGATAGGCCCTTGCTGAACCTTTCTTAATTTGCTAATGTCTGTGGTTCTATTTCAGAAAAGATCCAAGTTTGAATTACTGAGGATATGTATTAGATAATTTTAGAACTATAATTTTTCAATTCTTTCAGTGACTCAGGTTAAAAACTCCCCCTACTTATGTATACCATAAACAACAATCTGGAAGTTTTCCTCAATATTTATTTTTCTATTTCCCCCTCTTTTTTTTAATGCCTCAAAAATGCTCACTTGTACCATAGTTAATAACTATACATAGCTTTGGTGTTAGAGATATTTAACCATTAAGGAAAAGTAGTTAATGTTGTCTTTTCTTAGGGACGGTTAACCAAACAATTCACTAGGCATTTGTAAATATCTATTAAACCCTACTAATATTCCATTGCAAATTATTTAAAATATAGATTTGGATGAGCATTAGTAAGCTTGAGGTCAATGGGAAGAAAATTACTTCAAGTTTAGTAATAAAGATGTAAGTTATAGATTTAACTATAGGGTCCACTGAGGAAAAGCAATGGAATAAAAATGGTTGTAGTATTAGAAATGATTCTGACTTAAAAAATTAAGCCTACTCTTTAATAATTTTATTGGCTTGATATAATGGACATAAGTAAGTATACTTGGGAGGCATAAATCAACTAACAACTATAACCACTATATCTTACAAATTATATTTAGAGTCAAATTGAGTTCTCATTGCAGATGACATTATTTTGTGAAGATTGAAAACAATAGATGTCATTTTAAAATATGTATAAATACGGTCTATAAAAAAGTAAAGTTGGAAATCTGCACTAAAATAAATATCTTCAATATAAAACTAAAACACTATATTGCCAATACCTAAGTTACAAAAGATTGTCCAGCTGTTCTTTCTACTTCCTACCAGCAGCTCTTTTAGTGTGTACTGGTATTACGTGACTTCTTTTTAATGCTATTTGTAGAACTGGGTTTTGGCAAGAATTGGGCAAGTTTCATTGCCCTGAATTTTCACCAGCATCAATAGCTGATGGAAAGGGGGTGGAAGGAAGTGAGAGTAACGCTGAAGAAAATCTTCCAATAGGATGTATTGGGAATTCTCCTGAGCATCCCAGTGGCAGCTATCAGGAATGGCTGTGTGGATGCCTGTGTCCTTGAAATGTACATCCAACTAAGTAGATTCTGAAATTTTATTCACCCAGCAAGACCCCTCCCCTGGTTCACTGTTCTGGTCTGCAAGGAATACTTTGCACACAGTCTGAGCTATTTTGTTAGCAACATAGTTGTATAATGTGCTGGGTCACTTCAGAATTCAGTCCAACAAAAGTACTACGTACCAAAGTTTACAACTACTCCGCTTCTTTTGGGAATTGGGCACATATATGGATCTTTTACCTCTTATGGCTTGAGCCTAGACTAAAATTAAAGCCAGAGAAGTCAGGGGTGTCTGGGTGGCTGAGTGGGTTAAGCCTCTGCCTTCAGCTCAGGTCATGATTTTAGGGTTCTGGGATCGAGCCCCGCATTGGGCTCTCTGTTCAAGAGGGAGCCTGCTTCCCCCCTTTTTCTGCCTGTCTTTCTGCCTACTTATGATCTCTCTCTCCCTCTTTTTCTCAAGTAAATAAATAAAATATTAAAAAAAAAAAAAAAAAGCCAGAGAAGAGGCCTAAACCACATCCACATCCTCTACCTAAAAGGGGAATCTCGTTTATTTTCTTTAATTTTGGTCAACTTCAAGTCTCAGGACAAGATAGCTGAGATTTAGAGGGTAGAAAGTTTAACAT
Source organism: Neogale vison (assembly GCF_020171115.1). Classification (NCBI taxonomy): domain Eukaryota; kingdom Metazoa; phylum Chordata; class Mammalia; order Carnivora; family Mustelidae; genus Neogale; species Neogale vison. The sequence goes on from NC_058091.1 coordinate 110,774,334, forward strand.
CCCTGTCCTAAATTCATTGTCATCTGCCTCTCCTATGTTAGAAGCCTGTGGAAGCATGGTTATCCAAACAGCATTGCATACTGAACCAATGCTGGAAATCAAAAGAAATTATGCAAAAGATATAGATAGAGAAAACTGGAAAATAACTTAGAGACATAACTAGCCCATGTTGCAGGTAAAAGAAATATAAACCCCTTTGTTTGGAATGACCTCAGACCATCCATGAGTCTATGTCACAGATAAACAGCTATCCTTTGAATAATAAAAGACATTTATACCTCAGCTCAGTGTAGGCCCTGTGTTGATAGGTTTTTTCAGCCTGATCTGAGTATAGATCCCAAGAAGCCAGCATGTAAGATCCCCTTCAAAAAGTAAGTATAAGGAGATATATATTCTCCAGTTTCAGGCAAAACAATAGGTTGTACTGGATGCCATTGGTTTCTTCAGGGAGGCTCTCCTCCTCTCTGTATCTGTGAATTCCCTTGTTGTCTGACTCCCTATCTATTTTTCCAGCACCTAACACAGTTCCTGGAGCAGTGAAGGTATTTAATAAGTATTTACTGAATTAAAATTGAAAGAAGTGTTCCATTTTATAGTTAATTTGTATGGGTTATTTCCTTGTCTATATAGATATGTTGCACAAAAATTGTAAGTTTTATATATATATTTATATTTATATTTATATATGTATATATATACACATTGTATACACACATGTGTATATACATATATACACATAAATAATAAATTAATTAATAATAAATAAATAATAAATTACTATTTTAGTGTTGATAGGTCATTTAGTGCAATGTATACCATACAGCAAACTTATATGTTCCTGGAAGTTAAAATGTTCTTGTTCCTTTTTTTTTTTTTCCCTTCAAGAGAGAAGTAAGTTCTTTTTGCCACAGAAAATATAAAATGATTCAGTGTTCATGGGAGGAATTCATAATTCAAGCTCTTATTTTCACACTGCCTTTCAAAACACCTACGCCACCCAGAATAATAATGTGCTAAGCTGCAGGGACTGCAAAGCATTTTAATAAAAGAAGGAAATTATTTTCATAATTACTGATAAGTTCTTAATTTGTTCTACCAAAGGGTAAATCAACCACAGTTGGTGAAAGAAGTGATTTTTATATGTTGATATTAGAGGTTCAGAAAAGGAGGCTTATAATTGTCTTGAAATGGTAGGGAGTGATAATTTCATTTTAAGGAGATAAAGGGTTAATTAGTAGAAATTCTTTGAAGCACTAAAGAGCAAGTATTATATTGTTTTTAGATACTGAAAATGCTCATTAAATTCGTTTACAGAGTTCTATTATTGAAAGTAGACAATAGTATTTTTTTATTTAATAGTGTTGCAGGATGTCAGCAGGACAGGAATCATTTCAAACTGTAATTAAACTTGTCAAAAACTATTAACACAAGATATTTATTGAGACTTATTCTGAACATAGGCATAATCATTAACCTCATAAACGTATACTATTTCAGTTTTTTTCCTGATATATGTCAATTAGTCAATGATTACATATTAAAAGGAATATTTGTTAAATGAGTGAACATTTACATTGTTTCTTTTCCTGAGCTAGTCTCCCCCCTTGCAGTACACCCAGGAACATCAGGAACTCTTCCGAGCCGCTATTGTTAGGGCTAACTAAATCAGCGATTCCCTGACACCTCATTTATCCAGAGTTCTTGCAAAGTGAGTGCTCCTGGTAAAGGAATTTGCCGTTAAGGGAAGAACCATTTTCCAGTCCTGCTCACTTAATCTAAATCTTTCTTGGCTGTCCTTCACCTCCTCACATCTGTCTCATGGGTGTGGTCCAGGCTGAGATCGTCTGGCTGCCCTAGAGCTTTCTCTCCCCACCGACGGACTGCGTCTCTCAACCTTGGCACCACAGGATATTTAGCAGCATCACTAGCCTCTGCCCACTGGATATTCTGGTGGCACTACATTCCTTCTTTGCTGGAGCAAGCAGAAGTATCTCCAGATATCAGCGAGTGTCCCCAAGGATGGGCAAGGGCAAAATTCTTCCTGGGTTAGAACTACTAATATAGGGCAGCTTACCAAAAATGCAGATTTTTTTCTCCAACTCCAATCTACTCGATCTGGGGCCTGTGTAAGAACCACATCTTTTAGCAGATTAAACTTCTTTGGTGCATTTCACACACAGTAAGTTTGAGAACCACTATTCAGGTGCCCTTAAAACTTTTCATTTTCTAGGGGCACCTGGGTGGCTCAGTGGTTTAAAGCCTCTGCCTTCAGCTCAGGTCATGATCCCAGGGTCCTGTGATCCTGGGACGGAGCCCTGCATCGGGCTCTCTGCTCAGCGGGAAGCCTGCTTCCCTTCCTCTCTCTCTCTGCCTGCCTCTCTGCCTACTTGTGATCTCTGTCTGTCAAATAAATAAATAAAAATCTTTGAAGAAAAAAGACAACTTTCCATTTTCTAGATTTCTGTTATCTAGGTGCAAAATCAAATAGCCAAACTGAGTCTATCAAGTTAGTTTTACATATACTTTTAAACACTTGTTAGATCACTCCTCCAGTTAAATCCATGGACTACGAAATCATGAACATCTTCAGTACCTCTGGGTTCAAAGCTTTTTGGGGCCTATTAGGAAGCCTGATCAGAGTGACAGTGGACTGTCATGTGAGGTTTTATACATACCAAAGTGATGAGTGATGTCTCTGGACAGACCTTTCTTTGGATAGAAGTACACTATGGCCATGTCTTCCATTACTTGTGAATTTCCTTAGACCAATCAGGTAAATAGCAACCTTGGTGGATGGGGCATAACACCCATTCATCCATTCACTGATTTGCTAAATTACTCAGTTATTTCTCTAATACATTCATGCATCCATTTATTCAAGAACTATTCATTGGGCACCTACCATGTGTCGAGCACTTGTCAAATACTGGGGGACACAACTAGTGAGCAAGATAGGGAACTTGCCTGCCGTCTCTAGGGGAAATGTGAGAGATGTAACCACAAAGTCAAATAAAGCCTGCTCAACCGCTTGAAGATTAAGCCTGTGCTCTTTGTCAGCAAAGGGCTCTGACTGAGCTAGCTGGAGAGGGCAGGTTAATTAGCAACTTATCTATGCAGCGAAAGACATAGTACCCTAATTGTCTGGAAAAGGTAATTTAGTACTCAATGTTTGCTCCGCTCACAACGAATATCATAGAGGAAATTAGCTCAACAGTATTACAAAACGTATTTCCTGTTTTCTTAGTACCAGGGAGAGGAAAATTTCCTGAAATTTAATTAAGTTAACGTAATAGTTTAATTCTAGACATAAAAGGATGTGAAAAAATAACCCTTCCATATCTCCCATTAATTTTAAATAAAAGAATCATCAAGTTGGGTTTAGAGTATTTTTGGACAAGATTAGAAAACTGTGAAAAAGGTACCTTTTACATATGATTAAGTTTCTGTCTGGAGCCAATTTCTCTTTACACAGCCTGTGGGCATGGCCTCCTCTCCTGAGCCCTGGATTTCTTTTGTCTAGCATCTCCCAGGACTTCAGAGGTCTAACAGTTATATTCTCTCCTCCCATATCTTCATTTTTGCCCTCCCCACAGGCTTTTCTCCTTTGCTAACAAAGATCTTCAAGTCCCATTCGCCTTAAAAAAGAACTCCTATTTAAATTCTGAAGCCATCTTTATAGGCTGGAGTTTCAAGTCCTAGTCTATCTTTTTTCAAGATCATTGACTTACCTTAATGAACTTCAGAAACATCCAGCCCTTTATATTGGCTCCAGTGTTCATTCTGGAAAGAGATAGAATCATTAAAGCTGATCCCATATCTTACATGCGTATTGAATTGTTTATTTGAAGTACTGTTTCTAAGGAACTTTTTCATGACTTGACTTTTTTAGCCAAATAGATGATGAACTCCTTAGGGATAGGAGTAGGGATAGGGATTTTATCTACTTTTATTTACTTCTCCACCCATCTCTAACTCCATCCCAAACTCATATCTGTCTTTGCACATAGTAAATGATCAAAAAAAGTCTTTGGAGTTTGATTTGTTGCTGATGCTTGCAACCAACATATATGAAATATGTTTGGTGTGTGAGTCACTATTCCAGGCACCAGAGAACCTATGAATTAATAAACACAGACCCTACTGTCAAGAAGTTACAATTAGGGATACCTGGGTGGCTTAGTCGGTTGAGCATCTGCCTTTGGTTTAGGTCATGATCTCAGGGTTCTGGACTGAGTCCCGCACTGGGCTCCCTGCTCAGCAGGGAGCATCCTTCTCCCTCTGCCTGCAGCAACCTTTCCTTTTGCTCTCTCTCTCCCCCTCCCTCTTTCTCTGACAAATAAATAAATGAAATCCTAAAAAAAGAAGAAGAAGAAGTTAAAATTCGTAGTGAAAACGGAGAACTGACTATGTGAGTATAGCTGCTAAGTGAAAGAATGCATATAAAGCAGAACCTGTCAGACTAGGGGCTCCAGAGAAGGTCCCTCAGAAGAGATGTTGTCTGGATTGATTCCCGAAGGTTTTTGGCTGTTAGACAGACAGGGGAGTGTCGGTGGGTGGTTGGGGAGCAGAGGGAGGAAGTTCCCTAAACAGAATTAGCAGCAAGTATGGCAGTATGGAAGGGGTTAAAGTAACTACCATGCAGAGAATGCTTGCAGCCTAAGCTCGGAGGAGGGACCTCCAAGAATGAAAGGTAGTCAGGGCCATAGAGAGAAGAGCTGGTTTGCCTTGCTACAGCATTGAGGCTTCTTTTTAAAAGATATGGAGAGCACAGAAATTGTGCAAACCAGAGACGTGTACAAACAAATGCATTTTTTTAAAAAAATGTCAATAGTAATGGAGACAGAAACGGAACCAGTGGGGTCATGACTGTGGGCCAGAGGCCTCTTCAGAGGCTCCTATAGGAATCCAGACCAGACAGTAAGGAGTGTAGACAGTGGAAGTGGGATGAAGAGGTGTAGACAGACCAGAGAGCTGTCTGTGAGCAAAAACCAACAGAGTTTGGTGACCCACTGGCTGTAGAGCAGAGAGAGGCAGAAGAGTCGAGAATGACTCAGGTGGGCCAGGTGTGGGTCTATGCAACACCCTGTCTCTGTGGCCTTTTCCTTATTTTGGAAGGAGATTTTGATGACTCTCTCATGCTCCGACTTACTAATTGTTGAAATGATTAAAGATGGTATTCTTTTCAAAACTATTCACTTATTAGTGGTTACTGTTTATTAACAAAGTTGCTGGTGGTGATATTTATTCAGTCAAACTACTTTCTGATTGAGCACTAACAGTAGACTAATTAATATTTAGCCTTTGGATACATACATGCAAATTAAATGGGCACCCAGAAGAGGAAGATTGGTTTATTCAGCCGATACCGAAATCTGTATTTCATTCTGTGTAACTGTGGTTATCAGGTGTTTGCTTTCATTACTCCATCAAAATATACTTCCTTTCTTATGTTTCATTCAAATACTCATGGTTGACTATCTGCATAGAATATAACATTAAAAATTTTTAAATGGATTAGTTTATATAAGATAAAAAGTCTAAAACTCAGATTTTGTGAGATTGTGGCTATATTGGGATGCCTTCCCATTTGCTGAGAAACCACCAATACCTAGATCAATCCTATCTAAGGTGGAAAACTTATTTAGAACATTTTAAGATTCAAATGCTGTTCTCAAGCTATCTCTGACTTACGCAACGTGAAGAAAACCAATGCTATGGACTTATTAGATGACATCAGGGTGGCCTTTATGCTTTAGGACTTTCTAAGGCTCTGGAGGGCTTCATTAATTCCCTCCCTCCTACACGTGGTTCCTTTGTTCTAAATAGTTCAAGTCAGAATTAATAAACCCAGTGTTTTTGAATGGCCTTATGATTTTCTGTAGGTTCCTTTTCACATGTGACACCTACTATGTCAGCAGCCTCTTCTAACATTCAAGAAGAATCTGGATCAAAAGACAAGAATAAATAGAAGGGTGGTAGAGTTACTGAATCAGTTTTGCAAGTCCTAATTGTAATAATTGATCATGGAAGGCTTTCAGCAGAGAAGACTTAAGGATTTTGTGAAAGATCATCTACAAGTAGACAGGACCTCAGAGGCATGGTTGACAGCAGCTTTTCCACTGAGGAGAGATAGTCAGTTACCTCAAAGGCATAACCAACATAGTGAAAATAATGAGAAGTAGGCTAGTAAGACAAGGAACACTGGTTTGTGAAAAATCTTAAAGTCCAGGCTAAGAAAATTGGGTTTAGCAGTAAGATTTTTCAGTTTGCCTAGATGTTTTAATAATTTGTCTGTCTAGAACAAAGTGCAGTATTTGGGGATTTTTCTTCCTTCCTCTCTTCCTTTCTTTTCCTCCTTCCTTCCCTCCCTCCTTTCTTCCTTCCATTCTCTCTCTCTCTTTCTTCCTTTCTTTTTACTTTTTAGTCCATGAGTTCTGGTCATATGAAAGACATTTATTTAGCTTACACAGCAATCACAAAGTGGTTTCCAGAACTAGGCAAATAGAGATGCTTATTGCAATTTATTGCTTCAATATCATAGGATGGTATCACACACACACACACACACACACACACACACACACTCACACACACACACACACACACATGCACGCACAGGTGCTTGTTTGTACCATTATACTGCATATTGTTTTTTCTTTATACATGTTCTATATCACATTAGTTTTTATTACTTCTTTGTTAAGATGGCATACACACAGGGCAGATATAAATAATGAACAGTAATCTCATATAAAGATCAGGGCATCTAGAACACCTTTAAAGACAATTAAAATCAGCACCGTATTCATTCTTCTGTCGCAGATTTCTCTGTGACTCACACTGCATTTTTTAGTAGAGCTTTCCATTTCTTTCTGGAAAATTTTAAAGACTCCAGTTGAAGTGTTTCCAATATGAGAAAGTCCAGAAGCCCTTTTAGGTTATAATTGAATATTTTAGGTTTCCTAATTTTTCACTACAAACTGTTAATAGTCAAAAGTTTAAAATTTAATTTACCATTTTTATGTGATAGTGCCTTGAATCAGGATGTAAAACCAACCCAAGTCTCAAAGTTATGAGAGCTTGCTTTAATTGGAAACAACTGTATTCTGTTCAAGAAAGAGGATTTCTTACCTTTCCTTGTTTATTACCTATTAAATTCACCAGTTATTATATGTGTCTATTATGCACATCCAGATTTTCCTTGAAAGTAAGAGAAGCATTAGCAATTATGTTAACTATTTGATGCCACTAGACTACTTACAATTTTTTTAAAACTCTGACTATTAGCTCTCCTGTTGCCTTATTTTTAAAAAGTCCTTGGGTTCTTGGCTTTTTAAACTTAAAATGTGATATTATCCTAAGCCCAAGCCATGTAATTTTGCTTATAGTTTGTGTTTACCTTTCTTCTTTATAAAAAATCTTAGCTCAGATCATTTCTACTCATGACCCTGCTCTCATACCTGTTATCCAGTTTTAAAAATCATTGTGCATCCTGCTCGAATACATCAAATCTCAACTTCAACTTTCTGACCTCCATAAGTGCCTCATTTAATCTCAGGGACCAGTTCAGGCACCCAAAGGTTTTGCTCTCCTGTGTTTTAACCACACTACATAGTACATTTCAAATGAAATGTTTAGTGAACCTCAAGGTCTCTCAGGAGTCCAAGTGGAATTTGCATGGAGTCTGAAAGAAAGTGAAATCACCTTCTCTCTGTGAGTTAGCTATTTGAACTCTTGCTGTATATAAATACTAGAAGCTGACTCAGGTGTCCTATGGTGTTAGAATAAAAGAGGACACTGAGAAAGTGATTTCACTTGAAAAGCTGTAACTGGCAATGAGAATTAAATATCACATTCTGTTTCATTTTATCTTTGGGGATGTTTAATAATTTTTAAAGATAGATCATGTTGATGACACTTACTACATTATGAGATTAGAATATCTGGGATTCAGCTTAAACTATACACGATGATCAGCTTAATAAAAAATAATACAAATCAATCTATGGATTAAACATTCCAAATGAATGTTTTAAACCAAATGACTCACTTAAAGAAAGTACTTTTCAAAAATAATTACTAGATCATAGGATGAATTAATCTTTTGCTGAAAGCACATTGTATTTTTTGTGATCTCTGAAATTATTAAATGAGAAACATTTCCTGCGTAGTTAAATGTATACCTAACCAATCATGTCTGTAGGCTTAAGACAACTTGCCTCAGTAGATACTTTTCTCTACACTAGCAAAAGTAATTCCAAGTTCCAAAGCCATCTCTAATATCACCACATGCTTTACTTAAGGCTGCATGTTGGAACCATTTCATTACAAAATAATGATTTTGTGTGTGTATGTATGTGTGTGTGTGTGTGTGTGTGTGTATGTGTATATATATACACACACATACTGTAGGCTGCTGCAGATGTTGGAAAAATCTGGATATACCAAGCACTTTGGAAGTGTTTCCTAAAATTATTTTAATACACAAGTATATTCACCATAGTTAAAAAATTATAGTCTTTCCTCAAAAGACCCTAGAAAACAGATGAAAAACTTTAATTTAAGCATTTATGGGATTTTAAAAAAGATTTTATTAATTTTTTTAAGAGAGAGAGAGAGAGTGAGTGAGAGAAAACACAAGCAGGGGAGGGGCAGAGGGAAGATGGAATTGGAGAAGCAGACTCCCCGCTGAGCAGGAAGCCCAACTCAGGGCTCCATCCTAGAACCCTGGGATCATGACCTGAGCCTAAGGCAGATGCTTAATGGACTGAGCCACCCAGGTGCCCCAAGAGAGAGAATCTTCAGCAGGCTCCACACTCAGTGTGGAGTCCAATGTGGAGCTCCATCTCGCAACCCTGAGATCGTGACCTGAGCCAAACTCAAAAGTCAGTTGCTTGGACTAAGCCACCCCGTTATGAGTTATTTTAAGTGCAACAATTGTAGGAGTCCATATAAAAAGAAAAAGTAAAAATGTAATTATGTTAGCATTAAAACCAGATATTCAATGGCTTCATTTATATATTTGAATTTAGATCATTTGTGTAAAATAGGTTATTTTCTTAAATTACCCATTGAATGACTTCTGACTTGAATAAACTACCCAAACTTTATCAGTTGTTTTCCAGTCCTTTATCTTACTTCACACACACACACACACACACACACACACACACGCACGCACACTCACGTAAAACTTTGAAGTAGGCGCGCAGCCTCCTGAGTTTTACTACTCTGAGTACCAGCATAACAGCTGAAACCAACCACCTAGTGCAAGTATTATTAACTTGGGACTCTATGAGGACGGCAAAAGAATTTTTTGAGAATGAATGTATCTACAGTAGAAAATATACACTCACAATTACTCTGTATTAACTTGGGGTGTTATGGGCTACCAACAAATGGCTTTCAACTTCTTACTTTACTAGAAAAAAAAAGTCCAAATAAAATAGCACATTATTACCATAAGGACATAATAGAAAGGACACTTTTCACATAAAATGGTGACTTTTAAAAATGTAATTAAAAATTATAAAGAACATTTTCAAATGATGACAGTCACTATGTTGTCTTTATTTTTTCTTATTTTATCTCATTTCAGTGAAAACATCATCAGTGCCAATGGTCTCTCTGAGAACTGTGGTTTGGGAATCTTTTAAGTAATTGAAATGTCTACATAAAAATAGGGTGTGTGAAATTTTGATAACATCAGGTTCCTTCCAGTGGCTCACAAGTGGGGGTAACTTTGCATCTCAGAGGACATGGGCAATTTCTGGAGACATTTTTGGTTGTCATGACAGGGCTGTGTGTACCACTGGCATCTGGTAGGTAGAAGACAGGAATACTACTACAATCTACGATTCACAGGACAGTCTCCCACAGCAAGAACTATCCAGTCTAAAGTGTCAATAGTGATGAGGTTGTGAACCTCTTTTAAAATATAACTTAAGGAACGAGTGAAACCATATGGTTAAATTGCCTAAGAGGGTAACAGCTTGTATTCTGATTGAGCCTAACTATCTCTGCTTTCAGAGTCTACTAAGACTTATGTCTGGTGCTGATTTCCTTCTGTATGGCAGATGTGTTATAAGGACTCCTACCATGTTATTTATTCTTAGCAGAAAGTCCCTCTTTTTTGCTTATGAATTAGTGCAGAGTTCCTTTTAGTGGAAAAAGGAAATTAGTGCAGAGTTCCTTTTCATTTCTAGTATCCTAGGGAAGCTTTGCTTCTTTTCAATATGTTTCAAAAAGGATGGCCTTTCTATGCTGTACTTGCTACTTCTAAGTCTTTATTCATTAACACTCCCCAAAACAAATAACTTCCACATGCATTTGTGTTTACCATATGGGAGTTTGAGGTAAAAATGCATTGCCGTCATTCCCAAGAGATGGAAATGTGGTCTGTGTCACCAGTACAATGTCATTCCAAACATGGGTGAGATGATCCCAAGGCTGATTCTGCTTAGCCTTTCCTGGCCCAGTAGCACATAAGCTGAACTAAGCAAATCAGGCTTAATCACATCATTCATGAGGATTTACATGTGAAAAATGCAATATTTTTCAGTCTTTTGTTTCCTTATATAAATGTTTGTGGCTTTTGCATAAATATCCATAAGGTAGGAAACAGTGGAGTAATTCCAAATGTAGAAAATACTCTTAAAGCCAAATTTGTAAACCTTATTATTAAATTTAGACATAGAGGTCATTTACATATGAGCAAGTTAAATAATCGTGTTTCCCATGAAAAACAACTCCTACTGGTCTCCCTCCAGATATTATTTTAACTTTTTTTAGAGATATCCCTTTGCATAGGAGTATGTGTAAATGTGTTTGCCTCTGTTGGGATGCAGAGTCCCCTCTAAATCATTCTGTGTACACCAATGATTTTTAAATGTATCTCATATATTAACTTTTTCTTTTAATCTTCCTTACTTTTTGGTTTTGATGGCTTTCATCCTTCCCATTCTCGGAAACACACATATTATTCATTATTCACCTGGAGGGTTGTAGTTGGGTGCAAAATAACCAAAAAAATAAAAACCAAAACAAACAAACAAGAACAAAAAACAAACATTTGTTCCAATCTATAAATGTTCGCTGAGACTATAGTGTCTTCAAAATAACACCCCAAAAGTTATTGATGCACAGAAGCACGGGTAACCCTCAACAAACACTGGGTATTTTATGCTTCTGTTTATTCTGTTGTACAACTGAGAGGTACATCCAATTTAGTGCAGCGTATATCAGGTTTTTTACACTCAAAGTAAAAACCAGGGAGACAGCGGTATTTACAGCTATGAATATCCACATCTAGCATAAAAGATGAAAAATGCATGCTTCTCTAGACTAATTTTTTTTCTGTGACTCTGATGCCTAAGAAAAGTTGCTTTTGTTTTAAGAGGGATAGAAAGAAAGAAAGACAAAATCTAGATTCTCCCATTTTTAAATTAGTAACCAGAGAGTGTTACTCAAAACAGTTGACTTTCTCCTGTATTAAATGCATTGAACCTGTATGGGCAAATGAACCTGTATGAGCCATTGGGACTATAAGCAGACCTATCATGGATCACACACTGGCTTCTAATTTCAAATAAGATCAGGCGCTGATACTATTCTAGTTGCTAGAACTTCTTCAAAAGATACCTTAAGGGGCGCCTGGGTGGCTCAGTGGGTTAAAGCTTCTGCCTTCGGCTCGGGTCATGATCCCAGGGTCCTGGGATTGAGCCCCATATTGGGCTCTTTGCTCAGTAAGGAGCCTGTTTCCCTCTCTCTCTCTGCCTGCCTCTCTGCCTACTTGTGCTCTCTGTCTGTCAAATAAATAAACAAAATCTTAAAAAAAAAAAAAAAAAGAATCTGCATTTTTAAAATACTAAGTACAAAATTTGCATAGTCAGTCAGTTTGAAGCCTTCACGTTGGAATAATTTGGATGTGCCATAGTGAACTACCTAAAGTGGTACCAAATAACAGAGTAACACTTTTCCTGAAATTTTTATTGAGGGTTAAATAAGTCAGTATGGTGAGTGTCTTAGGATAAGGCTGCAATGATATTTCAAATATGTGTGTTTTTGTACATTTTAAATGTACATATGAAACTCCTTTCGAGAAACACCAACTTGTTTCTACAATGTGTTTTAGCTTTCAAGAAGCAGCCATCCTAATGCCTGGTGTTAGAGAGGTGTTTGGCCTTGTGATTGAGGCCACGGTCCCTGGGCTAACAGGGAGCCGAAGCATTCAAGTCACCATGCGAATAAGGTGATGTTAAAGCGTGGATGAGTGAACAGCGGGGCCACACAGGCACACTGGGGAAACCCAAATGGAAAATGGAGCTTCAGTGATTTTGTACAATTACTTGGTAGGAGAGAGTCTACCTGGTGCCACATCTGATTTATGGAACAGATTGGACCCATAATGAGAATTCAGATAGAAGTGACCTCTTTCAAAGGAAGTCATAACCTTTTTTTGATATACTTCCTGGGTGGGCTCATGAATAAATTATCACCGAAGTTTTTCCTTTTATGCTGGAGCTCATTCTTATGTTGAGATTGATTCCAATATGTCCATGAGAATAGACAACCAGAGACTCCAAAGTAGAATTCATTTCATTCTTTTGCTGTTCTTTTCCGACTGAATTTTTTTGTTAAAGAGGAGAAAAAAGCATTGTGTTATATTGTGTATTTTGTTCTCATGACAACAGTACCAACAGGAAAAATATGCTTTGAATGAACTCATTTCCATGGTAATTCTCAAAATGAAAATTTCGCGGTGCTCAGATGTTGTCCTCAAAAAGCTAACAAAGAAGCTGCTGACCTCTGTGGGGAAGATGGCATAACCCATGTTGGGCCACGTACAGATGAAATTCAGCTATAGTGAACTTTAGAGAGTCTGAATGTTTCCGGTATACTGACATTCTGTTTCATTCAGCTGAAAGAAATGGGTTGTAACTATGAAATTGTTCTAGTATTTGCTGAAATGAAATGTAGACCATGCCAGTGTATCAAGAGAAGCTAGTTTTTTTTAAGCAGAGTAGGAACTGAAAAACTATTTTATATAGCTCCACTTAGATGACTACATTAAACAAGTTATTTTTCTAGATTTAATTATACACATTATAAGTAGTGTGCCAATTGTCCTAACCTTCTGTCCCCATAACTATATTTTCTTAATCTGTTGGTTAAGGGGGTGGGGGGATCTCATTTATTGATGAGCTTTTGGATATTTATTAATTATGAAAAATTAATGGCTTTTATCCAATTTTTAAAAATCTTTGATCATGGGGCGCCTGGGTGGCTCAGTAGGTTAAGCCTCTGCCTTCAGCTCAGGTCATGATTTCAGGGTCCTGGGATCAAGCCCTGCATTGGGCTCTCTGCTCAGCAGGGAGCTTGCTTCCCCTCTTCTCTCTGCCTGCCTCTCTGCCTCCTTGTGATTTCTCTCTCTTTCTAATAAATAAATAAAATATTAAAAAAAAAATCTTTGATCCTCTCTTAAAATGGCCTGAAGGTTTTAAACCATCTTTCCTGTATGTGCTATCCTTAGTTTCATCCTGTAGCAAAACGGATGAAAAAAAAAAAAAAAGTAGTGAGGAAGGGTGATTGCCTGGCTCCTTTTTCATCTGCACTCAGAAAAGCTCTCTTTGTCATCTAGATATCAAGCGAGTTTGTGCAGAATATTTTTATAATTATAAAGTGGCATACATTAAGGCAGAAGCATTTGTGTTAAGAATTATCAGGTGGTGACGGTGGGGGAATTTATAAGCAAACTAATTAACAATCTCAAGGCTTTCATGGACACTGGCATTAATATTTAAATTATACATGAATATGCCAGGCACTGAATAATAATATGTTATGAAGTTGGAATTTTTTGTTTGTATCCTAGATTCCCTGAAACATCATATCTTAATTTGTTAAAGGTCCAGGACAGAGCATAAATTCTGCTAGTAGTTAAATTTTAGTTTGGGATTTTGTTTGTTTGTTTTATTAGATTTCTTGAAGCCTTTTGATAAAAAAAAAAAAAAGCTATAAACATAATAAAATTATTATGTGAAGAATGTTCTGCCCTTTTCTTTAATATGATAAAGAAAGCATGGGGAAAACCCTAACCAACCACATTTGGGTAAAGAACCAAAGAATAACACTGAAAACATAGTATTTGTTTCAGTAAAAGACCTAGTTGCTTGATAATCTAATATTTCATTGTTTTATTTTCCACTTTTCTGGTAATTCACTTTTGTGGAAATTTCCAGGAATAATTCATATTTAAACAAGTCATTTGTGGCCTGCCTCAAAGAAAGTTGAACAAATATATACATTCTCTTTTACTACTTCATTACCTATTAATTTCTTCTAAAAGATATTTTTTCTTTTGGAATACCTTCTTATTGGGAGACTCCAAATCATAATCAGCATATAATTCTTTTATGGTTCTCATAACACTTGGAAAATGAATTTGTTCTAGCGTTGTGGTTCATATCAAATGACTTTTGAGAACGGAGCCATAGATAAGTGAAGTAGGAAGTTAGTCAATATGAATGGGTATAATAAGTGATATAGGAATTGTTACATGGTGGATGTAGTCTGTGTGCTGCCAACTCTGGATTGCAAGAAATGTCTCATCATTTATTTTTCTCAAAAGTAAGTGTAACCTGACTCCAGCCCCCTAGCCTACTGAGTCCCCTGGAAATTCAGTCAACTGTTATTATACTACTCTTTTCTTTCTCCCAGACTGTCCTTCTGTTTATCCCAGTCCCTAAGGGTCTCAGGGATCTACTGAGGACATCTGGGGACTTCTGCTGATCCTGACTTCACTTTGGCTACCATAAATGAGTAGCAGTTTCTCTACTACTTCTTTTGCCCTCTGGGCATGGACATCCTTCCCAGTGGTTGATCTGGGCACTGAAGTACCACGCAGCTCTTCCCTTAACTTCCTGCCCCCTTCTAGCAGTGCTGTGAGTGAGCTCTCCTCATAACTATGAAGGCCTCTACCTCCTTATTCTTGAGTAATCTTTCTTACTCTTTGGTCTAGGCTCAGAGTTCATCACTTTTTCTTAACCCTACTCTCATTCCTGGCCTCATTCTGTTAGACCTCCTATTCCTTCTCTATGAGTTTAGACTTTTATAAAAGAAAAATGATTTAATATTCAAAATAACCCTTATGGTGGAGATCTCTTATGGATGAGAAGACAGAACAGGAAGACAAGACAAGTTGAGTAAGGTGCCCAAGGTCACCCAGCTAGTTAGTGGCAGAACTGAGATTTGGACAGTCTAGCACTAGGGAGATCTGGTGAGACCTCATTGAATGGAGAAAGAAGAAACACAAGAACAAGAAACAAATCAACATCTCAGCAAATTATTGTTATATCAGGATTTCTCAAGCTCAACACTGACATTTTAGGTTAGATAATTCTTTTTTGTGCAAGGCTTTTCTGTGGCACTGTAGGATGTTTATCAGCATCGCTGGGCCATACTCACTAAAAGCCAGTAACACCTTAATTATGACAATAAAAAGTATCTCAAGTCATTGCCAAATATTCCCTGGGAGGCAAAATCACCTCCAATTGAGAACCACTGCTCTCTCTATGTGTGCACATAAAATTAACTGTGAAATCGATATGTACTTTTATTTGTTGTGTAGGGGTCAGTTTAGTATAATGTTCTTTTAATCTCTTATTGCAAGCCTATCATGGTAAGGTATTGTTAGGGTAAAACAGGTCAACTGGGATACTGAATTGTCATCTTCTAACAGATCTGCATGTCCCATAGCACAGCTGCTAAATAATCTAAGGTTGGCTTCACCATTCATCAGCTTCCTAACATGCACTTGTTCTCCTGGCAACATTGTAGATTAGTTTGCAGAAAATTATGTACCTCATTTCCTTTTTTCTTTTCTTGACTACACAGTTGATTTTTCCCTAGTTGCCGAATATACTATGAAATCAGTTAATAAATACAGAATGATATTCATCTAGAAAGCATAGAAATAGTCATATTTTAAAAAAGAAACACAGATTACCATGATCACAATAAGAATTAGACTTTCCCAAAAGCTTTCTCCCTCCCTCAATCAACTACCTGAACCAAAGGCATCTGAAAAAGTTAAATATTGTGTCAAAAAATAATAATGACCTAAGGATATTATTTTTAAATAATGATCAGACTTGGTAATTTTTTTTTTGAACAAATTTAAACATTTTTTACATTTCATATTTTTACACTTTTTACATTATTTTGCCACTGTTACTTGACTGAGGTATGCCAGTCTAGCCATGCACTTCCAAGCATGTGCTTGTAAAGAGGTGTAAATTGCATTTAATGGATAGTGGTGTGCATAGCCTGACAAACCTAGATTCAAGTCGTACTTCTGCCACATACTACTTCTATTGGGCCTTATTTTTCCTGTCCCAACTAGCACTAAAAACGTGAGGAAAATATGTTTGCATTTCCTCCCCCCTCCCAAGAAGAAGTATATCACCTTCTGAAGAGTATCTAAATAAGTTTTGGTTCTTCAACCAGCTTATTTCAGTGATCGTCTTTGGTTGGAAACATTGGAAACATGTGTTTGCCAGGAGAATTCAACAGATTCAGCAGTTTTCCAAGGTTTTAATTATATTCTGTATTGTGAAGTTAGAAAGACATTTTCCTCAAGGTACTTGTGTTGTAAAGGCCTGTGCTTCTGAGAGAACAATCATTGTGAGTTGTCTGTTCATGCCTGTGCTATTTGGTAATGGAGAGATAACTAGTGTGCTAGCGGCCATGTAAAAGACAAACCGAATGGGTAATTAACTGAAGGCACATCACCTCAGCATTTAAATGTGCCTTGAGTCTTCCACTCGGGGATCATCATAGTGTAACTGGATTGTGCACATATTCAGCATGAAAAAATTTCCTTTCAGAAAAAACCAAAATGGAAGCAATTTTGATCTAATCACCTTAGCACACTTGAACATAAACCTGGCCCAAAACTCTGGTCTCTAAAACGTTTATTACCTCAGCAAGGATCTTCATACTACTCTTCTACATAAATCTGTTCAACAATTATCTTCATCAAAGAATTTCTAAATAAATCTCTGATGTTCTTTCTAAATAAAACAATAGACTCTATGACTAATCTTTGTTAACCTTCTGTAAGAAAATTACATGGTGTGTGTAAGTGTGCTTTTCTTATTGATTAGACTTTTTTTAATAGCAAAAACCTTAAGTACATTTCTGCCTTATGAGCCAGAGTCTCTAAAATCCAGGTTTCCTAAAACTGATTTTTATTTCTTAGTACACTAAATATATACATATATAAAGATCAGTTTCAACATATATTATTTTGATATATCACATTAACCATACATTATAATGTAAGAAAAACATTTATTTAACAACAAGTAATTGTTTTTACCATGAGCCAGGTATTCTATAGGGTTCTAGGAATAAACAGTTTTTCCTTCTCATATCCCTTCTTAGATTGTAGCTTTGTCTTTGTGAGAAATCAACCAAGAGTGTATGAATTATTAGCAGTCACAAAATATATTGATACTTATTTATTATTATTATTTTAAATATCACTGAGCTAAAAAGCGGCAGCCAAGGAAGAGACTGAGCTGTCTCAGTTACATGGATCATGGAGTAAGTTGGATAAGGAATGTGAATTCTAGCTTCAGGCCACATTTTTTCTCCACCCCTTCTCCGGTCGAATTTTAGTTGAATTAAATCATAAGAGAAACAATGATTATTGCACACACTGTACTTGTCACACTGCATCTGTTAGAATTCCCATTCCAAGAGTTGTTTTCATCTTCACCATCATCTTGAGTCCCCATTCTAGATCGTCCCCTCCTGTTTAAAATCTTCTCCCCACCCCCTTCCTGCAACACTCTTTTCCTGACTGGGTCCCTTTTTCCTGAGTTGCTAGATGATGAAGGGTTTGAGGGTTCTGATAATGCTGCTCTCAGAGAGGTGTGGGTAGGAGGGTTCCTAAATAAGTAGTTGTTACGGTGTCTGAGTGGCTTAGTCAGTTAAGCATCTGCCTTTGGTTCAGGTCAGGACTCCAGGGTCCTGGCACTGAGTCTCACATCAGACTTTGCTCAGCGGGGAGTCTGCTACTCTCTCTCCTTCTGCTTGCTGCTCCCTCTGCTTGTACTCTCTTTCTCTCTCACAAATAAATAAAATCTTTCTTTAAAAAAAGTTGCTAGTCAATCTCCTGATGTCAAGGAATGGGCAAAGGACTGTCCCCAATAGTGTCTGAAAATCTCCATGGAAAGAATGTACCATGGAGGTAGTTGGTCTTGCTGGCAAGAGTAGCACTGAAGACCTTGGGGCAAATTCCAAGTCCAATAATTTCTTTTTATAATCTTTGGTAAGTTCCCCCTGGGGAAACATTGTGGCTAAAAAATTTCCTCCTTTTAGGGGGGCCTGAATCTGCTAACCTTGGCCAAGAGACCTCTTTTTAACATTATAATTTCTCTACCCCCTGAGGTTAAGTAGAGCAAAATGTCTGAGTATTTAAATAAGCGATCAGATCAACATAGTCTAGGCAAATTTATGGTACATAAAGTCAAATGAACTTGTAACTAACTGGTAAGCTTCTTGTTTTCTTGAATTTCGTCCTGAAATTAGGATAAGAATGCTTATACAATGGTTTTGGAGGAGATAGAATTCAAAAACCATATGCAAAACAGCTAACCTCTTCAAACTTACCATGTTGAGATGAGATGAGAAAGACATACGTGTGTGTGTGTGTGTGTCAAATTGTGGTAAGGGCTAGATGGTAAATAATGAGATGTTAAAAGAGAGAAGAGTGGAGTAGAGGTCAAAATTTAATTTGGGGAAATCCAAAAAGGATTTTTTGAGTAAATAAAAATCAAAGGTTTGAATGACTGTTAAGAATCCTCCTGAGAAAGATTTGGAGGGTTCTACGAGGGTTCTGGGTAGATGGCCTTCAGACAGGAAAGACTTTGGTGCCCTCACGGGTTTGAAATGCTTATGATGTGGTATGGATGGGAGTAGGATGGGAAATAAATTGCTTCTCACTTGAAAAGTGATTAAATAACTTATATTCTGGGGACGCCTGGGTGGCGCAGTTGGTTGGACGACTGCCTTCGGCTCAGGGCGTGATCCTGGAGTCCCGGGATCGAGTCCCGCATCAGGCTCCCAGCTCCATGGGGAGTCTGCTTCGCTCTCTGACCTTCTCCTCGCTCGTGCTCTCTCTCACTGTCTCTCTCTCTCAAATAAATAAATAAAATCTTTAAAAAAAAAAAAATAACTTATATTCTGACCTGGAAAACCCACTAAAGAGTAAAGGTGGTAGGGAAAGGACCCTGATCATTATGGAGGAACAGGAATCTGAACTCAAAAGACTATCCTGAGCACACATGGCTACTCAGGTACCCTACCGTTTGGCCATGTCTGAAAGCTTCGATTTTGTTCTGAGTGCATTGGGAAGCCACTGGAGGGCAGTCAGTTAGAGGGTAACATTATCTGATTTTTATTTTAACAAAAACTACTACTGTAGTGGTCCCAAGATTATAAGCTTGAAATGTTTCTCTTCGTATAAACAAACAGACAAAAATCAGTTTGATGACATATTTTAGACAAGTCTGGATTTCTTTTGAAATTATTTATCATTAATGAAATAAATGGAGAAGAGGAAGTGTCTCTTGTATCTTCAAGAAGGATGTAGAAGTTCTTTTAATGTTGCTTAGTATTTGAATATGCTTCTAAAATCAGTGGCAACGAGAGTTATAAAGTCAATACTCTCTGCCGGTTTTGCCCATCACAGCCTCTCATTTTCCTTGTTCCCTTATACCTCAATATATTGTTCTATTAGACCCCATATAATTCAATAAGAGTAAATAATAAAAATAGTAATAATGGTGGGTGGGAAGGATAGGATGGCTTGGTGGTGGACATTGGGGAGGGTACGTGCTATGGTGAGTGCCATGAATTGTGTAAGACTGATGAATCACAGACCTGTACCCCTGAAACAAATAATATATTATATGTTAATTTTTTAAAAAATGGTAATAATAACAATAATAGGTAATATTGATTACAAGAAAGCATGGCTATGGGCTTTACATTCAATGTCTTATTTAATTCTCAAATTGTGAGGTAGGTATTATTAGCCCTATTTTATAGATGAAAAAACAGTGCTTTATAGAGGTCAACTTTACATAAGTAGCAAGTGAAGAGTTGAAATTCATCCCAGGTTGTCAGATAGCAGAGCACCTGTTCCCACTCTATACTGGGGATGGCAGGTCAGTGACTATTCAGAACTCTGTTTCCATGATTCAGTGGGGGTCAGAGGGATAAGATTAACTTCCATTTGCTGGACTTAGTGTAGCAAGTCTAATTTCTAAGGCCAATTGATATGTAGACAGTTACGAGAGATTTTCGCTGCCTTAAGTTGTCATTATCACTATTGTTAATAACCAATAGCCATGATGTTTTCAAAATAGAAGTGACTCAGCGACACCTGATTACCTTCTTTATTTTTTTTCTTTAATCTGATGAACTATTGCTACATTTTCAAGTCTGTAGTACTAAGTCCAGAAGGTCCCCCATGCCTACTATAAAATTAAAACATGCCATGTATTGAGTTAAAGATGGAAGAAAGACATATTTCGGATTTAATATCCCTAACAATAGTGGGGAATTATGATTGCCTAATCACTCTAACTTTGTTGAAAAAGAATTTTAAAAAGGTATCATCATTGAGATAGGAAATTGCTGTAGAAAAAACCAGAACTTGTTATAAAGTTTAAAAGTCTCTTGTGTAGATGAAATCTCATTGATTGTTATAAAATTTATTTTGGTAATGAGTATGTGATCAAGTCCTTAACATTCCTCCCAAAAGCTATTTCATCCTTATCTTGTCCCTTTTCCTGATTAAAATGATAGAAGAAATTATTTTTTAAATTAACAATAATTTTAAGAACCCATTTATTTTGTATAATAACACAAAGCCCATCAAAAGTGATAAAGTATAAACAATTGGTACATAATTTCCAGGCTATTGATAGTACCAAGAGTATATAGAGGAAGCAGGAAAATTAACAACCTTCTGAATATTGATATTTGTTATCTTCAGCTTACATATGGTGAACATTGTGAATCTTGGTCTTCAGATTCCCAGTGGAATATGCATGATTAGGCTTTCCATTTGTGGAAATGTTCAACTTCACAGAAGTAGAGCACATTTAGGAATTAAAAAAAAATACACATATTTATCATTACTCAGAATATCAAGTGGATTTTTTTTCCTGATGACTTAGTTTTTAGTAGAATACTGTTGCTTATAAAGATGTCCTCCTTTATCAACATATAAGATGGTCCTCACATAGAAACATTATTACAATCATATCTCATTTAAGCATATCAGAATCACTTAGGGATCTTCCAAATAAACTGAGGTTAAAATATATTATGTGGTGTTTTGCTGCCCAGCATGTATTTCCATTCCTCCTGGGTAGAATCACACAGCTTTTTTGAGGAAATTTCATTCTTCCATATAAATCTGTGTGTTTTGTGTTAAGTTTGATCTCATTCCTTACCAAAGCAATGGAATATGTTGACTGGCCTAAATCATGGCAACCTAATAGGTTTTGGGGTAGACATATGATCTGAGGCTGTCCAATAAAACCATACTACATGGCTTTTTCTAGAACAACAAATCCCTTTTGTGTGTGTGTGTGTGTGTGTGTGTGTGTGTTTTGAATAAGATAGTACATAGCCCTGGTCTCTACCTGTAGCTATCTTTTGACCTCGGGGAGCCAGCATTAATACAAAAGTATCAACATAGAAAGCAATGTGGAAAAACAGGAAAAATAAAAACATACCCTTGGTGTTGTGGATCCTCTTACTCAAGTCACATTTTAGCACCTACACTGTGTTCTTCAACTAAGTAACTCAACATGTTTGTCTAATTGTCTCATTTGAGTTTTCTGTGACATGAAACCAATATAATTGTAATTGATGCAATCAACTCTTTTTTAATGAAAATGTCATTTTAGTTTAGACTTGTGAAAAGCAGAAGAAACAGGACAGTTGAGCACGTATGAGCCCATCATGTTCAAAAACCTTTCTATAATAGTATTAATAGAAATTATGAAAGAATTATTGTCCAGATGGGTTGCATGCTGGGTATGTTGAGGTATGGGTCATTTTCAGTTGACATGAAGTAATCAGATCATTATAGTTCCAATGATTTGGAATACTTTCATGGGCAGAAATTATTCAGCCATTTGGGATAAGGAATCTCTTGATTGCTAATGAGATATGTGATAGAGAGTAGAGTAACCCACTGTAACAACAGACCTAAAAATCCAGGGGTTCAAACAAGGAAGAGGTTTCTTTTTCTCTTAACAGTCCGTGAATATGCAGACAGATCAAGAAGGGTAGGTGGTTCTAGTCTACATGGTCACCTGAGGACCTTCTCTTCGCCCTTGGTACTACTTTGTGATCCTTTGTTTGGCTTTCATCTCTGGATCAAAGGCAAATGCTCTGCTAGTAACTCTTTCCCAGCCAGTAGAAATAGGAAAATAAGTGGAAAGTAAACAGTATAAAATGTGATTTGGTAGTTGTTCATATTGCTTCCACTCAATTCCTTTCGGCCAAAGCTTAGTCAAAACCAGATATTCTGGTTTGCCTGGGGGGGGGGGCACGATTGATTTTTGGCTCAGGTCATGGTCTCATAGTACTGGGATGGAGCCCTGCCTGGGGCTCCATGATCAGCTGGGAATCTGTTTGAGGATTCTCTCTTCCTCTCCTTCTGCCTCTATCCCTACTCATGCTTTCTATCTCTGT
Source organism: Neogale vison (assembly GCF_020171115.1). Lineage (NCBI taxonomy): Eukaryota > Metazoa > Chordata > Mammalia > Carnivora > Mustelidae > Neogale > Neogale vison. The sequence goes on from NC_058091.1 coordinate 110,797,119, forward strand.
CTCTCTCAAATAGATAAATCTTTAAACAAACAAACAAACAAACAAACATGTGTCCTACCAGTTTTCAATAAAAGCTGGGGAAAAGTAGTCTCTAAAAATCTCTAGGATCCTAATGCTATAGAGATAAGAGCAGTAGAGAAAAAGTATGCACCACAAGTATATTTCTTCATGTTTCCATAAATGCTCTTCTTATACATATATGTATCTATATACCCATATCTACATGTGCATTATACTATGTATATTTTACACATAATATACACATGTACACATTCACATATGCATTCCCCTCCAGTTACTCCCCAGAGAAATACTTTTTTCTAATTATTATGTGACTTTACCAATTAATGGAGATTCAAGTTCTAAAAAAATAAACCCCAAAAAACAAAATTAAGTTATAATTAGTAACCAGAATAGAATGCCTAATTCCAGTTCCTTTATAATTCTAAGTAAATTGAGAAAGCAAATTTTCATTTCAGTAGATTATAAATATTTATATGAAATGACTAAATATAGCAACATATTACCTAAGTTCAGAAATCTATATCATTTGTTATACTTCCTGGCATGAAAATGTGAGAAGAATAAACTAACATGATTGAGGCTATTAGTCAATTATTTTGCTTCTGGGAAGTGATTTATTCAAAGCCTTTTTGTGAGCAGCAGTAGGCATAATTTTTATCTTTATGACTTTCCCTAATAATGTTTTGCAGTATCAAATAACTGAATGACAATTACTTTAGGTCTGATTTAGACATTAATCACATCACCTGAATCAGCCTCTGTGGTCAAATTTATACAGCCTGAGGGCTCTCTTTTAAGTGCAAGATAAAACAGAGATTTTGGTTACTTGATCTTTTATGCTCCCAGTGTATAAGCCCTGCAGTATTTCTGGTTCTTACAACAGGAAAGGGCCCAAACAATGACATTTTAGGAGGAAAGTTGGAAGTTGGAGTGTTCCAGTAGCATCCCAACATGAATCTCATCTTTTTTTTTTTTTTTTTTTTAAAGCCGCTTCTTCCTGAGTGCTCCCAGGCACTGTCCTAAATGCTTCACTTTTAAATCCTTCAAACAGTGGTTAGGCAAGTGCTATTATTACCAGTTTAGTGATAGGAAACCTGCAGGAAAGAAAGAGAAAGAGAGAGAGAGAGTAAGAGAGGGAGGTGTTTTTTTGTTTTGTTTTGTTTTGGGGGGGGCGTTGTTTGTTTTTGTGGGGTTTTGGAGTTGTTTTTTGTTTTTTTTTTTTGTTTAGTTTTTTGGTTTGGTTTGGTTTGCTTTGCTTTTTTGCTATATGGGCGGAGTAAGTGCAGTTCCTGAAGAAGGGGCGGAGAGGAATGGCTGGGAGGAGCTGTCAGGGGCAGCTCAGAAACCCGCGGAATTGGACCCTGGGCTCTGCCACGGACAAGACTCCTCCCAGTCCCAGAGGAAGCCTGAGCTCAGGAATTCTATGGGAGTGGCTTGTGAGTCCTGGGACCAGAAACAGCTGCGTGCTCCACAGTCCGAAGTCGCTCCGCCCACATTCTCGTCCTTCATAAGGAGTCAGCCTCATTCCACCTGGCTGGCAAGCCCCAGTCCTCGTGGATGAAGTTTGGGAGTTCGGGGTGAGTTGATGTTCCAGTTTTTTGTTTGTTTTTTTTTTTCTTTAGCAACTTTCAAATGTGCAATACAATATTATTAATTGTGGTCGCCATGTTTTACAACCCTGTAATTTATTTTACAGCTGGAAGTTTGTACATTTTGACTGCTTTCACCCATTTAACCCACCCCCACCAATCTTCTAACAACCACCAATCTGTTTTTTTGTAGTTATGAGTTCGTTTTTGTTTGTTTGTTTTAGGTTCCTAAGTGAGGTCATTGGGTATTTGTCTTTCCCTGACCGATTTCACTTAAAATATTGCCCTCAAGGTCCATTCGTATTTTTCCAAATGGCAAGATTTTTTTTATGGCTGAAAAAAATATACCATTATGTGGAATATACCACGTCTTCGTTACCCATTTATCTGTTGAGGGACTCTTATGTTGTTTTCATATCTTAGCTATTATAAATAATATTGCAGTGAATGTGGGGGCTCATATATCTTTTCAAGGTAGTTCTGTCATTTTCTTCAGTTATCTGAAGTGGAATTGCTGGATCATACAGTAGTTTTATTTTTAATTTTGAGGGACTCTCTACTTTTTTCTATAGTGGTTGTACCAGTTTACATTTCTACCAACAGTGCACACAGTGCACATGGGTTCCCTTTTCTCTACATTCTTACCAATGCTCTTTATTTCTTCTGTGTGTCTGTGTGTGTGTGTGTGTGTGTGTATAACTACTCATTCTCATAGGTGTGAGGGGATATCTCATGGTGGTTTTGACTTGCATTTCCCTGATGACTGCTCATTATGAGCATCTTTTCATGGATCCGTTGGCTGTCTGTGTATCTTCTTTGCAAAGATGCCTAATCAGATCCTCTGTGCATTTTTTTAAATAACAATTTGTGTGTGTGTGGTATTTAGTTATGTGGTTTCTTTATATATTTTTCACAATAACTTAGTAGATATTTGATTCCCAAATATTTTTCACCCATTCCATATATTACCTATTCATTTTGTTTACGGTTTTCTTTACTGTACTGAAACTTTTTAGTTTGATGTAGTCCCATTGTTTAATTCCCTTTGGTTATCTTTGCTTTTAGTGTCAGATCCAAATATCATTGCCAAGACCTATGTCAAGGAGCTTAATACCTGCTTTCTCCTAGAAGTTATGGCTTCCCTTGGTCTTACATTAAAGTCTTTAATCCATTTTGAGTTTATCTTTATGTATAGTAAGGTCATGGTCCAGTTTCATTCTTTCGTGGTTGTCCAGTTTTCCCAGCGTCGTTTATCGAACAGACTGTCTTTTCCCCATAATGTAACCTTAGCTCCTTTGTTGTAATTTAATTGACCATATGTGTGTGGATTTATTTATGGCCTTTCTGTTCTATTCCATTATCTATGTATCTGTTTTTTATGACCATACTGCTGTTTTGATTTTGGGTAAGGGGGTAGTTCTCGGAATTCAAGTAAGAGTTGATTTGCAGTTTTGAGTCCAAAATCCCATAGGCCAGGCCATCAGATTGGACTCCCAGCCAGGATTTCTATGTTATGGGCTTGAAGCAGAATTCCTTGTTACTAGGAAACCCAAGTTTTCTTTCTTAAGGCCCTTAACCTATTAAATGAGGACCACCCACATTATGGAGGACAATCTGATTGAAGACAACTGGTGATAATTTTAATCCTATCCACCAAACACCTTCACAGAAACATCTAGACCAGTGTTTGACCAAACAACTGGTACCATAGCCTAGCCAAGCTGACACATAATATTAAGCATCGTGGAGGGTTTTCAGATAACACCTCACACACACTTACTTTCACCCCTGAATCTCCTTTTCTGCATTAAAGACACAAAATTAAAATTAAAGAAACTGCCCTTAGGCTTCCTGCAGCTTTGATAGGTCTATGGGCCTGAAAGTTATTGGGCACAAAAGTTATGAAAAAGACACAGACGAGGCCCAAAGTTGCAAGAAATAAAATTTTCTTGGATGATCCCCATGTAAGCTGAAGGAGGAATCAGGAAAATAAGGGATTGTGGTTGATTATTTCCACTGATTACAGTGAAAACTGAAGGCAATTTCTCACGCTAGGAGGTATTAAGAAGGAAGATGGAGCTTCTGAAAGCTGTAGTATTAAGCAGCAGTTGTGACTTCTTTAAGATTAACACTGTTAGAGTAAGATGGTGTATGGTTTTCAGGAGAAAACTTTCATTAACAAAAGGACTGTCCTTGGGCATGTGGCTTATTGCCTGGGGCAGAGTTTTGTGAAAGTGCTTTACAACAGTAAGCATGCTGTGCTTACTAATGTTCCTCCCTCATATGCATGCTTCCTTAGTGCCTGTCCAGGGGGACTTAGCTAGGAGAGTGGCCCTTGGCTGGTGGGCCCTGTACAGCCTCTTCCCTAGCTGCCCCTCGCCTCCAGCTGAGCCAGACTGACTTCAAAAGTCAAAACCCAGGGGATACTTCCAACTCTGCTCCCCCCCCCCACCTATCTTTTTCTTATTACAGAAATAATATGTAGTTCCTGAATGAAATTTTTAAAAAAATGTATGGAGAAAAATTATTTTTTAATCCTGCCATTTATGTTTGTGCATGTTCTTAAACCTTTCAGTTTAGCATGGATGTTCATGTGGGACTGGCTTTGGATATAGGGAGAATATAGTTACAAAAATGGATTTATGCTTTACATACTGTTTTATGCCCTGCTTTTTAAAATTTATTGTATCATTAATATAGTTCTGTGTTAGTAGACATATTTCTACAAGGGTAGGTAGGGCTGCACAGAATTCCATTATATTTATATTTTCTACTAATGTTGAGGTATATAATCCACTGCTAAAGTATAAAGTATGTTATTTCACTGGAACACACATTCCTGAGAGTTTTGTAATTCTCTGGCTAGCGGGCATAATTTTTTTCTGTCTTTAAGCAGGACGAAATAGAAAAAAGATATAGTAGTATGTTCTAAATTGTCACCCTCTAGTAAGTAATGTCACAGCCATATTACAGGAAGCCAAATTCTTGTAGGCAATCGGTAATATTATTTCAGGAGTAAACATTAGTTTAAAATTTAATTATCTCAACAAGTTCAGAACTAAGAGTGGTGAATCAAGAACAGTTTATTTTAAAATTTTTCATTATCTTGAGCTTTAAGGCAGCAGGCTCTAAACCCAGGACAGATTTTCTGGGCCCTCTAACTATTGTCTTACCTTGAGTTTGAGTATGATGTGCTTTATTGAATTAGATTAAAAATTAAGTTTGGGGGCTTATTATAAATAGCAGTGGTTTCTAAGGAGCATACTTTCTCTTCACTGCTGCTTGTTGTAGGTATTGCTGGTATGCACAGTGCCAAGTTGTACCATTCATTTCTAGAATGACTGGCTTAAAGTGTGTAGATATGTGCAGCATTGTTACCTGATTACCACATTTTCCCTCTCTCTCTCTCTCACTCTTCTACCAATAAATGCATTTCACAAAGTTACCAAAGGAACAGTGTAATAAGATTAACACATTTAGGCCCAGATCTATGTGAGTTAGTGAGAATTACTTTGCACAAGTAGGCAGGGGCCCCTGGAGTCTAGATACGATTCTATCATCAGTTGAATTGAGAAAACAGCTGGCTCCCACTTTCATTACCTATTAAATGAGAAGGTTGAATGAAATAAACGTTGAGATCCTTCCCAACATGGTGTAATTCTAGTATAGTATACCCCTGTGGAGATCAAAAACTTCTTTTAACTTGTGCATTGGTGACTAAGTATCAGTCTTGGGATTCTGTACTGGCCAGACTCAAAATTGCCAAGACAGAATTCGTTCTACCAAGGTTAATATATGGTATTAAGTGGCTTTACTGAATTGACAGAGCTGAGTTTCTAGAAGAGACCCCCAAAGCCTCAACCCAGAATGTGGCCGGCACCTGGTTAAGTGCTGCTATTGCCGTCATCCGGAAGCTGCATGTGAAAGAGAGAGTTTCAGACTCCCCATCTTGGTCCCCTGCTGCTTTTCTTATTCACCTCAGTTCTAAAATTAGCCCTCAATCGAGGGCATGCAATCGGTGAAACCGAAGTCACATTCAGAACCCTAGCTGCAAGGGGCTCTGGGACATGTCATATTTTAGATTTCCAGCCTCTGCAATAGAGGGCATCAAGAAGTCTGATGACAGCCTCAGATGTTCAGTATCTGAGTGCTACCAGAACCTCATAAATAAGCCACTGTTTTTTATCAAAAGAGTGTGTGCTTATGTCTCAGTAAGGAATGTGCTTATTTTAAGTGGGAATATGTTACTGTATAAAGTGTTGAAAGTGATTATTTAATAATCAACTTCACAATTGGTCTATAATTAAAAAAATTTTTTTTTGGTAACAGTATTCTAAATACTGTTTTTTTTTTCCCTTTGAAATGAAGCGTATATGGTAAATATGCCCTAAGAGAATATAATATGAGTTAAGCTATACTTTTGTTCATATTTTATTCTATTCAGAAAGAATTAGAGCTGCTATTGTAATGGACACGTACTGGTACTTTGCATTGCAGATTTCTCAAAGCTGACATTTGTTATTAATAGTAGTTTGGGTCCACATGCCTTTCTGCTAGTTAATCACTGTCATAGAAAATTTCTGATTTACATAGAAGTCAGCAATTATTGATAATTGTGTTTTCTTTATCTAGATGAGCTAAAAAGTTCAGAAAGAATATTGATGAATGGCTGAGTCTAAGATCTGATCGTTGGCATGGATTTATCAGACTGGGATGAAATGCTAGGTGAAAAGGAATTCACTCGCTCATTCATTCAGTAAATATTTATCTGTGCCTACTGTGTGTGAAGTATTAGGAGGGATTTGGAATACATCAGTGAACAAAAAATGCGTCCACTTGGAGCATGTAATTCTCAAGTGGGTAGACAGACAATAAATAAGAAACATAAGCAAATTACATTACAGAAGTTAATACATGCTGTGAAGAAAACAGAAAGAGCAAGGTGATACGGTTGGGGTTTGTGGTGAGATGTGGTCAGCATAGCTGTCATTGAGATGGAAAATTTGAACAAAGAGGAGGAAAATGAGAAAGTTTATTCGTGTGACCATATGGAGAAAGAAGATTTCAGCCAGCAGGGGAGAGCTGGGGGAAAAGGCATGAAGTAGGAGAGTGCCAGGCTTGCCCAAGGGAAAGTGCAGGCACTGGAGCACAGTGAGGGAGAAGACGTAACAGGAGCTAAGCTCAGAAAGCTCTAAGGCCTACATTATATAGGGCCTCATACCATTATAAGGACTTAGGATGTGGCTTTGAGGAAATGAGTCCTGTGAGGGTTTTGAGGAGAAGAGTGATCTATAAGTTCACAGTTTAAAATGTGGTAGAGGCCCCTGGGTGGCTCAGTCATTGAGCAACTGCCTTCGGCTGGGGTCATGATGCCCTGGGACCTGGGATCGAGCCCTGCATCAGGTTCTCTGCCAGCAGGAAGCCTGCTTCTCCCTCTCCCATTTTTCCTGCTTGTGTTCCCTCTCTCATTGTCTCTCTCTGTCAAATAAATAAATAAATCTTAAAAACAAATAATAAAATGTGGTAGCTACTGTGTGGACAACAGGCTGTGGATCGGGAAGGCTATCAGCAGGGAGGTCCAATACGAGTCCATCGCAGTGATCTGGATGAGAGATGACGGTGTCTCTATGAGATTGATGTTGGTAGAGGTTGTAAGAGGTGGTCAGACTCTGGATATGGTTAGAAAGATTAGATTTAGAGTATGCAGAGAAACGGGATTCAACAGTGACTTCAAAGACTTTGGTCTGAGCTATTGGTAGAAGGGAGTTGCCATTAACAAAATGGAGAAAACTACACATGGATTAGATCTGCTAGATAGGAGCAGGAACTCTGAATCATTTTGTTAATGGCCAGAACATTTGTATTTCTTTACTGCAGTGAATATTGTGTATTCCCAGAGTATGGTTCCTGGATCAGCCGCATCAGCATCACCTGGGAATACGTTAAAGATGCACACCTTGAGCCCCATCTTAGACCTTCTCCATCAGGAGTCTGTCCTTCAGCCAGTTTGCCAGGAGATTCTAATGCAAGCCCAAGTTTGAGAAATACTGTATATCGTCTCCAAGAGTCAAGCACCAGAGACCACTTTTTGAGAATGAGAATATTGTGGGTTTTGACATTAGAAGACCTGGATTCAAATCCTAACTGACTTGGGCAAGATGGTCCTTCTACCTGAGCCTTAACTTCTATACCTTTTAAAGTGTGGCTGATGATACGTGTGTCACCGGATTGATATGAGCAACTAGATAAAACAATGCAGGTTAACAAATTGGGCAAATAAAACACCTTACAGATACTGAGGATAGCAGACAAGAAGCTGGAGATGGGGAGGGGAAGGTCCTAGAATTTGCCCTATTTTTCTCTAATAACTCCCTGCTTTTAAGAAGAAATAATAGTGATTACAATTGGAAGGTACTCCGATGGAAGATCAGAGTTTCTCTTGAAGCTTTGCTAGACCTTTAAAACACAGGTAATAAAGACGAGTGCTTGGCAGGTAGATTGCTGACACTACGTGCATGGTTCAGTAGAAAGAATGGCTGTTTAGTTTAATAATTTATTTACTTCACTTGGGTATAGAAATAAAAGAAAACGTTTTCAGTATGCATTTTCTTCTCAAAGTGTATCATTTATCTTTTTACATCTGTTTCTATTTGGTTTGCAATCTTTAGGTTTCATTTTTCTACTTTTCCGCAAAGTAGGGTATGAGGTTTATGAATTTTACAGAAGTCTGCAGATAATTTAAAAATTAAAGATGTGGTCTTGGAACCACTTGTCCAAGAAAATTCATTATTCTTTCATTTTGTTACAAGTCAAGGTATTCATGCTATTTGCTAACACCAGGTCTCTGTGGTGGCAAAGCACGTTTAAGGATTAAAGGACTTCTTACGTGGCATGAGTTTTTGCGTTTGAGGTCACTAACATTTTGTTTTATCTTGTTTGTTGGGTTTTTGTTAAAATGTTTCAAACATGTTTGATACCAGCTTGGTTCTGCTATAGTGATTTTCAGAGAAAAGTGTCGCTTATTATTTAAGCTAATCATTTTTCTAGGTTTCTGATTAAAGAGCTATTATGGTCTACATAGAAATGATTAAATTTTCAGAATATGGACTCCCTTTACTGGTCTGAGAAATTACAAGTTAACTACCATTATATATTTTTATACATTGAATACAGAGTGAAGGTAATATATATGGGATTAAACAATAAAGTAAAGTTCAAAAGTCTTGTTTTATAGAAGTACAACTTAAGTCGATCCCCACGTGCCTGTTTTGGAAGGTTGTACTTTGTGTCTCTGAAATTCTCTAATAATATTCTTGCAGATTGTTCAACATTCATTCAGCAAATATATGTTGAGCATATATCTGGATGCTTTGTGTGATATAACAGTAAACTAAACAGACAAAGATTTATAGCCTCCTGTAAATAATATTCCAGTGGATAGAGGTAGATAATAAATAAGATACATTATTTATAATATGCTACCTATGCTGTGGAGAAAGATAAAATGGGAAACATATATTAATAGCACAGAGGTGAGGGAAAGATAATTTTACATAGAGTGCCTAGGGAAGGAATCACTGAGAAGGTAACATTTAAGTCTAGACCTCAACGGTTGTGAGAGAACGAGCCATGTAGATATTTGGGGAAGACAGTTGTTGGAAAAGGGACTGCAGTGGACGGGGGGTGGAGTGCTATATGCGCTGGCAACAAGGTGGCCAGTATGACCAGAGAGGTGTGACGGTGAGACTTAAGAGATGAGAACAAGATACAAAGTATCGAGGACCTTGTGGACTTTCCTAAGAACTGAATTACTTGGAGTGAAATAGAAATCCCTGGAGAGTTCTGGCACAGGGCATACATGATTTGGCTTCTATCCAAAGATCTCTTCTTTTTGCATTTTAATCTGATTGAGAAATTACCTAGAAATAAACTTCTAGGATTAAAGTCTCTCGCCTATAAACGTTGGAGTTGCCAACCATGCAGCATTGCATGTGACTGATTTTTGTTCTTTAGTAGATGATAATTTCAGTCCTCTGTAATGTTTAGAATTTCTCATTGTCTTTATGCTTGACGTAGAGTTTGTGTCCAGGTAGTTGTTTCTATCTTCTTTTTCCAAAAGTTGTTCTCATGTAGCTAAAGAATCTGATCTGTCTGCAACCCAATGAAAATTTCTTCTTTTTTTCTTCTTCTTCATTATCTCATCTTTTGTAACATGCCTATAAGATAGATGATGGGATTTCTGGATCTCCCCATCTCTCTTAACTTTTCTTTGGCTACTTTCTACATATTTATCTTTTTTCCATACCAAACGCTCCAGAGTTAGAATTCCATTTGCCACTTACTTATTCTGTGACCTTGGGCTAATTACTCAATCTCCATATAGTCTGTGATTCTTCATCTGTGAAATGAGCATGATTGTAATAATAATACCTACACTATCGGAACATTGTGTGGTGGTAATGACTTATTAGGGGATGATAAATCAATGTTAGCTATTTATCTTCCAGATCACTAATTAAGTGTTCAGTATCTTCATTCTGTTATTGAACAGTTCCTCTGATTTTTTTTTAAGGCAGTTGTAACTTCAGTTTCCAAGGATGTTTTCTTTTTGACTCATTTTTTCTGCATAGCAGCCTATCCTTTTTCTCGTATATATAATATGTTATCAAATTTTCCAAAGGAAAACAATTAGAAAAAATGTGAAGCTATTTTCTTACCCTAATTATTTCCATTTACCCAAATTCTGTCATTCTACTTCTATTTACTAGTATTTTTCTTTTTGCCATTGGTTTTCTTCAAATGTCTTGAGAAGCTCAGTTGTAAGTTCATATTAATGGATGAAAAATGTGGGATTTTTATTTTGTTTTTGTAGATAGATAGCTGACATAGAGGAATCCTCTATATACTGCAAATTTTTTCTCCTCCAACTCTGTTTTGGGTGGAAAGGCTCACTGCAGGGTCTGCAATACCAGATAGAGGTGGAGATAGGCAGGCTTCTTAAGATTCATAAGCACTGAACAAGCAGGTAGACCAGACGGTTGACAACTCTCCCAGTTGGAAGGTACTATCTCTCCTGTGTGTAAGCTTCTCCCATATCATATATGGAAGTCATATATGTAAGCTTCTCCCATATCATATATAACCTGCACTCTGATTCTTTCTTTAACTCTAAAACCCATACTAGGAACTCTCCCCACACAGATCAGTTACACTCTTTGGGGACTTGTCTCTTCTCAGTTACAGAAGAGGAGAGGACATAATTCACCAACAATTGTCTGTTTCCTTTCCTTCATGACTCTGAAAGTTTTCTAGTACTTCTTTAAAAGGAACAATGCTCACCTCTCTTTGAAGGCACTTTTATAGGCTTTGGTTTTTCTTTCAATCAATCTAATTCTATCTGTATCTGTATTCTCACAATTTCTACTTGGCCCTTGGGTCTTGTCATAAGAGTACATTTTATGTAGGGGCATCTCGTTGGTTCAGTTGGTTAAGCTCCTGACTCTTGATTTTGGCTCAGATCATGATCTCAGAGTTGTGAGATTGAGAACCTCATTGGGCTCCATGCAGAGCACTGAGCCTACTTAAGATTCTCTCACTCTCTCTTCCCACCCCACCCCGCACCGACTTTGTGCTCCCTGTCTAAAAATTAAAAAAAAAAAAAAAATTATTTTAAAGGAAAGGAAAAGAAAAGAATACATTTATGTCATTTCAGTGAATTGGGGAAGCAGCAGAGATAAAGGAGCTTGTGCTCTGTCCCACATTTTGGCCCAGGTCAGGTCCATATCTTTTAATTTGTACTCCCTGTGCTTTTTGCCTCAGCAACTGATTCTAAATATGGAGTAGAAGACTAAAGCCTAACATAATAGATTGCCGTAGGAGGAGGTGTGTATCAAGATTCCCTTCCTCCTTTTCCTTTAGAGTTTTACTCTTTCAACTGTAAGATGAGTGGGCTGGATTGCTAGAGAGGAATCTCCGAGATAGAACAATGGAGGCTAAACTCTTCAGCTCCTAAATTAAACCACTTCATTCTCCTTAGTCCAGGTTCTCTTCTTCCCCAGCTGAACATGAGGCAGAACAGATATGCTGGAATTTGCTGCCAGGAAGATAAGAGAGTTTAGGGAAGTGAGATTGGGCTGGAGTCTGGAGATAAGAAGAGCAAAAGAAAGACACATTAGTCTCCCCTATTCCTACCCATAGGGATGTGTATACTGGACATTTCAGGATTTCAAGTAGTAAGGGGAAATAGGACCCAATTTCTTGGCTAGAACTTACCTGGTTGTAGGACCTCTTCATCTACTCCCATAACATCATGAAAGGACTGTAGAGAGATTAGGAACTGTTAAAATAAATTAGAAAACATAAAAAATTCCTCAGCAGGGAGCCTACTTCCCCCTCTCTCTCTGCCTACTTGTGATCTCTCTCTATCAAATAAATAAATAAAAATCTTTAAAAAAAAAAAAGAAAACATAAAAAATTCTCCTTCCCCAGTTTTTTGCAAAGTCAAAATGAACATGATGGGAATTCAGTTTTGGTTTTTTCTTTCTTTACTGTTTTCTCCTGTGTGGTAGGAATTCTGTATGTATGTATGTGTGCATGCTTGTATTTATTGTGGGCTTAGAGATGACCAGGGAAAGTAGCTTGGACTTCCATGTTCTCCCCAGTGAAGTAAAGGACCCTATAAAGGTGAGGGAATATGCCGACCATTGGAAGTGTCATCTTTTAGGAGGATGCTTGAAGTCTAGAAACTATACATGGGCACTTAGCTGAATGCCCCCAAAACCACTGAATAAGCCATCTAGTAGTCAGAAGCTGGATATGCTCACTGGACAGATGAAGTGAGGATTGGCCAGTAGAGACCTGGCCAAAACCAGACTCACAGTCTGTCACTAACTTGTTCAGGTAACTGAGTTCCCTTTGTACAAATATTCTTTGATCTGTTCTGGGACAGATTTTAATCAAGTTCTAGAATCCGAGAAAGGGGAATTCAGAAAGAATGGAAGCGAGATCTTGGAAATGTTTGAATATGACTATATTCACCTAAAAGACACTATGTTTGAATCTAGACATGGTTAAGAAAACTCTAGGACTAGAGTACTATTTATAAGGTTGAAGTGAATTTAGTTTTCCTGTTGAAAATCACGACAGATTGAGATTGGGACCATGTCAAAGAAAACGAACAATTCTAAAATAAATACATGAAGGATTGCATGTTCATTTATAGTTGACTGCTAACCATGTTACAGTAAGGTGCTTTACCAATGTTGTCTAATGAAAATACTCAACTTATCCTTAATAGTAATTGTGTTTCAGTTCTAAATGGTAAAAGACTCAACTGTGTATTCTGAGATTGGTGTATTCTGCGCTGTCATGGCAGTTTGTTAATGTTCTAGCAATCTCTAAGGCCCAAGGATAGTTATCACATGGATTGATCAGGTCACCTATGGTATGCCCAAAACCATCTGCCCAATACTGTTAAAAACTGAATGGAAAGTTAGAAACTGAAATTCCTCTTCTATTCTCAATCTTAAAAATTGAAGCCCAGAAGTGACATTAAAACATTCACCACAAGCCCACTAAGACACATCTTACTACGTTTGTTTAGACTTCTATAGCAGGTTCTGTCTTAATATATTTTAGGAAATCAGTTAATATTGATTCAGCACTAGAGGAAAAAGGATAATGCAGTATTTATGGGATCATTTACTGCTTGACATCCTCATATTAATTACTATTTGCATATGGGTTGACTGATATAAATTTGAAATGAGTCACATTTTGTGGTTTTTTTGTTTTTTTGTTTTTTTGTCTTTGTACTTGAATATTTATCATTGAAGATGATATTCCTAATTTCCAAACTGGGTTTTTTGCCATCTGTTGTATGAAAAAAAAAAAAAAGATATAACGCCCCATGTAAATCTCTTTTTGGTTCAAAATTACATGGTTCCTCTCTGTCATGACAGTTCCTGAGTTGTGTTCTCTCTCTTTATAAGTCTATTTCTGATCTCTGACTTCTGTTAAAATTGATCCTGTACAGGTCAGTCTGACCCATAAACCACACAAAATTGTTTTTGAGGTTTGAAGCCTTAATATGAGATAATGTCTAAATTTGCCATAAAAATTTGCCTTGTGCTTTTTGTTCCACACATAGTAATTACTGCCTTCATAATCATATTCAAGTCTTGATAAGCTATGTTGCTTTAAAAATACCAAGAGGAAAAAAAAATTAACTATATAGTGTTTTTTTTTTTCTTTTGGAAATTAAATACTGGCATCTACTCCTAAATGAAGACTTCCATAATTTCATTTTCTTTTTTTGTCCTAAAAGAAAGGACTACTCTTGTAAATTTATGTTGCTAATATGGTTCCTTGGTTTCTCATAATTGAACATAAGTATGAGAAGAGTCAGCCATAATTAGAAAAATCTCCCCAATATCTTAAAACACATGCAGTCAGTCAATGTGACCCTTTCTTTAACGGTCAAGTGAGGGTATGATGGTCTGGTTATTTCTAGGTTTGAAACTACAGACTTTGCCTCTAATCCAGTTTCTATTCTATCATTGAGTAACTTTTTGTGTCTGTCTTTCCTCTGTTATAAAAATGAGGTTATAATATCAACTACTCAAAATATATTGAGTGCAATATACAAAAGCAGCTGCATCATGGTTAGTATTAAAAGCACTTAAACAAAAAAAAAAAAGGAGGGGGGGCGCTCCTGGGTGGCTCAGTGGGTTAAAGCCTCTGCCTTCGGCTCAGGTCGTGATCTCAGGGTCCTGGGATCGAACCCCGCATCGGGCTTTCTGCTCAGCAGGGAGCCTGCTTCATCCTCTCTCTCTGCCTGCCTCTCTGCCTACTTGTGATCTCTGCCTGTCAAATAAATAAAATAAAATCTTAAAACAAAAAAAAAAAAGACCTTGGTGCAGCCTCTTTGGAGAACAGTGTGGAGACTCCTCAAGAAATTAAAAATAGAGCTTCCCTATGACCTGCAATTGCACTCCTGGGTATTTACCCCAAAGATACAAATGTCATGAAAAGAAGGGCCATCTGGACCCCAATGTTTATAGCAGCAATGGCCACAGTCGCCAAACTATGCAAAGAACCAAGATGCCCTTCAATGGATGAATGGATAAGGAAGATGTGGTCCATATACACTATGGAGTATTATGCCTCCATCAGAAAGGACGAATACCCAACTTTTGTAGCAACATGGACTGGACTGGAAGAGATTATGCTGAGTGAAATAAGCAGAGAGAGTCAATTATCATATGGTTTCACTTATTTGTGGAGCATAACAAATAGCATGGAGGACAAGGGGTGTTAGAGAGGAGAAGGGAGTTGGGGTAAATTGGAAGGGGAGGTGAACCACGAGAGACTATGGACTCTGAAAAACAATCTGAGGGGTTTGAAGTGGCGGGGGGGGGGGGTGGGAGGTTGGGGTACCAGGTGGTGGGTATTATAGAGGGCACGGATTGCACGTAGCACTGGGTGTGGTGAAAAAATAATGAATACTGTTTTTCTGAAAATAAATAAATTGAAAAAAAAAAAAAGGCCTTAATGATTCTGCCTGTCTTTGTACTGCAGAAATCGTTTTATTCCAGAATAGATCAACTTCTTATTTAGATCTTTTTCTAAACCTCTTATTCAGACCTTCCTTCCAAAAACTCTTAACACTTAGAACACCTGAGAATCAGCTACCTCACAGCTCCAGAGCCCAGGAATTTGTGTGAGGCAAGAGCCCACAGAGCAAAACTACAGCCAAGATTATAGGGTTCTTCTGGCATGACAATTGGACACAGAGGCCTTTGAATACCTCTTTCATACCCACCCCCTAAAGAGATACCAGAGCTGTCTCCCTATAGAGAAAGGAAATCACATTCTAAGAGTCAGCATAGTGTGTTCACATAGGGCAGACTCTCCATCAAAAAAAAAAAAAAAAATCCAGTTAACTCTCTTTCGAGTGAGAAACTGTACCCAGTCTGTGAAGGGTGTAAGCTGATTGTGAACTCTCTATGCTTATAATCAGTATTTAAGACACCTCTACTTATACTCACTATAACCTGTCTGTTTAGAGAAAGTATCCAAGAGCTGTCCCTTTATTTGAAAGTCAAATGTATTTCTCTGTCTTTGCCACATCAATTTTACTTGAAGACTTAATTCCCCAAAGCGAAAACAACAAAATCCACAGCTTAGGGTCATTTTTAAAAATCTGAATCCTCCGTTTTAAAGAAGAGAGCTTTTAGAGGATCCTGTGGTCTATGATTTAAAGATAGTTATTGATTCTGCTGTAATGCTGATCATTTTAAAGTTTCTTCTTTGCCTTTAATATATAGTAACTGTAACTGTAGAATTTCTTAAGTCTTTTTCTGCCATTTGGTGAATCACATAGTAGTTATAAACCCACCCCAATTCCAAAGGAAAAGGAGGGAAGGAAGCTCCAAGAATCATTGATCTAGGCTTGAAGCCAAGCAATCTATTTTTAGTACTTTCTCAACAAGCTACACAATAAAAATGTAAATGGAATGGTGCTACTTTCTTCTCACACCATTTTTCAATGTGTAAGTTTGAAACTTTAAACTGTTGATATTCAGATTGTCTACAAGGAACTTAGTTACTCCAGTTTTGGAGCCTTCCTATATTCATTTAAAGTTAATCATAATTTTGGGGGCACCTGGGTGGCTCAGTGGGTTAAGCCTCTGCCTTCGGCTCAGGTCATGATCTCAGGGTCCTGGGATCAAGCCCCGCATCAGGCTCTCTGCTCAGTGAGGAGCCTGCTTCCCTCTCTCTGCCTGCTTCTCTGCATACTTGTGATCTCTGTCAAATAAATAAATAAAATCTTTAAAAATTAATCATAATTTTTGTTTTTTATAGCCTTACGATATCTGACCTTTATAAAAATCTAAGGATCAGTTTGAGATGTCTTCCTTTTCCATGTTGCTAAATTTGCACTCAATCAACTGTGTCTCACCTAAATCTTTTATCATTGGGATATAATTGACCTAGGACATTTTGCAAGTTTAAGTTGCATAGCCAGTACTTATATACTGCAATACCATTACACCTTAGCTTTCGTTAACACCTTCCTTGTGTCCCATAATTAGCATTTCTTTTTTGCGGTGACAAAATTTAAGATCTAGTCCCTTAGCAACTTTCAAGTATGTAGTATTGTTATCTATTATTGACAGTTTTTTGCGTAGGGCCCCCAGGCTTATTCATTATATAATTGGTACTCTTTGGCCAACATCGTCCCATTTCCCCCCACCTTCAGCTTCTGTTAACGACGATTCTACCTCTGTTTTTATGAATTTGGCTTTTTTCAGATTCCACATATAAATGATAATACATTTGTTTTTCATTTCCTGACTTATTCACTTAGCATTATGTACTCAGGGACCATCTATGTTGTCACAAATGGTATGATTTTGTTCTTTCTCATGACTGAATCATATTCCAATATACAGATATGTCTCAGTTTATTGCACTTCACAGATACTCTATTTTTTACAGATTTAACGTTTGTGGCAACTCTGCATAGACCAAGCCTCTCAATGTCATTCTTCCAGTAATATTTGCTCACTTCATGTTTCTGTGTCACATTTCTGGTAACCCTTGTGATATTTCAAGCTTTATCATTATTATATTTGTTATGGTGATCTGTGATCAGTGATTATAATTTGCTGAAAGTTCAAGTGACGGGTAGCAGATTTTAGCAATAAAGCATTTTTTACTTAACAGCATTGGGGATTTTCAAACATTGTTGTATGTTGTTTTTTTAGGCATAATGCTTTTGCACAGTTAATAGATTATAGTATAAACAGAACTTTTATATGTATTGGGAAACCTAAAAATTAATTGAACTTGCTTTATTATTATATTTGCTTTATTATGATGGTCGGGGGACTGAACCTACATTATCTCTGAAGCATGCCTATATAGCATATCTTCTTTATCCATTCTTCCATTCATCATCTAGCCATTCTTCTTGATGGACACTTAGGTTGCTTCTGTGTCTTGGCTATTATGAATAATGCTGCAATACTTAAGGAGACCAGTTCTTTTCAGGTTATGAATTGTTTTTCCACGTGGCAATCATTTTAGTCAACCTCTTCTTAAGTTGCTGATTTACCATTAGATGATGAATTCCCTATGAACATGTAACCATATTGGAATTCTCTCAGTGCCTTGAGCATATAATAATCATAAAATGCTGACTGTATGTCAGGCCCTGCTCTATGCTCTTTACATATATTAATTTATTTAATCTTAACAACTTAATGGGTATTACTGTTATCTTCATTTTGTAGTTGAGTTAATCTGAAGTTAATCTGAAATTCAGAGGTTCTGTGGCCAAACCCACACCAATAGTATGTGAGGTAGCAAAAATCTGAGCCCAGGAAATGCAAATCCTAATTTATAGTGTCTATTAGTGGAGGATAGGAATTAAGTGCATATGTGTAAGATTTAATTAACTTCTGTGGAACCTAACAGAACCTTAAAAAATTATAGATGATGCAGATGGGGTGAGAACAGAAAAGCAAAAGAGAAGGAGGTACCTGGGGGGCTCAGGCATTAAGCATCTGACTTGGTTTCAGCTTGGGTCCGTAATCTCAGGGTCATGGGAGGGAGCCCCATGTTGGGTTCTATGCTCAGTGGGGAATCTGCTTGGGATTCTCTCCGTCTCTCTCTGCCCTACCCTGCTCTCTTTCTCTCTCTCTTTCTGAAATAAAGACATAAGTCTTTATTAAAAAGAAAGAAAGAAGAAAAGAAAAGTGAAAGAGAAAATAGTAGCAAAAGGAAGTTGGAGAATAGCACTAAGGAAATAGGGGATAAGAAACCGTGGAGAAAAAAAAAATGAAGAATTAGCCTAAATGGAGGAATTCATGGTGAAAATAGGAGAAAAGAATGACGTACCTGCTTGGAAGAAAAAAGGAAAAGAAAAAAGAAACAGGCACATTGGATGAAGAGGTTATAATATAGTAAAAGTCTGAGAAAACATTATTGGTGGGCTGAAGGGAGAGGTTCACAGATTGGAAATGTAAAATCTAAAAAAAGTTTCATTCTTAAATAGTTCCACACTCACTGTTAGATTATTACTTCCCAAGTTACACTCTCTGTGATCTGTTGGCCTCCCAGTCTTGGTCCCATGTGAATCTAGAGCAGACACCAGTTCAGGTCAGATGGGAGGAGAGTCCTTTCACTGAACTGCAACTGTTGATGGCCTTCTACCACTCACTGAATCTTTATATTGTACAGAATCAGAAAAAGAGACATTTATAGTAAGAATCCTTGCTGGTACAAAAATATATGATTGATCCTCATCTTGAATAGTTTCCCCATGCTCTGTCTCATTACGTTTTCCCTTCCAGTAAATCTACTCTAATTATTTTGTAGAGATAAAATTTCTGGTTGGTCAGAAAGATGCTGGGAAAGCCTTAGTTATCATTCTTGTGGTGCATTATCTTGACCAACTAACATGCTCCATTCACAACTCCTTTTTACCCAAAATCTATTTGTTCTCTTAAAGGCCCCATACCACTTGTTGGCACTAATATCCGTCCAACAGTGTGAAAGGTGCTATTAAGAATTAAGCAGATTTGCAAGTGTCCCACCACCCCAGGCTTCTCTTTCTCCCTCCGTGTATTCTTTTGGATTATTTGAGGCTTTTTGATTCTCTCCCCCCCCTTCTCTGGTTTCAGAAATTCTTTTAATAGTTACCCATTATTTTAAATGTTAAACTGGATTTAACAAAGTCTAATGTGGATCTGTATCTCATCCCTTTTTTTGAACAATTTAAGGATTTGAGGCTCTTTAACTCCTGTCCTCGTGCACGCCTCCCTCATTCATTACTGTTTTCCAGACTTTTATATCTACCTTGTGTTTATATTCCCAAACTTAATCATAGTTATCTTTGTTTCAGATGTTTGTGCTTGTTAAATTTTACCTGCATATCATTAGTAAATTCTTTGTCCATCATTCCTTCTTATATTTCACTCCTTACTACTGTATCAGTTTCCTTCTGCTTGAGATTTTAATAGTTCTTTGATCTAGCAAATCTAAAAGAAACTTTTCTCAATCTGTTTCTGAGCATGTTTTCTTCTTTGTGCAATATTAAATGATATGGGACATAGGTTTGGTTTTTTTTCTCTTATTTCCTCTCAATTTTTAATCTTTTTTTTTTTTTTGTGGAAATGAAGTGTCTAGATAAGAATTAGGAATCATTAAACGGGATGGTGTTCTGAAAAGAAGCCATGAATTTCAAGTGTTGAAAGATAGCCATTAATTATTTCAAGATTAAAACCCAATATAAATTAGCTGAAAATTAGAAAAAAAAAAAAAAAGAATGTTTAACTCAAAAGCTTTTCAGTATAAGACATTTAATTAGAAATCATGGACTTGTCATGGAGGTCAAATAGTAGAGTACTAAAAGCTAATATTGGAAATTATCTTTAACTAAAACAGGCTAGAGAGATGACAGTGAAAATTCTCATTATGCCTAGCACTGAACACTGTTGAGGAAAGAATTTTTAAATTTGAGTACAAGTTCGTGGTGTGTAATTACAACATGCATAGTTTCCATGCGTGTCTTCACTGTTGAAGCACAGGGATTTACAATGGGGTTATTTTAAATTGTCACTCGTGCATGTGTTCTCAATAAACATTATTTATTTTTAACCCTCCCCTCCAGCTTCCTTTCTTTTGCTATCACCATTCATGCTATCCACTCTTCTCTACCAGTTCAACTCTTCTCTTTGCTGAATGCTCAGGTCAAGTCCCATTGTCTCCTAAAAGCTTTTCCTCTTCAGCCTAACTTCCTGTAACTTTTAGAGCACTGATTATTTACTGTAGCCAGTGATGTGCTACATTGTTGTCAGGTAACTTCCTGTCCCTTATTTCATCTGTTGAACTGTGAGAACATACTTGAGACTAGGAATCATGCCTTTTTGCTTCTTTGTAACCACACAGTACTTTGTGTGTCATGTTGCATATAGATAGTTCTTCTTACATTGTTTTAGTATAGTAGTAAAACTATCCCGTTCCGAAAAAGGAAGACAGGAGGATACTAGTAAATCAGAATGACCATTTCTGTCCCCATGAGCTTAGCAAAGCGAGTCCTCTAATTGAGGGGACTTATATACATACATACCTAAAATAACTGGAGAGCAGTTTGAAGATCATACCTGAGTCTCCGGACAATAAAGAAATACAAGCTAGGTTTGCAAATTTGAAGAGTAACATCTCTATAGAATACTTTAGTCAGAGAAGGTGGACTACATAGGTTTTAATGTGTATGTTTTCTTAATGTAAATTTCACCTTTGCAAACAAGCAGTCCCTGATGAGAGTGTTATTTTTTCTTTTGTGGAAAGATCCTCTTTATACAGTATTTTCTGAGAGTGTAAATTTCAATACATTGAGAAATTCATTTAAGAGGAGCCCTGAGATACTCCCTAGAGACGTGAAGGACCATTTACCACATAGATGTTGAAATAAGAAGCTTTTTGAATTCCAAAGAAATAACAGAGCTGCTTGTGCTAAGTGGTGACCTTTGTTGTCCATTATAGACGTCTTACCTTGTTTTCTTCCAGAAGTAGCCAAACAGATGCAAATACTATTCAACAAAAATCACAAGTATATTTTATTTGTTAAGGATTTTAATGCATTACATCAGGCCTCTTTATGTAGAGTGTTTTCAGATTTTCACCTGATGACATCTATTTCAATAGGGCCCATAAAAATGTCTTCTATAAGCTAATTCAGTGCCAACAAAAATATAGTTCTCTTTTTTAAAAAAAAAGTTCTCTTAATTCAACGGAACAAATGTACTGTCATATTAAGCAAGGAGAAAGGCTATACATGAATTAATTTTTACATATAAATTTTGAGAGTACAGACAACATGGCATTTATACTTTCTTTGTCATTATTTTTTAAAAAATCCTTGGCTCAAAAAATCCAGCAAGTTAAAGTACATAATTGCTAGAAATTTGTAGTCTCTCGTGTCTCAGTGATACCAAAGGACCAATTTCGACTCTGACTTGGAGATTTCAGCAACTCGTGTTTTTGACTTATGATTATCAAGAATCTGCCGGAGGATAAAAAGGTTCATAATAAACAGGAAAAGAGACTACAGGGACAATTAAGAGAAGAAGAAAAAATGCCAAATGTTGAATTTGGAAAAGCCATAACAGGTTTGTCTGTAGCAATAAACAGAACGTAAAACAGAAAATGTTCTCCCTATAAGAGATTCCCTGTGTAATTGAAATGAAATACAAGGAAAAATACCAACTTTGATTTAATCTTACTGAGAAAGGGGGAAAAGTACAGGGACCAAAATTAAATAATAACTTGTGATTTCTTTTTTAGCCTATTCTTTAATGAAAGGAAGTAGCTTCAGAAATATGTTCTTAGTATGAATATACACATACATGTATACATACATATGTGTAGATACATACACATATGCATACATACACATGTATACATACATATGTATACATATATAATTATAAATGAAGTGCAATCTTAGGCTATTAAAATATATTAGAACATAAGAAATGTTATCTTGAGTAAAATATTTTTTTTCTTATATTCTAGAAGTAACACAGGTGTCATAAAATAATGCCTAGGAAAAAAGTTATAAGCTATGATAACCTCAAAAAATTTTGGAATATGTAACTAACATCTATTTTCCTTTGTGAATATATCACTTATAAATGCAAATAAGTCCTTCTTTATGTGTTGTTTAGCCCATACTAAATGCTTCCAATGATTTCTGCTGCAGAAATATACATCTTACTATATTGAAAAGTAATTACTTTGATTTATTTAATATTAAATTTTTTGTCTACTTCCCGTAGGCCTATAAATTTGGAATTCCACTATCAAATGTGTTTGCTTCTAAAAATTCCTTTCATGAGTATATTCCTTTTGGTTATTCTCTACCATGTTTTATTTTTCCCATCTTCAAAATGAAGAATTCTTTTTTTCTTCTGTCTTTAAGTTTTCTTTGATCATTTTATTTCCTCTTTGAACTGTCTTCATTTCCTTTAGCCAGACTATATTTAGAACCCAGAACTTCACATAACAGCCAAATTTGTTTTTATGTATAGATGAGCATTCATCTACTTTGAATAATGCTCTTTGTGGCACTTTCTGGTTGTATAAATACATTAATTACTATGACTAGATAATATTTTCTACAGGGCCACTGATTTCATAGAGTAAAAAACAGATTTAAATCTCTCATTGCTGGTGTTCTTTTAAAAAATATTTTTTTTTCCAATAAAAAATGTTTCCTCTCCCTACACCACCAATGTAGTAGTGTTTCTTTTTCATGAGGTCTCTTTGAGCCTCAAATGTGAACTATAAATGGCCAAGGCGCTCCCTTACATGCCTGCATTCCATGAGTGTCAGGTGTGGAATCTTAATGCAAAAGTTCACAAATGTCTGTACTCTCCTCTCGTCTCTACAGACTTGTTTATTCTCTCAAACGACTGTTAATGAGTTGGTCATATTCAGTGATTTTATTCAATTGTTTTTAATCCTTTGCCAAAGAGCTCACCAATTCATAAAATGTTAAAATTAACCCATGCAAATACATTTCCTGTGATTAATGGGATTCTAGATGGACTAGCTTATGCTGTAGTAAATTAAAAACAAACACAAATCTCAGTGGCTTAAAAGAGCAGATTCTCAAATTGCAGTATTCATTGTATTCTAGTATACTAGTTTCTGTAAGAAATTGTTCCTTAATTTGCAAGTAATTCAAACACAATAGAGGATTTTCCTAGATACATTAATGTACATTCCTATGTACATTAATGAATTATAATGAAGAATGAGAATATTCCATTGTAAAGCTGCCATACAGACTAAGAGGCTGAACTGTACAATCAAATTCACATCATAACTTAAATGACTAAGGAAAGCAAAGGTTATAAGAAGGATGTTCATGTGAGAAAAATTGCATTATGCCCACCAAAAGATGTTTCCTAGTGAAGTAGGTAGTGAGGTTGGCAGAATGGTCTCCAAGCTGTCATTCAGCAACCCACGTGATGGACACGTTTCCATCTTCAACATGTCTTCATATGTCGCTTTGGGGCCAGGTCCATTCCATACAATAGAAAGTAGAGAAGAACATGGAAAAGCAATTATGGGAAGTTGTAATGACCCAGCCTAGAAATGGTCTCTATTACTTCTGTGTACATTCGGTTGGCTAAAAGTATATCCTACCTAATTAAAGACAAACAAGTATGTAATTACTATACCTAACTATAAGGAAGAAGCCCAAAATGGCTGTTACACTGTGTTTCCAGGAAGAAGAAGAGAAAAGCTTTTTGGAGAATGGTTGGCAAACTCTGTCACCTCTACTTTACTCAGCAATATTGTGCCAGAATCAGGACAGCTGTTGTAGAAGACAGTAACTACAGGTGGTGTGTAGTTAACTATTTCAGGATCTTTGTGTGTTCCTGAAATATATTCAGCTGCCAATTTCCAGTGTCGTTTTGAGGCTCAAGTGTAACTATATAATGGTTCTACATGATACCATCATCCTATCCTCACAGGTTACTGTTAAGCTTATTTGTGGCAGACACAAGTGTTCACAGTGTAAATGTGCCCAAATTGGAGTGAGATTTAAAACAAAACATACTGATCCGAAACCTCCACATACACCTTGACTAGTTATTTCATTCTGTCATAAGTTGTTCTTTTGGAGAAAGGAGACTGGCCCAGGGACATTATTTGGTGAGGTTGTGTTGTTTTGTTTTTGTTTTTGTTTTTTTCCTTTTTAAAGTTTTTTTATTTGTTTTGTTTTGTTTTTAATTTATTTATTTGACAGACAGAGATCACAAGTAGGTGGGGAGGGAGGCAGAGAGAGAGGGGAAAGCAGGCTCCCCACTGAGCAGAGAGCCTGTTGTGGGGCTCGATCCCAGGACCCTGGGATCATGACCTGAGCTGAAGGCAGAGGCTTTAATCCACTGAGCCACCCAGGTGCCCCATTATTTGGTGTTTAAAATGAGTTATCAGGTGCAATGAATTATTTTTTTGTTGGAGGTTACTATTTTTTATTCCTGGCATTCCAAATTAAAATATTTATGAAGTGCCAGGTTAATGAATTATAATAAAGAATGAGAATATTCCATTGTAAAGCTGCCATACAGACTAAGAGGGGGAACTATACAATGAAATTCATATCATAACTTAAATGACTAAGGAAAGGTAAGGTTATAAGAAGAAGGATGTTCATGTGAGAAAAATTTCATTATGCCCACCAAAAGATGCTGGAGGAAAATATTATTTTCCTTTAAAATTAACTAGTACATGGTCCTATTCAGAATAAACCTCTTGATTTGTGAGCTTACCCTAAGCCAAAGAATTTCTGTTAAAACTGACCAATACTGAGAAAAATGACTCAGTATGAAATCAGTAGTTCCTGTGTCTGTGGTGGTTGGGAGGTGGGGGGAGAAAGCAGTGCCTAACAAAGTCCTGTCTCTCAATATATAATGACCCAGGGATTTTGGAGCTGTTTAACCCTCTTTTCATCTTTTTCACCTCCCCCTTGCCCCATACCAGATACCTGGTGACAACTGACAGTCCTGGGCTTTCTTAAGGTAGGACTTTACAGGACGTGACTTTCTAGCCTGGGCCCATGTGGCTCACCGCTACTCAGCTGTTTATTCCCCCCATCCCCCACCCCAACCCCTCTGGCAGTGCTTATCTACCCTGGCAGAAGCCTTACTAGAACTCATTAAACTGGCAAGCAAATGCCAACAAGCACCCATGCAACTCAGTACTACTAGGATGGATTCTTTAGTGCCCTATTAGTATAAAAAGTAACTGCTGATACAGGAATTTCAGGTATTTTGCACTCAGATTTTATTGTGGGCATATCTTCATTTTCCCTCAAGTTATGTTGGATAAGGTTGCATTTAGTGTGACAAACCGTTTTTATTTGTGCATTACTAATGTAATGAAATGATTTTTATACATTAAATATGTAGGAGTATGCAGAGAAAGAGATAACAATAGCTAACATTTCTTACTATTCTGTGCCATTCGCTTATGTTACCTGAATTAATCCTCCCCAAAATTGTTTCTGGATTTTTATTCTTGTTTTACAAATGAGGAGCTACGTTTTTAAAGCTATATTCATTGCACAAGCTCATCAGAGACAACACGGGTCTGTCCAGGGCCGGTGCTAATGGGGTTAGTAACAACTGATTTATCTTGACTTCACATAGATATTTTTCCACTTTGTCTCTCAATATGAAATGAACCCACTCGAAACTAGAAGGAAGCTTAGAGATTATTTTATCTAAAGCAGTTACGCTACTGAGATCCATAGAAACGAAAGGCCCCTATTGCAAGGTGTCTCAGTTGTGGAGCCCGACAACAAAGACTGGAACTGGAGTCCGTATCCGCGTCTCTGTCCCATGTTGCCTCCCGCACTCTCACCTGGATGACTCATTGAATGTGCCATTTCAGAAACTGATCTCTGTCAAAACTTGTCAAAAGCTTTTAGCAACTTAGCATCTTAGATGCAAGCACAGCATCTTGGAAAATGTGTAAAGACTCTAAACTTAATAGCAACATACTAATTGGCAATATTATATCATTACGTTTATGCTCTGGGCTGAAAAGCCTCTACTGCTTGATACATACGATTAGAGTAGAAGAATTAATGAGAACTGAAGTTGGACCCAGCCTTTCAGGAAGAGCACCGAGGAAAAACAAACAAAATGCACCCTTATTTGATCACATCCCAGATTAGAACATGTACATACTCCCACACAAAGGGACCCACTGAGAGAGAGATGCTCAGTAGAGGCCCCCGCAGACATGAGGAGACATTCACACCGAGAAACAAAATTGCTGCTCATCTGCCTTTGTTGTTATGAGCCAGGGAAGTAACCAGCTTTACTCCAACTCAAGACGAATCAGTGGGTTGCCTGTGAGTATTAAAAGGATGCTGCTGACCCACTATCGGTATGGCATGTTCTCTGAGTAATCTCTTTTCCATCCACAGGGATGGACTTGGATGGCTCTGTCCCTCTGACCAAGGGCATGCATTTTAAAGACAGCTGGTCAGGGTTTGGGATGCATTCTGCAGCTGTGATGGGGCCAAGGTACAAGCCTGCGTAGGGAAGAACTCCTGCTCTGGTTTAATTATCTTGAAGCCTTAACTAACTGAGCTAAACGGCCATAGAGCACTTTCCTGTGAAGCCCCGTTTATCTGTGCACATACTCACATCTCCAACTGTAGATGAAGACAGATATATTTTACAGATGCAAATGACAGAGGACCATCACATGTCCCCTAAACTAATTTTTGAGAGCACTTTAAGTTAACCCCCAAAGTAAAAAAAATGTCGGCGCAGATCAGTTTAACCACTTGACATCTCTGTGAAACGTGCTCCATTCAAAGATATTCAATAAATGACATACTTGCTAAAAGTGAGATCAAAGCATAATGTTAGCGAATTCTATTTTCCCCCAATGCTTTATTAATTCAGTTGTTCAGCTTAGGGTCATTGATTTTAAACTCATCAATACTAATCTCTAGTCTCCTTAAAGCTAACACGTATTTCTTCCTGAACCTGTGAAAGTCGTGAGACAGCGTGAGTGATCTATTACAATTTAGTTTCAAGTTCCAACCCTGCTTCTTACTAGCTACCTATGTGCTTTGATTTCCTCATTTTGAAATGGAGTACATAAGCCTGTTCATAACTCAGATACACTAGTTTCTCAACTTCAAAAATTTTACAACATACTTTTCCCTTCCCAACAAAGTTTCCTCCCCCCAAACTATTCACCCACCTCTTCAAGGTTCTAGATGAACACCTTCTTCCCTGACCACCCCTCCTACTGCTCTCTCCTTTGTTCTCTCCATTTCCCTCTGCCCCTTGCTTTTCTTCACACCGCCACCCTCACAATGGTCTTTGCATGGCCTAGAATGCTTGCTCCCTAGAGACCTGTGAGATTTGCTTTCTTATTTGTTAACTGCTTACTCAAGTATCACCTTCTTGAGGAGACATTTCTTGTCCACTCTTCTGAAATATCAACCCCTCTCCTGCCCCCACACTGACTCTTCCTGTCTCCCATACCCCCAAGTCATTTACTCTTCTCAGCAATTACTGGCCAAATATTGTATTATTTTACCTAGTTATCCTGTCTGTTACTTGTTCCTTTCCCGCAAGCGCCATTAAGGGAAAGATTTCTTTTATATTCACTACTACATCTAAGAAAGTGCCTGGCGTAGAGGAGATCCTCACTAACTGTTTGACTAAATGAATGAATGAATGAATGAGTGAAATTAATCTTTTTCTTAAAATCCTATTTAGGGTCTTCTGTCCATGTATTTTTAATGCTTTGAGTGGTTTGGCTTGTTGGTTATATGATTTGTCAGGGCCCAACCAAATAATCACTAATTCATTTTAATTTTGTTTTTTAAAGCTGATATTTAGGGGTGGGAAAAGAACAATCTTATTTCTTCTCAAGCTCTAAATCTGATTTTTATGTGTCAAAAATACATGCATTTTTCTACACTTACCCCTCAAAATGGATTTATGTCAAGTAGCCATTGTTTCTTGTAGCTTCCACAGCATCCAGAGAGAAATCTTGAAAAGATGGTGCTTAAATTCAGGTCCCAAATGTGACTCTCCTTAACGCAAATTGGGTGTGAATTTATTAGAAACCATTAGTGGGATAAATGTTCTCCTATTATGTAAATCTGTATCTTTAATCTGAAATGTGGAACTCGAATTGCTTTCCAGAATATCTAATCTGTGATTCTGTAATTAGACAAGCAGGTGGTTAATTACAGGTGCTATTAGTGACTTGCCCCTCATCACAGGAACACAGATAGCTAATTCTATGTGTCCCAAGTCACTCATAGGGGCAGTTATTTTGGCTTCACAGTCTTTAAATCCACAAGTGTGTTAAGTGCCTGAATCCATAAGCAGAACTGGGCATGTGTTTTTGTTTTATAAATACCAAAGTTGACCCTTCACGACTGACACACATTTAAGAATTTTTTAGTGACCTATTTTGGGTAAATTGGAAGGGGAGATGAACCATGAGAGACTATGGACTCTGAAAAACAGTCTGAGGGGTTTGAAGTGGCGGGGGGGTGGGAGGTTGGGGTACCAGGTGGTGGGTATTATAGAGGGCACAGCTTGCATGGAGCACTGGGTGTGGTGAAAAAATAATGAATACTGTTTTTCTGAAAATAAATAAATTGGAAAAAAAAAAGAATTTTTTAGTGACCTATTTATATTGATTTTCTGTAGTATTTTACAACAGCATTTGGTTGTCTAAGAAGCTAGGGGAGCAGGTGGAGAAAAGATTTTTTTTTAATTTTTTTATACTATACTATAACAGTATTTGCAAAGTCTAAATAAATTATGAAAGAGGTCACTTTTATCGATGGCTAAATTGAGAATCATGGAGCTACAGGGAGGCACTCGATTTATGGTCTTATTTTCTAATAAACAAGTCAGGGTTTAGGAAAAGATTATAAAACATTTTCAGATGCTGAGCTTGGAGTCCTAACCAACAACATATATCCATAGTAATGAATTCTGCATAAAATATCCTCCCAGATGTTAGAAAGACTGTTTCTAAAATGTCGGAAACCCAAGAAACCCACATAAAGAGTTGGATTTTCAGTTTTGTTTAAAGGCAGAAAATGTTCACATAAGACAGAGGAAGCCTAGCATAGAGACAGATTGACTCATGGCAGGCAGGACATAGAGGAGACCATTTCTAAAGTTGTCCTGAAAGAGTCACCCTTCCCCCATTTCTGAACACATAACTTTGAGAGCCAGGGAATTGTACTGCAGTCTTTTTTCAAGCTTGATAATTCTAAAGGAAGATGGAATAATAAGCCAGAGCAGAGAAGAGTGGAAAAGCCCAGGAAGCCCTGTCAAAGAATAGGTTGAAAAAGTAAATGGAGAGAACAACAAAGATGACAGGAGTTGATACTTTGACTCCCAAAATGCTGTAATTGGCTTTCACAGAGGTGTGAGGCTCTTTTTCAACAAAGTGTGACACTATAGCCTGTCCTAAAGAAGAGTAAGTCAAGTTTAATGTCATGGCTATATAAAAATGTGGGAATTCTCATATAAAATCCATCAGATAAAGATCATTAAGGTATCTCAGACTCCCCCCAAAAAGGTTAATATTAGGATTTTTTAAGGAATAACTTAAATTATATTAGAGATGCAGTAGTGAAAGTAGGTCTTGCCTAATTTTAGTAAAACAGAATGAGTTGTAATGATGTAATAATGAGCCTAATTCCTGCAGCCATACATCCAAACTGATCTCTGGTGATTTTATCGTCCCCTTTTATACATGTACTTCCTTTGCCCACAGTTCTTTGCTTTTTCGTTGTCTCCATAATAGATCAATGTCAGGGTTTAAGGACAGCCCCTACTTTTCAGATGATGATGAGAGACCTGTATTTATAATACAAAAATTGCAGTAAGAGACGTGGTTTGACCCTTGGTCTTTGGATCTGGAATCTATCTTCCATTTTTCCACCAGAATATTTTCTCTCTTGATGGCTTCCCAACACCTCATTAGATAAAGTGCAGACTCTCCAGAATGATGGATGAGGCCCTCCATGATCCAGCCCCATCTCCCATTGTTCTGTCTTCTCCAGTACCTCTGCCTTGTCATGCCAAGTAGTTATCCATTTGTACCCCTCCCCCCGACTCACCACACTGTCCACACCTTGTTATGTGCTTGTCCATCTGCCTAGAGCTCCCTCATATATTTCATCTCTGCCTGACCTGTTCAGGTCACAACTTCAGCCCCACCTTCTGTTTTCCCAAAGCACCCTTCACTCAACCACTTTCTTACCACATGGCATGTGGTCATGAGCTTCTGTTAGTGTCAGTCTTCATCCCAGAGGGCAGGTCTAAAGATTTTGAAGACTTGCCCCTTCAATTGCATTTCCTCGGCACCTAGCACAGGCTCTAGTTCACATTATATGCTCATTACATGTTGAACTTAACTGAACAGTATTTGTGTCTGCTGCAGTATAGTCATCTGTTCCTCTATCCATTTATTCAAACCACAGGTATTGGATTTCCCTGTTTTTCCCAAGGCCCTCGCTACTTACTGAGATCGCATATATTCTTTATATGTAAAATGATCGGCTTTTAAAAGTCTTAAAATTGCAGTAGCTTTGACAAGCTAAAAGTAATAAAAAGAACAGAGAACATTGAAAATACATTTTTCCTGCATCTGGTTACTGAAGTAGCACTAAAACTCTTAATAGTCTTTACAAGTACAGGTTCCCCCTCTATCTGAAAGTTTGCTTTACGCCACTTAGTTTTGACAAAAGACCTACACTAGTAATTGTTTTCACTGACTGAAAGAAATCAGAAGATGATTTTTGCTTTCACGATATGATAATTACTTCTCTCTACACTCTTCTGCTTACAAAAGGTTTCATAAGAATGCTCTGCTTTTGGATAGTGGTGGTGAGGGGGGGACCCTATATTCTAAAATGTAAGACCTGACTTATTAAGTTGGATATGAGACCTAATTTTCTTACGGCTAATAACCTAAAGTGACAAATTGCCTCTTGTGGAAGAATATGTACAACATAGTTTAGAAAAGGAGAGAAAAGAATAAAATGAATACTTCACACCTTGGCATGATTGTCCTTCCTACCCATATCTCCCAAAATAGCACCTCTATTAACTTTCTTTTTTTTTTTTTCCCACGTCCATTAACTTCAAATATCTACATTTTGGTATAGACCACCAGGCAGCTTGTTTTTATCCACCAAAATAGAAATGACAATTCGCAATGTTCTGTTTGCTAATGAGAAAATAAAATACAAGAAATACAAAATTTGATATTGTGCCATGAATATCTTTTTGTTTTATAATGTACCTTTAACAAGGCACATTATAAATTCTACATTATTGCAAAATTTAAGCCAATAGTGATTTTTAAAGGATTATTAGATGCAGGAAGTTGAATCATCACAGGGTAGGGAGTTAAGAACAGCCAGCTCCCGTCATCAGTCCCAATCAGTTAATCGGCTGTCATTTAATATGGGAGCTGTTTCTAAAGCAGGTGTTAAGTATAATAATTTCTATCATTTGAAAATTTTTCAAAGGCCGACTTGTTTCTAAAAAAATAAATTTTCACTGCTTCTTAGAAGAGGAGGATATACTTAAGTAGAATGGAGAAAGATTTGTTTCTTCATTTAGAAGCTGAAAATGAGGGAAATCACATGACTATAACTATTTGACTACTGATATTTAGATAATAGTAGGTAATTAGTCCTTTTCGCTGATCTGGTGATCTGACAGTGTCATTATATGTCCTTATGTTTATAACAAACATTTAATAAAAACACAAAATAGAAGACTACTTATTCATTTAGTTTTATAGATGCCCATTCATGTAATTTTAAAATGTTTGCTTATGAACCTATTCTCAGTTAAGCCCCAAAGTACTTTGATTGTCTTACCCAGAAATGAGAAGCTCCTTTTCACCGACGTTATCATTATTTTAGGTGTTGGTTAAAAAAAATGGGCATGGTTTCTTCCTTCCAATTAATGAACAAAATGATTTCAGAAAGTGGAAAAATGTTGTGAAGGGAAGAAAGCAGGGCAGTGTGATGAAGAACAATTGGGTTAGTCAATGGGCTGAGGGGGCCCAAGGTGGATGGCAGGTCAGCAAAAGCCACTGTGAGGAGGTGACGTTTGAGTTGAAATGTGAGTTAGGAGGAGCCTGTAAATTGCTGGGACAAGAGGATTTGCTGCTGAGAACAGGACAGTGGCCCTGCAGCAGGAGAAGCTACATATGGCAAAGCATAGGAAGAAGGTGCAGGTGGTGGGCACATAGATGGTAAGAAAACAGAGATCGTCTGGAGATGGATCCTTGGGGTCTGGAGGACATTATAAGGAGTTTGGATATTTAAAAAAAGAGAGGGAGAGAGAAGTCATAGGGGGTCCTTTAAGGGAACACCAGGACTGGTTTAATTTTTAAAAGATTTTCAGGTTGCTGTGTGGAATATGGACTATAAAAAGACAGAAATGCAAACAGGAAGAAGAGTGTTGTTAAGAAAATAAGAGTCTGGGGGCACCTGGGTGGCTCAGTGGGTCAAAGCCTCTGCCTTCGGCTCAGGTCATGGTCCCAGGGTCCTGGGATCGAGCCCCGCATCGGGCTCTCTGCTTAGCAGGGAGCCTGCTTCCTCCTCTCTCTCTCTGCCTGCTTGTGATCTCTGTCTGTCAAATAAATAAATAAAATCTAAAAAAAAAAAAAAAAAGAAAAGAAAAGAAGAGTCTGACTTTGAACTTTAGTCAATGCTACTTCAGTATTGTCAATTCTGTCCCTGAATGTTTAAGAGGAAAATTACTTAGGAGGTCATGCTTTTTTTGGGGTTTGGGGGTTTTTTGCTTGTTTTGGTTTTTCTTCTTTTACAGATGAAGAAACTAAAGCCCAGGGTTGTTAGGTAATTCAATCAAGCTGTGTCACAACTGTGGCTATTAATACTCAAGATAACCAGCTTCCTTCCAGGATGTCTGAGTTTGCAAGTGAGAACAGGTACCAGGTTTCCTTAAGCCGCTGGGGAATTAGCACAGCCAACTGATAAAGATGCCCAATCTGGATCCATATGGCCTGTTTTTCATATCCCACCTTGCACTTTACAGATTGTGTAACTACAGACTAGTTATTTAACTTCGCTGAGCCTCTGTTTCCTCATCTATAAGCAGAGATAATAATCCCACCCACTAGGGTTGGTATGAGAATTGCATGAGTTCGTATACATGAACTGCTAAGAACAACACTTGATAAGTACTGTAAAATGGCTACGAAAAATATAAAAGAATAGGTCACTGAAGCATGGAGATGTCGAATATTGCAAGCATCAAATACCAAAGACCAGGGGTGGGGGCAAGGACAGAGAGTGTGGGGAGATTTGTATTCCAGTGAATTTGGGAGGGCATTGCAGTAGGAGGATAATAAGGATGATGGCTATTATACATTGCTCAATGAAATTAATTGAAGGGGTGATATTTCTGAGAGCATCCAATATTGTTTTCCTACTTAGCAGCGATTTCATTTTTTCTTTTCTTTTCTTTCTTTTTTTTTTTTGGTAGCGCTCATGGCTCCCAACAAAAGCTCAGATGTCACACACATTCTTTCCCAGACTACATTTCTGGGCATGCCCATCTGATTCTAGCTAAGGAACATAGGGCAACATGTGTGTGCATAGTGGAGGATGAGGAAGGGCAAGTTTCTGATAACAAATTAACAAATTACCTCTTCAATTAAAAAAAAAATCCTTCTAGAAAGATTCCAGTCCCCTCTCCATGATTTTTAGTATTTCTGAATGAGGAACTGTTGTTTGTAATGGTAGCAGTCAACTTGTGATGATGAGGAAAATCCAAGTGTGTTACAGAATGACTAGAGTCCTCCTGTAATTATCGAGCTACTGAATTCTTGAACTATAGAATGACCTATATCTGAGGTTCTTTTTTAGTGAAGTTTATTAATAAATTCTTAATCTAGGCTTCTTTGGGCTGGTGTTTTGTTACTTGGAGTAGAATCATTCTGTCTGATACACTTTCCCATATCATTCATTTTTCTCAACAAACAGTAACTAGATCTGTTTCATGCCATCACTTGCTTCATCTCCGCCTTCAAATCTGAATCCCGATAGGATTTATGATGCTTTTTCTATTTATTATTTCCTTCTATGATTCTTCCCTACTGTATTGTAAATAATTTGAAGTTGGGGATTTTGTGTTATTGTTGTTGTTGTTACTGTTTTTGTTTGTCTACTCACCCCTTCATGATAGTTGATGAAGTTCTTTGGGGACCAAATGAATCTGATTAATATTTATTCAGTTATACTGAATAGCTTTGGATATTTGAATCTTCTTCCCCCCCATCTCTTATAACTCTAATTTCATAGACTCTAAGGTGACTAAACTTAGATTGAAAAATACATATTACATTATTAATTTTCTCACTCTCAGCTAAAATTCTAAGAAAGCAATACCAAGAAAAGAAAAAGGAAAAAAAAAAGCATGAGCAGTCTCAGAATTAATATGAATAGATGGGAATTGGTCTAATTGAAAGATAATCAGGATAAGGACTATGCTTCATTCAAATTAAAGATAAATTCACAGAAATAGGAAAATGAAAAATAAAATTTATTTTGAATATGCATTATTAATAAATTTTTTTTAAATGACACTGCTCATTGGAGGATATTATGGGGGAAGAAATGTCCCTTTCTGATAAGTCTCTCAGCAATGCTAAAGTGTTGTGACAGCTTTCTCTGAAAACTGCTTGAAGACATTATTTTATTCATTTGCTTCCATTCAGCTTTTTCTCATCTACTTCAAAGTGAACATAAGAGCACTTTCCAGAGTGAGCTAGTCTTCTCCCAGTTCCGAAGTACACAGTAATGTCGACTGTAATTTCATTTGATTATCACAATTTTTCAATCTTTTTGATCTGAATAAGGCAGGATCGAACTTCCAATTCTAGTTTTCTTAGAGCATTATTACATTTTCTCCTACTTCTCTCAGGTTTCAAACCCCCTCCTCTCTACTATGTTATGAAATTATTCTCAGGTTTACTGAGGAGCAGAACATGGAGAAAGTATGGCTTTAGTTTAATGTCTGAAGTTTCAAGATGTCCTTTGGATTCCTGTGGAGAATCTGAAATGCAGACACTTAGTAAACTGGACCTCAACTCCCTCTAATGCATCTCCTTTCATTATTTCTGGCATTCCTTCCATACTCTGGCCTCACTTCCTTACCCACGTTTAAGTTTTATGTCCTAGTACATCTCTGATGATTAAATAGAATTTAAAGATTCCAGACCAAACTGAATGGCCTTCCTTTATATTCCATATGGTCATCATATTCTGTATGGACTATAATTGATTTTTGTCTTTCCTACCTCAGGTGTTCATTGAGTTGATGATAGTTAACGGACTATTCAAAAAACGTGGGTTAAAAACCTATTATATGCCAGGTACCTCAAATGGAAAGATGAATATACGGGTCCTGGGTCCTGGCTCCTGGCTCTATGGGTCTTGTTTTAGTTGTGGAGAGAAATGAACAAGCAGACAAACCAGGTCTAAGGTTTAGCTGGTTGCCAAGCATATAATATATATTTGCCAAATGCTTAAGAAGGTAAGGGAATGAGAAAGGGTTGTATTTGAATATGCACGTTTATTCAAGGAGTCGATTTTAACCATTCATTCTCTCATAATCTCCTCTAGGGTCATGTTTTTAAATATTGTGTATTAACGGGTACTCCCAGATTTCCATCTCTGTCACCAGTTGCTCCTCTGATTGTCTTTGTATATCTGATTTCTACTTGGACATCTCCATTTAGCTAACCTACCATAAAAACTTAACATTCCAAACCCAAATTCTTGAACTTTCCTCCTAATCCTACAAGTTATACATCCTTCCCTATCTCAGTAAAGGACGACTCCATCCTTTCAGTTCAAACCAAAAAACGTGAATCCTTTTCTTCCACACTCCATGTCAAATCCTTTAATAAATACTGTCAGCTCTGTCTTTGAATTATATCCAGGATTTAATCACTTTGTACTTCCACTGTTACTATCATGGCCCAAGCGTCTATGACCACTGATCTAGACCTTAGATTATTGAAATAGGTTTCTAACTACTCTAACTGGTCTATGTACTTCCACCTCTTCCTATATTGTCTCTTCTCAATGCATCAGCCAAAGCTGTCTGCTAAACTACAAATTAAGTTGTGCGCTTCCTTCTATTCAACATCCTTCAGTGATTTCTTATCCCGTGAGGAGAAAACTCCAAATTCTTTATGATGGGTTGTTAGGCTCTTTTTGATATCTCTCTTCCTTTCTCTGGCCTCATCTCCTGCTACCTGCTCTTTAACTCAATCCACTTCAGCTGCACTGGTCTCCTTGATGTTTCCCCAGTATGGCTGATACTCTCCTACCTCAGGACCCCTGCACTTACTTTTATCCAGTCATGATAGTCTCCTACCACAAACTGCCGCCTTGGTCTGCATCAGGAATTTAGTCAGATGTTTTCCTTTAGCATGGGATTCTCTTAACTATTGTATTTAATATCAGAAGACACTTCCTCCACCACTACCAGATTTTCTATATATGTTCTCTATGTTATTATAGGCTACTTTCTCATTATCATCTAGAATAATTATTAGTTTTCAAGTACATCTTTTTAAGTGGTCTCCCCAACATCCAAATAGAATATAAGCTTCAATGCAATAATTTTTGTTGGTTTGTTTATTGTTTTCTGCTAGTGTAAATTTATAATATCTGGAATGTTTTCAGGCATATAATAAGCTTTCAGTAAGCATGAAGAATGGGCATGTATATTTGCCAGAGAGAGTCGGACAGTTTCATAAAGGCAGTTACTTCTGAACTCAGTTTGATGGAAGAGGCCTTGAGACCTAAGAGGACACAAGGAGCTGAAGGAGCTGCAGTCTATGTATTGTGGGAAGCAAACTTTGCAATCAGATTCATTCCAAATCTTGACTCTAACAGTTCTCCATGTGATCGCAGGCAAGTCACTTTATCTTTCTGAAACTTGTTTTCCTTAGTTTTAAAATAGATGGTAATACTATAATTTTCATAGAATTTGGCTAGCAAATTTTTATGCGACATTATACAGAGAGTGACCTATTATGGAGTCTGTACTCAAGTGGTATCTATCATTACTCTCCTAATTATTAATAGATGAGGTAATATATATATAGTTAGCATAGCCAGTCGGTGACGGCTAAAATGTGTTCAGCTGCAACTGCTGCTGCTGAAATGAGTTGGAATGGAAAATTCTTAAGGATGAATGACACAAGATGAGGGAACAAAAGTTTAAAAAAGAAAAAAACGAGGGCCATAGACTGGGCCTTGTAGGTTCAGCTGAGTGTGTTAGCCTGTCTTATGTAAGTTAGTATTTCTCAAATTTGAACATGCACCAGCATCACCTGGAAGCTTTTGGTAAAACATTGATTGCTGGACCCTACCCCCAAA
The DNA here is from genome assembly GCF_020171115.1 of Neogale vison. NCBI lineage: Eukaryota > Metazoa > Chordata > Mammalia > Carnivora > Mustelidae > Neogale > Neogale vison. Next base: position 110,834,763 of record NC_058091.1, read on the forward strand.
GTTGCTGGTTCACTAGGATTGGAGTAGATCCTCATAATTTGCATTTTTGTCAAGTTCCCAAGGATATTCATTATCTATGGCTGCATAACAAAACATCACAAAACTAGTTGGCTTAAAACAAGCAACATTTATTGCCTCAGTTTTTGGGTCAGGAATCCAGCTGAGGGTTATAGTCAGGTAGGTATCAGTTAGGGCTTTGGTCTCATTTGAGAGCTTGACTGAAGGAGAAGCTGCTTCTAAAATCACTCATGAGGTTATTGGAAAGATTCCCTTATCCAGACCATTGGACTGAGGGCCTCAGGTCCTTGCTGGCTATTAGCCAAAGACCTCTGTCAGTCCTGTGCTATGTAGACTCTCCACAAGGCAATTTACAGTATGGCAGCCGGGTTTCCTCGGAGACGGCAAGCAAGAGAGAGGCCCCAAGAGAAAAGCCGCAATCTTTTTTGTAACCTAATTTTGGAAGTGGCATCCCATTATATCTGCCACATTCTGTTGGGTAGAAGTGAGTCACTAAATCCAGCCCACGTTCACTGGGAAGGAACTACATGAAGGTATCAATACGAAGAGACAGGAGTCAGTGGCAGCCAAGGTGATGGTGGTGGTGCTGATTTGGGGACCATAATCGGAGAGCCATTGCTGTAAAGAATTTTAAGCAAGTGAGTGCCACAAATGGATCCAGCTTGGAGAGGTGCTGAAAATGGATGTGAGACTACTCAGGAAGCTGTTTCAGTAATCTCTGTGACCTTTATGTTTAGATAATTAATATTCTTGTATGTTTTGAGAATTAATATTTTTATTTAATGAACACATTTAACAATCATACCTCCAAATTTTGCTCTAAACTTCCTCTATCAATGAAATATTTAAAAAACAGTTTTCAAGGTTTATAAAAAGATCTTTGAGGAGTTACATTACAGTAAGGGCTTCAATATCATCTTGTCTTTTTATTTGTCTTTGAGCATATATTTAAATCAAGAGCAGCTTCAGCCTGGACTATTAAAATAGATGCTTTGGGCTTGACCACTACAAGTTTTCTGAGATGAAGGCAATGAATCCTTCTAAATACAAAAGTACAGACATTCAGACACAGATCTCTCTCTGTCTCTCTCTCTCTCACTCTTTCTCTGAAAGCTTAGACTAGACTGCAAATTAAAAATATAATCAAAAACACAACTGTTAAAATTGCTAGAAAAATCAACATTAAAAATGGAGCAGGGTTTCATAAAATGAAGACACAATTAGCTTAAGTAGAAGTAAATGGTTTTAAAAGTGTGGGAGATTCTGTAGTATAAGTAGACTAACATGTTATTTTAAGAATTATTTTTGCATAGGAATACATGATGTTGTAATTGTTTTATTTTTTTCTGAAGCTGGACAGTTAGGTTGAGACTGTACACCAAGAAGCCATCCTGTTAGCTGGGGCAGGGGACCTGCTTGACCCCATCAGCCATTCCCCTACCAACTCTGGGGTGGGTGACATCCAGTTTCAATAGCAGGTTTCATGTTCTTTTGCCAGGGCCGTAGGGGGCACGTTAGCATCTCTGGCTGGGGATTCTGTTCCCTTGGCCTGCTTTTCTGTCTGCAGTCAATTCACTTGCTTCAACCTGCTTTCACCTACTGGTTATTGATTTTGGCTGACATTTAGTTCAACGTGTTATCAGTTCTCTTAATCGTTTCAAAAAGAGAGAAGGGAGCAAAGATGTCCCAACCATTACCCATCACATCAGCCTAGGACAGCTTTAGGTCATTCATTCCACAGACGGGGGCCCATGTATGATTAAGTGTTTTCCTTGACATCACTTTAGCCATAGCAAAAGTAATAGAAAAGTTAGCTCATGTCTCTGTAAGTATATCAAAGACTGGATTCTTTATTTTACTTTATTTTTTTTAAGGTTTTATTTATTTATTTCGCTGACAGAGATCACAAGTAGGCCGAGAGGCAGGCAGAGAGGAGAAAGCAGAGAGGGGAAAGCAGGCTCCCTGCCGAGCAGAGAGCCCTGTGTGGGGCTCAATCCCAGAACCCTGAGATCATGACCTGAGCCGAAGGCAGAGGCTTAACCCACTGAGCCACCCAGGCACCCCTGGATTCTTTATTTTAATCAAGCAGTTTTGTCTGCTTCTACTGCAGCCAGGTGCTTCCCCACCCAACCCACATTACCATGAAATAATTAATGTTCAGAAAAGTAAAATGGACATACTTTTGAAAAAGCTAAATAGTACTCAGAAAATTAGCAAGCAAAAGCCTTTAAAAGAGGCAGAGAGGCAAGTTGCATTTTTAGTTTGGCCTTAAAAATGCTAATCAGTTCACTTAGGGAGTCCTAACGGACTGCTCTGAAGTGACCCAAAGCCCAGGTGAAATAGGATGGATAGGCAGATGTCCGTCACCAAGACCACCTGGGGGTAGCTGAAGGAACTGGTTGAATTGTAAATATTCCGTAACCTTTTCACTAAGTTAGTAAGGGTATCACATTATTTGAGTAAGGAAAGAAGTACATAAGCTGAAAAGTATTACATTATTTGAACCATTGCTAGTTTCAACAGTGACTTTCTCCTAATTTCTTCTAAATTCTAGATCAGTATTTCTAATTGCCTCTTGGGACAACTTCCAGGTATGAGCCTGTTCTTCCTCCATTATTCCCTGCCTCTTACAGGTAGAATTGTCCATGTTGTTGTGGGATCTTTGAAGGTAGAGGTAATGTCTACGTAAGCATTGCATCTCTAGTATCTTTCCCCAAAGTAGAAAGGAAGCAAGCAGATATAATCACATATCCAGCAACTGGAATGTTTCCTTAAAGAAATGAATTTATTATTTTGTGACTTGTAAACTTTAGGTTAGCATAAGGTTTGTGTCACAAAGCAGGATCCCATCATTAAAGATAAGACAGTCAATGGCACCACCCTGGAAACCTGTTTATATATCTTTATTGTCAGGGCAGGTAATCACTCAGAACAAGTCACCAGACTAGGGTAAATTGAGATCTTTATTCTATTACATAGGCATTAATCGAGTACTTCTTGTGGGCAAGTTACTGTTAGAAGATAGATGAGTAAAACATAGCTCCTGAACCCTGAAAATTTCTTTTTAAAGGGATGCCCAACACTAATCATAGCTATAATTAGATGATTTTCCATTGTCTGTTTCCTCTGTTCTTTCAAAGCTCTATAAAGGGAGAAGATTTTTTATTTCTGGCAGATAGCACAGTGCCTGGCACACATTAGACATCCCACAAATCCTTATAGAAAGAACTAGTCATTTTGTTTTGTTTTATTTTATTTTAATTTTTTAAATATTTTATTAATTTGTTTGACACACAGAGAGAGAGAGAACAAGCAGGCAGTGTGACAGGCAGAAACAGGCTTCCAGCTGATCAGTGAGCCCAATGTAGGACTCGATCCTAGGACCCTGGGATCATGACCCGAACTGAAGACGGACACTTAACTGACTGAGCCACCCAGGTGCCCCAGAACTAGTCGTTTTAATGCGAAATGAAGAGTGGTCACCCTTATCTCTCCACCCACTTTTTCCCTTCCCTCAGTCCCCTCTGCCACACCTTTAACAGGGTCCTCAGACCTTACTCCAGATCTCTCCCCGCTAGCCTCCTTCCACACTGCCACCAGAGGGACCTTTCTAAAACCAAGCCTGATCAGGCTTAAAATCCTTACTATCCTCTCCAACTGCTAACAGTGGTTCTTGGCTTTAGGGATAGGATCCTTTTAAAACTCTGATTAAAAAAACCATGGGACATTTTCCTACTTAAAATCCATCTACAGGATCTTGTACTTAATTTCTAGGTGTTTGTGGTCTTTCTGAAAGCCCATTTCGTAAGCCCAATAGAAGTCTAAGAACTCTTACTGAAGAATTCCAAGTTAAAATACAAACTGTTTAGTAGGACCTAAGACCTGTGTCATCTTTGTGTCCTTTTCTGGAACTACCCTCTCCCCAGCAGCCATAGCCCCCAGCCTCCCTTTACACACCAGCTCTACCAGTTTAGTTTACCCCCCAAAATATGTCGTATTCTTGCGGACTCCATGTAACTTCCTGGAGTCCATGTTCTCCTCTTTCAAATCCATCCCTTGTTTGCTTAGTGAATCTTATCCTTCAAACCCAAGCTCCCAGCCTACTTCTTACAGAAAGCCTCCTCCAACGATAATAAGTCATCTCTTATTTCCTTGGACTACTTCTGGTCTTTCATATACATATGGGGTTGCTTATCTAACTATAATCATCTTTATTCACATATGTCTTCTCTAACCTCTAGAAATACTACTACCAATAACAATAATGTCTAGTATTCTGAGCCTACAATTGCAGGAGGCACTGTTGTAACCATTTATACATGTAACATACTTTAAATCTCGTAAGAATTCTGTGAGGTGTTATTTTTTTTCAAAGACCTTTTTTATTTATTTGAGAGAGAGAGAGAAGCAGACTTACTACTGAGCAGGGAGCTTGGCACAGGGTTCAATCTCAGGACCCTGGGATTGTGACCTGAGCTGAAGATAGATGCTTAACAACGGAGACACCCAGAGCCCCAAGTGTTATTTTTATCTATATTTTACAGTTGAAAAAGCCAAGGTGCAAAGAAGCTAAGTTTAATACCTCGAGTCAAGAGATTTATCTGAAAACATGCTTATTAAACTGTATTGAATCGAGATACAGTATTAGAAATATCAGCAAATTGCCAAAACAGGGCTTACAATAGCTTCTATTTGCTGAGAGCTGAGTACTGTTGTGGTGTACTTGGATTTCTTCCTTACATTATCGCTAATACTCCCCACACTTCAACAAGGCAGGTATTAGTTTCCACCCTTAATAATGGAGGAAGAACACCCTCTGTTTAATCCCTTGACAGATTGCTTTGTATGCAATCTGAATACAGAAGAGGGAAGCCATGGGAAGACTTCTCCGAGGGGCTGGTCCGTGGATGAAGATGATGAAAACCCAAGTTTTGGCAGTTCTGTAGCCTGGAGATTGTGTGCGCTGCATTACAGGCATGTCCAAAGGGGAGATCACTCAGTCTCTCAGAACAATCCCCAAAATGAGGAGAATTGTGCTATGGTCATGTAGTCTCCGCCTGTAGATCACATGGTCTCACTCTGAGCTCTGTTGATTTACAAACTTGAATATTCGTGCTTCCGGGGGTCATCAGTTTCTAGAAGATGGACTCAATTTAAACATAATGACTAGAAACCAATGTATAAAAATTGAAATGCTTTATGAAGCCCTCATCTGTTCATGCATAAGTACATCCACTCCTTGTTGCCCTATCTGTATGAGAAGTTACATCACAATTAAAAAGATTGCCAGGAACACAGAGATCAGAACGTGGGAGTTGATGCAACTTAATTTTCCAACAAATGCCGAGTCTGTCTATTTGCCACTCATTCACTGAGGGATATAACAGTGGTCAAAAAAGATGAAGCTTCTGTGCTCACAGGTATTAAATACTAGTGTTACCTCATTAGGTCCTGTAATCCTGTCCTCCCACCTGCATTGTAGGCGCAACCCCGTTCTGTGCTTACCGTGATTACAAGGAACTCTCCTTTGCGTGGTACAGTCAACTCCTAGTAGGTGCTCCCTGACTGCCCCTTCCCTATTGATAGTTTATATTGATAATAAATCTATTTTAGATTTCAGAAATTCTTTCTTGAGTGATGTTTGTTCTAACAATTAGATTATTTTCAAGTCTTGGTCTGATAACCTTCCATCCCTGGAAGAAGACTCTATTTTCTGTTCTGATACATGTTGACTTAGTTTAACTTTCAGAGAGCAGGAGGCCTGGTTTCTCTCATCCCGTTCATGGCACTTCATTGCTGGTTTTATGCTTCCACTATGGAGATGAGTTTGAGTCAAAGTATGCTTCTGTACTTGCCTGCAAATGGGCAAAGAGATCATTGTGTCTGTAGCTTGTAGTATCGAGAGAAAATGGGTTGAAAATGTAACTTGGAGCCAAATTAGGAAGATTTGGGGGAGTGGGAACTTTATTCTTTTTTCAGTAGAAATTCATCTCAGGTTTTATTAAATTAAGAAGTGACATAATCAGGTATGTGTTTTTAGAAGGTACAAACTTTGGGACAAACATTCACATACAAGATAAGTGCTTTCTTTTTCTAAAAGCTGATCCTAATTTCAGCTTTGTGCATCCCTTCTTCTAGTTCATACAGTTTAATCCGAGTCCGTGTAGGGGTCTTCTCCGCTTCTTCCTGTACTTCCTTGCCACACATAAAAACAGTGGTTTAGCTTTTTCTGGTTGGTTGGTTGGTTTCCATGCCAATTCTAAATAATGTTTTCCTGGCTAGGGGGGGTAATACGTTTTCCCTGATATATTTGTGAATATAAGAACAGAAGGGACGTGTGCCACATTCCTGAAGAGGGCCCAAAATACAAACCAGCCCCCAGAGTCTTCTGCTCTCAGCAGGGCGCGGAAGCCGCACCATGGAAATGGCCAGCCTGTCCTGGAGCTTCACAGGGCTCTCAGTTGCAGGGGCAGGGGTCCTAGCATTAAGATAGTTCATGTTCTTATGAAACCTGTGAGTTTCCCCACAGCAATGGAATTTTTCCCCTGTGCCCAAGAGGAAGGGGGAAGTAGTCGAGACGGACTTCGAAAAATCTTAAGAGTGACCTCTCAGTCCAGAGGTGGAAGACAAGGCATGATCTGCTCATACTGAGAGATTATTTAAGTCCCGGGATCCTCGATGAAGAATTAAGCCTCATATGAGAAATTACGTTTTAGAAAGTTAAATAATTTTATACATCTTTTATCCCTAACTACTTGGCCTGGAATTCTGACCTCTGCATAGTTTCAAATCCAAAATCCATGACTATCAAGGAAAGTTGCCTAATCAATAGAAGGCTAGAGAATGCTACCAGGTAGGCGAGAACAGGGAAAATGCTGAGTTCAGTTTCATCAGTTAAAAAGCAGTTTCAGGCTAACACGACTGTAGCTCTCTGAATAACTCAACATGGAATTAAAAGCAGAGTTCTAGCATGGGAAAACAAACTGTGGAGAAGCAACAAAGAAGGTTAGTTGACTAGTTGGTGTAGGGATATACTAATTACCCAAATATTCCCTGAGTACCCAAGTTATGATGTTGATGGGGAACCAAATGTTAAAATAAGGAATATATTCTCCTATTAAGTAATGTTCTAGAAAACTAGTCCCCTACCCAATTAAAACACTCTATGCAATTCACAGTAACATCTTCTCACACCAGTGCCGTGAAAGCATTTTAATAGGCCCTCACTGACAGTGACTCATGGAAAATACCCAACTTAGAATTCAACTGCAAATTGAAATTTCAAATTTGACAAGATCTGATTTCCTGAAGTTTTTGTAAGCAATACAGGATTATTCGTATCCTACCAGAATTACTGACAGAATGCCATTTTGTCCTATCTTAATTTTTTGTTGGAAAAGTCAGAATTTAATTCAGTCTACAGTTGCTATAAGAATTGATGCACAGTTGAATTATAAACTAAATTTATTAAAAATCAAACATATTATAAACCTTTTTTTTTTTTAACTTTAAGGTAACATCCCTGTTTAACATGGTTTGTTTTAGAGATGTGGTGTGTTTTAAAGGGAGAGAGTGGGGAAGGGCAGAAGGAGAGGGGAAGATAGAGAATCCCAAGCACAGATGCAGAGCTTGATATCATGACCCTGAGATCGTGACCTGAACAAAAGTCAAGAGCTGGACGCCCAACCAACTGAGCCAGCCAGGCGCCCCGTTCAGTGACTTTTTCTAATAATGAGTATCTGCTGTACTAAATAAAGCAGATGGAAGTGCACACAGGCAAAAAGATAGTTCCTCTGGAGCCATCCTGTCTAGAGAACAAATATACCTTAAATGGGAAATACATAGTGATGGTGGGGCTCACTAGACCAGATTGATACATGATAGACTGGCAACCAAATGCCCACTTATCTTAAATCCTTATTTCTCATTTTACAACTGAGTACTGAAAATGCACTTATTTAAAAATATGTAGCCCACATTTAGCAAGTATGAACATGCATGCTATGCTCGATGTAAAGTCTTACTGGAGTTTACTTATCTAGCTTTATTTCCTTTGCCTATTTCTCTTACATATTTATGTTGTACAATGCTGTAGGCTATCTCAAACAGTGCAGTTACAAAGTGTGGTCTCCATTAAATACAACAGGTACGAAGGGTCTTGCGAGAAGTTTGCTGAAGATGATAGTTTTGACTGTAAATGTAAACAAGATCTTCTGGAGAAAAAAAGCACTAAAGAAGATGAATATTCTGTAACTACTGGTTTCTAATTTAAGAACGTGGGAAGAGTCAAGCTTGTTGAATGCAGTGGCTCATGAACTTTTTCCTGGGATCTGTGGCCTGCTTAGATGATAGCTTAAAGCTGACCTTGAATTAGATTATCATGCATAGCCTTTGCTCTGTTTTAGCAGCCTGGGGTCCTTGGTTCTCTTAGTGCAGAAAAATTTAGAATTGGCTAGAAGGCTCTCTGGTGTGCTCTTGAAACCTAATAATTCTACCAGGAAGTCAACTGAAGAAGATCATTCAGGCTTCAGGAAACATTGCAATTTCTGAGTACCATTAATGAGGGAAGTTGACCCTCAGGAGAAACTTTGGATGGATTTTTCTTTACCTCTGTTCTCAAGGGACCCCAGAATGCTGAAATGTCATGAACATTTTACTACTGTTTTAGACTGAATTGCTTAGAGACACTCAAAAGTAATTTTCCAAATTTTTAGAGTAAGGCCAAATCTAAGATGATTTCCCTCAAACCATTTTTCAGTTCAATTGTTTGTGGGCAGGGAAAAAATTTTTTTGTTTGTTTGTTTGTTTAAAAAGCCCCTAGATCTAGACTCTTTGAATGATGTGGATTCTAAACTGCATACTTTTTGCTTTCCTAGGAAGAGTTCCTTTTCTTTATGTCACACAACTGGTATTTCATCACTTTCAAAAGCCCTCTGGGCCCTTGCTTTTTCTCTAGCACACTAATTCCTCAGCCTTTCTTTCAGAATAGGCCTCTCTGTCCCTTTTGCTTCTCAGAGCAGCACTGTTTATCCTCTCATCCACAGATATTTTGTTTAACGCCTATCACAGCCAAGGGGTTAAGAGAAGACATAAAGATTCAGAAGCAAAACCTCTGCCCAGAAAAGAAAGCATGAAGTCTAGAGACGTGCTAAAACACACAAACAGCTCACTGTAATATAAAGCAAAGGGTGTTCTCTGCTGTAAATCTGCCCAGGAAGAATTGTAAGGTAGTCTGAGAAGGGGAGGATGTGACATCCAATCTGGAAGGGACCATGCTAAGGCTTTAGGAAGATATGGCATTGTGAAGTAGGGAGTGGGATGTGGGGATGCGGTTAGTGCATGAGTTTAGGTTTGTTTAAAGGTAGAGGAAATCAAGGTAGATCTCATGTAATGTAGTCTCTTAGAAAGAAATATATATATATCTTTTAAAGATTTTGTTTGTTTATTTAACAGGGAGAGAGGGAACACAAGCAGGAGCGGGAAAGGGAGAAGCAGGCCTCCCGCCAAGCAGGGAGTCCAATGAGGGGCTTGATCCCAGGACCCTGGTTTTATGACCTAAGCTGATATATTAACTTCTAACATGTAATCAATATAAAACTTATTAAAGAGGTTTTTCTAATCTTTTTTTCATACTATGTCTTTGAAGTCCGGTGTTGCATTTTATACCTACAGAACATATCAGTTTATATTAGCCATCTATGAAATGTTGAATAGTCATATGTGGCTACTGATCCCATATTGGACAGTGGGAGTTCTGGACCTGGTTTTAGTTAATGAGAAAAGAGAATGAAAACATAAGTAGATTAAAGAAAACTAGGAGATAACAGTGTTGTTCTTGTGATATGTTGTTTGATTTGAGTTGAAAAACATAAGTAACCCCCAAAATGACCCACTCATCTCTTCCTGCTCTTGGTAATTATTCTGATTGTTAATCAGGTATCCCCCAGTGTCTACCCACAGTCCTTTTGCTTAGGGGTTAGATAACTCAATTTCTGTTGCTATAAATGTACAGGTGACTTAGTCCAAAGCTAATTAGTTTAATATACAGCTGTTGATTTAGTTTTGACCAGTGAGATTGAAGGAAACATATTCTTGGGTATATAGGAAAGATGCTTCCTCTCTCTATTGAGAAAACAACCTGAGGTGTGTCTGTCTGTCTCTTTGTTTGGATGTGAACAAAGAAATTTTAGGTGGAGATCACAAGCAAGACTGAAGGAAGAGTGGAGAGACAAAAAACAGACAAAAAGCCTTTGGGTACATCAGTAAACCTCAGAACCTGTCTAACCTGATATCTTGTGGGAGAGATTGCTACCCAGTACCCATCTTCTCCTTTTGCTTTGGTAATTGGTCTCGATGTGTGATTCTGGCTCATTGCCACACATAAATACCATATCTCCTGGCCTCCTTTGAAGGGAAGGATGGCTATATGATTCATTCTGGCCAGTGAGATGCACACTGAAGTGTTATGTATGACTTCTAGGAAGTCTTATACTTCATGGTTTCTACTATAGCAGCTTTCTTGACTATGGTATGATCTTGGAGTTTGAAGGTTGTACGCTAAGGATAGTGGAGCAGAAAAATTGGAGCTTAAGTTTCTAGGAAGATCCTGAGGCCTCCATATCACTTTTTTTTTCTTCTAAAGATTTTATTTATTTATTTGACAGACAGAGATCACAGGTAGGCAGAGAGGGAAACAGAGAGAGAGAGAGGAGGAAGCAGGCTCCCTGCTGAGCAGAGAGCCCGATGAGGGGGCTCGATCCCAGGACTCTGGGATTATGACTTGAGCCAAAGGCAGAGGCTTTAACCCACTTAGCCACCCAGCCACCCCCTCCATGTCACTTTTAACCACCTAAACCTACATTTATTTTATGTGAATGAGGGATAAATATCTGTTTTTCTACAACCACTGATTCTTTGATTCTTTTATGGAATGGCTAAAACTCATTTGAAGGAGGTCCTTCTTTTGGTGGTGCATTAATGACCTAACATACACAAGGCCCTGCTAGCAGGAAATTGATCTCTTATTGGAGGAAAAGAAATAAAGAAAACAAGTAAACAAGTGAAAGAGAGACTTCCCAGTAGAGATAGGAACAATGAGAGGAGCTGTCTTGTGCATTCAGGGAGGCCTCCTTGAGGAGCAGGCATTGGAGCTGTGGCCTGTGGGGCAATAAGGAGCCTCTCACAGAAGATCTGATCCAACTTCCCCAGGCCAAAAGAGTAGACAGACCAAGTAGCCTAAGATGAAAATGGGAGGGATGCCAGTGTGCCTGGAATGGATGGACTGAGGGCAGGGGATTAAAAAAAATGGGAGTCTCAGTCAGGGTCCAGATTAGATAGGACCTTCTGGACCAGGAGAACTATTTGAACCAGGAAGCACGGGATAATTTTTTAAACAGAAGAATAAATGGTCTGAGTCCTTAACTTTTTATTTTCATACTAATTTATATTTTTATGATCACTTAGTGGATAAGACAATTACTCGTGGTATAAAGTGAGGAACAATAGTAGCTGGGACTAAGAAGGTAGCAGTGGACATAAAAATAGACACATGTATTTTTATTTGATTAAAGCACTAGGGAAGTAGAAGGGATGTTCCAATAGTTAATTAACCTTGTAGCATTGATCTCTTGCTTTCTGTCTGATTGTAGGTCATTGCTATTCTTTGTCCTTACCTAGGAGAGAGGAGGACCTAGGAGTGAGAGAAATGCTGAAAAATAATGGCAGGTGGATAAAAAAAAAAAGGCCAGGAAATGGAAAAGTGTGCAAATCAGGAGAAAGTCGAAGGAGGCAGAGCAAAGGAAACAATGTTGGGAGCACCCCAGACATTTTCACAACCTCCTAGATAAAAGATGATCAAGCAGAAAGGAAGGGGAGACGTGGAGGAATGGGAATGTGCTCATTCCAAAGCTTCATCTAAGCCCTTTGGCAGAAAATACTTTAGCCTATAGAATGTTTTCAGATAACTGGGAAAGGGATTTTTTTTTTAATCACTTACTAGTAAATAATACAACTCTCATCGTTTTATTTTACTTTAAAGATTTTATTTGTTTATTTGACACAGAGAGAGAGAGAGAGAGATCACAAGTAGGCAGAGAGAGAGGGGGAAGCAGGCTCCCTGCTGAACAGAGATCCCAATGTGAGGCTCTATCCCAGGACCCTGAGATCATGACCTGAGCCGAAGGCAAAGGCTTTACCCACTGAGCCACCCAGGCGCCCCAACTCACAGTATTTTAAATGAAATGGCTCATTTAGTTTTGACGTTATATTCATAATCTATATCCTTCATATTTACTCTTCCTTCATAATATTGCTATTTTTTAAAAGATAATATTACATTTTCATAGTCCTATAGAGTTCCTAAACTCATTTTTTTTTTTAGTTTAAATGATTTTTAAAAAAACTTTTAAAGGTCCTATGTATGCATTACAAAAAATACCTAAGATGTAAAGATGTGCAGAGTTGAAAATATTCTTGATTCTGTTAGCTAATAAGTGAATTTTTTTGAAGATTTTTATACGGTTAAGATTGTACCATTTTTAACTTTGTTTTCCTTTATTTCCTAGATATTATCACATGAATATAGTCCAATGTTTTAAAAATACTTTTATTAATGAATTTTAAGGATACGTATTTCATCAAATATTTTTAAATTTGAATATTAAACAAATACTTTAATTGCATGTTCACCACATAGTTTTCTTATCACTTCCTAAATCTTGAAATTTAAATTATTCTCAATTTTTCACTATACTAAATTATATTGAGATAACCGTCTTTGTCCATAAATCTGTATCTTCATTTTAATACTATCTCCTTAGATTTGATTCCCCAAAGAGCTATTAGACATGTAGTTTTTTTTTTTTTTTAAGCCTTTGTTGGGGATCTATTCTTAACTCTGTGTTTTTCATCCCTTTTTAAATTTGGCTAATAGCTAATTCCTGTAAATTCTGTGTCTGTCCTGGGCCTCAAAGCAAGCCTACCTCCCTGTTCCCACTGCCATGCTGTAGACAAGATCTGAATTACATGTAGATCACAATTCCTGCAGTGCTCTTCTCTCTGGACGGCCTAATTCTTCCTCTTCTCACTCAAATCAGTCCTATATATACACTGCTGTGAGAGGAGCCTTTCTCAAGTATGTCCCTGATACCACTTCTCTGCTCAAAAAGCTTCGCCACGGCTCAGCACTGACTGCTTAACTAAATGAAAACACCTCATTCTGACAAAAAGGCCAACTGGCCACCTGGTAGACTCCCCCGTATTCTTGCCAGGTCTCCTTAGGCAGCCTCTATATGACTGCATATACGTGTAGTATATGTAACAGACCACAGACACACGTGGCCTGTTACATCTGTTTCTGTCAAGAACTCTGAGGAATGTGAGATTTTTTTCCCTGTTGGCCGTCTACTAGCCTCGTGGTTTCATGGATGCTGGTAGATCCCATGAGACTCCTGGAGCAGAGTCAAAGGACAGTTTGTTATGCAAAAACAGGATCCAGCGTGTCTGTTTTTTGTGCCAGTTCCTCAAGCTCCACTTCACACAGGTTGACAGGGAGTGGGACGATTCTGGTACTCACAGTGGGTTGTGAATGAACACTGGGCCTGGGATACTGCAATCTTTTATAAAATGAACAAGGAGAATTCCTGGCCCTTGCTCCAAAGGAGTATACTATACCTTGTTCCTTTTTTTACTGTAGTACTTTAGTAAACTAGGTTTTCTATAGTCAAAAACATTCATAATTTCTTGTGTTTAGGGATACTCTTACTTGGTATTGTGTTTATGTTAATATCTGGAGAAGATACACAATAAACAATTAAATTCTACAATATCCAGTGATTTCAGTAGGAAGACTTTCATGGAAGGTGTCTATCATAGAAATTGGCTCATGAGATTTCCTAATCACCATAATTTTGGCTTGGAAATATGGAAAGAATCAAATATTTGTCAGCAAGCAAGGACTAAAAATGAAAAGATAGAGATGTGTACATGGGGCAGGAGAGATCTTAAAGCAACATGCATAAAACAGACTTGTAACTAATTCAAAATCATGAGTAAACATAAGCTCTGACAGAGAAAAGTTGCAGAGTAGAGTTTGAAGAAGCAGCTAATAGTGGAAAGATAAGCATAGAGTTTCATATAGAAGCAGAAGTCTGCCCAAGGAATCCCAAGCTAAGATATTACCGCTGAGGAACCCAATTGCCTTGGATTCTGAACCACTGACCTTTAAGTTGTCATTTCAGTGATGCTCTTGCTTCCTCACTATTTGGTTCTTGACTTGGGACTCCTCTTGACTGAGAGTCATTGCTCCCTTAGTCTTTCAAAACCACCATTATCCTCCCCATTATTTCAGGCAACCAGAGTGAGTCACTGCCCCTTAGAACTGGAAGATCCTAGCAAAGAAATTGATAGAATAAACCAGTAGTAGTATGCTAGGAAATGTTTAACAACTGACTCTTAGGAGGCAAAGGGTCTAATTGGTAGTATTTTTCAATTTTGATGGCATAAATACTCCTACCATGACTTATTTCAAGCTGCCAACAAGTTTCAGAACAGTACAGATTCAGGAAAAGGTATACGTGACTGGTTCTTTTCAGACTATATAAACTGACCCCAGTGTAACACTAGATTAAGAAATTAAACTTAAGGGACGCCTGGGTGGCTCAGTTGGTTGGACGACTGCCTTCGGCTCAGGGCGTGATCCTAGAGTCCCGGGATCAAGTCCCACATCAGGCTCCCAGCTCCATGGGGAGTCTGCTTCGCTCTCTGACCTTCTCCTTGCTCATGCTCTCTCTCACTGTCTCTCTCTCTCAAATAAATAAATAAAATCTTTAAAAAAAAAAAAAAGAAATTAAACTTAAGTATACAGATCTTGTTCTTTTTTTCATCTTTCCTTATAAAAGTCAGTAAATGTATTCTGTTATGACTTTTAAAATCTGATACTGGGTTGGGGGGCAACTGGCTGGTTCAGTTGGTAGAGCATGCACTTTTTTTTTTTTTAACAAAGGGAGGGGGAAGGGTGGAGGGAGAGAGAGAGAGAGAGAGAGAGACACACACACACACACACACACTCTTAAGCAGGCTCCATCCCCAGCACTCAGGGCTCCATCTCACAATCCTGAGATCTTGACCTGAGCTGAAATCAAGAATCAGAGACTTAATCAGCTAAACCACCCAGGTGTGCCCTGAGTGTGTGAGTTCAAGTCCTACGTTGGTCATAGGGATTACTTAAAAAGAAATGTGGTATTACTGTTACATGAATGTTTACACCTCCCATCCCATTATTTTATGCCACTTAACTTATAGGACATTTTTTTTAAAGATTTTATTTATTTATTTGACAGACAGAGATCACAAGTAGGCAGAGAGGCAGGCAGAGAGAGAGAGATGAGGAAGCAGGCTCCCTGCTGAGCAGAGAGCCTGATGCAGGACTCGATCCCAGGACCCTGAGATCATGACCCCAGCCGAAGGCAGAGGCTCAACCCACTGAGCCACCCAGGCACTCAACTTATAGGACATTCTAACTCCCCTGTATAGTTTGGAGGATACATGTTATTTTTTTTATATTTTTCTCTAACCATATGCACCCTATTTTTGCAGTGGTTTTGGTTAAATTTGAAATCACTTAGTGCATTTTGAGTTGTTACATTATAAAAACTGCTTGAGTTACTTTCAAATTGAAAAACTTCAAATGAAACAAGAAAACCCGTAAGTACTGCAGAGCCTTAAAACTGTCCTACACTATATGTGGTGATTTGAAATTATTGTGGTACTTTCCTTTTGGTTATAAGTACTTCTCTTAGTAGTAGGGACTCTGAACTTACAAAGTAGAAAATAATTTAAAATTATTGGAGTGCTTCAGGTTTTTAGGAGAACTTCATTCTTTCAAATTGGAATTCCAATTTGTGAAGTGCTTTAGTAAGTTTAAATTGCTGAATGCAGTAGACTCAAGATTCTGGTACAGAGTGAGCTCCTTACCAAAGCATTTATTATACATTAAAAATCATTCAGCAGATTCTAAGAGAACATGGCCAGATTTTTAATTTATTATTTCCTTCAATTGGCAATTAAGAACTTAAATGGTAGATGTGAAGAATAAAAGTAGATCCATATTTTAATCATAAACGTTAACTCATATCTTTACATTTTGATCCATCTATGATAAAGAGGTTTGTATTAGACTTTCTGAAACACGGTGGACTTGAAAAGATGTAAATGAAGATAAATTTCATAGGTCCGAATAAACTCATTTTTATGGAAAACACTCTAATACTGTTTCTTGTGCCTTATGGCACAAGATGGACAACAGAAATAAATTGTGACCTTAGATTTCAGTGTATTATGGTAATAGTTATTATGAAATTAATTACTGCAGCAGTTTTATTCCGGTTGAAATAAAAATAAATTTTACAAAAGCTAGTATAGTAATTCTAGAAAACGTTAATTTATGTAAGCAAAAGAGTAAAGCTTTTTTTTTTAATCTTCATAAATCAAGTAACAACTGAGGCTGGTGGCCATGACAGTTTATGCTTGTCCATAAAGAAATGGATTCAGCAATTTCAAAGTTCTTCTACCTACTTATAGCCTTAGCAAGTCATGACTGAAGTCAGTGACTCTTTAGGTCCATCCATTACAAAGAAATGAGACCCCTTCCTATGGCTTCAAATGCCATTTTCATCACTTGGTACATATGTTTCCTAAATGCTATAAGAAGCAGACAAATAAATACAATAGTTTGCCTTTTCTCCTATGATTTGGGAAAAACATAGATGTAAATTTCCTTCCCTCCATCCTAAAACAAAACAAAACAAAAAAACAACTGTCATCATGGTAGCTACTACCACCACCAATAAAAATTGTAGCAAAATGAAAACAAAACAAAACAAAAGACAGAATACATCACTAATCTGTATGTACATTAGTTATATATGGAGTTTAGTAATTTTCTAGCACAGAATTTGTCATCCTAAAATGTGTATAAAATCCAAAAGCAGGATTGTTTTTATTTTTAAAGCTATAAACTGATTTGATATTACTTCCATCCTGAAAGAATTTGACCTTCTAAAATATTTTATCTTGGGGCACTTGGGTGGCTCAGTTAAGCCTCTGCCTTCCGCTCAGGTCATGATCTCAGGGTCCTGGGATTGAGCACTGTGTCAGCTTCCCTGCTCAGCTGGGAGCCTGTTTCACCTTCTTCTTCTCTCCTAACCTATACTTTCTCTCTTTCTCTCTCTCTCTCTTTCTAACACCTAAATAAAATCTTTAAAAAAATATTTTATTTGTTTCTTAAAAAAAAGTACATTCATATCTGTGAAAAGAATAAAAGATATTTTCATATAAACCCAGAAGAACAATTCCTAATGGAAGGGAAAGTGTTCTGAAAAAGTTCCTTGTTATCCTAAATACAGTTTTTATGGGGCATAGTTGTTGGGGTGGAAAATAATGTGCTTTAAAACTTACTTGGCAATTACTTGAGAATTCATTTTTTAAAACATCTCATTTTAAATTATTATTATTAATTTTTTTTAAGTAGGTTCCATGCGTGGTGCCCAACATGGGGCTTGAACTCATGACCCTGAGAACAATGCCTGAGCTGAGATCAAGAGTCCGCCCCTTAACCAGCTGAGTCACACAGGCACCTCTTAAAGTTTTCAATTATTCAAATCCAATCGATGGAAAAGAATGTTCTCTGTATGATTTTTTTAATGTTTTGTTTGGGGGTTTTTGTTTGTTTTTTTAAAGATTTTACCCATCCATTTGACAGACAGATCACAAGTAGGCAGAGCAGCAGGCAGAGAGAGAGGAGGAAGCAGGCTTCCCGCAGAGCAGGGAGCCCAATGTGGGGCTCAATCCTAGGACCCCGGGGTCATGACCTGAGCCACCCAGGCGTCCCTGTTTGTTTGTTTTTAAATTAAGCACAAGAAGCCACCCATGCATATACACACATGGAATTAGACTTTTTAAACAGTTCACATCCTTAATTTTTTTTAATGTTACATTAATTATTTTATAATCTAAAATAGGATTAGACGGTTTACAGGAAATCCACCCTTAACATATGGAAAGCAACATATACAGAGGAACATAGGCAATAAGTGTGCCTTCACTTACAATGCTGTTTTGGAAGCTAGATTTAACGAAAACTCAAAAACGTGTAGTTGTACCATCCATACAGCCTCCCTCATCTAACTCGAATATTGATAAAATGCAGGTGAGCTATCCAGAATAGAGAATATAGCCTGAAAACTCAACTTATAGATTTACAGACTTTGAGTCACTGATATATTAAGAGTTTGACTGTAGCTGCTTTCACCGTAGGACTGGTAAAAAAGTGTACAAGCCCTTTCACATTTTTCATGAACAGAAAACTACTGTATAACCAAAGCACCAGATTAGACCAGATCCAGGAACATTTCCAGCACAGAACAGAACATGGCATATTGGTACAAGGAGCAGGGTATTCTTTCGTAGACTTTCTGCTTTCATTTTATCTGCCACTATTCACACTGTATGCTCTCTGAATAGCAAAATGCTTTCTGAACTTTTAAAGGACCTCACTCATTTTTATCACTTCTTTTACAAGGAGCATATGTTGATCTTATTTCAGGAGGCACTATTTAGGTTTCTATTCATGTAATTGAAGGAAATAAAATATGTGTATGTGCCTTATCTCTCAAAGGCAGAACCTACTTATCATTGACTTTTAAGTTGCAAAGAATACAAGAGGACTCTTGTATGCTCTAAGAAGCAATTAGCATATTGTGAATTCCCAAATGTTAAATGACAGCCTTATACAAGAATCTGGCATCTGATGCATTTTGAATTTATATTTCCAATAAAATATCTGCATGTTAAGAAATCTCTTTTTTAGTAGCAAACACATCAAGTCAGAGTACAAAAGGACACAAGTGATGAAACTGAGTAAAGGAAGGGAAATCAGAATTCTAGGTTTTGAAATACACCTGGTGTGTGTGTGTGTGTGTGTGTGCGTGCATGTGTCCTTTTTTTTTTTTTTTTTTAACTGAGTCATGCTATTACCAGTTGCTTTGCCCTGTAATCCCATGTATACTCCTAGCAAAATGTTTTTAAGAAGGTACGTAGCTGAATTGATTTGTCAATGTCCAGGTTTGGCTGTGAGATAACAATAATTAGGATAATAAAAGTAACATTTGAAATGCAATTTTTTTCCTGAAATTATAAGGGAGAACTCAAAAACAATACTTCTTTCTTAGTATTTATACTGTTTTGTGTTTTGCAGTGTGTGTGCCTATATGAAGAGCAGGGGCTGGGACAAGGGCCTAAGATTAAGAGAAAAGGAAATCATTTTTGCTTTTAAGATTTTTCTAGGTAATTTACTTAACAATTGTAAAACTAAAAAAAAGTGTATTTTAATGTTAGATCTTGAAGCCTTATGGGCCAGAGAAGATGTTTACCAGTTATGAGGCTTAGGACAATAACAGATGCTATCATTTCTCTGAGATTGGCGATCCACTAAAATTACAGGAGAACATCTGTATAACGATGGTTTCTGATGGAACTAATGAACTATAATCTATATTAGATCAGGTCTTTATTGAATGATATTCTTACCTTTAAAGGGAAATTACGTGACTCCTCTAATATCCAAATTCAGGCAGTAATGTACCATCAATAATAATTCCTTGTTCATGTCATGACTTATCCCCTTTGAAGTTGTTATCTGATGGGTTTTGTTTCCTGGAACTTAGCCAATTTAAAAGCTGGATGGAAATTAGTTACTTCATTTTCAGCACAAATCAAAGACAGACATTGTCTAGGTAGATGTTCTACATACAGGAACTTTCAAACACCCACCTTTCTTTGAAGCTTCCATAGCTTCCGACAAAGCTGACTCTTGAAAGGAGATTGGAGACGCTGGGGATGTGAAAGGGAGTTAGCGGCTAGAGAAACTGAATGAGCCAGCATTGGCTGGTCACCAAGTTCTGCTTGCCCAAAGAGTCCTGAAATCAGCAAAAGTAAAAGGACCCAGAGGCTGTCAAGCCCCTTTAATTTGGGGTCATTTGGGAAATGAATGATTTTATGGCTTGTCCAAGTAATGACTAAATTGCTGGTAAACTAAAGATACTGGTTTTTTGCAGAAATCATGTTGAGATGTGATTTCTTTTGTAAGAGGACTCTTTCTTAAGTTTCTGTTCTCAGCTAGCTGATAATGTGATCGATAGCACCTTGCTCTAGATGTGGAGAATGGAGTGAGATTATCATTTTAATAAAACTATGAGTTTGTTCCTAGGGTTTCGTTTCAGTTTTTGGCATTTTTTGGTTTTTGTTTACTTTTTACCATCATAGAAAAAGGAATATTCTCTATAAAATGCCTTTTGCTCTGGGAATTATTACCCAAGAAATATTTGAAGGGCGTTTTTATTACATTTCCTCCTGGTGTCTCTTTTTGCTAGGTTTATGATTCAAGACTTTTACAACAGATACATTATTTTGGTCATTGTGTGTCCAAGAATTTAATATTTAAAAACATAAACTCGGGGCACCTGGGTGGCTCAGTGGGTTAAGCCTCTGCCTTCAGCTCAGGTCATGATCCCAGAGTCCTGGGATCTAGCCCTGCGTCAGGCCCTCTGCTTAGCAGAAACCTGTGTGTCCCGCCCCCCCCCCCCCCGCCCCGCACCAGCTGCCTCTCTGCCAACTTGTGATCTCTGTCAAATAAATAAATAAAATCCTAATAAAAATTTAAAAATGAAAACACAAACTCATTTTAAAATATCTTTGTGCATTAAGTTAATCATTTTTAAAATTTTTGAATTACAACAGACAGACTTTTTGGGATGTGCAAGTCTGGATAAATCATTTGTCTCCATTTATCTTTTCTGGACTGCACAATTAACTGAAGCTGAATTATAAATGCCACTTCATATGTAGTAAAACTAAGTGTATGTAGTAAGATAAAATAAAAATAATATCACAGATGCTCTCTGATGTTTTAAAGTAAAAGATAGATTTTAAACTGAATAAAACAGGAACCATTTTCATGTTCTTCCTGCCCATAGTCACTCTGTGAAACGATATCCATTGAAACTAGCATCATTTCTTCTGCAACACTATGTGTCCTGTAACAACACTGGGAAGTAGAGGCAAAACGATAGTTCCACAGTTTGGGAATAACACATGTCAAATTTCTCCGTAACCTATTTTCTCTAGTGCAATCAGAATTGTGACATGAATGGTTCATCAGTACTTGACCCAGTACTTCATGGTCAATTCCTTTGGGAACCAGTCCCCTAAAAATGATGACCAGTTCAAGTATATTCCGTGCTTAGAGTTCTTACTGCTGCTTGTCCACGGTGGTGCTGTTTCATAGTAAAGATTTTGTATCAACAGTGAAAGATTTCAGGATTTGCTATTGACTCAGCACAAGAAGAGGCATAAACATCCTTTATTGCTTTATTAGGAATATTATTAATGTGACTGCAACCAGAGTTAACACATATTAATATTCACATTCATTTTGTGGAGAAGAATTCTGTCTGGTAAAAATACGATTTACTTCAATATGATTCTCCTCAGGGAATCTCTCAGAATTATAAATAGGCACATCTATTATAATTTAGGCCAATTTCTGCTAAAGTGAGTCAGCAGTTGACCTTAGATTGCTCATCAATAAAATTCTCATCTCTTTACTTTGTAAGATACATACAGCCTATTCAATCTTATTTACTAATAGCTTCTAATCTCATTTTAGGATAGAGAGGTCCTTTGCAGAATATAACCATAATAATGTCTTATATTTTTATGATGCTATTGAGTTTACAAAAACACTTTCATATACTTAATTCCTTCTGATTCTCTCAACAAATATTACCTCCCCCTTGGAAATGAAATAGTAGCCTCCAAATATTAAGAATCCTCTTTGAGGAGTGCCTGGGTGGCTCAGTGGGTTAAGCCTCTGCCTTCAGGGTCCTGGGATCGAGTCCTGCATCGGGCTCTCTGCTCGGCAGGGATCCAGCTTCCTCCTCTCTCTCTCTCTGCCTGCCTCTCTGCCTACTTGTGATCTCTCTCTGTCAAATAAATAAAATCTTTAGGGGAAAAAGAAAAAAAAAAAAAAGAAACCTCTTTGAGGGGCGCCTGGGTGGCTCAGTGGGTTAAAGCCTCTGGACCAGGTCATGATCTCAGGGTCCTGGGATCGAGCCCTGCATCGGGCTCTCTGCTCAGCAGGGAGCCTGCTTCTCTCTCTCTGCCCACCTCTCTGCCTATTTGTGATCTCTGCCTGTCAAATAAATAAATAAAATCTGAAGAATCTTCTTTGAGGTTACACAGTTAGTGGTGGTGAATCTGAGATTGGACCTCACGGCTCCTCACTCTTAGGTCAATGTCTATTCTACTCCATCTCAGTGAGTCAAAGCAGCAGGATGCACTGTGGGGCTGCTGTGAGTGACTGTCTTTAAGTTTAGAGAAGGGAATTAAAAACGAAGTTTGGTTGGGGGGTGGGCATTGTTGAGGGAAAGACAACTTGGCAGGCAAGACCCTGGTGATCTAACTGTCCTTAGCTTTAATCTCAGTCTTGTGGATTTGGGCTTATCAGTTCTCTATTATTCACAGTAGAAAATGGTGAAGTCTAAAACTTGGAGTCCGTCTTTCAGTGATTTTATCAATTTCTTTGTGTGTGGGTGTAGTGCCGACCTCTTCTTATGAGATCTTGCTTGTATTTTGAAACACTTAACCTATATTTTGCTTCATAGTCTTTTATTTGGTAAACAGAAATTTTGGAGGGCCTATTATGTTCCACATCAACGTAGGTAGGAGGGATACAACAGTGAATAAGACAGATATTCCCAGCCCACTTAGAGCTTTTATCTGCATCTCTTTATCATAGTTTTTTGCTGCTGACCACAACGCTTTGCTACAAATTCAGTTAGTTTGGGGAGGAATCATATACTTGAATAAGTCATTCTTTTCTTAAAATTTATATGGGGAAATTGACATTGGTGCTGATTCTTTTTCTTATGTTTCGATATTGTGAGTTCAAACCTCAAGTTGCCTTAAGCCAGATTTCTTTTTGCTTTTAAATCAAGGCTTAAATTTACTCTCTTGAGATTGTCGTGTGAGGGGCTCTGCCAGTTTTTCATCAAGCTGCCTGCTCCTATCTTCCACATTCATCCCACCCCATCCACAGCCAATTTCACCCTCCAGATCTTGTCATGTCTTCCTCTGACTCAGCATTCCATCTTCTGCTGGCTCCCCTCTTCTCAGAGAAGAGACAGGCGGGCTGTGAGGTAACCTGATCACTAGATAGGAGGTACTTGCCACCGTGAAAAAAAAAAAAGTCCCTGAAAAAAAACTATGTTCTGTGGTTTTTTTTTTTTGAGTCTTTTTGCCTTTGTTGTCTCAATGAGAGAGAATTTTATGAAGGGGAATAACATCTATTAGTGAGTACAGATGTGCTTCACTCAGGGTCTGTACTTTTTCCTCAGGCCTCTGTTCTCAGTTCAGTCTTACACAAAATCAGGAAAGGAAGAGAGAGAGAGAGAGAGGGAATGTGTGTGTGTGTGTGTGTGTGTGTGTGTCTGTGTGTGTGTAGATATCACGATGCTGAGGACTAAAAGAAGTAGATTTAGTTCACCTTTCCTGACACTGTGACCCCACAGAAGAGCACACCGCAGAGGCAGGATCAAGCTGTAGAAAGAACACCGAGTTCTTAGTTACAGCACCTGAGCTCTGCCACTGACTAGCTGTGTGACCTTTGCAAAACTATTTAACCCTCCGAATATTAATTTTCTCACCTCCAGAGCAAAATAATAACCTGCTCTGGATATGTCATAGGGCTCTTCTATGAATTAGGGGACAAGAAGTGCCACATGAACTCTGAAGTATGGCATAAATTAAGATGGCATTATTTCAGGACTTGAATCATGGGAAACCCAAGTCAAGTCTCATGGAGGGAAAAAATAGAGCCAGGAAAAGAGAGAGAAAGCTCTAGTTCAGTCCAGTACCTGGTACTTGGTACTCATTTTCTTTTCTCCCATTACTATTTTCTCCCTCATCTGTCTTCCCCATCCACTATATTTGTTTTCATTTCCATAATGTTCCTTCTCCCTGTCTTTCTCATCCTTATCACTTCTCTCTGTAAATCTATAAACTAGTAAGATCCATTTTGAAATTTCTGTTTCTTATTTTTCCATTTACTTCAGGAGTTGCCATAAACTTCTAAAACAAAATAAACTTGGATTCGTTTTAATTTTTTTAAATGTAAGTTGTATGACAGATGGTGAAGGAAATGGGAAGGAAGCTTACTGAAAATCAAAGAGCCGTGGGATACAGCATCTCCAGATAGCCTGGGTTGAGGATGCATGGGGTTTTACTTAGCTATGCCTTACACAGCTGTTAGTACAGTGCTCTGTGGTCCTTGGGGGGGGCTTACCTGTGTTGGGTAATGCTGATAAGGGCTGGGCTATGCCACTGCTGAGAAGGCTTTTATCTTTGAGGCTGGATGCTATAACTTGATCCTCTTCAGGTTTTCCAGAAGCTTGGCAGAATTTTTTAGTGCCTTTCTGGTTCCTTCTTGATAAGGGCATAGTTTGACAGCTGAAGGTAAATGGGTGAATTAGTGCTGAGTTCCGTTCTCTGTTGCCAAATACAGTTTTTTATTGTATGCAGGTGAACCTGGATGTGAGATATCATTGGCTTCTAGACCCAGTTCTGCTCTTTATGAATCATGTGATTGTGATCAAATCACTTAAGCTCAAAACCTTGCTAGAGAGATTCTGGTGCTCAAAAATAGAGTTTTATATTATTAGAACCTATAGTGTGTGCTGTTTGAGTGGAGCTTCTGGGTCTGCACGGGCTGGCTTTGAGATCAAATCTATGTTTATTGGCTGTGTGGCTCTGGGCTCTTAGTACCTCTCTCCTCAGTTCAGCAAAGTGGAGTAATAGTACAAGATTATGAGACTTTAATGTGCTGATACATGTAAAGTGCTGAGAACAGAGCCTGGCACTTGGCGTGTACTCAGTAAATATTGGTTGCTAATGTCTTTCATTTATTATGTGGACCAATGGCTGAATTTCAGAGATGGGGGTGTGTCCACGGGAGAAGTTAGAGTTGGCAGATGCATTGTTCAAGTGGTAGTGAAACTGGAGAGAAAAAAACCCATATATCTTAGGAATTAAGCCTTCGCCTGCATACCTACTTTTCACTGGGTCCTTGTTGGAGAGATTGGACTTCACTCCTTTCAGTTTTCCGAGTTTCATTAACGGAAATATCTCAAAGCTGTACAAACTGCAGAAACTACTCTCTGAGACTGGCTGGACCTTCATAGTGCACGAAGCAATTGAAAGCCCTGATTCTACCCATTATTCTCCTACACTTCTTCCCACATCTTTCCTAGCCTTCTGTCAGGGTTGTTAGATTTTCATTTATTGGCTTTATGTTTGAAGAAACCAAAACACAAAGAGGTTTCATACATACAAGGCCAGACAAGACCAGACGGAACAGAGTACAAGCTGTATTTACAATCCCTTTCTCTCTCCCGGGACTACACCGTGTTTCTAAACATCAATTTAAATAAGATTTTTTTTTTCTTTATGCTTCACCAAAGCATAAATATGTCACAAGGTCTTATTTATCTCTTGAAATCTGGAGTTCAGGAAACAACTATTGATTTCAAAGGAAAAATGAATATTCTATTAGTAAAAGTTGTACTACCCAGAGAATCTCAATTTACTTTTAAACAAAAGTTTCCATTCATCGTATGATGTGTATGATATAATACACAAGTGAATAACCTCATAAACTTTTGCATAACAAGAATCTTCCCTTACCAATTTTATGTGAGTTAAAGCCCTAACTAGAGTTCCATGTGAGAATAGAGACATCATGTTGGTCTCCATAAAATGTCAGACGGGTCAGCCTTATTGCATTAGTTTATTAGGGCCGTGGTACCATAATACCACAGGCTGCTTGACTTAGACAACAGACAGTTATTTTCTCACAGTCTGGAGACGAGAAGTCCATGAAGGTGTAACCAGATGTGGTTTCTCCTGCGGCCTCTCTCCCTGGCTAGTAGACAGTGCCTTCCCATTGGGTCCTCCCATGGTCCTCCCCGTGTGCATGCAGCAGCCAGCCGGTATCTCTTCCTCTTCTTAATAGGATGCCAGTCCTATTAACAATTAGGACACTCACTGAAGGGCCTCATTTTAACCTAATCAGCTCTTTAAAGCCTTTGTCTTCAAACAGGATCATATTCTTAGATACTGGGGTTTGCAACTTCAACCTATGAATTTGAAGGTCAAGAACAGACCCTAGCACATAATGGCAGAGCACAGCAAATAAGGTGTCTGATGTTAATTGTTTTTATTTAAAAAGAGACTTCACTGGGGGCACCTTGGTGGCCTGGTTGGTTGAGCCTTTGACTTTTGGTTTCAGCTTCCATTGTGATCTCGGGGTCCTGAGATGAAGCCCTGTCTCTGGGTAGCTGTTAGCGGGGCATCTGCTGGAGATTCTTTTTCTCCCTCTCTCTCTCCCCCTGTGCTCCTGCATGAGTGGGAACCCCCACTCATGCACACTTACGCTCTCTTTCCCCCTCACTCTCAAATAAATAAGTAAAATCTTTAAAAAAAGATTTAACTTTAAAATAAAATCTTGAAAAATTAATGTAAAAAATAAAATAAAAACAGACTTAACTAGACATGTTGTGCTGATCGTTTCACAATATATCCATATAAATATTGAATCATTATGTACATCTGAAATGAAGATGTTATATGTCAATTATACCTCAATAAAAAATTAATTAGTTAACTAAGGTGCGTTTATAGAAGGTCGGCAAACTATTTTATATATCTGAATATATATCCCTAGAGGGAAAGGAAAGTAAATGCATAAATATAAGACAAGTTCTTTAGTGGATAGTTAAAATATAAAGGGTTTAATTGTTTAATTCTTACACAACTCATTATTCCCCAAGTTCTGTTCTTAAGTAACTCACAAATAGGAGCACACAGAATCCCCAGGATAGCCATATCAGGGGCTGTTACTGATTGGTCTCTTGCCTTCAGATTCAACTTACTCTAATCCAGTCTCTGATCTTATCACTTTCTGACTCAACACGGTTCAATAACAACTTTCTATACACAATAAAATCCAATCCTTTTACTTTGGCATAGAAGAAAGATTCTACACACCAGTCATGGAGAATTCTTTGCCACAAGCAAAATTCTCTCCTACAGATTTGCGCTTACACAAGATACCCCTTCTGCCTTTTATTATTTAAAGAGAAAGAGAGACAATTCTTTGGTTTGTCACAAAGGGTGGTTTCTCATCTAACAAAAGTCCGTGAGTCAGAGTGGATGGGGCCCAGATTCAGACAGATCTGAAATGGGGTGCGTGCTTGCAGGCAAGTTACTGTACCTCTCAGAACTCTGCATCTCCTCTGCAACATGGAAATGATACTACCACCCTGCCAGGTTGTCGTGAGAAGTAGAAATAATTGCATTTTGCACCCTGCTAACCGTATCTATGCATGTATATGCATGTGTCTAACAGCGCTTGTCATTATATTATTAATAGTAATACTATCTACGCTGGTATTCCTTGAGTGCAAGACAGAGGTTAAAGATAAAAAGTCTGCTAGTCTGCATTGAACTTTCACTGTTCAATTTCACAGTCTGTTTTCTCATTTAGTAGTGTTCATGTTTAGGTAGTTTATTTGTCACTTCCTCAAATCAAAAATATTTTAGAATTTTTATTTTTTTAAATGTATATATTTTACATACATACAATTGTTTATAAGGTTACATGTATATATATTAAGTATATTAAGTAAATATTGAGTAAATAGGTTTATGTTTGGTCTCCATTTTGAAAGCAAGGGGCTTTTATTTAAGCCACTTTTGAGGTATTATAGAGCTTGATGCATTTGGAGGTTAGTATAAACTTATCATCACCATCATCTATGCCATAAACATAACTGTCACCTGCAAAATTTTCCTCGCACCCTTATTTATTATATTTTTGTGTATGGTAAGAATACATAACCTAGATCTACCTTCTTATGATCATTATTTTATTGATTTTTTTTTTACACTCTTGGATTCTTCAGTTACCCACTTACATACTTAAGAGAAAAACTGTAATAAAATATTGACTCATGTCAGGGCTTCAGAATAAGATAACGTACACAACACATATACATCCTTCTGCATGCTACTTCATGGAAAATGAATAAATATGGCACATCAGATGCTCAAGTTAAATTTCCACTGACTATTAAAACTTTACCTCTCCCCTCACCTCTTCTAAATGTGGGAGTCCTGGTTCCCTCTGTCATCTAATTAGTTTTTCACAACTAAGGCATGGGAAAAGTTTGGTGTCAGGTGTAAATTAAACCTTCATATTACAAATTGTATCAGGCGTAGCTGTTTTATTGATGTGGGTAAAATGTCATCCAAAGGTAAAAGGTTAGACAATTTAAAGGCTGGGAGAAAATAAGACCATCTGAAATAAAGAATGGTTCCTAAAGTACTTTGGCAAAGATTTAATCTCAAGTGCATGAAGCTTCCCTCCTTTCGTACACATCACCCCATCTTCCCTTATTTAATTCAAAACTTACCTCCTTTGATTCCCTAGTACCCTTACCCCTCTCTAATCATTGCTTTGTTTTCAGACCATTTGACTCTTTTGTGTTTATATGAATAATTTTAAGTTCATCGGTAGGATAGTATTTTCTACTTCTGTTCTTCTGAACCTCTTAACAGTGGTATGTACTATAGGTACTCAGTTTATTAACTCATTACCATCTGACATAATCAATGATCATTATTTTTATATCAGTCTTTACCTCCAGAATATTAACTATGTGAGAACAAGACTTTGTCAGTCTTATTTATAATTATATCCCAGAATCTAGATCCCCTGGAAAAAACTAGGCACTCAAGCACATGCCATTCAGGGCACTAGAAATAGAGGTGTATGAGTGTGACAGAGCCTGTGCTCTCATGAGTTTATATTGTAGAGTAGAAAAACAGGAATGAACACACACACACACACACACACACACACACACTGGCAGCAGTTAGGGTAAGTGTTATAAAAGAAAAGCAGAACGAAGGTGTGCAGAGTAGAGTGGAGGTAGAACGGGGTTTTAGATAAGGTGATGAGCAAGAATTCTGGACTCTTGGAAGAAGTGACTTTTGAGCAGACAGCTGAATGAACTGAGCGTCTGAGGTTGCAGAGATCAAGTCATTCTGCAAAGGTAGCAGCAGCTACAAAGGCTTCTGAAGCAAGAATAAAATGTTAAATAAATATTTAACAGGAAAAAAAAGAAAGGAAATAAGGGAGCACAGGGGTAAGCTTAATAGGTAAATCAGGGTGATTAACAAGGGCCAAATCCTGTAGGGCCTTATAGTCATCTCGAAGGAGTTTGAATTTTATTTTGAGTATGCTCTGAATCCATGGAATTAATGAGTATGAAGTAAGTAAGTCAGTGATCTCCAAATATCATGTGATTCAAGTACATTTACTTAGGATCAATTAACTACTTAAGTGCTAGGATAGCATTTTATACATATTCATCACACCATCTAACAAAATCCAAAAGAAGTTTGATCATTTAAGGCTGAGGCGAATGAGGAGAAGGATAGAGCAACTGAATGTGTGACCAAATGCAGACCTGTTCCAGGCCGAGTGTACCGGTGGAGGTCAAACCAAAGTGTACTGACAGACGATGCCTTTCCTGACAGCTGTGGATGTGGAAGTAAATATCTCTAGAGTGGATAGACATATTCACTCTGATAACTTTATTTCCCTCACTTTTCTTTTTCATTGCTCAGCACATCTCTGCCAACACTTCTATAGGTGCAACAAGACTATTCTAGGCGAAAAGCTTTCTCAAAAGACCAGTTGCATTCCAGATATTTTAGCTGACAGGTAATATGCACAGAGGTTAACCACACAGGCTCTGGAATGGGGCTGTTTTTTAAGCCAACTTAAAGCCAAGGGGCTCTTGGGCAAGTTACATTGCCATGGCCATGGTTTCCACATTGATAAGATGGGGATAATCCTAGTAATCTTCATAATATTATTCTGATAACTAAATGAGATAATTCACTTAAAGTACTTAATAGAGTTCCCAGTGTGTGATAATTGTTCAAGAAACTTTTACTTATTATAACCAGGAAAAGATAGAATTTTCCCTGACATTCAGCCTTACCAAGATTACTTCTACAAGTTTCTAAAAGCTAAGTTTGGATTAGCCTCTTTTTAAGAGACAAAAGGCACATCCTGTTCTAACTTTCAGTGGTTCAGTACAAAACATTACTGTGATAGAAGCCATGAACATTCTCAGAAACAGTACACATGGCTTGGCGGTAATATGAAATTTTAGAGAGATCTTGAGGTCTGAATCCAAAATGCCTGGGCTTGCTCCTTTAGCTGCGCTACCTGCTTAATGGATGACCTTATGGAGGTTATTTGAGCTCTGTATTATTCATAGTCTTGGCTGCAAAATGAGGGTAATAATAATATCTTTCTTGCATTGCAAGATTTTTATATGAATTCAGAGTGATCATGTATACACATGTCCTTTGAAATTGTTACGATCCTAATCAAATGTTAGTTTCTTTGGTATTCAAGTTTTTGAGCTTTCAATGTTGATCAAAACAGGATTTCTTGAGATGAAGAGGTGCATAATTCTAGCATTTGTTTTCTGAAGTAAAATGTTGTTTTTATATTGAGATTGCTAGACCTCGGTGTCATCAGTTCCCTGGCTTATGTACACTTTTTAAAGCAGAAATGAATTTTTAATTAGAAAAATAGAAAAAACTCTTTGGGGTCTGGTATTTTCATGTTCAAGGTGTTGGTTTACAATATAAAGTTTAAAGAAACCAAGAGGGCGAAACCAAAGGAAAAGAGTGGTACTTGCATTTTATAAAGATAGCAATTTTGGTAATGATAACTGAAGAAAATCTTGAGATACCCTATCCTTGACATTAGCTTGGCAAGCATCTAGCACAGATGTGGTGGAGAGAACATTATGGCTAATTTTATAACATCAATCTGTTGTCATCAGTATACAAATGAAATTAAACCCACATTGACAGATCAGATTACTAAAGAGAGATACATGTGAGTTAGAAGGGAGCAAAGGGCTGAGAACGTAAACCCTGATGACACCTGAGACTAAATGTTGAGAATCAGGGTCTAGGCCATCAACAGGGCGTTGTCTATATGTAACATGCAATATTTATTTCACTGAAGAGTCTAAGCAAAGTTAGGAACTTTTTGCTCAAATCCAAAAATCTAAGTATCTGTAGAAAAGCAAGTGGCCTTTATGACCTGAGGAAAGAAGCTGGGAGATCTGTGAGGCCTCTGCAAGTTTCTGTGGCTGCATTTCCTTGTAGACCCACATGGCTTTCGTGAGTGACATACCACCGCTGTGCTACAGACTGAAAGAGAAACCTGGAAGCAGGTGGTTTTTGGAAAACTGGAAGAAACCAACTCCTAGATCCATGAAGTAGAACTTTAAAAGCAGTCAGAAATAAAAGAAGAAATGGAAGACAAGTTTATCTAAGCCAAACCTGGGACCCATTATGCAGTTTCAAAAGGAAACTTAGAGCATGTTTTGCTATGGTTATTGGTTCACTAAAGAAATGCCAAAAAGATACATTTATTTAAATAACATGAGATGACAGAATGCTTTACAGAACATATGACTTCATAACTTTAACATAGAAATCATCACTCTTGTTCCATTCTGCCTCTGTCCTCCTAGGACCCTGTTCCATAATACTTTGTTTCTCTTTCTTTAAACACGTCCATTCAGATTCCTTCCTCTGAAGAAGTAAAGAGCAAATAATCACCATCATTAGTTCTTCTTTACCTTACAGTATTTTTCTGGTTCTCTTGAAGTGACACTTCATTTCTTGATGTTCTTTACTAAAATATCTTCACAGGATGGTTTACACTTGCTGCCTCCTCCCACTTCCCACCCTGGCCAGATCTAGCTTCTTCCTCTGGTTCCTTAGAGTCTCCAGGACTCGTCGCAGACGGTTGTTTCTGGACCACCTCTCTCTGTAACATTGGCACTGTGGACTCCCTACTAGATTTTTAAATTTTCTACCTTTCTTTTTTCCAACTTCCTCCTATTGTGTGCATTGTTCTTGCCCCCATTCTTCTTATTTTCTCTGACTCCTCCATCCTTCTCATTTTATCCTATTCCTCCAATTTCATTTGTTTCTTAACATCTAAAAGTGACCAACTCCTGAAATCCCGTTTTTGGCTCCATCCTCTCCTATACAGTTATCCTTTATGGATTTAAAATATCAGGAGTAGGGATGTCTGGATGGCTCAGTCAGTGAAGCATCTGACTCTTGATTTCAGCAGGGGTCTTGATCTTGGGGTTGTGGGTTTGAGCCCCATGTTGGGCTCCATGCTGAGTATGGAGCCTACCTTAAAAGAAAAAGTCAGGAGTAGACCCTTTCATCTATCTTACGTGCTTGTGTTCTTAACTTTATCATTCTCAGCATCACCCCTCTCTTGTCCATTTCAGAATTATAACTCCACAGTCCCATTGACTTTAGTCCATCCTACCCTATGTCTCTCCCTCCACAAGACTTTTTGCGTATTAGTGTTCCTACTTGGACCCTACTCTTTCCCTGCATAGACTACATCAATCACCTGCAGAATATTCCCATCACTCTCCAGTCCCACCTGTCATTTCATCAAACACCCATGTCCTTTAGTATCTATCCTTTGTGATTTAAAATTACACAAATAAAGTATCTAGTAATATAGCATCACTGTCAGTACTCAAAGATCTTTCCCAGTCAAAAGCTGAGTTCTGCTATACAGCTCTTTGTCTTTGAATTCTGTTCAAAGTGTGCCAGTGGTGCAGGATTCCTATTTGTCACCTTGGTCTCCCAGTGTGGTTTGTAGTCCTTTACGAGTATTCTGTGTATCAGAAGTTGAACTTGGGTTTGTTTTGAGGAGACATGGCTTGTTAGTTCACAAAAGTTTAGTGAGACTGTGTTTTAGTTACCAATATTCTTCTTTTTAAGATTATTTCAGTGGGCATCTGGGTGGCTCAGTCAGTTAAGTGTCTGCCTTGGCTCAGGTCATGATCCCAGGGTCCTGGGATTGAGCCCCACATCGGGCTCCCTGCTTGGCAGGGAGTCTGCTTCTCCCTCTCCCTTTATTGATCCCCCTGCTTATGCTCTCTCTCTCTCTCTCTCATAAATAAATAAATAAAATATTTTTTAAAAAATTACTTATTTTGGAGAGGGAGACATTGTACCAGCAGGGGGAGGGGTGGAGGGAGAGGGGAAGCAGACTCCCTGCCTGGTGAGGAGCCCCATGTGGGACATAGGGCTCAATCTCATGATTCTGAAATTATGACCCGAGCCCTAACCAAGAGTAGAGCCCTTAACTGACTGAGCCACCCAGTTATAAATATTCTTGTTATAAATATTCTAATGTTGATAGGTAGGCAAGCTGTCTCATGAAATTGGTTTTAGGTTTCCATCTTGCTCTTTAAAATATTAAGAATAATTCTGAGTTCAAACTAAAGTCTAATTGAAGTTTTCTGTGATGTTTGTGACAGATTCCAAACACCACTATCCTTTTCCATATGCTGAAGTGGATCCTGACTTTTCTCTTGCTTCTAAGGGATGGACACTTAACCAGTTGCATTATCCTACTTATCATAAATTCTGTTTAACGTTCCAATCTATACTTTCCATTCCATTTATTGTTCAGATAGGTAGATAGACTTTCCCTCTGCTTGTCTCCAAATCATCCTATAAGCCACAATTTATACCTGCAGTATTAATAGACATTTTCATAGGCAGAATTGAAAGTATTCTTCTGTATACCTGAAACAATACAGTAAAGCTTCCTGCTTTGGATTTCAAGTAATATTTAGAACTAAATTAGTCTCCAACTAATATTTGATGTTTGAGTATATAGTTTGAGTATATATGAATTTTTATAAACACCGTTTCTTTCAACTGCTGAGTTCAGAAAAGCTGAGTATGAGAACAGAGGGCATTTGAGCAATCATATTCTTTATTGGCAGCTACCAGAAATAAGCACGTACTTGCTTCAGCTTCACTGGTTAAAAAAGTGATAAAGTCCACAGAAGTCTGAGGAATTGCTGGAAGAAAGCCTCTCTCTGTCAGAACAGGCAAAATGTGATCAAATGCTTTAACAGGATGTTGGAGTTACATGACCTTCAACGATAATAGCCAAGTAATAAATTAGTCTTCCCAGCTGCTAGTGCATAATTATAACAGCAAATATTGTGTGAAAATCAACACCATGACAGATAGCAATCATGTACCAAAACATAGAGATCACAGCCACTAAAGGGTATAGTGCAGATGCCTGAAAAGAGCTCAGATGGTAATATAGATATTTAATAAAAAGCTACTTGTGAAATCAGGACAGCATTATTCAAGGAGATTGTGAAAACAATTTTAGATCACACCTTAATCCTGGAAAGCACAAAGTCATTGTCTACTGCGTAGTTTTACAGTCATTATCATTTGAGCAACAGATACTTTGTTATCTACGTCATTCATTTGCAGAAGAGGCATTGTCAAGACATTGGCTTTAGGGTCCAAAAATGGCAGAGGCCTTTCTCTTGTCCTTTTTTTTTTTTTTTCTTCCCTTTACTTTTCTCCCTTCTTCCCTTTCTTTTACTCATAGTTAATTACACTAAGATAGCACACCTGTTAGGAATCATTGGTGTTGGTAGATGTCAGGTCATTGTCCTTTAACATTTCTCTCATTGTTGTCCCCTCATCTACAATATAAAGACGGGTGTTGAAACTGTGGCCCTTATATGCCCTCAGGAACTGGCCCCTGGCCAACCCTCCAGCCACCTCATCTGTTATTCTTTGCCACACCTATCTACCTTCATCTCTCCTTTCATTTTTCTTCAGACATAACGGATTGGTATTGTCATGCATAACTCACACCAACTGAATGTCATACACCATTCTGAAGACTGAGAATCCCTTTTAATGGGATGCATCATTTGCAATCTCATGATTTAATTTTCTTCCATTCTTTACCAGAATTTTGCCTATGAATAATTCCAGTGATCTTTGTTCTTAGGGACAGGGGCCACGAGGGTTGCTAGCGGTTTTGTGTATATTTCACCTCCAATTTTTTATGTGAAAATTTTCTCAGTTGTCCTTACAATAGTTGACTTTTCTGATAAGAGAAGTAAAGCTGCCATTAACTTAACTTTCCCCAAACTGTACCCTAAACACATTCAGCTCTCAATAAATGGTAGTGACCAACTGGCTGGCCAGCGGGTGGTGTACTAAGGATAAGCACTAATCTTTATCCGGACTCATCAACCTAAACTTTCTAAGCCTCTCTGAAACTTTCAAGCCTAAATAATCTGTGCAAAATAAAAAAGCCCAGAGCCCTCAAAGTAATTTTCTCTTCTCCATGAGATGAAAGAGTTTTCATTAGACATTACATTTTTTAGTTGACACTTAAAATTCTTGTTTTCCTGAAATGATAATGAAAATGATTAAATGTTTACCAAAAAAAAATCCAAAGTATTTAAAGACCTGAAAAAACCTTTTGTACCAAATTGAGGCACATCTATGTACCCATAAGATAACTCAATATCTTGAGTGTTCCTTGTTCTTATATTCAGTTTTCTGAGGATGATAATAAGATCTGGGTTAATAAAATTCATCTACTTGGCTGTTTTTTCCCTAGTCCTAGTTCATTTTTTTTTTTTAAAGCAATGCACTTAGTAATTAGAAGAGTCAATTTCCAGTTATTTCTCCTTGAGCAACTCTTTTAGCCTTCCTGATCCCTAGTTTCCTGGACTGTAAAATTGTGGAATTTTATAAATTATCACTAATTTCTTTTATAGCTCTGATACTAATGAACAAAGAACACCTAAAATTAGATAGTAGGTTTTGTGTACTTTATAGAATTTTCAATTACTAAAAATTATGGTGTACTTGTTAACATGTTCCTAATGTAATATTCAGCAAAATCTAGTACAGTACAACTAGGTTCATTTAATACTAGGGTAAACATCTTTTTCATTATATGCTGTTATATATATTCTCTTCATTTAAAACATAACCCAAGTAAATGATAAATAATTTGTAAAATTCTTAACATATACCTAACCCAGCTAGAAATAAAGCCTCGTTAAAACACAACTGTGTAGGCAGAATGGAATATTGCTTAGCACTCTGACCATCAAAATATTGACTCAAACAAGCAGCTAATGTCCACTCAATACAAGAAAGCTTTATTTAATTCCTATCATCTGGGGTCCTCATTGTTGCCACATTTCTCTACTTTCAAGGATGTTAGGAGAATTGCAAAGCTTCCTCAGAAAGAGACTCTTCCCACCTGAGTTCTTATGTAAAACAAATCTTTTCAGATAATACTGGCCTCATATATTTGAGACAGCGACTGTCACCTTTATTCTTCCCTTCTTTCTTAAAAAAGAACTCTTTGCATTTTTAGCTGAAACATAATCTTATGGTTAAAAAACAAACTAAAAACTACATGTCCCAGCCCTCCTTACACCTAAGTCTGGCCAAGTTCCAGTCATTGACCTCCAAGCACAAATACTGTCTATGACTTTCAGGAAGTACCCTTAAGGAAAGGGAGGGTGTTCTCTTTCCATTTATTCCTTCGTACTGACTGGAATGGAATCGTCTGCCAGGAGTGGGATCAGTCATATCGGTGCTTGAACTGGAGGTCACTCGTGATAAAGCAATAAAATAATAAAAGAGAAGAAACCTGGGTCTTTGACACAGTAGAGGATAACACCAGGCCACTCTTTTTCAGATTCTATATGTGAGAGAGAATTTCGTCTGCAGTCTTCTGACAAACCTAATCTTGTAAATCCATTATATTTTCTTTGAGCGTCTAAGTGTCCCCCACTACCTAAGCATTGTGCCTGCATTATATAATTTGCAACAACTCTACCAAGTAAGAGATAATAAAAGAGAAACTGAACTTGAAGAGGCCACCTCGCCCACATAGCAGCCCCTGGCCCTCCCTGTCACTGACTGTGCCCTCACCCTCCTCTGCTTTATATTATATTAGATATTTATTGGGGTTTTTAAAATCTGCTTCCCAGTCCAGTGTATGAGCAGGAGTGTTGTTTTGTCCACAAATCCTCAATCAGTCCTGGAACAATATTTTTTCACATGGGTAAATGGCTCAAAAGCCTTACCTTAAGCACCAAGTTCTGTTGCTCCCCACTCTCATGACCAATTCCGTATATGTTACAACTAGGCTACATGTTTTTAGCATGTATTAGAAAGTACATGTATTTTATGTACTAGAAAGTACATAATCTGGAGAAATGTATCAAGAGAAGGTGAAAGAAACCCAAGCACATGTTTTATTTAGTGGAACTATTTTTATTCTTAAATGTAAAAGGAAAGTTTAGTATTTTTCTGGCCTCTGTAAATCCTAACATAGGAATACAGGTAATTTCCAGTATTGACATAGAGAATTTGCGAGAAATCAAATAAGATTGTAGTAATCACACTTACAACAATAAAGTGTCTGAAAAGGCAACAAAACTCATTCTACTTGTTGCTTATTTGCCTAGGAAATGGGGGTGGTGATGGCCTTTTCCAATATTGCCCTCTAATTAGCTTTGCTGAATTGGTAAAAACATAAATCACATGCAGCTACGTTAAAAAAATTAAAGTGGGAGCAAGAGTTTATTTAGCCTGAAGTGGGAGAAGCCTGAGACTTTACATTTAGGAATAATTCAGACCACACTATTTTGAGTTCCCATTTTATGTGGAATACTGAATTTTTCAAAAGGTGACCTAACAAGAGAGCTGATTTATAACATTTCAAAATTAACTTAAGGTTAAAGGTGTCTCTATCTGTTGTATTTTTTTTCCATAAAAGTTCTATTTTAAAAAAGAAAAAAAAAAACACTCCCCAATAGAAACTGAAATATGCCCTTTTCTTTTATTCCTCCAGACTAATGAACATTCATAAAATTGTACTCCTTGACTATACTCCTCCCTTGATTGGGTGGGCAGAATGTTTGAAATATTTAATTGACTAGTTATTCCTATTTCAAATCCCATTGTATACAATGAAACTACTAATTTGAAAAGAAAATTTAATGTGTTAGAAAAAAAGAATGGGTAATGTTTGATTAACGGTCTTTGAGTATAACCTTTATCAGCAAGTCTGAACCAGTTTTTTGTCTTGCTGATTTTAGAAATTTCTTGTTGATCTGTGGGCCTGAGCTGCCTCTTTGCAGCCATAGGCAGGTGGTGGGAGGTAGCAGACATTATTTTAGTTTTAAATTTATAAAGAAGTAAGAGGAAAATGATATAATCTTGTATGACAAAGCTAATAACTTGACAAAAGTGTTTCTGTAATATGATCAAATAATGTTTCTGTTTAACCCACTAATCTAATGGGGTACCCAAGTGGGTAAGAGCAATAGATAAGGTCTTCATTTTACAGTTCACTTTTTTTTTTTTTTTTGAGTAATGAATGCAGATACTTAGCACAAAATTAAAGTGCATGCACATGAACAAATTCAGGTGTTTGTTCAGATCTCACTCTCCCATTGTCCTTCCAAAAGCTTTCAAGTGGACATAATTTTCTTCCCTGTATATTTATTCTAAGAATGAGAAAAATCTAACACATAGAGTTAATTTGCTGTTAACTTTAATACTGCATTTACCTTAAAAGTAACATGCCCCAGTTCCCAAGGAGCTTTGTTCCAAAATCATAAATGGGAGTGAGAGGTAGGTGTGCATTGATTGAACAAACCTTGCCTGGCAATCACTTAATACTTTTGCATGATTTCAGATCATTGCTGCGTTTTGTTTTTAGAAAATAATTTTTATCATATATTGGCTTTTGGGTAAATAAATCGTCACACAGAACATTTTGTCGCTGCACAGCATGGTCCCTTAGTTTTAATGAAATTTTTGTAATTTTTTTTTTCATATTTATCATAAGGCTTAATTTAGATTCCATCCCTAACAAAAATGCAGGGCATTATAATGTGTACTTTGCTTGATAGACTTCTGGCTCTTCCTTCCCACCTCACTTTTTCATATCTTTGTTTAATATTGTTTTATCTCTTATTATGTATATTTAAATGTCACCTTAAATCTTTCAGTAACTATAAAGGTAAAGCAAGACTGGCTAGACGATGGATCAATAAATAGATCAGTAGAGAAGAGAACATGATACAGCCTTTACGAGTTTAATATTTTTGAAGTTTGTAGTTCATTTGCTCAGTATTTACCATTGTATATGTTCCAAGTAGAACAATGTAGTCTGTGATGTTGAGGACCTGAAAATTGAGTAGGGGTAATCAACTACTGTACAGTATGCTATTTGCTCTAAACAAGTGTAAAGAATGTTGCCAGAACAGAAAAAGCCAGAACACCCAGCAACCCTGAGATATGAGATGTCAAGGAAGAGTTCATAGAGGACAGGGCAGATGACCTGAGCTAGTAAAGGAGGAGTGTTCCATGCAGCAGGGCAAAAGACGGAAAAGCAGTATTAACAAAGGCATAGAGACATGGATATGCATGATGAATTTAAAAATCTTTAATTCTCTTTTTGTTCCAATTGTCAGGGGGAGTGGTATTTCACTGGCACATCAACTTAATAACAAATGAGTAGATATGGGACCTGACAGGGGTTCTCAGGAGCCCTTGAAGACTACAGTCAGTGCTGCTTGCCTAGGTACTGAGTTAAAGCATCCTCTATCCCTGATGATTCATATCCATTTTATGTTTCTGCTAAGCAAAAGAGACTGCCTTTATATTGCTGGGCCAGGCAGTATGTTGAAGAGCTCAAATGAAATTGTGGAAAGAAATTCTGGCAAAGATCAACCTAAAAAGTAACTAAACAGGGGCGCCTGAGTGACTCAGTGGGTTAAAGCCTCTGCCTTTGGCTGGGGTCATGATCCCAGGGTCCTGAGATGGAGCCCCGCATCAGGTTCTCTGCTCCTCGGGGAGCCTGCTTCCTCCTCTCTCTCTGCCTGCCTCTCTGCCTGCTTGTGATCTCTGTCTTTCAAATAAATAAATAAAATATTTAAAAAAAAAAAAAAAACTAAACAGCATCCAGACTGGTGACATTGGCTGTACAGACTTGACTCCTAAAACCTGCTAAGGTTTAAAATTAAGAGAGCCCTCTCCAGTGGAGTCATCAGGAGGTGACTTTAAGGCATACTAATGTCTAGAAGGAAATGAGACATTTTCTATCCCTATAAGAAGTCGCCCAAAATATCACCCATGTCTTAATTTCTAAAAGACTGCATATCCTCAGAAGAAAATACATTTCCTCAAAAGATACTTTTTTTTTTTTTTTAAGATTTTATTTATTTGACAGGAGAGAGATCACAAGTAGGCAGAGAGGCAGGTAGTGGGCGTGGGGAGGTGGGGGTGGGAAGAGGCTTCCTGCTGAGCAGAGAGCCTGATGCAGGGGCTCCATCCCAGGACCTTGAGATCATGACCTGAGTCCAAGGCAGAGGCTTAACCAACTGAGCCACCCAGGTGCCCTAAAATAATACTCCTTAATTATAAATGGAAGAAGTGGGGAAATATAGCAAGTACAGTCTAACCAAATGATCAGAGTCCTCATCACCAGGAGTAAACCCTAAGCGTATCCTGTATCTCCTGATGTGTGATGTACCAATAAAGGCAAAACATCATTTCTGTTACCTTCTTGTCAAAAATACATAACCTCAGTCTACACTTATGAAAATGCACACACATTTAAATTGAGGGCCATTTTACAAAATAAGTGGTCAGCACTCTTCACAGTTGTCAAGATTATGAAAACCAAGAACTTCCTAGACTGAAGACTGAGGAGATATGACAACTTAAATGCACTGAGGGATTCTGGATTGGATGCTGGATCACAAAAGGGACATTAGAAGTACAATAGGTGAATTTCAAATATGGTTTATAGATTAGTTAATAGTATATGCTAATGTTAATTTCATCACTTAGATTGATTATACTGTGGATATTTCAGATTAACATATTGAAGACAGCTGGTTAAGGATATACAGGAATTCTTTACTATTTTTGCAACATTTTTATGTCTAAAATTATTTCAAAATGTTGAAGAGAGAACATATAAATTATGATTCCTCCCATTTCCCTTTTTTCTTAGTGCTAGCTTCAAAAAGAGGGTAACAAAATGAACATAAACATAAATATAAACATATTTCATTCAAACTTTTCATCTTATGAAATGTTCATTGCTTTCAAAAGTCAGGTATTTTCTTTTCAGGAATATATTAACTGAACTTAAGCTTTTTTGCTTAAATAAAGAGTTGTAAGACCTACAAGACAACTAATGTAAACCATCCCTATGATTCTCATTAGAGACATTTTCAAGGCTCCAGTGTGGGGTGCCTAGGTAGCTTAGTCATTAAACTCTGCCTTCGGCTAAGGTCATGATCCCAGGGTCCTGGGATCAAGCCCTGCCTTGTGTTCCCTGCTCAGCAGGAAGCCTGCTTCTCCCTCTCCCACTCCCCCTGCTTGTGTTCCTTCTCTTGCTGTGTCTCTCTCTGTCAAATAAATATCATATTTAAAAAAAAAAAAAAGACTAAAGTGGGGGGAAATTGTCAGAACTTCTTAGTAGTGGTCTTGTCTAGTCTCTCATTGTAATATTCTTAGAGCTGATTTAAAGACCTCCTCCCACCATTAAAATTTCTCTCATTTTTATTCAAGGGAGGGGAGTGTGAGTATCTGTCTTTTACACAATGAAATGCATTTCTCAGTCCTGGTAATCCTCAAGCAGAATGTTGTTAACCCTATAATTCTATACAGTTCACCTAGATTGTTACAATGAATTCAAAGCTGAACTGATTTAGCTGCCTTGACTACTTTCTAGAATGTAAAGATTATTTTCTTAAAATTTCTACTGGCATAGCAGACTATAATCAAAATAAACATGTGTTCTCCCCTTCATACTTTTAGGCTGCTGCTAAATACTGACCTTATCTCAAATAGTATAATGGTTTCAGCGTCAGAGTATTTTTTTTTTTTTAAAAGATTTATTAGTTTTTTGGCAGGGGTCGGGGGAGATGGGGAGAAGAAGAGGGAGAGAGACACTCTCCAGCAGACTCCCTGCTGAGTGTGAAGCCTTGAATCTGGGCTCAGTCTCACAACACTGAGATCCTGATGTGACCCAAGCTGAAATGAAAAATTGGGCGCTTAACCGACTAAGCCACTAAGGCACCCCCTGAGTAATTTTTCATCTTCCCAAGGTTCAGTAAATGTCTGACAATAGTAGGCACTTAAATAAGAGGATGTGTGGAAGTCCCTAAGCTAAAGAATTTGCTTGATTGAGAGGCTCTAATGGGTCTAAACAGAAATGCTTTCCATCTCCAAAGACTGCTGCCTGGGGTCATTTGCATTTGAATACCTAGGGTTGGTGAGAAAATTTGCTTAAGACTGATTCAAGATCAGGTTCCTATTGAGAAGCTAAGTAATTCAAAGGGCTTTTAACACCTTGTTAAAGGGAGAGACACCCACAGGGCCTTCTTGGGATTATCAGTGGGAGTTGCTAATGCTGT
This sequence comes from Neogale vison, assembly GCF_020171115.1. Classification (NCBI taxonomy): domain Eukaryota; kingdom Metazoa; phylum Chordata; class Mammalia; order Carnivora; family Mustelidae; genus Neogale; species Neogale vison. Next base: position 110,877,335 of record NC_058091.1, read on the forward strand.
CCACCTAGACAAAGGAGATTACAAATGTAAGTAAGGCTGAGCCAACATTCAATGCAATTAATGTGGTAAGACTAGGACAGGGCAACAGTCCATAATCAAGGAATCTACTGTAAGAGACCAGAAGAAAGAGAGGACACTGGGATTTAGAGTGCCCTGAGCAAGGCCATTCCAAGTACACATGAAATGAAACCACAGGGTGTTGGTTCTATAGAAACAGAAATGTAGCCTAGATAGACCTAGAAAAGTCCTATGGAGTCCCAAGACAAAGTATCTGTATGAACCAAATAAGTAGAAAGAGCCCACACGTTGCTTGTGGAGCAACAGTGATCAGAATTAAAGGACACGTGGGGTGCCTGGATGGCTCAGTTGGTTAAGCGTCCAACTCTAACTCTTGATTTAGGCTCAGTGGTGGTCTCAGGATTATGAGATCAAGCCCTGCATCAGGCAGACTCCAGGGTGAGAAGGGAATCTACTTGAGATTCTCTCTCTCCCTCTTCCCCTCCCATGTGTGTTCTCTCTCCCTCTCTCTCAAATAATAAGTAAATTTTTTTAAAAAAGGATTAAGGGACAGAAGATCTCACTGGCTTTGATGCTTAAATGATGCTCTTAGGTGGATTAATATCAGCTCTCAATCAGCAGAGGAACTGAATGCCTTTGGGTTTAGAGACGAAGAGAGCACAGAGCTGCCAACCTTACTGCCACTTGTAGACTCTCTTGTCCTGAAACCATGAAGGTGCTGTTAGGGACGCCTGGGTGGCTCAGTTGGTTGGACGACTGCCTTCGGCTCAGGGCATGATCCTGGAGTCCCGGGATCGAGTCCTGCATCAGGCTCCCAGCTCCATGGGGAGTCTGCTTCGCTCTCTGACCTTCTCCTCGCTCGTGCTCTCTCTCACTGTCTCTCTCTCTCTCAAATAAATAAATAAAATCTTTAAAAAAAAAAAAATTCAACCGACTAAATTTAAAAATCAAGTTAGCTTTATTCAGTGATTCATGAGTCAGGCAGCATTTTATTTAGCAAATAGAAAGGAGCTCTGAGAAGCGGCGCAATCTGGAAGACTTCTGTAGACAGAAAGCACAAAGGTACAAGGGAAGCGTCAATTGCATCAGGCAAACTCACTCTTCTTTAGGGAACAAAATGGGTCAAGTGTATTACATCACTAGTGCCAACCGGGAAATTCCAGACCGATGGGTTAAGATAATATTCCTAGGGGAGATTAAATTTTCAGTTAGGTTAGGTATTAAGCCCCCTGTTGGAGATGTGGACCTAGAACCAGTTAATCTGTTACAGGCCTATTCTCTCTTTTTTAGCAGGGATTATTGAGGAAAAAAGGAAAAGAAAGACATTCAAGAGGTGTGAATCTAATTCCTGGAACAGTAGAGGTACTTGAATCGATGGTGCCCCATTTCAGCTGCTGTTTCCAGTCCAGCTTAATGACTATGAAAAGAGCATAGCTTAGCTTCTCTGAGTCTTGAGTGGGTGAGATAGATGCCTCATAAAGAAGGGGTCTCACTAAAGGCTTCTCTGGAGACAGTAGCAATATGGTCCTCGTTAGTGTGGATGAGCCCTCTGGGGAGGCCTGGCGGCAGTCACTGAGAAGGGAGGGGGCTTATCAGTACTGCCCTGAAGGCCCAAGATAAGGTCTAAGATAAGAACTGGCCTCTTTATCTCAAAGCTCTGAAACCCACCTGTACAATGATTGCAAGTAAACCTGTATAGGGAAGAAGTGATTTTTATGAAGTAATAGGCAGCACTTAGAAAACTGGCAAAACCCAGCCCGGAGCATCTGTTTTTCCTGTCCGTTATTCCTGAGTGTTGCAGTCATAAATTATCTATAGTTCAGTAACATGGCTGAGAAGGAAAGCTGTGTGATACAGAAGGAATGTAGTGTTTTGTTCAAGGTGGTCTGGCTACCAGGGAAAGAAGCAGTCTGTCACCCATCATCCCATGGGCTGCGGCACTTCTCAGCTCTGGTCCCACAGGGCCTTCGATTTGGCTGATAGATGCAGTGGGAGATGGATGATTTGGTGCTAGCATATTTTCTCCTTTGTGCTGCTAAGATGATTAAAGACCCTGATTTGCTTCTCTTCACAGCCCCCTTGGCTGCCAGGTGGAAGATTTCTCTGTCCTTGAATCCTTCCTGAGGTGTATCTGAGAGTAAGATTTGAATCTGGCAGAGTAGTGTGGTTATAGCCTCTCCCCACCCTCATCCCTTTGGAACTAGATAGGTATTTAATTAAAAAAAAAAAAAAGTATGTGGCACATAGGTGGTTCAGTTACTTAAGTGTCTGACTCTTGATTTTGGCTCAGGTCATGAAGTCAGGTCATGATCTTAAGGTTGTAAGAACGAACCCGGCATCAAGCTCTGCACTGGGCATGGAGCCTACTTAAGATTCTCTCTCTCCCTCTCCCTCTGTCCCTCCCCCACCTCTAAAAACAAATAAACAAATAAATAAAAATAAAAGAATGCGATGCAGGTGATGGGGAATTTGGTTCAGAGTATCTGACTCTTAACACAGGGACAGATAGACCCTTTAATATCCAGGAGATTGTCTTGAGTTACTTCTTTTTGTACTTAACATTAATATATTTGGGTGGGCACATAAAGACCTTATCTCCATGTGATAAAAAGATCAAGGTCTTTTAAGCCTTACATTGTAAAACAAAACGGTCATTGTTCTATTGATATGAAAGCTTTTGTCCAAAGTGGTTAATAAGTACTTGTTGTTGAATATTTGAATATTTAATGCCATGACTGAGTCTGGTACCCAAAGAAGCAACTCATATTTTAATAACCATCCAGTCTTAGAATCCACTGATAATATTTTCCCCATTCAAGTCAGAATTCTATATACACTGCAGCCCTAGACAGTTTATGTCCCAGTATATAGATGGATAAGCAGGAATCACTTCAATCTGTACTTTGGCTCTCTGGGAAGAAGGAGGAAAAGAAAAGAGCAGCTGAGTAATGGTGAATAATAGTCTTTTCTGTCCTGTCATATAAGGTTTGAAAGAAAATCTAATTCATAAGGATATGACTAAATGAATTAGTTTAAGGATATCTGTACTCAGAACCTAAAAGAAATCACACAGAACTACTGAAATATAGGCAGGGGACTCCAAAAGCAAGTTCTTTCTCTTCTTCCTATTCTTTTGTGCTTGACTTTCCATAAAGAATCTATTGCCTTTATAGGAGGCTTTGTTCAGCAAGCCTGGTAGCAAAAGGAGCCTAATTAGGTGAAGAGAGCTCAGAAGCCAGGAAGAAGTAGCACTTACTAGGAGAAGTTGGAGACAGTGAGAATTTGTGGGGTCACCCACAATGGATTTTCTGAACCATCTATTGAGTTATTCAATATTTTCCCCAAGCAGCACTTAGTTCATGAAATATCCTTACTCTCACTTGGAGGTGCCGTGGATTTCTATCAGCATTTGTCTCCTGTATTAAAAAGTCCTGAAGCCACCTTAATAGTATAAAACTGCTACTCTAGAATGTACTTATTATACTTCCCAGGACTGTTGTTGAACCTGTGTTTGTCCCTGGAAATGGCTACAGTTAAACTCTAAACCACTGAAGATACATTTACCGGCCTGAATTAGAGAAGTATTAACATAAGTAATTTGTTTCTCTGTGTTAAAATTGCAAAGTTGGAAATTGCGCAGAAAATTTTACGCTGCACTCTGAGAATAACCAGTCTTTATACCGGTCTTCCCAAATGTATCCTCAATAGGAAAATTTTTCTTATTTCCTAGGGTTTTCTATGTATTCTAGATAGTTGGCTACAAAACTAGGTTCTTTGTATTGTGGAACATTATGTTGATGTCTGATTCTCTTTAGAGAACTTGAAGTCCTCTTCTTCACTTGAAATTTACTTCAGTGGTAGATAATGTGTAACAACTATTCTTCATAAATTAATCAACTAAATATGGCAGACATATCTATGTTTTAACTTTTTTTATATGCTTGACTATGGTTAAAAGAAAAAACAATAACTGAAGGGTACAATGAACACAACTGCAATCTGCAACTTCGCTAAAAGATTATGTAACTCATAGGTAAATGGCATGATGTCCTTGGTTTTTATGACCGTATCAGTAAGCAAAATTTAACGAAGTGGTTGAACGACTTCACTATCTATGTGGATTATTAATGTTCACATCTTAAGAGATAACTTGAGCTATCCTTTCTTGTCACCAAGAAATAAATGTCAGGATTCCCTGAGATTCTGCAGCCTTTACCTAATAAGAATAATACTGTAACATATATTGTGCTATACGTATAAGGTACATTATAGTAATGGGTCTGCGGCAGTCAGAAATGAGATATGACGATGGGAGAGGAAGCCAGGGTTTTATATTAGTGAAGCTATATTAATTATGACAGAGAAGGCTCTTCTATTATAAGCTTCATTTTTAAGATGCTTGAAACTTTCCCACAGGAATTTTTCTCATGACAGGTTTTTTTTTTTTTTTCTCCTAGTGATGAAAATAAGGAGATTGGTTTTTAATGTTTTGAAAGATTTTATCTGGGAATAAAAGTGTTTTTCTAGCCATTAGAACATTTTTTTTTAGGTATTTTACTTTCTGAAACCTCAAAACAAATGGCTTTTTAATGACCTTCAAACTTGTCTCCAATGAAGAAGTTTAGTGCCTTTGGTGTGTTAGGCAGTTTGATTTGCAAATAATTAAATTACAAGCATTACCCAATGCTTCCTCTGCAAATTTTTGTGTCCCTGAATAGCAGTTAGCCCACTGCACCTTACAAATGAGGGGAATTTGCAATTAGTCGGTCAGTTACTGAAAATTAGCCATTCCTAGAATGTAAGTGATGTGGGTACAGTTTTTATACATGCTAAAAAGGAAACGAGAGCTGAAAATTAGTTGTTGAATACTGACATGGCACATTCCAATATAAGTGAGTTCTGCTAACAAAGGAGAGCAGTATCAAGCTGAAACAGTGGCCTATGTGGTCTACTTTTGTTTAAAATCTCACTAAGACAGAGTCACCTCATTCTCTGAGCTCAACAGATTGAGATCCACTCAGGAGACACAAGGTTGAGATCCAAAACAGGAAAGGCCTTGACTGCTCATTAAAATGTTAATTATGCCATGGAGGGTTCAATGCCGTCCTTCAACCATGAATTTTCACGGCTTGCCTTATTAATGTAGGAAGTAACCATAGTTCCACAGGAGCAGCAGCATGATAGGAAGATAGAATGCACATTTCTTTAAATATATGGCAACATGTATTTCTCGAAGTGCCAGACTTTTGAGAAATGGACTCATGTCGTTCTTTCCTTTGTCACCACAGCACTAGCTACACACCTACAGTTTCTAACTGTGTTCTAGGTTTTGGAATTTTCTTAATTAGGGTGGGGATGGACAAGTTGTACATTTGTCTCCACTGTACCCGAGGGCAGAGACTATGTTTGTCTTTCAATCTTTGAAATCTGTATGCCTCGTACCAAAAAGGCAGGAAAACATTTTATATAAATTTACCAATGTAGGAGGTTAAAACAGAATTTCATCTTCTCCAAATTGTGCAAGTCAGTATTTTAGGGTGTCTACATCAATACCTATAAAACCCTAATTTCACCTACCCATAAACTACTAGAATACTGCCCTTTCAAATTTATTCATGAGACTTTAAAAATCCACTTAAGGGGGTGCCTGGGTAGCTCAGTTGGTTACGGGTCAGACTCTTTGGCTTTCGGCTCAGGTATTTATCTCACGTGTCATCAGACCAAGCCCTTGTCTGTCCTTTGATCAGCGGGGAGTCTGCTTGAGCTTCTCTCCCTCCGCTCCTCCCCCAACTCATGTGGGACCATGCTCATGCTCTTTCTCTCTAAAATAAATAAGTAAATCTTTAAAAATATATATATATATATCAACTTAGGCATTATCGTCACTAAGCACTGAACTTGAAAAAGTTGTGTTACGTAATTCACTTAGAGACACTCCTGCCTCTTTGTTAGCCTTTCTTCATGAGCTCCCATTGAGGAATTAATGGGCTTCCTTTTCCATTGCTGCTCTCAGCTGAAGTTGCCATGTAATCAAGAGCATATAGCTTGGCAAATAAATGGTATGAGATGTTCTTCTTAGAACAGTGCTTTCTCCGTGAATATTTGTCAGCCGTAGCAGCCACTGGACCCTCATTTACCTAACATCTTTTTGTTTTGTGGGAGGTGGGGAATTTATGGCATCCTACAAAAGACCTCCATCTTCAAGATTCCTCAAAGCTAGAGGTTTACAGAAATCACTACATTTTTGTAATTTCATATATTATTACTTTCCACTATGCTTATCAGAGCATTTATTTTAAATATTCCTAATATCCATAGAAAGTATTTTAATGGAAGGTTTTCATTGATAATTTCATGGTAATGGCAGTACTTTGGGAGATAAAAAATACTACATCCTTTGCATTTCATGTCAGAATATGACATGTATTCCTTCCCTGGTAATATATACTTATCTTCATATTTTATTAGCCCACCCATCATATAAAATGTGATGTAGCTGTTGGCCATGTGGTTATATGATCCCAAAGGTTTTGTAATCTCAGGTTCTCTTTCCAGTTCTTACAATCTTTATAGTAATAGCAACAACAAAAAATTCATGGTGAAAATCAATTCATACCATCTCTTTCATCTTCATAGAGGACTTTAGTTACTTCATTTCTTTTAACTTTGGGTCTTCCAAACACAGACTTTGGCATTGCCTCTTAAACCTAGAAACATTATGGTGCCACGATAAGAGATGATCTTTAATAGGTAATCTTCTTCATGTCTCTTGAATCCTCTGACATTGTTTTTTGTCAGTAAAATGGTATATGTGATTATCACAATATATTTCATTTATTTAGGAATCTTAACTTTTAGAAATATGATTTTCATCTTCATTAATAATGCCTACATCATATATCCACTGAACAAATAATTGATGAAAATATTCATTATCCTCAGTTTTATCAACACAGTATCTCTATAAAATTGGTAGAACACGAACTGTCTAATTTTATAAATGAGAACACTGAGTGGGACGCCTGGGTGGCTCAGTTGGTTGGACGACTGCCTTCGGCTCAGGGCGTGATCCTGGAGTCCCGGGATCGAGTCCCACATCAGGCTCCCAGCTCCATGGGGAGTCTGCTTCGCTCTCTGACCTTCTCCTCGCTCATGCTCTCTCTCACTGTCTCTCTCTCTCAAATAAATAAATAAAATCTTAAAAAAAAAAAAAAAAAAAGAGAACACTGAGTCCCAGAGTAGGCTAGGGATTTCCTCCAGATAATAGCACTTTGGTGTGGCCCAGCTGAGACAAGAAACCAACTTTCCCTTTGCCATATCTATGACTTAAACAAACAAAAAACCTCACACATGCAATAAAAACTATATGTAGGATAAAAATCATTGTTTTTCCATAGATTCTATAGAGGATGTAAAAGGGGAGGAAAATTAGCAAGCTCTTTTGAAACTTGTCACAAGCAAATTCAAAGTGTAATTTTAATTAGAAGGAAAAAACCTGATGACATTTATTGTAATACTTACTGAAGCCATTATAAAGCAGGTACTTCTCTCTGTCATCGTGTAGATGCAAAATGTTTGCAGCATGTCTTTTATTGAATGAGCTTTTTCACTTTAGACACTGCAATGCTGGGATATTGATTAGTTTTTAAAGAATTCAGTAGTTGCAAATGAGTGATACTGGATCTGGTACAAAGTTACTTGAATAATTATATGACTATGAACCACTTGGTTGTTAACAGATTATTTTCTTAGTTTATATTTTAATTTAATCCAGTTTTTCATATGCAGACTACTTTATTTCATGTGTTTGTATATGGTAATACTTTGTTCTGTCACTCCAATCATTTCCATTTCCTTTCTACTAATACCCAGGTTCCCAAATTGCACAGAATACATGGAGGAAGTAAGCAGAGAAACATTACTGTAATATTCTACGTTCCCTGTATCAGAGTTCTAAGAATATCTTGTCATCCAAGTAGTCATTTAAACTATATATATGTCCAAGGATTTTTGCATAGCTAGTGATGAATCATATTTTTGAAGTATGATTAACTCTTCAAGATCTAAAATTTCTATTTTTGAAACTAATAACTCTGATATCAAAATCACATATTCCCAGCTTTATCCCAGAAACAAAGCACTGGGGTCTTGAGTGACTTAAACGTCAACCTCTAATAGGTGTTTTAGTTTCACATCTCAACAGTAAGTTGTTAAGATCTATCCTCATTTGGGTTAACATTACAGACATACGCTCAAATTTTTAACTTAAAAAACGGCTAACCTGTGACCCAGTGCCAGAAGTATAGCTAGGTCAGTTTACAGCCAGGCCACATGATAATTATGATTTCAAATGGAATGGGAGGAAAAAGCTTACTCAGTGATTCTGCTGTTGAATGTTTTGTGCCGGAGTTTTAGCCTATAGAAACCTGCTGTGAATCATAGGTATACCCCTACAGAGTTTTAGGAAGTACATTTGGCAAATAATGTTTATAGTATAGTGATTTGATTTAGAGGTGTTAAGATCTATGGAGGAATTCTCAACTCTTCTCATTTCTTCCCAAGGTATTATTGTGGAGGAAGAGTTTCCTCTGCCCTTCATGGTCTTTTTAGCTGGACTAAGAATCAAAGAGACATGAGACCAATTAGCAGGAGAAAGTAAAATGTAATTTCTTCTGTATGGGGGTCCACACAGACATGGAATTCCAAAGACAGTCAGGCAAAATGAGGTATCTGTATAATCCTGAACTACAGAGAAGGGGGTAGGGATCTGGGACTTCAAAGGCAAGGAACACACTTCACAGGAAGACAAAAAAGAGTTAATAAGTTAATGTAAACAATTGTTTGCTGGGCAACTCGGAAACAGTGGGCCATAAAAGACTTCGAGATTTTAATTCTCAAAATGTGGTCACCATTTCTGAGCACTCTCCCGCATGTTCTTAACTCTGGTTTTATGCTTTCATTGTATCTACTCCTCACTGAGAGAACAGAGAAAGGAGAATCTGCTTTGAAGTCTTGTAGACTTGGGTTCAATTCCTGGCACAGCCCTTTACCAGCTGGGCAGCCTTAGCATAGCCACAATCTCTTGGCTCCATTTATTTCTATTAAACATATAACAATAAAGCCCAAGTAGGCAGTCCAGAGCTTGCATGATTGAGATATCTAGGCAGCTTCTAACCCCAGCTCTTGTAGTTCTAGGATCCTTATGATTTTAGAGGGAGGCATTAGGTCCATTTGTCTCTATATTCCTACCTGGGAAAATCACAGCAATATCTACCTTGATACTTTTGATTTAGGATTTAGGATTTAAAAAAAAATTTATATATATATATATAATATATATATTTATATATATATTTATTTATATATTTATATATTTATATTTATATTTATAATATCTACTATAGCACCTAACATTGAGTTAGATACTCCATAAATGTTAGCTGTTATTTTCATTAGTGTGATTATTATTTGCTTATTTACTAATTAATGATAGTAGCTAGCATGTTATAACCTTTAATTATTAATAAATCATGGTGAAGATATTTATACATATTTATAACCCAGTAGATTGGCCTCCTTAATGTTATTTCTTTCCATACTATTTTTCTACTCTTATTATTTCCAATTTTAAAACAATAGCAAAAAAAGATTAGTTTGCCTACTTTATCAGTTTTTTTATTTTGCTATTGAGGTATAGGAATTCCTTATGTAGTTAGGATATATTTTTTTAAGATTTTATTTATTGATTTGAGAGAAAGAAAGAGAGAATACAAGCAGGGAAAGTGGGAGAGGGAGAAATCGGCTTTCCACAGAGTAGGGAGCCCAATGTGGGACTCAATCCCAAGACCGTGGGATCATGGACCTGAGTTCACAGCAGCCACTTAACTGACTGAGCCACCCAGGTGCCCTGTATTTTGGATTCTAACCTCTTACCAGGTCTTTGGTTAGCAAGTATTTTCTCCCATTCTTTAGGCTGACTTCTCACTCTGGTATTTTCCTTTGTTGTGCAGAAGGTTTTTAGTTTGATAAATCCACTTGTCTAGTTTGGGTTTTGTTGCCTGTACTTTGGGGATGGTAATTGCCAGGGCCTGTGGAGAGGAGGAGGTGGAGAGTTTCTATTTGACAGGTATTAAATTTCAGTTATGCAAGATGAAAAAGTTCTAGAAATCTGATGTACAACATTGTGCCTAGAGTCAATACTGTACTGTGCATTTAAAAAGTTAAGAAGATAGATCTGATTTTAAGTGTTTTTACCACAATATAAGAAGTAAATAAATAAATATAAGCTATTACTGGCAATAAAACTGGTGCTACCATTCTTGTAAATGATGTTCAGTGACCCTTAAGAGCAACATGTTCTTGGTTTTAATGTGTATTTTATGACAAAAAGGCAGTGACACTACACCTGCAAGATAATTTCCACTGAAGCTCTCAAGCTCCAAATGACAAAGTACAAATCTAGTATATCCACAGAATAACCTAGTTTGGTGTCTGCATCATATTAGATGCTGAATAAATATTTGCTAAATTTAAAAAATGAATTAATAGTGTAGAAAAGTTCGACTTTTCTAGTCCAAAATCTACACTGGGTATTTATTCAATAAATATTTATTCAGCAGCTACTATGTATCAGACACTCTTTTAGGATCTGGGAATACTGAGGTAAAAAAAAAATTATAATAAGCAAAGACATACATAATGTATTAGTTGGTATAAGTGTTATGGCAGCAACAGAACAGGGTAAAAACACAGGGTATATGAGAACTTATTAGATGATGAATCAGTTATTATAAAACAAACCACCTCAAATCCTAGTGGCTTAAAACAACAACTATTTTATTTGTTCACAATTGTATGGCCCAGCTGTTTGGTTGAGTTCAGTTGGTTGGTTCTTCTGCTGGTTTCATCTGGTGCCATTCATGAAAATTCATTTCTCTCTGGCAGTTCATCCTGGGGCGGAAAGACCTACTATGGTCTCCCTCACATGTCTGGAAGTTAGTGCTCTCTCTTGTATTTAGTGAAGCTCACCTGAGTCTGATCCGCATGATAGCAGAAAAGAGGGTGAGTGATGAGTATAGAAACTGTAAGTTCTCTTGGGGTCAAGGCTCAGACGTCACAAATAATTTCCATTGCATTCTTTTGATCAAATCAAGTCACAAGGCTTATGAAGATTCAAAAGAAAAAGAAATAAACTGTATCTTTTAGTGGGAAGAGTTATATAGAATTCATGGCCATTTTTAATCTACTACTGATGGGAAATTACTATCTTATATTGGATAATTGGTGACAACCTTTCTGGTAGAATAACAGTGCAGCGACCTACATGATGTGAGGGAGTAAGCAATATAATTATCTTTGAGGACTGCATTCTGGGCCAAGGCAATTCCCAGCACAAAATGCTAAGGTGAGAGAACAAAAAGCTCACTGCCTTTGGAAGTGATGGGCAAAGGCAAGTAGGAGATGAAAGTAGTGACAGACCAAATATTACAGGTCCTTATAGGTCATTGTAAGATTTGTGTCTTTTGCTCCAAGTGAGATCAGGAGAACCACTGACAGATTTTTGAACAGAGTGACATGAATTGACATATGTTTCAACAGGCGCTCTCTGGCTACTGTGGTTAGGTGGCAAGAATGGAAACAAGAAGCCCAGTGATGGGATTTACCCAGACAATAAATGATGATTCTTAGAATAGAAGGGTAGACCTGATAACATTTTCTGGAATAATTTGTAATAAAGCAGAAAATATACTCTTGGATTTTATATAGTCTTCCCAACCAGACTGTCCCCATGTCAAAAAAAGAAACTTATTATTATTATTTTTTTAAAGAATCTTCTACTTTAGCATTTGAAAAGCACTCTCTAAAAATACTTATTGACTGGTTGGCTAGTGAAGATTCAGGTCTTGCTGCTGAACATAATCACTATAGCATGCTGAATCTTTCAGAATTTGTCATCAAATGGTGTTTGAAGATCAAAAACTAATAGATTACCCTGTTGATACACTTCAGATTATATTTCTACTATATGCTGAAGAACGACAAATGAATTAGAGCTAAGACGATTGTTTGGATCCATCAGTATTAACAGTCATTGCTTGCAGTGTAAATAATCATTAAATTAACTAAACAAACATCATTTAATACCTACTAAGTGAAAAGCCGCATGGCAGAGATTCAAAGGCAAATAACATACAGTTCTCAAAAAACACTGGTATTCTAGTATGGCACAGAGAGTGTTAATTTTATGACTAAAGAAAGTGAGGTGAATTTATCAACCAATATTCCTGTGTTTGATGGGAAGCATTAATAGACACAAAGGATTGTTTTGGGGAGATCTAACTATAGAGTATTCCTGGAACTACTTCATTTCTCTATAACAAATTGGAAATCTAGTGTTTTGGTAAGAAGGGTCACTATTAATTCCAGGCCCAGCACAGTGGATGATAAGTGCTCTTTCTGGTGGTAGCAAAGTACCTGCTTCTAAATTTCATCTCAGTGAATGAAGTGTATGTGTTTTATGTGGGTATTACTCTTCATTTATCATTACATATATACACATACATACTAGTATATAATGATATCTGTATATAGCATATATATCTGCATATATATATATATATATAGCATAGATATCCAATGATATCTGTATATAGCAGATATATCTGCTATATACAGATATCATTATAATTGATGGAAAAATAATTTTGAATAACAGTATTCCATTGAACACAATACAGAGAATATCATTTTTAGAAGGAAAAAAGAACTTAGAACTTTTACCCATTATTCTGTTTTCAGAATTTGGAATTTAAGCTTTTATATCACCCAAAACAGTAAATGATCTCACTATAGAGACAGGAGATGTTTTATGTCATAAAAAATTGGTATAGAATCAATGTTTTTCTTTAATGCATCATAGGGTATATTACTTAAATATAAGATATAAATGATACAGTGTAACAGTCTACCTACCCTTTGCTAACTTTATCCATTGATAACTCAATTTGCTAAAACTGTGACACCAGTACCACAATGGTTGCAAGTGTAAAAATGCATGACATTCAGATATTCTTACAACTTCATAGGACATGTTACATTCTGTTTTAAAAGAGATTGCAATTAAAACTTAGCATTAAAAACTTCTGGTATGGAAGTGAGAAGCCCAACTTTGCTTCTCACTCTGACTTAAAACAAGTCTCCTACATTAACTATGCCTCGCTTTTCTTATCTATAAAACTAAGTGGTTGAGATAGATCAGTGATTCTCAACCCTGGCTGCACACAGAATCATCTGGGGAGCATTAGGAGAGTAATAATGCCCAAGGCCCACCCCAGGGCTTAATTTTTAGAGGTCTCCAGGTAACTTTAATGTAATCAAGTGTAGAAAACCAATGGACTAGAAGCTCACTAAGGTTACTTCTGGAAAAACTTTCCAATTATTTATTCCCTGTGTTTTGACATAGTAGCAGTTGCTAGAGATAACAATAGTTGCAATATTTGCAATGTTCTAAAAAGTAGGAATTACCCTCAAATACTACTTGAACTCAAAATTGAGAATATTTGCTCATTTGTACTCCAAAATTTTCTGTACTATGGGAATAACTTATACCAAGAACCATATACACATCATTTACTTGGGTGTAATCTATACATTAAAAATAGTACAGATTCCCTAGTTTTTAGAAATTAGTAACTATTATCATGGGAAAAACTTCCTTTCAGTGTACATACATGGTAAGAAGAATGTACTCAGAAATCATGTGTAAATTTTTTGAATTGCCATTGTAGCTATTTTGATTTTGAATAAGTGGGCTGTTAATATCCTAAAAGTTAATAAACCTCCTAAAGTATATAGCTTATTCACAATAAATACTTTACACATTGATTTATTATGAAGCAGAATTGACAGTTTTATAAAAGAATGATTCTTTTTTTTTTTTTTTTAAAGGAATGATTCAAGTGAAATGTCTGGTTGTATTGGTATTTCAAAAGATAAAAGTTTGGTTTCTTGGAACAGTTTTGAAATGTGTCGCTATAAGTTTTTGCTACCAGGTTTTACTAAATAACTTTTTGTCAAAGAGAACAGACAATTTTTTCCTGTAATTGTAAATATTATAGAATTTAGTCACATCCTATATTATTTAAAGTTCCCATGAAATCATGAACCCAATGATATACTCATATCCAAAAGAAACCAGGTTAGGAAAGAAACCCAATTAGGAAATTGGGGAAAGCCTCAAATAAATATAAAGCTAGAAAGTAATAGATTTTGTATCTCACATTTCTATGCTTGTGGGTATGTACTTTTGAATACTTGGGATAGGCAGACTCTTCTTTTAACCAACCTAATAATAGGAAGAAGGAGAAGAGGTACAGATGACAGCTAACAGCTAACATGGGTGAATGTAGGTGTAACCAACAAAGACTGTTCTGGCTGTATAGAATTTCTTCAGGCCTAGTTATTTTTGAAAACTATTTGAAATAAATTTTAATGCCCAGAAAAGATATTGTGAAAAAGAAATATGTTATTTTCAGTATAAAATGTATATCTGTATCATCATTCTGTGTTCTCTTCTGACATTGTCAGTCTGTTATTCTTATTATATCTTTAATGTTCCTATATATTTTGTTGTATTTGTTTGCCTTATTGATGACAACCTAGACTTAATAAATACAAATAATTCACAGATACACCATTAATCATAGCCTGCAAAAAACCCTCTGATATTGGAAGAATGATATGACTGCTGTAATAGTCCACATGTTTGAAAATCTTGTTCTTTACAGATTGGAGAAGCTTTTTTGCTTCACATTAGCTGTACCAAATATCAGTTTGCTTTACAAGATCTCCCTGAAATCAATCAGACACGTGTACCTTGCTTTCAAAGAATTTTGTGCAGTAAGAATAGGCTATTGAGTGTTTAAAAATATAGATGACACATACTATAGGTTTTGTAATAATAGTGACATGTATGCTTGTGATTTAGAAACTAATTTTAAGAGTTTATATGGTTTTAAAATATTGAGGTTTTTTGAAACAATATAAAATATGGTTTGAGAATGGTATCATGTTTATTGCTCAGCTCTTGGGATTAGCCAGATATAGAAGTTGGTAGTTAATATCTTACCTTTCAAAATCTTCTCTACTACTCATCTGCTCCAATTTCTGATGTTCTATCAGATGCATTATTTTGTGTTTTATACCTTATTTTAAACTGAGAAGAGTACATCACACTATGTTCACTCATGTTATTATATTAGTTTAATCAGGTAAAGTCAACAAAGCAAGAATAATTCCAAAGAAAGGTAGGGACACAGACTTTGTAGCCTCAGGAAGGTACACGTGGAAAGGGGCCCAGAAAGATTTGAAGCATTTCATGCTTGGGGGCAGTGAGACCCATGTCACTTTCCAGTTCAGCCCAAGGCTGGGTCAGGTCAGCAATGCAATCATTGTACAAACAAAGTAAAGTAAATTGACCTACTTTTCTAAAGATGTCATGTAAAATTTACAAGATCTTCAGAGTCCAATATCATTATATTGAACACAGACTTAATATCTGATAGCCAATGTTTAGTAATGCTAACATTTTCTTAATTACCTGGGTATAAATACATAATTTTGTCTCATATGAGGTCTTAATTACAGTAAAGTTTTTACTTCCTTATTAAGATTTTCCATTGGTTTATTGATCATAGCTGCATAATGTGAAAAGTTGAAGTACTAGACTCCATCTTGAAAGCACAGATACTGCATTAAAGTAGAGCTGCCATCCAGGATGAATAATGCAGATATTAGGTTTTAAAACATGTCAGGTTCTCTTAACTATATCTTTCTTCTTTAAACTTTAATCAACTAAGCTAAATGTTTTTCATTTGGCCTTCACTGTTGGTCTCAAGAAGATAAGACACAGCTTCTGAGATAAACTGAAGTGCTGCTATGGTTAGTAGGAGTGGGGTTTAATACTATTGCAGTTGGTTGAAGGTATTACTGATACATATTTTTAAATTTGACATGACTGCATGACGTATGAGAAAGAAAAGAGACCTCCTAATTTTGAACTGGTGATACTTAAAAGTATTTGGGTGAACTTAGTTAATTTTTTTATGTGGCCTTCCTCAAATTCCTCACTCAAATATTCCTTCTTAAAAGAACTTGTAATTAAGAGTATTTTGAGTCATAAATATTAATGATACAAAATCACATATATTAAAAACATTGTTTCTACATACCAAAAAGGATAGTGTGAATTATATTCCGTAGCTCAACTTGGAAGTCCAACTGTCACAGAGAAGCTTCTCTCATTGAAATCTCTCAGAAATAGACTGCATGCATATTTAACCCAATAGCTTTAGGCATTCAAGGATGGAGTAGGTGAAATCAAAAGTACAACATTCAAAATTAGGTGTTATTCGCTTCAAATTTTAGAGTAATTTTTAACACAGATAATAATGTGGTTTGAAATTAAAACACACACATAAACACACACATAACCAGGTTTCACTAGCTGGAGAGTTTCCATACCTGGGGGAGGGGAGGGGAGAATTGGTGCATTCAGTATATAACACGTGTAATGCTAATAAAGTTGATTGGTCGAACTCTCTAGCTTAGGGGGTGGAAGGGTTCTTCCCCCATCTTACCCCCCCTACTAAGAAAGCGTAGGTTGATACCATTTTTTTTTATTCTGCTGGGGTGGGAAATAAACCATATGCTTTAGAATTTTGAATGGCTATACCAAAGAGAAACTGAAGCAGGCCCTCTTTCCCCTTCCTACCGGACTTTGGGGTAGGATTATTCTTCCAAATGTTCTAGCAGACTTGGTGTTAGCTTAATGTTTCTACTCCAGGGCAGAGACGCAGGTCAGGGGAAGAAATGTCAAGGGCTTCAGAGGCGTGTTGGGCTGAATGAAGTGTGGAGTGGGAAGCTTATGTCTGAAACCTACCCCTCCCCTGGATACCAGGCAAAGGCAATAAGAGTCGTAACCAGCTGATGCCGCTGCTGCTGCTTCCCGTTTCCAGGGTGAAATTTTCACAGCAGCTAATTCTAAAGGGAGGAAAAATCCCTAACCAGCAGCGGAAAAGATCCTATCACCCAACCCAAGCTATATAACCTTTTAGGCAGGCTTTTCAGAGAAATCCGCATTTTAAAAGCCAGCATTCACGATCCAAAAAATACAGGACGAGAATCAGAGCTGGTATGAAAATCTGAAAAGCCTCTTTACACTCTGAGTGTTTGAAACGATCCGATGAGCATAGGAAGTGGCTGCCAACGCTCTGGCGGCTGCTCGTGCTGCCACTGCCTCTGCCGTTGCTCGCAGAGGGCTGGACAGAGCTAGTCCCGGTTTCAGCACCTCCGGCGCTGGACAGCTCTTTGCACGCTGCACCCGCCCGCTTGCTTTTTCCAAACACTCTCGCTTTGCATTACTGGAGATGCATCTAAATTACGTTCTGTTCAACAACAAGTAGATTTTTTTTTTTTTCCTGAACGGGAATTACAGTAGACGATTCTCTCAATTAAACTGCATTTTCTTCTTTACGGAATTGGCCGTCAGGCGTATTTATCCCGATCTCCCCCCACCCCCCTTTGCAGGAACGAATCTTTGGGAACGTGGTCCACCCAGGGATGTAAAACTGTGCTTACCGATGCATCCCATACGAAATGCTTATGTGATCGTCTCTCTACCTTCGCCATTTTGGCTCAGCAACCTAGAGAAATAGTAAGTAACAAAGGGAAAACAAGGCTTTAATGCAAAGGCAGGGACATTGTGGAGAGTGTTTCTCCAGGGAACTGCATTTTAAAAGGGGAAATGGAAAATGTTGTAGGGTGGCAAAATTGGGTTCGTCTCCTCCTTAGCTACAGTAGCTTGGTAAAATGAATTCTAGTTGATGTGCTGTAACTAAATTCTACTAAATTTTATGTCTTCTAACTTGAAATTTCTGCAGCATAGTTTTGAGGATGTACTCCATCATATTACTAATATGCTGCAAACTTTCAAATAAAAATAATTGCCAACTTAACCTTTATTTTAGAACTGTAAAGCTGGTCTGGGGAATTTGTGAGAATACTGTTGGTAGTAGAATGAAGACCCCAGACACTATAAGCCAAACATATTGTATATCTGCATTAAATATTTTCAGTACAGGTTTTCTAGGGGTGTCCTTGGATATTTATTTTTTAAAAAAACAAAAAGCAAATGAAGTTTTCATGAAAGCACGGACTGCCTGAAACTGTAAAATCATTCCTTAAAAGTGTAGGCTTGTTAAAAAAAAAAAAAGTAGTTTCTGAAATAGCTGCATAAACTAAGAGAAAAATATCATCAACTGTATTTTGAAAAATTATTTACAAAATATTGAAATATAGAAAAATAATTATTAAGATGAATGTGACTTTTTGTCTAAATTTGGCCTAAATATGCCTCACTCTTCTTACTTATTTTGATGACAAAAATACATAATGTAATTTAATGTGCATACCTAAGGTTTGGAACACACTTAATCTTAAAGTGTATTTCTTCAAACTTTCAATATTAAAAATAAGAAAAACAACAGATTTTATTAGTTAGTATCATGTTAGTGTCTAAGGAAAGAAACCTCTCAAGTCAGTAACTGCTTATAATCTTTATATATGTTTTAAAATATTTAAGGCATATTTGTCAAGGTCATGTATTTAGGGACTGATACTGGTATTGTGAAAATTATTTCTGTATATTTTATTAATAGAAAAAAAAACCCACAAAATATGTTGTAAATTCTTGCATTCAAAATTTGGTTTTCTTTTATAGCCTTAGAGGCCAAGCAAGTGAAATTAAATAAGAGAATACTTGACTTGGAACAAAGTTGTCAAAAGTCAGAAAGTTTGAAAATTTTTCAATATTTAGGTACCAGGTTAGGGTTACAATGAGTTATAAATGGGAAGATCAAAGTAAATTTTACCAAAAAGCATGCTATGAAATAATTGAAATACAGTTGTTGAAAAAAAAAAAATGAATGCTCCTTGAAATTTCAGCTAGAGAAAATTTAACATGTGAATACTCACCAAGTTTTAGTTATAGGTATTTATTGTAAGCCATAGTGAGTAATATGCCATAATCAAGCATTTAAAACTCTAAGGCCTTTATTACTTCACAGTGGTGGGGGGAGCTTGAATTAGTCACTTTAGAGGTTGAGAATATATGAACAAAGTGATCACTGGGTAATTATCTGGTAACTATAACAACTCTGTTGGCTGTTTTTGAGTATTAGGATAGTTTTGCTGAGTTTAGAAGTTATTTTCATTTATAATAAAAATTATCTCTCCTTTTTGTGTTTCTTTTGTTTAATTTACAGATCATGGAATCCTCTGGTACACCTTCAGTTACCCTAATAGTAGGCAGTGGCCTTTCTTGCTTGGCCTTGATCACCCTCGCAATTGTCTATGCAGCATTATGGAGGTATGTAATCAATTAATGCACTTGAAATAGAATGCTCTCTTAGATTAAAGCTGGCAATATGATAACCATTATGTCTCCTTTCTTTTTAACTTACTGAAAGAAGTATTTTTAGAACAAAGTTATAATTGTTGTGATTGACCTATAATAAATGAGCTCAATAATAGTAATAAAATTCTTACTTAATTTTTCTTGTATATGCCTATGATGACAAAATAAACAAAACCACATGCTTTTCTTCTCAAATCAAATGGTGATAACTTTCAACAAGTTGCTTACCCTCAAACATAGTATTCTTATCTCCATAGTTCAGTCAATGTTTGTTTCTATTTATCCCAATAGTTACTGAGCTTGAGAAATTACTTTGGTACAAAGTAATTTCTCTGCTGTGGAAATTCCAATTCTTAAGTTTTCCAAATTCTTAGGTCTCCAAATTCTTAAGTTTTAAGTTTTAAACTTAAGAATTTAAGTGCATGTTTTCAGTATATCCCAGACAATGAGTAAGTTAAAACAGTACATAACCAAATGGCCAAACTTCCTAACAGATTTTAAAAATATTAAGTGTAAAACATTGTATATTCATCTTGATTATTAAAAATGTTCCCAAAATGGTTATTATACTAATAAATAGACAGTTGTATATTATTTCCTGAATATGTTCAATATCAAAATTGCAAAAGTAGCTAGTCCTTGTGTTTTACTGTTACTTAAGTTAAAAAACAATTCAGTTGAAGAGTAATTATGATTTACTAAAGAAAGGTCACTTGATTTAACGTCCTTTCCAAAAAAAAAAATGTTGTCCATTATATTGTTTAACTCTCTTGAGATAAGAATTAATTGTCCAGGATATTAATGTGTCAACAATATTAAAATTTTCATACTTCAAAGAATTATGTAGACATTCTTATTCCGTTGACATAGGTACATAATAGATGTTCTACCTTCCTGGGAAGGAGTTATCTGGTTGTAAGACACTGATAGAATGAGAAAACCTGATATAATATGGCCAATCCCACGAAATTAAAGAAATGTTTGGTCTAAGCGTGGCATTAGAAACAATAAAATCCAAGCTTCAGGGGTTAGTCAAGCAGACATTGCCTTGGGAATGGAAAGGCAAAGACTGGGAATAAGACTACTTTGTCTCCTATAATTGCCTAAATGGCATTTTTGGAAAATGAGGCAGTGTTGAAGGGCCAGAACTTCAGGCAATCTCAACAGTGTCATCATTCATACTCACTGAAGTAATTAGAACTAAGTTCCATTTCTCAATCCTTAGAGTTCAGGCACCAATTGCACCTTCTCTTAACCCCTCAACACCTATAGCTAACATTAGCACCAACATTGCCAATGTAAATGGTATGTAAAGAAGCACAAGATTAATTAGTCCATAATAAATCTTCTTTAATCCAGAAGATCCAGGGAGATCACCTAGTAGTTTTCTAAGAATTGCCCAAACACTTATTTGTGGAGCATAACAAATAGCATGGAGGCCAAGGGGTGTTAGAGAGGAGAAGGGAGTTGGGGTAAGTTGGAAGGGGAGGTGAACCACGAGAGACTATGGACTCTGAAAAACAATCTGAGGGGTTGGAAGTGGTGGGGGGGGGTGGAAGGTTGGGGTACCAGGCGGTGGGTATTATAGAGGGGACGGATTGCATGGAGCACTGGGTGTGGTGAAAAAATAATGAATATTGTTTTTCTGAAAATAAATAAATTGAAAAAATTTTAAAAAAAAAGAATTGCCCAAACACCTGGAAGGATCTGTATTAGTACCTGGTATGAAACACAAGTATAGAAGAGAGTACCAAGAAACAACACAATTTTGATTCCTAACATTTAGTGGCTAATCAACTCATTGTGTACAAATAGAAGAATTGAAGTAGCATTAATAATTTTATAGGAATTCCAAGATTCCTAAATTATTAAGTGAATCTTATGGCATGACAAATTTAATGAATGTTATAAACATGAAATTTATCTTATACGTGTGGTATTACCATACAGTAATACTCATGTTAGGCCTCTGCTGCCTTTTTTTCTAATTAAAAGTCTAAATTTTGAAGTTTTTAATGATTTATAAAATATGTGAACATCAGAATTATTTTATATATAGTGTAGTATTTTGAAAATTGTTGTGTCCTTTATAGTTCATTAGAAATGTTCATCAAAATATTACTATGTATGTTCTCTTCATCTACAAATATGTTCCAAAAAGGTATTACATCAAAGAGCAACTGAGCATATCTTTTTAATCTGTGTATTGAAATGATGTATTTATGAGTTTTGCTTAAAACCTCAAGTATGTTTATAAAAGTTTTGGAAGTTGAGATGTTTTATAGAAAATATTAAGGCAATAATATAACTCAGTATTAATGAATAATAGAAATATCTAAAGAGTCTTCAGGGTGGTCAGTCTGGGTCTTTTATCAACAGGATTTTCCTACTTACAAAGCAAATGATATCACTGAAACCCTTTTAGTAATGTCATCTCTGTGCTTGTGCTGTCACGAAGCCATTAACATCATATAAAGGGTCAATTTTGTGCAGCCCTTAAACTTTTTATGTTATATCTACCACTCACAAAAGAAGAAATGACTTAATATTTGATGTTGTCTTTAGCTTCCCAGTGTGTGGTTTATTATATTTTTAGATACTGATGATGGAGGGACAAGGTTAAGCAATACTTGAGGGCATTTTGTATTGAGAATTGACCTAGGTTTATTCCTATTTGGGTTTGTTTTGTGAAGAAAGGAAATTTTTTTATTCAAAAAAATTGCTTTTTGTATTTTATTATTACTCCTGTTTTTATTTTGTGTTCTCTTCTGAAATATGTGATGGAATGTGGGCCTAAATATTCCTCAAAGACAGAGATAGAAAAAGAACTTTGATAGATTTTATTTTCCAAAGAGTGCCTCCAGATCTCTGGCACCCCACCTAACCCTGAACAGTAAACCCACGCCTGCTGTGGAAAGTGATTCCATGTACTAATACAAATTGAACAGCCTCAAATACACAGCAAGTACAAGTATGTCTTTTTTGTTACTGTCACTCAGTGATTTACCACAGGGTACAGTAAAGCAAAATAACCGTTACCCTTTCAGGGTAAACAGCTGGTGGAACATTTGATTCTGAGCAGCTTTCTCTATGACTTACATTCTTGATGCACTTAAAAGTTATATAGCAGACTGTATATAATCACTTCTTCATAAGGGTGAAATATGGCAGATACCAAGTATTTTTCCAGCCTAATGGCAAATTATCATTTGTGGATTGGACTAGTTTTTAGAGATGAAGTTTCATTTTTTTTTAATCTTTCCTTTTTTTCTTTCTTTTTCTTTTTCTTTCTTTTTTTTTTTTTGGAGCAGTTAGGAAAAGAAAAATAAAAAGAATAGCAAACTATATAAAAATACTTGAGTGTGTGAAATGGTGGATGAGGGCTCATGGTTTTATGAAAGTAATGGCTGCTTTCAAGTATACAAGGATATTGAGAATCTATGTGGGGTTTTTCCTTTTGGTTTATATAGATTTTATATGATAATAAATGTATTATATAGTCTATATAAATATATATATATATACATAATGGTAATTATAGTAATTGTTATATTTCCAAGAAATTTAATGTTTTAGTAAAAAAAAATTATATTGATAGCAGTTACAACTTCAATTCTGTCAGAAATGACATGTTGTCCATACTAATGTCTAAAGGAAATAAAATTACTCTGAAGGACTCTAGGACATACCATGTCACTATAAAATTGGGTCTCTAAGAATAATCTTTATTAAAAAAACATTTTTCATGTATTTTCTTCTATAAAGGATATATTTTAATGTTTCCTTTTCTGGATGAATTTCACCATTTGCATAATATGGAATTATTTCTGCTGAATTTTAAAGTTGGACACATTCTTTCTCTCTGGCTAGGTACATACGCTCTGAGAGGTCTATAATTCTAATTAACTTCTGCCTGTCTATCATCTCATCCAACATCCTCATCCTGGTTGGACAGACTCAGACACATAATAAGGTATGACTGGTAATTATTCTATTTGTGTGTTTATGTTTTGACATAAAGCTGATTATTGATAATCTAAACATTCTACATAAAGTGGAGAACTTCTGACAATTTTTTTTTAATAAAATTAGTTTCTAAATAAAAGTATTGCCTAATCTAGACCAGAAATACAGTCCTTTGGCTTAACTTCCTGGGGATTGAGAGGCTGTTTATAATAGTAAAGATATGTTTATTAAACCTTATATCAAAGCTCTAGGAGTTCAAAGCCTTGGAACATCAAAAGAGCAAATTTTGATTCATTATCCTAATTGTAAATAGAATTGCCTGTGTTTTGGTCTACTTTATTAACACACTGATTCCTAAAAGTCAACTATAAATTGCTTACAAGTGTAACATAGATCATGAAAATCTACCCCCAAATTGTCTGTCACCAATGACTGAAGAGAGTACTAGGTAAAAGCAGCAATAGATTTTATGCTTTTCAAAAACTTGTACTTCACATTTCGATACTGAACCAGCATTGTGGTTCTTGAACTGCACAGTCACTTTGAGCAGAGTGTAGAAGCCTGAGCCCTATTCATACAAATTGAATTGAGTTGGATGACCATGTTTTTTCCACCAATGACTATCAGTTTTCTTTACTAAACTACTCTGAATGCATTGTACGAAATCCATACTAGCAATCTTATATTAATTTATCCCAATCTCAAAGGAATTCTGATAAACATTGCTTTGATAACTTTTGTTGATTAATCTGGGCCTGTTGTTTTCTCAACTTTTTTACTGTCAAATACTAAAGTCAATAGTTGAACTTTTTTTTCTTTCAGAAGCTTTCATTAAAAAAAATAACAGTAATAATGTGCTTTTCAGTAGGTCCTTCTGATAGACTAGTAGGACATGTATCAACATTAAGGTAGTCTAATTTTGCTAACCCATGCTCTGATTACCAAGGAATCTGATTTTTGGATCTGGGTAGTTAGGGTCTAGAAATCCACTTAGATGATTCTAGTGAAGATTTCTTCTTGAACCATATTGGTTTTGGCCAGGGTGAGAGTCCAAGGGAAAGGTCATTAACCCTGAAGGGCCAAACAAAAACAATTAAAATTCAGTATAGAGCCCTGTGGAAGTAAAAAGAACTTTGATGTATTTGAATGTTTTGTTTTTCCTATTTATGACTATGTAACATAAATTTTGTATATTATATGTATATAATATATATATAAAATAAATATGAAAAGGGAAAACAGGAAGAAAGAAGAAAGACCAAAGGTTGAGGAAGATGCCAGTTGGAATTAGGAGAGGAGAAAGAAATGTACAAATAACCAACAGCAGAGAAAGTAGGGGTAAACATTGGCACAAGCTGGGAAGGAAAAGGAAAGGGACGCAAAGTTACCTAGAGATGAGAGAAGATGGGACTGTAAACCCTAAGGCAGTACTAAATTACTTATCTCACCCTAACCTTTTTGACTTTTACCTGGGCAGGGCTTCAGATACCTTAGAAAGGCTCATTTACTCGTTAGTACGTATTCACAATTCTTGAACGGTTTGTCCGTGAAACTCCAGGCAGAAGAGAAGAGCTTTTCCTCTGAAATAGGAATTATTTATTGGGTCTGGCAATGAGAAAAAAATCAAGCTAGAGTTAGCTTAAACCCCTAGTTTGAGTTTTTGGTTTTTGTTTTTTTCATCAAAGCCCCCTTTCCTGTCTTTGTTTAGCCTCCAAATGCTCATTAAAATATGGAAAACTATGTGACCCTCAGTAGGAAATGTGCTTTTAAGGCTGTTTCATGCTGTATGGCAAAGTTTTTAAAAGTTCTAAGCCAGATGGTCAAATGGTAGAATTTTTCACAAGGTTTACTACATATTAGAGTGATTATTGTCTAAATCATCCCCGTCCAATAGAAATATAATGTAAGCCAAAAGGCAAGTTACATATGCAATTATAATATTTTATTAGCTACAGTAAAAGTGAAGGGAGACGGGTGAAATTAATTTTAGTACTATATGTAACTCAGTATATCCAAGAGATGACCATTTCAACATATAATTAATATTTTAAATGCTAATACAATATTTTATAATATTTTTATTAAGTCTTCAGAATTGATGTGTATTTTATACTTCTAGTACATCTCAGTTCAGACTAGCTACATTTCAAGTGCTCAGCAGCTACGTCCAGCCAGTGACTACCATATTATATAGGTCTACATAGTAATAATATTCAGAAACTAGTCTTAAGAAATTACATTCTTGGCCATTTTGCCTTTCCCAGCTTTTCAGCTTCCTTGTTTTTTTATGGAGATGTCTTTTTGATATCTGCAAATATTAGGAACATCAAAGGCAAGATAAGACAAGTCTGGTTTTACTTTTCATGTCTGATTTAACAGAATGGCTGGTATGGGTTTAGAAAAAATATATTAGTAATTATCTATGGGGTAGATTCCATATGGTTTTGGGACCATAGTAGTTCTGTTCCAGATAGCCTATGCTAATTTTTGCTACAGTTACTGATGCTTGTGGGGAGGAACATTTGGTAGGTAGTAGTAATGGTGAGAAAATGAGAAATTATTGGTTTCTCTTATGCTATGTTAATTTTGCTTTACTGGCTCTGAGTAGATGATTCTGCAAGCCTAGGAAAATTGACTATAGCATTTTGACTAGGAGGGAATTATATGAACACTGGGATTTTATTTTTAGTCATTCTTGACAATATCAAGTTTCTGGGGAAAAT
Organism: Neogale vison; assembly: GCF_020171115.1. Lineage (NCBI taxonomy): Eukaryota > Metazoa > Chordata > Mammalia > Carnivora > Mustelidae > Neogale > Neogale vison. The sequence continues at coordinate 110,903,516 of NC_058091.1, forward strand.
AATCATATATTTTATCATGATGTGCTGAATTGAATTAAATTGGCTGTACTCATTTTATATGTGAAATAGCAGTATGTGAAAGCTATACCTTTCTGACTATATTTGGGATTCATGATTTTTTTTTAAAAAAAGAAAGAAATGAAAAATACAAAATGTATCATCTGTATAAACTTACCTGTATAACTGCCAGGAAAGTATTTTAAAAAGGTAAAATATTGATCACTGGCTACAGTATTTTATTTAGGTAGTGTGTAGGACCCCATTGCTGCTGTGGGCATTTTTTTTTTTTCCTTTGGGCATTTTATAATTGACCAGATTCCATCTTTGACTTCCCTGGTAAGTTTTGATTGATTTTTTAGTATTCCACAATTGAAAAAATAGAAACATGTGAAAGCTTCTTGATGAACAAGCTTATTTGGTACTGCCTCTGAGTAGTCATGACTAGTTTGTGCAAAAACAGGTATTTATCGCTGAACAGGTATTTAGTATTGAGTCCAGAATAGTTTGGAAGTGTCATATTCGGGTCTTTCTCAGAACTGCTTGTTGAAATATAATTGACTCCGTTATCTCACTACTGAGTATTTTTTTTGAGTAGGATAGAAACAAGTTGAAATTCATTGTTTAAGTATGAGGTATGCATTTCTTATATCTCTTAAGGTACATTTATAAAATCTACTGATAACCCACGTCATTATATTTCAAACATTCTCATAAAGGGAAACTGCCCTTTGATATCTTTGTGAATGGAACCAGGATGTTCTTGTATCACTGAAATGTTGTTTGTTTGTGAAGAAGTACGCAGTTTTTTTGTTTTTGTTTTTGTTTTTTTTAAGTATGTAGGCTATTTTTGGTCCTACTCTTTTGCAGAAAACAAAGATTATTTTGGAAACATAAGTTCAAAATATGGTTTTCTTAATCACAAAATATGTATCTGCTTCTTCCCAAAATACATTGAAATGATTTATCATATTAAAGACTTCATAATACGCTTTTTAAATAATGAAAGCCAAATTTGGCAAAACTATTTATTTATTTATTTAGACAATAGTAGTCATCCAAAACGTTTGAAGTGCTAATTGATAGCTTCTCTCCCACAACCTCACTACCAGTTATAATGAAAGCAGTCAAGTCCAGATTCTTTATCACACAGTTAGATATTTTTTAGATAAATACTTACTAGCATATCAGGAACAAACCTGTTTTAGAAGCTCAGTGAAAATCCTAGATCTTTGTCATTTTAGATACTTTGACCACATGTTGTGTGCAACATTCACTTGAGGTAGACATAGCAACACTTCAGAAGCATCTTCTGGGCCCTTCAGTCACCATGATGCAATCAGAAATCCTTCCTACTCTAATGTCTGGACACAGAATGACTGGGGATAACATTGTGGGCCCCATCTCTAGGACATGCTGGATATAGGCTTCACTGAAATCTCTCATATAGTCATATCAAGATTGGGAAGTATTTAACTATATATATCAGCTAATCCACATATCCTTAAGCCTTTATTTTCATCAAAGGGAACCCATTAATACACCTACTATAGTGATTAACCAGACACTAGTTCATAAATAAAGACCAACCTTTTATATTCAGCTTGATGAGCAAAGTGTTAAGTGTGGACAAATCTACCTAGATCAAAAGGACCTGGGAGTTGCCCCCTCTGGTGTATGACCATTTGGAATATGGTGCCAGCTGACCATCCTGTTGTGTGCATTCCTGGACAGGTCCTAGAATTAAAGATTACACTGACTGACACATACAGAGTATCATTCTGAGAATACCAGAGTGTTATGGAAGAAATTATAGGCATGCTAAAAAGACATCCTAAAAGTTATTTGAAAAATAATAGCTGTGAGAAAGCAAAGTTAGACACTAACTTTAGTCTTAAGAGACCCAGCAAAAGCTCCCATTGACATATCTAGGGGGGCTTCCCAAATTATTTCAGAGGGGCAAACATTTCCTTAGGACTATTTAGAAGGAATTTATCTCATGTTTCTTTATGTATATAATGAGCTATGTCTTTTAATTCGGTCTTACAAAAAACAAAAATTCTCTATGTTGGAGCACGTTTTACGAGTCTATCCTCTACAAAGTTTGTTTTTCCTACATCTCTTGTTTATTCACCTTTTATAAAATGTTATTTTTGTCCTGTAGTTTGTGTCGAGGTGGGGTGGAGAAGAGTAACAGTGTAATCTTTACTTTACAGAGTAATCTTTAAAATTAGGAAAGGTACGTCAAGCTAAAAGGCAGCTGTCATTCTCATGGACGATGTTTTTGTGTTGTCAGGATGATTTTTTTTAGAAATAAAATCTTGAATTTGAACATCTTCAGTTGAGTGAAGCTCCTTCTGATGCACCTGTTTCTTCTATCTATGGTTTTCTTTTGCCGGAGACTCAGATTCTTCACCCATTTACTACATGTGTGGCCTCTGAATGTGTATGTGTTCAGTTTCCGAGGAGGAATATTGACTATGTGTTTCAGCTACCTGTTCTTTCCCTGCTGGTGCCTTCTGTTCTGCCCCTCCTCTTGAGATTCAGTGCTCTGCCTGTGGCCCTGGAGAGAACCATCTCTTGGGTGGTGATGTTTGAAAGGCATTTTAAGCCAGAGAGACCTGAGCACCCTAAGCCTGCCACTTCCTGCTTATATGATCTTGAGGATGATATTTAGTCTCTCTGGACCTTAACTTCTTGTTAAGGCCTCCCTTAGAGTGGTGTTGTCTACGTCACATGAGATGGTACCTATGAAGCACTTTAAAGCACCCCTTAAACAGTGGCTGTAATTATGGTGATAATGATATTGATGACTCCCAGGTGTGCATCTGATTTATGTTTCTCTTCTGAGCTTCGTATTTCCTCTTTCTGATTTTCTGCTCACCACCAAATTCATCACTTGTGTCTCTGATCCACAATCCAACACATTATATATAAATTGAACGTATTTCCTGTGGGCTCCAACCCAGTTGCATAAGCTGGGACTCTGAGAGTCAGGCTTAGTGTCTCCTCCTCCCTCATGTAGTAGATCCAATAAGTCACTTCCTCCCACCCCCATGCTTGTTGCACCTCATATGCCTCTCAAAGCCACCTTTTCCTCTGTCATGTACTAATCATCTTCAGTGGTCTACCACTGGCAGCATCATTAAACACACTCTCGGGGCGCCTGGGTGGCTCAGTGGGTTAAAGCCTCTGGTTTCAGCTCAGGTCATGATCCCAGGGTCCTGGGATCAAGCCCCGCATCGGGCTCTCTGCTCGGCAGTGAGCCTGCTTCCTCCTCTCTCTGCCTGTCTGTCTGCCTACTTGTGATCTCTGTCTGTCAAATAAACAAATAAAATCTTTAAAAAACAAAATAAAACAAAACAAACAAACAAACAAAAAACACGCCCTCTACTTTATAACCCAAGTCATGGAGTGAAAATTCAAATCTGATCACTTCACTTCCCTGTGCCTTTGTTGCTATTGTCTCACTTCCTCACAGAAGTGATTTTCAAACTGCTCAGATACAAGCAGTGAAAAATGTTTTATTTATCTATGAAGGTTTCTATTCACTGATTTTCTTGCAGTAATATATTGGGGCTCAGAAATAAATTTTAGTGAGAAAGAGTTCTGTAGCTTATGAAACTTGAGAAACCTTGAACATGACCTTTGTGGACCTCTCCATTCTCATTCTGTTTTGCTGACTTTGATCACACCAGCAAAAGCAAACTGCTTATAGCTTGTCAAAATTGTTTTATGGATTCTTGCTCTTTGTTTCCCTTGAACCTGGAGCACTGTTACTCTTCTCCACCCCACCTGACTTTCCAAATGTCTTCATCTAGCTCCTGCTCATTCTCTGACACTGCTCAATCCTTTCCTGTGTAGGAAACCCTTCTCAATCTTCTACTCTTAGGTACACTTGGCTCTGGGGCTCCATGATTTCCAGTGCATACTTAAAGTCTTTGATTAGATTACCTGTTTCTAACCAGACTATTCTTAGGGCAGGACTAGGTTACATTTATTCTTAAATTTACTGCCAACATATGGTCTGAGTGCATAAAGTGTATAGTGTTTATTGGTTGAATGAGTACATGCATTTATCTGTCCATCATTTGGGCCTATATCTCTGAAGCTAAGAGTTGTAGTTAGTCGTTTTTTTTTTTTAATTATTTATTTATTTGAGAGAGAGAGAGAGAGAGAGAGAATGAAAGCGCATGAGAGGGGAGAGGTCAGAGGGAGAAGCAGACTCTCCGCCGAGCAGGGAGCCCGATGCGGGACTCGATCCCAGGACTCCGGGATCATGACCTGAGCTGAAGGCATTCGCTTAACCAACTAAGCCACCCAGGCGCCCCAAGAGTTGTAGTTAGTTATATAAGGATTAGGGTTTCCCACTGTAGACAGAATCTAAGCAAATACAGTGATAAAGACTATTTTCCTTGGGCCTGTTTGAAGGTCTAAGTGATTGATGGCATATTTAAAGGTGATCTGATTTCTGGGTTTTAGTTAAGGAGGCTCTGAAACCTAGCAAATGTGAAACTTCTCACTTGATAAGTCATGTAAAATAAGGTTCATAATCTTCAAAAGAAATGTGCTTATTTGTAATTCCTCTCATAGAATTCGCTTCCTGCCAATAATATCCCAAATGTATGTTTATTATGTCTCAAATATGTGTGTGATCCTAATGGCTGAAGATAAAGCTTCCTATTTAGATTTATTAAAATCTAATTTATCAACTTGCTATGATGTTTGTAAAAGGATCTGAATGCAATAAGCTTACGTGTGATTCATTTGAGTCCATTTTGAGGCATCTTCCTAATTCTGCCAAGGCTCTTCTGGATTCCCGAAAACCTTTATCTAACCAGGGAACAGAATGGTTGGTTAGTTTCCTGATTTTCCCAGGATCCCAGCAATGAAGGACTATTTTAGTCACAGTCAAATGACAGTGCGGTTTAACCTTCTTATCTTCTTATCTCCTGATTATACATTTCTAGTTTTGTGTGGTAGGAATCAAATCACATTATCAAAGCCAATTCAAAATAGGGCAAAAGATCAATATGAAGGATCAGTTTGAAACAAGCAAAGAAAATGAAAGTGGAATTATTTGACAATACAGAGTTACTGAAATGGTTTGAGATATCAGGTGCCAGATAACCATGAGTGCCAGTTTACACACTCAGTGTGTGTTCTGAGGTCAAACTACAAAGCTGGGCAAAAGTCCCAGAGTGAGCATTCATTCAGCAGGAGAGAAGTAGATTATAAGTCTGGGCTTCAATTCTGGTAGTTGCTTTGGAGATGCCAGGCCTACTCCTTTCTCTCTCTCTCTCTCTCTTTTCTTTAAGCTTTTATTTGTTTATCTGAGAGAAAGAGCAGGTGAAGGGGCAGAAGGAGGGGGAGAAGCAGGCTAAGCAGGGAGCCTGACTTGGGATGCAATCCCAGGACTCTGGGATCATGACCTGAGCTGCAGGCAGGTGTTTAACCCACTGAGCCACCCCAGGCGCCCCATGCCAGGCCTACTCTGATTCTTCGTTCATTAACCTTCAAGCAGCCGGACTGTTCTCCAGGCAATCTAAAGAGACTCCTTGATGTGGCCCATTTCTAGTCTCCATCCTCGTTACCCCGACTTTAGAACCGGCTTTCATGATTTCTCAGTTGGACCACCATAACTACCATAACATTCTTCTAACTTTGGGCTTCTCATTTAGCTTTTGTTTGTGTAACCTCATCTTTCATATGACTGTGAAAAATACCTTAAATTTAAATAAGAATAAATACCTGATTAGGCCATTCCCCAGTTTCAAACTCTACAGTGGGTCGGTAAGACTCATGAGACTAACTGCTTTTACTGATCATCACCCACATTCAGAGCTATCGCTCGTACACAAACTGAGTTCATGGGACATAAAAGATAAGAGTGTTCCTTCTGGGTAGATGAGTTATAAAAATACCCTTCTCTCTCCAGGATGAGACAGCCTCTCGAAGGCCTTTTGGTCTTCCATTTGTGCTCTCTCCTGTGGGAGAGGACGGTCTCTGTGCTTTCCAGGGTATCCCCTGTCCGCTGGAGTCACTCTCACCCTGTGCCTCTGTACTTATTCTTACTTTGCCTAATAAGCTCCTTTTAGGAGTTGGCTTATGTAAATCATCTTAGTGAAGTCTTCCAGTCTTCCTTTCTGCTTCCATAGTCCATAGTCCATTTGGTGCTGTTGTCAGCACCAAACACATTATTCCATATCTATTCATTTTCTGAGCAGGCTTGCCCATTGTGTTGCGATTCTCTAAGGTGGTGTTTTTCCTCTTGTTTCTAGGCTTTGAAGCCACTAATATTAGTATTTGTTTTATATGTGGCATAAAGTTAATAAATGTTGAATGAAGGAATGATGCGAGCTGTGGCTCTGTTAAGTGAAGGATGATATAACAGAAGTACAGCCACTTGGATAACTAGGACCCTGTTTGATATAATTGCAGCCTAGGTCAATCTTTTTGTGTTAATATTGTTGTTTTATGATGAAAGAAAGGAGGAAAGCACTAAAGACTTACAGAACACTTTGAGACCTTCTTTTGATGAGAGAGGATTGAATTGAATTGGATTTTATCTCGATTCAGGATATTTTATCTTGATTCAGAATATCTGAAAGAATTTGAGAACTTAAATGACTCTCAAGGAGTCTTCTAAAAAATGTTGAAGATTAGCTGTTTTTCTCCCCTAGAATCAAGCCAATACAGAAATTAAAAATTTCACTGTATGTATATCTTCTTACCCTCCCTCTTCTCAGTACTTAATGGGAACTGGTCAGAAGTTTGACTAATGTCAGCAAGAGAGCCATGTTGTATGATTAGAGCTGATAATGTTTATGATAATTCTGAATACATGGTAAAGTACCAAAGTGCTAAAAAAAAAAAAAATCACATAAAGTGAATTATTTTAAATCACATATTGCCACAAAAGTCAAAAGCCCTCGAGACAAGATTATAATAGAGTTTCCAATGGCCCATTAGACTAATTTGAGGCCATACCTCTCTAGGGTGAATATGGGTTGAAGAGAGGAGGATTGAGGCTATTACCAAAGATCATTGGCCAAGGCAGAATTTGTCTCATTGTGAGGTTGGTGGAGAGTATAGGAGAGAACTCCTTTCACAAATGCTTCAGGGTCTAATCTTAGGGTTGGCAAGCTTTGGGGGTAAAGAGTTGTATAGCGAAGATTTTAGGTTTTGTGGGTCATACCGTCTCTGTCACAGTGACTCCATTTTGCTGTTGTGCCTCAAAAGTAGCCCTAGACATAAAGACTTGGATGTGGTTGGATTTAGAGAGAACTATAATGTAAGGTGAGGACAGGCCATTTTTAGGCTGATGTCTTTATATAAAAATGACCTTCATTTTGAAGTTGTCTACCCAAGGTTTATTTCTGTGTAGCCTACAGAACTAGAACAGGGACCTTTGCAAGTTTCTGAAAAGGCTTCTGCAGAGATAAAAAGGAAGCAAAAAAACACTTTGAATTCCTTCCTTGGGAGCAAGAACTAAACAGAATTTCTTCACATATGGTGACTATTAGTTACCAGTGTATAGAAATTAAAATATAATATGAATCAAATCACTCGCAGCCATGTGGGACATTTTATGAATTGAAGAAGCTAAAAGCGGTTAACAAATGCCCAGTACATGAGACTACAAAGCTGGTTCTCTTGTAGAAGAAAACTACTTAAATTTCAGTCGTAAATGTTAAAATCCCTATTTTAAAAAAAGTCTCTCACCTGGGCAGAAAAGTAACATTTGACACAGAAAATAGGGATGGCGGAGTTCAGCTAATTCTTCACTAATGTCACCCATAGAACAGAATTGGGGTGGTTGTTTTGTTTTGTTTTGTTTTCAGCCTCTCAGCCTCTGGCCCTCACTCTTCCTAAAAGCTGGAATATTGTTATTATTATGCATGTTCTATCATAGGCATTGCTGTGGTAAACTTTAAGAACCAAAGCACAAACACTAATGCCTATTATCAGAAAAAAATAAGCATGTTTGAAGATTACATTCTGGTTTTCACTCCTTTTGTGATGCTATCCTGTTAATTTTAAACTTTAAGCCTTAAAGAAAGAAGTAGGCATACGACTGAGTTGAATGTAGTTCTTAACTACGAAATTTAAGATGTATGAAATGCAAAGTGAGTAAATTAAAATATTTGTATTTATAGTCATCCTAGGTTACGAGTGTACTGAGTTAAAGATTAAGATTTCAATTGTAATGTAAGGAAGAAATGATTAACGGGAGAAATACAATGATAAATTCTAATCATGAGTATTCATAATGAGGGCCTGTTTATGTGTTCTGTGTTAAACTATAACGTGCATAGTTTGTACGTATCTCTGTACATGGATGTGTCTTTGGTACATGATACATCAGTATATACACACAGGACTAGAAAGAATTTTAAATGAATTTTTATGTATTTTACATTCTCGTTAATGACATTCTACTTATATTTCAAAGTGATTTTTTCTAATGTATAGGGATGCTACATAATGGCTTTTACAAAATATGAATTAATTCTATTTTTCTGGTTTCTTTCTCATTTACTTATAATTTCTTTCTGTTCAGAAACTTTTGTTACGTATTCTCCTAACTTGCGAAATAAAGTTACAAAGTGAATCCTCTATACCTAAGAAAGACCACCCTTTATAGAAGTGGGATAGAAAATCTGTATTATCGATTACTGCATAGCAAAACACCTCAAACTTAGTGCCATAAAAATAAATATAAGCCTCACGGTTCCTCTAAGTCAGGACTTTGGAGCTGTCGACCCAGGCAGTTGTCTCTCTGCATCTCTCCCAAGGATGCAGTCCAAATGTGAGAGTAACCGTCATCTGAAGGCTTGGCTGGGGCTGGAGGATCTGGTGTAAGGTGACTCATCATTCCAGGTGTAATGGGATTGTGGCTTATTCTAAATGAGGAGGTTTTAAGCTTTACCATTTACTGGCCGTGTACCATTTGTCAAGTTATTTAACCATTCTCCACACACCAGCCTAGTGATCTTCTTAAATTATAAATCAGATCATGACACTTCTCTGCTTAAAACCCTTCATTTAAAATAAGTGAAGTTTCTCTTACACCTGGAATGAAATCCAAAACCCCTAAGATGGCCCACAAGTTCCTAAATGACCTGCCCTCTAAGTACTTCTCCCACCTCACCACCTCATAGTCATTACTTTTCCTTTACTGTATTCCTGCCATCCTCACCTTCCACTAGAATCTCTGTAGAAGTAGCTGATAAGCCATCCGTCAGGTGACCATATGGCTGGTTTGTGCTTCTTGTCCTGGTGCAATTATTAGCAAGGTCACTTACAAAAGTGTCCCATCAGTTATATGCTTTGCCTAGCATACACCTGTTTCCCTTGCCTCAGGGTTTCCTCACATATTCCTCTCTCTGCCACAGTTTGTCTTTTTTTATTCTTAGGCTAGCCTAGTTAACTTATATGTGTCCTTTTCAGAGAAGACACCCCTGAAATCCCATTCCGCCCAAGTCAAAGCACTACAATAGTTTTCTCATTACTATTTCTCAAGGAATCCATTATTTTCTTTATAATCACTGCTTTAATTTGTCATCTTTTTTTATTTAAAATCAGAAGGGAAGGGACATTCTCTACTTGATTCATACTACCTAGTGCCTTGCTCAGAGCCTGGCACATAGCAGAAAGCACCCATTAAATATTTTTCATTGAATGGAGGAACTCTCTAACTCTCTGTTATTATTCTTTTCTAATCTAGCACTGGGGAGGAGGATGTTATGAGGATCAAGTAAAATTATACCTAGGACATAACAAACCGACATACAATAAACTTTTAATTGAGGTAAAATTTACATACAGTGAAATATACAATGAATAATGTGATGAGTTTTGACCAACATGTACCTATGTAATCAATACTTGCAGTCAAGATACGCAATATTACCATCACCCTAGAAAGTTATCTCTGCTCTCTCCCAGGCAACTCCTTTCCCCCATGGCCATCATTGCTCTGATTACTGTCCTACATCAGTATTGTCTGTTTAGGAATTTCATTTAAATGAAGTCATATGAGTACATTTTTGGTCTGTTTTTTTTCATTCACTATATTTTTGAGGTGTAACTATGTTGTTGTGTGTATTCTCAGTCAATTCTGTTATATTGCTGTGTATTATTCCCTTGTGTAAATGTAACACAGTTTCTTGATCCAAACTCCAAATGGTAGGGCTTCAGATTGTTCTCAATATTTTTGTTACTGTGAATAAAGCTGCTTTAAATTATATGTACAAATTTTCCTGTGCTCATATATTCTTATTTCTCTTGGATAACTACCTAGGAGTAGGATTACTGGGTTAAAGGCAAGTTAGAGTATTTTTAAAAAATTTTTATTTTGGTTTTTCAGTGTTCCAGGTTTCATTGTTTATGTACCACACCCAGTGCTCCATGCAATATGTCCCCTCCTTAATAGCCACCACCTGGCTCACCTAACCCTCCATCCCCCTCTCCTTCAAAACCCTCAGTTTGTTTCTCAGAGTCCACAGTCTCTCATGGTTAGTTGGAGTATTTTTAACTTTAAAAAAAAAAAAAAACTGAACAGATTTCAAAATTATTGTACTATCTTCTACAATAACCAGCAGTCTGTGATAGTTCAGTGTTCCATATCCTTGCCAACATTTTAATTTACATTTTCTTAATAGCTAATAAGGTTTAGCATCTTTTCATGTGCTTATAGGCCCTTTTATGTTCTTTACTGGGAAGTCTTTGTTCAAGTCTTTCCTTCCTTAATAACTAGGATTGTTTGTCTTTTTATTACTGTTTTGTAAGGGGTTTTTGAAATGTATTGGGGATAAAGATTTTATATATATATATAAAATCTTTATATATATATATATATATATAGTGACATTATACCTACAGATTTTCTGACAGTCTGTAGCTTACCTTTGTATTTTATTAATGGCACCTTTTGCTGAGTAGAAGTTTTTTTTTAAATCTTGTGAAGTGTACTTTTTTATATTTCTCTTTGTGTTTTGTGAGTTCTCTATAAGAAAGAGATCTTTGTTTACTCTTTAAGGTCAGGAAGATATTCTTCCATATCATTTTCTGTAAACCTTATAGTTTCACCTTTTTATATAGGTCTGTGACATGTCAAAGTATTTTTGTGTGTATGATACTATGTATGGGTTGGGGTTCATTTCATTCCATATGGATATCCAAGTGTTGTGGCATCATTTGTTGAAAAGATCTTTTTCCCCCATTGAATTGTTTGAAAAAATATTAAGTCTAGATATCAGAAAATTTGAATTCTCTAACTTCATTCTTCTTTTTCAAGATTATTTTGTCTACTCTAGATCCCTTGTCTAGAACCTTTTGTCTAAAACTGATACCTGCTTTCAATAACTGTTAAGTTAGTGGCAGTGGGTATGGCTCTGCTTCATGAGATAGAATCATAAAGGTTTTATGACCAATTAGATAAGGTTACTGAGAAAGAAGGGAGCATCGCCTAATTGTAGTTTTCCTTTGGGCTATGACATAATGCTCCTGTTTCAAACTGAAGAAAAAGTGGGAGAGAATCAGGAGTCCATAAAGCAATCCATATCCTTCTCTAGGGAACATAGTCTGTTGCAAGCAATTTCTCCTTTCCTTTTTGTTGTCTTATAATCCTTCACTCTTTTGGGGCTTTTTACCTGATTAGTTCCTAAATATGTTTTCTTTAGAAAGTGGAACTTTTAAAAAATATTATATATTTCTATCAGAACATACACAATGATAGACTTAATTTATTTTCTTTACATTTCTTGAGCTTGTTAATTACCAGCTGAGAGCAAAATTCTAAGATCAAAAGTTCAAGGACCACATTCTCTTCTGGCATGTAGCCATATCTCTTTATATTCTTTATGACTAGGTATATACAAGAGAAGTATCTGTAGAGAGTTAGAAAGTAAGAAAGTAAGCAGCTGTGCTCCTCTCCAGGAAATCAGAGGCTGGTAGCACACTTCTTATATGGGAGCAAAAAGTATTTCTCAAATGAAGAGGAAAAAGCACAAGGAACAGAATTTATGCCAAGCAAACCATCTCTGACTTCATGTCCAATGAATGAGAGCAAGTTTAAAACCCATCAGTGAATATTCTGTCTAAAAACCATTTATGTCTTAAATTTCACTGACAAGGTTTTTCGTTTTGGTTTTGTTGTTTTTGTTTTGTTTTGTTTGTTTTTGCTTTTGTTTTGTTTTGTTTTCATATGTAGGCAGTATTCTGTGTCTCACTTCCTTTAAATTGGTCAACACCCAATTATCTGAAAATAGCCTCTCTTTTGCCTGTTAATGCAAACATAATGAAAATTTCCATTCAGTAACTAAAATAAGACATTTATCAATGTACAATTAATAGACCCTGGTCCTTTTTAATAATAAAGTAATAGCATGGTGGTTTGGTTTTGTTTGTTTGTTTGTTTGTTTGTTTGTTTCAAATACCAAGAACAATCCTGTTGTATTTATATTGTGTTTTACTCTTAGAAAGCTTCCCTAAACAGCCTCGGGAGACTGTATCAATGACATGGAAACATGAATATATGTAACATAATTATTTCTGTTATCTTTTTTTCTTTTAGTTTCTATCTTGTCAGTAGAAAGTGGTGCATTTTTGATCATTAAATCCTAAAGTTATAAATCTTTTAATCATTTCCCAGATTTTCTTTGATGAGCGTCTTATTCAATAAGGACTAGTTCCCCCCCGCCCCGAAATGTGTTTATATTCTATCCTGTGTCCATTTGCATCTCTCCAAATCCTGCATCCGCAGTCCTCTCATTTGGCTTCATTAACTATTGGTTGTAAATAAAAAGTGCCATCTGAAGTAAACAAAATACTGTTTACCTATTTCCACTGCTAGTAAATGGTGATAAAGTCAATTGAAAACAAATGGCAAAAATGCAATACTCAGATCGGGGGAAAGTTCATTATTTTCCATTTTGTCTGCTGATCATGTTCAAGATTTAGTTGACTGGTCTGCACTAGGGCCTCAAAGGGAGATGGTGTGAATTTTGTGAGAGAAGTACATTTTCAGTGACATTCTCCCCTGGATACCCACTTGTAATTTCTTTTGGTGATAATAGAGCTTAGCTATGCACATCAAGGGAAAACTAGATTCTTCAGGGTATCATGCAGGGTAGCTCGTCACAGTATTTTTTAATGCTTGTTGGCAGACCTATCTATTTGTAGAGATGTGGTTGCAATTCTATAGTGGAGATGCTGGAATATATTTGTGCAGCTTCCCCAATCTCATGGCCAGCTATGAAGAGGATCCTTGTTAAGCTTCCAGGGCCCATTTGCTGGAAAAGAGAGGAATTTGAATGAAATCTCTGTAGCTAGCAATATAAAGAATATGCTTAAGCTCCATCTTCAGAAATGGAATTGTATTGACAGAGAAAGACTAAAAAAAGTCAATATTTCTACTAGTAGGGAGAATTCTAAGATCAGTAAAAGAATTCCTTGGGATCAGAGGAAAACTAGCAATTTTCAGAGTTAAGAATAATGTTGACGGAAAGGAGCTGATTTTTCTACTTTTAAAAATCCCACCCTGCCATGGTTCTTTCTTTCCCTTGGAACTTGAAGGAAGACATGAATAATGTGTAATACCAGCGTCCTTTTCATAGATTATTGGTAAAAAGGGAAAACTCAGCAATGTAAGAAATATCTGCATATTGAATCTGCAAGTATATAGAAGTGAAAAACAGTTGGAAATTGTGCTGAGTATGAAAATACTAGATAAAGTTAATGCATTTTAATAAAGGGAAAATTACAAAGTCATTAAAGAAATGAACTGCCTTTAACGTGTCAAAAATGTTAGCTCTCACAACCGTTTTTCTAAAGACTAAATGGTATAGAGTCCAGGGTCCCAGAGTGGGAATTATTAAATTGTTATAATGGGATAAACATTTTTAAAAAGATGACTTATAGAGGGAAATATATTTAAGTACAAAAGTGCATATATTGGGAAACCATACTAAGGCAGTAATGGTTCTCAAGCAAGATAAAGGAGACAGGCATTTAGAACCACATGGCGAGTTTTCAATCTACTTTCCCCACACCAGCCTCAAGATTCTACTATGCCCTCAGGAATTGGATGACTTGATTGAAAATACTCCACAGGTGATTCTGATAGGTGTCCTGGTTCTTGCAACAGAGAATGGAAGGGTGGGTAGAGTAAGAAATAGAAGGCTGAAGTTTGCCTGTCAGTTCTTGTCCTTGTTAGTCTATTTTCATGTAATCTTCTACTTACCTTAGCTTTACTGTATGTCAAATAAGGATAAGAATATGCCACAGCAATGTTATGAAGATTAATATGAAACTCTTTGACCTTCCTGGAGAAAAGCACAAGATATTAAGAGAAAGAAATCCTGCAAAGCCAAAAATACCATATCATTTCAAATTGCTTAATAAGAAAATGAGTCAGTACAGTGTAAATTAATGCAGTTCTTAGCTCCAAGCAGATGAGATTCAACAAGAGCTGGGCCTACATGGGGAATAATTTCAAGTAATAGATAGCTTACAAGTTTCAATAACTAGCCTTGTTGCAGCCAACTTGTCAGCTCTCCAACTGCACATCTTCAAGGGGTTCTCTTGCACCTGTGTTCAAGAACACATGGTTAGTTTTAACCTTGTAAAATTTGAACAAGAGCACGTTGACTTTGTTTTCCCCTACTCCTCTATTTGCAATAGTACCATAGAGTATAATCTAGCAGACATTATATATGCACATTATATTAATAGAGTCAGATGTGAAGAAGGCATTGAATATATCTCAGAATAAAAATAAATAACAGAATTATTTCAGCTGGGTTACTGTTTTCCTGTTAGGTGATAACAAGCCATACCGCAAAATGACCATGAGAGACTAGAAAAAAGTTAGCTAGAAGTTAGAAAAAAAAAAATTGTTTCATTCAACTTCACATGACCAAACATCATCTCTTCTATAGGGCTTCCTTGCATAAAGTATTTTTTAATACATGAAGTTATATATGTGTCTTTGTTTATGCGAGTGATATGGCTTGTGCTCAGAGTTTTTTTTTTTTAATAGTTTGCATTTTAAAGATTTTATATATTTATTTGACAGAGAGAAATCACAAGTAGATGGAGAGGCAGGCAGAGAGAGAGAGGGAAGCAGGCTCCCTACTGAGCAGAGAGCCCGATGCGGGACTCAATCCCAGGACCCAGAGACCATGACCCAAGCCGAAGGCAGCGGCTCAACCCACTGAGCCACCCAGGCGCCCCTCAGTTATAGTTTTTTTGTTTTTATAATTCTTTTATGGTGGGATAGAAGGTGTGAGAGAGGGACATATTGAAAGTCGAACTGAATTTTTTTTTTAATTTTATTTATTTATTTGAGAGAGAGAGGGAGACTGTGAGAGAGAGCATGAGCGAGGAGAAGGTCAGAGAGAGAAGCAGACTCCCCGTGGAGCTGGGAGCCCGATTCGGGACTCGATCCCAGGACTCAAGGATCATGACCTGAGCAGAAGGCAGTCGTCCAACCACCTGAGCCACCCAGGTGTCCCCCGAACTGAATTTTTTAATGTATCCTATCTTGTTAGTGCATAGTAGGCCAGACTGGATGAGTATAGCTTCTGGGAAAAATATTTTGTATTTGTTTTTACATAGTGAAGCTATATAATCCCGTACGTCTCACCAGGTTTTTGTGTCCCATCTTCCCGAAATCAGTAATTTGTACACACATGAGTAATAGGCCCCATGCTACATGTACATTTACCTTTCTCTGAGGAGTGCAAGGGGGAGGAGAGCAGCAGTCCTCAGAACAGAAATACATCCATTTGCTCTGTCTCGGTATTAAGACGTCCTTCTGGACCCTATTTCAAGTCAATTTGGCATAGCACAAAGGTCCTGGTCTCGAATACTAAACCTGTCACTAAACTGTGGATGGTCATAGGTAAGCCATTAGCCCCTCTCAGCACCAATTTTTCTTAGCAGCAAAATGCAAATATATGTCTATATATTTGGTGGAAGTTGGATGGCTGAGGTAGAGAAGGGGACTGTTGGACTCCACCTGGAGGGATTAAAGAGAAACCGTCTTTAATTTCCTTATAGCTTTGAGTTTAGGATTCTGATCAAGAACCAAAAAAAAGGGGCGCCTGGGTGGCTCAGTGGGTTAAGCCGCTGCCTTCGGCTCAGGTCATGATCTCGGGGTCCTGGGATCGAGTCCCGCGTCGGGCTCTCTGCTCAGCAGGGAGCCTGCTTCCTTCTCTCTCTGCCTGCCTCTCCGTCTACTTGTGATTTCTCTCTGTCAAATAAATAAATAAAAATCTTTAAAAAAAAAAAAAAAGAACCAAAAAAAAAAAGGATTTTTCTTTCCTTGTCCAGTATTATTTTGCAATTTCCATAAACTCCATCTTAGACCAGAATTTTTTATTCATATATTCTAATTTCCCTGGGCCCTGTATTAAACAGTGGACATTAACAGTAGCTATTGTATTTTCTCCCAATAATTTAGTGATGATACATCAGCATACCAAAGATGTGAATTATTTTGTTTATTATACATCTGAAACAATCTAAACTGTATTTAGGAACATTATCTTTCTGCAAATGGACCAAATCTGCCCTGGTCTCTCACACAAAAATCCTTCCTAATGGTAATTGTCAGTAAATACAGTGAATAACAAAATTATGTCTAAAGTCATAGCAGTTCACCCGCTTTTTGGTAATTTTGCCATCATCTCCACATTCTTTTACAACAGGCTTTTGTATTTGAATAATTACATGCAGTTGCACTACTGAACAGAAAATTGTCACCAAAAAAACACTTTACAAGGAAAATGGTAGCAGCAAGGCTAATCTATAGCTGTGGCCTCTCTTAATGAGTGTTGCTGGGAAACTTTTCAGAACCCTGCAGGGAAATGCATGTTTTTGTAAGAAAAAGGTTTCAAGCTGTTAAAACTGATAGACTTTCAGAAATGCCTTAAATTCAGCTTGCAGTAGATTTGTAGGTTTTATGTGCACAATGAAAAAACTTCTTTAAGGTGTTCATTTAGAATCAAAGTTCATCTAGAATGAAGTGCTATCAATGTAGAGAACTGAAAATAGGTTTGACCCTAAATACACATTCAGTGGTTGCTGAATATAATAGAAATTATTGTATAAATGGGCTAATTTCTGTATGTTTATTATATCTATTAGAAAATTGTAGAGCTGAGGGAAATCATTCAAGTGTTTTATTCAAGAGCCCTTTTTATTCTTTGATTCAAGTGTCACCTAAAACGTGAAGGCCCTAAATGAATAAACATATATGTAAATATGAATTCATGTTTCTTGGGATGGAATTATCTTTCAAGCTGTTTTTACAACAAGAGCTAATATTTTAGTAATTCACGGTAAATCCTTGGTCTAGGTTAGGTAACATTTCTTTCAATCAACCAAACTGAAAATCACCAACAAAGACCAAAGCATTTTACCCTTTTTTTAAAAGACTGATTTATTTTTTAGAGAGAGAGGGTCCACCCAGACTCTGTGCTGAGTGTGGAACTGAATGTGGGACTTGATCTCACAACCCTGAGATCATGACCTGAGCTGAAACCAAGAGTCAGACACTTAATTGACCGTGCTACCCAGGAGCCCCAGGATTTTTACCTTCTAAGTAAAGGAAAATTTTATAGCTTATACTGAAATCTGGCCAGAATAGGAAAACTCTAATGTTAGTTGAGAATTTCATATGCACATCAGTATTTATTTTTTTTTAATGCTGGAATAAATATAGTATTATACTCTGTTTTCTGAAACAATGTAGGTCAAATTAGGTGAAATTAGAGGGTCCATTTTTATTAACAGGTTAGAAGCATTTACAGTCAATGTCAGCATGCCTTGCCTATAATGCATTCTCTATCTCCTATGAGTACATGTGTAAGGCGAGAGTAACTTTTTTAGGGGGAAAAAAGTAGCATAATATGCCACGAAAGACCAAGAATAGCCAACTCATTCTTGTCATTAAGTCAATGTACTTTGGATGGGATCCAGGACACAATGGCCGAGTATCAAATTCTGGCTTCTGCTATAGAAAATAGTATTTATTTAGAGTTATCACTGTGGTCCATGGAGATCCTACCTTAAAGAAACAAGGATCATTTTATTTGCCTGCTTACTCCTGCTCTTTATTTCATTTTTAAAATGGAAATAAATAAATTTTTGGCACTTTAGAAGTAAGAAGTCTTTCAGTAGAAAATACAGGCAGACTTGGAAGGTATGTGAAAGACAAGTACTTTTAAGGAGGAGTTTTTATTTTTTCTTTATCCTTGTTCCCCTTGGTCTTATTAATATCAGTTCTTTACTTACACAAATGGTTTTGTCAGTGGGTGGTTAGAACCATGGACAAGATATGTTATTTTCAATTTCTTCTGTGTTTCAAAAAAAAAAAAAATCTACCGTTTATTGGCAGTTCCTCAGTTTTTCTTATCAACCCCCTATGAAAATTCCAACAGTTGAGTTTTAAATATGTAATAGTGTATCTGAGAATTTTCACATAGCATTTTTCTAAATACAGATGTCAGATTTCTCCAAAAGGGAGTCATTTTGGATTTTGTAAACTGGAAGAGTTTTGGGAAATATTATGAATCTATTTATTGAAAGATAAAGGCTAAAGTTAGGGTTAATTTTAGATACCATTTATCTTTAGTAAACAATAGCTCTTGGGAGGTATTAAAGGAAGCCACAGTCATTAGTCTGCTAACTTTTCTTCAGTTCACTGCCTGTAAGGCAAGGGGAGGAAGCAACTCTTTTTACATACTAACATGTGCAGAACCATGGCTGACATCAGTGAATGTTCTTTATGCAAGTGCCCATAGGGGACACGAATCCTCATTCTCATTCCTCTGCTGTATTTAAGACATATAATTGGCTATGCTTCAGAAAAATCTCAAGTGTTTCTTTGAAAGATCATGATGGTGAGAAGGAAGATTTTTTGCATGTGATAGCACCTAAATGACTATTGCCATTTGACACAAGGAAGTTGAATGACTTCTGAGTGGAGTCACTGTTTCTCTCAAGCAGTATTCACATTTTCTAACAGCACAATGTTAGTCCCCTCTGGAAGCAGTAACGTTCTAGCAGAGAAACTCATTTCAGACTTGCTTCATGTGTAAGCCTGTATGTTCACTCTGTGCTTAGAAATTGAAGCTAAACTTTAAAATTTTCAAGTCTGTTTTAAAATACTGGTGGATCAGTTGTCTCCTTTTCAATTAATTTGGGGAGGCTTCTAAGTAAGTGAAATTTCAGGCAGATTAAATGCTAAGGGAAATGGATGTGATGTCCTGTCCGGATTCATATAACGTCTAAACGATTAACTTCAGTCAAGACCTTCACTTTACAAATGGAAAATACAGGAAACTAAGACACAGTTGATCCGAGGAAATAATGGGCAACAGAAACAGAACGGATACTCCGCTTTGGCCGATTATTTGATGCCCAGGTGAAGCTCATTTAGGTCTCTTCTGTGTAAACAGAATATTACTCCCACTACATTTATATACTAACCTCTCATGGCAGGCAGTCCAGTTTCAGAGTCAGAACTGTAAAAGCCGGCAAGAGCAGTATCCTTCGACACAGAAATAGGGACATATATTATGGAGATAGGGACATACATTATAATCCGTATTCACTGCTTTTCACCATTTTTTTTTTACTAAATCAAAGACAAACACTGTGTGAAAACTATATCCAATTAAGATTTCTTGAAAAAGCCAATTTACAAAGTGAGGAGGAATCTCTCTAGGGAAATTTATTTTACTGCAAGTACAAAAGTTAAATACAAATAGGGTATCTGTGATCTATAGACTAAGGAGATTTACACCTAGAAACCAACCATAGCTATTTCAAGCCCAGCAGGGCTTTCCTTTCATGTACTAAAAACTCTTGAGTGTGATTAGTCTTAACTGGAACTGTCAGTCTTAAAAATCTATTCTTTCTTCTGGCTTTATTACTGTATCTTCTTAGCTATATCTTTCATCCTTTTTGTTTTCTATGTATCTTTGTTCTAAGATCATCTTTCTCCCTAGACAGGGGTGCCTTTTTTCTCTCCCTTTTTCTTTTGGATTGATGTAATAAATTGAGTATTTTGTTCCAAAAGTCACATGAGTGCTCCTGCACTGTCTCACTTCCCTGCTTGAACTCCTATTTGCCTGGTCACTCTGGGTCTTCTCAAAACCTGCCTGTTCGTAGCAGTCATCTGAACTCTCTGCACACACTCACCAAGCTATCTTGTAGGATACAAAGTAACAACAGTGAATTGTAGTAAGAGTTGTTTTCAAGACTAAAAGAAATATTTTTATACAGTTCCCAGGAAAATATCTACTTGTTTCTAAACTAGCTGTCCTACAGCATTCTCAGGGTCTTGATTTTTTTTTTTTTTTTTTTTTTTTTTTTTTTTATCTAACAGTTCCGTAAAGTCTGGATCATTGTTCGAAAAACACAGTCCCATAGGTTTCTCTCCTAGTAAGATCACTATCCAAAATATAATTAGTCGTCTTACTCTCTTTCTCCCTCTCTTTGTCTCTTGTTGAAGTCCAGATAATAGTCTTTCAGCAGAAACAAATAAACTGGAACAATGATTGCCTGATATGGTAGTTCTCAACCTTGGTTCCTCATCACAGTCACCCAAAAAGATTTGTAAATTTGGGAGTCCTAGGACTTTCACTGTGAAACTGATTGAATTAGATCCTCTGAGGGTTGAGCCCAGGAAACTAAAGTTGTAAAAAAGCATCACAAGCAGTGCTGATATGCAACCAGGATTGATTGAGTCACATAGTTTATAATAGACCAAGTAAGAGGACAAGGGTGATTGACATGGGCGGGACAATCAGTTGTCCATAGAGCAAAATAGAAATATTTTTACAGAGCATCACACAGCTCTGCATGGAGTTTTTACTTTCCACAAGAAATCTCTTCATTCGTGTGGCTAAAATTTCTAACGCAGTTGATTCTTACAACAAGCTTGTGGATCCTGTTATTATCCCCCATTTTGCAGGTGGAGAAACTGCCTAACATTATATGTTTTTCTTAAAAAGCACATTTTCACATTTGATTAAAATTTAACTTTGTTATGAAAACATCTCTAAATTAAAAGCAATTTAGGTAAAAAATTACCAAATTACATGTTCCAAAAATGAAATAACTTTGGTCCAACTTTTTAAAAAAATCCAAAATACTACTTCTCTACTCAAATACCTCAAAAACCTGAGGTTATTGGTTAATTTTAAAAACAGAAATTGTTTCTGGCCACATTCTTTCTATTTTCTCCAAATGCTGGCTCCTTCTGTGTCCTAAAGCACATTTCAGTTAGCTTAACCCAAATCTATGAAAGACTGAGGTAAGTGAATTGCCCTCTTTTTTGGAAAAACCAGCTCATCTACAAAAGAAAAATGACTCCTTCAAGGCAAATGTAGTTTGCTTACCTCTGTCTTTGTTCCTTTCCATGGTCCATTATTTACAGTCCTTTTTTTTTTTTTTTTTTTTTTTGTGGAGAGGGGGGAAGGCTCTGTCAGAAGGACTTGGGCCCCCATTATTTACAGTCTTAATAACTAAAAAAAAAATTATAGAAATATTTCAAATTATTTGAATCATGTCAGAAAATACATTAAGAAAAGAGAGTTTTCAAAAGCTTTCTTACTGTCTTTTGGGAAAAGGGTAGTGTTTTTGTCAATAGAATTTTTACAAAATTTTTCTGCTGGATTATTTCAAATAAAAAAGAGAGCAAAAAATAGAGAAATACGGTTCAGAGCTACTGACACAAAATGTTTATTGAATAGTTAAAGGTAATATTTGTGTGTGTGTTTTCAAAGGACTATGGAGGGTCAAAAGTAGTGGGTAAAAAACAAGATCTGAATGTATTTGTATGTTTCCTTGGTTTTTAATACAAGGATATCTGCTTTAGTTTTTTAGTATTTATATGCACTTTGCAACAGCGAGGGGAGCAGCCCAAGTCTCTGGAAGCATTAGTTAGATATAGATAGAAAGTTTTCCCTTGAGGCCCAATGCACATTACTTTCCCCAGAGATCTTGGCACAAAAGGCTAATCTCAGTCTACAAAAGATTTATTATGACAGATAGAACATAAGAGTCATTTGTACTTGTCAGGATACTAATCTGTTCACCAGTTTCAATGTTACATTTTACTAACATACCCAAAAATCTTTTCCTATTAGACTGTTTTCAAAAGCCACACTATATACATGAAATTTGATATATAAAATAAAATACTTTTATATAGAAGCTACTTGAAGCTTAAAAATTACTGCTATAATAAAATAAATATTATTTAAAACTGAAATGAAATTGATTTTGCTTCCATTTACTTTTCAGTGAGATTTAAATTAAGCAATTTGCAGCTAGGTTTGGGAGTCCTGTCATCCTGGAGTAAGTGTGTGATGCTGACTGGCCACTGGACAATAAATCCATTGTCAGTGTTCCCATCATTCACTTTGATGTCTACAAAATCTTAAGTCCAGCCCCGAAAGTCATGGCATGAGGACAATAATGTTACTTTTGTATAATGGCTCATTCATCAGTAAATGAATTTGGATTTGTCATAGTTGTGTTTCTGATTTATATTAAAATATTCATGAATGTAGAATATATGTATTTGCCAACCAGAAAGCACACTCAACTCAAAAATATTTTTATTCCCAATTTGTAAAATATGAAGATTTGAAGATTCCTTTTATTTTTAACTAACCTAAAAAACACTTAGAATGTTTTTTACAGTTATACAGGGCTGTATTACTTTTTTCAACATCATGCTTTTATTAGAAATAATAATCAGACAATGAAGGTAATAATCAGACAATAAGGATTTGGACACTATTGTGGTAGTATTTGGATACATAACTACAGAGATATGTCATACAATTTTTCAATGTTTTTTACAAGATGCCATTATAATTTTAATAAATCTTTATATATGTGCAACTACAGATTTAAAGACCAAGTTCATAATAGAAGGATTTAAAAGCTAAAGGGTGATTATATCTTATTTTCTTGAGCAATGTTATTGAACTGAGTACTCCAAAGAGGCTACTGCTTTTTGTCTAGGTGAGAAGTCCGTTCCAACATATTACATTAAACAGTTATGACATTATATCCGATTGAATTTATTGCTATTCATATTGGATTCCTCTCTAAGTAATCACCGTTTTGACAAGATGACCCCACTAACATTTTAAGGTAGCCAGAGGCTTGATTTGCTTTCAGCTTTCCAAGGCATTGTGGGTGTCCACACAGAAGGATCGACACATCCTTTCTTACAGGCCTGTGCCCTTTATTCCTTGGGCTTCCAGACCCCTTGTTCTCAGCTTGGAAGCATTTCTGTGGATGGAAACTTCATATTGATTTTCTGAGCAATCAATACAGTGATTTAACTTTGCTCTTCTGTCATATGAGATTTCTCTGCTCATTAGAGAAAAGCCTCATTTCACCTCACCTTTAGCACTGCTTGCTCTGTGTTACCCACTCCTAAAATGGGCTGGCAAGGACTCGAGGCAAACCACTTAACAGAACAGTTTACAGGAAGCAATAAGACTGATTTGATGGGGTTGTCACTGAAGCACTCTGGGCCTCTCCAAAATAAGACGAACAGGTGATCATGGGAATTCTTTTTGGCTCAACTATTTCACATATACAGTTCAGACTGTTAGTCCTGTTATTTGAAATCATCACCATGAGTAGTAGTATGATACCCAATATTTACTGAGCATTTACTTTCTGAAAAACATTATATCAAGCATGTTCTATAAGTCATCATCTTTACTCCTTGAACAATTCATTAAAATAGGGTAATTTATTTCCCCCACTTTAGAAATGAGGAAGCTAAAACCTACAGATAGATGTTAAATATTGTGTCCAAGGTCACACAGTTAGTACAAGGCAGAACCAAGTATTAAACTCAGGTTTGTCTAATTCCAGAAATAATAGTCTTAGCCACAAAAGAATAAAGAATAGAGAGGTATTTATTAGAATGTAAAGAAAAATTATGTATTAAAATTGTCTTTCTTGAATAAAGGTATTCCTGGGGATTTCATTTGAAGAGGATAAAAATATTAAAAATCTCCATCATTTAAAAATGTTCTAAATGTAAGGATGTCTGGGTGCCTCAGCCAATTAAACATCTGCCTTTGGCTGAGGTCATGATTCCAGGGTCCTGGGATTGAGTCCCGCATGGGACTCCTTGCTCAGAGGGAGCCTGCTTCTCCCTCTGCCTGCCACTCTCCCTGCCTGTGTGTGTGTATGTGCTCTGTCTCTCTCTAACAAATAAATAAATAAAATCCTTAAAAAATGTTCTACATATTAAAAAAATCATTTTGAAGTAATACATTCTCCTGTAATTTGAACTAAGCTGATATGTACATTTTGATAAAGTAGTTCATGCTTATAATTGTGCATTCAAAATTATTTCAAGTGGTTCTCTTAATCAGAATTTGAATTGCATCAATGTGTTTCTATCAAATTTCTGTATTTCCTTAGCACTAGCTTTATATTTCTAAAGGAGTCAGTACTAGCCCTAAGTTATTTACATTTCAAATCCAAGTCAGATAATATCATTGACTGATGCCCCCACAGACATAATCATTTTGTAGTATCATATGCGTTTAGAGATAAGGACTCAGAAGTGATCCAAGAAGTAAAATTTATAATGTTTCCATTTTTAGCATACCATATTCTTGGTACTTTAGGTTCACCCAATAGGATTGCTTATATTATAACTTCCTCTTGAAATTTAAAAAACAAAAGTTATGGAAGCTACATTATCCTTCACTGTCCCACAGACTTTTTTTTTTTTACCAAATATGAGACATATTTGTAGTACTAACAGACTAGTGAAGACGATAAAGATTTGAGAGCAAATTTGTTAATTAAGGAACATTTTCTATAACACAGAGGTATAATGTAGAGTGTCTCTCCTCTTTATACCTTGGCTCGTTAGAGTTCCATGCATGGTTATGGCAGTTTCTGAAGTTTGCCATGGGTTTGTTATACTTAATGAGCATAAGTCTTCCACTATGGCTGACATTTTGATGTTAGACTTCCAGCAGTGAATTCCTGTCAGAGATGGATTTTAGATCACTAGGCTTTCCGTGATTAGAGCTTTTTTAGTACATAATGTCAAGTACATTCATCAGTTAAATGAATTAATTGTAAATGAGCATACTGTTGGTAACACACCGAAGAGAAGAAAGGCTGTTACAGAGATAAGCCTTGGGATCTGGAATACTTCCTCTGCTCTTTGTGAACACCAGTTCTTATTCGACCAAGGTCTCTTGAGTGAACTTTAGAGAGTTTGGTTTCAAAAGTAGGCTTATGGGCTTGATGAAAATGAAATGAGGGGCACTTGGCTCTGTTGGTTAAGCATCCAACTCTTGATTTTGGCTCAGGTCATGATCTCAGGGTCCTAGGATGGAGCTCCGTATGGGGTTCCATGCTCAGCACTCAGTCTGCTTCAGATTCTCTCTCTGGGGTGCTTGGGTGGCCCAGTCAGTTAGGCATCTGCCTTCGGCTCAGGTCATGGTATTGGGGTCGAGCCCCTCCTCGGGCTCTGTGCTCATCAGGGAGCCTGCTGCTTCTTCTCTCTCTGCCACTCCCCCTGCTTGTGAACTAACTCTCGTTCCCTCTCTCTTCCGGCTTCTTCCTCTCTCTCTCCCCTTCTCCCGCTCCCCTGCACTCTGTCTGTAAAGAAAGAAATAAAATCTTTAAAAAAAAAATAGAAAACAAAATAAAATGAAAAATATGTTTAACAATAAAATGTGTTAATCTGTAAGACTTCAATATTGAGAAAAGAAAGTAAGGTTCTATACTATTTTGAAAGAATCTTTAAGAGCAATCAAATTATTCTTTTAAGAATAGATTATATATATATATTACTGAGGAGGAAATTAAAGCATGTAGAGACTGAGTTGATGCAACTCAGTCCATTAGTTGACTTAATTGATTCAATCAAATTTCAGTAACAAATTAAATTATAAGCCATAATCATATTGCAAATGACAGGAAGAAAAGGGATTGGGATCTCGAATTCTCCTCACTGCCTCACCGTTTAAGAATGGCACCTTCCCCACATTACACAGGTTAAGTCAGTGATGTAAATAAATTTGAGTGATTTTCTCTATGCTTTTAGTTTTGTTTTTATGCTGCTTTTACAGAACATGTACTAATAACATTTTAACATAGAAAAATGTACAAGAAATAGGCATTTTTCAGGCAATTCAGTAAATTGATAGTATGACAATTTTTTCTTCATTGGCCTTAGATCAATTGACAATATTCTTCAAATGATCATTTGTCATAAAGGGGGGTGTATACACACACACACACACATATATAAACATACATATATGTGTACACAAATTATATATATATACATATATATATATAATTTACATTAGATCAGGGAAGCTACACATTGTGTCATTAATGGATGAATTTTCGAGTGTTGTTCTAGTAAAAACTAGAATGGTACCCTTTCCCATAGGAGGGATTAAAAGCGAGAACATGTAAATATGAAATAAACTGATAAGGAAAACGGATTACAGTTAAGACAAGTGTTTAGATTGGGTTACTGTAAACTGAGAGAGTCCAGAAGATTAAGAGGACCAGATGGCTGTATATAAAGTATTTTCAAGGTTCTATCTTTTGTGTTGGGTGGTTGAGTCATGGTATGTTACATTATTAATATATCAATGAATGAGTGGATGAATGAATAAAAATAGAGAACCATGTATAGGTAGATCAGTCTGTGCAATTCACACACCAGAGATTAAGATTAATCCAATATTTGTACCCCTGAGGTCCAAAACTAAATTTTCTTTTAAATGCACTCATCCTGATTCATTTGTATAAGTAATATTTTGAGTTCTGTGTAGATCAACAAGAAAGCATCAAACTTCCCTTAATTATGTAGCATTTCATCCTGAATTTTAGTTTTCTCTTTAAAGCCAACATATCATGTAAAACATATACAGCTTGTTTCAGCTCAGAAATATAAACACTTCTCTCTCTTCTTCTTCTTTTCCCTTGTCCCTTGCTCTCTCACTTGCTCTTGAAAGCTCGTGCAAACGCAAACACCCATCCTTCCAATAATAGGATGAAATATTATAATTAAGATTTCAGACTGATAATAAGAAAGACTTTTTGCTTCAGCTTTGTTGTTTGGTATTTGCTTTCTTAAATATGAATTCATTCATAACTTAGGAAGTATGGAGTATTAAGAACATCTGAATCTTTCCTAGCTTATTCACAAAAATCACAAAGGCATCGTTCTTATTGCTGTGTGTACCATAGGTCTGTACTTACCTGAAAGTAAAAAGTAGTTCACATATAAAAAAATCCCAAGAAGATTAAGAATAAAAACAATTAAGAATAGAAATTTTTTATAACTATTTTTTTATTTCTTTTCAGTGTCCCAGAATTCATTGTTTATGCACCACACCCAGTGCTGCATGCAATCCGTGCCCTCCATAATACCCACCACCAGGCTCACCCCACCCCCATCCCCCACCCCTCCAAAACCCTCAGTTTGTTTCTCAGAGCCCATAGTCTCTCATGGTTCTTTTCTCCCTCCAATTTCCCCTGACTCGCTTCTCCTCTCCATCTGAAAAGAAATTTTTTAAATGATGTCAAACAGGAAAGGCAACCATGTACACACACGCATATGCACACACATATATCCTGGCTGATGGGTACATATAGGAAAATTGGTTCCAAAAAAAAATTTGTTCAAAATAGTTCTAGAAATTCCCATCTGGATTTGAAATATGTTCTGAGCTATACGGTTGTAGCTTTCCTTTCTTTCAGGTGCTAGGGGCGCAGAGACAAATGGGTTTCAGTCCCTGCCCTGGAGGCAATGGGCAGGTCAGCAGATAATTAGGACACAGTGTGGTTATTGTCTAGCTCAAGAGAGAAGTCAGGCAATAATTCTGCACAGCAAATGTAAGAAGGGAAAGGAGAAATTAGGGAAAGCTCCATGGAGGACATGGAATTGGAAAGAGTTGACATATAAATAGGAAATCTATTTATAACTTTGCCAAGAAGAAAAACAGAATGAGTGGACAGCGCGGCAGTGCAATTACGACACAGAGCATATCTGGATAGAGAGGGGGGGCGCTGGAGCTGGATTGAGACGGGCCTCAAATGGCATGGGCATGATGTTGGAGGAGAATGGTACTTACATAAAGTTGGCTGCAGTGTGCAGGATGAAGTAGAATGAGGAGAGCCTAGAAACAGGGAAGTAAAATGAAACTCTCGTTACAGGCAGGTGAGAGATGAGCCCATAGGTAGAGCAGCTACAAAGGCATTGGTGACTTTTGGGGCCAGAGGAAGAGAAAAGATTTGACATCAGACCAGCACTCTCACCTGTTTCCCTGCATCTAATAAGATCTGGAACCAGGTGTGTGTGTGGGGGGGTGCGGTTTGCACAGGGAGAAGAAGATCTGGGCCCACAATAAATAGTTTTTAAATCTTTCCATATGTTTGGTGTTTCCCCTCTATTCTAGAATCTTGATAACTATTCGCTTTATTATCATTTTTAAAATAACTATTTTCTGTAAAAATTTACTTCTGTGAGTATTGATTTAGTTGGGCTCTGCTATTTGAAGTTCATGCTTGCATATGGGAATGTATGAAAATCCATTTATCATACTCAGTTTTCTTAAAAAAAAAAACTACCAAGAAGAGCAATTTTATTGGCTATTTACAGCATGATTTAAATAAAAAAAAACATGCAATCTAGAAAAATGGAAAACTTAGTTCCCTTCTTTAAAATTATAAACGTGGAAATCCTTTGTGTTGGCTGTCTGTAGTACTCAAGATTTTGAAAATAGGACAGGTGTGTAGAAGATAGTGGATGGGGGTTAAGAACTGAAACAATTTTTAAAAAATCCTCTCCTTGGTTTTGATCATTTTCTTTGTCGATCTGTTTTAGGAATGTTTACATGTTAAACACTTAAAAATAATGTGGCAGCTTTCAGCTTTCTTGGTGTGACTCTATAAAACCACTAATGCTGAGGAAAACACCAAGACAACCTTGAGTAGTTGTGGAATGCTTGCAAAGATTTCAGATGCAGTGTGTTTCTGCTGGTGATGGAGGGAAGGGCCTGTGGCCTCCTGGACTTTTCTCTTTATCAGACAAACTACAACTATGGAAAACATGGTGATACAGGGGATAAATTCTCATCAGTCACCAGCTGCCTAAAATATAGCTAGTGCATCGAACTGAAATAGAAAAGACGGCTCTGGAAATTAAGCTGTGTATTTTGAAATTGGTGCTGGGGTGTGGTAGTGGCAGATATCTTCAAGAGGTGGGGGAAAACTGTGAATAGAGACATCCTGGGTCAACAAATCTCCGTTTAACCCGGAAGAACCTGAAATGGGCATGTTGAGCAAAACAAGTTCGAGGAGATGAAAAGGTTACCCATACACTGAAGTAGTTGTAGTTCTAAGTTGCATTTTAAAATGTCTGAGAAGGAAAAAACAAAAATCAATGTTTGCTATGCTGGTACACACACCTTTCACCTCTGGGTAAATGCTTAGGTTCTAAGCCAAACCAATTTTGTGCGTTTTCCTCTTCAATTCCCAGGTCACACACAGCTAAACATTTTTACCTGACTTGTAGTGTTCAAGCCAAGAAACAAAGAACTGTAGAGTTCATTATAGAAGCAGCGTGCAGCAGTGTGGGAAATAACATGTTCGAGAAAGAAATGGTCTCTCGTGTTGGTAGTTGTGTTTCTTTTTTCTTTCTTTTTTTTTTTTTTTTAATTCTAGCCAAAATAGAAAGTTAAATCCAGTTGGACAGATGAGGCTGAGCTCTTAAAGAAGTCAATCAGGCAGCAGAAGGGTGCTTAAAATCCTCCTTATATCCTCTCTCGGCATCTTCTTCTGACTGAAGAAGGCACTGGACAGAGCAGGACTAAAATGCCAATGAGATCCACAGTCCAGGAAAGAAACTAATGGACCAATGTTACTTACTGTTCATGCTCTGCAGCCCATCTTATCCCCAATTTTAGCTTTCTTCATTTGGTGGACTCTATGATTAATTCTTACCTAGTCCTCACTAGTTTAGAGAAGATTTGTTTTTCTTGACTGGGAAAGATAGAGAGAAAAGACTTAGAGTGAACAGTTTGGGATATCTTGGATTTATGAGGAGGAGCTCCCCAGTTCTACAGTGTGGCCTTGGGAGGCCAAGCGTGTGGTGATCTACTGTTGCCTCCTCCCAGAATCCCACACGGCACTATGTCAGATAGGGTGAACTTCTTTTGTGAAACTCCAAAGGTGCTTTCAGAGCTTGAGTGGTCATTACCGTATAGTTTCTTCATCCACTGAAATTCTTGAGGAAAAAGTGCTCATGAGTCTACACTTAGGTTTTTTAGAAATTGAAAAATAAGAAGGGAACAAGAGTAGAAGAAATATTACTGTTTAGGAATTATAATAACTTGTTGGCCTAGAAACCCCAACTCTAGCCTCTATGGAAGGTTTTTTTTTTTTTTTTTTTTTTTTTCACTTTTTTGGGGGGGGGGCAGGAAGAGGGTGGGCAATAACTGTGATTATGTTACGTATGGTCCAGATGCTACTGTTGAACATATTAAAGAAGAACTTTTCCTATAAAATACATGAAATGATCCATTCCTGCATTGCTTTTTGATATATTTTGGCTAAAGAAGACCCTTAAGATAAAAGCAATTATAAATTAAATAATGCTCAGGGCTAGGTATAATTCTACAAAATTCAGTAGACCTGTAGATAGTTTCTCAGCACATGTGATTATAAGAGAATATTTATGATGATGTCTAAGTATTTTGAGGTTGATGGAAAATTTCTCCTAAGTTTAAAGGCCAGTACTTTCTGGGTAAAGAGACTCCTTCAAAAAATAGGAAAACAATATATTAAAATACATATGCTGTAAAGTTGCTTTTTTTTTTTTTTTCTGTGTCATTTCACCAAATCCAAGTAAGTCCTAGCCATTTTTTCTTTCCACTTTCATTGCGGCATCCTCATGGTAATTAAATATTAGTTGTGGTTCTTTGCATGGTATTAAATGATATTAGTAATTAAATTAGTAATAAAATCTTACTTCATTAAAATTTGGCATAGACACCAGGCTTCCCCAAAAGGTAAAAAATATGGACAAGGTTGTAGAAAACAATAATGATAAGTTGCAGGACTCTCCTGGATTTCTATAGCATCTGGTATATTTACCCTATTTCTGTGAAGTATCTTCATTTATGGTTAGGGAGAGGAACTGGATGTCAACTGGAAGAGAAAAGTGAGAACCATTTTAATTACAGTCACAAATGACACTAACTATCGAGATATTAACAAAGGGGCAAATGGAAGAGGAGGAATTAAAATCAACAATCTTACGAATTCAGACTGCAGTCAGGGGACATGGAAATGAGTTTTGAAAAGGAAGCAAATAAACAATCTCTCAAGCAGAAGTCATTCTAAATCAGAATCAAGCTAAAATGAAAAATACCCCAAGGCAGGTAGGGAAAAAGGAGTCCCTGTATGAGAAAGATGGCCAAATACATTCCTGTCAAAGATTTGTTTTGTCAATAAACATAGATAATATTATGCATAGGGCTTCTAGTTTTAACCCCTCTTCTTCTGGGACCCAGAAGGGGCATCCCAAGATCTTTTCATCAGCCACCAGGGGAGGATCTAGGGGAGAAGAATTGTCTTCTGAGACGGAGTAAACTGACAAGATGCAGATGGTGCGATTCAGCTTCTTCCACTCCCTTTTCCTTCGGATGGTCAGCTCAAAGACCTTCCAGACCCATGGAGACTACTTATCTATAGGGTGCTTTAGGAACACAGAATCGTTATTACAATCTCAAACCCTCGTTCCATCCATTCACCTAAAAATGGCTTTTTATAACACTGTTCTACCAGTCACTGACATTCCTGAGCAGAGTAGCCCGTTGTCTTGCATTTTATAAGATCCAGCATAAACACACTTGGTACACTGGTAAAGACAAGACACCAGATTGCGTCTAGCAGTCACAGGACTGGCACAGCTCAAGCAGGACCTGCGGGTTTGTAAGCTAAGCCTTGGCAAAGCGCTTCAACGGGATTTACAGCTGTCCTTGCGTAAGTTGCCATGGTAGCATGTTCAGGTAGCATCCTTAGTAGCATTTTAGATTTGTGATCTTCTACTAATAATGTCTAGAGAACTAAAGCACCTCTCACTGCCCGTTATCATCATCGTTATCACCAGCATCAGGAAACCGAAGAAATGATGGCTGAGATCACGAGACCAGGAGAATGGCTTCCTGGCAACACCAC
Source organism: Neogale vison (assembly GCF_020171115.1). Taxonomy (NCBI): domain Eukaryota; kingdom Metazoa; phylum Chordata; class Mammalia; order Carnivora; family Mustelidae; genus Neogale; species Neogale vison. The sequence goes on from NC_058091.1 coordinate 110,935,802, forward strand.
TTGGCCCTGAGATCTTGGGAGTTATTTTATCACTCTGGCTTTAGCTTCAGAATCTGTCAAATGGAGGTGGTGGGAAGAGTGCTCCCCTCATCGTGTTGATGTAAGGGATAGAGATAACATAAGTGAAGTGCTCAGAACTGTATTGCACATGGCAAGGATTTGATGGATGTTAACTATTTCTATTATTGCTCCTTAACGATTGCATGGTATACTAAGAATAATGGCCTGTCCTTGGAAAGAATTGTGCTACATTACGCATACAAAGTGTCGATTTTCTAATTTTTTAAATTCGAGTGTAGTTGACACCAAGGTGTCTTTTTTTCTTAATGATGCTTTATGAACATGTCTTTCAGGAAAAGATGATTTTATTTATTTCTCTCTTCATAGAATAGGGTCTTGAAATACAAAATTCATAACCACTTTCACAGAATTCTAACGTCGATCTTCCATAGAGACACAGTGTGGGGAAAAAAAGTGGCTGGTCTTCTATACAGTGTAGTCCTGGAAAAAGGGTTTTAATCTATTAATACAGTAAAAATATTCATGCTTTATGATCAGTTGCTTTTATGAGAAAGCAAGAAACACTTTGCTGTAATTTTGCCCTCATTTCATCAAGGCATTTAAAAAAGAGGTTAATCCTCACAGGTTTTAATTTAGTGAATTCTGATAAATTCTTGATGTTGCACAGCAGTAGTATATTAGTGATGAATTAATTTGGTATAACAATTGAGATATTAGAATTCTCCTATTAGCTCATGAATATATTCTCCTCCCATTGTGTGATACCTTGTATCTCTTCACTTTGCCCAATTTGTTTTTTGCTAAATAACGGTGATGACTAATTAATTAAAGTCAACAAATTCTCTATTAAACTTCCAGCATGTGTAGCACTTAAGATATGGCAACCAGGTTTACAAAAAATTAGTAAACACTTCTTAAGTGTGTGCTGCAGAAACAAATCAGTGTCCTGCTGAAAATATCGGGCTCCCAGTTCAACTTCTATGTCTCTTGCTTTTCTACTCTGATTTGACCTCAGTTTCCTCATCTATAAAATGAGAGTAATAATACTGTCTGTCTTAGAGGGTTATTTGAGGATTAAAGATACTATGAAATATATGTAAAATACATAGCAGGCCCTGGCATAGAGAAAACTGCCCACAGTAGTTAAGCTATCAATAATATCACATTTAAGTCACATTCAGAACTAAGGAATTCTTAGAAAAGAAAAAGAAGGTTTTAATGTCCTGATTTCAAAGCCCTGTAATAAGAATTCTGTTCTAAGAATTCACTTATTACTTTCCTTCCTGTTTTCCTTGATATCTCACTTGGCAGTTCAAAAAAAAATTATACATGCACACACACTTTTATATATATGTGTGTATATATATGTAAAAATACATCCTATATTTTGTAGGATATAGGATGTATATATCCTATACATCCTATAGGATATATTTTTCTAGCTCTGTGTGTGTGTGTGTGTATAATGTATGTATTTTTCTAGCTGTTTCTTAAATGTTTTCTCACCTACGTTTAAAAATTGACTCTGATTCTGATCTATCATGTATTAATTCTATAAACATTTTTTCATATCCCAGAAAGACTAATTTTGAAATTCTTGAGGAATATGCTTCATCCTGACATGACCAATTTCAAGGTTAATAATACCATAAACAATTCAATTAAAATGTGGACCTCTTTTAGCCAAAGATTAAAATCTTGATGTCTGTTTATAGAACCCAGCCTTCTTAAGAAGAGATGTTAAGTTTTTCCCATTGGTTCAAAAACTGGACCCATAAACAAAGGGCAGGGAGAGACCAGAGAGAGAGAGAGACACCACTCCATAATGGCACATGGCAGGGGTTTTTTCTTCTTTAACGATTGTATTTATTTACTTTAGAGAAAGAGAGCACAGAGGATGAGAGAGAAGCAGATCCCTGCTGAGCAGGGAGTCTGATTAGGGCCTTCATTCCAGGGCCCTGAGATCATAACTTGAGCCACAGGTGGGTGCTTAACTGACTGAGCCACCCAGGTCCCCTCACATGACAAGTTTAATGAGCAAGGGAAGTTACTTACAAGGCTTGTTTTGTGGCCACAAGTCAAGTAAATCTCTGCACCCACCTGCCAGAATCTTAAAAGTTTACAGAGCAACCTTAACCAGGTTCAATCATGTATACCTTCCAGATGGTCTTGATGCCACATTTCTTTTTTTTTTTTTTAATTTTTAAAAAATTTTTATTAACATTTAATGTATTATTAGCCCCAGGAGTACAGGTCTGTGAATCGCCAGGTTTACACTTCACAGCACTCATCATATCACATGCCCTCCCCAATGTCTATAACCCAGCCACCCTGCCTTCCCCCCAGCAACCCTCAGTTTGTTTTGTGAGATTAAGAGTCTCTTGTGGTTTGTCTCCCTCCCGATTCCATCATGTCTCGTTTATTCCTTTCGTACCCCCCAAACTCCTCATGTTGCCTCTCAATTTCCTCATATCAGGGAGATCGTATGATAATTGTCTTTCTCTGATTGACTTCTTTCGCTGAGCCTAATACCCTCTAGTTCCATCCATGTCCTCGCAAATTCAATGCCACATTTCTATTTCAAGGCTGTGGCCTAGGGGCATCTTCTGGGAGCAGGGAAGGCAAACAGAACCCACATTCCAGGGACAGGGGCAGGAGAGAAAAGCTTCTGATTGCTGGAGTCCAGCTCACTGGTCAACAGGTGGTCATGTCCTCTTTTTTTTTTTTTTTTTTTTAAGATTTTATTTATTTATTTGAGAGAGAGACAGTGAGAGAGAGCATGAGCTAGGAGAAGGTCAGAGGGAGAAGCAGACTCCCCATGGAGCTGGGAGCTCAATGCGGGACTCGATCCTGGAACTCCGGGATCATGACCTGAGCCTAAGGCAGTCGTCCAACCAACTGAGCCACCCAGGCGTCCCTGGTCATGTCCTCTTGATGGCCTACCCCAACATTTTATTTCTCATAACCTGCTATTATAATCTTTTACGTCCCCTTTTTTGCAGTGTACACGGAGTGGTCAGCAAAGGATTCCACTAGCATAGTGGTGGCTCCTTTGGTGGCTCTCTGGCTGCACTGAAGGCAGAGGCCAGAGCAACAGTACAGGTGCATGCAAGAGAAAACACAGATTAAAGCAATGATTTCCCAAATCAGTAATAATTTTTTTTTTTCCACTAAGAGCCCCATGATCCAAACCACTCACTGAGTTATTAAGATTCCTAAGCTTAGTTAGATCACATGGGGCATTTACTTGTGTCCTCGTGTGATTTACTAAAGATGGCACATTAATAGATTCATGAGGTATGAACATACAGCATTCTGTTTGGATAATGACACAAGTGACTCCTTGAGAGATGGTGGTACTATCTGAGACCATTTATTTTGGAAGGCAGCTTTACTCATCAGAGATACTTCAGTGTTCATTAAAGGCAGGCTTTGCTGGCTAATATTTAAGCTTGTTTGGTGGATTTAGTAGGGCTTATGTGTGTGTTATAACATCCTCCAAGCCTTGGAGGGAACAAAGATAGTGATGTAATGATCTCCCTAAGGACTGTACCAGTGGAATACGGAATGGTCCCCGCGGCCTCGAGGAGGGGGAATTTGGCCGCTTCGGGAATTTGGCCTGGGTGGCATACTGTACGTGTTGACCAGGTGAGACAGCACTGTCAGGCGTAAGGGCATGGACTCCAAGGAAGACATAGCAGACCAGAATTCCTACCTTTCCCCTCTTCCAATGGGGTGTGTTCCATGCCAGATAGAGTTTTAGTAGGTGCGGCTTGTAGCCAGACAATAGGATCCCAGTGGAGACTGAGTAGGTGCCCTTCGCCCAGGGGTACAAAGTACTCCTCCATCCCGCTGGGACATCTCATTGCAGATTCCAGTAGGTCATGCCTTTCACGGGCGTGATGTGGCTTGCTGCTCTCAACAGCATCCACAGTGATCCATGGTGAGGGTCAAGGCAATGTTTCCCTCGACTTCCATACCTTTATGGCCCTGGGTGCCTTGGCCGTGGTCTCCAGTGTAGCTGGCACAGCAACAGCAGAGCCGGACTTGCTGGTTGATCATTCAAATAAATGTATGAAATCTTGGACCAGTACTTTAGTCCACCCAGCCAAGGTCGTTTTACCTATTAGTAATTTAATCTGTTTTAATATTCTAGTTTTCTTTTTTTACCAACCCTGTTTGTGGGTTATAGGGGAGATTGAAACCTCCATTTGATGTCCTATGGGACTTTTTTTTTTTGGCCCAGTCTTGCATACTATGACTTTTGAAACATGACCTTTGATCATTCTCTAGTTGATGAGGGTATTTTTACATGGTACTCAGCTTCTTTAATTTCCTGATTTGTATGGTGACTGGAAATCCTGGGTTGGGCTAGACAGGGTTCACACACACCAGGGTGTATTTACAACCCTCACTCAGTGGGAAGGAGCCAAAATAATCCATTTACCAATCCTTCACCAGTTGAAAACTCTGGTGAATGGCCCCAGACTCCTTTGGCAGTTGCCTGGGGCATTGTTGAGAATACACAGGACATGCTGGCACTGCATTAACCACGTCACCAGATTTCAAGGACAATCTGCCATCTTTGGCAATATGCCATCTCATCCAGGTGCACCATGGCCGCTCTTCACACGCACCCGACCTATTCTACAGGCACACCTCAGAGATACTGCAGGTCTGGCTCCAGGCCACTGCAGTCAAGTGAATATTGCAATAAAGCTAGTCAATTCAGAGTTTTTGGCTTTTCAGTGCATATAGAAATTACGTTTACACTCATCTGTAGTCTATTAAATGTGCAGTAGCATTATATCTAAATATATATATATATACCTTCATTAAAAAATACCTTATTGCTAAAAGAAAAAATGCTAACCATCTTCTGAGCTTTCAGTGGGTTGGAAACATTTTGCTGGTAGAAGCTTTTTTGTCTGTGTTGATGGTTGTGGATGGATTGGGGTGGTGGTTGCTGAAGGCTGGGGTGACTGTGGCAATTTCTTAAGATAAGACAATGATGAAGTTTTCTGCATCGATTGACCCGTCTTTCATGAAGGATTTCTCTGTAGTGTGTGATGCTGTTTGATGGCATTTCATCCATAACAGAACTTCTTTCAAACTTGGAGTCAGCCCTCTCAAACTCTGTTGCTGCTTTATCAAGGAAGTTTATGCAGTATTCTAAATCCCTTGTCGTCATTTCAACAGTCTTCCCAGCTTCTTCACCGGGAGTAGATTGCATCTACAGAAACCACTCTCTTTGCTTATCCTTAAGAAGCAAGTGCTCATCTGTTCGAGTTTGATCAAGAGATAGTAGCAATTCAGTCCCTTCTTCAGGCTCCACTTCTAATTCGAGTTCTCTTGCTGTTTCCACCACATCTGTAGTTATTACCTCCATGCCTGAAGTCTTGAACCTTCCTTTTGTAAAAACAAAAACAAAAACAAACAAACAAACAAAAAAAACAGTGTCTGTGAAGTGCAATAAAACCGAGCCATGACTGCATCTCCTGAAGGGCTGGCCAGTGGCTAGGACTTGTACCCAGGATAGTGCAGCCACTTCCAGATTGCCAAAGGGGTGTCAGTGCCCCCTGAGGAGGGATGTGGAAAACCAGAAGGACTGTCTCAGGCTCTTGCAAGCAAGCCCATATATCCCCTGTAGATCTTGACCCCACCAGGACCCACTCAGGATCATCCATCCCTTGACTTTGTAACATCCATGCCATAAGTTAACCTCTGTAGAACAGCCCGACTGTCACTGCAGAGGATTAACAAGGGCTGGGGCTCTGAGCCATCACCAGCCCAGCTGCTCTGAGCTCAGCCCACTGGCTGCTGCAGTTTGCTCCTTCCAGACGGCACTGTGTACATGGCTAGGAACTGTTGCTCTATGAGGGGATATAGGTTTCTCTAGGAGGGCTATGAGGTTTCTGCCCCCTTCCAGAGCTGGGACCCAAATCCTAGTGGTAACTCTCTCCTTCTGTTGTTTTTATCAGAGCACTGAACCCATATTCTCAGGAGTCACAGACACAACTCCCTTTTTAGACAGTAGTCTTGCTTGAGAGATGCACAGAGCTTTAATATGCATCACCAGAACTTTTGCCTTCTCAAAGGTGGCTTGCTACTCTTGATACCCTGACCCACGTGTGCCTTTTCCTTACCAGGCAGAGAAGAGGATGGAGACACTGTGCCAGGTGGGGACTCAAAGTCCTCCCAAACCCCCAAATACCAGCAAAGGCTGTTTCTCTTTTGTGTTCTTAAGGGTTGGTTAGGCTTGTATCTTATCAGTCATGGCATTGGGATAACACATGCCTTACCTGACCTAATGACTGCCAGAACTTTATGGTGGTGCCGTAAAACCTTCAGTGTTCTGTGGGTTCACTGTCTGTATTTTCCCTCGCAAATATTCCAGCAAAGCCTGCAAAGTGTCCTGCAGTACAGGCAAGTCTTCGCCTGTTAACCTTAAATCATCAATGTGATGAGCCTGTTTCACGGAGGGGGGAAACAGGGACAACTCTTGTTGTCATCTCATGGAATTCATTCTTACTCGGTTCGGGGATTTTAGTTAGCAAACACCTGTATTCGTCAGTAGTTTCCAGGAATCTCCTTGAAGATGAATCCTTTCTCTAGGAGCAGTTTTGCAAAAGCATCAGAGTAAAACAGTAATTGTCTGATAAAAGGTCATTACAATGCAGTCGGCAAGGGAGTTTGGTGATTTCTGTTTAAAATTACAATGTTATATCAGGACGGATCAGATTTTTAGGAATTTCCTATAAATAGCCTCTAAAAAAGTTGAGCATCGCTTCTTATTTGATAGTGTTTCCCATGAAATTGAACATTTACACAAAATTGCAGAGGTGTAAAAAAAAAACTAGTGCTTTTAATAGAGAAGACTCAGTTTCTGTAAGTAATCAAAGACGTGATAAAGATAAAACAGAATTGTTTTCTAGGCAGATTACATTAAAGGTAAAGAAATTTTGTTTGCTGTTTTTTAAGAGCAGACCAATAATCTAAGAAAACTTTGTCCTTTTAACTGAAAGAAACCCAAATTCTAATTTTGTACCACCGTACCTTCGATATTAAAATTCTTCTTTTTTTCTTTTTAACTTAAATCCATTTTAATCTTAGCTTGGCTACATATAAATGACTTTCTCATTATTTCTTTTTCACAGACCTGCAATTTTCTATATCCATTTAGCTTTTGTTCTATTTTTTTTTTAAATCCAAGAACAATCATTTTATTTTAGAACAAAATTACTTTCTTTTTTTCTCTTTAAAACAAAACATGTTCCTCATGTCTTTCCTTATCCCCCCTCCAAAGAAAACATTCTGTTTTCCTTACCCACTCTTTGTAGACAGTCATTTTCTTTCATCCTTATTTCTAGCAGTTTTGTGGTGGGCGGGAGGGGGTGGGGGTTGTTGGGGGGGACCTTAACTCCTTTAGGAATCAATTTTCACAATACTCCCTGGCAGTGGCAGAACACTACAAACATAAGCACATTGACATGCAAACAGACCCATAGCTTTCATTCCCAAACTGTAGCCCTTAATGAGTAACCTTATGGAGACTCGGGACTAGATTTGGGAGCAAGGGAGTTTCTCCAGCAGTCTGTATTTAAAAAGACCTCTTTCCTCCTCCTCTTGTTTACTTCAGTCCCTCTGGGCAGTGTTTTGGTTATCTCCTAGAGTGCTAACATTTTCAAGACATGATAAGATTTATAATTTCAAGGGATGGAGAAAGAATGCAAGGTTTCTCTTAGGGGTTTCAGGGTATAGTTCTGTCTTATCAGAAGTTTGGTGTGTTGGAGGGGGGGGTGCCTGTGAGGCTCAGGTCATGATCCCAGGGTTCTGGGATAGAGCCCTGCATGGGGCACCCTGCTCAGTGGGGAGCCTGCTTCTCCCTCTCCTGCCTGCTGCTCCCCATTTGTGTTCTCTCTTACTCGCTCGCTCACTCTCCGTCAAATAAATAAGATCTTTAAAAAAGAGAAAGAAGTCTTGGGTGATTGCTATTTCAAGTTTTCCTTTGTATTCCTTATACGAAGGAAAATGGGTCATGGGGCACTCTGTCCATTTCCTGTCCATTTCCTCTCTGTCCACTCTGTCCATTTCTTCATCAAATCACCACAGCACCCTTCTTTTCATTTTTATCATTGTTTTTCAGGGATTTCACCTCCTTTCATCCCAATCAGGTCGTCACAACCATTTGGGGCATAGTCCAAGACAATCTGTTCTTTCCTAGGTTTGCCAAATGACACACTAACGCCTTCAATTATCCTGCTCTCCCACCTTGTCTGCTAGCCCCAAAGCCAGCAGAGGAGTGCACGTCTACACGTCCTTCTTTAGTCTTAGCACTTCTCACTTTCTAACTTGCACCTCTAGTTGAGACTCTGTGTCCGGCTGAGCTGTCCACAGACGCCAGCCCCCTGCGGCAGCCCTGCATTTCTCTCTTCTTTGCCACAGTGCTTGATGCACAGTTCCTCAAACAAGCGCATGAGACAGCCTGCATTTTCAGGGCTTCCCCATATTTATGTGGCCATCCACAAGCATCTGACACATGCCTACCCCCTCTTCATAGAGGGCTATGGCCAGTGTGAGATTTCCCTCTCAGATGCCTCTTTCCTAAGATCCATTTCTTCCTTCCCCTGGCTGACTAGACAATGGTTGGTTTCCATACTGGCCCTGTACACAGAGGCCAAAGGAGAGAATTAGGAAAGAGGCAAACTAATCCAGATTGTTAGGTGGCAAGTTAGGGAACTGACTTATGAGGCTTGTTTTGGGCAGCTGCAAGACAAGTAGATCTCTGCATCTGCCCGCCACATTTTAAATGTTTATACAGAGACCTTAACCAGGCTCAGTCGTGTATACTATCCAAATAGCTCAAGACCACATTTCTATCTCAAGGCTGTATCCTTGGGGCATCCTCTGAGGGTGGGGTAGGGAAGTGGATCACAGGGTCCAAGGACAGGGGAGGGAATAAGAACACCCTGATTGCTTGGGTCCAGCTCACAGGTCAGCTGGTGGTCATGTCCTCTTGATGACCTCTCCTCCAATATTTCCTTTGCCCAGAAACTAAGGAGAGGCTAATAGGAGGATGGGAAGGTCCTGTTCATGTGCATTAAACTGAAACCATCTTTCCCTTTCATCTTTTTATACTAGGCAGCCACTACTGTCTCTTTGTATCTTGTGTCTCCAACAAAACCTCCAAGGAGGAAAAAACTATATTAGAGAAAAGCCTCTTACTGCTGTCAGCTGCTGTAGTTATCGGCTTCCCACAGTTGTGGGGCATCTGTGCTCCCGGTTCCTGGACAGGCTCCCCAGTAATCGTCAGGAGATGCATTCTGCAGAGGAGAGCTGACAGCTAGAGCCGGGAGGAAGGGCAAAATAGTTTTAAAAATACATGTTCCTGGTTTTCACTTCTGCTCTCTATTCTGCTGAAGCAGAAAAATATTCTTCGTTACAACAGAAGAGCAAGGCGAGATGGCCTGTGGATCTCACTGGACAAAGCCACAGAACATTTCACCTTAACAGATCTCAATGCTTTCCCTGAACTCACCAGGTAGCATTGCCCCACCTCCCATTTGCAGCTTGACCCCTGCCTGCAACCATATGGTGTTGTTGTAGCTCGACCCCTGCAACCAATGGTGGTGTCATGTGTTTATCTCTGGTCTGCGTCTTCCTCTGAGGTGGTATCATGATGAAAGCCAAGGACCTGGGCCTCAGCCTGCCAGCTTTCTGGCCCATCTCTATCACTGCTTAGCTGTGTGACCTTGGGCAAGTGTTTAAGCCTCTCTGCATCCCAATTACCTTTTATATATATTGAGAAGAATAACACCTACTTTACGTGAATGTTGTGAAGATCAAATGAGTAGGGGCACTTGGGTCGCTCTGTTGGTTTAAGCATCTGCCTTCCACGTGGGTCCTGATCCTGGGGTCCTGGGGTCCTGTGTCAGCCTCCCTGCTCAGCGGGGAAAAGAGTGCCTGGTACACATGAAGTGCCACCCTAGGCTTTGTTTCATTCTTGGGGATAGAGAGCAGGTTTTAACCAGTGCCTCTAATCTCCAGAACCAAGTGTAATGACTGGCATACAATAAGTATCTGATGCAGTCCTCAAAGACAAAGGTATCCAGTGTCTCCAAATGGCAAAGACCCCAGGTAGGCTTCGATGGCAAAAGAAAATTGTATATTCGTGTAACTTCAGAAAAACAAAATGTATAAGAAACATAATGGGAAAAAGAGAAAAGAAAAAAAAAAAAAACACCAAGTTTTCTGTAACAGGAAACAGAGTCTCAGTGGGATCTCCTTTCTATCAAACTAAAATGTCCTAGTAACCGGTCTTTCAGAATCCCCTCCTGAAAATACAGCAGCAGGCCAATTAATTAGTAGGAAAGCTTAGTCAAAAGGACAATGCTACCTGGAGAACTAAGCAATTCAGTCAGCCTCGCAGCATTTAATTAAGCCACAGACCAAGGAACAACTTGGTTTGGTAATTTAGAGCATACATTTCCACTGGAGCGTGTTTTCTGATTCAGGCCTTCTCTATGGCTGCTTTTCTGCTGCTTGGATGTGCTCTGAAACAGAGGCAAAAACCGCATGCTCTGCCCACACGGTGGGTCCAACAGGGATATACGGCCAGACTCTTACACGTATTTATTAGGGAAATTGGAGCCTATTTTCAGACACAGATACTGATTCATGGCACATTAGCACTTGTAATCACTTTTCAGGAAACAGTCCGTACAATAAATGGGAAGCTAGAAGAAGGACCCCTTTGGTAGTGTGGGATTGATTGCCTTACACAGTTTGGCAGCCAGTAGGACAGTTTCTGCTGTTTCTGGAAACGTACCCGAGATGAGCTGCACCCTAGGGTAAAGCAGCTGCTTCTCTCTTTGCCAGCCCTAGAGGCCCGGCCCTGGTGTGTGGGGAGGCTCCACACCACTGCAGAGGGCCTGCTGCCCATCTGCGCCTGTGCACCTCAGCCCACAGCGCTCCAGGTGCACCCAGACACGAACTCCCACGGTACCGCCAGAACCACTCTGGATCAGAGCACCGCCTGTCCTGCCAAGGTCCAGAGGGATTCGATAAAAGTGAGGCCATTGAGAAAGGTTCATTTTGAAAGAATCCGCTCTAAGGCAAATAGAAAGCCATACTCTGTGTTGGGTGCCAATTGAAACTCCACAATGGATAGCTCTGACAAAGAATGAAATTTATTAAATTTGTTGCAGCATATCCAATCCCTGGAGGAAAAGGTAAATTCCCTGGTGACAGGCAAAACTGGCTTCCTTAAGAAATCATGGGCATCCTAATTCAGATGTAGTCGCGGGAGGGGGAAAGAGGAAAGCCTCAGTAGGGGGATCTCCCATAGTTCACTGACTAGTGTGCAAGGCTCACAAAGATAAGAGTGTGGCTCACGTTGTGATTCTGCTAAAAAGGCCCTCCCTGTGTACCCACAGCTTAGCTGGGAAATCGGTCCTTTCTCAATCCCCAGAAGAGTCTCGCTTCTACCTCCCACCCAGTTTTCTCAGGAGAAAGAGTGCCAAATGAGAATCATTTGGCAAAGGGGATGAATATCAGGATGGGAACATCTGATTTAAGAAGAGGCTTATGTGGAAACCCACCCACTGTTTTGAGAAGCCATAAGACACTAGATATTTATTCCCAGAACCAAATGATGAGATGGGCTTTGTGAGTCTAAAAGGATCATAGATGCCAAGATAAAAGAGCAATAAAAAAAAAAAAGTCCCAACTGGGACACCTGGGTGGCCTAGTAGGTTAAGCATTTGCCTTAAGCTCAGGTCATGGTCCCCAGGTCCTGGGATCGAGTTCCACATTGAGCTCTCTGCTCAGCAGGGAGCCTGCTTCTCCCTCTCCCTCTACATGCTGCTCCCTCTGCTTGTGCTCTCTTTCTCTGACAAATAAATAAAATATATACTTTTTAAACAATGCCCCACCCTATAAATTAAGAAAGAGAGAGAGACTTAATGAAGGCATTGGAAAGTCTAAATTACTTTTGTAAAAAAGTGAATTGAAAGGCACTTAGGCCTCCATATAAGTAATAAAATTTTTCAGAATTTGATTTTTTTTAAAATCTCAATTTCAAAATGTACTTAAGGGACTTCAGTCAGAGTTATGATAGTTTGTTGTCTTGCGTTCTGTTTTGTTTTTTTTTTTCTCATAGAGGACAGATGGGAGGGTGGAAAATATATAAAAGCATTAATAATGGGATTGATGAGGTTTAAACTGCCTAATATTTATTGGGTGACCATAAGCTGTGTAAAACTAAATCTGATTCTGTAGGATGGGAGCTTAGCAAGTAGTTCATTGTATTAATGGTTTTTAGGCACTACTAGATAGTAGGTAGTAGAAAAACAAGCATAGCTCAACACTTGTCCCTACAAAAGTGAAGCCATCTTAGCATTCAAAGTGCCATAAGATATGTGAAGGCGAGGGGCACCTGGGTAGCTTATTCCATTAAGTGTCTGCCTTCAGCTCAGGTCATGATCCCAGGGTCCCAGGACACAGTCCCACACTGGGCTCCCTGCTCAGCAGAGAGCTGGCTTCTCCCTCTGCCTCTGCTCACCCTGCCTGTGCTCTGTGCTCTCCCTCTCACTTGCTCTCTCATGTAAATAAGTAAAATCTTAAAAAAAAAAAAAAAATGTGTGAAGCCTAAGAGGTTCAGGTAGAATTCTGTGAGAGCACAGGGAAGGACGTCAATGTAGATTAAGTGCATTTGAGCTGCTTAGCAAGGGACGTGCAGATAGAAAAATAGATAAAGGGGCACCTGGGTGGTTCAGTGAATTAAGAGCCTACTTTTGGCTCAGGCCAACATCCCAGGGCCTGCTTCTCCCTTTCCCTCGGCTCCTCCCCATTCTCATGCAAACTCTTGTGTGCATGCTCAAGGTCTCTCTCTTTCTCTCTGAATAAATGAATAAAATCTAAAAATAAATAAATAAAAGGAAAAGACATAGAGATAGACTAATGAGGAAGCAACCATGCAAAGGAGAAAATCAAGACAAGAGCAGAGAGACTGTTAGCAGTCTGGTGGCATCCTCCAAAGACAGGATGTCAGAAGTAGAACAGAAGGAGAAGAGCCTGGGAAAATAATAAGAACTTTATTCTCCAGGAAGATACCTGGGGTACTAAGAGATATATTCGAATATATTTGTTATATTAGAAGATATTTGTCTTTGCTTTTGTTTTGTAACAGGGTAGGGACACAATTAGAAAATGCTTTGAGCAAGAGCTTCGATTGTTAATGGGAATCATATACCAATGATACCCCAGAGAGCAGTCAAGCCCAGGAGCCTAAAGACAGTTCCATGCTTCACCCTTTTGATCTGGGGCTGGAGAGGGTACACCCTTCCACCCTGCTGACTGGATAACAGTTGCCATATTTTCTGGAGAGGTCATCGTGTTCTTGATCAAGTGGGGGGCCGGGCTTCTTCATCCCGCTGGAGAAGACCTCCCGAAGAAGCTGGACATTGTTTTGAACTTCTGTTCAAATTCGAACTTGGGCAAGTTACTGGACTTCTGAATATTGCAGTTTTCTTCTCTTGTGAAGAAAGTTCAGCACATTGGTTGGCATATGGTAAAAAGACAATAGGTAGTAACTATGATTACGAAGCGGAATTATAAAACAGTAAATTCACTTTGAGCCCATGATTTTTTTTTTTCAGTAAACCAATGTGTAATTTGATACACAAACAGAGCTATTCACATGTATTCTAAGGAAGTCTCACCACAAGTAGGTAAAGCATTCACATTTAAACATTGGCTTAGACCAGCTAAGTGTGTTCGGGCAGAGTGACATTACCTACAAGACTGAGCTTTGCATGTATTCCCCCATCAAAATGCAGCACCATATGATACTATAGTCTGTAAGCCCTTACCTGAAAAGATAAAAAACAGAACAAAACAAAAACAAAAGCAAAAAAAAAATCAGCCATAACTCATGGGCTGCTGGTTGGTTATTCCACAAAAGGGGACCTGGAAAGATGCCTTTTTCTTTTACCCCAAATTACTCTTGCTACTGTTCCATGTAAGTAATGAAGAAGCTCCGATCCGCATTGTTCTTAAGATTTATATTTGGAGGCTTGTCAGAAGCAAAGTAGAACGGAGCATCTACCACCATGCATCTTCCCTGGCATTGCTGGCCTGCGGCAGAATCCCAAGATTTTCTTTGTTGTCCCTCATTCTCCCACCTACCCTTCCTCTCTTCTTTCTGGCACGCTGCCTCTAGGCGTATGCTTTACATGTAGTCATCCTATTTTTTCCACTACTTTTGCAATCCAGCTCTCCTCTGGACTTTACCAGGCAATGAAAATAATTGATCCCTGTTGTATTCTTGGTAAAGGTCAGAGAATGGAATCCTAACAGCTGACTCGATCTGCTTGACTGTGAGCGTCGCGATTCCCCACACTGGCACCTTGAGAGGGGTGCACACTGTCAGAATTCAGACAGTAAGCTGGTCCGGACATTCAACAAAGACCCGATAGGCATCACATAAAATTGGGCATGGAGCCCTAGTGACTGCTTTTCAACATCTGGCCCCTTCTCTGAATCTTTCCAAAAGGAATATAAATGCAAACCGAAGCAGGACTTCTTTCTCCTGACACTGTGTAGATGGCTCTCAACGATAACTTGGGTTTATTTAGATTTATATGAACATTGCCATTTAACCTGGTAGTTGCCTAAAGGAGCTTCCTGAAATGTCTGGTCACTGGTGTATAACCAGTTATTTATGTGTTCTGACTTAATCTTCTTCATTTAAAACCTGGAGAGGGGATGCCTGGGTGGCTCAGTGGGTTAAGCCACTGCCTTCGGCTCAGGTCACGATCTCAGGGTCCCGGGATCAAGCCTTGCATCGGGCTCTCCGCTCAGCAGGGAGCCTGCTTCCCCTCTCTCTCTGCCTGCCTCTCTGCCTGCTTGTGACCTCTCTGTCGAATAAAAAAATAAATAAAAATCTTAAAAAAAAAATTTAAATTTAAAAAAAAAGTGGAGAGAAGAAGAAGAAGAAAAAAGATCATTATACTACTTTATGGTAGCTGCAGAAAACCAGCAGGGAGGATTGCGATCTGTAAGAAAAACACTGAAGAAATAAAATAAGGCTTGGATTTAACAAATGGAATTGGCAGGAAATTGTAGAAAAACAGCATTAAGAGTACAGTTATTCATTGAAAATGAAAAAAATTATTAAAGTTGACAATTAAAAAAAACACATAACACCTTTGGGGAGTAATAAGATGCTCAAAGAAAGCTTTAGAATTTATGAGTTCTTACTTTGGGTTTGTTTGCCCAAGAGGCATACATGTTTAAATAACCCATAGGGATTGAGATCTACTAGTTCCCAGGATGAAGAAGTCTGGAGAAGAAATTCTGCCAGAGGAAAAAGAAATGACTTTGCTCCTGCAGAGAGTGTTAGGAGAGAGAACATAAACTAGCGTCTGAGCCTGACTGTTGCGAAGTTCATTTGTGGTCCAGTCCCCCTACTGGCTCTATGAGCCTGCCTTCCTGCAGCAGCCTCACAGTCGGCCCCTCCTTCCAAACCATCCTCCACCCCATTCACATATCTTCTTAAAATAGTACTCTCTTGTGACACTGCCCTCCCCAAGAATGACTTTCATGTGTACTCCGAGATTCTGTGTGATGTCTCCACGCCTTACCCCTGTCCGGCCTGAGCTCAGACTCTTTCCCACTCTGACCTATTGGAGTCTGGCCTCTCTTTCTTCTTATCTGTTACCTCCAGGCAACCCAGCATAGGTCTACCTAGGTTTTGGTAAAACAAGATACTTAATTAAACGCTTCCACAACTAAAGGAAGGAAGCAAAGGAATCCTGCCCCTGCTGCCCAACGTGGCTTCCGCCTAACATGGTATCTCAGTTCTGAAATCTGGGCCTCCTTGGTACCTTGGCTCATTCTTGTTCCATCCTGCTTCTAAAAAACAGGCTGCTGAAAAAACAACAGAAACAAATAAGGATGAATAAATAAGAAACGATTAGCCTAGGGAAAGGCTAGCATTAGATAACTTTTCTTGACAGTTCGTTCTTAATCGTTCTTTTCCTTTTATGTTTCTAGAAATTGTGATTTGCCCCTTCCTTCCCTTGTCTCTCTCTCTTTTAAAAAAGATTTTATTTATTTATTTGAGAGAGTGAGTGAGAGAGAGAGAGCACAGGAGCAGGGGCAGGGGGATAGGGAAAAGCAGACTCCTAGCTGAGCAGGGAGCCCATGCGGGGCTCAATCCCAGGACCCTGAGATCATGACGTGAGCCGAAGGCAGTGGCTTAACCGACTGAGTCACCCAGGCACCCCTCTTCCTTTCTCATAATCCTTTTTTGTTTTATTATTATTTTTTTAATATCTTCCTCTGTTACGTATCTATCCTACTTCCTCCCACATTAATTCTGGAGCCTCTTGCTTCCTACTTTCAAGTACTCATTCTGACAGCATTGTAGGAGCTCCAAGTTACAAAGGAGATGCTATTTACCTGTCCCTTTTTAATTGTCTTATCACCAAAAGCTGTGTGTGCCAGACATCCCAGGTGCAGTGAGACCAGACTGTCAAATGAGGCTAGAATGAGCAGCAATTCCACAGTTCCAGAGGAAGTCCTGCCAAGAAAATAACTTGGGATCCAAGTAGAGAATGTTGCCATCACAAACATTAGACCAGAAAGAAACTGAAGAGTTTTAAAAAACTGGAAACCTGTATAAATACTATGTAAAAATCCCCCATGTTTAAATCCACAGTAAAAACCCATCCAACTCTTGATTTGGGAGCAGCTTATCATAAGGAAAGAGAATCACAGTTCTACTCTTTAAAAAAGAAAAAAGGCTGGGCGCCTGGGTGGCTCAGTGGGTTGAGCCGCTGCCTTCGGCTCAGGTCATGATCTCAGGGTCCTGGGATCGAGTCCCGCATCGGGCTCTCTGCTCAGTAGGGAGCCTGCTTCCCTCTCTCTCTCTCTGCCTGCCTCTCCATCTACTTGTGATTTCTCTCTGTCAAATAAATAAATAAAATCTTAAAAAAAAAAAAAAAAGAAAAAAGGAGGTAGAATCAAGTTCTGTAAAATCATCACATTTTCTTCAGGAATTAAATGACTATATAATGTCTATTGCTATTAAATGCATAACATGTTTATGATCAAGCATGTTAGCACCTCTGATGAGGCCAATATTAGCATGACAACACACTGATGATTTTAACTTCATATTCACCAGTCCCATCTAAGGCACAGCGTTCTCTAGAGCGTGTTGAACCATTTCACACTGAGCATCCATGTCAGGGTGGCAGCTCTAGATATCCTGTACTCACACGATACAATATTTTGTCCCCGTATTTTGTTCAAAACATAAAGCGATAAGTAGATCTAAGGAAAAAGGGAAGATAGCTAGAACGCTCTAGTTGTTTGGGGACGGGTGTGCAGTACATATGATAGACATACGTGCCTGTCTTACCTCTTCCCTTCAAGGTTATGCTGCTTGTTTTTCAGTTTCTCAGAGGACTTTGTGCCTAGATTTTTAACCTGTAGAGTGGAGAATTACAGTTACGTGAAAAGGGTTGGCAACACCCCTTCAGTCCCCAAATGAATTAAAGTTTCCTCTGAGTTGAGGAAATAATGGGAAAACTTCTAAAATATGGATTCTGTTTTAAAAATAAAATAAATTATGTCAGCATTCAACACCATTTCTCATGGAAGAAACTATTGCAGTAGGGGGGAAAAAAACCCCAAATAACGAAAACAGAGCCTATCATGTAGCAGGGATCAAGCCGTGTTGCCTCACAAATGTTGATTTACTGAAATTTGGTAACAGCCCAGCGACAGTGTAATTGCCCATCACCCCCCCCTTTTTTTTTTGCTTTTGAGAAAACTGAGGCTCACAAAGGTCTAGGTTACAGAGATGTATGATAGAGTCAAGATTTAAGCCCAGCTGCCCCAGACTCCAGATCCCATACTCTTTTTCATGATTATACCTCTTCAAATACAAACTTGTGTCAATTTCTTCTCTAATAAACCAAACTGTTCTTGTGGATGAAAGTGATTTATATGTTTGCCTAACTATCTGTTTGAATCTTTTCTATAACAGAAGTTCCAGTTAATATATGTCCTCTCAGGGTCTCAATGCAAGGATTCTTATTTTCTATTGTTGAGGGAAGGTAAGTTTAAAGCACAAAGTAACTCTCAGAAACTTGCTTGAAGGAAAATAAGAGGTGGAGATTTGAAGTCTCAGTGTGTTCTGTTGCTTGGGTGGCTAAAACTTACAGTAGCCGTAAAACTTAGTTTCTGACAGTACTTTTTATATTGCAACTGAAACCTTCTTCTTTCCTCCAAGTCCATTGCTTAACCATTCTCCAGCAAATGAATTTTCATTCAGACCTTTTTACATTGTTACATCTTGATAGATTGGTTTCAGGTTCGACAGTCCAATGGCAATTCTTACAGATAGGTCTCCCCCAAGGGAGTCATTAGCTTTAAACACTAGTATACTTTCTGGATAAGTGTTTGGTTTTAACTCTCACAGTGTAGTTGTTTATTTACTTATTTTTAATTAAAGACTGTACCTTCAGGACTGGTGCACGGTTTTTGCTGATAATAATGACACCGCTGTATGAGAAATAGTTTAAAAAAATCATTCTGTCCCGTTTTCTTTATTTTTACAAGCATAGTCCCTCTTTCTACTCCACACTACCTTCTCCACAACACTCCGTATACAAACACATCCCCTACCCCTCTAAGTGAAATGTTTCCATTTTATGTTCATTCCCTTTTTTGTGGTCTATTTGTATCCCCCTCCTCCTTCATAAGAAGAAAGAAAAAGGGAGCTGGCTAATGAAATACTAAAATAACTGGAGAGGGGTGCCTGGCTCAGTCTGTAGAGCAATGGATTCTTTTTTTTTTTTTTTTTTAAAGATTTTATTCATTTATTTGACAGAGAGAGATTACAAGTAGGCAGAGAGGCAGGCAGAGAGAGAGAGGAGGAAGCAGGCTCCCTGCTGAGCAGAGAGCCTGATGTGGGACTCGATCCCAGGACCCTGAGATCCTGACCTGAGCCGAAGGCAGCGGCTTAACCCACTGAGCCACCCAGGCGCCCAGAGCAATGGATTCTTGATCTCAGGGGTTGTGAGTTGAAGCCCATGCTGGGCACAGAGTTTACTTAACAAAACAAACAACCCTGGAGAGGAGGGCCCTGTCTGGGGAATCACTGTGTAACACAAGGACATTTCAGAGGTGACCTCTCAAAAGAGTGTCCAGCTTTCCACCCAAGAGAGTGTCACTAATAATATGCATTGAAACAAATCACAAAGGAGGTAGGCAGCCTCGCATGGAATAAAGAGATCATTTTGGAGTTATAGAGCTTGGAACTGCCTTACACATCACATCTCTGAGAAAACCACTGAAGTGATACCTGCACACACCAGGGGCCCTAATACAGCTTTCACTCCCTGGAAAAGGTGTGGGCCTCAGTAAAGTCCCATTTTTTCAAAATAACCAAAATCTCAGGGTAGCCCTTTTAGTGGATCTCCGACAAAAATCAAAAACAAAACCCCCAAAACAACAACAACATAGAAAAAAAAAAATGAAGGGCCAGTGTTGTTCATTGCCCCTCCCCCTTCGTAATCCCATAGGAACTGATTTCCTTTCAAACCTTAAGAGTTCAGCCCAGACTTTTCCTCCGCAGCCACAGCTCTCACACCCAGCCCATTCAGTTCTCCCGCCCTGTTCTTTGCTTTTGTGACGCGAGCTTTGGCTAGGTTTTGCAGCTCGGACATGCCAGGCCCTGGGGTGTTTGGATGGTGGCGAATGGAGGTGTGCTTTCCTGTCCCCGTAAACCTCCTCTCCGCCTTGCGCTCTCAGCCTGGCTACAAACTGGGGGCCTGAGCAGCCTGAGACGGGAGAGCAGTCTCTCTGGCTGGTGGCTCTGCCTTCCCAGGGTGCCGGCCGCTGGCTAGCAGACCTGCATCTTGCTGCATCTCCCTTGCTGCCATGTCACACGGTGGGCAGGCTGGGTGGTGTGCGACTGTGCAGGGCACAGCCATTCTGAGAATCCCTTTGTCATCTTGCTAGTGCACGCAGCCACACTGGATTTTCTTAGTTTACTTCTGCCCATTACTGGTATTTACACACCTCGGGACCACAGTGGGGGTGGGTCTGGCCCAGAGTAAACGATTTCAGTGGCCCTAGCTAAACTCGGAGGATTAATTGTGCTGCATATGATCAGAATGAAAGGGGGGTGGTGGGGAAGGGTTGAGTCATCCTCATCATTAATGTGAGTGAGTGATTATAGACCCTTTCCCAGGAGAAAAATCAGTTAGTAACCGGCCACTGAAATATAAAATAGAATCCCAAAGAAGCCTGGCACGAGATCTGTGCTTTGTAGCTAAAAATAGCAAGGTTAATTACAGAAGGGAGTGACAGCAACAGGAAGCAGCAGTCGCGCAGAGCAGAAGTTGCTAGAGCAGAGTTCTGAAGTCATTAGTAACAAGGGCTGATGGTGGAGTCATCAGGCATTAACCCTTGTTGGCTTGGCTGGAGGGAGGGGATGATAGAGGAAAGAGAGAGACAGCCACACAGCTTTCTGCCCCAGCTCCACCCACCCCTCCCCCAGCCCAGCCAAGGTCACTTGTGGCTTCAGTTCAGGTTCTCCTGATAGGGCAGTAATGAAGTCTAACTGCTTATTTACCGGAGTCAGAGTTGAAGTCTTTAATTATATTTGTCGACATATGACTAAAGCTCCTTAAATTCAAAATGTGTGATGTTCAAACATACTTATGCAGTTCAATCTCATTGTAATTCTCCAGCAAGCCTTAAATGCTATAATAAAAGCAGAGTCTTTATTTCAAACGAATAAGTAAATGAATGTCATAGTAAAAGTCTAAAACCCTAGATAATGAATTTTCTAGCCCTAAGAGTCTACCATATACAACAATGCCCCAGGCAGAATCTTATAAAACTACTTAAGAAATTAAGAATTTTTTAAAGCTCCATTAAAGTTTAAGTTAATACGAAAATACCTACAACAAGAACATAAGATTGACCTTTACTCAAAAGAACTTTCCTGAACCTCAAGCATTCTTTTGTCTTATGAAAATTCTAAGCCAAAGTTTATGATCTTTACCAGAAGAATATCTGATATTCGTTTGTGTTCAGCTTTCACTTTGAGTCATATCTGATTATTTAGACAGAAAAATATTGGCAAAAGCATGAAGGTTAGCAGTGAGAAATAAAATATTTAACACTGGAAATGGGTTTCTAAAGGCAGCTTTGTCATCCTCTTCTTAATGTTTCTTGCATTTAATTTTTTTGAGAATGTCTTCATTTGGCTTTCTGGAAAACAGAAATGAGGGCTACGTTAGCCTAACTGTGGTTTTGTGTCCTCCCTTGGATAAGCCTCCCCCTTTCCATCAACGCTTACTCGCTATCCCTGTGATTATCATCATCATGGTTATTATTAAGCACTACCGAAAGCATCTGCTGGATGACAGACATCCGCTAGGGTGTTCACACCTATGAGTTAAAACTTATTACTAAAAAGGCTGATACTATCATCCCTCTTTGAAAGAAGGGAGTACCAGGCAACAGAGCTCGAGAATTTCACTGAAAGAAATACAATAACCACTCATAAACAGCCTAACTGAGATTCCGATGTAGAAATTTTGTTTTCTCCAAATACTCTGCTGCTACTTAACCAAGGTTTTCGTAATTATTATTATGAGTCCCAACTTCTTAATACCGTTAACATTAAGTAATCACGTTGTTTTTAAGATTCGGAATGGAGTTACGCATAACAGTATTTTCTGTATTTCTTAACCTGAAGCTAGGTTTACAGAAGCTGTCAAAAACTTAACATAGATTGTGGCTTCTTCAGTGAGTAAGCCTGTAGCAGCCCTTGACCTCTTGGCAAACATTTTCTAGAGATAGTGGGATGAGTAATTATTATCAAGAAACATCATAGAGGTTGCAAATTGTCCCCCAGGTCACCCCAATTCTTTGTCCCTTATTTAGAATGCAATTGATCTATAAGACAAAGGCAGGTACAGTATGCATTTTTTTCTCTCAGAGTTTCTGAACCAGATAAGTGGAAAAGTCCCCCCTTAGCCACAGGGGACACATTCCAAGACCCCCAGTGGATGCCTGAAACTGAATAGTAAAACCCCAGAGAGGGGAGGACAATGGTATGCCACCTTTGAGAATGTCCTCATTCTGCAACAGAATGCCTTCTTTATTTATTTGTTTTGTGTGACATCCTTCTTCTGTCTGCTCTTATTTCTATTCCCGGCCCCTTTCGCTGCTCTGCTCTGCTCCAAATCCCAGGGAATTATATTTGTCACACTCCACTGCCTTCGGGCTTCTGGGCCGGCTCTGCCAGTGGGATGCTGTGGAGGAGGACTTGGAGAGAGGAGGTGGTGAGAAGTCATGGTATTTCTCTACGGACCGAGACTGCACCTCTCTGAGACTCTGGTTCCTGTTGGACTGTCCCATGACCCACTCAGCCGCTCCCCACCAGGAGTCCAGCCCTGGTGGTTCTAATAGCTGGGCTGAACCCAGGGTGAAGGGACAAAAGAAGGCCCACATATTCGTGTCCAGTATTTAAAAGTTACCCGTCAAATACAGACAGTTAAAGTATTTTCCATTTTTCTATTGAGACAAAAATACCTTCATGATGACAAATTAAAAGGAAAAAAAAAAATCACTTGTTTGGGAATCCACAGAATATTTATCTACCCATATTTTCTTACTCAGTAGCTCTCATTTTCCACACCCGAGGCGAATCTGCTCATCTACCTATCAGTCTTTTCTCTTCCCACTGTCTAGAACTGTGCGAATCCCAGGACTCCAGCCAGTCTAAGCCAAGGATTCTCTGCCCACTGTTTCCCTTACCTCGCCACCTACTTGGTGTTGACCCTTTAAGTTCCTCAAAGGAAACTAAGGCTGGAAGGCCGCCACGCTCAAATTTAGGATTCTCAGACCCTCACGACTCAGACTTGAGGCACACCCTTCCTCTCTGTATTTTCTTATCTCCTTTCCATACTCTAAGGAGCTGGGTGCACTCCTTGGGAGACTCGAGACCACACCTAAGCTCTATCTGCCACTAGTCCCAACCCTTTTTGCAAATGACTTTGGTCTCCTCTGGATTCTAGGGATCTGTGTTGCCCACGGGTGGATAGATCCAAGGGAAAGGTCCTGTCAGGCCCTGGGAGATAGACTTCTTCCACATGGGTAGGGAAAGCCAGGGATATGTATACCCCGGGGGCAGGGCATGGAGCCTGAGTATATATATGTCCTCTTGATTCAGAGGTTTCTTTTCCCTGGAAGGAAAGTTCTTCCCAGCCAGGAAGCAACCGAGCTGGGGAGCAACACAGCAGGACTTTGAAGTGGAGAGCCCAGAGCAGGGTTTTGTCTTGTCCAGATCTAAGGTCACCTCCCCACACACGGTGGCGGTGCCATCTCGCTATGTCCCCCGGCTCAGGTAACATCTCCATCCCCCGCCGCAGTCCTCTCCCTTCTTGAACCCATTCTCTGTGTTAAATTTACTCTTCTTGAAACACCTAGAGTGCTTTCTGTTTCCCTGACTGCGCCGTGATTGATGGAGCTTGTTTAAAACCTTTTTTAAAAGCAGTAAGATGGCAGGGCCCGATTGGTCATTCAGTGGATTCATCTGAACTAAAGAGAACAGGCCCCGTTTCCAAGATAGATTTGGAGGTATCAAATGTTTTCTGAAAAGCTAAATCTTTTTCTAACACACATGCACATTTCATAAGTCATATTTCAAAAGGCATTGTATATTTAGCTGTACCTAAATTTGCATGTGGAGTTACAAGGTAAATAGGACAGATGGAGAAAAATAGAAGTGGAATATTTCAACATGCCAAGCCGAGGGACAGGAAAGTGATAGTGATTTGACTAAATGCTGTCTCTTACCTAATATAGAGCCTTTGATGGCAAGCTGCAGCCTTTGGGTTCTCTACAATCCGCTTCGACACTTCCCACATTGGATCTTTTTCACGTGTCATTCTACTAGGGACAGTGCAGTGCTAGCTCTTAAAATAAGACTTACACATATGGTACTTATATAATGAAGATAAAACCTGTGCAGTGGGGCTGGAAATGTTCACATTTGGGCTCTCGATAACGCTTCAGGAGAGATACTGCCTGGATTATGTAATGATTCAGTTCCTGGGTTAGCCGTTTTTCTCGTTCCTGGAAGGCACAGGAATTTGACAGACATTTGACTTCTGACCCGCCCCCCCCACCACACACACTCCTTTTTGTTTATTAACAAATAAGATTTTTTTTTTAACAATTAAAAAATTTTTTTTATTTTGGTGCTAATACTTCCATTGTACATTCTGTATATCACCTTGTCCAGTTTAACACTGAAAACGTAATTACTGAGAAAAATCAAGGATCTGTTCGGTGACGTTTTGTCACTCCTGGCTTCTCTACCTTTGCTTGTAGCTCTCTCACTGCAGCAAACCTGCTCTGACGGACCTGGCAGGCAGTGCCAAGATTTGGCAGTAGAGGGGAAAAAGGAAAGTAATCAACTTTACTGCCTGATGTTACTAAAAAACTGCAGCCAATTTTCAATTATCTATGTCAGTAGATGCAAAGATCTCTGAAATGAAGATCTAATCTATAAATAAAGCAACAACAGAAACACACCAGTGGAGCTTCATTTGATCAACGGTGGCAGCCTCTCCCTGTGTTTTTTGGTCGGGATCTCTGCCTGTCATTGTACTACCTTCCCATTGAGAAGCAGACCAAGCCTTAGGTCAGGATTGCAGCTAGTGGGGCTGGACCAAGGAACTTCCTCTTCAGGTAAACCGGCCTCCTGCTCCCTTTCTCCCCGGCATCCCCAACTCCACGCTGAACTTCCTTCCCCAGAACAATGCAGGAAGAGCAGCTGGAGAACTGAGGCTTCTCACCAAACGACCACAACACAATCTAGTGCATTCAGGGAGAGTGGCAGGTGCTCCAAAGGCTGAGAAAAAGGCCATACTACCTGGAACAATAGTGTTTCACCTTTGAACCACCCAACAGAAACAGGAAGGAGTGAGGGTGACTGCAGGTGTCCCTGTGGTAATTCCTTCATCCCAGGAAAAGATGCACTCTCATGCAAACACCCATGCAGGGAACACAGTAGCCCCTAACACTTGCTCCTGACCGGTCAAAGAGGTGCAGCATTCCACGTTTATTTTTGCTGTAGCTACTATTCTTAATGGAGTCAAAGAAAGAAAGTCAATAACCTGCAAACTGTATAATCAACCATAGTGCCATGAAGGGTCGACTGTTAATGTTCTTTGCCTTCAGTTATTTGTTCTGTTCCAAATGTTGGCATAGTCTCCTCAGTCACGTGTCCAGGCCAGACTAGAATACGTCTGTGAATCAGAAAATTTCATTGACTTGGGGGACAATTCGAGAAAATATTTCCTACTTCTTAGATTAGTAGCATTGTGTTTACATATGTAAAATGGCTTATAATATTTTACAGCTAGCCTGAGGAGTTGTGTTATCCTCGCTGCTTCTGTTGACATTTAAGCCAAACATAAAATTGCACTTCGTTGGTGATTCCCACCAAACATGGAACACTTTGTTCTAATTTCCATATGAACTCAAATGATGGACGTCCAAAGTGAGATAGGATTATTATTGTTAATAGAGGTAGTAAGTACAATTGACAGAATTGCACTAAAAATTTAAGGAATTAAATAGATGCATGAAGGTTAATCATGGTAAATAGCCAGTATGGATGGTTATTTCCTGAAATAACAAGTTACAAATGAGAGACTCCATAGTGTTTCCGGTCTCTTCATTATTTATTCACTTATGTTATCCTTGCTTGATTATCTTACTTTTCCCATCTCCCAAGTGCACATTTTGGGACATGGCTGTATTTATCAGCAGTTAATATGAATTGGTGTCTTCCTTAAAAATAATTAGAGTGCTACACATGTCAGAGAATTATGAGACAGAGTATCTTCCAGCTCAAGTAATGTTCCAAGCGCACGAGGCAGTGAAACCGTATTATCTGAAAATTACTCCATATAAAGCAAAGAGTCATGTTCTCACTTGAGTTCTTCAGAAACAGATGGCCACTCTCTTAGTAATAAAAATAATTCTCCTAACTTACCAAGCTTTTATTTCAAAATACATTCACTTGAATTATGTCATATTATCCTCAGACCATTCCTATGAGGGACATAGAGACCGAGCCATGATGCTTTATGGAGCCCTCAGCAGAGAAGTCTGAACCCAGACTCTGAACTTATCATCGCCTTCCAGGGATCGCATGACTCATTGGGCTCCATGCTAGGAATATGATTGATCCATTTGTAGACATTGTTCTTTCTGAGAAATCTGCTACTGCCTGTTTAAAAGATTGAGGATACCGGGGCACCTGGGTGGCTCAGTGGGTTAAGCCTCTGCCTTTGGCTCAGGTCATGATCTCAGCGTCCTGGGATCAAGCCCCGCATCGGGCTCTCTGCTCAGCAGGGAGCCTGCTTCCTTTTCTCTCTCTTTGACCGCCTCTCTGCCTGTTTGTGATCTCTCTCTCTGTTAAATAAAGTCTTTAAAAAAAAAAAAAAAAGATTGAGGATACCAATAGGGTAAAAGCAGAGTTTGGCTGTATCGTAGGCTTCTGTTGTCATCTTGCCACAGTAAAGCAGCTTGTAGCCTCGCTCCTGTCTTTCTCAGATTTTCACTCAGTAATCAGTGCAGCTTAACTGAGGCAAAACCGCATCTGTGCATCAATGGCAGAAACTTCAGGAGTTTGGTCAACAAGCCTTGGTCCTCTGAATTTTGTTGCGGTGTGAATAGTGGAGGTCATGGTTTTTTGTGCAGTGGAGCTTGTTGATGTATTGAAGTCCAAAGAACCAGTACATGCCAATCCAACAAAGGCTGGGGAGATCCCACTCTGTCATCTTTCTGCTATTCATTAATTCCAGTACAGATTAAGGAAACCTCTACTTCAAGAAAAGCCACCTCTAAACTACTCTCATTTCCTATCATTAAGATACAAAGGAGGGAAAGGAGGTAACTCTGAACTTGCTCCCCCCGCAGTCAGCTTACTAAAGCTGGTAAGAAAGGAGGGGCAATGTCAGTTTTCAGAGGCCTTGAATGAAAGGAGAACAAAACATCTCCAGAGGATGGTTCACAAATTGTACAAGATGAACTCAGAAAGAAGGGTCTCATTTGGTGATTTAAGGAACACCTTAAAATGGGAGAAGCAGCCAAGCAAATGAACACTAAAAAGGTACTATTTTGAGTTGCACTCAAAATAGACATTTTAGTTTTGATTTGATGTATGATTTTAGTATGAAAAATAGATTCAAAATCAAATTCTGTCAAATTTCTTTTTTTACATGTATCATTTGTGTTTTTAGCTTTTTCTTTTACATACAAAGTAAGAAGAGCTTGGCCTTACTGAGAAGGAGCTCATAGTGTGAATTCCTATTCTTCCACTTACTAAGTATTTACTTTGGTTGCTTGACCTCTTGGAACTTGTGTTCTCACACCATTATTATGAGATGGATGTAGGATCACTCACGTAGGCACTCAGTGGCTCTAAGCTTATTCCTCTTGTAAAAGAAAAGTTGCACTGGACACTTGTTAAAAATGGTTTAGAAAAATGACAAGACTTTTTATTGCAACAGAGAAGAAAGACAATTACAATAGGGCAAAGAGATTGAACTCAACTCTGCCATAACAAAAAGAGGGAGGATCATTAAACTCTGGTGCCGATGAATGGGAAGTACCAGACGGTGATGGGGGAAGGCTGGTCAGTGTGATCAGGCCACCCATGTTGGCACATGGTTGCTTATCCAAATTTGGCCCTTACCCTTCTGCAGGGATGGAGAGACAGGGACACCATCTTTTTTGATGAGTACATTTCAAAGAGAGAGTTTTTAGATTCTTAAGAAAGATGTTCCTAAGGGCACCTGGATGGCCCATTCATTTAAGCATTTGCTTTGTTTGCCTTCAGCTCAGGGCATGATATCAGAGTTCTGGGATTGGGCTCCCTGCTGAGCAGGAAGTCTGCTTCTCCTCACCTTCTGCCCCTCTCCCTGCTTGTGCTCACCCACGTTCTCTCTCTCTCTCTCTCTCTCTCACTCATGTAAATAAATAAATAAATAAATAAATAAATAAAATTGTTTAAAAAAAATGATTTTGGGCTGTAAAAGATTTACATCTCAAAGTGGCCCAGAAAAAGTTTATAATTCCAAGCTTTTTCAAGTCAATACTCTAAGGAAAAGGAGGTGGCCTTCCTTCAGGAAGAAGCCTCTCTGAAGTTAGGCACTTTGCCCTTCTCACCCGTTATGTCCTGGAGCTCCTCACTCAACACATCCCTTCTTAGGAAGTTCTGTCCTATATTCACTTCTTATATCATCTGATCCTTTTTGGAGGCCATCTCATCTCAAGCTCTGCTTGCTTTTTATGCTCATTTTCACCCTAAATCTTCTCTCCTACACAATAAGAGACACTGGTGGTGGTTGTTTTTTTGTTTGGTTTTGTTTTTTGTTTTTTTAAATTTCACATAAAACTAATCTATCTCTGAAGGGCTTTTTTGTGTAATGAGAGGCCTGGAAAAAGTAGCTTTGACATTTCTAGAGTTTAGGGTTTGGTTTAGTCGCAAAATAGAACCCCTTCATCCACTCAGTAATAACAGTCTCCTATGAATTATGACTCTCCTATCAAAGCTGCTGTCCTGGACCTCAGAGTGCTCTCCCCGCTCTGCAAATGCTCTCACAGCTCTGCCTCTGTTTGCGACCCACCTTATACTTTTATCTCCTTTTGACTTTTCTTTCTGTTTTGTTCTTCTTTCAATAATTTTTGAAGCAGAAATTTCTACCAAATCATAAATTTTTTTAAAAAATGAGGTTGTATGTTTATTTTCTCATAGCCAAGTTGAACCAAAATTTTAACAGTCTTGGCTTAATACTGAAGAGCAAAGCAAGTTGACCATTTTAAAACTTGGGTTGTTGATGTTGTAGGTTTTCTCCTTAAAAATTATATTTCACGAATAATTAAATCATCATGGAAAATCCCTTATCTCCAGACTTTGAATCAAAACAGATATATAACATGCACAGAACGTGGATATATTAAAGAAGTTTAAACTCCTGATTCTGGGACTTCAAAGACTTTTTCAAAAAGAAAAAGATTTTAAAAGAAAAAGTTAAAATGTTCTTTCCTCTCCTGGATAATATGTTTCTTAGATTCTTTTCCTACTAGCAGTGGGAGTATGATAAAAATAGCTACTGGATGTTAATAAAAATGAAACTAGATATCTTAGATGCTGCAACTCTTTGTCATCTTTATGTTTTTAGCTATATTGATTTGGACTCTTAGGTACCTTAAACTCAAGTAAAAGTTAACGTTTTTGCTTCTTTGGTAGTTCTATTTTGTCAGTCTTTGTATGTAAAAGCTATGTGTCCAATTGTGTCTTGTACTGTTTCGCTTTGATCAGACGGAATGCGGCATTTAACTCTACAGAAGTCAGTAATGAATTATATTTTTGACTCCCCCTTGACTCCTGTCTTCAGAGGCATCATATTTCTTTATTTTTCCTCAGTTTATCTCCTCTAGGCAGGCTAGTTAGGTCTATCGACATTTTCAACTTTGAAAGTATGTGCTAGTCTTTCTGTTTTTAAAAAAATGGTTTACAGGGTGCTTGGGTGGCTCAGTGGGTTAAGCCTCTGCCCTCAGTTCAGGTCATAATCTGAGGGTCCTGAAATCGAGCCCCGCATCAGGCTCTTGGCTCAGCAGGGAGCCTGCTTCCGAGCCCCCTCTCTGCCTGCCTCTCTGCCTACTTGTGATCTCTGTCGGTCAAATAAATAAAATCTTTTTAAAAAAATGGTTTGCAAATGGCGGATTGTAGCTAATAGCATGTGTAAGTCACCAAGTCTGTTGTGGATCAGGTGTGAATCTGTAGTTTTCAAATACTTAAGAGGAAATATGGAGTCACATAAGAGCATGGGCTGAGGAGTTCAGGGTGTCTAGATATGAATCCCAGCATAGCTCATTATATTTTAGGGGACTTTGATCTTCTTGCTTAATCTGTTGGAGCCTCATTTTCCTTATTTGTGTATGGTTATAATAATCAATGGTAATACTTTCTGGAAGGACTGTTGTAAAGGTTAAGAGTAATGCAACTAACCACTTACTTCAGTACTTGGCACATAGTAGCCATTCAAACTGAAACAAAACAAACAAAAAAAGGAATTTTATTTATTTTTTATTTATTTATCTAAGAGAGAGAGAATATGAGAGTGCACTCAAGCAAGGAGAGAGGCAGAGGAAGAGGTAGAAGCAGACTCCCTGCTGAGCAGGTAGCCCGATGTGGGGCTCGATCCCAGGACCGTGAGATCATGACCTGAGCTGAAGGCAGATGCTCAACCAACTGAGCCATCCAGGTATCCCCTGAAAAGGCATTTTAATGGTCATTAAAAATACAATTTCCTAAATTATACTTACCCTAAATATATTTGTTCCTAAAACAAAGGAACATTATTTAATCCCTCTCGGATTATTGATCACAAAATGTTCAAGTTGTGACAGTGCCACAAGCCATTATTACAGTGATTATTACTGTTTTCACAAAGTTTACTTTTTCTGGTCAGTAGAGATTGGTAGAACATGAGTTACTTCCTGACTAGAACTGTGAGATTATCTTTCACTTATAATAAATTGCTGCCTTCCTGCTATGAACGAGATGCTCCTTACTCACTTTAATCCTTTCTTTAGTATTAAGGGTCACATTTATGTCTTTCTGCATATAAGCGCCTTCAGGGTTACTCTGGGGCCAATGATGAAGATGAGTGTGTCAGAATTTGTGGGGGGCGGGTTGGGAGGAGAGAAAAACGGGTGAAACCAACTAGCTCAATAGGCACCAGCCCCAGGGCATGGTCACATTTATCAAGATCTGGCTTAAGGAGGCCGTCCCATCTTAAACTCAGGTAAATAATCATCAGGCTGTTTCTTTGACCACAGAGCTTTCTCTTACTCTTCAAACCCCTATATAGTCTTTTATCATTGACTCTAAATATACATTCATGTTATTGTGTGGATTAGTAAATTAATATGAACTTTCTTTCACATCATAGAAATTCAGAATATGTCATGATCATCTAGAACCATCATAATACTATCTACCTAAGCCCAGTGATGCCTTGGTGTATTATCATCCAACACATAATTTCTTTATAAAGCAAGATCACGGGGCGCCTGGGTGGCTCAGTGGGTTAAAGCCTCTGCCTTCGGCTCAGGTCATGATCCCAGGGTCCTGGGATCGAGCCCCACATCGGGCTCTCTACTCAGGAGAGAGCCTGCTTCCTCCTCTCTCTGCCTGCCTCTCTGCCTACTTGTAATCTCTGTCTGTCAAATAAATACATAAAATCTTTAAAAAAAAAATAAAGCAAGATCACTAAGATTTATCTTTTGTTTTGATTTTATCTGAAGTCTCTCGCCTCCATGCCAAAATATAGCATGTTGCCTCTTTTTACTCACGGGAAAAACAAGAACATCTTTTCATTTGTGAATCATCGATAACCCATGTGCTGGGCAAAGTAACATATAGAGAGATGAACTGAAAATAGAACTGTTTTAGGAAGCTTACATTCATGGAGATAACGAGACACGTTAATACAGCCGTGCAAAGACAGAAGCTGCTCCTTCATTCAGGGTAATTCTCTCACTCATCACTCATTCATTCAGCGCCTGAGGGTTTTTATTTCTTAACACAGGTCAGGCTCAGTACTCAGTTTTGGGGGTATACAATGACAGCAATAAAATTAAAGCAAATGGAAGCTCCCTCCTTGATACTTCAATTCTATTGTGTAAGCGTGTGTCAGGGCGGCGGTGGGGGGAAAGGGGAGGAGTGTAGAGACAAACAAGTAAACTATAATAACAATGCAATGTGAAACGAGCTTATGGGGCTGATCCAGTAGGACAGGGACCAGTGGAACATATGAGGGCATATCAAAGACTTTAGAGGTCAAGCAAGATCTCTTAGAGTGTCCCATCAGGTTTTTCACACTCACCTGGAGATAAAAGCTTCTTACAATAGACCCTATCACACTGCACTGCAGTTTGTGGTTTACGTGACTGAAACCTTCTCATTCTCCTCTCTCTTTGTTTCTTTCTCAAGACACTGTATTAGTTATGTTTGTAAAAATAGCCTCTTTTGTCACCAACAACATTCTTGCTTTCCTAATTAGGCTCCTACCCTAGTTTCAAAGTAGAGGATGAAGCAGAGCTGCATTGCATTCTCAGTAATGACTGCTTTTTATCGACATGTATTTGATTCCAACAATTTATCTTAATGTCATTATTCTTTATAAAGTTAGGATACTAAAGAATCCATCATTACAAAATACAGCTGCATTTCTCAGGGATTTCAGAATCACACTTGTGCCAAGTGCTGCATTTTAAGCAAGGCTGAAAGTTGTCTTCATTCTTGAGTGATCCACATTAAAAATAAGTCAGGTTAAAAAAAAAAGTGATCGTGTTTTGTTTTGTTTTGTTTTAATATTGGTGTATTTTGAGTTCCGGCAACATCCTATTTAAAATAGTTAAGTGGACATTATTGCCATATCTCCTAGATTCTTCTAAACCTTTCTCAGACACTTTTAAAGTGCTGTGCTTGACCTACTTCTGCCTTTATTTACTGAAACAGTTGGAATATTTTTTCTCCTAAGCCCTATCAGTTTCTGGGTTCAAGATCTATAGTAAATGATACCAGAAGGATCACATACCTAGTAGTCCTCATTCATCATGGGCCAACTGGACATCCTAGTAGAAGAACTAGGGGAAGTTGTTCGGCTGATGGAGGAAAATTTGGAATGTATGGCTGGCACACATGTTAAATCTTTCTCTGCCACAGAGCGCCCAATCCCAAATAAGGGTGTGAGGTGGTTCATTCCATGTTATGTATTAAATTTTAAACTCGAGTGTAAATTCTGGTGGCAATATCACATTTAGGACAATATGAAACATAGGAATCTTGACATGCATGTACTAGAAAGTCAGGGAGGAAAAAGGTAAGAATTTTGTTTAGTGAGAAGTTTTACATGTTTTGTGAGAAGATCTGCTCTAGTATAATAATTTTAGATGATAAAGGTCATTTCTAATTCAAACAGACCCACTAAGATCATTTGGTGTGGAGGAAAGTAAATGAGATATGAGATAAATCAAAAGACATGACTTTGGATCTTTACTGTGTGACTTTAGGAAAATCTCTCAGCTTCACTGGGCATGTTTTATTCATCCATAAACTTAAAATTACAGTGATTATATCTACTTTTCCTGTTAGATATAAGGATCATACGAGATAGAATTTTATTTAAAGATTTTATTTATTTATTTGTCAGAGAGAGGGGGAGAGAGCACAAGCATGGGGAGAGCAGAGACAGAGGGAAAAGCAGACTCCCAGCTGGGCAGGGAGCCCCATGCTGGGCTCAATCCCAAAACCCTGAGGTCATGACCTGAGCTGAAGGCAGGCTTAACCCACTGAGCCACCCAGGCATTCTGAGTTAGGGAGTCTTAAAGTTTTTTTTAAAACTTATTGCACTTCACAGATATTATTCCTAAGTGAAGGGGATTCAGTGGAGTTGAGGAATAAATGGTTCAGAGTCTATTAAATGAAGTGTGAATAATTGGATTGATTTTAGAGCTTAGAAAATAAGTATAAATTTATTCCAGTTGGTTCATAGGTCACATTTATTTAAGCGTAGTATGTAATATTTTATCAAGAGAGAGCATGATGAAACATGTCTGTCTTTTATGTATTGATACCAAATGTAACAATTAGGCTTAACTGAATTATGGCAAAAACCCAAAACAAGAGTGATATAGAAAAGATAAAAGTTTATTTCATGCTCACATAAATGTAGGCAGCTCCCTGGTCACAAGGGGCCCATTTCCTCCTGTCCCTATTCTGACTTGAAATTTCCACCTCAGTGTCCAAGATTACTGTAACTAGCTTCAGCCGTCATGTAAATATTCCATCTGATAACAAAGGCAAACAGGGAAAGAAGAAAAAGATAACTTTCCAATATTATTCCAATATTTCCTATACTATTGTCTGTCTTCTATTGGCAAGAATCTATTTATAGATTACCTTAAAAGAAAGGCTGGGAAGTTCAATTTTTTTTTTTTTTTTTTACTTTTTTTAAGGTTTTATTTTTTTTTCCAATTTATTTATTTTCAGAAAAACAGCATTCATTATTTTTTCACCACACCCAGTGCTCCATGCAAGCCATGCCCTCCATAATACCCACCACCTGGTACCCCAACCTCCCACCCCCACCCCCACCCCCCCGCCACAGACAACTATCATATGATCTCCCTGATATGAGGAAGTGGTGATGCAACGTGGGGGCTTAAGTGGGAAGTTCAATTTTTATTCTGGATCCCCATGTGCTCAGAGATTACTTTTTTTTTTTTTTTAAAGATTTTATTTATTTATTTGAGGGAGAATGAGTGAGCGAGAGCATGAGAGAGGAGAAGGTCAGAGGGAGAAGCAGACTCCCCAAGGAGCTGGGAGCCCGATGCGGGACTTGATCCTGGAAGTCTGGCATCATGACCTGAGCCAAAGGCAGTTGCTCAACCAACTGAGCCACCCAGGTGCCCATTTTTTTTTTTTTTTTTAAATATTCTGCCATGTGGGCAAGGACCGAGCAAGGATTGAGGAAGCTGGTCTTTTCTACAACAGTGGTGAAGAATTCCTCACACATAGTTATCACTAAGCAAGAACATATATATTCAGACCAAAATCTCCTTTGAAAGTATTAATAACAGAGTTATTTTCTTAGATTTTTTCATACAATAAATATTTACTGGATAAAACTTATGTGCTAGGTATTCCACAGAATTTAATAAAAGAAAAACAAACCTGACCTTAGGAAGCTATAATCAATGAAATAAGCATAAGAATAGAAGTTTCCAACAAATAATAGAATAATATAAGAGAAAGTTATTTTGAATTCAGGGAGTGAAAAAAGGTGTTGTATTATTCAGAGGTACAATCATTATATGCTATAGTCCTGCATTAAACAGGATCCTAGAAACCTGAAAGAATGTGTATTCTTCTCAAAGTGCTTCATTTACTACAAGAGAATATTTCATGCATTGAGAGGCTGTAATTGAGAACTGAATATGAATCATAATCTGATTCCTTTTAGAAATATAAGCTTAGCATATTCATATTGAACTGAATAAGATAAATAAGTAGGTACTTAGAAAAGACAGGTATTATTTATATAATATTAGCTTGATTTGAAATGATTCAGTTATTTATAAAGTACTGTATTTGGTTCATTTGAATCAAGTCGATTCTGCACAAAGCTCTCTTCCTTGTGGAATCCTGGCATTAAAACATTGTGGTCAAAGTAGGAGGACAAGTTGTGAGATGTAATTGGATTCTCTTTCTTCTCTCTTTCCTGCTCCAATACTAACTTTGACTACTGCCACGCCTCTCCTCAGAAGGCAAAAATGTATGGAGAAGAATAGAAGGAGGCAAGGTTGGAGGTGGGGTGAGAGGAGCGGTTTTCACCCTCTTAAAATGAGGAGAATGAAATTATAGCTCTTTAGAGAAGACTGGGAACACATTTCAACTCTTTCTCCTCCCCTTCTCACCCTCTCCCCGTCAACCTTGGGCCCAGATCTCTTTTTCTCTCCCTACACTACTGTTCTACTTGTGAGTAAAAATGGAGGGAGTTTCTCAGCTCATCTACATTACTTTAAACTGTATAATTTAAAGTCATGATATAAGAATAGAAGACTATACTTAAAATATTTGGTAAAATCTATTTTTGACATAATGGTCTTTGGGATTTTGCTTCTATTTTCCTCTTGACACTTTTTACTTGGTTGTAATAAAAATCTTAAATATGATAAGAGGAAATGGTATAAAGCAAGACATGTCGTACTGAAACCAAAGGAGCTTCGTAACAAAGCTTGGGCTCGACCAAGAAACATTGTGATCCAGCTGTCACCATTTCTAAACAAAGTTTGAGAGTATTGCATAATACATTACTAATTTTTTAATGTTGTGAAAATAAAGTAAAATAATGCTGTACTTCCTGGGGCGCCTGGGTAGTTTAGTCGGTTGAGCATCTGACTCTTGATTTCAACCAGCTCATTGATCTCGGGGTTCTGAGATCGAGCCCCATGTCAGGCGCTCCTCATTCAGCAGACCTTCTGCTTAAAGACTCTCTCTCTCTCTCTCTCCACCTCCCAAACCCCCTCCAAATAAAATTTTTTTTAAAAATGTACTTCCTTCCTCCTTTCAACTTTTTGCTAGTTTTGATTAGACTCTGGATTTAAAAGTGAACTGTACTAATAAAATTCAGTTCTATTTTATAGTGATAAAAGAAATCAAATAATTTTAGGAATTTGTTTTATCAAAAAAGTCAATTCAGAATATGAAGTATCCTTATCTTCTTGACTTTACTCATTACAGTAATCCAACTTAAACACATGCATATGTCATAAATGCTTACAAGTGTGTTTTTACACATATGTAATTTTTATGGTTTTGTGTAAAATGTTTAAAACTTGCCTCATGCCGGATTTTTCATGCACTCGGTACTCAGTAACTATTTTGAGGCTAAATCCTTCAATGATAAAATCTTTTAAGACACGGTAAAGGAAAAGATCACTTGGGGTTTGTGCGGACTAAACTGTTCTTTTCCAATAAATGAATGTCTTCCGAAAAGGTATTTATAGCTGTTGCTTGTAAAAGTAATGGTACTAGAAATAGTGTGTTTTGCCATCTGTTATTTTTGTCCAATCTGGATTATAGTACTCTGAATGTAGTCATCTGTTCCACCTGCTGAGAAACTGAGAATCTAGCCTGGTAGGTTTCTAAACTTTCAAAGGTAATTGTTTATCAAAAGATAAGAAGCTTCAGACACTTCTTCGATTTAGCTTCAGTGTAAGAGATTTGTTACATTGTGATTTCATCATTTCCCAACCAATGGACTAAAATCTTGATTTGTTCTTGGTAGTAGCTAGCTTCCATTGTTTCCATAGAGCTGGTTTGTATCTTCTTGGACATAATAGTAAGGAGTGCATCATGTGTAGTCAAAGGGGGAAGAAAATGGAACCATATACCAGATGGTCCATTAAAACAGGAACCCAGAGAAAACCCCTCCAGAAAAATAGCAAAACTAGTATTTCTTTACTTTTGCAGGGGACTAGAATTCTTGATTTCAGAGGTGGGCAGAGGGACGTCTATGCTGTATAGTCTTTGGTTTTGGAGCTGACAACTGTGTGATTACTCAGCTCAAGGTAGCTTCAATGCTGCCTGGCGATTTCATATTACCTGGTTTTCCAGTTCTCGAGAGAATTTCTGATTTGTTCAAACATATTCAAACCACTGATCTCCTTTCTACATCTTTAGCTTTAACAACAGACCCAACTTCTACTTCAAAAAGAATTTGAACCTTTGTTGTGTTGTTTTGTGCAGGGTATTCTCTGTACAAATTTGTTGTGGTTATAAAACAATTAGCAAAACAGCTTACATTTGTATTTATTTTCTATTCCATACCTCTGCCCCATGTTTTTTCTCTTCAAAATCCATTCCTTTCAAATAAATCTGTTGGAGAAGTGAAAAAAAAAAATGTTACCTTCCCATCATAACGTATGCTATCTTATCTACATTTTCACCTCATCTTTGTTCCTTCCTGCATGCTTTAAATCAAGAGAGGACTTTCTTCTTATCAAAGGCTAGTTCTTCTCTTGTGCTTGAAATTTCATTTTTATCAGATTTCTCCTGTCCATGGATCAGTTTCTTTATTTGATTCTTCACTTAACATTTAAACATACTTTAGTATTTCTCATTGTAGAAATAAATCTTATATTCAGTTCCCCTTGGAGTAATTATTAAAATACTGGTAACTACAGGTCATA
This sequence comes from Neogale vison, assembly GCF_020171115.1. Lineage (NCBI taxonomy): Eukaryota > Metazoa > Chordata > Mammalia > Carnivora > Mustelidae > Neogale > Neogale vison. The sequence goes on from NC_058091.1 coordinate 110,973,704, forward strand.
TTTATTTAGGACTTAGTATATGGCAGATATATTCTAAAACCTTTCTTTTTCTTTTTTTTAACTTGTAGAGGGGAAAGAATAGGAACATTTTGTCATACTTAGGTTTGGAGCTTCACTTCATTCTTGCCGAAGGAAGAAGGGCCAATAGAAGGGTGCTCTCCTCACAGAAATCTCCCTCTGTCACTAATCCTTCAGGAGAGAGTGAGTGATGGCCCCATCTAAGGTCACAGAAATAGAGAGGTCAGTGAAGTCCATACACAAAAGGAGAATCTAGCTTAACAGGGAGGGTGAAAAGTTAATTTTTAGACATATCGGGTTTGAAATATCTGGGGTTGGGTGGCTCAGAGATAAGCAATTAGGGATTTGTATCCAAACTCAGGATTGACAGTTGGTACTTTAAAGTAGAAGTTCTTGGAGATCTCCCTAAATCAACATGCCCAGAGTCCTAAAACCGGCCCAATGATCACATTTAGCATAATTTAAGGCTAGCCTTACTCTGTTGTGCTCTTTTTTCCCCCCACACCCTTCATTGTTAGCTATTGGACTCTATTTTCATAGCAGAAACTATAAAGAAGTCTATCCATTCTTAAGGTCATTCTAAGTTCAAATAGAAATACATAGCAGAGGACTCCATTTTCATTACTCATTCCAGAACTTTAGGAACTGCCTAAGATGAGGTAAGTTACTCTAAGGGGTTGAGAATTTGCATGAATGGTCATTACTTGTTTAATACTTTTTAGAACCCCCTGAGAACTAAGCACTTTACATTTATTATGTGTAATCTTAAAATAACCCAATGTAGTAAATACTTTAACTCTCATCCAACAGCTCCAAGAATTTGAGGCTGTGAGAAGTGAATAGTTTGTGCAAGGTCACACATTTGGTAGCTTCCATGGCTAGGAGTCAGTCTGTGATTGTTCTAGATGCTGATTATGAGCACTGGCTGCCCATTAGAATCACCTGGGGAGCCCTAGCAATACTGATGCTGAAGCTCCACCCTAGGCTGACTAGATCAGAATCTTAGGGGATAGCATTAAAAGTTCTTCATTTTTAGAGCTCCCCAGGTGATCCTATGGCACAACCAAGGCTGAGAAATACTAGCCTGCCTCTGCAGAGTAGGACCTTTTCATACTATACCACCTCTGAATCAAAAATTATTTTTTAAATTTTTTAAAGGATTTTATTTATTTATTTGACAGAGATCACAAGTAGGCAGAGAGGCAGAGAGAGAGAGAGGATGGGGAGCAGGCTTCCTGCCAAGCAGAGAGCCCTATACGGGACTCGATCCCAGGACCCTGAGATCATGACCTGAGCCAAAAGCAGAGGCTAAACCCACTGAGCCACCCAGCACTTCTGAATCAAAAACTATTTGCATTCCATATTGAAATAGTTTTGTGACACCAAGTCAGACTGGTGATTAAACTTGATAAATGGAATAAACAAATGTCTTTTTGATATAAAAGAGTTACTTTCCTTTGCCTTCCCAATCCTCAGAGAAACGTTTTGTCAGAAACCTCAACAACAAAGCTACAAAGTTTTGTTTTCTTTGCTCGATACAAGCTGAAGGCAACTTTGTACTTCCATTACTATCATCCTTTTTTGAGTGACCCTATATGGTGCTTCATTACATTGGAGGGTATAATTCCACTCACAATTGATTTTTCTCTTCTGTTATAGAACACAGCATAAATCAATTCTCAGAGACATCTTAGAGCTTATAACACATTTTATAAAATTTCTAAATTATTAGTAAAGCTTTAGCTGAACTCTTGGCCTTATTTAGCAAGTGACTTAATTATATTTCATTTTGAATAAAATTGTCATTTTCTAAGCCTGGAGATAACAGTGTATAATGAAGCATCTGCTGGGTACGATGTACAAATGTTTAGTCTCCCAAAGGACACATTTCAAAGACTCAGATTTTCCTGTTATGTGTGACAAACTTTCCAAGGTCTTCAAAATATGAACATGTTTTCTGCAAGATACATATTTTTGACATCTGTGAAACAGATTTTTATCTCTATTGACATCTATCTAGCATTTCTTTCCTTTTTAATAGTACTGCTTCATTTTAATATGAAATTATAAAAGCCTAGCAAATAAGAATTATTATTGTTTGAGATTCTCATATTTAGCAACGGCCTGTGTTTCTTCATTCATTCGTTATTTCATATCATACATGACTTTATATTAGCAATTTCTTCTGTTTTCCAAAGTGTTTTTTCCCCAAAAAGATGGATCAGAGAGATAATAATCTTTCTTTATCATAACTTTGTGCCATCGTTTTTAAGGAAGTAGTGCAACTTTTTAGTAGTGAAACAAGTTTTCAAGAGAAAACTAAATCCTATAAAATCTCTTCTATTGATATTTTCCACTATGTCCAAGAGGAGGAATGCACCAGCTAAGTATTTGGATCTATGAGAGACATTTGTCTGTTATCTACAAATGACATAGCTGTTGATATAGCATGTCACAGCAGCTATGGAATGAAGGAGGTTGAATGAAGTGACATTAACAGAAAGTTTTGATGGAATTAATATCATAAAACCTTTAATTATAAAATGATGAATCTTGTAGTCACAGTTCCCACTGGACATCTCATTGGGATTTGCTCTGTCCAGATAACCTCAAACTATGTTTGCACATGTGTTGATGGGCTCTTCATAACCAAAACTATATTTTTAAATGATGCATCCTTTTCTTCTTCTTCTTCTTCTTCTTATCATCATCATCATCATCATCATGATGTTCAGTTAGCCAGTGATACATTCTTCTTTTGGTTGTGATTTGGAAGAAAAGACTAATCACTTAATGTCATTTTTGTCTGTATATCGTAACATCTATTTATTTACCATCTCCATCCTGCTGTTGCACAACAATTTGCACTGGCTTGGTGTAATATAGTATAACCATAGAAATAAAAATATGTCCGCAAAGGGCAACATGTGGTAAAGAAAAGAACATTTGCTCCTCCATTTGCTACATGTGTAACTTCAGACAAGTTACTTAACCTCTCTGACCTTAATCTCCTCATATAGAAATATTTACCTTAATGCATTGTTACAGAGTTGATGTTTAAGACAGCGTAGGTGCTTGATAAGTTAGTTTTTTTATCATCCTTTAAAATGTAGTCTCAAACATTTTCAGTTACGTTTGTTATGCCAAATGAAAATTAATTCATGTATTTTAATTATGGGTTAATTAATTATGCTTTTAATTATAGCCTTATTATTAATAGCTATTATTTACTGAGCACTTACTATACATGGAGTTTTGTGTTATCTTTGTGCAAGTGCTTTTTATCCATTAACGTATTTCACACAGTAATTTATTTTTAGTCTGTAAAAACCTCTTTTCTGAACAATGTAAATAGTTATTAGTGCAACCTTTTAAGGGCTGTCTTTGAAATCACTATAGTGATGAACCAGAATTTCTTCCCATAACGTCATTCACTTGTAAGGAGTTACAGGTGCATCTCAGAATTAAAAGGTTATATATCTTGAACATGTTTTATTCCACGTGAATATCAAGATCTACATATCCATAATTTTTCCAGTTTTATTAATAAATAACTGATATAAATCACTGTATAAGTATACGGCATTCAGCATAATGGCTTGATTTACACATATTGTGAAGTGATCACAATGGGTTCAGCCAACATCATCCATCTTTTCATATAGTCACAGTGAAAAGAAAAGAAAGAAAACAAGAAAAAAATTCTCCTTGTGATGAGAACTCTTAGGACTTACCTCGACTTTCCTATATGTCAAGCAGAAGTGTTAACTATAGACATCATGTTGTCTATTTACTTATTATAGACAAACTAGTGTAAGAGTGGAGGAAATTATCTAAATAATTCAAATAAGAATTGCTTCATATGGAGGAATGATTCCAGCTCATCTGAAATTGTTAAATTTTGCAGTAACTTCAGTAATTCTTGATTTCCCCATAAATACTTCAATTAAAGTATGCAGATATTGATACTGTTTGAGAGTTTCTAAATATTCTACTGAAGTGTTTCATCTCAAAATTCTGTTTTTCATATTTCTAGCAAAAACAAGCTTCTCTGCATTCTCTATTGCTTGGAAGTTTTTTGTTTTTGTTTTTTAAAATATCCTATATCTCTCCTCAAAAGCATTTTCTCTTTTTCTTTTTGAAATAGTTACATAATTGGTGTCAATGGCTGCTTATTTTTAAATGCTAACACTCTTTGATTTATTTGAATGCTGGGAATAAGGTAAACATAGTTTGTTTTTTTCCTTAGAATCCTTGAAAGTCTGCCAAATGAAAAGAATAAATAATTATATTTTACACTTTAAGAAATTCATCTTGTTATTAATGTAATAATAATTTTCTAGAAAGTTGGACTTAAGGAATCATTAAGATTTGAAATAAATTAGTAAAGCAGGCATCTTTGACCAAGAAATAGGAAACATAGATAAGCAAACTTAGAGGCAAAAAAAATAGTATTTCTTAAAATTTATGAGGACATTATCTACAATCACATAGTAAGACATTGGAAAATATAAATGAAATGGATAATTAGTGGTAAAATATAAATTGCCAAAATTAATTCAAGAAATGAATAGCTCCGGGATGCCTGGGTGGCAGCTGCCTTCGACTCAGGTCATGATCCCAGCATCCTGGGATCGAGTCCCACATCAGGCTCCTTGCTCAGTGGGGAACCTGCTCCTCCCTCTGACTCTGCCTGCCATTCTGTCTGCCTGTGCTTGCTCTCTCCCCCTCGCTCCCTCTGATAAATAAATAAAATCTAAAAAAAAAAAAAAAGAAAGAAATGAATAGCTCCGTTAGACTTTTACTTAGACAGTATTCATGCTATTGTAGAATTTTAGAGCTACAGAAAACTTTAAAGACCCTATGAGAATGTTAAGGTCCAAAGTCTTTGTGGGAGACTTAAAAAAAGTTCCATTTGTTAGATTTTGAAATTAGAAAGTCATAGGTGATTCCTGTAAGAGGGACACTGAGGGGAGATGCTAGAGGGAAAGAAAATGTGTAAACATGTAGTAAAGAAGGTGATGGATAGCTTAACCTTTCAAGAAATTTGACTACAACTGGAAAGAGAGAGAACAACCCAATGAGAACCACTGTGAATAAACCGATAAAAAGAAGGTTGATTGGTTGGTTATTTGAAGATAGAGATTTCAACAGATTTGTAAGCTAAGATATTGTGTATATAGGTATACAGGAACTAACTAACGGAGGCGAGTATATAGTTGACCAAATATAGGATCAAGCATGGTTACTATGCATCAAAACCTATATGCACCATGCTCTTTAATCTTTACAAAAGTCTTATGAGGTAAAAGCTGTAATTATCCTCATTTTTTTAATGAGAAAAGAGAGGCACACAGATTTTAAGTAACAACCAGTAAATGCAGCAGTCAGTGTGTGAACCCAAAATGCCATTCCAGGGTCTATCTCTTAACTCTATTATACCACCTCCTGGAAGGGGAAGGACCTGATTTGGAAAGGAGGAAGGGGGTAAAGAGTATAGGGAATATGAAGAAAGCAATAATATGGATAGTCTGTGTCTCATCTGTAATGAAGATAGCAATAATATGGATAGTCTGTGTCTCATCTGTAATGTTGAAGGCAAGGTTATCTGATTTAGGAATAAGAAGGAACATTGAGAGGATATAAAAGGTTGTGAGGATTAGACAATGGATGTGCAAAAAAAAAAATTGTCAGAAAGCAGTGTGACGGAGTTAAGGAAATGCACAAGCCCTGGAGTCAGAGACCATGGTTTTTTTGTTTTGTTTTTAAAGATTTTATTATTTATTTATTTATTTGACAGAGATAGATCACAAGTAGGCAGAGAGGCAGGCAGAGAGAGAGAGAGGGAAGCAGGCTCCCTGTTGAGCAGAGAGCCCGATGCAGGACTCGGTCCCAGGACCCTGAGATCATGACCCAAGCCGAAGGCAGCGGCTTAACCCACTGAGCCACCCAGGTACCCCAGAGACCATGTTTTAACTCCTCCTCCTAACTCATTAACCATGAGACATTGACTAAGTAACTTAGTCTCTTCAAACCCTCATGTGCAAAATAGGGATGGTGATCATCTGACTACATATTATTCTGTTTTATGTCATTGGGAAAACCCTGTATGATTCTTTCTTTTCTTTCTTCTTTTTTTTTTGATTTTTTTTGACTTTCTGGGCTATTCTTTGTATTTGATTTTCTCTATGACTTAGAATTGGTTTTCCAAACTAAAAGAAGAAAATTAAAATTTGATGGGAATTATATTGAATATATTTATCAGTTGGGGAAAGATTGACGTTTATATTACCCTGTTTCTCCAATTCACATATATATTTTCCCGTTTAATTATGTCTTGTTTTGTGCCCCTTAATTAAATGTTGTAATTTTCTACATGAAGCTCCTGTTAAATGTATTTGAGTTGTTTTATGGTTTCTATTGTCATTATGAATAGGACCTTTTCTTTCATCTGATAATCTTTCCCTAGTGGTTTTGTTTTGTAGGTACAATTCATTTTCTCAGTTTCTGAAGGACTTAGACTGCTTTTGAAGGTTTTTTGTTTTGTTTTGTTTTTTAAAGATTTTATTTATTTATTTGACAGAGATCACAAGTAGGCAGAGAGACAGGCAGAGAGAGAGAGGAGGAAGCAGGCTCCCTGCTGAGCAGAGAGCCCAATGCTGGGCTCGATCCCAGAACTCTGAGATCATGACCTGAGCCGAAGGCAGAGACCCAACCCACTGAGCCACCCAGGTGCCCCCTGCTTTTGAAGTTTTTATTTTTCTGTTACCACCATAGTCTCTCCTCACTCCCCCACTTTATCTGTTCTTGACCTTTTTTCTTTTTTCCATGTTGGAAGATTTTTTCAATTATCTGAATATCACTGGTTGTGTATTCATGTATAAAAGCAAGGCCCTAAAAAATGACTTAAAGTTTTATATGGGTAGATGGACTTAATGAAAGATTTCACAGTATCTTAGTGAAGGATGAGCCAGCATCTGAAGATTTCTTCCCCCTTAGGGGTGATTTTAATTTCTGACCTGCTAGCATTCTGGGAGCAGAAGTAAGGAGAAAATGAGACGAGGATGCTTAAGAGTTAATATTTACACTTGTATCTGCCTTGTATACCTACCCATTAATGAGACTGATACTTGAGTTCAGAACACAACCCATTCAATTTTGCAGAGACTAGACCTCTCTCTGACAGTACAGGACTTCACTGAGTTGGAGAGGAAGCTCAGAGTTTCAGCTATTCTGTATATAGATTTTCAACCAGCCTCTCTCTCTCTCTCTCTCTTTCAGCCCCATGCAAAGTCTTTCTTATGTTTCTGGTCCCTACTGTCTCCAGGTATTAAAACCTTTTGAAGGTCTGCAGAGTCAGTTGGGTCCATTACCATCAATATTTCCATTACCACCTCCCACACTCTATAAGCACTTAGGTGGTAACATTCTTTGTCACTCTAAGTCAGTTCTGCCTTCCTTTCTCAACATCTGAACTGACGCATCTTGAGTTCACTGTTGTCTACTGCCTGTTCTTTTTCCTGTGGCTTAATAATTTGGTAATGTTAACATGGTTTGGAAGGGAAAAGAGAGATAAAGTTGTCATCATTAATTATAAATCTTCTATTACATTTTCAAATGGATATTGATGGTGTATAAAAAAAACTTTATATATTGATCTCAGTGTACAGGAAATATAATTTTTATGTATTTGTCTTGTATCTAGCCACTTTGTTGATTCTCATTATTATTTATAACAATTTAAAAATAGATACTCTTGGGTTTTCTAATGAGATATATTTCATTTTTTTCAAAGTTTTTGTTTAAATTTCAGTTAACATACAGGGTAGTATTAGTTTCGGGTACAAATTTACATATAACACCCAGTACTCATTGCAAAATGTGCACGCCTTAATATCCATCACCTATTTAACCCCCCACCCACTTCTCTGGTACCCATCACTTTGTTCTCTATAGTTTAGTGTTTGTTTCTTGGTTTGCCTGTCTCTCTTTTTTCCCCCATGATCATTTGTTTTGTTTCTTAAAGTCCACATGTAAGTGAAATCATATATTTGTCTTTCTCTGACTGACTTGTTTCACTTAGTGTGGTACTCTTCAGCTCCATCCATGTCCTTGCAAATGGCAAGATTTTATTCTTTTTCATGGCTGAGTAATATTCCACTATATATATTTCCTCTTTATCCATTCATCTGTCAGTGGAAATTTGGGATCAATCAATTGCCCTACTAGGAATTTACCTAAAGGATACAAAAGTACTAATTTAGAGGGGTATATGCTCCCAGAAAGCTATAGTAGCATTATCAACAACAGCCAAACTATGGAAAGAACCCAAATTTCCTATGAATTTCTGAGAGCTGCAAATTGTTTTTCATTATAAACTTAGTTTTGACAGTTTATTTTTGTAGTTTTCTCAGTTTTTGTTTCACATATTTGAAAAATTCTTAGCTTCATAGAGACATGTTCCTTTGGAAATGTCTTTATGACCTGCTTCTTTATCAGTATGAAAAGACCTTCATCTCTTTTAATGCTTTTTTTTTTCAATATTAGCATTGTGACACCTGATTTTTGCATGTTAGCATTTGCTTAAAATGTACCTCTTTTCATCTCTTTATTCCTAATTTGCCTGTGTCATTGGGTTTGAGGTGTATCGCATAAAAACATTACTAGATTTGGGGTTTTTTTCTTCAATATAAAAGTTCTTAACTTTTAACTAATGAATTTAAAAAATTCCCATTTCTATAATTTCTGATATGTTTGGAATTATTTTAGGTTTTTTTTCACTTATCATATTTTCTAGTTTATTTTGTCCCTTTGCCTGCCTTTAGTTAGGCTGAATTTTTTCTTTATTTCTATTTTTCCTCTACTATTTTATAAATACATTATTTTTTTCTACCTTTTGTGGTTACCTTAATATCATTAATGTACATATTCAAACATATTCTTCTAACATCTAAACCTAATTAGTATCTCTAATATTCCTGAGAACAACAACAACCAAAAGTCTTAGCACACTTTTATTTTCTCCTAATCCTTTGTAACTTTCATTTCCCTTACTTATTAAGCTTCACTTACATTATTTTTAAATTTTATATTTAAGTGGTTATATTTTAAAAATTAAAATGTGTACATTTAAGCTTTTAAATAAACATTTGTGTAAACTTGGTGTATTTTATTACCCTCTTTGCTATCCATTATGTCTTTTATCTCATCCCTTCCTCCTGGATTTCTTCTTATTATTGGTTTCTATTGTCTAGCAGTTCTTTCAGAGAGAATCCTGAGGTAGTAAACTTCAAAGTTCCTTTAATTCTAAAAATATCTTTATTTCTGCCTCTCGCTTTAATAATAGCTTTGGTGGGTGTAGAATTCAATCTTCAAAGTTATTTTCCGTTAGACTGCTCAAGATACTATTCTCTGTCTTCTTGTATCCTGGGTTGCTCACAAGGAATCTGATGTCAATTTGATGCTTCTTCCTTTGTAAGTAATCTTTCTTTTGACTCTGACAGCTTTTAAGAATTTTCTCTTTATTCTTGATGTTCACAAATTTCATCACAACATATCGAGGTGTGTGTGTGTGTGTGTGTGCGCGCACACTTGTGTTATCTTTAATTTATCCTTCAGCCCAGAGGAACTTTGAAGTTCTGAGAAGCTTTTCCATAATCTTTCTTTAAATGCTGCCTTCCTTGAAAATTTCTCTATTTTTACCTTCCAAAAGTAGTTTCAAACAGATGTAAGAACTGTGTGTCATCTGTGTATCTTCATCCGCTATTTCCGTGTCTTCATGTCTGCTTCTAATATCTTGCTTTGAGTTGGGGATTCCTTCAGTCTGCACTCATCTGTTTTGTTTTTTAGGCATTTCTCACAGACTTTAATCTACTCATCTTTTCTCTCCAGTTATTTCATGAAATCTTTTTCTGTTGTCCCTAAGAACTTGGGGTGAATGGTACACACAAGGGTGACAGTGTGAACAGTGCTCAGTTTGCCAATTTAATGCCCTCTCAAGTTTTGTGATATTTTTCAACAGATTTATACAGATTCTTCATATGATAATGAGGCAAAGTGTATTCCTCTTTCTTTATTTCTCAGCAACATATATTTTGTTATGCTTTTCATGCATGACTAGTTTTGTGTCTTTAGACATTTTAGTTCATATATATATACATTCTTTAAGTTGAGACAACTTTCCTTCATAGTTAGAGAACTTGCTAGATATATATGAATATGCATCTGATCATATTAGAACGCTAGTGGTCATAGAAATGGTTCTTACTTCTCTAGACTCTATACCTTTTTTTTCCTACACATTGTGGCCCATATTCTTATCCAGAGACATGAATTATTGCAATAAATGTCAGTAGCCCCAAATTACATGTATTTCAATTGGTATTAGAATCGAAGTACATATCAGAACGTACCAAGGCAGCAAACATAATAAAGAAAGAGCAAATTAAAAGTCTCTCTATTGACATTTTGAGCGTTTTCTTATTTCTTACAAAATCACAGTGCATCCAGTACTTAGCATTTAACACTTAACATTTTTACATTGTTTTATATAATCTTATACTGATGGTTTTAAAATGGAGAAGGAATAATTTTGCTAACACGAACAACTGAGATGAGACAAACTGGTGGAAGGAAGTGACAGGTGAATTAGAAAGTGTAGCTAGTCTTCAGGTATTAAAGGGAAGAATTATCTTGGAAATTCAAATTAGGATCAGGAACTGCAGATCAGGAGTGAGCAAAGTAGTCAGCTGTAGATATTCAAATCTTAGCTTGGAAGAAAAGTCTCAATATCTCAAGTATGGGAGGGAGCCTAGTAGGTTACAGTTACTGCGTTATACCTGAAGCAGGAATAAAGGTCTGAGGAAGAGGGTTTGGGAAATCCATGATTTTGTCATACAGCAAATTGACATCTTTATGAAAATAAGTCTAAGTAATTAAGTGCCACATGAAACAAGGAATCACATGCCAAAAACTAGTAATGCTTGCTTTAGTACCATTTGCAAAAGATGATGATTATGGTCGTAATCAGTTCAACCACAGGCTATATGCCTAGCACAGTGCTACTCAGTTTCTGAACATTATCTCTGAACATTAAAAAAAAAAAAAAAAACTGGTGAGATAAACATGGTAAAGTTCTTTTTATAGTATGGAAAGAACTAAAAAGCTGAATTAACATCTGGTGAATTTTAATAGAATAAACAAATAATAGGATTAGTTTGGGCCAAAAGTCTAAAAAGCTGTTCTGCTTCAGCAGTATACTGCAGTGGAGGCGGGAAGATGAGGGTTGTACTTTTATTTCTCTGTTAACGAGTTTATTATTATTTTTTCTAGTTCTGTGTTTGCTCTTTTCAGTTTCTGGGAATAGCAAGATGGAAACTGACAGAGGAAGAGAGTAGTTTAGTTACTGGTTCTGCTTGATGAAGACTTGGATTTGAGTAAGATTTACACAAAGATACTGTGCCAGTAGTGGAACAAGTAGCAGCCCTTACCAAAATGAACCTGCTCACCTTTGCAGATGAGTCACAAGTAACTACTGCTAGGCAGTAGTAAAGTAAAATATCTGTGAAATCATGGCTGTGTACTGCCACTGACTCAATTAACTTTTCAAAATGATTTGATTAGGACACACATTGTAATGTAACAGTACAGAACAATGTATTAAGGACTTTAAAATACATACGTTATTTTTGTACTAGGCTATTAGCCAAATCTCATTTTATACTTTGCTCTTACACCAGGAATATCACACTTGTATAAAAGCAATTTTTCCTTTTGGATAGCTGTTGGAATGTAATCTTAACATCAATACAGATAAAAAAAAAAAACAAAGAATTATCAGCTAGAATGGAAGGATAAAGAATGTAGCCAAAAGAATGATGCAAGATGTCTGTAACTTAAATTAAACCAAAGATAGGTTTCTTTACATAAGAATTACATTTCAAGGAAAAAAACTTCAAGTAAAGTAGTAATGGTAATCTCCCTTGGGTTTTAATTTACATTCTGCCTCCTCCTCATAAAAAATTGAACATGCAAATGGAATTAGGACATATTTTTTTCTATCATAGATATTGTATACAGCATAAAGACTGCAGGGTTTCTAATTTCTGTAAATAATTACACTGTCACACAGGAGAGGTAGGTATTAGAGATAAAAGCGATGAGTTGAAGATTAATGATCCCTTGGAGGACACATGATTCTCCCCCACCATATTCAGTGTGAGTCTTTTTTGTTTCCACAGAGCATCTGTACAACTACCACTGCATTTTTGCACTTTTTCTTCCTGGCTTCATTCTGTTGGGTTTTGACTGAGGCGTGGCAGTCATATATGGCTGTAACTGGAAAAATTAGGACACGGCTTATAAGGAAACGTTTTTTGTGCCTTGGATGGGGTAAGCATATTAATATACTCATTCATGCTCTTATTAAAATGACTTTGAAGACATATTGAAGCCGTAGAGTGTGATTATCCCCAGGCTCCTTTTCTTTATGTCCAATTTGATACGTGGAAGTGGAAATATATGAAACTGGTCAGTTTTGAACATTGGGCATTTGAAGCTTTAAAAAGGAGTAAATATCGGATGACCACGTAGCCAGTCAGTGAAGCAATGGTGTAACCGGAGTCCTGGGATAGCTCTAGGCAGAAAAGCAAAGTGTTCTCCGCTCATATGTCCTGAAAACACAAAATGTTCTAAAACGTTCAGGATTCAAGACAGGTACATGTTATAGTCACTAGCCATGTACTCCTCATGAGAAAACTTTGAGAAGTCCGTTCCAAGAGAGCTCAAAGCAAGTAAGGACTATAGCTATTCATGTCACAGGAAGGAAGTCATGTAGAGTAAAGTAGTAATGGAATGAATGAAGCCTCACAGCTAGTCAGGGGAGTCCTCGGAGGAGAAAAAGAATTGTTGACACACTGAGAATTAATTTTTTTTTTTTTTGCTTATCTTTATCAGGAAAAGTTTCCCTCAAATTGCCTTATGAAATGGACATCTCGAAGATTTGTGTTTTTCATAAGGCCAGTTCTAATGCTTAATTGGAATTAATTAATTAGCTTCATTTAATTAGAATTAAAGTAAGAATCTAGTTTCAGAAAACCTCAGGATTTTGTCATTTGTCTTTGTGTTTCAAAAGACTTGAACTAAAAAAATGGGGAATTTGGGGCCAAATATACAGCAAATAACTACTATACAGGTAGACTAGAGAATAGGGTGCTTGATGGAGTTTGAAAAATTACAAGTAAGCAGACTTATTACAATAGCAGAATAATTCATACTGGAAAAATTAGGATCCAGATTATTTAAAGATTATCCATCAGGTTTCAGCAAGGTGCTGTCATATGTGATTAACATATGAGGGTTCTTTGCGCCAGCAAATGGGAAAGCCATTAAGAAGAAATTGGAGGATGTATTCTACTTAAAATTTTCATAAAACTTTTGTCTGGATTTTATGTCAAAGACCTTCTAAAGTTAGATTGGTATTGAATCAGGGAGCACTTTTATCATGAATTAGTGTCATAGATCCAAGAAATATAGAATCCAGGTAAGTGACTTCCCTTAAATATAAAGAGTGGCAATTCTCTGGATTGGTAACTAGCTTATTTATTAATATCTTTACCAAAGATCTTGAGGAGAGAGCTCACAGCTGGTCTCCAAGTTTACAGATAATATTGCTGATACTCGGAGTAGCAAAAAAGCTAAGCGGATGGTGCTAGGCTATCAAGAAGTCTGAGTTGGCAGATTAGTGGCATACCAATTTCATTATAGCAAAGTGCAACATAATAAATTTAGAAAAAAATTGTACAAAATGAAGATTATTAATGCTCTAGCTATGACCCAGGAGAAAATATTTTCTACTGAACTTGGTCTAGTCAATCAAAAAGTCATATATATGTGTACACACACACACACACACACACACACACACATGCATGTGTGTATACAGGGTGGAGGGAGAGGCATATCTGTTTTAAACTCTGACGTATCCCTCTGAGATGTTCCTCATAGTTTTTGGTCATTAAACCTCATGAAGGAAAGTGATGTCACTTAAGACTCATAGAAGAGAATAGCAGGAAGGGGAGAAAATGATAGGAAGAAAGAAGATGGGCAGAAGGTGATTAGATGATGGATTTTTCTACCTGAAAAGTCAAACATCATCTTCCTGAAAAGAAGTGATGATCAAAATGAAAAAAAAAAAAAAAAGAAGAAGAAGAAGAAGAAAGAAAGAAAGAAAAGGTAAATAGCATAGAATTAGACTGAACTCTGTTCACCGAAACACAGGGGCATGCCACTGAACTTGGGTAATGAGAGTGTGATTCATATAAATGTAAACTAAAAGATGTTAGGTCAGTATTGGCACATCTATGCAGGCAATTGAATTCCAAGAGGGACTGAGTGATGTGTGGAGAGATACCTACCAAGAAGTCCATGAAGAGAAACCGTTATATATGTTCTGAACTTTGTTCAGGATTGTTAAAAGGAGGATAATCAGGAGGCCCCAAAATTAATTCCTTAGAGCCCTTAACCTTGATCCTACATTCTCATTGTAATAAGTAAATTGTAAAGAATTATGTGCTAGGATTTATTTTTTCTCTTATTGTAAGTACAACCTGATGTGGATCAATACGGGGCCAACTGAATGTTCCACTTCTGTGATATTCCATCACAGCACAATATCCGTTTTTTGCCTTTCTGATTTTATAACTACAAATTTCCTTTATAACAGCGTAGACCCCTAGGGGAAAAAATAACTTAAAAGATAGACTAAATCTATGTTATTAATTTCCTTTAAACCCATGTCAAATGTGGTGGTAACCTAGCAACATTAGAGAAGTGCACTGAGTTAAAAGACCAGCTCTCGCTCTCATATTTTTGTACTTGAAAGAAATTTTGTGATGGAAACATACTTCACGAAAGAATTAAAGCAATGGTAGATCCTCCAGTGTAAGCATTTTGAGTCTGTCCTAGCTTTCTTGAGCCAGAATGCACAGTGGTTACAGCTGAATGTGAAGTGTGACAATGCTTCTCTTGCAGGTTTACCAGCATTAGTAGTGGCCACATCAGTAGGCTTCACAAGGACGAAAGGATATGGCACTGATCACTAGTAAGTCCATCCACAGTGATACATCATGTTTATAATTAAGTAAATCATCATCTATGCTTCATTACTCTTGGTTGGCACTGCTGATGGCTTGCATTTTGTCACCGAGTCATTAACTAGGGTAGAAATCGCATTAGTGTGGAATGATGTAAGGTAGCTTAAATGCACAGAGCTTGGGAAGTATATGCTGAAGCCCTGTGCAGAATCCTTGTTTCAGTTTCCCACTATCTCATAAGACCAGTGCATTTCAAAATGTTTCAGTATTTATTTTGTGTTTAATCTCAAATACATTTTTTGGGGAACTGAATAAACCTTGGTGGTTTACCCTTTAGCATAAGATTCTGATCTGAGCTTCTGATTTCACTGATGATAATATATCTTGGTATCAACCAAGTTGTGTCATGTTAGTTCAAGTTTTGTTGCTATGGTTTTTTTGTTGTTTTTATTGTTGCTATGTTAAGGTAATACTAAAACTTACAGATCAGGGGAACCAGTACAATACAGGTTAGAAAATGCCTAGGCTATGGGAGAAATTAGAGGGAAGAAATAGGGCATGGTATCAGCCCATCCTAATCACAGCTATAATACTGATAAATTCTATGAGAGAATGTATAAGTAAGGTTTATGTTTAACACTTAAAATGTAAAACAATACACTTTCGTATTTTCCTTCATCTGCTCTTTCAAGCTGAGGCGGCAGTTGAGAAATGGAGAAAGAGATGGGCACATCTTATTAGAAGCATAAATTCTTAAAGTGAGATTTTCTGTTCATCTTCAGGTTTGAGGTAGGAATTACTGCTAATTAGACCTTCTGGGAGATTCATCCAAATGGAGATTGTGCCAAAAGACATCATGTCACCTGCCCATCCAAAAGAAATTTCCGAAGAATTTAAAGAATTCGTGTCATTAGAACACTTGTTTTCTTCTGCAATCTGTATTCTAAACACACAAATAGGCAAAGCTCCCTGGTTGTCTGTTGTAGAGTACTGCTTACTACAGCGCAATTATCTTTAAGACATTACTTTTTACAACAGTAGGACTCTTTTGGAATAAACCCAGTATTTGAAAGGCACTGTATTGGGGATATAGAAAGAGATAGTATTATAGATTATATGGTTCCAACTTTCAAGGATTTTGTGATTCAGACAGAATACAATATAATGAATAATGTATCAGTTTGAAGATTACCTTGCACAAAAATATAGTAGTAATGTAGTGGCAGTCTGAGAGACACTGACTACAGTGTTGCATCAAACTAAAGGCTTTTTCTTCAGTTATTTTATTAAAAAAAAAAAAAAGGATATTCAGTTATCACTCCCAAAATGGGAAAGTAGAATTTTATGTGTCCACTCCTGTGGTGAGGAGAAATAAGTACATTTGAATACATACAGACAGACACATTTGTGTTATGTATATATTGATACATGTATTGGCATGTATACATGGGTAAATATATAAGTATAAATAAATATATGTGTGTGTATATATATAAACACACACATCTGTATTTTTATTTATAGAATTACTAGGTTAAAATTTTTAATTAAAGTATAATTTATGCACAGTAACATTCACCCTGTTCAATTATAGTTCTGTGAGCTTTAATAAATGCTTAAGTCAGGTACCCACTATAACTAATATAGAAAAGTTTATTCTTAGAACAGATATAGGACTGTGATTGTTAATGGTTCTTAATTTTGGAGGCAGCATGTTCATTCTGCGGAGCTAGAAGTAATATTGACAGGGTCGCATGTCAAAACAGGTGCATGAAATACTGGGCATGACCCATTGCATCAGCAGAGATAAAACATTTCCTGGTGCTTTCCTTATATTGACTCTCTTGGACTCTGCACATGCACATGGGCCATCTTGCAAGCCCAGGTTGCACCCCGTGTTTTCTTCATGGTCCTCTGCTCAGAGAAAACAAACGTTCTCACTCAGATGGGTTACTGTGTCTCCACTATGTCTCTGGCAATGTAAACCTGCATCTCTTGGTGAATTGAGTAATCGAAATAAACACAGCTGCACTTATTTTTATTCAAAAGCTTATCTTTAGTGAATTTGCTTAGTAGACTGGGGTAAAAGTAAAATCAGAGGTAGAAAAAAAAAAAAGCATAGAAAATATAGATTATCCATTCCCTGCAATGATGGCTTTTAAACCAATTTCTCCCAATATCCCAATGGCCTCAAGAAAGAACTCGTAAATGACATATGCAAGACTCTGAAAGCATGCTGTTCTTAGTATTTGAAAATTTTCATAATGGTTATAAAGCAGCATTTTACAAAACTTATGTAATAGTCACCTTTGTACTGAAAGTCAATATAAAAATCTCACTGCAAGAGTAATTTGTCTAAAATATTTTAACTGCCTGAAAGTAAGGTCTTATAGTAAAACTTTCTTTTCTGTGAAAGGTATATAATATTTCTCACACATGAAATGCTCTAATTTTAGCTTTTTGCCATATCTCCTAAAGCATTTTGTTTAATTACAAGCCTTTGAAATGTGCCAAAATTTGAATGCTAAGTACATAATTCAAGTAATTTTATCATACTTCATGGTTTAACACTTATCACTAATTTCTGTTAGTTTCTATCTGATGTTATTTTTAGCTGCTGGCTGTCTCTTGAAGGAGGACTTCTCTACGCTTTTGTTGGACCTGCAGCCGCTGTTGTCCTGGTAAACATCAAAGTCAACTTCTTCTGTTTTCTTAGCCAAGAAAGCCTGCTTTGCTTCAGTTAGAGTGATGGTTTTGTATTTGTTTTGTAGAAATTTCAAAGTTCAATGTATTATTCCTTAATTATCAGTTATTACTTCAATTTGAATATCAACTGCTATTTAGTCCCTTATTACTCTAAAATATTCTTATTTTGAAGACTGAAGACTATTAAACATGGGAGTGTGGGATTTCTCTTACAGTAATTTCACATTTGTGAAGAAGTTCGAGTAAGTTTCAATAAATTCTTCCTCGTTCATGTACCGAATTTCATCATTTATTATCATACCACCTTATACTATTCTGTATGATCTACATCATTGTTAAGATCTCTTAATTTTGGTAACTGCTGCCTGCTGTCAAATATCAACAAGAAAATATCTATGCAGATGTTAGACTTTCTCAGCATCAGTGCTACAGACATTTTGGACAAGGTATTTCTTGGTCGTGAGGCTGTCCTCTATATTTTAAGATGTTTAGTGGCATCCCTGGGCTCTACCTACTAGATACCAGTAGGAATGTCAAGTCAGTAAAAATCAAAAATGTTTCCAGATGTTGCCCAAAATTCCCTGTGAACAAAAATCACCTCCAGTTGAGAGCCCCTGCCATATTTTATGCATAAGGATTTAAATTGTTTCTTTTGGGAATCTTGCAAACATGAAAATTTTCTACCAATTTGCCTTTCTTTCCCTCACTCTGATATTATTGATTACAAGTTCTTCTTGTCTAATAAATCTTTAAATGAAAATGTAAGGGGGGAAATGGTCTGAACTAAATACAAAGATCCACATTGCTGTGCAATTAGAGTTCTAATTGAAAATTACCCTTTGGTTTCTTGAACGATTCATTCAGTATATTAGAAGCTAGCCATATCTTTCTTAATAACTCTGTATGACTTTTCCTTTCTTTAAAGTGTGCTCTCCTTCCTCTAAACTACAACAGGGAGCAGAAACTGTGCATGATTCACAAGAAAAAAATCTAGACATGAGTGTTAGAGAAGAGCATAGGGAAATTGAAACTATTAGACACATTTTTGTCTGCTGCATTGAATTCTTATTTAATCAATTATTTCCCTACGCTACTAAGTTAATATACATATAACCCTAAAATGGAGAAGCAAAGAGTATGTGTATAATTGAAAAACCAAAGTTTGGTCTTTGGAGTAGTGATGGATTCCCTCATGATTAAATTGTAGATTAATAGAATCCACGGAACACACTTTTTTTCTCTTAGTTCATATAATGAGAAATGTGAAGATGAGTAAGTCTTTCTTTTGATCCAAGGGTTGTCTTGCCAGAGAAGGTATGATGAGTGACAACTCCTAAGACCTTACCTAAGAGTTGCTTTGGATCTTCCTTATACCAGCAGTTAAGCAGATTTCAGCTTTATGTTTCGTTAGGCCAATGTGCTAGGGAAATGGAATCAATCTTTCTTTCGTTCTTTCTTTCTTTCAAATTAGTCATCCTGTTTAATTTAAAACAGATTTTTGTGAACTGCTAGTTTTAATGTTAAAGACTTCACCATTTGCATTGGGGGATGCACCAAGATTCTGTTGATCATGGAGGGTAAGGGGCAGCAAGGCAAAATGAAGAAAATATTTTTCTTTGACTATCTTGGTTTCAGCGTTGGACTGGATTCCTTTTATCAGGAAGCGCTGGTAGGTTAGAGAATTGTGGGTGCTCGTCATAACAAGCTGCTACAAATAGACCACAGCGATCTCTACAGCTTTTTACAATTTTACTTGAGAAAGAAAAATATGTGTGATTTCATTTCAGATGTATTATGCAAAAGACCTTTTAAGTGAGAGTAAGAGAGTCTTAGAAAATGCTGAGAAGTGTTCAGTAGAGCACATTATAAGAATTGGTCTTAGTGTCCATCTCTTAAAGGATTCTGGTGAGTTGAATAGGCTTCCCCCCTTTTTCTAGAAAGCATGGGACATGAAAATGTGCTCCACCCACAGGAGGAATGGCCACACCTCCTGAGGAATGCAGGCCTTCTGTTCTCCTTGCTGGGGACAATGATGAATCCTTAACACCTTTGGCTGCCAGGGCTCAACCTAGTCTCACACTGCGAGACAGAAAATCTTTTGACTCACAGGGTAAAACTCAATTTGGCCAATTGATTTTAATCAGGGGTGACCTAGAATGACAGATCGGCGTAGTATGGCACCTTTTACATTAGACAATTAAATGGTAATTTCTTTAGTGTTAACTGCAAAGCGTGGAAATGAAATGTACTTAACGTACTTTAAAACTTTAAAGTAACACACCACTGTTACATTGTTCTGTTCCGATATGCACTATGAAATATTTGATAGGTGATTTATATCACCGCTATTGTGAGTTCAGAATTCAGAAGTGGTTATAAGTTAATAAAAGAGGGTTTTCAGGAGAAAGGGGGACCTGATTCCCTTCAATATCATTGAGAGGTCAAACTTTGTTTCTGTTTGACAGGTCAACATGGTGATTGGCATTTTGGTATTTAATAAACTTGTTTCCAGAGATGGGATCCTAGATAAAAAGCTCAAACACAGAGCCGGGTAAGCTGCAATTGGTGGATTTTGAAGGTTCTTGACCAGTGAATCCCATACTCCAATTCCAGATCATCATTGACTGCATTTTGACTGTGCCTTGAATTTTGTTCCTGATGAACCGGTGTGTTTGGTAGATTCTGCCATTCAAGTGTTCAATGCGCTATTCTGAAGTAATGTGCCAAATATCTAAAAATAATTTGAAAGAGCATTAAGAAAGTCTGGATTTCTTTGTGCATATTGCCTGTTTGTAAGATAAGAAGATTAAATGTTAAGGCTGGGCTTTACACACTTGTTATTTTTTTTCAAGTTTTCATTTAAATTCTAGTTGGTTAACATACAGTGTAATATTGGTTTCAGGAGTAGAATTTAGTAATTTATCACTTGACATATAACACCCAGTGCTCATCACAACAAGTGCCTTCCTTAATGCCCATCACCCACCTAGCCCATCCCCCCACCCACGCCCCTCTAGCAACCCTCAGTTTGTTCTTAGTACTTAAGAGTCTCTCAGGGTTTGCCCCTCTCTCTCTCTCTCTCTCTCACTTTTTTTTTTCACCTTTCCCTGTGTCCATTTGTTTTGTTTCTTAAATTCCACATGTGAGTAAATTGATATTTGTCTTTCTCTGACTTAGTTCACTTAGCGTAATACTCTCTAGCTCCATCTATGCCGTTGCGAATATCAAGAGTGCATTCTTTTTTATGGCTGAGTAGTATTCCACTGTGTGTATATGTGTGTTTCTTCTTTATCCATTCATTGGTTGATGGACATTTGGGCTCTTTGCGCAATTTGGCTGTTGTTGATAATGCTGCTTTTAACATTGGGTGCATGTGCCCCTGTGAATCAGAATGATAATACTTATTCTTAGGTGAGCAAGGTCATCTAGTTTGGGTCACAAAGGACAGGAGGGTACTGAACACAATGTCAGGGTGTGACACAGCTCGAGACAAACCTTACTAGGGCAAAAATAGTACATTTTCTTTGATTAATTGTATATTTCGCAATTTCTTCACATGAAATAATCACTTTGAAATACTATTTTTGTCATTTGTTTTCATTCTTTATGATGTTTTGACTATAACTTGCTAGGAAGATTTATTCATAATTTTCACTTGCACATTTTAACCACTTACAAAATTTAGAAAAGCATCTCCTTTGATTTTACTGTCACTATGATATCACCACATTTAATGACTCATAACATTTCATAAGCGGGTTGATAGTGCCTTGTAAGGTTACATGATTACCTCATCATATACATTTGTAAAAATTTGAATGAAATATTAATGCTTTGAATTTCCCTTTCTTTATTTCTTCTTGAAAAATTTTATATCTTTCTCCTTTCTATTTAACTGTACTTTGATTCAAAACTTACCCTACAGTTGTTATTTCTTTAATAACTTATGTTATTATTTAATAGTCACAAAACTTGATCACTGATCAGTGAGAATTTTGAGTGCTTTATTTTTCTATAATCTGTGTAATGATTTATGTGGTATGGTAATCTAGGTTTTGTTCCCCCTAGTAAAAGACTAGTAAAATGCTTTGAATACAAAAACTATATCCTTCGTATCAAGCTTTAGAACTGCAATGGTATAATAAAAACATCATTAGAGGTTCCTTAAAAGGGGGGCATCACTTACCACTTAGAAACTTTTTTCACTTCAGATGAGTCTTCACAGCATCCTTAAATAGGTAAACTTGAACTTGCACACTGAACTTTCTATACCATTTGACCTTGAGGCTTTCACACTATTGCTCTTGTTGGTCTGCCATGTATGATTGGAATTGGAACAAGAGCTTCAGTATTTCTGCCCAGATTAATCATGTAAGTATAAATTGATTATACTGAATATGGGGTATAGAAACTGGGTTCTGCCTCTAGTGGCATATACATGTGTGTCTGCGTATACACACACACACACACACACACATATTATTTTTTAATTGGGGGCTGGGGATTTAGTGGTTAGGATAAAGCCTTGAAGTAAATATTTTTGAACAAAGCCATATTCAATATCTAGCTCTGCACTTACTGGCTATGTGTGTCTTTGGGCATGTTACTTAGTTATTCTGGAGTTCAGTCTTCTAACCTATAAAATGGGGATAATAATTATACCTCATAGTAGAGTATATGAAATATAATGTATACAAAGGATTCATTAGAATAACAAATAGCAAACACTCATTCAACAAATGGTGACTATTGTTATGACGCATTAAAAGAAGAAAATAGATTGTTTTCAAGTGACCCTGACTTCTATCAGTCAAGCATCTGTGATTCTGCCATTCATGACATTGAGGTCAAAAAAAAAAAGAGAGAGAGAGAGAGAGAGAGATGAGATCATCAGAATGAGTATAATGCTAAGGATTTATTAAATTTACAGTCAGTATTTTTTTTCTCGTTTAATCATTTTATATCTTGTATTCAGTTTGATTTACATAACATAAGTTTAAGAGAAATGACAAAATTGTCACATTATGAATTTAGAAATTTTTAATTCAATCTACACATTAATTTTAAAACATCTATTTATGAAAAAATTATTAGAAGTTACTTCTGCATTTTACTGGCAAAACAGAATCTGTATTTTTCCAGTTCAAAGGCATCCATCAGAGAAATAGAAATGTTGTTAATATGTGTTATAAAAGCAGAATGATGGTTACAATTCAAAGCAGAAAAGAATTATCAACAAGTTAATGATTCTAGGCTTTAAGAACTTTTTTCTATAATATAAAATACAACTTTTGCCTAGGTATGTGTAGATTGAAATTTACTATTTCTAAGTATGATTGAAGGAAATTTGTAGAAGATTTTAGTTCACAGAGAATCCATGAGAACAGTCATAAAGATTTCAGTGAAAAATAAATAATCAGAATTAACTAAAGAAACAGTAAGCAAGAAACTAATTAATTTATTAATAATAAATATTTCAGGTTGAAAATATCTAGATATCAAGTGTTTTTGGAACATTGTTTATTATTTAGAATCAACATGTTCCTCTTACCAGTTTTTTGTTCCTGTTTCCTCCTTTTTATAATTATTAGAAACTGCCAAGCAATAGTTTATTCAATCAATGTTTATAACAGAATGAATGAATGTTTAAGAAATAACATAGTATCTTGACAAGTATATAATATCCAAATTATATTTTTTCTAATAAACAAAATATATTTACAAAGGAGGGATTGATTGCAATTAATACGTTTTATACAAAATAATTGAAAAGAATGAAAAGATGAAATGACATATGTTTTCAAATATGAATATTTTCCTCGTTAACAAATATCTCAAGCAGAATATTTCATTTTTTCCTCTCTTTCTTGCAGTGGAACTTTCTTATCTACTATTTTTTTTAAATATTTTATTTATTTATTTGACAGAGTGAGATCACAAGTAGGCAGAGAGGCAGGCAGAGAGAGAGGAGGAAGCAGGCTCCCTGCTGAGCAGAGAGCCCGATGCGGGACTCGATCCCAGGACCCTGAGATCACACCTGAGCTGAAGGCAGTGGCTTAACCCACTGAGCCACCCAGGCACCCTTTATCTACTATTTTAAATTGCTTTATCTCATCTACCTGAATGAAGTTAAGGAAACTACCAGGGTCTTGTACAAATATCATGAGATTTTTTCCAAAGGGAAAGGGAGTATTTTTTTTCCCCAAGAAGTTTTATGTAGTATCAATAATGAACCAATCAGACAGGTTTTTGTTGTTGTTGTTTTGTTTTTTTTCTTGTTTTTTTTCCTAAGCAAAAGGAAAAGAAAATCGAGAAGGGAAGCTTGTAGACTCAAGACCCTGCAGGAATAAACTGAAACCCTGGTAGATATGGTAACATTTGAACTTATGGGAAATTCAATGTTTGTTTTTTTTTTTTTTACTGTTAGCACTTTTTATTTTATAGATATTATCATTTCCCCTGTAACAAAGAAATAAAATTTTATTTCCCTTGAAGCAAACCTGTTTAGCATTTAGACTATGTAGTCTTCATACTATATTAATTTCTGTAGTGGTCATACAAACTAGGGAGAAATATCCTATCTCCCTGGGTAACCTATCTCTCCTCTGCCCCATATATATCTAATAATAGAATTCCAAAAGTGTCCAACCAGTTAACATCAAGGTTAGTTTTCAACAGTTGTTAGCTCTAAGGGCATAGGCCTTTTGGTTAATTACAAATCAATCTCAAAGAGAAATAAGCACTTCAAATACTGGCTTAATACTTACTTTCAGGAAAGCCCATACCTAGATCAATTAGTTTTTCTTAGGGCTAAAATACTTGTTTATATTGTGTACTAAACTAAAATTAGTTTTTAGTCATCTTTGGCTTTTCAGTCTTGCTTTGGAGCCTAGAGACAGTGCCCTTAAATTGAGGAAGATAGCCACATTTGTGTTCAAAGCACAAATACCAAATAGCATATCTTCACTGATAAAGGAAACTGTAGATCAGTCATGCCTTTTTCATATTAATCTGATGGAGCTTAATAAAACTAAAGATAACTCAGATATATAGTTAGGACAGTTGTATGCATTCCTGCTTTTCATCAGAATAATCTCTGGGGCTTCAAGAAACACAGGTGCCCAGGGTACTTGGGTGACTCAGTCAGTTAAGCGTCCAGCTCTTGGTTTCAGCTCAGGTCATGATCCCAGCGTGGGAAGAGTGAGCCCCACTCCATTAGAGCCCCCATTAGTGGGCTCTAATGGAGTCTGCTTGAGATTCTCTTGCCCTCTCCCCCTTTCCCCTCCCCCCCCAATTCTCCCTCTCTTTTTCTTTTTCAAAGAAATATATATATATATATTTCTTTGAAAAAGAAGGAAAAAACACAGATGCCTAAGCCGCACTGAACTAGAGTCTTTGGTGTTGGGTACCTATCTCTGAGGTGGCGCCACTGTAGGGAACACCGCTGTAGACAGGCACTCCTTTGGCAGTCGTTTCAAACATACTCGCACGCCCATTGAGGCACTAGTGATCCAACTGGATAGACCATTGTTTACTTGTTATTGTGAAAAGTTTGTTCTCATGTGCCAGGATATAGGTCCTGGGTTGACTCTGTAAGATGAATTATGTAGTCCCCTATTTCCCACCCTCACATCTAACTCTAAAAGCTTTGATTTTTCTCCTGGGGTCTACTGGTCACTCAGTCTACTTACTTAATAGCTTTCAGATTTATTTTCTCCTCCAAGCACTATCCAAAAATGAGTTCACTTCTTTAAAAGAAATGAGATAGTCTGAAGTATGATGATCTTGAGATTTTTCTCTATCCTGCCACTTTTATTACATACCTGCCCACTAAATATTACTTTGAAAAAACCTACTGAGAAAACGTATATTTTAGACATCAGCACCACAAGAGAATAGACAAGAGAAGTATACCGCAGAAAATCATTTCAAGATGTTTTGAACTTCAAGTAATTTCTTTTTGGTTAGAACATAATGAGAGCGTTATGTTCTAATAAGCCAGTCATTTTCAAGGCACTGTTTTCTAATGTAAAATGTGTACAAAGCTTTTCTGGATAGCATGACTTTGCTTCTATGACATAAGAGGTTTAAATCTGAATTATTTGAATCTGAATTTGCCTGCGAAATCCTCTGGATTAGAATAGACCATTTAAATGCTGTTGGATTGGAGTTTGTGAAAAAATGTTCGAAAGACTATTTTGAACTTAATGTTAAATGTGTTTTATTAAAGCATTAAACTATCACCCTTTTTATTATAAACTAATATTTCATCAAATTTCATCAGCCCCTATATTCAGATCATCCTAAAATGTGGATAATACATTGATGCTGTGAGAAATTTAAAAATATGAATCTGCTGAGATAAAGGCTACATTGCCCACAAATGATTAAAGCCCTAAAATATAGATCTTCTTATATTGGACTTCTGATATACATGTTTACATTTCAGAAGGTTTTAACTGATATCATGTGCCTTCTGCAAATGACAATGAAAATCTTTGAAGCTGGGAGTGATGTGTTTGATAATCAGGGGTCTGAATAAAGGGTTTTCACTGTATGTCTACACAAACACATGCTTATGTTTAACTCAGTGTATTGGACAATTTTGAACTGTAGACACCGGGCCATTTATGATGTAACTGATGGGAATACGCTTTGCATGCAACAAAGGCCCATCTTATTAAAAGGTAAATGTTACAAAAATAATGTGTAGTGTAAATGCATCTTTAAAACAACCCAGAGCATTCATCTTTGATAAATAAACTTTTCTGCATGAAATCGTATTTTAAAGCTAACTTGCAGCAGCAACGTCTTTTTTTTTGGTGACAATTCAATATTTTGTTCTTTTTGTGGGTGTTCTGTTTGTTTGCAGTCAGATGAGTGAGCCTCATAGCGGTTTGACGCTCAAATGTGCCAAGTGTGGAGTAGTTTCAACAACAGCTTTGTCAGCCACCACCGCCAGTAACGCCATGTTAGTCCCAATCATTTACATCTTCTTGTTACAAATCTTTTACAGTGCATGTGAGAAAATGCTATTGTGGAAAAAAAAAAAATGTCGTGTTTGCTAATATTGGAGCTAAGAGCATACTTAAATATTTATAATTGGCAACTGCCTTTATAACTATTGTGGGATTGGCTATAAAACATAAATAAAACTATGCAATGTTATCTGCTTTATGGTTTCCAAGTTAATGGTCTTGGTACCACATCCAAGAATGCTTTGTTGAACGGGGGTTTGGTTATTGCCTGGGGCGTGACACGCAGCTACGTAATGTTGCTCTCTCTGTCTCTCAACAGGGCGTCCCTTTGGAGTTCCTGCGTGGTGCTGCCCCTTCTGGCTCTGACGTGGATGTCTGCAGTTCTGGCCATGACAGACAAACGCTCCATATTGTTTCAAATACTTTTTGCCGTGTTTGATTCTTTGCAAGGTTTTGTGATAGTCATGGTCCACTGCATTCTTCGCAGAGAGGTAAGAAAAAGAATTCCTCTGGCAGAGGGGGATGTTGGTTAGATGCATATTTTCCTTGTTCACAAATAGGATCATTCATTTTAATACCTTGGGATTAAAATCATCTCTTCTAAAGGCAATCCTTTGGAAAGTCAAAGCTAAAGGAGAAGCTATAAGACAAAGTTCAAGAGGGTTCTTTGGACCCTGAAAGTGACAGTTAAAACAGATGGGACTGTGCAAGAGAAGATGCTTCCATGGGTCCCAGACACCAGGGAGAGTAGAGTCAAGAGAGGTCAGGTGGAGAGAAGTCCGTAAGAGACACTGGTAGATGAGGGAGTGGGGTGGCATATATATATATATTTTTTTTTAAGATTTTATTTATTTATTTTACAGAGAGAGAGAGAGATCACAAGTAGGCAGAGAGAGAAGGGAAAGCAGACTCCCTGCTGAGCAGAGAGTCCTATGCGGGGCTCGATCCCAGGACCCTGAGATCATGACCCGAGCCAAAGGCAGCGGCTTAACCCACTGAGCCACCCAGGCGCCCCTGGGGTGACATATTTTTAAGAGGTGTAGTTCACAAACATAATACAATGATATCTCTTAAACCCATTCCCAGCTGCTTCGGCACACAGCATATCCCCATTCCTTCATACTTATTACATTTTAAATAGAAAATGTTGAGGATTACTGAATGGTTTTTGTGTCTCTATACTAAATTAAGGTTGCTAAAGGTGCATGATTTTGAGATGGATGTTTATACTTTAAAAATACAAAAAAAAAAAAAAAAGTACACAATGCAACACAAAAGGTGGTAATTGTCCCCAGGAACTACAGATCTAAAATCACAGCATTTTTCCAGGTCATGGTTGAGGTTTATTGTCAGCAGTGAGGAAAACAAGTCCTCCTTCATGAGTTGAGACACTAACCTGCACCGAATCCACTGAGCAGTGATAGATGTCGGACGTGATTTGTTTTGTGAGAAAATATTGTTTTCCAACCAGTGCAAAAATTATGCCGAGTGCTTGCAAGCACTGACACAGTGTTTACAAGGTTTATGAGTCATTTTTGTGTTTACTCTGGGGACAGTGGCAACTAAAACACAATGACACAGTGCCATGCCAGTAATTTTGAGGAAATGGCCTACACTGTCATTTCTCATTATCCAGCTTGTTTGAAAACTTTATTATGACGTGCACGTTGCAGAAAGACTCATGTGTGTACGACTGCACACCACACAATTTTACAGTGATATGTGAAGGTAACCAAAGGTTTTTAACCTGATTTACCAGATGGGGAGAACAATATTTCTGAGCTGCTTCAGTAAGGTACAGATGTCAGCAATAAACCCACATGTGTATTCCAAGAACATTATATGATGAAAAGAAGAGTGACTTCACATTGCAAAGGAGGCAATATTTCATCATCTAAAAATATGATTTAGCTTCTAGTTGCCAAGCCCTTTAATCCACTCATCACAAATTTCTACCTAGAATATCGGCATTAAAAATATTGCAAGTATTCAATCCTTTGTAGACCCAAATTAAGTAATAGTTAAGGGGAAATTGAACAATTTAGGGCTGTGTAATTCTCCAACGATAGCAGCCTTGTGGGTCTTCTGCATTATCTGTAATGTGTTTATGTAACAAAACTGTTCTAAGCAAATAGGCACAGGATGCATTTTTGATTGACAATTAAGGATGAACAGTTGTGGGTTTTAAGCAAGATACATAATACATTTATGCAGTTTTCAGACGATAATAACACTGTAGGTGTTAAAGAGGAGAAAAGTATCCTATCTCTAAATAAGCCTCTCTTTTTCTTCAGAAATATGCTTTGGAGATAGCCCTAGGCTATGTTAAAAATATTCAGGTTTTAAAATGACAGATATTTTGATGGTTTATCATCAAATTTTTGCTCCTTACATGAAGAAAAATATTTGGCATACAAATTTATTTCCATCAGAACTTTTCCATAGTTGCTAATTGGACTAATAACCATCAAAAACATGATTTAATGGTAATTAAATCAAATCCTATAATAAAAGCTTCTGCTAAGTAGATATCTGTAAATATATGTTTCCTGTTTTAATAGGGAGTAAAAGTATGAATATTGGCCCTGTTATGATTGCATTTTCAATGATTAGTTCAAATTGAATAGTTTTATAGCTGATAAATTAATGGCAGAGTGTCATCACTCTCATTTCCAAAACCTGAAATGAAGAATCACGTATCCATTATTTTCACATTGACCTTAAAAATACCCTGTAACACTGCTGTAAGTACACAGAGCAGATGTCAGTTGTAGGGCAAATCTCTCAAATTTCTCAAAGGATGTTTTTACTGAAAAAAAAAAAACAAAACAAAACAAAAGAACCTTGTTTAAAAAGGTTTTGCAAATCCTAAGGACCACATCTAAAGAAGGCCTCACTGGGTTCAGAGAAACTCATCTTGACCTTCTAATTGCGTATGGCCTAACACACCAGTAATAAGTCTGTCTCATATTAGCTGTGATCACACTGTGCTAACTTGAAGCATAGTCCAGGAGAAGAGGAGCATCTTCCCATATCCTCAATGTCTCCTCTGAACAGAAGTTCCATAAAAATACACCAAAGCAAATGGTCTAGATAGCTACCTATAAAATACTGGGTAATGACGCCTATCAAACTACCTGATAATCCCATAGGAGATTTTAGGAATACAATCTTACCTCTACTGCCTTTTTCACTTTAAAATATTTTTTACAATAACTCAGGATGATTTTTTTCTTCATTAAAAATGTATAAGCAGTGTAAGAAATATTTCCTTCAATTTAGAGAGAGACTGGATACAGATACACTTTTTTTTTCTGTGTATTTTTGACTTGCAGTAACATAATTTGGTCATTTATAGTCTTTAATGATTCTTCCAATATGAATTCAAAACCTTTTCCTATATTTACTTTTGTAATCTTCCTGCAAAGGAGGTGGGTGTGCACAAGGGAGGAATATGGCCTCTCAGTTGAAGAAAGAGGAAAGAAAAAATAGTATAACGGGCATTTTAAATGTGATGTGTATGGGGCTTGATTTATTCTAAATGTGCCTTTGCTTTTAGTGGATCCAATTTTAAAACCAAATCATTTCACGTCAGAAGGGAAGAGAAAAATGATCACTTTGGTTCTGGCAACTCAATTATATTCCACATTAAGAAAAAAAAAGGCAAATTGATTATTTGCATAACAATTTGTTGCAACCTCCAGATTGACATCTCAATATATAAATTTCATAAAATTTGTATTCTTGAAAATACAATTTTGTCTTCTGGAGCAACTCTGTCTATTGAATTGCTTTGGTAGATGCTTCTGACAAAAGAGAAAACAAAAAGAGCGAATAAGAAAAAAAAATGATTTATCACATATCACTTGCAGCAACAAAACATAAATCTTAGAAGCTAATATGTGTAATGCCTAATAAGACAGAATCTAATAGAATAAATATAGATGCTTTCTTCATTTATTCATCATTCCTTGATTAGAATTCATTTGCATTAAACACATAACGACATCTACTATTTACTATTCTCCACATTGCTATGGAAATTCAAACTACACAAGTTATGAAACCTTTGAAATAGTTACTGTTGCTAGGAAACCACTTTCTTGGTGCCTGCACATTCTTCTCATCTCTCCTGTCTCTGGCTGTGCCTGGCTCTAAGACAATCTTACAGCTTAATGTCAGAGGGGGAAAATAACAAGATTGTGATACAAAATAAGCTACAATAAAACCCTTTCACTAAATGGAAGGAAAGAGGCAAGTGCTTAAATAGATGACTTTGTTGTATCAGTGTGTGAGGGTCCATGGCGCTCTGTCGTGGCAGTAAAAGGGCCAAGCTCCTCTTTTCCCCAGCACAGGCAGGAGGTCTAGGCTGCACCAGATGAGGTCCCAGAAACTTCATCCAAACCCAGGAAGCAATTTTGTAACAAAGTGCTTGAAATAAACATGAACAGCTTTCTCTTTCTTTCTTTCCCTCTTTCTCTCTTCCTCATTCCCCTCTGCCTTTTTTTTTTCCTTCCAATTTCCAATTTGGTCTTATTTCCATAAAGAATACAGCTAAACAAAATGAGTTACAAGTACATGACTGTGAATATATAAAACAGACGAGCATCCTTACTGATCTCATCTAAAACTCCCCCAAATCATTAAAAAAAATAAATGAAGACAATAGCAGTGAAATAACTAGAGAGCAGTTGGAAAAGAGGTCATACTGCATATAATATAGTTCAGATTGAGAGTTGCATGAGTCTCCAAGCCTGACTATTTACAGGGAAATTAGGTATGACTCATGGTTACGGAAGTGCTTACGGAAGCGCCAATCTGTGCACGCCCTTAATGAGGGAGGGCAGGAGTTCCAGTTGGCCTCTGGAGATGAAGGAGTGTGTGATAGAAGACTTCAGAATGCAGTGGGTCCTGAGCAGAAAAATGGGGTCAGAGGAGTAAGGAAGTGAAAGTTTCATGTAAGGGAAGATGGAGAGAGATTATTAGGCGTGAGGTTTCCATGGAATGGAGCCTGCGGTGAATGTAGAATAGTCCTCTCTGAGACCATCTGGGGTACATGGAGGCATGAAGCAAGTGATGTGATCCTACATACTAGAGTGATTTTTAAAAAAAAGTTCATAACTGCAACCCCAAGAGAAAGACAGTACTGACAACATTTGAGTGCATAGCATTGATTAAGTGATGTTTTTAGAGCTCTGTCATTGGGCTGTTCAGTGGCTATGCTAAGAGGCCACTGTGTGTCATGTCATGAAGAAGTTCAATAGATTTTGTAGAGTTAGTGAGTGGTCCAGGGTGGTAGGCTCAGGGTGCCACTGATTCTAAGATTCTCAGTTGTTCAGAGGATAAAGATTTAAGGGAAAAGGGAGTGGGTTGCTAAGAGCCTTTTCTTTGTCAGGCTGAATTGAAAGTTCAAGAAGAAATACATTTAAAGATCATTTTGTATCTTGTGTTTGTTTTCTGGGAATGGGAGAATGGCTCATGGTACTGCAATGAAGCTGAATTTTATCAGAACAGAGAATGGAAAGCATGAAGAGTGCCTTTAAATAGGAACATGGATGTGACATACATGAGCAAGGATCGTATGCTTCTATTCCTATGTACTTATTCCCAGAAATCACCAGCCTTCCTTATTCTGTTTCTTATAAAACCTACCTCTCCCTTCAGATTAGGCTTTCCTGACCTGAGCATAATCACAATTATATTATGAATATTTTCATCAGTCTTAATATGCCCCTGTGGTCCTCCAAACCCAGGCAGAAATCCAGGAGCTTTAACCACAGCATGAAATCAGATGGTTTGTTTTTGTTTTTGTTTTTGTTTTGTTTTTTTGACAGACAGAGATCACAAGTAGGCAGAGAGGCAGGCAGAGAGAGAGAGGAGGAAGCAGGCTCCCTGCTGAGCAGAGAGCCAATGCGGGACTCTATCCCAGGACCCTGAGATCATGACCTGAGCCGAAGGAAGAGGCTTTAACCCACTGAGCCACCCAGGCGCACACATGAAATCAGATGAATCAAGTGGCATCAGTGAACAAATTGAGACACAGAGTGCATGGCAGAGATTGGCAAACTCAGGCATGTCTGCCAGGTGGCATCCAACCTGGGCTTGCTTTACTTAAAATTCTTCTGAGTATCTGGCCACAAGGATAGGCAAATCCTACTTCCCACTCCTCCGGGTTCCCTGGGATCTCACCTTGCAACATTGTTAAACTGGTGGCAGAAAGTTGAATATGTCTGGAATAGAGGTTTAAAATAAATATAAGAATAGAGGTCAGAATTAAGTTTTCATTTTCTGCCTTGAAATGGGTGGCATGAGACTAAAATTAAGTATCTTCTGTGAAGACCTTAGCTGGGGTGTCTGACATAGAACTTCCCTTCCTCCTCTTCTCATTTGCATGCTAAAGAAGTGGTGCTCCATTTTTTCAGTTCATATATGTGACATGTCCTCTAGGGGAGCTTACTGTTACCCCCAAAACTGGTACAAAACAAGGTAAAAAGCTGCAACAGTTTTGAAAGTGATAGATCCTTTAGGTGTTCAAAAATTCCAGTAGATGGGCGCCTGGGTGGCTCAGTGGGTTAAGCCGCTGCCTTCGGCTTGGGTCATGATCTCAGGGTCCTGGGATCGAGTCCCAGGTCGGGGTTTCTGCTCAGCGGGGAGCCTGCTTCCCTTCCTCTCTCTCTCTCTCTGCCTGCCTCTCTGCCTACTTGTGGTCTCTCTCTGTCAAATAAATAAATAAATAATTCTTAAAAAAAAAAATTCCAGTAGACGAAAGTCATTAGGACTGAAATTTAGGAGTAAAGTCCCTATTTTCCCTTCCATGTAAAGCAAGGGACAAACCATTTTTATTTCCTTTGCTATCAGAGAAGTCATGTAATGCTTTCATAATGTGAAGTCATTTGTGTTATTTATGTCAGTTGGCATAATATACATGAAATTGAGAATAATCTTCCTGGTTCATTTAATGATTAAATTATATGGAATTTAATATGATTAAAAAGACCTGAGTCATTTATTTCATATGAATCAATAGAAACAATAGTAGACCTTAAATCCAGGAAAAAAAATAGAATGCATAAGAAATCCACCCCCCAACAAGCTAACAATCGCAAATAATTATAAGGATGAAACTTAATTTCTTTGCTTGTCTTAAAATGATCCTCACAAATAGAAAATCAAGAATAACGGGAGGTAAAACTGCCTTCTTAAAAGATAAAGATTTGGGGTCTGAGCTGCTTGGTAGCTAAATCCAGAGCCCGTTTCAAACAGTGCAGCTCTTGCCGTGAGGTTTCTCTCGATTGCAACGCTGCCAAGCATTGCTCGGTGCTCTTCCCCAGCAATCTCTAAATCTGGCACCAACTTTCACAGTGACACTCTGCCAGCTGCCTCCAGAGCGAGGACCAGCCCAGAAGCTCTGGTCTTGCTGCTCCTGAGAGGATGCAGACCGCTGTTCTGTGGGGGGTGGGGGACACTGAAGCGAGACACACCCTGGCAAACATCTTTGAATTCATGCCTCACTCAGGAAGCCATCCACAATAAAAGGGTGTGTGGCTTTGCAGGAGTTTTTAGAGCAGCCCCCCGCAGGACCTAGATGGGATGACTTTGGTGGTGCCGCCGATGGATACTTGCAGAAGACAGCCTTGATGCCTTATTCCTTTCCCCTCACCTTGTTTTTGACATTCTTTTTTTTTTTTTTTAATTTCACAACATGACAATAGATTTCCTTAAAGTGCCCCCAAACACTGTTCACATACCTGTTCTTTGCTACTCCCCCAGTACTTTTTAACCCTTGTCCGGCTGCCAGTTAAGGTTAAAGACCTACTGGAAGAGTATTGTAAAAAGAGCACATTTTGGAGGCTAGATTTTAGTTGTGCCATCATATATCAGACATTTAATTGTTCAAGACAAGTTTATTAAAAACTATATTTTCTGGGATGCCTAGATGGCTCTGCCAGTTGGGTGTCTGCCTTTGGCTCAGGTTATGAT
Source organism: Neogale vison (assembly GCF_020171115.1). Lineage (NCBI taxonomy): Eukaryota > Metazoa > Chordata > Mammalia > Carnivora > Mustelidae > Neogale > Neogale vison. The sequence goes on from NC_058091.1 coordinate 111,008,478, forward strand.
GATCCCAGAGTCCTGGGATCGAGTCCCACATCGGGCTCCTTGCTCAGCAGGGAGCCAGTTTCTCCCTCTGCTCTGCCTGCCGCTCCCCCAGCTTGTGCTCTCTCTGACGCATAAACAAAAATCTTAAAAAAATAAATAAATAAAAATTGTATTTCCTGGTCTTGTGTAAGTTTTTAAAAAAATATTACAAGAATTATATAAAATTTTTTAAATTAAATTGTTAACTAAAATAAGTGCTTTGTTCCCCACAAACAGTAAGTCAGGTGAATGAGTTTAAATGATAAATATGTGAATCTTCTAACAATTGTTTTTCTTCAATCTTAACCACAAGGCTAGAAACACCAAAACTATTATTGTCCTGCAGTGTAAATATGACAATTGGCACAGAAGATTTTAATATCAGGATGGGATAGCCAAATATAGATTCTGTCTTTGTTTTTTTGCTTTCTTCTTGTCTAGAACTAAGGTCCTTGCAGACTTGCTTTTTAAAAAATTCCAGTTGTTCTCCACTAGTACAATTCACATCAATTCACCAAAGATATGTGTCTTTTTGTTTACTTGATAGAAAATTCAATTAATTATCAAAATGTTTCCAAATAGCTACAGATAAATTTTCCAGGTACTGTCTCTCCTGAAACCCTTTTTTTGTGATGAGGAATATGCCTTATGAAATCTAGCCGAATCATTTCTCCCTGACTGTGTTGGACAAATATTTAAGACTAATTCATCTAGATTGCCTGAATGCATTTTTAAGATTTTGTAAAAATCAAACGGAGCATTTGGAATCAAGTAGAATTTCTCCTGCAAAGCTTTCTGCATTAGAAGTAACAGAAGCACTGAAAGTATCAGAGAATCTAGCACTTAAATTATGGCATTTATGTGACTATTAAAGTGACTTTGAATTTATTGGAGATTTTTTATGCTTTTCTGTTTTATGTTTCTTCCGAATAGCATTGACTGATTCACAAAACTGACATCATTCTCCAGGGTAGAAATGCCCTTAATCCATTGTCGTATTTGGGAATTTAGTAATTTTGAAGTATTGATTTTGTATGTGTATGTTATGAAAAAGAGATTTCTTTTATGTCTCCTTTAAGCGATAGGGTAGTAGATTTTGAAGAGAAACTTAGCAGAAGTTGCTTTTCCATATTTCATGTCAGACAAAAATATCTGACAGCTAGACTCTGAAGGTCTGAAAATGGAGTGGTTAGCGTGGATCAGTTAAATTAATGTTTAGTATTACCAAGTGCCACTTTCATATGTTATATATGCTAGTATTTAGAAAGAGATTTGAAAAAATTTTTCATGTGACAAACTCCTGGAAGGCAATATTTCTAACATATGGTTTAGCTACCTTTATAAATTGTGTTTCTTATCAGTCACCTTGGGGCACAAACAGAAAATTAGCACATACCTATTTTTCTGAGGTTAGTTCTTTGGACTTTTTCTTTTTTCTTTCTTAGTGTTTTTCCCCAGTGCAAATTTCTGTGTTGCAAACAGTGATCATCTGACAAACACTAGACTCATTACCAATTTTTGATTATTAATGTGTCACTACTCATGACTTACAGCTATTCCTTCTTAACCTAAAAAAGGAGGATCCTGAAAATATTTGCATCTAAAGAATCTAACTTTTCCCATGTCATGAGTCCTTCAAGGGAGACGCTGGAAGGTTTAGTTCTAAATATTTATCTAGTTCTTCAGGAAAAGATGATGAGACTAGATTTCCCTGAGCCTATACTTGTATTGTATATTGTATTGGTGTTTTTGAAGGAGGAAAGAAGAAATTATCTTGCCTATTAATAGCAGGCAACTCCTCACTCTTTTTTGCTAGTAAATCTCGGGTTTAGAAATATTAGCAGCCGAGGACAGAAAAGAGGTGAGAGAGTGTCGAGTCCATCCCCCACTCCCTAAATTCACAGCCATAGTGGCCACATCACCAGAATTAGAACCTGAGGTGGAGAAAAAGAAGTAGACAGAGGTGTCCTTACTGGACTGGTTGGCCAGGGCTCTGTGGTGGTGACTAACCCCCATGTCACTTTCCAAATCTTGCAATGATAACTTCGGACATGGGTGGGAGGGGCTCGGTTTTCTTCTGGCCAGTACGTACACTGTACACATCTCACAGCTGAACAGTGACAGGATATTTTATGTCCCTGCTTTTCAGAAGTAAAGACCGTTCGTTATGTGTTTACTTTGGTTGTCTGTGGGATGACACTTTGGTAAAACAGGGCATATGCAACATTATGTCTGCTTTGTTTTTTAATCCAGTAAAACAGATCATAATAAACTAGACGGGGAATATCAGTCTTGTGAAGTCAAAACAACACAATAGGAAAATGACCTTGTCATTGACTGGGATAAGAAGCTACTTGTGATGATGACTATCGATAGCTTGTTAGGAGCCTCATGAGCCACAGGAAGTGGGAAAGACACATTACTGCGACAGCATCATGTGATCAGAATAACTATCCATTGATTTATGTGTTTGCTATTCGTCGATTCATGTTCACTCGCTTCATAAGGAATTTAATGTTCTTCAAGTTTCCTTATGCTATGTGTTTCTTTACTCAGAATCCAATTGTGAATGCTTATGGAGGAAATTTGCCTTTGCAAAGTGATCTTCTTCCTTTTATTTTTTTTAAGATGACCAGGAAAAGAGTCTTTCGTTAACGTTTTGTTTCGTTGTGTTTTGCTTTTACACCAGGGCACATGGTACTTGAAGGGAGATGAGAAATAGTTGCCCCAATATGATCCTTTCCATGAGACATAAAGGGAAAATCCCAAATCAGTTCCAGTCAAAAGATCATGGAGTAATCTCAATTCTGTGGTGTTTAAAGCTGTTACGAAGATTGTGCCGTAGCAAATGGGAAATCCCCCTTGAAAGACATACACATGGTTTGTAACACTGAAAATAAATCTGCCTTCTGGCAAGAATTACTGATTTTTTCAGCCAGACGCAGCCCTGGTGAGAACTGAGGAGGTCCCAGCACCTCCCCCTATAGATTATGGCAAGTGATAGATGTGGTGGCATCAAGTCCAGGGATACTAGCGTATGTATTAAGAAGTAAGCAAAATGGGTATTAGATATAAAACAATGATAGTTATCATTTCTCAGTTGATTACCAATATAGACAATATCGGGTCATTACCAAGAGAGAAGAAAATTAATGGGTTTCTGCTCCCCCCCTACAGGTTCAGGATGCATTTAGATGCCGACTGAGAAACTGTCAGGACCCGATCAATGCTGATTCTTCAAGTTCTTTCCCTAATGGGCATGCTCAAATAATGGTGAGCTTTCATTTTCCTTCTGACTGTTGATTAATTCATGATTTGTGACAGGAATAAACAAAATATTCTTAGTACTAAAATAGTATCCAAGTCCCATTTCGAGTGACTTTGGCTTTAGTTCATGAACATATTTAGAGCTATCAGATAAGCGTACCGTCCGGAATGCTCAGGAGTCCTGGATCTGTTATGGGCCCCCTGGTGTGTTGAGTGTGCGGTTTCTGTGCAACACCAGAGAGTATTTTCATCCCTGCACAGAATAAGGGATAACAGTTTGTCCGCAGGAACATGTTTGTTTACAGACCAGAACACTATGGACCTGCACTTCTGGTCGTAAAGCAGTGGTTCTTAGCCTTTTCTGTGCGTTAGAATGTACTCTCCAGACCAGTGAAATAAGAATGTCTGGGGTGGGAACCCCAGGTATTGGTGGTTCCAATATGCAGCCTCAGATTAGAACCACTGCCCTAAGGCAGAAAGGTGTGGCCACAATTCCAATTAAAGGTCAGTCATTGTACAGGAGCTGGACTGCTGAGATTAAGGGGTCCTGTAGGCAAAAGCACTTTGATGTCTTTTAGAAATGAGATAAGATGTAAACTATGACTCATTAAAAACAGGGCTTAAATAGAGACTTCTTTTATCATATATTCAATTTATTATGCGTGTTTTTGGATTACACAACATAAAATAGTCGAAAGGATAGACTAATAACTAAGGCTTGGGAAGGAATTCTGTATTAAAATAAATAGATAAATACTGAAATTTCTAATTTAAAATATTAAAATAAATTTTAAAAATTCTAAATAGTATCTTCCAGTATATGAGTAGAAGAATTTAATTAAGACAGGCTAATTTAATTTTGTCATTAAAAAAAATTAACTGATCTGTTTGGGGGTAATATAGGGATGAAAGTGAACTCCAACAAGTTGTAGACCAGATGAGTGCTGTTTAATCTTCAATTTTAATTCCTTAATCTCAAAGGCTTTTGTCAATTTGAATGAAAATGGATCATTAGAAGAGCCTAGTTTGACTATTAAAGGTTTGACAAAGCTATATTATATGATACTACATTATAAACAATATACTCAAAGTGAATACTTTATAAAAAACAAAGACATTTATTTAACTATGTTCAACAAAGACATTTATTAACTATGTTCATAATAATACACATTTTTTTTTGTGGTTTAAGAAATTATCTTGAAGGTCTATCCTTTTATAGACGATGTCAGTCTCCTGACTGAAGATGACAGTGGGTAGTGTACTGCTTTATTAAAATTTTATGCCAGTTTTCTACTGCTTTAATTCAACATTTGGTCTCTGAGAAACAGGCTTGAAAACAATTTGATTATTCCTCAAGAAACTTCTTTTGCACAAAACAATAATCTAGTACTGCCTAGTCAGGTATCTGTAAACTTTAGTTAGTAAAAGTCACATTAAAGGTTTTCATTAAAGGTTGATTCTATGCCTTATGATTTGTTGTTACAGACAGACTTTGAAAAGGATGTAGACATTGCTTGTCGATCAGGTAAGAATATTTGGGTTTAGAAAATATCATGAGGGAAGTGAAATCACTTTTATGATTTTGATTTTAATGAAAATGCCACAGTTTACACATCACATATTCATGTGGATGAATAAATAGAATCTTTCAAAGGGAAAGCATTGTAACAGCAGAACGTGGTAGAGGGGGAGGGAGGGGGGCTGAAGGGAGAATGAGGATTGACAGAGAAACGAAGAATGGCTCGTAGGAAGCACAGTGACAACGGGAAAGCACAGACTTGGAGACGTAAGACTTCCATTCCACTGCTCTCTGGTTGTCAGGGGGTAAGGCCAGTCAGTTTGGCCTCTGTGTCCCTCACTTCATCATCTGTGGACTATGGGTTGTTGCCAGGATGAAATACATTGTGTGTGTGTGTGTGTGTGTGTGTGTGTTTGTATGTGCATCCTAGCTGCTGCCATTGCTACCTGCTTAACAGAGCCCAGAAGGAACCGTTCAGTGCTCTCTGCTTTAGAGAGCTAGGGTCCCATGGATGGTGTCCCTTATGGTTATCCTCAGCCTGGGGCTAAATTTTCACCAGGAGTCGATGACTCAAGAGTTTCAAAGGAAACTACGTGTTCCATTTTTTGGATAATTCCAGTTGTTGCAATTGTTTCTGCATATTGAGATATCATAATATACCTTATTTTATGTTGTATTCATTGACTATAGTGCTGCCTTCTAAAATCAGAGTGGCTGTCTACTTTATCCAAATATCCAGATGTTTGGAAGCAAATCCCATTTAGTCCAGTCCAAGCCCTTTTTCTCCAGACTCAACAAACCATGGTTCCTCATTCATTGCTCATAGTATCCTCCCGGGCCGGCACGGTGCCCGTGGAGCCTTCAGTCTGTCAGTAGATTTTAAATTATGGTGCCCAAATGTACACACTTATTCAGCATTTCTCACACTTGGCTCTTTACGTATATTAATGTTATCTACATTTGCATTTCATAACAACTGGTGCTGTTACTACTGTCAACTTGTCAAGACTTCTTGTAGTTGTCAGGACGTTACCAGTAGAGGATGGGGTAAAAGTTCTGGGTTTTTTCCTGGAAGAAAAATCTGGCCTTGCATTTCTCTCTGGGGCTCTTTTGCTAGTTTCAGGTTAGCATTCTATCCATTTGAAATTTTGGGGCCATTGAAAATTTGATGAGAATACCTTCTAAATATTTATTCAAACTGTTAATCGGGGAATTGGATGGGAAGAGAATGGGTGTAGAACCCTGCTGAGTTCAGTAGGGCACCTCCCACCACTCTTTAAGAATACTTTTCAGATTCACCTCATAACCATGAAACATCTTTGCAGGTTGTAAGATCATAGAGTTGTCATAATCACAAGAACATGAGAGACTAAATTCATAGTCTCATTTCTGAATTCAGTGAAAATTCTCTGTGTAGAGTATGGTCAGAGCCGAGCGGTAGAATAACTGTCATAACTTGGCAACCCACGTTGGGTCTGGGGGTAGGGGGTTAGGAATCACTCTTTCTTATTGAATAGCTAACAAAATATTGCTAAGAAACAGCCTCATTAGTGTTTGGTTTCCAAAGTCTGCCATTTCTGTTTTTGGACAACTGATAAAACATTTTCCTTTGCTCTGTCTGCCCTCAATAATTTCTCAAAGATCACTGGCTACAGTGCCAGGTTCTACATCTGCGTTCTAAGATGGATGTGATCTGTCTGGGTTTCAGAAGCCTGAGTTTCTTTAAAATAATTAGTTATTCATTTAATTCCTATTTTCCAACATGTAGTTTAGCTTCCTTTCAGCCTTTTCTGGTGTACTCTTTATAGTTGTCCTTGATAGAGAACCAGGAGAGGAACAAAGTAGTTTTATCCAGACCAACCTTGTTAGCAGCACCTGGGAACCTGTTCAAAGTGTGCACTTTCAGGCCCTACCCCAGATCTCCTGTGGGGCGGGGTACAGTTACCCATGTTCTTGCCAGTTGTCCTGGTACTCTAATGCATGCTGATGTCGGAAAACCACTGTACTAGACCATCCCCCCCCAAGCCGTGATCTCATCCGTCAGTATTCATCCTGCTCTCTTGTTAAGTTACCCTTTTTCTCCAGACTTTGTGGCATTCTGGGATTTAGTGTTCCTGAACCGTTATTTTGTTGAAAAATATTCTTGTAATTTTCTTTTTTCTTTTTGTCGGTGCCCCTTTTAACTGAGTTCATCAGGAATTTGCCTCAAATTTTCCCGAGAGGTTCCTGTTCAGTTCAGTTTTAAAGTTTTAATTCATGGACTCCAAGTAATCTTACTCTAAAATTTTTTTTTAAAGATTTTATTTATTTATTTGACAGAGAGAGATGACAAGCAGGCAGAGAGGCAGGCAGAGAGAGAGGAGGAAGCAGGCTCCCTGCTGAGCAGAGAGCCCAATGCGGGGCTCGATCCCAGGACCCTGAGATCATGACCTGAGCCGAAGGCAGCGGCTTAACCCACCGAGCCACCCAGGCGCCCCTCTTCCTCTAAATTTTGTTGAAATTCACTATCCCAAAGGGTGGAATACATATCTGATTATGCAAAATACTTGGGTGCTTTTTGTTTTGCTGTGCTGTATGCATGTTTTGCCTTCTACAACTTAATTGATTTCTCGTAAAAGTCCCATCACTTTAACATCATGTTTGTAATGTGTAGGTGGTATGCATTTGTTTAGTTTTCCGTTCGAAATTTGGATATCCATTTTAAGCAAGTCTAAGAGGCAGAAATACCTCTCATATGGAGTAGACACTACTTCATAATAACTGTCTTTCCTCAAATATTTAAGATATGCAATTTTTCAGTAAAGATGGCTGTGTCATGTCATAAAAATATGGGAACTGTAACTACAAATCATATTAATTGATACAAAGCTAAATGAATTTTGCACAAATACAGATTATAAAATCAATATTCAGTACAAAAATTTCCTTTATAGTTTCTAATACATTCATAAAAGTGTAAAGCTATATATGCTGACCAGTTCCCATAACTTGCCTTTAAATTGCACTGCTACAAATTTTGGGTTAGTTTTTACATGCAGTTAAAGGTTAAAAATATTCTTCCCTGAATTTGGAGATTTTTTAAAGTATTTTATTTAAAGTGTCATTAAGTCTATTAATTTAACATACTTTTCTCTTAATGATTTTATGTAAATTTTTCCTGGCAACCACAGTTCATTACTGATCTGAGGTTGGGAAGTAACTTTTTAAACTGAATTATTCTACTTTTTTGTGTAATAAGTACAAAAACTTACATCCAAATGTGGATTAATAAAAATTTATATGTAGATGTAGATTTAATGTGATTTTTAGTGTCTGAAATAAGGAGACCTAGTACAATAATTAAATACAGTATCTCTAAAGATAAAAGATAATTACATGAATGGTGTGGTTTTTTTTTGAATGATGCATGTTTTGAAATAATTTTGAAGGCTTCTCTTCTTCGTAGTCAGGAAAGACGTAATCTTCTGGTTTTTAACCTCTGCTTTAATGAATAATCATTATGATGCTATTTGAAAATTGGATAAAAATGGGTAAGTTTCAATATATCTGCAACTTTTCATGAGGAAACAATGAACCAAATATTTTACAGTCATCTCTGCCTAATGAAATGTTCAATGACAATTGCTCTGCCTTGTAGGTAGAACAACATGAAGTGCAGACATTGAGCCAAACTACAGTGCTCTTCTGTATGTTTTCAATACCAAAATTACCAAGAATATTTTTCAGAATTTCATTCTTACCTACCTCAAAACTGACATCTGTTTACAACTAAGCATGCCTCAAGTCATTCTGCAGTTATTACCCATAATGTGTGACTTTCTTCTTAGCTAGAGACAGGAGAAAAATGATAAAATCCATTTTAATTAAAAATTCTGAATTCTTTCATTGGTTTGTTTTTGTTTGATTTGGTTTATGTTTTCATTTCTTCCCCCTCCTTTACTACAAGTCATCATGCATTTTCAATTTTCCTAAGTCATTATTTTGCAGGCTTAAAATTAAACTGAGTTTTCAGAGGCTCATATGTTTTTTCCTGCTTAAAGTCAGTGGCAATTTCAACACCCTCTCCCGCCCGCCCAAGGGCATTTGAGCATATGGATTGATCTTGTGAAGAAATTCTTTTTTTTCTCCACATGGAGCTGAAGATGATAAAAACTTTTGAACCCTGTATCTACCTTGACCATATGGACTTCATAGATGAATGCTCATTAATTTTCAACGTGCATAATTTTGGAGGAATTTCTAATGTAGTATGATGAAATTCTCATTGATTACCTCTTTCAAGAAGTATTTTAATGAATAGAACTTGTAGAATTCCTTAGGGGAAGAGCCTTTGAGAAAAAGTCAAATTTATGTGACTATATCCATGATTTCATAAAACTCTTTACAAAAGACTGGTGGAGAAACTTCTCTGGTGTCTGCATAGGGTGTGAAGATTTTTGAAAGTCCATTAGTCAACTTCCAGATGTGTTTAGCTATGGACTGCTGGAGATCTATAAAAGCATATCAGAATCAATAAAGAGTGATTGAGTAATCTGGATCATCCGCAAGCAATAGATATGTAATTTTTTAAAATATTATTTTTTAATTTGATTAAAGATATCGTTTCATAGAGCGATGGCAGACTGCAGTAATGAAAAGCTAAAAACTCACTAATTCTCTTCTGTGAATTTTTGTTTCCTAATTTACAGTTCTTCATAAGGATATCGGTCCTTGCCGAGCGGCAACAATAACAGGAACGCTCTCTAGGATTTCTCTCAACGATGACGAAGAAGAAAAGGGAACAAACCCTGAAGGGCTAAGCTATTCCACACTGCCTGGAAACGTCATTTCCAAAGTCATTATCCAGCAACCCACGGGTATGCACATGCCCATGAGTATGAATGAGCTGGGCAATCAGTGTTTGAAAAAAGAGAACAGTGAATTGCGAAGAACTGTGTACTTATGTACAGATGACAATTTGAGAGGAGCAGATATGGACATGGTCCATCCTCAAGAAAGAATGATGGAAAGTGACTATATTGTGATGCCCAGAAGTTCTGTAAATACTCAGCCATCAATGAAAGAGGAAAGCAAAATGAATATAGGCATGGAAACCTTGCCACATGAAAGGTTATTGCACTACAAAGTGAATCCTGAATTCAACATGAATCCCCCTGTAATGGACCAGTTCAATATGAACTTAGATCAACACCTTGCACCCCAGGAACACATGCAGAATTTGCCCTTTGAGCCTCGCACAGCTGTGAAGAATTTCATGGCCTCTGAGTTGGATGATAATGCAGGACTATCAAGAAGTGAAACTGGGTCAACGATATCAATGAGTTCATTAGAGGTAAGCAATAGAATAAGCCTTTCCTTGATACTTGAAATATTTGATATTTGAGAAATTGATTCATGGGACATTGAATTGAGGGAGAAGTGTCACATTGCCTTTTCCAGTTATGTACCATACAAAAATTTTTGGCATGTTGGGGTTAAGATTCTAGACATATTTTTTTTTCCCAGTAGTACATCAGAATGCTCTTTCTCAAGATCATGTTTTGAAAGGGGAGCCCTCTATATTTAAAAGGATATGAATCAAAATTCTTTCATAATGGGAATCAAGTAGAGCACTCATAAAGGGAAAAATAGAAGATCCTCCTGATGTTTCTCAGGTACCAGAGATCCTTTAGGTGGTGAAAGTAGTTCATGGATGGCCTTACAAACTTAAACAAGTCTGGATTTTCTGTGTGAGGGCATCCATTAAAAATTAAAAAATTGGAATGTTTCTGTGGAGTCTTCCATTACACTGATTATAAACTCTATTTTTATGTTAGATCGATATCTTTCAGAGTAAGTGTTTTGCTCTCCACTCTTGTAGAATGATGACCACTAAAATTTTTTATCTTAAATTGTGAGCTCTCAGGAGGGATGTACATTAATCAGATTAAGAATCAGGGCTCTGAGGTCCAACCACATGGCTTTTCTATAAAAGCAAATTCTCCTCAGCTTCTTTTCGACTCATAAAATGAAATCAGAGTAATCAACTGTTATCAATATCATTCATCTTATATTACCATTAATCTAGTAAGACCTAAGGAACGTGTCTTTTTTGTTGTTCATATGCACCATGTTACTGTTTTATCTGTGACTTTTATATCTTGTACCTTGAAATTTTGCTATAAACCTACTGCTGATATATTACATATTTTAGTATACAATGCAATACATGTACTCTCTTGCATGTATTGCCAATTGTTTTTAATATGATAGGTCATTTCATAAGATACTACTAAGAGAAAGACACTATAACTTGTCACTTACCCTTTTCATCAGAAATATGCTGATCATCGTATGTTCTTGTGTTCAGAAGTGCACAGAGATAATTGTCCCTCCCTCTCCCCACAAAGCCATTCCTTCTGCTAGGTCAACAGGAAAAGAGATCATGTGAGACTAGAGTAACTTGACGAGTGGAGTGATTTTGAGATTTTTTTTCCCAACTGGATCAAGGAACTTCTAGATGGGGAAAATGGAAAAGTGGATGGGATCTAACCCCTAGATTCTAGATCAATCTTAAACGACCTAGGGTTTCTGAAAAGGATCATCCCTTACAACCAAAAGCATAGGGGTAGTGAGGCCAAGTTAACTGTAGACGGTTAGGAGCTCCCACGACCACGGGACAAAAGTGTTCTGTCCTTCTGAATTAGCAGACTCACTGCTATTTCTCTTTTTCTAACTCGTGTATCCCAGAGACTAGCAGGTCACCTCCAGTGCAATCACATAAGCACAAACTACCAAATATGTATGCAAAATCACAAACATTTCAAAAGGATTTTCAGTCAGTGTGCGTGTAATAATATAACATAAGTAATCATAATTCTGATGTACTACTTGAAAATCAGAATGACCATATGAGTCCTTTCTATAAAGGGGCTCTTTAAAATGTGCTCAAGGGGTTAGAATGGAATTGCATTAAAATATCTTATTATAAAAATGCTTTACATCTAAAAGCCTAAAAATGTCTCTGGGTTTAATGTTGTACAGGTCATGTGTGCTTGAACAATAGACTAAATTTCCAAGTGTTGCTCTGTTCAGTTTGTAATTTTTCTAAATCTCCATATCCTTATTATTAAGTATAAGCATCATATGTAACTGTGATTCAGCCAAAAGATCTGCATTTAAATGACTTAGAGATCATAAGGCTTACATCTGAAAAAGGAAGAAAATTCGGGATTCAAAATGAAAATTCACTTCCTCATTTTCATTCTTTGAAAGAGTTTAATAGTAATTGCTTATGGTGACCATTTTAGGAGACAGCTGAAAGAGAATATATAGATGTGGGAATGAATAATAAAAATTAGCATTTATATAACATCTTTCATTAGCAGATCCTCAAATCACCTTAAAAACATGAATTAATTAATCTTCACAACACCTCTGTGCAATGGATAAGTTGTTATAATCCATGAAGTAAAGTCATTTATTCAAGGTTACAGAGCAAGTGCATAGCACATCTAGGAAAAGAATCTTTCTGTCCTGATCAGTTTTGTGCTGTCTAAAAGTGACAGTAATGTGTCTGGACATTAGCAGGGGAGCAATTTAAAGTTTGTTTTAACCCTTGACAGACACGTGGTCTTATGGTGAATAAAGACATGACAGGAGTAAAGTTTAGGTATACATAGCTAACAGATTTTGGAGATAGGACCTTGGCCCATGAAGATAAAGCTGGTCATGCAGCTTTCCTGATGAGCAGAGCCGTGCATTGTCAGGTTGAGTTACCAGCTCTGCTAGACTGTATCTGCAGGGCCAACCAGTGAGGAAGATGATATCCTGACATTAGAGAAAGAACCAGAAGATGACTATCTCCCTAAAGAGGGGATCAATGGTAACCAGGAGGTGCCTGGAGTCTTTTAGAAGACAATGTGAATTGGGGGAACCAGGTGGTGGGCATTAGAGAGGGCACAGATTGCACGGAGCACTGGGTGTGGTGCAAAAATAAGGAACACTGTTGTGCTGAAAATTTAAAAAAAAAAAAAAAAAAGAAGGCAATGTGAAGATGCAAGGGGGTGAATATGTAGAGGACATGAGGCCCAAACCATGGATCAGTTTGAGTTGACTCCCGCTCTGAGTGAGAAGGACGATCCCAGCCACGGGGACTCCCAGCCCGGGAAGCTGCAGTAGCAGAGGATGGCCAGATGCCTTAGGATCCTTTCAAGAATATTACAAAAATGATGTTCATGTGATTTCAGGAAGTTTCCTCCAGAGGAATGGAGATTCACAAACTACCGTGGTGGGAAGAGGGGTGGGGGGAAGAAGGAGGAGAAGATGAAAGCTGCCCCTTGTAGCACAGAGTGTGGTATGCGTAAGGAGAAGAGAAGGCAAGGAGAAACATGATTTAAGGGGAGAAAATGAAAGCCAGAGTGGGTGAGTGTGTAGAAGTGTTTATTCAAATAAGCAGGAGGCAACAAAAAAGGCCCCCCAGGCCTGAAGGCAGTGCCAGCAGAAAAGGCTCTAGCCTCCAGGCGAGTTTGTTTAACGAACTCCCAATTCCTGAGTATAAAAAAGTTTGATGAATGCATGAAGTTTCTTGTGTAAAAGCTTATCCAGATTGTCTCCCTGCCTCATAGTACCTTCTTTTTTCTTACAGTGTGTTATCTTCCATCTTCCAAACTGTATACATTCTCAGAAGGGGCTTGATGAGCAATTCTGAAAATTTTAGTGTCTGAAAGATTTAGTTTCCACAACTATGGGATAATTGCAATTTTAATATGGTAGAAATCCTCACCTTGGCTCCAGTCCTCGATGTCCTCTAAGCAGTTTAAGGTCAAGAAGAATTAAACTGTCAGGGCTGTCTGGGTGGCTCAGTCAGTTAAGGGTCTGACTCTTGATTTTGGCCCAGGTCACAATCTTGGGGTCATGAGATCAAACCTTCACATTGGGCTCCGTGCTCAGCAGAGTGTCTGCTTGGGATTCCCTCTCCCTCTCCTTCTGCCCCCTTCTAAAATAAACAAATAAATGTGTTTAAAACAATTTAAAAAAAAAAAGAAAAATGAAACTGTCTCCAGTACTCAAGTCATTCACCTTCAATTAATGGAAAGAATGTGTTGATTTTCTGTGTTTATATAAAGCAAGTAACCACTACGTGCTATGGAGCACGTGGGAAAAAGATTAAGGTATCATATAGTTCTTAAGCCATTTTGAGGCCTATGAAACGTAGTTTAAATTTTGGGTTGTGGTTCTATTTATTTTTTTAAAGATTCTAGATAATGTCATTGTAAGGTCAGAATGTACTTTGAATCTTTGGAGCAGTGGTATTTATTTCACAGCCTGTAGCTGTTAGATTTAAATAATAAACACTTCCTTACTCAGAAATCTTCCCAGTTTGTATAATGTCTTGGGCCTGTTTGGCACACAGTCCATTTTGCACCCTTTTCACCAGTGTCACTGAGGGCCAGGGCAGGTTCCGGGGCTTCTGGCTGGGAGAGATTGGCCACTAGGGGGCGACAGGGAGAGATTGGAGGTGGGCAGAAGAGAGAATCCCAGGATATTTCTCCCTTTCTCATCCATTCTGCTTTGGACACCATCTTGTGCTTTAGCTACAGTTTCTTAGCGTTTCTGGCTTTGGCAGGGGCCTCAGCCCCTCAGCCTAGTTGACAGTGCCATCTCCTTTTGTCCAGCCTGGGGGCATATTCACTTTGGCTAATCTCTGGGGTACCTGTGATCTTGTATGTGTAGCTTCTCAGCTCCACTATCACTAGAATTCTTAAGAAACACTTTGCTCAGATGTAAATACATGAGTGGTTCCTCTTACTCTCCTGACAAATTGCGTCTTAATTTTTCTTATTCCTGAGGAAACCCTTAATGAGTAATCAGAGTTAGATTACAACACAATTTTATCAAGACCAGAAAGTTCTGCTACTCCAGCTTTTCAGACCATTTCGGTATAAACTTAACAATGTATCTGAAAAGGTCGTCAGATAAGTCTCCCTCAATTTATAAATGGGTAGAAAGGAATGCCATTCTAGGCTACCTTTTAATACTCCAGTTTTCTGGACATGAATTACAGAGCTCTCACCATAATGGGTTTTAAAGGTAAAACATGTTAGCTATAATGTCACATTACAGTTGCCTCCCATAAAGCTCTTGTGAGGATCAAATTAGATAATGATGTGCAAACCCTTTGAAACTTGTAAGAAGCATTTCAGATGTAAGGTTGTGTTATTATTTCATTACCATTATATCTTGAATTTCTGTGAAGAAGCTTGAATGCTATATTAAATCAATATTTACGGCTTTAGACAAAATATTACAGCCTCACTTGGGAGCTGGGAGACTGTCACTAACAGATACCATTATAAAACTGACCTTTGAACAGAAGATACTTTTCTTTTTTACATTTTTTTTTCTCACATAGCTGTTCTGAAAGGAAGGCTTGCCCTTCTTTACTGTGTGTGGTTTTTTGTTTTTTTTTTTAAAGATTTTATTTACTTATTTGACAGAGAGAGACAAAGGGAGAGGGAACGCAAGCTGGGGAAGTGGGAGAGGGAGAAGCAGGCTTCCTGGGGAGCAGGGACCCTGATGTGGGGCTCAATCCCAGGACTCTGGTAGCATGACCCGAGCTGAGGATTAATGACTGAGCCACCCAGATGCCCCCTTCTTAACTGTTTTGTTTTTGCTCCTAGGTTAGGGAATTTTGTCTTTTATGAAGGCATGCAAACAAAATTAGCTGAAATAAAAGTCATTTTTCAAAATTAATTATCCTCAGGTTTTATTTTCACAGATATTTTGAATGGATTTGGTATCAAAGATTTCTCCTTGAGTATGTTCATGGCTCACTCCATAATAAAACTTTTAATGGCAGTCATATTGCCATTTATTAATCACTGCAATTTATTCCTTGCAGTGAATTTTCTAGTGTCTGGTCCAGTTTAATTTGAAGTGACACAAACAATGAATTATTCCCTCTGAGAAACTATTCATTATCCTAGAGGATTTAGATGTGGAGAGATGCCTCAGTGCCTATACTTGCTAAGTATTCCTCTGTGTCGCCTCATACTCTTGGGCTTTTTTACTCTTAAATCATCCTGGACTTTTTTCCCTTCCATTAGTGATAAGCCTGCATTCCCCTCAATTGTCTTTTAATTGGCTGTCAGTTAACCCATTCATAATGGTTTTCTTTGTGTATTTAGTCTGCCTGCTTATCCATAGTCTCCCAAAGAATGAGAAAAACAGCAACAAAACAAAAGCAAGAAATGAGTCCCATTTTGGACTTGTTTAGCAGCTGTCGTGTACCTCCTCCAACGATTCATCAATAATTTTGTGAATTATTGGGCCAGGCCCTGTGGTAGATGCTAGGGATATAAATGTGATCAAGAGATGTGGATCCTGTCCCTGCGGTGAATAAACCGTATGGAAGAGAGAAATAATTAACTGGTAACAAATGAACAATCTGTAAGAGTGTACTGGGCTGGGTCAGGACCATGGAATGTGAGGGAGAGACTTGATAAGGGGGTCGACGACTCCCAAAGTGCTGTATGGACTGAAGTTAAGAAGGAATATGGCTTATGAGGCTCTGTCTGGAGGTTGAGGGGATGTTTTAGGGAAAAGAAACTGTAATACAGAGATAGGAAGGAGTTTGGAATACTTTTCACAGGATTAGAAGTCCTGTGTAACAGCGGCTGAGCTCCTTAAGATGTCATTGGCATAGGAAGAAAAAGCCAGATTTTGGAGAGCCTTGTAAAACAATTGAAGCAAACAAGGACTGTTAAGTGAAAGATGGGCATGATTTCTCCATTCATCTATCCATCCATCCATCCATCCATCTATCCATGGTTTTGGAGGGAAAGATTAGGATTCAGTGGTATTAGGAGAGGGGATAGAGCAGAAATCTGGAGGACAGTTAGGGAGCTACTGAAGTTATCCAGACAGGACAGGAGAATGCCTTTGACCACAGACATGATAGTGAAGATGGAGAAGAATGGACGGATCAAGAGAGATTTCAGAGGTGGAACAGACACCACTTGCTGGTGAAATTTGATATGCAGCGTGAGAGATGGGGAAAATGAAAGGTGACTCCTAAGCCTCTGACTGGACCAACTAGATATCTGACACTTTCTGGATGGGAAAGACATGAAGAAGAAAAGAGTGGAACTTAAAAGTGGTATTTACCACCATGGAATGAATGCTATCATCTAGGAGAGAAGATGAGAAAAAAAGAGAATTCAGGAACTCAGTACTTAGAAGATAGTGAGATAAGGGAGAGCCAGCAAAGCACACTTGAGAATGAGCTACAGCAAATAGGAAGAGGAAAAGGAAAAGCTAAGATCATGTGTTTTATTGGGGAAGTGATTAAATTTCAAAAGCTTCTGAGAGTCCAGCAAGCTAAGGACAGAAAGTTGACCTTGGAAATTGACCAGATGGAGCTCATCAGAGACTTTAACTAGAAGAATTTGAATGAAGTGTTAGGGATAGAATACAAGTTACAATGAGTTCTAAGTAGAAAATTAGGAAAAGGAAACCACATAGAAGACCTGAAGAGATTTTTGTATCCCCTAGTATGACGAAAAAGATTCTTTGTATTAAGTTATTTGAGAAGTTGAGGAAACTGAGACAGAGGGAATCTGTGTCTTCATAAAGTATTTTAACACCACCCTGGCTTATTTTAAATTTATATGCAGTAGTCCTTCAGTTGTCAACTATATCATAAAAATTGTTATGACTTGATCACTTTTATTAATAGATTTTCATTTTTTTAAAGATTTTATTTATTTGACAGAGATCACAAGTAGGCAGAGAGGCAGGCAGGCAGAGAGAGAGGGAGAAGCAGGCTCCCCACTGAGCAGAGAGCCCGACGCGGGGCTTGATCCCAGGACCCCGAGATCATGACCTGAGCTGAAGGCAGAGGTTTAACCCACTGAGCCACCCAGGCCCCCATAGATTTTCATTTTTTATAAATGTATAACCACTTTTTCTAACCACTCTTGTACCTTACAATAACTTCCCAGCGAACTCAGGGACATTTGAATAAACATGTAAGTCAGTCACAGTTGCCATGAACTTGAGTACTTTTTGAAAGACTTTCCAGCTTATTGCATGTATACCAAGGATAACAGAACTGAACACTCTGGTTCTTGTGACAACATGGTTTCCCAGTGCCAGATATCCTCTTTAAGATAAACTAGATTTTGCAATGGGAGGCACATCATGGAGGTGGAGGTCAGCTATTATGTGTTATTATATGATTGCTTATAAAGTATCCCATGTTTGAATGGTTTTCAAGTTATTGTAGTTAACACAATTCTTTTATATTGCCATTAGATTTTCTCTCAAGCAGTAACATATTGAATGCTTTTTTTTTTCTCTTTTAAATATAATTGGCAAGTAAAAGTTAATCTGCTTGAACTTACTTTATGGCTAGAAAACATCTCAGTCCCACTGCTGTTAGCCTTGGATTGACTGGGTCCTCCATTGTTGCTCTTGCTGAGTTCTAGTAACAATCAACAAATTATCACAGGCATCTTAGCTACAAAATATTACCTCTTTTACTCCTGAGCAAGTAGTGAGAGACAGTGGATAAAACCCAGGGGTTAGAGTGGAAGATCTGAGTGTGAATCCCAGGTCATTTGCTTACTACCCAGTTTTTAAGTGGACAAGTCATTTTAACTACACTGGTCCTCAGTGTCCCTAATTCATAGAATAGATATTTAAAAATGATACTTTCCTGACCATCCCACAGGGCAGGTAGCAAATGTGAAAGCACTTTATAAACTATGAAAGGTTGGTACACTTGGTCAGTATTGTGGGGATATGAATAATAGGACACAAATTTTAACCTCCCAGGGGCTCTGAAAATCTGCCACATTTTTCACATTCTCTGATTTTTAAGTCTGCACTGCTTATCCCCACCGCCACCATCTTTAAGCTCTTTTGATTGAAATCTGTGTGCTTCATTTGTTTATTTCTTGTTCTAATCCTTCAAGGCTGCTGGTTATGATATACCTTTATGTTAGAATTTAATTTTCACAAAATTA
Source organism: Neogale vison (assembly GCF_020171115.1). NCBI lineage: Eukaryota > Metazoa > Chordata > Mammalia > Carnivora > Mustelidae > Neogale > Neogale vison. The sequence continues at coordinate 111,027,294 of NC_058091.1, forward strand.
GATAGAAAAGAGAGAAATGGGGGGTGCCTCGGTGGCTCAGTGGGTTAAAGCCTCTGCCTTTGGCTCAGATCATGATCCCAGGGTCCTGGGATTGAGCCCCGCATTGGGCTCTCTGCTCGGCAGGGAGCCTGTTTCCCCCTCTCTCTCTGCCTGCCTCTATGCCTACTTGTGATCTCTGTCTGTCAAATAAATAAAGAAAATCTTTTTTTAAAAAAGAGAAATGTATTTATAAAAATATATCCATTTTCTTTTTCATATTTTATATCAACATAGGTGCATAGGTGACATCAGCTGTCAGAAGCAGAACCTCTGTCCAGTGTTCTTCTAGGTTCCCATCTCCTGTTCTTGTTCCTAAAATATGGGGCCTGTGGTAACATGTGTCTATCAGCATTTCCAGTTCTTAGGCTGCACAGCTTTGCATTCAGAAACAGAGCAAGGTACAGTTGTTATGACTGTTATGAGAGAACCCCTCAATGCGTGCAGCAGAAGGGCCTCTTACTTGCTGGCTAGCGGACCCTTTTCCATAGGATCTCACCATTTCATTTTCAAGTGGAACGCAGAGCTCATGATTAATGCTCTATAATAACGGCTTAAAATGTTCCCATGTTTGCATTTTGCTGTATTAAGGAAAGAATTTTGCTTAATGTATAGTTACAAAAACATCCTGCTGAGTCACAGTGCCAAGAAGGCAAAGCATTCAAGACCAGAATGGAAACACTGACATTCAGTCTAGCATACAGCAGCAAAGTGTGATGTGCTACATTGCAGCTTGCTTTTTTTTTTTTTTTTTTTCCTGTACAACACTGTTAGTGAACAATAGTGGCAGAAGATGGCAAAGGAGGCCTGGGTTAAACACTTTCCTACACACTTTTCTCCTTCTGGGATGTCACCACAGCTAGGCTACAGTGATGCTGGAGACAAGGACCTAAGTGACATCAATGTGCCATTTGCATTTAATAAAGCCATCTCCTTCCTAGTGCTCTCCATCATCATACTTGAAACCTGGATTCTATGATCCAGCTCCACCAAAATCAAATAATTTCAAAACTTTTAGGCTTTTTTTTTTTTTAACAAAACCTTTCTTTTAGAATAGCCCCTTCTGTCTAGTAAAGCATGCTTTGGGGAGTTGGTTACATAGGGAGGCTCTGGTTCTACTGTGATGTTGTAACTCTAGCTGCAAAAATGTAGACAGGTTTTTCAATAAACTATGTTAGTGCCTGTCTGTCTCTGCTATTTAGCAGTTACAAGAATCAGCTATCATGGGTAGGATTTCCTGATAGGTTTTTGAACTTAAGGTAAGTTTTGGGATAAAAGAGAAAGAAAAATTTTAAAAAGTTTGTCTAAAGGTACATGATATTCAACTGCCTAAATATTACTTGTTTTTAATATTTATTTTTTGTTTCACCCCCACTTCTTCCCAAAAAATCCAAATTAAAAAAAAAAAAAAGCCTCATATTGGAAACTTGCTTTTTGTTCTCTAAAAATCTGGGAGACGCTTTCTACATTTACCAGATATCTCCTTCAATATCAAATCCCTCTGAGTATATGCTAAGTATACCTTTCCTACACTAATATTCAGAGTCACTTTAATTTCATTTATTTATTTATTTATTTTTTCTTTAATTTCATTTAAGTAATATTTCCTGATTTATCAGGCTTATTGACTAATTATTTTATTAATACCTGTTGATCTGTAACTAGAATTAGGAGCTGCTTCACAGAGAGGCATAGAGGAACACTGAGATATTGACATCTACATTTATGTTTCTCTAGGGTTTGACAATCATCATTTTTTTTTATTTAATTAGAATACTTCTGCTTCTAATAACTAGCAGTTAGGAATTTTCCTATCATGGAGAATTGTCAAATACTAAAAAATCTGTGGTTGAGACATATAGAACTTTAGGACTCAGAGGGCCAGAGAGATTTTGGTAGAAATGAAGCCTGGAGAGAGGCTAATGAAGCCTGGAGAGAGGCTACTGGAAGTCTTGAGAGGACTAGATGATTTTTTTTGTCCATAGCTTTTAATCCTTTGTGTCTCGAAAGTAAAAAACATAGCTTTGCTATAACAGACGTAAAGTCTCCTTCAAGATTGAATGTTTTGTGTGAATTTATATTAAAAAATTCCTACTGAAAAATTAGAGTTAAGAGGTCAAGGTAAGAAGTACTCTGTATTTTTATATTCTTCCATTTTAAAGGAAGTTCAAAATAAGAATGAAATCATTTGGATGAAAGAGATAAAATCATAAAAATTTCAACATACTCTTCTGTGAAGGAAAACTTGTAATATAAAGATGCGCAGGACGTTTTATTGAAAATAATTTTCATTTTATTTGAATGACTAAACATAACTTTATATTGGTTTTTCTTCTTTTTAAAAAAATCTTACAGAGAAGAAAATCACGATATTCAGACCTTGACTTTGAGGTAAGTTTCTATGGATTTTTAAAATAATTTTAATTGCTTGAATTCAAGATTGACATATAATTACTTAAACATATTACTCTGCAGTATGTAGGAGCTCTACTTTTTAAAAAATTAAATGAGAAGTCAAACATTTTTTATTTGAGTTCATTCTGTAAAACTACTTGTAGAAAAACATTTTAACTTCCAATTGACTTAGATGTATGCTAAACTGAGATATTCCAAACAAGGAATCCATTTTATAAATACTAAGACAAATGGGCAATTTGTGGTAAGGACTGAATTTGATCAATCCAGTTTGTTGTGAGGTAAGAATGTTGTTTTGTTCATTTCTCACATTTACAGCACTTATATTGGTTTTACTTCAGTAACTACCTGAAAAGAGAGCCTCTGAGAACGCTTTGGCTGGTTAGCTAGGCTTTCTCCGCAACTGCCTTGTGTACCGATTCCTATTATTTAGGTTCTCTGTGATACATTCCAGATTCTTTTTTTTAATAGCAAGTGTTGGTTCAGTGTGCTCCTGTGTTTTTAAATGCCTTTTCACAGATATAAACAAGATGAAGATGTTCATTTTCCAATTTGCATTGAATTTATATTGATGTTGTAATATCGATGCTAGAAATTACTGAAATCATACCATTTGAGCAGCTTATGCTAAGCACAAAATTAATGATGTTTGAGTGTCACATAAAAGGCACTTATGCATCTTGATAATTGGATATGATTCACAGCCTGCCGACATAATTGGATATAATACATTATAAATGTCTCTAGCATATTTGTACTGTTTTGATGCTTACATAGAACTTGATAATTTTAGTTGATATTCCTAAAATTATGGAAACCTTTTAGTATACGGAAGCTCCTAAATCAATCATTTTGTGTATGTAGATGAATGTTGTAACTCAGCAATGTACATCAGGTTTCAAAAGTGAGATTTAACTTTTTATTTACTGCATTGGTGAACACACTTTGATTTTATCCTAAGGAGAATTGGCCTTTTTTAGTAAAGCTTCAGAGTACAAGAAACAAAGTAACAATAAAGAATCTGACCTCCATGATTATGTGGCAAAATTTCCTACTGATGCATCTCAGTTGTAGCAACCTGACATGGGATAAAAACTTCATTCTATTCTAAGTTTTAGGGTACAAAGAAAAAATATTCGTCAATATTTTTTTTTCACTTTTTACTGCATTGTAAGGGACAAATAATTTGTTTTCTATTCTTTAGGTTACCCAAAAATAGAGGATCATTGTGCATTTACTTTTATGTCCTAAAAGCAGTAAGTTGTGTTAGTACAAAGAAAAGGAGGTGGTAATTAATCCACGAGGTATTAGGGACAAAATACAGTAAAAACCTAGATCTAAAATTAGGTCTCAATGCAACCAACCAAAGGTATGTAATCATAAGCTCTGAAAAGAAATCTAATTATATTGGGTCACTTGGAGCATTAGAAAAACTATTCCTTTTTCATGTGTTCTTTATATAGACTGGTAGCAGATTCCTTAATCAGATGCTTTTCCCCCACTGCTTAGTATCCCAACATATAACCATGGTGTTACCAAAATATTGACTGGTAATGGAAAGATGCTGCAACACAACAAGCCTGGGTAGTTAGCTCTTTACTCTGATTATCTCATGATTGCTAGAAGTATAGAATTGGGAGCAGGGGACACTTTGAGATATTACATTTTCTTTACAAACTTTTTAGTACCACTCCCCTGAGTCTGTGTGCAGCTGTAGGTATGTGGCAGATATCTTACAGATGGTGCTCAGAAAAATTACTGCCAGCTTTAAATGATAAATTTTAATATGATATATTTGTACTTTGTGGATGGTCCTTGGAGAAGAGTCAGAGTTGCCTCCCTCTCCTTTAAATCAGGCTGGATAAATTTTGTTTATATCAAACTACTTGCTAGTCCCCCAGTTCCCATCCCATAAGCTTTACCACACAGTAGCCAAAGTAGGCATTTTGCCACTGACAAGCAGATTTGTCTCCTAGGCTCCTAAAGATATCTTCCCTTTGGGCCAAAGACATTCCCCAAAGTCTATACACAATAACAATATTCTCTCCACTCATACATCCATAAAACATTGGCCAGTCAATGTTATACCTGGGGAAAAGTCCTTTCATTGCCAATCTCCATGAAAATACTGCGTTTTTAGGAATAAATAGAGCAAAGTGTTGTCTAGTCAAAATGATGTAATATCAGTTCTTTTGGTAAAGTATACAGAAAATACTATAGTGATATCCCTCTATTCCCCTTCTATCTCCTTACTGGATTTGCATTCTCAGCTCCAAGCAGAGATCTAATATTTAGTGTCAACCTCAAAAATTGAACAAATTAGAAACAAAGGTTATCATGCAGCAAATGAGTTAATTTGGGAATTGCAATTCAGGACATGCAAGCCTGGGAAAGAAAAAAGGAAGTTGGGAGGTACTGTTTTAAACATTCCTTGAAAGCATTGCCCATCAAGAGTCAGGTTTCCTGTATTTAGCGATTTTGTCCCTTGGTGCCGGGAAGGACCTTTCCTGGTTGTCATGTCCCACTGTGCAAGGAAAGAACATAGTTATTGGAAACCATTTAAGGCCACATTTGAGTAACAAGGGATAGAAAGGAGAACTCTCAGGCATTTCCCACGTAGACTATATCTTAAAGAGGGTGTAAGCATTAGAGATCATCTTGAAATGTTGAGACAGCATTGGATAGGTTATTTCTGCAGATGTTTGACAGACAACAGTCACAGAATTTTTTTTTAATTTATTTATTTGACACACAGAGAGAGAGAGAGATCACAAGTAGGCAGAGAGGCAGGCAGAGAGAGGAAGGGAAGCAGGCTCCCTGCTGAGCAGAGAGCCCGATGCGGGGCTCAATCCCAGAACCCTGGGATTATGACCTGAGCCGAAGGCAGAGGCTTTAACCCACTGAGCCACCCAGGTGCCCCCAGGCATAGAATTTTTAAATGATTATACAACACGAGAGAGGCAGAATAATAAATCTAGTTTATGGGGGCATCTGGGTGGCTCAGTTGGTTAAACATCCCACTCTTGTTTTTGTCTTGGCTCAGGTCATGATCTCAGGTTTATGAGAACGAGCCCCATATCAGGCTCCATGCTCATTGTGGAGTCTGCTTGTTCCTCTCCCTCCTCCTGCATTTGTTCTCTCTCTCTCAAATAAATCTAGTTTGTATATATAGTCCTACATGAGAAGCCCAAATCTAAAAGTAATGAGCTATAAACAGATGAGATATCAGGAATCAGTCAGGTTTTTTGCCTGAAAAAAGACAAAACCATAAAAAACGTTTTAAATTCCAGAGTTTATCCCCCTTTAGCCATAGCCTGGGAGGTGATGGTTTTATTTTTCTAGGCCAATGCCAAGGTAAAAGAAAAAAGGAGGGAAAGACCTTTATGTTTAAAGTATGAAGTCTTGATGTGGTGTCTTGAGTGGAAGTAGTCTGCCTTGATGTCTGCTACTTCTTTTCCATTGATTGAAAAATCTCCAGGGTTTGTACAAGACAGGATGTCAGGTGCAGCCATCTTTAGCTGTGGGATGTATGTCCAAAATTCAAACCCCTGAAGTCTGGCTGTCATTTGGGTGACGAGGAGGAGCTGGTATAGTTCCTTTCAAAGAGGTTCAGGGGCAGTCTTTGTTCCAAATCAAAAGCATGAGAAAAAATTGGAAACATTAGTTTGGAGAGTGGTAGACAGATATTTGAGAAAAACAGAAGAATTCAGGATCTAGTACAGTTAAATACAAGATTAGAATCTAATATAGAGAGAGGTTCAAACGTAATTTTTCTCTCTATACTTACCCTGATATTTATCAAAGATAATCACAGTAAAACTAATTTGTGTGCCTTAAACTTGGCCTGAGTACTTAGACAAGTATAGCAAGCATACTGATTGGCCATACAAGCTCTTTTTAAGACTGCTTTGCTAAGGAGGTGCCTGGGTGGCTCAGTGGGTTAAGCCGCTGCCTTTGGCTCAGGTCATGATCCCAGGGTACTGGGATCGAATCCCACATTGGGCTCCTTGCTCAATGAGAAGCCTGTTTCTCTCTCTGCCTCTGCCAGCCACCCAGCCTGCTTGTGCTCTCCCTCTGATAAATAAATAAATAAGATCTTTTAAAAAATTAAAAAAAAAAAAGAACTGCAGTCATTCAGTAAACACAAAAAGCAGAAAAAAAAAAAAAAAAAGACTAGAACCTTTAAGCAAGGTGCCAAGTTGATTTTTCTGAGGAGCTTTATTGGCTCCATAAAGTAGCCTTAATTTCTTAAAACCTGTCCCGTCAAATCTGAGTCTATGCACATCTCTCTCAAAATAATCCAGAACCTTGGTAAAGTAGCTAATATTTTCAATTGTTATTACAAGGAGAACAGATTCTCACTGAATTTATATAAATAACTATATTGCCACGTGAAAAATCCTCAAGAGTTTTGAAATTCTGGAGGGATCAGGTAGGGAGAAAAAGTAAATTTTTCATCCTTGTTTACAAAGATGTATTTTACCAAACTGCTGTATTTCATAGATAGCTTTAAAGAAAGGAGCAAAAGGGCTCCTTTTAATGTAGCAAGGAAAATATTAAAGGATCAGTAATGTTTGAAAACTAGACGTCATAAAAATCATAATCATCTTCCTCCATTCATTCAATACCATGTTATTCTTACTACGCCTGAATTTAGTTTTTACATTCGTTCGAGAAATTCTTACCCAGTTCAGTTTATTATCTTAAAGTTATCAGAAACCTACACTTTTTTGAGCTTTTTCCCTGAATCTTTGAGGATGAATTACTTCTGTAGGTACGCTTTTGTAAAAGTATCAGAGTAAAACCATAATTCCCTGTAAATGACAAAAGGTTTAAAATGCCAATTATTAAAGATCTGATGCAAGTTCATTGAAAAGGAGTTGACAAGAAAATTTGGTTTTCTATATACTTTAAGATAATAACTGGAGTTATGGCCAATAACATTATACCAAGACATCAGATTTCTAGGAATTTCATATAATTTCTAAAATATTTACATTAATAACATTCACCTGCACAACATAACCAGGGTAGTTTATCATCACTTATTGGAAAATGCTTCTCATGTAATTTAACATATCAAATAACCCTACAGGGCTTAATGTCTCTCTTTTTGTAAGAAGAAAGAACAAATCTATTGAGATGTTTTAGGGACTTCTTGGAAAACCCAAGTTAGTTCAAGGTCAAAAAGACTATTTATAATTGGATTTGGGGAAATTTGTCAAAAATATCAAAAGGTTTTGGGGTGCCTGGGTGGCTTAGTGGGTTAAAGCCTCTACCTTCGGCTCGGGTCATGATCCCAGGGTCCTGGGATAGAGCCCCTCATCGGGCTCTCTGCTCAGCAGGGAGCCTGATTCCTCCTCTCTCTGTCTCTCTGCCTACCTGTGATCTCTGTCAAGTAAATTCAAAAAGAAATATATCAAAAGGTTTTAAAGCTCTTGGTCAAATAGGATTGATGAAATAATAGTTATCCATTTAACCTGTGGAAACAATGAAAGATGTTAAAAGGCAAATATAGAAAGTCACAGAGTTCCAAGTTAAAACTTACATAATCAAAAAAGCCTTGCTAAAGAAAGCAAGTACAGAAAATTACTTTAACGAAACGCAGAATCCTTTTTTTTTAAAGCCAGATTACTTTAAAAGAAAAAAAGGGGGACTTTTTACAATCTGTTATCAAAAGCAGACCAATAGTCTAAGAAAAATTTGTCCTTTTAGCAAATAAAAATTGAAGTTTAATTTTACATAAATATACTATTAATTTTAGAGCTTATTTTTAAAGCCTTATAAAAAATTTTATCTAGCTTGATCATACATAAAAATTTTTTCCCAAGATTCCTTTTTCACAGACCTGTCCATCTTAGTCTGTCCTTTCTGTTTCCCTCAACAGAAATGGATCTCCATATCTCATGTTTTCAATACCATTTCTAACCAAAAAACATACCTTACTTTCCTTGTATACAATTATTTCCCTTATTATTCCTACTAACTTTAATTAAATATGTTAATTAGGATTGTTAACACTTAGAAACCTTAATTAGAATTCTTAACCCTTAGAAACCTTAATTTTTAGTGAAAACTAAGCAAGCAATTACAAACTTTTACATTAGCATTTTTTAAGGTTGGCAATTTCATGAATACATTTCATAATTTCTAGTATAACTTTTCGGTGTGGTACAAAACATGTTCATTAATAGACCTAAATATCTTTTGTCTCTCTGTATAAAAAGAAGCCAGAAATGGATAAACCTATATTCAGTAATTACGGTGTCCATCTTCTACCTTATTTAGAAATGATGTATGAATATCCATCATTTACTTTAACTTAGCAAAACATTAAGGTTACCAAAATGTATTAGGGAAAGTAAAAGTTTACCTGAAAACCTTTTATCTTACTTACATTTATTTTAACTTATTCTTAAAATTATGTTTAGATTACCCACAAAAACTTAATGAGATTTTAGACAACTAGCCATCAGCCCAAGCTATCTTCTTGCTCACAAATTTTGTAAAAGAAATAACATGTCAAGTAAATTCAAAAAGAAATATATCAAAAGGTTTTAAATAATAAACCTTAATAAACCTTTAATAAACCTCACTAGAACAAAAGTTTTATATTTAATGCTGAGAACTGTATAGTGTTGGTTCATTTTCATTGAACCAACAATCTTAAACTAACTTTTAGATCAAATATTTTCCCAAATCATGTGAACCTGAAAAATATTTGGGTGTCTATTAATATTTCTGAGAACTTAATTTATAAATGCTTCATTTTCAAGCCAATTACATAGAGCTCCTTTCAGAAATTAACTTTGGCAAGTTACCCAGAAGTAGAAAAATACCATATCTATAATAGACATACATAGACATTCATAGACACACACAGAGATGCAAAAAAGGACCCCAGAAGACACCAGCAGGGGTTTTTTTTGTTTGGTTGGTTGGTTGTTGTTGTTGTTGTTGTTGTTGTTGTTGTTTTAATTTACTAATCTCAGTAGGTAATCCATTTATAAAAACTTGAGGATCTTCTCTGGGTTTAGTAAGTTCTTTAATTATGGTCCATAGTTTGGTAGATGAGGAAGTCCTGGGGGTATACAAGAGGTGGGGGTGGTGCAGAAGGAAAAGAAGAAGTTGGTAATGAAGACAAAGGACAGGGAAGGGGAAAAGTGGCCCCAGAGCCCCTTTTGTCTACTTTGAATTGTTTGTGTGTTGGGTAATTTAAAAACCTGATTTTGCAAAGAGGTGATTTTAGAGTCTTAGATACATTTGGAAGACTCCAGGTACCAACTAAAACAGGCTTCCTATTTAGTCTGTTTAATTTTAGAGCTGTGGTCTTCCAATTTGGTTCTGAGAAAAACAAGTTTGGGAGGTCAAAAGTTTTCCACAGTGACTATCGGAATTCTATATTATCTTCATTTGAGTTGGTCCACTTGGTTAAGAAAGTGCATGAAGAAGGGCCATAGTTTTGAAAACAAAACTGGCCAGGGTCCCAGAAGGAGGGTCCTTTGTAAAGAATTTAGAGGATTGTGAATCCCATACTTTAAAACCAGAGGCACAGCAAACAAATGAGCAGTCACCAAAAGGCTGATGCCTTCAAGAATAAAGTCAGAGAGCTCAACCAAACAGAAGAAGCTTAACTCTGAAAAGAGGCTTACCTTGCCAAAAGGAAAAAAGATAACTCACAGAGGGTGCACAAGGCTGAAGTGACTACCATACACAATGCCTGGGGTTGTTAGTTCATCCAGGTTCATCACCTTCAGGTCCCACTTGTGACACCATATAATGTCAACCTTAAAAATCAAATAACAAGTATTACTGAGCAGCAAATGAGTTTATTTGGGAATAACGGGGGAACTGCAATTTGGCACATGCAAACTATGGCAAACAGTAAGCAAGTCCAGATAACAAAGAGGGACAGCATCCTTTTGTAGAGGAAAGGAGGAAGTTGCAAGGGGTTGTTTTGAACAAAATTTCATTGGAGGCAAAAAGGAGTTCAAAGTGGTGGCAGTTTCTCATTGCCTGCAGGCAGCTTGCTGCTGCCAGGCTGAGAGAAAATCTTTCTTTTTCCTACTGGTTATGCAGACTGCAATGAGTGGAAGTGCATGAGAGCTCTCCCTTCATGGATTCCTCCATTTTGAATGAGGATTCTTTTATTCATTTTCACAATAGTAGGCATTTGATAAATTATTTTGTAAAGGATGGTTTAAAATTGAAATTAGTCCAGTTTGCTTTAATAAGTCATCGAACAGTATGTCTGAGTTGGGGCAGAGACCAGTATAGAAAATGGAATAGGGAGTTAACACCTCAAAAAGAGCCATATTGGACATCAAAGATATTTACATGCTATGCAACGTAAGATGAATAGCAGGTTGAGATTCCAGGAAGAGGAAAAGTATGGAGGTTGGATAAGGTATGGCATGTTTGAGAAACCAGAAGCAAATTAAAATTCACTGAAACATGAGGTCTATAGATAAAAAGAGGAAGGAATTTAGAAACTATATAGTGAACAGTTTGCACCCCAAGGAAGGAGTTTTACCTAATTTGTTACTAAAAGATTCTGTTCTATATATTCTGTTTGTTTTTTAATGAGAAATGATTTTCTCTGACCTGGAATTTAGAAAGAGGACTGTGGCAGTAATAGAAAGGAAAGATTGGAATAGAGTGAATGAGGAAGTTGAAATACAAATATGAAAGTGACTAGTCCAGAAAAGAAAAAAAGAAGTGGTAGGGAAGGATAGGAATAGGGACATGTCAAAGTCCAGATCTATGGAGTTTGGTCCTTAACTAAACATAGGAGAGGATCCTACAGGTCTGAGCCTGGTTTCTAGTAGTATCATTGACAGATCTAGGAAAATCAAGCAGACATCTAGTTAAGCCAAGTTGCATTTTAGTACTTTGGGTATTAAGGTGCCTAATAGGATGTTAAATCAGAAATATCAGGCAGGTAGTTTAAATTATCTTTCTTGACTTGAGGACAAATCTTAAGGAATTCTTAGGAATGCAGGAATACAAACGTCTCAAACTGCAATAGACAATATTATCCATTCCGTGTTAAAAAAAAAAAAAGTATGTCTAGAGAGGTATTTTTATCTTCTCTTGAAAAAACATGGAGATAAACCTTATCACATTCTTCTGTGGAATGATGTAAGCTCTTAAAAACACCTTAGAACATTCCTTTGAAGGCCCTAATGAACCCCACACATCCAATAAACCCATGCTTTTCAAACTGAGGAGATGTGATGGTGAGCAGAGAGTACGAGAAGTCATCAATCCAGGATAATTATGCCCATCTTTGTGGGGACATGAATTTTTAGTAGATTTGGGGTACTATAAATAAGATAAAATATTTTAATTTTATATTGTTATGGACACAGCTTAGCTATGGCAAAGAAGATAACATTTCTATTACTTCCTAAATATAAAGCATATCTGTCCCCATCCCCCACAGTAAGTGAGCTGAGCTCTGTTAGGCAATCAGTACACTTTGAGAGGAAACATTTGAGCAATCCAGTCCTATGCTACATCTGTCTTTTCTATAATACTAAACTATTGCAAATATTTGCAGCCAAATATATCCTGGGATGACAGTGACAAAAAAATAATACATACCTTATTCAGTTTTGTTTTGTTTTTTTTTTTTTTAGATCCTTTGTCTAAGTCCTGGATATATATTTATTCAAATAGAAACATACTTGAAACATATCTAGACACTAGTAATGTCAGGCAGGCCATGGGGCTCCAGGCTCTTTTTTTTTTTTTTTTTAAGATTTTATTTATTTTGACAGAGAGATCACAAGTAGGCAGAGAGGCAGGCAGAGAGAAGAGAGAGAGAGAGGGAAGCAGGCTCCCTGCTGAGCAGAGAGCTGGATGTGGGACTCGATCCCAGGACCCTGAGATTATGACCTGAGCTGAAGGCAGCGGCTTAACCCACTGAGCCACCCAGGCGCCCTCCAGGTTCTGTCTTAGGGATACTCTGGGACTCTGACCAAGGAAAGTACATAAATCATTCCCTTTTCACAATACAGCTTCAGGAATCAAGATTAATTCCTGCAGTGTGTGTTGCTTCCTTAACATTAGTTTTCATTCACTTCAAACTAGTATTCAACAACACACTCTGGATTGAGGACTCCTATGCAATGCAAAAAAAGAAGAAAAGTAAGCATAGGTTTATACTGGTAAATATGAACAAGGAGAGCATAGGGGTCTATATTCCTAAAGCTAGTAAAGGTAATTAAGGCAGAGTGCTTTCTAAAGTCTATCAACATGATTTCCAGGCCCCCATAATTTAAAATTTATAGCTGGGAAATTCTCCAACTTTTTCTAAGAGGTTTCTCTGTTTCTAAAAATCTGCATATAGTAATGCCTACCTTATCTGTAGTTCCAACTTAAATCCTAACTCTATCCCTCACACTTAATGAGTTTAGAAAAGAAAACTTCCAAGCAGTTTGTTTCAAACCCACCTGCAGGCCCTTTATGAGCCATTTGTATGGAAAATAAGAGAGCACAATGGGATCAGAATAGGAGATGGGGATCCTGTCTGGGGCCAGTTAAGTTTCGTCTTCAGCTGGGAGACCCCTTAAATAGGAGAGAAGACAAGATTTATGAGAGTCTCTTCCACATTGTAGGCACCTTCCATGGCCTATATACATATGTCATTTCATTTATCCTATGCACATTTATTGAGCATCTGCTAAATATCAATCATTGTGCCAGGTGTCAGGGATACAAAGATAAGTCACTATCCACAAGGTGTCCAGAGACAAGACATGGAGACCAGCCCTTCAAAACACAGTGGCAGTCCTATGGTATAGTTGCAGGGTGAGCAATATCCAGGTTATGGGCTGATGGACAGAAGGCAACTAACCCACCCTTGTTTCTCTCACCAGCTTTTCCATCTGAATAGGGCATAATCACAAGCTTGAGTAACTGAAAGGAGGGTGCTCCCTGAATATGGGATGTATCCAAGATAGCAGCATGCAAAGAAAATTGGCTTTGGATTCAGAATGCGTTCCAGCTCTCTCACCACTGATGGGAGCCTAGGAGATTTACTCAGCCTCCTGAGCTTCCGTCTCCTAATCAGCAAAGTGAGATAATGACTCCTACCTCTCTGGGTAGGGGAGGACTGAGAAAGATAATAATGCCTACCATTTCTTAAGTGGCTCTTACATGTGTCCTCCAGTGATAAGTGCCTTGTATCCCTTTTTAAATCTTCAGAACAACCCTGTAAGGTTACTCTGAATGCTGAAATGGGAGCTACGGGGGAATTACAGTTTGTGCCTCTGACCACATAATTTGAAAGTGATGGAACTGAGATCTGAATCCAAGTTTGTCCAGACCCAGAGCTGTCAGATTTGACATGTCTCAAGCATTTAATCTAGAAGAGTGCCTGAGATAGAGGACATGCTCAAAAAAATCACATCCTGATTTTCTCTCAAATACCTGACATGTCATGAAAGTACTATAAAACCTATCACTTTTCCTCTCGTATCAACAATTAAAAGCCTCCCTTGAGTTATAAGTATATAAAATGACAGATAAGAGTATGAAATAAGCTATTTCAGGAGATATTTTTGTGCAGTTAGGTTGCTGGTCCTCTCCAAATGCGGGTTCCTATGCAGCTTCAAAGAATGATTTCATTATGGGGCACCTGGGTGGCTCAGTGGGTTAAGCTGCTGCCTTCAGCTCAGGTCATGATCTCAGGGTCCTGGGATCGAGTCCCACATCGGGCTCTCTGCTCAGTGGGGGGCCTGCTTCCCTTCCTCTCTCTCTGCCTGCCTCTCTGCCTACTTGTCCTACTTGTAATTTCTCTCTGTCAAATAAATAAATAAAATCTTTAAAAAAAATTTTTTTTTAAATGATGTCATTATAACCCGAGTGGAAGGGAATATTGCTAAGCATTTCTCTTCATTGCAAAAGATGCTGATGTTATTTGACAGGAGTTATAACTCAGGCAACCTGAATTCTGTATATAGTGTCAATTAGAATATATTTGTTTATTTAAAAAGAAAATCTACATGAGTTATAGCTTTATCATCTTCCCAAGGTTCTAGAAAATTAAGTTTTTCACAGAAGTCAATTTCTTTGGGACACAGGATGTTTCAGTGACAAAAGAAAGAAAAAGATAAACAGATAAAACCCTAAGGTGAGTAAGACCCAAAAAGAGGATTAAAATGGGCCAGTAAGCACAGAAACTTCTAATTAGATAATTAAGACCATCAAAGGCATGAGTGCTGCAAATAAATAGTTACTTAGACAAGTAAATAGATAAAGGGAAACCATACTTATTTGTGAGATCTAAAACCACAGCTACTTTTTTTTAAATCCCAAAACACTGCCAGATTGGAAACTCTCCAGTTTATTTACCATAATGCTGGCTTCCATGTCAATGGAAGCTTCCCCGACTGAAAAAGCTGAAAGGTGTACTTAAGTCTGTGAACATGCATGGAAAATCAGACTGAGCCCTAACAGATAGGTGCACTCTTGATTGGCAGCTCCAATGTGGTATTTCTGTCGGAACCATCAGGCCATCATTGCTATGGTGATTCCTGGCTGTGCCAAGGGGACAATTTCAAATTAGAATGACTATCTGGCATGCAGATGGATTTGCAAGTAATGTTTCTGGTTAGGAAGAGATTTCAGCACCCAAATTTTTAATTTCTTTCCATCTTCTTTGTGGCATCCGTGAGCTATCAGAGTAACTTTTATAAACCTATGTAGAACACTACAGAAGGTTTTTTGGTTATAGAACATTTGCATTCACCATATATATTTTTCTTAGTATGTTCTAACAATGTAGGTCCTCAAAATAAAATCCACTCAGTTCAGAATCAGCTGCTACCTATTCAATCAGAATATGATGATAAAAACTTCAGTCAATGTACTCTCATTGCCATGGGATACATTTAACACTTTGCTTCATTAAACATGCTTTATCCAACAGAAATATTTGGTTGCACGAGACAGAGAGTGACTTTGACTACCAACCAAAAAAGAACTTTTGGGAAGGATATGGAAAAGCTGACCTTTTGGCCAGTAGACAGTAGGGACCTCCATTGACATTTTCGCCACCATTGGCAGGCATAAATCCCCAAGGCAAAGTCAGGACCTTGTCATAAGATAAAAGACAAATGGAGACTGCACAGACAAAAATCATCACACGCCCACCTTAAAATGAGGAAGCTGTGCCAATAACATCAACTATCTTACAAGAAAATGAGCTCCTTGTCTTTGGAAAGGAATGATCTCATTGAGAAAGGGCACAAAAATAAGAATTATACCAGAAATTCTCTGAATTTTAGAGAATGGAAGAAAGAGAACAAACAAAATGATGAATAACCGATTTGGGAATTTTCAGCTTCAAAATGACTATGAAAATTTGGAAATCTGCCTCACTTGCATTTATCTTAGTGACTTCCCCTACCACTTACTCACATAGACATACCATTTATTTATCTCAGTTCTAACATAATGTGTATTTGAGTTCTTATGTGACTAATGCCTATGTCCTCTATTCTGCCTTGAGCTGTAAGAGGGGAGAAGCTCTACTGGATTTTGCACACCATTGTCACTTCAGCATCTAGCACAATATATGGTGCTCATGAATATGTATTAACTGATAGAGTGAAGTATCTTTAAAGAAATGACAGTAGTGTGACTTTAGTCCTACTGAAGCCCAGCAAAAAATAACTACCTGGTAAGATTCATTACTATGAAAAACAAAACAAAAATTCAAAAGTTAGAGCCAGAGTTCATATTCTGATGACCATAGTTGTTGTTGTTGTTGTTAAGGTATTTCTTGTAACAAAAATCAGTATTTTAATCAGTGTCTTGGGCTCTGGTACTGCCTGGGAATATTTGAGTGCCCAGAGATAGAATGTATTTCATTATGTTTGCCAGCTATGTGGTCCTCAAAATCCCTCCACTGAGTTGCTTATGCAAATCCTCCCTCTCATAAATCTCCATCAGCCATTGCTAGTCAAATTATGTTTGCCTGGTGTTTCTCTGTAAATCCTGCAAATCTGTTTCCTGTACTCTCCCCAAAACTGATGGGAAGTTAATCGCTCTGTAATTGCTTGCTATGTTTCACGTCCTCATCATGAGTAATGTTGCCATGTTCTCATCCTCAACCACCTGATTTGTTAACAGCCAACTCCTAGAACTAAAGGAGCACAGATGAAAATAATTTGGTTAGAGCAAGACTTAAAATGTCAGAATTCTCATAAAAGTAGGCTAATGAAAATAGTAGAAACTAGCTAAACAAAGTATTACCTAAACACAGATTCATTAAATACAGGAAATTAAATTGGCATAATAGAATAAGGCTTTTTAAAAATATGTTAAAGATTTAATTTGCATTTCTCTTTTGCTTTTTTTTCCCCCCTCAAGGAGATCATGTTCTCTTCAAGTGTCTTTTTAGAAGAAAATTAGGCATTGTATATATTTTTTCCCCAAAGATGTATTTCTAGTCCAAAACAAATCCGTACTTTTGAAAATATTTGTTAATTCAAACAATAGGCCAAATGTTGAAATCCAAGCTTAGTCATGAATAGAATACACCTATGAAGCCCACATGAGCAAATCATGATTTATGAGGCACATGCTTTAAAATACTATAAAATCTTGCACAAATATGGAGGCGCAATCTTGGAACAATCACTGAAATACTGATTTTTAACATTTAAAAAAAATTAAAATTGAGGAAGGTGTTTTCTCCCTTAAAATAATACTTGTAAATACAGGGGATTTATTATCTTCTCTGTTAAACGTTCTGTAAATAGAAAAAGATTCAGCCTATGATACTTACCCTGGGGTCATTTTTATTTAGGACTCTATTTGTTGAGTTATGATAAAGTTGGGAGAAAAGGATTTAACCAAGGATAAAGAGTATTAATATATTTGGGGGGAAAAAAGATTAATATATTTGTGGTGATTTGAGAAGCTCATCAACCACACAATTTATGCTCTGAGCCCTAATTGTTAAGATTCTGTACCATCTCATAAATAAATATATGAAGCCTATGGGTCAGATTTTCCTTCTAAAAAGCTCAGTCATTATTCATGGAAATTGTAAGATTTTAGATCTCACGTATATTTCAGACACTTCAGTGCTTTGAGTCAGCCTTAAATGGCAGTGCCTGGGATTTTGCTACCCCTTTAGGAGAGCAGCAAGGATTTTAGTGTTTATGGAAATAATACATAAAAAAGTAGTATTTCCCATGACAAACATTGAGAGACTTGGGTGTTTTACAAGTCCACATTTTTAAACATTTTCTTATAACAATTTTTGTAAAACAGCTTTAACTTTGAATGATGAAAATCTTACACAGGAATGACTGCTACATTTTTAATGCACTCACAAGAGAAAACTATTTTTTGGTTATCTCGTAAGTGGAAATAAAGCCAATTCTTCATGTTCAAGAAGTGCTGACTATGAAACAAGGATTAGCAGCTTATTTGCATTTTTGGTGTCTTTTGGGACTTCCTGATTCCTGCCAAACTTGATTTTCTTTATTAGCTAAAGCGAAAATAGTAAATATCTTTTTAAAACTGTACACATCAAATTAGAAATGAGGGCCATTGTGTTCTGTTTTGCAGAAGGTCATGCATACAAGGAAGAGGCATATGGAACTGTTTCAGGAGCTGAATCAGAAATTTCAAACTTTGGACAGATTTCGGGATATACCAAATACAAGCAGTATGGTGAGTATGCGTTGTTGCATCAGTGCCGGGTACCACACTAATGACGTGTCCTGTCAGCCATTATCCATGCCCTCCAGGAGCTTTTCATCATCTTGTGAACAAAGAAGTGGCATACGTAGAAAAAAATAAATAATGCTGCACAATGTATTTGGAATGTACTAAGAAACAAATTAGGAATGATAGACTTTTTAAGCATTTTTATTCATGTTTTAAATGTTCTCAATTATAAGCTTTAAGTGGAATTAGTTATATATCAAAAATGTATTAGGTTCACCTGGCCCTTTTATCATCATTAAAAGTCCGTTAATTCAAATACCTAAATAGATGACTAAATTTTTCCACTTGCATTTGAAAGTGTAACATTTTAAGGTCATAAAATGTAATTATATATTTCTTTATATTATGCATATTTATAAACATATATGTACATACATATATACATTTGAATGTACACTCTGTTACCTGAAACCAAAGTGATAGGTTTTTGTCTCCCAGAGACTCATGTTTTGTGAGAAGAGGTTTGGGAAACTTCAAAGGCTTTGATTATTCAATGGACCATTTTCTTCTCATTCATCCACACTACTACAATCCTAGCATAGGAATTCATCAAATGATAGTGTGCACTTACCATGTCCATGGCCTAATCATGGCTCCAGAGAAGGCTACAAAATTATTTGTGAGGGCCCTGGATCAAGAGAACAAAACTCAACCCAGATCTATCTGGTCTTGAGGAAGTCACTCAGCATGGGTTTCTAAATCTCAATTTTTCCTAAACTGAACAAAGAAAATGGTAATTAATAAATAATGCTTTCTTTGATTCTTATAATACCTTCCAAAGCAGGTAGGGCACGTGAGATGTTAAGAAGCTGAGACTTGGCAATGAGAGACAGAGTTGGGACTACCATCTGACTCCATTGTTCCTCACTCCAGATAGGGTGCTGTTGCTTTGCCTTACACCTTTGCAGCCCTGCCCCTCCTCCCAACATCTGGGGTTCTGGGGGGGATGTGTGTGTATACATATATAAGTATATGTTTGTATCACTGTAAGAGATAAGGTGTTTGGTCACTTTCTAACTCCTGTGAATCTTGGATAGGTGTGTTGTGAGTCTAAGTCCTAGTTTCCTGATTAGTAACATCAGTTTATTGAGAACAAGAATTTATGTACCTTTGTTTTCCCTGTATTCCTTTCAGTACTAGTACAATGCTGGTCATGGTAATGGTTTGTGTTTGTTAAATCAAGATTATAAGAAATATAATAGACCCTAACTCTTAATTGGTCTATAAATAATTCATGTGTGTATCAACATATTTTCCTCCTTACAGCAAGAATCATGCATTATTTGTTATCATCACCACAATGCTGGGCAAATAGAAGACACTTATATGTAGGGAGTGGGTCTTTCTTATCTACTCCTCCTAATATTGGGCTGTCAATTTTTAGTTCACCAGGCAAATGAGAACTGCACCATTGAGATTAGACCTAAACACATTAGCTACTCATTCTGGAATACTAAGCTAACATTGAAATAAATTGAAGAAACTTCATTTATTAAAAAAAAAAAAAAAGGAAAGGGTTATGTTTATAAATCTGAAAGTCTTATGCAACAGATACTGCTGACGACTATAATATGATTGTAATTTCCCCTTGTTGTATGGTCTGGGTATTAAATCATTAATGACACAAATATCTGTATCTCAGCTTCCTGACAACCAAAATAGCCTACTAATTACACCACATATCTGCAGCAACACGCCTTTTCTAGAAAAGATTTATAAATATTTATCATTTGGGAGGTTAAGAGTGGGAAGGATAGAGTTGTCATTGCTGCTTGACTATTGTCCTAAATATCTGAGAACAGGGGGGGAAAAAAAGTTCCTTATTCAGTTTTGATTAATAATGAACATGTGAATGAGTTCATTATCCTTAATTCAGTCATAATTTGTGTGGCACATTGCTAATGAAAAATCGCATAATTGGATAGAGAAAGACATTTTCAAAACAAAAATCTCAAAGTCTTTTCCTTTTTTTCTGGCTACTAACTCACAACACCTGCCTAGCACTGCAAATGATGGTAATTATGTAGAATTTTGGGTATCAAAGGGAACCCAAAAGACCATTTAGTCCATTTCCCTGCTTCCAGGCAGGACAACATCTAAATCACACTACAAAGAAAAGGCAGTGTTGAAAGAACTCTCTTCCTCTGAGTGTGTCTCACAAACGATTCTCCATCAAGATCCCTTTCCCTCAAGTAGCTTCTCCAAATTCTTGCTCTTTTGGAATATAGAATAAACAAATTCTCATTCCCTCATCCTCATTACTGCTAGGTTGGAAGAAGGAAAGAGAAGAGAGGGAAGGAGAAAAAGAAAGGATGTATGTGGGGAGGGAGGGACTGGTCTGGAGGTAACAGCTAGCCTGCTCCTACACCCATGAACTATGGGAAATGCTCAGGGAGCCCTATGGTAGTCCAAGTAGCCCTGAATTCTAATATTCAGCTAATATTCCACTTCAGTGTATACAGCTTAAGACCAAATTAGCATCTTTGTAAACTTCATGCATGCTGGCTTATATTGAATTTATAATTTTTTATTGTGATACAATTAACATAATAGTATTAATTATGGTTTGATATTTGTATATCAAATATATTTTGGTTATCAAAATGATAACCCAGTTAATCTAGTTTCTTCCTGTCAGCATATAAAGTTATGTAGTATACAATATTATTGACTATAGTCACCATTCTGTATATTACATCCCCTTGACTGACTTGTCTCAGAAATGTGTATCTTTCCATCTCCTCCCATTTTACCTTCCCCCGAAACCCCCTCCCTGCTGGCAACCACCGATCTATTCTTTTCATTTCTGAGTTTTGTATTGTTTCTTCATTTGTTTTGTTTTTTTTAGATTCTATATATAAGTGAAATCATATGGTGTTTGTCTGACTTAATTTACAATAAGCATAATCACCTCTAGTCTACACATGTTGTCACAAAAATGCCAAAATGTTATTCTTTTTTATGACTGAGTAGTATTCCATTGTGTATCTATATACCACATCTTCTTTATCTATTTGTCCATCAGTCATACACTTTGGTTGTTTCCATACCTTGATGTAAATAGTGCCACAGTAAACATAGGGGTGCATATGTCTTCTCAAATCAGTATTTTAATTTTCTGTAGATTAATACCCAGAATAGAATAGATAGAATAGATAGTTCTATTTTTAGTTTAGGAACCTCCATACTGTTTGCCACAGTGGCTGCACCAGTTTACATTGCCACCAACTGTGCACAGGGTTCCTTCTCTTCCACATCCTTGCCAACACTTTTTATTTCTTGTTTTTTTGATAATAGCCATTTTCACAGGTGTGAGATATTTTACTGTGGTTTTGATTTGCCTTCTTTGTTTTAAATTTATTGACTATATATGCATGAGTTAATTTTTGGGCTTTTTTTTTTAATTAGCCAAGGTATATTACATCATTGGTTTTTGATATAATGTTCAATGATTCATCAGTATAATACCCAGTTTTCATCACATCACATGCCCTTGGAAAGGGAGAGGGGGTGGTAATTGGGTGATGGGCTCTTTGGTCTGTTAATCTGTTTTTATGCCAATACTATGCTGTTTTGATTACTGTAACTTTGTGATATAGTTTGAAATAAGAGAGCATAATGTCTCCAGCTTTGTTCTTCTTACTCCAGATTGCTTTGACTATTTGGGATCTTTCCTGGTCCCATGTAAATTTTAGAATTGTTCTATTTCCGTGAAAATTGCCATTGCTACTTTGATAGGGATTGTATCAATCTATAGATTGCTTTGGGTAATATATTTGGACAATATTAATTCTTCCAGCCCATGAACATGATACATCTTTCCATTTATTTGTGTCTTCTTCATTATCTCTCACCAATTTCTTATAGTTTTCAGTGTATAAGTCTTTTACTTTGTTGCTTAAATTTACTCCTAGATACTATATTCCTTTTGGTATAATTGGAAATGGAATTGTTTTCTTGATTTTTCTGATAGTTTGTTGTTAATGCATAAAAACACAAAAGAGTTTTGCATATTGATTTTGTATCCTGCAACTTAACTGAATTTATTGGTTTCAGCAATTTTTTGAAGAAGTCTTTAGGGCTTTTTACACATAAAATTATGTCCTTTACAAATAGGACAGTTTTACTTTTTTTATTTTTTCATTTATTTCCTTTTCTTGCCTGATTGCTTCAATAGTGTATTGAATAAAAGTCGCAAGAATGGGCATCATTGTCTGGTTTTTGATCTTAGGGGAAAAGCTTTCAGCTTTTCACCACTCAGTATATCTATTATATCCATCTGGTTTAATATATCATTTTAGGCTTATGTTCGAATTTCTGTCTGCATGACCTATCATTGATTTAAGTGAGGTGTTACAGCCCTCTAGTGTAATTGTATCATTATCGATTTCTTCCTTTATATCTGCTAATATATGCTTTATTAATTTATATGCTTCTAGGTTGGGTGCATAAGTACAAATTTATATCTTCTTGCTGGATTGATCCCTTTATCATTATGTAATGCTCATTGTCTTTTATTGGTCTTTGTTTTAAAGTCTGTTTTGTCTGACTTAAGTATAGCCACCCAGCTTTCTCTTGGTTTACATTTTTATGGAACATCTTTTCTCATCCCTTCAATTTTAGTCTGTTTGAGTGTTTACAACTGAGGTGAGTCTCTTATAGGCAGCATATATATGTGTCTTGTTTTTTTATCCATCCAGCCACTCTATGTCTTTTGATGGAAGACTTTAGTGCATTTACATTTAAAGTAATTATAGATAGGTATGTACTTAGGGCCATTTTGTAATTTGTTTTCTGGTTATTTTTATAGTTTTTTTTCTTTTCCTTTAGTCTTCTCTTGTACTCTTCCCTCGTGGTTTGATGTTTTGCTTGTTTTTTTAATTTAATTTTTATTTTTTTTAGTGTTCCAAGATTCATTGTTTATGCACCACACCCAGCAGCGCTCCATGCAATACCTGCCCTCCTTAATACCCACCACCAGGCTCACCCAACCCCCCACCTGCTCCCCTCCAAAACCCCCAGTTTGTTTCTCAGAGTCCACAATCTCTCATGGTTAGTATCCCCCTCGTTTTCCCCCAACTCCCTTCTCCTCTCCTTCACACAGTGTCCTCTGTGTTATTTCTTATGCTCCACAAGTAAGTGAAGACTTACTTGACTCTGTCTGCTTGACTTATTTCACTCAGCATAATCTCCTCCAGTCTTGTCCAATTGATACAAAAGTTGGGTATTCATCCTTTCTCATGGGGGCATAATACTCCATTGTATATATGGACCACATCTTCTTTATCCATTCGTCTGCTGAAAGGCATCTTGGCTCTTTCCACAATTTGGAGACTGTGGCCATTGCTGCTATGAACACTGGGGTACAGATGGCCTTTCTGTTCACTAGATCTGTATCTTTGGGGTAAATACCCAGTAGTGCAATTGCAGGGTCATAGGGAAGCTCTATTTTTAATTTCTCAAGGAATCTCCACACTGTTTTCCAAAGTGGCTGCACCAACTTGCATTCCCACCAACAGTGTAAGAGGGTTCCCCTTTTTCCACATCCTCTCCAACACTTGTTGTTTACTGTGTTGTTATTTTGGTCATTCTAAGTGGTGTAAGGTGATATCTCAATGTGGTTTTGATTTGAATCTCCCTGATGGCTAAAGATGATGAACATGCTTTGGTTTAACTTTATGTATTTACTATAGGTTTTAGCATTGTTGTTAGCATGAAGTTTATATATCTCAGCCTATATATATGCCAATCTATATTAAGTTGATAGCAAATTAACTTTGCACACATTCCAAAATGCTACATCTTAATCCCCCCACATTTGATGGTTTTGATATCACATTTCACATCTTTTATTTTGTGTACCCAAAACTAATTGGTGCAGTCATTATTTTTTACTACTTTTATATTCTTGAGTGGGATTTTTTCTTTTAGCACTTGAATACATCGTGCCACTCCCTTCTAATATGCAGTTTCTGCTGAAAAATCTGCTGATATACTTCTGGAGGTTCCCTTATACATAACAAGCTTTGTTTTTTGTTGTTTGTTTGTTTGTTTTCTTGCTTTTTTTTTAACCTTCTGCTTTTAAGGTTTTCTCTTTAACTTTTGACATTCTAATTATAATGTATCTTGGTGTGGTTTTCTCTGGGTATATCTTATTTAGAAAGCTCTAGACTCCCTCGGCCCATAGACCTGTTTCCTTCTAAAGGTTTGGAAATTTTCAGCCATTGTTTTTTCAAGTAAGTTTTCTGTCCCTTTCTTTCTCTCTTCTTCTGGGACCCCTAAATATTGCCTTACTCAGTATTGTCCGATGGGTCCCTTAAGTTATTTTCACTTTGTGTGTGTGTGTGTGTGTGTGTGTGTGAGACTCTGTTTGGCGGACTTCTACAGCTGGGTGCAGTAGTTCTTTATCACTAAAGATGCATGGGCCTCAGACCTAATGGGTATCCAGACATTTATGAATAATGGCAAGAATCACAATACTACTGGGAATACCATGGGAGGCCAGAGGAGATAAACAAGAAAGCCAACCTTATTAATTATATGACCTCTCAGAAATTCAGTCAGTCACATCCTGGCAGTAATACTGTGAAATTAGAATCTAGACATTCTGATTTTAAAAATTTTAAAATTGGCCATTTTAGTTCATAGATCCATGATGCTTGATCTTCAAAATATAAATGGAAAATCACATCTGTTCCAAACATAATGAAACCCCTATTTTCAAAGCAAATGTACAAATAATTTACATATCCTGAATTCTCTTAGGATTGAACTAATTCAACTTTTTAAGACTAATGATTTCCAGAAAGCTCCTTTAAGACATTGCCTTTGTCTAAGATGGATAAATCCTATCCATGGCTTGAGGCAGCAGAATTCACACCAGTGAACCTTTCAATCAGTGATTGATGATTCAGGTCACTGTAGTGCCCTGAAATCTTCCACTATTCCCCATTGCCTACAAAATAAATTCCAAATTGAGTGTCCTGGCATACAAAGTCCCTTATGATCTGGCTTTCAATTCACCTTCTGCCTATTTATTCTATTCTTTTTTACTCCAACTAAAAGAAATTGGTCACTTTTCTCAGAGCTGTCCCAACCCATCTGCATTCTCTCAGGAGTTTTACTTCTCATATGCTTGCCTGTTCAGTCACCCAGCCTCCAATCACACGTCTTTATGACCACGCTCATTCTTCTATGACAATTCTAGTATCACTTTTCTCAGAAAGGTTTAGATGCTTTCCGTAAAAGGAAGCCTTATCTCCACCCTTGTCTGTATCCCCATCAGCACTTCTCCTAGGTTATAGACACAAATATAACTATACATTTATACTTTCATTTAACTATAAGCATCTTCACAACAAGTAGTGACCATTTATTAAATACTAAGTGTTATGCTAGGTCCCTTATCTTTTTTATTTTTGCAACCCCATGATGTAGGTAATCTGCAAATGTTGCCAATTCCTTTGGCCCCTGGTATAAAACATGTCTCCGTTTTGCAAATATTAGGTTTGCAAATATGAGGTTCATAGAAACCAGGTAAATTGCTCAGAGTTACATTCATATAAGATGAAGCAACTGGAATTTGGACCTGCATGTAACAGGCTTTAAATCTTATGCTTCCTGGTGAACCATGTGGCTTTCCATCTTTGATTCATCACTTTATCCTCCCTAGTACCTAATATAATGCCCAGCACAGAGCAGCTGATAAATATTAGTTGAAGAGACCAAGGGAGGAAGAGGGGGGAAGAGTTTTAAGACTTTATAGTTCATAAGAGTTTACTAATCTCCTGCATGTATCCTAAAAGTTAAATTTTATCACATCTTAACTGTTAGCTATTGTTTTCTTGTATGCCCTCATGATTAAGGCTAATAAATGTTAAAAACATTTAATGCATTGAGGATTTTAACAATTTCTAGTTATGGTACATATTTCTATCGGTTGTCTCTTTTGTTTATCTATACTTGAGTGATTTTTATTATTGTCAATGGAACC
The DNA here is from genome assembly GCF_020171115.1 of Neogale vison. Lineage (NCBI taxonomy): Eukaryota > Metazoa > Chordata > Mammalia > Carnivora > Mustelidae > Neogale > Neogale vison. The sequence goes on from NC_058091.1 coordinate 111,053,491, forward strand.
CAGATAATAACTGCAGTACCTGTTTTAATATTCCCCCTACTAATTAATTATAAGCAGTTGAAGGCTAGAATTTAGGGTGAAGGGGAAGAGATAAAAGGCATATTCAATTATAGTTGTTCAATATTCATATTCAATTCAATTATAATTGTTTAAGTGCTTTAGCTTAATTTTTTCTAAAGAGAATTCAGTCATGATTTCCTTCTTGTTCTTTGATGTCACTCAGCATAGTCTATTCCATTCAAATTCCCTCATTTTACAGAAATCTTTAAGCAGTTTAAAATAAATCAAGTTCACTGCTAAATCTTAGCAAAATACAGGCTATAGAAACTTTGAATAATGTCTATGCATATTTATTGAGCCCCTACAACATGGACAGTCTTTAAAACCCCTATATTGCTGGATATATTTTTCCAAAAAGTTGTGCTCTTTGAAGGGAAGAATGATTTTTGCTGAATTAGTGTGCTCCCCAAATACACAGAAAATTGTGGGGAATAGACAGCAGGGAAAAAACAGATTACGCAAGGGACATAGTAGCATGTTAATGTTCTAAAAAGGATAATTTCCTAAAAACTAAGCATAGTTAATGAAATCCAGCTTTATGAAATATGGCCAGTTTAGAGACTGTTTTTATTATTACCTAACATGCCCCCTTACATATCTTCAAATTTTATTTCACCAAAGATTCTGTCCAAATACTTAAATTTCCTACATTTAGTCTTAGCAGGAACACTCCTTTCTACCCGAGAAAGCTATACTGGCATTTCACAAGATACCCAAAACAAAGCATCATCTACTTTGTCTTCCATAAATTATTCAATCCCTTTGATCGCTGGAAGATTTTAGGATAACATAAAGAAGGTGTTCATCAGTTTGTTCAATGAAAGAAAACTAAAATCAAAACCGTTTCCTGCAGCTGCCCACAATTTCAGATCATCTCTGAATCATGTAAACTGGATTAAGGTCACAAACATGCTTGCTTCCTGGGAACTTCAACAAGCAGTAAGCCTCGTCATCCAATAATGACTCTCTTCTCCTCTCTTCTCAACAGGAAAACCCAGCACCAAACAAGAATCCATGGGACACTTTCAAAAACCCCAGTGAATACCAACATTACACCACAATCAATGTCTTAGATACAGAGGCAAAGGACGCTTTGGAACTGAGGCCAGCAGAGTGGGAGAAGTGTCTGAATTTGCCTCTGGATGTGCAAGAGGGTGACTTTCAAACGGAAGTTTAACAGAATCAAAATGGACTGAGGTGGATATAAAACAATTTATTGCACTGACACTTAAGACTTGGGAAGCCTGACATTTCTATCTGGACAGTGTGACTATCCTATGTCAGGACCTTCATGTGCCAAATGTCAGTGGTGTTTGCATATGGTAACTTCTCACTAGTCAGGCTAGTGGAGAGAGGACCAGGTGTACAGTTCTGACCATCCTGTGTTGTAAGTACCCGTGGAATGGATTTGTAAGGTAATCTTTATAGATAAACCTCAAGCAACGATTCATGTTGTAACCGCTTCATATGGTTTAGTTTTCAAAAAACTTCACCATGAAGCACAATGTATATATTTATGCAGTTTTTAAAGTTTATAACAGTCTGTTTGGCCATTACTACACTTTTTACTTTATAATATAAAAGCAAAGTTTTTGTCATTAAATGAATGTTTGTTGAGCTACATTCTTCATTGCTTTAAATGCAATAAAGTAATAATCTCACTTTTATATGAATAATATATTTCACATCTTTATTATTGCAGTTTTCTCCAGAAAGCTCTGAGTAGCTTTCTCTGCTGCAACTGTGTATAAAATATTTAAAATGTTGTATGGTGTAAATAAACTTTTGTCTACATATCAGTTTTTTAGTGCATTTTATTTTGGATTTGTTGAACAGGAATTTACATATTTATAAAGGTTTTTTTTTTTGAATACAGATACTGAAAATGTATTCACAGTTTTAATAGCATACCGTTATTACTCCTTTGAGGCTAATGATTTCTCAAATGTAATAGTAGGTTTGTATAGTGCTTCTGTATTTTCTACTCAAGCATCCTTTGGAACAATGTAACATGTAAATGGGGCTTGTCAGAAATCTGCCATCATAGTCTTACATATTTTTTTTTCCTATCTTGTGGCAAAAAGACAACTACTGGTAGAAAACACTAAGTTGCCATACAAAAAGTAATACAGGGAAAATGTTTATTATAAGTAATGAAGTCCATTGCATGTTTCACAAAAGAAACTACTTGTACTATAGTTCTTCATAGCATACAAAACAGTGAACTTATTAAGGATTTTTAAAAAATCTTCTCTGTATATTCTCTAGCAGAAGGAAAAGGGGAGTGGATATATTTGGTAGATGCTTTCTCTCTGGTTTGAGAAGTGGGAAATCTGAGGTGAGCTGGTCCCTAGTGTCCTCTGTAGTGGAAAGCCACACCAGTGAAGTCTCCTGCTTTCTCAAAGCTCCATTAATGAAACATGGTGCAAAGGGTTTTGGCTATTTTGTCATCCTTTCAATGGATGATGAGATTGTCTTTTCAATCTAAGGGGAGTATAAAGAGTGGAAAGGAGAAGAGAGTCTTCAAAACTCCTAGAATGTTTGTTGAGTTTGTTGTTAGACCTAAGCTGCATGGTCTTGTGTGGTCTGTCAGAAACTCAAGTGAGCTGGCTCCGGCTACCCATGACCTGGGGGACCCGGCCCCGCAGGCCATGAGTCCAGGCAGAGACAAAGGTGCTTCAACACTCAAGTGCACCCCGAAGCTAGAGCCTTAAAAACCGCCCAGCTCAGGCTGAACTGTCAGATACTTATACTGTTCTCAATGTAAAGATGTTAAAAAATATATTTTTAACCAGATTTTAAAAATAAAAGCAAAATCAAAATATAACTAAGGAGTGATTTTTCTATAGAATAAACTTCATGCTAATTATAATGTAATTGTAATATTAAATGTTTATTAAATTTATAAGAAGACTTTCTGGTGATAGGAATATTTAGTAAATTTCTCATTCTCTTTCTATATCCATGTATCTATAAATACATACATATGCATATATGTATGTATGTGTGTGTATATATATACCTACACACATATGTGTGTGTATTTATATACACCTACATATATATACACATGCTTAGCTCCATCACAGTAACCTATAGAGTGAATGAAACCACGTAGGAAGTTTCCCATTTCAAACTGTAAAATCTTGACTGAAAAAAAAAAAAAAAAAACCCTCAATAAGTGTATATTTAAAAACACAAGTTCTATGTTTAAAAACCAAATTCAATATATTAAACTAATATTTCTTGTAAAACTACAGTAGTCACTGCCATAAAATGAAATCTATTTTTTTCAATTCTATTTTTCTCTAGTTCTAGTAACTCAATATCAGATTAATATATGAAAGTTAACCAGAAATTGCATACTTGAAAATGTTAGGGCCATTTTTTGTTGTTGTTTGTTATTTTACAAGGGATGCAAAGTTGTAGTGGTGCTTTTCATTTGTTTTTTAATCTTTAAGGGAAACAATGCAGGCAGGTCAATAAGTACCAAGGAAGCATAATTTTAAGGAAGCTCTCATTTTAGCCCATTTTTTACAAGTTTCCACTGCATGGGCACACATGTGTACTCTGCCAAAGCTGACCTGCAGTTGTCCCCTCTGACAGTCCTGGGCAATTCTCTGAGCCCACTGCACTCACGACCTGCCAAGAATTCTGTGTCCTTAGACTGGTAGTCCTTCCCCTCCCACCACATCTAATTTTATCTATGCTCCAAGGTCCACCTCATATTTCATCTTCACAAAGTTTTTCATGATTTTCCAAGCTAGAACTAATTTCTCCTGTGAACTCTTATGGCAATGCTTCTGTACCTCTCTTAGGACTTTTTAAAAAAAACTTCTACCTTGTTATTTATACACATTTCTGATATCCTCTGGTGGACTGTAAGTGCCTGGAGGTCAGGATTCATGTCTGATCCATTTTTGTATCTCTTAAGGGACCTAGCACAATAATGTTCACACAATAAATGTTTGTTGAATTATTTGTGGAATTTATTTTAGTATTGCTTACAGTCCTGCATTCATGTCAAGTTACACATTCAAAAGTGCTTTTTGAATAACTATTATGTATTGACTTGTTTATTAGGAGGATATAGGACCTGTGTTTTAGGGAGCTCACAATCCACTAAAGATGGAAAATACAAATGTAAAAGTGATGATATTATTGAAATATTATAAGCTCTTACTACCCTATATTGTCTTTTTTGCCCTTATAATTACATGAGGCAGGAATTAATTATCCTTCAAAAATGGAGACTCAGAGAGGTTAAGCAATCTAAGGTCACCATAAGTAAATGACAGACCCAATATTAGGGCCCCCATCCTCTCATTTGTACGTGGATCATTCCCATGATACCATAATGTTTCTACTGTTCCTTCTACATGATTAAGTTCCCAAAGCAAATAACCAAAAATTCATGGAGATGTTTTTCAGGCTAGTAGTAGAGGCACAAAACAGTACATGCATCATCAGCTGCCATGGGGGTGGATGAGGCCAGTAGCTAACTGTAGCAGAAAAGCATGGCTGATCAAAATAGCAAGTGATCTTAAATAGACTTGGTCTATTGTGCACTGGGTGGTTCTATTTGTGCCACTCTACTTTTCAAATCCTCTTCAAATGTAATTGCTGTTTCACGATTTTTGTGATTACTTGCACCTATACACCAGGAGACAGAAGAGAGAGGCCAACCTGAATTTTCAGACTGGCTTCAGACACTCTGTAAAAACAAACAGCCACAAATTTTAAAAGCTGCAGTCAGTAAACCACTGCTTGAGAAAATTTAGGTTGAAAATTTCAAATCATTCTCAGCTTCTTAGAGACTGTTTACTAGTTTTCGTTTTCTCGAGGTATCTATGTTAAAATCAATTAATTAAGTCTACAAATTTATATTACTTTTTTGAAGAATACGAAAGCAAATATGTCTCCAGCATCTCAATCTGCACAGTTTTCTATGATGACGAAACCATCTTCCCCTGACACACTTCCATAGTTAAATTTGGAACTGAGGTAGTAACGGCAGAACTGAGACTCCTAAAATGTCTGAGATAGAAGACATTTTGTCAGTCAATGGAAACAGCAATTACATTCAGGGGTCAAAAAACAAATCCAGACTTAGGTAAGGAGAGACTTCATTTGAAAAGACTATTGTACTAAAGGCAGAGGGACTATTGGAATAGGGAGGACACTCCACCTGTAAACTCTGTAAGCATCCCAGATGCCAGGCAGAAAGGACTTTTCTTTCCTAGGGGAGAGTCAACAAGACCAGAGTCAGATGTGGGAGAGTGAGGTGAGCAGATGTGACTGAGTAGTTGAACAGCAAGTGTCTTTGTTTGTGGCCAGCCAACCCTGGGAGAGATGGTTAGGGGAGATTATTCAACCTTCCAGGACTTAGCTAATTTCCCATACTTGTTTAAACTAAAGGATGGGCCAGAATTCAGAGGCCTGGGGAAAGCAAGACACCTAACTGAAGTTTGGTGAAGTTAAGCTAGGAAGTATTTTGTTCAGACTTGTGAGGGAGGACAAGCCATTCACTTACAAATTTCTGAGACAAAGGATAGGAATCGGAAGGGTCTGTGTCTGAGTTTGTCATAAGTATACAGGAGGTTCACCTGAGAGTCTCAGCCAATGTCAGAAGGGTGGTTCCTTTGCAACAAGTTGTTTCCTAGAACAAGGAAGGGTGTGGGGGTTTCCTGACTAGTGCTGTTTTCCAAGCACCTAGGGCTCATTCAACACTGTCATAGGGGAAGAAACGAAGCCCACTGGAAATGGGAAGATTTTTTCAATAATGTTCAGCCAACAGTGTTTAAAAGAAAGGATTTTCTAATACTAGACAATAGCTATGTTTTTTTTTTTAGTTTTTGTGGTTTTTTAAATTTCTTTTCAGCGTAACAGTATTCCTTGTTTTTGCAGCACACCCAGTGCTCCATGCAACCTGCGCCCTCTCTAATACCCACCACCTGGTTTCCCCAACCTCCCACCCCCACCCCTTCAAAACCCTCAGATTGTTTTTCAGAGTCTCTCATGGTTTCAGAGTCTCTCACAGTCTCTCATGGTTCACCTCCCCTTCCAATTTCCCTCAACTCCCTTCTCCTCTCCATCTCCCCTTGTCCTCCATGCTATTTGTTATGCTCCACAAATAAGTGAAACCATATGATAATTGACTCTCTGTGCTTGACTTATTTCACTCAGCATAATCTCTTCCAGTCCCATCCATGTTGCTACAAAAGTTGGGTATTCATCCTTTCTGATGGAGGCATAATACTCCATAGTGTTTTTTAAGATTTATCTATTCATTTGAGAGAGAGCATGTGAGCAAGCAGAGAAGGAGAGGGAGACAGAGAGAAAAACCTCAAGCAGATTCCTGCTAAGCACAGAATCGCTAAGCACAGAATCTCATACAGGGCTCAGTCACGGGACCCTGAGGTCATACCCTGAGCCAAAATGAAGTCCGATGTTCAGCCAACTGAGCCACGAAGGTGCCCCAACATACCTATAGCTTTTTAAACAAAAATAATTCCAAAGTGAAAATGGTAAATATTACGAGGTAAAGAGAATGCTTAATTTTCTTTAATCTGAGTTTACCAGTCCTCCCTTAGTTTGGATTCCTGCTTATACATTTATACCATACAACTTGCTAGTCAGAGTCCAGGGGCCAAGTGAAGAAGACACCTATCTAACGTTAGGCTGAGGGGAATATTTTGACCTTCTCGGTGATAGAATAGATTGACACCTGAACACCAACTACATTGATAAGATGCATCTGTGTGTTTAACCCAATAGAGTCACCTCAAAACACCTGCCACCATTTCTTACATAAAGACAAACAACTCATGGTGAAAATGATTCTTCTGAAAGCAAACACTTATAAAAAGGTGTAAAAACCTTGTGAGAGTTGTCTCTGAGTACAACCATCCTTACCAAAACCACAGAACTCCAGTAAGAAGGCCAGCTTACTTTTAATAAGTAATTCTCAACCAAGAAAAGAATCACAAAGATTGGACTTGAAGGTCAGCATTTCAATTCCTATTCTTTTCACCACTTCAGAGTTTTGTCAACTTTCCAGATGAATGCCTAGCATTATCTAGTATCACTTTTTCTCCTAAATCTAGAATTTCATTTCTAAAACTCAAGTATTTTATATAGACACTAGAAGATAATCTTTGGGAGTAAGAATGTTGTGCTTTTCTAAGGTAGAATCAAGGTGTTTATAAAAATATATACAGAATTTTGCAAATACTTATTTAGAACCAATAACCATCTAGATCCTGTATTAGGAGGTGGTGAGTCAATAGCAAACAAAATTCGATTCCTATTTTCAAGGGACTTTGCATCTTTGCGGACACACAGACCAGCAAACAGAATTACAATAACTTGATGGATTTATAAGGAAAAGAAAGGAAAGCATGTAATGGGAATATCTGGAAAAGGCACTGATTATATAAATTAATAAATAAATTCCTCAAAATGAGCAAAGACAATCATGGTGACACAGAAACTAATGTAGTACCTGAAATGTGTGCCTCAAGATCCTAGGCTCCTGTCTGGAGTGTAGGAAATGATGACTCTGAGCTTCCCAATGACTAATGTACACATAGAAACTGCAACTAGTTATATAGTTTGTAGTGTCCCAAGATAAAAGCCAGCATTTCCTCTACAGAAGCAGAAGACCAACCAAGAAGTGCCTCTCACAAAACCTCATGCTGAATTATATATTGAATTCTTTACCAACAACCTCCTTAGAAAACCTCTGAGCTCTACAAAGGTATTTCTTATGTCTTTTGTTGAAGGGTAATGTGAGGTTAATTTATATTTCAACTTGACTAGATCACAGTATTTAGATACTGGTCAAACACCAATCTAGATGTCACTGTGAAGTTTTTATTTTTAGGTGGGATTAACATTTAACTCCGTAGATTTTGAGTAAAGCAGATTACACTCCATAATCTGGGTGGTGAGCCTCACAAAAGCAATTGATGGCCTTAGGAGAAAAAGGCTGACATTTAGAGCAGCAATATCAAATTTTCCATGGGTCTCCAGCTGTTAACCTGCCCTCCAGATTTCAGACTTGCCAGGCCCACAATCACATGACTTAATTCCTTAAAATAAATGTATGTGTGTACACACACACACACACACACCCTATTGGTTCTGCTTCTTTGGAGAACCCTAATACAAGTAAGTATTTAATACCCAAATACAATGGCCAAAAGCATTTTTTCAAGAGTCAAAGCACTGTACTTCAAGTACAAAGCTACCCCATGAACTGGCTGAGTAAAAAAAAAAAGAAAGAGAAGAAAAGGAGAACATTGTACTTCAAGAAATTGCCATGAATATGATTTCCCAAAACAAAAGTTTTGGAAATAATTTTAAGCTCTGAGTGTTATGAAACCTTGTAAATATTTATAAATATTCATTTAATTCTCAAAATTAGCCTATAAGCAAGTGCTATCAATATTTATATTTTACAAATAAAGAAATTGAGGCTAGGTCCCTAACTTTGTCAATATCACACAAGACAGTAAATGGCAGAGCCAAGATTCATCCTCATAGTTTAGCCCCAGTGTCTAAGCTCTGAATAATTCTGCTAAAAACTGAATAGTTTTTTGGCAGCATAAAGTTCAAGGTTAAGCTCACGGGAAAGTATTTGGGATGAAATAAGGGCAGATCTGTAGGATGAAGGAGAGAAGGATGGGTATCCAGAGGACCACTCCCCCTCACACAGAATATACTGAGGAAGAACCACCAAGAACTTGCTCAAAACACAGAGTTAGGTTTGGTTCAATACAAGGGCATATGAGAGACAGAGATCCCAAAGATTTACATCATAGAACATCAAAATGATGACTTTTGTTTAGAGAATATTATCAACAAGTTATTGAACCATATTATGTTCAATGTTCAATTATGTTACATACCAAAAAGTTTGTTATGTAACATAATTGAACATTGGACAAAAAGTTTGGTATGTAAGAAAAATCCAACTTTGAAGTGATTTAATTTTCCAGTGATTCTTATAGGATAAACTGGCTTCAAAATCTAATCCAAAGTAACAAATTAGTATTGATGAGTCAATCAGATACTTACTAAAAATTCCAATTAGGACTTTGAAATCGGGCACTTAAAGTCATGCTTGCAGATAATGATCACATCAGAGGTTGACATATCACTTAGGGTCATATTGTTTCATGATCATAAAGTCATATTATGAGGGGATACTACGAAGATTAATTATTATCTTTTGTTCTATACGTTGGAAAGGAGAGATGGTAAGATACCCAATTCATCAAGAAGTGGTATCAAGTCATTAATGTGAAGAAGGAGCTAGGATACAACCTAGTTTTATTCCACTGTAAACTCTCTGACCTTTGGAGAGACAATTATCACAAATTTTGACTCTCAAGGGAAAAATTAAGACACAGGTTATATATAAACATCATTAGCCAGAGAGTCATAAAGGTAAATAAAAGCTACAGATAATCTTACGATTTGCATTTTTACCCCCACAGAGAATTCCCGTCAAAGTGAAAAAGAGCATAACAACCATCAAAGGAAGATTAGCTGTGTGTCCAAAACTTACTAAAGTTCTCTCAATCAGTGGCCCCAGAAGACCAGACTTGTGACATTTTTCCCTGTAGCAAAATGTCATGAATTTGGGGCAAAATGTCTAGCAACTAACAGTTTTAATTATGGGAGGAGTAACATGTTGTTCTTAAAATAATTATGCCAATAACCTTTTTAACATTAACCCATAGCAGGATTAATAATTGTGATGATACAAATGTCAAATTGGCCAGGTGTATTTACAGATACAGTTTCCTATCTTTACAGATTTATAATGCATAGTTGTCGTTTGAATTATGTAACCAAACTAATTTGAATAGTTTTAGATACATTTCAGTACAAACTCTGACCATCTAATGTCTCTAAATAAGAAGTGCTAAGTACATGCCCAGTGATTCTCATGTCTGAGCCTGGGTGGTGGCTGGTGATGGTCCCAGGCTTCTACATGGTGGCTCTTTGCTAATCTTCCTTTTCATGGGAGCAGAAGAAGTGACCTTTTGGTGCCTAACCTTGCCAGTGATCCAAGAATCAGGAAAGCAGAATTGAGAACGGAGCCAATTCATGACCAGGCCTGCTCCTCCCTTAGAGTCTGGCCATCTCCTCACTTCAGAAGACAGATTCAGCTGCCACACTTCCCAAAACTCACTCTGAACAGCTAACCTCCAGCATGAAGCTATTCTACCATGACTTTTCTTGAGCTGGTTTAGGATTTTAGAGTGTAGCCAGCCTTCCGGCAACTATTCATTTCCTTCCAGAGATCCTTGGACCCAACCTCCAGACAGACAAGCCATATCAAATGGCCCATTGGATGGGAGACTTGGGATGGAGCACTTAATTTGCACAATCTCATTGTTGGTCTTTCATCAGACAGGTGACAGCTGGACCCACTTTCTCTCATGGGGAGGTGCAGAGCTAAAGCACATCACTTAACCAGGCTTTGTATTAAAGCTCCCCAGTTACTATAATGGTTCTGCAATTTTTTACTGTTCTGGGTCCTCATTTGCTGGGAAGCTCATTTGTCCAACTACCTTAAAGAAGGAAACATGAGGGAGCATGTGAAACTGTGCTGAGGCTGACTGACATAGAATGGTGCTTGGGATGGAACACCAGCCCCAGTGTGAGCTGAGTGCTTTTCTTTTGCCACGGAAAAGGCACAGAGGAACAGTCCAAAACAACCCCTATCCCTGCCAAGTTTGGCAACAAATAGAGAGCCCTTCATAGAAATCCATTCTATGACCTCCTGGATAGGGACCAGGCATTTGTCCTCAGCACAGTTCTTTTGACTGAGCACATCATTTATCTAGTGAAAAACTTTATTAGGCTTTAAAAAATACTTGAATTGTAATTAGGGTTGTGGTCTTTTTCCTAAATCATTTTTTTAAAAAAAGATTTTATTTATTTATTTGACAGACAGAGATCACAAGTAGGCAGAGAGGCAGGCAGAGAGAGAGAGAGGAGGAAGCAGGCTCCCTGCTGAGCAGAGAGACCAATGCAGGGCTCGATCCCAGGACTCTGAGATCATGACCCGGAGCCGAAGGCAGAGGCTTAACCCACTGAGCCACCCAGGCACCCCTCCTAAATCATTTTTATGAAGGTATCAGAAGAGAATCATATCCTAGAGATGGTTTTGTATATAAAATGTAATTCTTCAAGTGCTTTTGTGGAATAGCCAAGAAATTGTTAATAACCACATTGTATTCAGATTTCTGAGGAACCCAAGCAGAGACCCTCTGCCTGTGTTTACCCGACGTATTTTATGGGACATCTCAGAGCTGAGGTTGCACATCTTTTCTGTTGACATCGACATTACGACAACCATGTGTTTATATAGCCGGATGCTATCCCTTGTCCACAATTTCAAATGCTTCACTTCACCACAGCTGTGCAGAGACCTTCCTGACCCTCTTTTAATTAGTATAATTAACTTCCAATGTTATAATTCTAGCATGGTAGATATATTTTCAGGATTTATCATTTGACACTCAGAAAGAAAAATTGTTGAAAATTATTTTATTGCTGGAAGAAATCGTATTTCCTTTATGAATCTAAGAAAAGCTAGTAGGCATATACAGGCATCTGCCTAGTTCTACATTATATTCTGGCAAAACTGTATATATTCACATACCCTCTAGTCAAGCAGGGCTGTCCTAGAAATACTTGCTATGTTGAGGGTGAAGGAGGCTTTGCAATCCATTCTTCTTCTTTCTCACAACAACATATGCAGAAATCGAAATCATTTAAAAATGACTCCCTTTTTCTAAGTTTCAATTTATACTTACATAAACCTAGGTGTTTCAAATTTCTACATATCAAAGTTTTTCTGCTGATAAAAGAATTTATAAAAAGTGGAAAAGAAGTGTCCAAAAATATAAGTAAGAGAATGAATATCAATTTACTACTCTTTATGGTGATCACTGTTTTTCAGCAATAAATAGATTAAAAACACAATCATTATTTTTAGCTGTGGTAGATGGGGGAGCAGAGAGAAAGAGGAGCAGGGAGAAGGTAAAAAGGAGGGAGAATGAGAATGTGAATTGATAGCTACGTTGAGAGACACACAAAAGGCATATATGTAGACCAGGAAAGCAATTTGCAGACCAGGAAACAAATGTGTGCTTCTCTGTTAGCCAAAAGCATGTAAGACTCATGGGGATTATAAAGCATCTAGTCCTTGGAGAAAAACACTGTGCAAAAAAGAAGGACCAAGAAACATTTTAAGTGGAGTGAATGGCAAGGCATGGAAAACACTGAGAGGGAAAGAAATGTAGGTAAGTGGTAGAGATGCAGATGCTACATGGATAGACCAACAGGATTATTCAGCTACAGGATACTTTGTAAAGACTGGTTTCCCCCAGTTTTCCAGCTGCATTCGGTTGTTGCTATGAACAATGAAGCTTGTTTTTTTTTTTTTTTTCCAATACAGGCTTTTTACCTATGTGTCTAGGGAAAGTTGGATTGCCAGTAAGTGACATAAAATCATGGGGGAAATATATTTATCATACCACAGAAATATTGTAACTAGAGACACTAATGCTGCTTTTTAATCTGCTGAAAGCCCATTTTTAATATTTTACCAAAGTACTGATAAAGATTAAGAGTAAGACTCTTTCTGTTCAGGAGTTCTTTCACCTTCAGCTATTAATTGGTGGGAAAAACAAATGCTAGCTATTCCCAGAGGTCCAAAGAACAGCTGTTCTGATTACTTACGGTGAAGAGATGAAAATCTACTGGATAAGAAAATATGGCAGAGAAGAAGAAAATAAGAAGAAGGAAAGCAGGAGGAGGCATTTGTTCATGGACATAATTATTTTTCTAGTTATATAGGAAGGAGGACAGCAAAGTAGGACTGTTAATAACTTCACTATCTGAAGGAGAGACTGTTAAATCTGATGTCTTGAGGTCTACTCTATATATTAAAGAGCCCATGATTCCAATGAAAGATTTTGACCTAGAAAATGTAGAATACTGGGATTAGTCATACTGGCAAAATACATGAAGTAATATTAGGGATATATATGGCAGTAAGGAAGCCATGTGATTCTGTGTTTCACGGCAGAAGTTTCTGGAACATGAACCCCTTTTTCTGGATGCCACCTTATTATTAGCCCATGGCTAGTAAGTGATATTAAAGTGTTCCATGCTTCTGTCTGAGGGGAGAAGTTCATGCCTCATTTTACTATTTGATAAGGAGGACTGAAAATTTACATTTTTTTGCTCTCAGAACATTTTTAGCAAATTAGTTTTGTTTTAAATTTGAGTATAGTTGACATAAAACATTTCATTAGCTTCAGGTGTATGACTTAGTGATTTGACAATTTTATACATTATGCTATGTTCACCATTAAGTACAGTTACCATCTGTCCCATTATATAATACCACATCAATAAAACAAAGGACAAAATTGCATGATAATCTCAGTAGACTCAGAAAAAGCATTTGACAAGATTCAACATCCATTCATGAAAACAATTCTTAAAGTGGGATCAGAAGAAATTTACCTCAACCTAATAAAGCCCATATGTGAAAAACCAACAGCTAACATTATACACAGTGTTGAAAAATTGAGAGCTTTTCTTCCAAAATGAGGAACAAGACAAGGATGTCCACTCTCACCATGTTTATCCAAGATAGTACTGGAAGTCCTAGCTATAGCAATCAGTCAAGAAAAAGAAATAACAGGCGTCCATATTGGTAAAAAGAGGATGAACTGTCACTATTTGCAAACAGCATGATACTATACATAGAAAAATCCTAAAGACTCCACCAAAAAACTACTAAAAATAATAAATGAATTAAGAAAATGTGTAGGATACAAAATTAATACCCAGGATAATGTTTCTACAAAGTAATGATGAAGTAGCAGAAACAAAAATTAGGAAAACAATCTCATTCACAATTGTGCCACGAGGAATAAAATACCTGGGGGGGGGGTGATGCCTGGGTGGCTCAGTTGGTTAAACGTCTGCCTTTGGCTCAAGTCATGATCCCAGGACCCTGGGATTGAGCCCCCTATCAGGCTCTCTCTACCTGCTGCTCCCCCTGCTTGTGCTCTTTCTATAAAATAAATAAATAAAAATCTTAAAAAAAAATAAACTAAACCAAAGAGGTGAAAGACCTATATTCAGAAAACTATGAAACACTGATGAAAGAAACTGAAGATGACAAAAATGAAAGATATTCCATGCTCATGGACTGGAAGAACTAATATTGCTAAGATGCCCCTATTGCCCAAAGCAATCTACAGATTCAATGCAATCTCTATCAAAATACCAATAGCATTTTTTGCAAAACTAGAACAAATAATGCGAAAATTTGTACGGAAACACAGAAAACCCTGAATAGTCAAGCAACCCTGAGAAAGAAAAGAAGGCTGGAGGTATCACAATACCAGATTTCCAGATACACTGCAGAGCTGTAATATCATAACAGTATGTTACTGGCACAAAAGTAGACACATAGATCAATGGAACAGAATAGAGATCCCAGAAATAAACCTGCAATTATATAGTCAATTAATCTATGACAAAGAAGGCAAATGAAAGTGAAATCATGAATGCTCCCAAATCCTATTGAAAGAAAAAAGAAGAAAGAATTTTCGGTCCATCATTGCATACCACATCACAGAACATAGGATGGAGTCCATTGTTGTTTTGGTAACAAAATTTAGTTACATAATATGATAGGAAATGTCCTGTGAAAATACTTTCTTTCTCCAGGGAGTGTAAGAGTTATTGAAATATATAGATTGACCTGGCCAGGCATAAAAGCCCACCAGCCACAATAATTTACTCCTTTTACTGAGAATAAAGAAATTTTTTTCTTTTCTCACTAGGATAACAAAAGCAATTAAGAACTAAGTTATTAAAAAGTAGATTATCAACTTGGAGACTCGTTTCCTGATATAATCAGTAAAACTAAGAGGGTATTTTGGGATGTCAATAAAGGAGAATTTGAAGTGAAATACATCACTTCAAACTTTATTGGTTGGTAAGAGCGTACACAAACCCTTGTGAGGTGTAGCCACTTATTTATTTTGCCTTATCTATAAAAGGTCTTTTCTCCCTTTGATTCCAAGTTGAATCTGGCTTCTCAAATAAATTTTTCCTAACATAAAGTAATAGTGTTCAGTAAATAATTATTTTTTACCTAAAATCAGCTCCTGCTGAATTGAGCCTTGCCTAAACTTTCTCCTCTGCAGAACTCTGATACTCAGCAGGGTCATAACAGCAATCTCCAAACCTTTCCTAACCCTGAACCTGAGCCTCACCTTGCCTACCATACAAAGCCTGGGAACATTCTAGAAAAGCTTCTCCAGTGCAGTGGTTAACGCTAGGTTATCAACACACAGTGGAACATTTGCAAAGTATGAAGCAATATCTTGTTTTATTGACCTCAGAGTTCATTCTGTTATTTCTAAAAGAAATACAAGGATACTTATTCCTTAGAAAAAGAACATTATACAAAAAGAAAAAATTGCCAATGTTTACTTGAAAATACATCTATATATAGACTTACTGGATCCTGAACTGCTAAAGTAATATAAAAAATTCCCTTTAGTTCTTTACTGTCCCACAATGAAAGACGGTGAGGACATTTAAAAATGTTATCTAACCATATAACAATAATTATTGAGATAGCTTTAATCTCACTCCTTCCATGTAAAAAACACAGCACGTTCCCTGCAGTCTAGACTTTTCCAGAACACTTCAAAAGATCTTCAGATAATAGATTTTTTTAACCAAAACTTAATGTTTTAAGTTCACAAAGAAGATAGATATTTGAATTAAATTATTAAGATAGAAGAGGGATTGTATTCAGACACTGTGCCTATAATGTCACTGTCAACAGCACTGAGTATGTGAGAATAGATAACTATCACAAAGTAATTTAGTTCTCTGGCAAAACATTAAGAAATATTTGCCCTTTACAAAATGTGGTCTTCATTTAGCAAGTTTCTTTTCATCAAATGGTTGAACTTAGAGCTTCATAGATATTGTTTGACCACAATTTTATGATCAGTGTAAGCCCAAATATAATTCTCCAATTTCCAGAGGAAAACAAATACATTAATTAAAAACTCAAAATGCTAGCTTCACTACTTATTCTAGAACAAAAATTTTCCATGGCATATACCCAAATTCCCCTTATCATCAATCATGTATTTGAAAAAATAAGAAAAAAACATGCTGACAAGAAAATTGCTTCTGAATTATCATGTACTACAGAAAGATATTTTTAAAAATTAAAGGATAATTAAAGGTTAAAAAAATTCTGACAAATTGGTTTAGATTCCTGCTTTGCTTCAGCCTTGGAGTCAAAACACACCTGTGTCCCAGGTGTTTGATCCATATGATGCCATATAGGATACCTGGAGCTGTGGGTGCCAAGAGTGACAGGGACTTGTGTCATGATTTGCTCAATTCACAAATTATTTTCAGGTTTCTTAACAATCAAAAAGTTCCTCTCATACCTAAAGAACATTGAAGTACCCCTTACTTTGTGCATCATCAAAAGAGAGTCAACATTTCTTGCAAGGAATTCTCAGCAGATGGAAAGAAAGGACTGTGGGGCTATGAAGAGGGGAAAATCATCCCTAGGTATCCTGCAGCACAGTGGGTCCCAAATTTTTCTTGTGCTCAAGACATCTGCACATTCTTAAAAATTATTGACTACCCAAAAAGTTTTCTTTATAAAAATATTTAAAATACACAAATATAGAAATGCAGATTGCGAATTTTAAGTTTTATTCATTTATTTTTAAAATATCAATGTTAGGGGCGCCTGGGTGGCTCAGTGGGCTAACCCTCTGCCTTCGGCTCAGGTCATAATCTCAGAGTCCTGGGACAGAGCTTGCTTCTGCCTCTCTGCCTGCTGCTCTGCCTACTTGTGATCTCTCTTTCTCTCTCTCTCTGTGTCAAATAAATAAATAAATAAATCTTTAAAAAATAATAAAATAAAATGTCAATGTTATACCCATAACCTATGAACATAAATAACGTATTTTAAGAAAAAATTCGTTTTCTAAAACCAAATAAAATTTAGTGAGGAGAAGAGCACCGTTTTATATTTTTTACAGATTTCTTGAATGCATAGATGAATAGGAGCTGGATTCTCATGTCTATATTTAATGTGCTATGGTACGCTGTTTTGGTTGAAATATATGAAGGAAATCGGGTTCCACACACACATGTATTTGGGAAGGGGAGAAGTGTTTTGGTAATCCCTTTAGATAATTCTGGATTTTCTTCTTTGATACTACAAAAATGTAGCAGCAGGATTATCTTAGAAGTTAGTTGCAATGTCAAATTTGAAACCATATTAATAAATTTTTCATATTCTTTTACATTAAAACACATTGGTCTATCTTGTACTTTGAGTGGATCTTGTACTCTACACAATTTTGCAATATCACACTTTGATCATCTGGAAAATGTCAGTTGAGTTATATAGATCTTCCAAATGTTAAAACATTTTATTTTTAAATATCAAAAAATCACATTCATGCCTATCAATATCCTCCAATCTCATCAAAAAAGTCTTTAAGTATTGGGAAGTATATGGTGGCAAACAAAAGTTTTCGAAAATTCTAATTTTCATTTAAAAACTCAAATTTGGGGGATCAAAGTAATGCTGGCCTCATAAAATGTGTTTGGAAGTTTTCCTTCCACTTCTATTTTTTGGAACAGTTTCAGGAAAATAGGTATTAATTCTTCTTTAAATGTTTGGTAGATTTCCCCTGGGAAGCCGTGTAGCCCTGGGCTCTTGTTTGTTGGGAGATTTTCGATGACTGCTTCAATCTCCTTACTGGTTATGGGTCTGTTCAGATTTTCTATTTCTTCCTGGTTCAGTTTTGGTAGTTTATATGTCTCTAGGAACGCATCCATTTCTTGCAGATTGTCTAATTTGCTGGCGTATAGTTGCTCATGTTTGTATAATTATATTTCTTTGGTATTGGTTGTGATCTCTCCTCTTTCATTCATGATTTCATTAATTTGGGTCCTTTCTCTTTTCTTTTTGGTAAGTCTGGCCAGGGGGTTATTCATCAAAAAGGAAAATAACAAACCAATATCCCTGATGAACACAGATGCAAAAAATTCTCACCAAAATATTAGCCAATAGGATTCAACAGTATATTAAAAGGATTATTCACCATGACCAAATGGGATTTATTCCTGGGCTGCAAGGCTGGTCAATCAATCCATGTGATACAATACATTAATAAAAGAAAGAACAAGAACTTGTTGATACAATACTCTCAATAAATGCTGAAAGTATTTGACAAAGTACAGCATTCTTTCTTAACCAAAACTCTTCACAGTGTAGGTAGAGAGGGTACATACCTCAATATCATCAAAGCCATCTATGAAAAACCCATAGTGAATATCATTCTCAATGGGAAAAAACTGAGAGCTTTTCCCTCAAGGTCAAGAACATGGCAGGGATGTCTACTCTCACCACTGCTATTCAACATACTACTAGAAGTCCTAGCCTCAGCAATCAGACAATGAAAAGAAATAAAAGGCATCTGAATCAGCAAAGAAGAAGTCAAACTATCACTCTTTACAGATGACATGATACTTTATGTGGGAAACCCAGAAGATTCCACTCCAAAACTGCTAGAGCTCATACAGGAATTCAGTAGTGTCAGGATATAAAACCAAAGCACAGAAACAAGTTGCTTTTCTGTATACCAACAGAAAGAAGAAAGAGAAATTAAGGAGTTGATCCCATTTACAATTACACCCAAAATCATAAGATACCTAGGAATAAATTTAACCGAAGAGACAAAGAATCTGTACTCAGAAAATTACAGAATACTCATGAAAGAAACAGAGGAAGACATTAAGAAAAGGGAAAACTTTCCATGTTCATGGATTGGAAGAACTAATATTGTCAGAATGTCTATGCTACCTAGAGCAATCAATACATTTAATGCAATCCCTATCAAAATTCCATCAACTTTATTCAAAGAAATGGAACAAATAATCCCAAAAATTATGTGAAACCAGAAAAGACCCTGAATAGCCAGAGGACTGTTGAAAAAGAAAACCAAAGTTGGCAGCATCACAATTCCAGATTTCAAGGTCCATCACAAAGCTGTAATCATCAAGACAGTTGGTACTGAAACAAAACTAGAGACATAGATCGCTGGAACAGAATAGAGAGCCCAGAAATGGACTCCCAACTTTATGGTCAACTAATCTTTGACAAAGAAAGAAAGAAAGTCCAATAGAAAAAAGACAGTCTCTTCAACAAATGGTATTGGGAAATTGAATAGCCACATGCAGAAGAATGAAACTGGACCATTTTCTTATACCACACACAAAAATGGACTCCAAATGGATGAAAGACCTCAATGTGAGATAGGAATCCATCAAAATCCTTGAGGAGAACACAGGGAGCAACCTCTTTGACCTCAGCCACAGAAACTTCTTCCTAGGAACATCACCAAAGGCAAAGGAAGCAAGGGTAAAAATGAACTATTGGGACTTCATCAAGATCAAAAGCTTTTGCACAGCAAAGGAAACAGTCAACAAAACCAAAAGACAACTGACAGAATGGGAGAAGATATTTGCAAATGACATATCAGATAAAGGGCTAGTATCCAAAATCTATAAAGAGCTTATCCAATGTAATACCCAAAAAACAAATAATCCAATCAAGAAATGGGCAGAAGATATGAACAGACATTTCTGCCAAGAAGACATCCAAATGGCCAACAGACACAAAAAAGTCAACATCACTCAGCATCATGGAAATACAAATCAAAACCACAGTGAGATACCACCTCACACCAGTCAGAATGGCTAAAATAAACAAGTCAGGAAACAATAGATGTTGGCGAGGATGCAGGCAAAGGGGAACCCTCCCACACTATTGGTGGGAATGCAAGCTGGTATAGTCACTCTGGAAACAGTATGGAAGTTCCTCAAAAAGTTGAAAATAGAGCTACCCCACAACCCAGCAATTGCACTACTGGGTATTTGCCCTAAAGATACAAATGTAGTGATCTGATGGAACACATGCACCCTAATGTTTATAGCAGCAATGTCCACAATAGCCAAACTATGGAAAGAACTATATCTGTCCATCAATAGATGGATGGATAAAGAAGATGTGGTATATATACAATGGAATACTATGCAGCCATAAAAATGAAATCTTGCCATTTGCAACAACGTGGATGGAACTAGAGGGTATTATGCTAAGTGAAATAAGTCAATCAGAGAAAGACAATTATGTGATCATTGATATGAGGAATTTGAGAAACAAGACAGAGGATCATAGGGAAAGGGAGGGAAAAATTAAACAAGATGAAGCCAAAGAGCAAGACAGAGCATAGGAGACTCTTAATCTCAGGCAACAAACAAAGGAAGGTGGGTGGGAGGGATGGGGTGGCTGGGTGATGAACATTGGGGAGGGTATGTGCTATGATGAGAGCTGTGAATTGTTTAAGATCTGTACCCTGAAACAAATAATACATTATATGTTAATAATAATAATAAATAAATGTCAGTTCCATGAAAAAATAAAAATAAATAAAACAATAAGTTTAAAAAAAATACCTTGAATTTTATCATTGGCAACAAATACTGTCAGTTGGTTTCTTTGAAGTGACCAAGTCACTTTGTTCAGTTTCAAGAAATTGTCTTCTAGCTACCCAAGGGAGGTATATATGCACTCTGTTGTGTAAATATATTGATCCATGAAATAATAGATCATTCAACTTATAACCCTACTGCTAGTGGTTTTTCCTGAGACAACCATAGTACTTCAGTAGATAGCAGAGGTGTTTTATCTGTATTTCCTATTTTATCACACACAGTACTAAAAGACTTGCACTCAAGGGTTGAGATTTAGCACAATTAACAATTTTTAGAGATTCATTAATGCCATTCTTATATGAAACTGGCTTTGTGCTGTGCTTTGTTTTTGTTATTTTGTACTGAGAATGCTTTGCATTTAAGAATAATACAGTGACTTTTAGTAAAGTACATTGCCACACTGCTTTTATGCTTTTTGCTTTTTGTTTTTTGAAGATTTTATTTATTTCTTTAACACACACAAACACACACACATAGAGCATCCACAAGTAGGGAGAGTGGCAGGCAGAGGGAGAAACAGACTCCCTGCTGAGCGGGGATCCTGATGTGGGACTATTATTAAGAATAATACAGTGACTTTTAGTAAAGTACATTGCCACACTGCTTTTATGCTTTTTGAAGATTTTATTTATTTCTTTAACACACACAAACACACACACATAGAGCATCCACAAGTAGGGAGAGTGGCAGGCAGAGGGAGAAACAGACTCCCTGCTGAGCAGGGATCCTGATGTGGGACTTGGTCCCAGTACCCTGAGATCATGACCTGAACCAAAGGCAGATGTTTAACCAGCTGAGCCACCCAGGTGCCCTGCCACACTGTTTTTGTTTGAAGTAAAGGAGCACCTATGTGGCTCAGTCAGTTTGGTTTAACTCTTGATCTAGGCTCAGGTTGTGATCTCAGGGTCCTGGGATCCACACTCAGCACAGAGTCTGCTTGGGATTCTCTCCCTCTGCCCCTCCTCCCACTCATGTGTGCGCTCGCTCTCTCTCTCTCAAATAAATGAATAAATGTTAGAAAAGAAAAGAGTAAAGAAAAGAAAAAAGAAAAGAAAGAAAAAGGCAAATAGTGTCTTGGTATTCTTGTGAAAGCAGTTTTGAATTTGTGGACCCCCTAAAAGGATCCTGGGGACCCTTAGAACTCAGGCACCACACATCGAGAACTACTAGGTTAGCAGAACCTCCATAAAAATCAAGGATAAAGAGAAAGTATACTACACAGATCAACTGTGAATAGCATTTACATGGTTATAATAATGGAATCATTGATGTTGATATAAATAAAATTATAATACAACTATATTGGGAAACGGGGAGGGGTGAAGTGTGTGTTAATGATGGGTAAAGTGAGGTGAAAGAGTTAAACCACGTCATTAAAAATGGGAAGAAATAAATAAAAAATTAAAAATAAAAATTAACAATATTCCTATTTGATCAAATATGCTTAATAACAATAGAAACTGCTACAAACGGTGTGAACTATTGTCCTGACTTATGGTGTTCTACATGGTTTACTCCTGCCTTACCCACCTATTCTCATCTCTTCCTCTACCTTTTTCTGAGCTTCCATACCAGCTTCCTATGATTCCTTGGATACACCAGTCATTGTTGCCTGCTTCTTTGTTCTGTGCTGTCTGGTCTTCCTGGACCACAGTCTGTCCAGATATTTGCATACCTTTTAAAAATTATTATTGTTAATTTCTTTCTTTTAAATTCAATCAATTAACATATGATATATTATTAGTTTCAGAGGTAGAGTTCAGTGAGTCATCAGTCTTATATAATACCCAGGGCTCATTACATCACGTGGCCTCCTTAATGTCTATTACCCAGTTATCCCATCCCCCCAACCCCTCCCCTTCAGCAACCCTCAGTTTGTTTTGCATGATTAAGAGTCTCTTATGGTTTGTTTCCCTTTCTGGTTTTGTCTAGATTTATTTTTCCCTCCCTTCCCCTCCACTCTTCTGTTTTGTTTTTGAGAAACAAATTTGAGTTTCCTCATTTGAGAGATATATCTGCACACCTTAACCACTCATTACTTCAGCATCTTTCTTGACAAGGCCCATCTTAGAATTCTGTCTGCAATTCCTTCCCATGTTCAGGATTCCCCTTTCCTTACTCTTTTTTCTCCCCCGCAGCTCCTACTACAAACAAACATACTATATAATTTACTTGTTTGTTATATGTAGTGCTTTTTGTCTGTGCCTCCCTGGTCTGATAGAAGTCTATGTGGACAGGGATTTTTGTCTATTTATTCATTTATGTATCCCAAGCACCTGAGCAATGCATGGCATATAGAAGTCGTATATGTGTGCATATGTGTTGAATATGTGCTTGAATGAAGAACAGGAAATGGTGAGGCATAACAGGTTAAGTCTGCTATTTCTCATAAGAAGACTTATAAAACCATTTGAATTTTCAACTTGTGTATATGTTACCTTAATAAAGATAAAAGACAGACCCTGAATAAGTAAAGCAATCTTAAGAAAGTACAAAGCTGGAGGCACCACACATCCAGATTTTAAACTATACTACAAAGCTATAGTAATCAAAACAGTATAGGTACTGGGGCACCTGCATGGCTCAGTGAGTTAAGCCTCTGTCTTCAGCCCAAGTCATGATCTCAGGGTCCTGGGATAGAGCCTCATGTCAGGCTCTTTGCTCAGCAGTGAGCCTCTTCCCCCTTTCTCTCTCTGCCTACCTCTCTGCTTACTTGTGATCTCTGTCTGTCAAATAAATAAATAAAATATTAAAAACAAAACAAAACAGGATGGTACTGGCACAAAAACAGACACATAGATCAAAGGAACCAGATAGAGAGCCCAGAAATAAACCTGTATTTATACGGTCAACTAATCTACAACAGAGGAGGCAAGAATATACAATGGAGAAAATATAGTCTCTTCAATAAATGGTGTTGGGAAAACTGGACAGCCACATGCAAAAAAATGAAACCTGACTATTTTGTCGTGCCATAAACAAACTCAAAATGGATTAAAGACCTAAATGTGAGACCTAAAGCTATCAAACTCCTAAAAGAAAACATAGGCAATAAACTCTTGGACGTTGGTCACAGCAGTGGTTTGCTTTGTTTTGTTTTTTTTTTTGTTGTTGTTGTTGTTTTTGTTTTGAATCTTTCTCCTCAGACAAGGAAAATGAAAACAAAAATAAGCAATTGGGACTACATCAAACTGAAAAGCTTTGACACAGCAAACAAAAGCATCAACAAAACAAAAAGGCAATCCACTGAATGGGAGAAGATAATTTAAAATGATGTCCAATAAAGGGTTAATATCAAAATGTATAAAGAACTCCTGTTAACTCAATTCCAATAAAAAAAAATCTGACTTAAAAATGGACAGAGCACTTGAAACAACATTTTCCCAAAGACATATGGATGTCTAAAAGACATATAAAAAGATCTTCAACATCACTAATCATAAGGAAAATGCAAACCAAAGCAACAATGAGATATCACCTCAAGTCTGTCAAAAAGACTTGAAATAATGTATCAAAAAGAACAATACTTGAAATAAAGTATCAAAAAGACAAGAAATAATGAGTGTTGGTGAAGATATGGAGAAAAAAGAACTTCTATGCCCTGTTGGTGGGAATATAAATTGGTACAGCCTCCATGGAAAACAGTATAGAAATTCCTTGAAGAGTTCACAGTAGAATATTGTACAAGCCAGCAGTTCTACTTCCGACTATGTATCTAAAGAAAATGAAAACACTAATTTGTAAAGATAGACACACCCCTATATTCATTGAAGAATTACTTACAATAGCCAAGATATGGAAGCAACCTAAATGTCTATTGGTATATGAATGGATAAAGAAGATGTGAGATAAGATGTGAGAATGGATGAAGAAGATAGATATTATTCAGCCACAAGAAATAATTAAATCTTGTCCTTTGTGACAACATGGATGGGTGGTCCAAGAGGATATTATGCTAAGCAAAATAAATCAGGGAGAAAGACAAATACTGTAAGATTTCACTTATGTGTGGAATCTAAAAAGGAAAACAAAGAGGACCAAAACAGACTCATCAACACAGAAAACAACCATGTTCTGGTGGTTGCCAGAAGGAACGGGTAGAAGGGGTTGGGCAATGAAGGTACAAAATCAAGAGGTACAAGCTTGCAGTTATAAATAAAGTCACCAGAGATAAACCATAGCAGAGGAAATATATTCAATAATACAGAAATAATTTTATATGGTAACAGATGGTAACTATATTTATCATGGTGTGAATTCTGTAATGCATATAAATGTCAAATAAGTAAGTAGTATACCTGAAACTAACATAATATTGTATGTCAACTTTATTTCAATTAAAAAATAAAAGAAATTCATAGAAATAAATAAATAATAATGTCAGAATTAGTAGAAAATTAAAATTTGAATTTGGGAGAAAGAAAAGACAGAACAGAAGCTAAGAGGAAGAATCAGGAGTTTTAAGAAAGGCAGAGAGCACATGACAGGAGCAGCTGGAAGTCATGGTGGGAGAAAATTTGACTGAAAGCCCCATGGGAAAGCAGGACTGTCTACAGCATTGCCTCTGACCCTTATGGCAACTTCGCAAAACTCAGAAGAAAAAACACGCTTTCCTGGGTGGAGGCATTACCTACACAGGACACATGGCTTGGAAAGCAAGGCATGAACTAGATTTCAGTTACATAACACCTTCTTGACCAATTGTTTTTTTGCAGGAAAGGTCCTGCACAAATGATCTTAAACAGCCCTGAGAGCTGAGTCCTAGAGGAAGTCCATGACAATAAGATCCATTCTTCTCACCCTCCTTGGACCCTGAGAATGTGTTAACAGCAGCTCTAGCCCAGTAAGATCACAGCTCCCTACCAGAACAAAGCTTAAAAAAAAATGGAGGGCAAGAAAAGGCAAAATGACCAGTATCAAACCCATATGTTTTTTAATAGAAGGGGGCAGATATTAAAAGTGAGAATCAAACATTCTCACTTTAGTATCTTTTAGATAAAGGATCTATATACCAAGGGGAGAAAAGGGCACAGAAAGTGGAGATTGTGGTGAAAATAAGTATAAATATCTGGTGGCAGCTGCTTCCCTGTTTTAATAGAAGCGAAAAAGTTGGAGGGTAGGGAGCAGAAGGGGACAGAAACAGAGAGAGTCAAAGGACACAGAGAGGGCACAAAAGAAGCTTCACGGTTTGGCTTAGAGTCAGCTCTGTTTACCAACAGAGTCAGCTCTGTTTACCAACAACTGCATGTGGCCAAGAAAAAGACATGCTATTGCCTGCAGGTACAAAGACCAGTCCAAACACACTGAACACATTGCTGCCACATCAGCTTTAGATTTGCTTTAACCTCACCCATCTCATCACGAAAAAGCTTCAGTCCTAAAGGACTCATATAGCCATCCACTCAGTCAACAAATATTATTGTCTCCTATGTGCCAGGAACTGCTCTGAGAGCTGGGGACACAATGGTGAAAACAAATATGATCCCAGACCTTGTGGAACTTGTAGTCTATAGTAGAGACCACTGTTAGCCAGTAATTCTTTAAAAAAAAAAAAAAAAAAAAAAGTGTTCTGAGGAAGAGAAGTGCTAGTACACAATATCATGAGAGCACATAAAGAGAGGATCTGACCTAGTTGCAAACCTCATGAGCACATCCATAAATAATAATAACTAAGCATCAATGTGATGAGGAGATATTACATGTTACATGGGTGAAAAGCAGTAGATTAGGAGATCAGCATATGCAAAGTCCTTGTGGTGAAAGGGTAAGACAGAGAATGAAGTTCCAAATAGCCATGTGCTGAAGAACACACAAAAGGTTGAGGCTTACCAATGGCAACACCCTAAGGAGCACTGTGGGTTATCTTATGGAATTCTTTAGTCAAAGAAAAAAAATGAGGAACTTTGAAGTATTTTAAACAAGAGAGTGGGGGCGCCTGGGTGGCTCAGTGGTTAAGCCGCTGCCTTCGGCTCAGGTCATGATCTCAGGGTCCTGGGATCGAGTCCCACATCGGGCTCTCTGCTCAGCGGGGAGCCTGCTTCCTCCTCTCTCTCTGCCTGCCTCTCTGCCTGCTTGTGCTCTCTCTGTCAAATAAATAAATAAAATCTTTAAAAAAAAAAAAAAAACCAAGAGAGTGATGCGTTCTGGTCTGCCTTTTGAAAACATTACTCTGGACAGAACTAGATAGAGATGGGCTTGGTGGGGGTAGTTGAGAAAGACAAATCAGGATGTGTAGGTGTCAATTGAACTTACAGAGTAGATGTCACCTCTGAGAGAGTAGAGTCCGGAGATACAACCTAGTAACTATGACATTGAACATCATAATAAAGGGGCAGAGGAAGGAGAGCCCTAGTACTGTCAGAGGAAAAATAGCCAAGGAAGGAAGAAGTAGTGGGATCCTGGGTGGGGACATCCTATATAGCAATTTTTTAAAATAATCTTTTTTAATTGTATTATGTTAGTCACCAGAAAGTACATCATTAGTTTTTGATGTAGTGTTCCATGATTCGTTATTTGCATATAACACCCAATGCTCCACCCAATAGGTACCCTCCTTAGTACCAATCACCAGGCTCACCCATCCCCCCACTCCCCTCCCCTCTAAAACCCCCAGTTTGATATCTGGAGTCCATAGTCTCTCATGGTTCATCTCCGATTCCCACCTCCCCCTCATTTTTCCCATAAGGCAATGTTATTTGAAGAATATTTTTCCATGAAAAAATGGGAGTGCACAGGAGACACAGAAGAACCTACGGGTGTGATTTTTAAAGTTGCTTTTCTCTCATGACTTGTTCTCCAGTGTTTGCCAGTCCAAACAGGAATTACTTCATCTCTGAGATCATAAATCTCAACAAGTTAATATAAAGATCAGGAGACTATCCCTCACCTCCAATGTCCTGACTCCTATAAAAGACTGAATGAACGGTGCTGAGGAGAGCAGAGACTGACCTATCTAAGAGCATCTTGTGGTGAGATAAGAAGCAATTATGAAGTTGGGCAGCTAATGGAAAGAAGTGTAAGAATAGAAAAAAAATTACATTCAAGTTCAGAGAACAAGCCTGTTTCCAATCAATCCTAAACAAATTGTATCTCTGATAAGTAGGATATGAATTCAGGAAAGAGAATATGGCAAAGATAGTTGGTTGCCTGCCAGGAAACCATTCTTCTCTTAGCTTAGATTCTTAATCAGTCACAATGTTATCCTATTATAGGACTACATTTCCCAGCCTCTCTCGTAGCTGTGTGTGGTCATGGGCTGTGTTGCATTGGACTTCTAAAAAATCCCTCTAAAAGGGAGGATCACACTTCTTACTCCATCTTGTTGGCTGTAATGCCAATGCGAAGGCTAGTACTGACAGGCATCCTGGGTGGTGAAAGCTCAAATGGGCAGCAAGACAGAACATAGATGGGTCCCTGCTGACTCTTGACCAAAACTGGGCTGCCATGAGACATCCTTTCAATTGTGAGAAATAGGAATGTCTCAAGGGTGAGCATTGTTTCGATGGGTATCTGGTATACGCAACTGGACCTGGTCCTAAACAGCTTTAAGTGATTTTCTGAGAAAGGTAAAAATCCATGTGAGACTTTACGGGTGAGGATAGGTAACAGAAATTAGGAGTTTAACAGAATAATGTTCTTTCAGAACATTAAATAGATTCAAAGAAAGATTCCATTCTCTGTAAAATTAATCAGCTTTGGAGTGTGAAATTTAATATAGGCAGATCAAAGAACTTTTGTGTTATATATCATTTTTAATTTGTTTTCTAGGTTTTGAACTTATTTTCCTGTAATATTTCCTATTTCATAAAGTAGAGCTGAGATCACTTCTAAGATTAGTAAAAAATCAGAATTTAAATTTCAGAAGAGGCACAAGGAGATGGTGACAGAGCACCCAGCCCTCTGAATGGACATGAGCCTCAGGGAACAGATGAATGGTATGTAGAAATAGAAGAATAAGCAGAAGTGAACTCAGAGCCTCGTGGTGTATTCACTGAGGGATAACAGAGCCTGGGAAATGTGCCAGGGGTGAGATGGGCAAACATCCCAGGAATTCCAAAAACTATAGATCAGTGAGCTTAATATCCATCTCAGGCAGAGGTTTAGAATAGATTATTAAATGAATGGCCTATGAGCATCTTAGGAAAAAAGGGAGTAGAATTGATGATCCCCAACTACCACAGTAAAATTTCCTTCTTATTCTCATCTCCAGTTCTCTTCTTCCTTATGTATTGTTGTTTACCAGGAGACCATCATAAGGTCTGCTGACTCCACATCTGTCTCACTGGGATAGCTCGTATACATTCATGGCTTCAAGTACCACTATTCAGGGGGAGCCAACCAGACAGTGAAACCCCCAAAGTAGAAGAGATTGTGAAGCATGCTAATACAATTATACAGGAAGCATCACAGTGTGTAAATATCAGGCCAGTGGGGGGAACTCTTTCTAATTTGGACACAGGAAGTTAATCTGCCTGTGAAAAAAAGGAGGGAATGCTTTCTTAATTCTTTACATAATATTCCTCAGCTTCTCTTCTTCCTCCCCTTGGAATGGAATACAGGGCACTTGAGGGCAAAATAAAGAAAAGATAGTCAAGTTGAAGGTGGGGGAAACAGACCAGTCATATGGGAAAAGAAGAAATTCCAGGATTAATAACTGAGAGCACCTAATTTAGGACAAAGCATGAAATAAGGAAACTCTGAATATCATAGTATTGGTTGTGTCCTAAAAGTGAGATGTGAGGATTACAGATAAATTTATGAGCAGCACTTTCTGGTCATCATGGGATATAGAGTAAGACTGGGAGAACCTGGAAGAAAATAATCTTCACCACTTCTGACTAAATATTTTCACCAGTTTCATGCTGTAAAAGGTCCAGACTTGGATGCGACTGAGTGCCACTACTTATTGGAGATTTCCCATCATTCGGTTGAACTTAACTGTATTTACTTCTAATTCTTTAGGTAGATTCTCTTATTTTCAACTCATTCTTCTATAATCGTCCTAAAATCCTGAAGAAAGACCTCCTGCCCCCATGGGTGTTGTTATGGGTGAAGACAGTTGGTAAGGTAGTCCCCAACTGATAACTGCCATTTAGATTCTGCTGTCAAGAGTGAGCAACCCAGGTAAACAGCACAGAACACTGCCTTTACAAGATTCATTCAGGTCCACACTGGTAATGATGAAATCCATTGACAGATTATACCTTCCCCATTCTCTACTATGCTTCAGTTTAACAAACTCCCACGGGAACAGGATTGAAGACTTTGTCTTCCCCAGCACTGTCCTCTACCTTAGTCAGGAATTTCCCCACTCTCATCCATCCCATCTAATCAAGCTACATGCCTCAGAGTCACCAGCATCCTTCTCTGTCCATGTACCCTTCCTCCTTCCCATCAAGTCCCATTGATACCACCTCCAAAATTCTCTTGTATCAGTCAATTCCATTATGTCCTTCCCCTCTGCTGCTGCCCTAGTTCAGTCTCCTATCCATTCCTGTCTGCAGCTATCTTTCTAAAACAAAAATCTAATTATTTCACAGCCATACTTTAGAAAACCTTCTATGGTTCCAATCTGTAGACCGGATGAAGGCCAGCTCTTTAATAAAGCTTTCAAAGTCCTTAAGTGCGTTGGTGGTATAGTGGTGAGCATAGCTGCCTTTCAAAGTCCTTAAGAATTGAGTTCTACTTTTCCAGCTGCCTTATCTCCTACGCCCTACTTCCTTCTCCTCTTCTCCCTCCCTCTTTTCACAAAGAGACAGACAGACACACACACACACACACACACACACACACACACACGCACGCGCACACACACACCCCTATACTGGAATCACCAAGGGCTAAGTTTTCTAAATATAAACAACAAACTTTACCTTCTCAGAGCTGTATCACAAGGCTTTTCCTCTAGGTCTGGAATTACCGTATTATTGTTTTCATAAACACCATTAACACCAATTATAATGCTACTGATTCTCAAACCCAGCTCAAATACGACCACTCTGATAAGTCTGTCCTGATTCCTGAAGGCCAAATTGGTAGTTATCTCCTTTGAGTTTCCATAACAATTTGATTGCAATGCTGGCTTTGTTCTTTTTTGAGTGCCTGCAATGCACCAGGGCTGTTCAGAGCCCAGTGGAGTCAAGACTGGAAGAAATAATACAGGTCTGAGGTCAGGTCATGTAGTGAGAGTATTAGCAATTGGGCTGAACATTCCAGGATTATCACTCAGAAGGTAAGAAGTAGTGTGGGGGGGCAGGGAGTATGGAAGTATAGAACCCTAGAGAAAGGGTTTCCATTGGCTTGGTTCTTTGGATTTTGTTCTTCATATTCAATATTTTATCAGTGGCTTTGATAAGACAGAAAAGGCATATCAAACAACTCAGCAGATGATGTAATACAGGGGAAATGCCTAAGATAGTAAAACACAGAATGTGAATAAAATATATAGAAGCAGGTGGTTTCCAAGGCAAGCCAATGAAATATACAGGGATGATCCGAAGGTATGCACTTCATGTTCAAAACACAGCATAAGAACCAGTGTTATAGGAAGAAAGGGGGCTGATTTAATAGTGATTCATGTAAATTGGGTCTACTTGAAAAAAAGAAGTTAATATTTACTGACTACAGATTTTGTTCCAAGGACAGTAATACTTTATTTACAGTGTCCTTTTTTTATGCTCATGACAATACACATCCTCATTTCACGGATGAGGAAACTGAGGGACAGTGTTTAGTTTAAGGCAAATAGGTATAAATGATGGACAAAGATTTGAAACCAAGACATCTGACTCTGAGCCTTCACAGTTAATCACCGGGCAAGGCTGTTTAGCCTGAGCAATGCTATGACTGTTTCAGGATATGACTAATTTAAATAGCAAATGCAATATTGGGTTATATTAACAGGAATATAATGTCCAGATCAAAGGAGGTAATTTTTAGCTGTAGCTTATTACTCACTAACCAACTCAAGTATGGAATACTGAATTTACCTTTTGAACCACATTTTTTTAAAGATTTTTAATTTTTTTATTTGACAGAGAGAGACAGTGAGAGAGGGAACACAGCAGGCAGAGTGGGAGAGGGAGAAGCAAGCTTCCCGCTAAGCAGGGAGCCCGACGTGGGACTTGATCCCAGGACTCTGGGATCATGACCTGAGCTGAAGGTAGACGCTGAATGACTGAACTGCCCCAGCATCCTAGACTACATTTAGAAAGAACATAGACAAACCTGAAAGGACTCAGAGAAAGATAGTTAGGAACCTACTATGTCCTGACATTTAGATATTTGACTTAAAATTTGAAGTTAGTTAGCCTAGAAAGAAGAAAATATATAAGACAGATGTTAGCTTTCTTCAGCTATTTAAAGGGAACCAGTCACACAAAAAAGGATTATATTTATTTTGCATTGCTGTAATATGAAAAATTAGGACCATAGAAGAGCATCTTTTGACGCAGTATAATGAAATAAATAATAGTATTTAAAGTTGTGAGCAAATAGCTCTCCTCATGGACAAGTAATCTCCCTATGGTGGAAGTACCAAAGGGGAATCTAGTGGAACATGGGCAAGGAAGATTTTCCCTATATTACGTGGGAAGTTAAATCAAATAGCCTCTGAATTCTGATCTACTCTACCTACTCTAAGGTTTGCTTTTCACAAAACTAATTTGAAAATACTATAGTTAAGTAGAATGTTGCATAACAGGTTTTTATAGAGAGGTGCAGAAGGCAGATGCTCAACAGTTATGCCTTTATGGTCTAGTTATGGATATTTATATTCAGAGAATTTCCAAGGTCAACATGATATATTGATTATTTCTTTAAATAATAATGTCATTTTAAAACATAGTCTCAAAATTCTTTGATTTTCTTCTGATTGAGAGGTTGAGTCTATGTCCCTACCCCTGTACTCTGTGAAGACTTGTGCCTGCTTCAACCAATGTATATACAGTGTGGGTGATACAATGCAACATCTGAGACAGGGCCATAAGAAGTAATGAAAGTTTTTGCCTGTTTGTTAGGATACTTGCACTTAGAGCCCTGAGACATCACACGGGTCAGACCATTCTGAGGCCGCCATGCTGTGAGGAAGTCAAGCCACATAAAGAGGCTACTTTGCCAGCACACTGGTTGCTAGTTTTAGCCCTGGAGTCACCCAGGCTGGACGTATAAATGCAGCAGCCTCCAGATGAGTCGTCAGCCAGCCATGAAGTAATCTCCAACCTCGCAGTCCTCCCAGCTGAGGCTCCAGACTTCATGGAGCAGAGATATGCCATCATTGCTATGCCCTATCCAATTTCCTGACCTGCAGAATCTCTGACCATAATTAAATGATGGTGGTTTCATCTGACAGAGCTTTGGTTTCTTTGTTACACAGCAATAATAATCAAGGCAGAGAAACGTTTCACATGCAAATAAAATTTCTAATCTATGTGGGAGAAAAATCCATTACTATGGTAGACTGTGTGTGAAAGAAAGGTTATAACTACTCGTAGTCAGGAGGTGCTGTTAGTGTGGGAACAAGCACTCTGCAATGACATTTAGGTTACTACAGACCTTTTCATGCTCAAGAAAATCTACTTTAAGGTAGTGCCCGGTGGCAGGACTGTCCTGGGATACTGAAACTACATTAATCACTCATTCATTTGACATCAACTGACCTGGTGATTTCACACAAGGCAATTTGGATTTTGCAAAGATATGAATATGAGTGAGTTTGTTGCAGTAAGCCCCTGCCCTATATAAAAACTGCCCAAAGCTATTCCTAAGATTGGGAACAGATGTTAGGTTATTCTTTTATTCTCTCTCACAGAGTTTCAACTAGATAATAACTTTGACTGCTTTTGGAAAATTATACATTATATGTAATCGTTAAAAAGAAATGTGAATGGTTTGTAATTTCTAATTAGCTTTTACCTTTTTATATTTTTTTAAAGATTTTATTTACTTAGAGAGAGAGAATGAGCAAGAAGGAGAGAGAGAGAGAACGTGCATGAGTTAGGGAAGGGACAGGGACGCAGACTCCCCATCGATCAGGGACTTGATCCCAGGACTCCAGGACCATGACCTGAGCTGAAGGCAGATACCGAAACACCTGAGCCACCCAGGTGGCTTATCTTTTTATATTTAGGTGTCTTATTTTAGGTGTATTATTTTTATCCTCTTGTTAAATAAATATACAGAGCCACAGTCCAGGACTTGCTTTCTTTCCATCACCAAGTAAAAATGTGATTGCAGTGAAACAAAAAGCTAGACCCCTTAATGCCGCTGGTTCTTGTGGGCCAACGTATAAGAGACAGTATAAGCTCTTAAAAAGTTGAAAAGTGCCCTCTGGTCTCTCATCCTGTGGAGACAAACCAGTTACCATCAATCACTGTCTATGCATACCCAGTGGTGGATGGTAGGAACTGATAGCGTACCAAAAACAAGTGTCTACTGAACACCTACTGTGTGCCATTATGTAGGAGGTACTATGGCGGTTATGAAAGTCTAGCACTCAGGATCTTTCAGAGAGATGGGTTGGGCACATAACACAATTAGAGATTCCTGACAGACTCATTTTTTTCCCATTCTTATGAAGCACACTCTAAGTTCCAAGACCCAGGGATAAACAGAATAAGACAAAGCCCCTGCCCAAGAGAGGCCTGAATTATACTTTAAGAGAAAGATGTATAGTCATATAAAGCATCATATTATAATGAGGCAAGTACTCCAGGAGAGAAAGGAAACACCATGGGACGGGGAGGACACAGGAGGACAATTTTGCTGGGAGACTGAAAAATACACCTACAGAGAAATCTTGAAGAAGAAGTTTTTCAGGCAGACTAGATAGAAGGGCAAAGACACAGACATATAAGCCAGGGGCCTGGTGGTTTCTGGTTTCGGTGATCTCTGTGTGGGAGAAGTGAGACTGTTACACCAAGCAAACTCTAGCTGTACTGCAAGAAACAGACCTGAATGAAGAGACAAAGTTCAGTCCTGCTCTTTTCCTCTAGAGAAGTATAAGAAATGGAGAGGTCAATGTAGGCTACAGATAGAAGAAGGCTTTATAGAATAGGTGGAACCTAACCTAAACATTTTTAAAGTGAGTAAGTTTGATGGGTTGATTTAGGTTGATTTTGGACACAGTCATTCCAGAAAGGAACACGTTATGAACAAAAGCATACAAAAGAAGGAGGCAGCCCATGCTCAGAGGAGTAGGAGTCAGGACGTTTGACTGAACTGGAAAAGAAGGCAAGAAATGCACAAATTGGGAGGAAAGTGGGCTATTTAGGAAGTTGGTCCCAGAAAGGCAACCTCATTGTTGCCTTTATAAACTTGCAATTATAAACTTGCAAAATAACCAACACTGATATTTCAAAGATCATTAAGATAATACAAAATACCCTTGCTTTACTAGCTTTTCTTCCTTTGGGGGGAAAAAAAAGTATTTTTTTTTCTCAGTGGAGAAGGAGAAAATACAGATGCCTAATATCTACCAATCACTATGCTGAGACATATTAGGAGGTATTATCCCATTTAATTCTCAAAAAAGTCCAACACTGTTGTTAGAATCCTCGTTATTAACCATATGCAACCTAAGGAAACTCAGGGGTTAACCAGTCGGTCATAAACTCAAGGTTGTAACCCAGATCTGCCCGGCTTCAAAACCTACTTTCTCAGGAAGAGGGTGAGATGAAGGCTGAGAAGAACAGGGAACACCAGAACCTAGCCGCTACAGTTTAGTCAAGTCTTAGGCCAATGTGCCTTAGGTTATTGCTATTTTATTTTTATTTTAAGATTTTATTTATTTATCTGAGACAGAAAGAGAGAGAGAGCATCAGCAAGGTGAAAGGGAGATGCGGGGCTCAATCCCAGGTCCCTGGAATTATGGCCTGAGCCAAAGGCGGAGACTTAACTGCCTGAGCCACCCAGGTGCCCCAAGGATCACTACTACTTAAAACACAGAAATGAAACAATCCATGCACAAACACTATATCTTCTTCCATCTCCTGATGCTGTCATTAACATGAGCTGCACTGTTCAGCCATATGGTGAGGAAAGCGAGGAAAGGACAAACCTAAGATATGGGTAAGGGCTCATCTGACTTCAACTCTGAGCTCAGTAAGCTTCCTGGCTTGCGACACTCGGTATCATTTTGTGTAGGCACTGTGTCAAGAGGGTTTGCCTTAGGGTGAGGATATCTAAAAATATCAAATCTGAGAGAGCTGAGGCAAAAAATCTAAACCAGAACAAAACAGAGCATTTGAATAGGAGACCAGATGGCTGAATGGAGTCCTTCTCAAGGGCGACAGGCTTATTCAGCGCTGTTATTATACAAGTTCATAAATAACTCACACATTCCTCCTTTAACCCCTCTGCAGGGTGCATACCATATTTACTTAGTGCCCCTAGAGTTTAACCTTCCTTTCAGAAATGTTCAGTAACCAAAAGCCAGGTCCACTTGCTGTAAATAAAAACCCAAATTGATTATATTTGAACAATCCCCTTTTCGTCCAAGTTTAGGAAACCATCGTAAAATCTGTCTGTCCCCTTAAGCCATCAACTTCCTGGCAACTAAGTTAGTCCTCACTTTTCTTTAATAAACGTGTAAGTTGTTTCCATGGGAGTGGGATACATGGCAGACATCATCATCCAAGGCAGAGATACACTTTCCTCCCAAATAGAATATTTATTCTATTGAGTCTTGCATAAATACTCTGCATAAGAGATGATACAAGGCCGTAGCTCCACTTCATTAATATTTGTTTCATTATTTTACTAGAGGATGAAATAGACTTAATAGGAGATAATTATATTATTGGCTTTGGGGCTCCAAAGAGAGAAAGAAAGAACAGTATTACATTTGCTACTTCCTAATCCCCTAACTCTTCTCATGAATTCAAAAGATAATTGCCTGTAATTCAGAAAGTTCATGAGTTAATTTAGTTAAGACCCTAGAAACACACATAAGACCCAAGGAAGACCTAGGGACACCATCTATAATCTTTTCCCTAACAGGATTATTAAAGACAAGATGATTCTGAAGATGCTGGGCTAAAATGATAGGAATTTTTTTTTTTTTTTTTTAGTTTGCATGTCTGCGCAAAGCAGAAATGAAATAATATATTTAATAGTGTTGGTACTAAGAAATATATGTTTTAGCATTTTTTTATTATGAGAGAAATATATGTTTGTGATTCTTTTTTAAAGACAAAGGAGTTTATGGTAAACAACAAAATATCCCTCTTTACCCTACCTTCCAGCATAATCTAAACATCTTCTCAAAAAGTAACTGTTATAAAAGCTTATATCCATATACAACATTTATCCATTTGGGTTTTTCTTTATATTATCTTCTTTAAATTTTTTTCTATATAACAATATGGCTTGGATATATTTCCTACAAAAATGTATTTATAATGGTTCCCCAGTATTCCATTTTATAGCTATACAATAATTTTATCACTAGTATCCTATTAATGGACGTTTAGGTTACCAGGTTTTTGCTCTTATAAGCAACATTGCACTGAGAGTTCTTAACCCTACATGTTTCCATATATTGGAAGCCTAGTCTAAGATTAACTCCTACTAGTGGAATTGCTGGGTCAGGAGGTATAGGTATTTTTAAACTACGCTCCATCAGTTATGTGCTTTATATCCATGAGGATAAAAATACTAATTTCTAGATGAAATGTATAGCAAAATATGAATTTGATTTTATGTGAAAAGAGCCAAAGGCTTATAATTAATGATTTGCCTCCAAAATATGAGGGATCTTAAAATGAACTCTTTTCCTTTATAACAAAAGAGGTTTCAATTCCTGGGCTTCAACATTCCACAAAAGGACTTCCACACACAATATACTAGTGATAAAATTTATCTTAAAGAGATAGATTTCGAATGGAGTTTCATTTTCAGGTATTTCACAAACTCCAAGAAATAAATACAATTGGTGAACCAGCGTAGAAAAGGAATACTTCATAGGAGTTCATTATTTGCACCGTGACAAAAATAAAATCTCATCCTCAGCGGATGAAAACTCTCCCTGCAATTTCAGATGACTGGTACTGCTTGGCAATGTGAGCACAACATGTAACAAGTATGACAGCATGTAACACAGTGCACAGAAACATGTAGTTCCACCTGTTCAAATATTCAAAAGTCATTTCATGGTTGTTATCTTCTAAGACAAATCTCCTTGGACATGCCTAGTCATGCATGCGTTGCACATGCCTCTCAGCCAAAATAAACCCCATTCCATCTGAAATGGAAAGCCAAAGCCTGCGGTAGGTCCATTTCCGATCTTGTTCTTTTTCAAATTCTCCTTTTTGTACTTCCTTCTCTAGATTCTCTCTCTCAATTAATACAGGGATTTTTCTAAGGAAAGTTACTAACTATACTATATATAGTAGTATTTTATATATATATATGTGTATACATATATTATACATCTATATAATATATGTATTCATTCTTCAAATGTTAATATGTAATTCCCCAACCCCCTGCCCCCACCCAGGATAGGCTTTGGTCTCACTGTCAGAACTGCTAAATATGAAGGCTCAGGCAGCCAGTGATGGCTCCCTTGTCAATCTCAGTGGGCATGAGCAGTCGCTGGAGCTTGCAGTATCAGTTGCTAGGCAACCTGTTCATCCGCTGAACCTGATATTTCAATTCGGCAGCGGTAAACGTCTGCATGTTGCAGTCTTTCAGAACTACCTTCATTACATAATATCTACCATTATAATAAAGGAGATCCAAATGTTGAGGGGTGTGAGGGTAGCAAGGAAAACCAGTGCAGCTGTGGCACTGAGATAATGTCAAACGAGACTTTCTGCATATAAAAAGTATAAAATGATGACATATTTAATTCTCAGTCCTTCCTGGCAAAGCACTGACAAAGCATCATGCTGGGGCTATTTACTTGATGGTATCAAATCATATCTTGTCACCATTCTAGAGAAGTTTGGAACCGCCATTATAATGAAGGTAAAGCAGCAATGACTTAGAGAAGGAAGAATATTAATGTTCTGGGTATGATAAATCAGGCTAGTATACATAGCCAAGTATTTGTCCAAAAGACAATTCTTGGGAACTGACTTTCATGGAACTTCACTGAAGTCTGAAAAGCAGCAGCTATGTAAATATTTCAGGTTGCCAATCGCGCTAAAACATTTTCCTAAATAAATGTCTGAGTTTGTAGTATACTCATTGGAAGGGACTTCAAAGAGTCCATCTTCCCCTTGAGTTTATTTTAGAAGAAACAAATACTTATTGTAATAAGATGGCACAAGGCACAGTTTTGTTCTCTTATCCACTCTGAGTCGAAGTTCTCCCTAATTCTAAACAGAAGTCTACTAATTACAATATGGGTTTGGTAACCAAAAACCCCCAAGCAGTGCTGTCTTAAAGACAGAAAGTTCTTCTTCTCTCACATAACAATTTGGTATAAAAGTCCAAAGCTGATAGCATTCCTTCTGCTCTTGATGCTACCATGGTCAGCTTGGAGTTTGGATCTCACCAGGTGAGACTCATTCTAGCCAATCAAAGGCTAAAAGGAAAGCACACATAAACTCCTTCCCTTCAAGAGAACAACCAATAATTAAACCTATTGCTTCTGCTTACATCCCAGGGGACAGAACCTGGTCACACCTAACAGCAAAGGAAACTGGAGAATGTGGTTTTTAATTGAGAAGACCTGTGTCTGTCCAGCTAAAACTCAGTGTAGCTATTAGAAAGGAAAAGCAGAGGTGTGGCTATTGGGGACAGCTTGCTGTCCCTGCCCTAAGAAAAAACATGAACAACCCTCAGCAGCGCTGTACAGAAGAAATAATACAATTATCTTAAACTATAAAAAAAAATCATTTTTATAAGTTATAATAATACCCCAGGAATGGAAGGAGACAGAGAGAATAACTAAAACAACAACAACAAAAAAAACAACAGAGTTCACTCCTTAACTCACTTCTTTAAGGGCCTGAAAAGAATGGGCTTGAAGATCAAAATGCAATTCCAGGGTGACAAAGAGGTCCATTTTCTTGATTTTAGTGATGGTTTCACCTGTGACTACTGAGGGGCTTCAGAATAAGCCTACCTAAAATGTGTCACTTGGGCATGCAGGTTATTTTGAGCTGAAGACAAGTGAAGTCCCGAAACACTCAGGAAGAGCTTTTTACTTCCCCCTGAACTGCCTCAAAGAATTCAGATAGAGGTCCTGGTCCAGGAAAAGAGCTACACCAGAGAGAACCATGTAAGAGTGGAGGCTAAGTGCAACAAGCTGGAGCAGCTTATAGGGCCCGTTTGTTCAGATTCCCCTCTGTGTCTCACTGTCTCTCCTCGGCACCACAAACATTCCTTTACCAAACATCTGCTCTTCTCATCTTCCTGTGAATTGTTTTCCTTTCTTCAAAACCCCCATCTCAACTCCTTCTCCTTAGCTCAGGATGGGCATATAAGCCTCAACTGCCCATTTCATGCCTTCATTTACATACAATATTAAATCTGATTTTTTCCTACTAACCTTATGTCAATTTAATTAATACATCAGCCCAAAACAAAACAAAACAAAAAACCAAAACCAAACCAGACGAGTAAAGAAAAAATTTTCCTCCTGTAATACATACTTCAAAATTTAACTAATTCTATACTTTAAGTATGTGTAGTTTATTGCATGTCAATCTTCCCACAATAAAGTTTTTTTTAAGAGCATTAAATATGAATAAAAACACATTTTCAAAAATGCCACATCTTTCCTTAGGAAAACAGTTGTCAAGAGGTTTTAAACTTGAGGAATGCTTTCATCAATAAACTCCACAGAAGAAGCAGAAAAACCCAAAATGTGACCCTTTGATAATATGGAGAATATGGAAAAAATAAGAGGATTTTAGCTGGAAATGGAGTACTGAGAACAGTTGAGCAAAACTAGATTTGTTCAGATACTTTATTTATTTTATTTATATGTGTGTGTGTGTGTGTGTGTGTATTCCCCCCCCCCCCCAATGAGATTTCCTGGGTCATCAGCATGAGAAACTTCTAGGTTCAGGTCACGGTCAAGATAATTGTGATGAAGTAAAGGAAGAACAGTCTTTCTGGGGGAAAAATAAATAAATAAATAATAAAAAAACAGGAGAATACGCTTTCTTTTGGAACAGGAGTCTGGACCTCCAAGCAGCAGATAATGGGGAAAAAAACAAAAGTGAAGCAAATGTGCTTTGTAAATATAAATAGTAGATGGAGGAAGGACAAGAGGGACTAACACCTTCCTGTTTGTAGCGTAATATAAATATAAATAGTAAATATAAATAGTAGTGGAGGAAGGACAAGAGGGACTAACACCTTCCTGTTGGTAGCGTCTCACATTGAGAAGGCACGTGTGTAAAGAGTCACAAACTTACCAATCCCTCTGCCCGGTCACTGACACTGGTTCTAGTCTCAGTCATTCTTATTCTGATCTTTACATACTTCATATTCATTCTTTCATTCAAAAGTTTGAGTACTGACTTTATAGGTTCTAAACACTTTGCTAAGTGGTGGGGTGGGTGGATGGATAAATTCAACCCTAACAAAGAACTCCAATATGGAAAAGAGGCAGAAACCGTAATCTCTCCAGCACAACTTCTCCCTTTATTTCAAAGTTTTGCTATGCCATTGTAAAAATATAAATACTGCATATTTCAAGCAAGCCCAGAAGAAATGAGTGCTAGAAAAGTGGCAGAAGACTGCTTTGTGTCCTAGAACCAGAATTCCTTTCTTCTGTACATCATCAGGAATTATTTTTTATCTGTATTTCAGAATATTAAACTGGGTGGGCTTGGCCTCTGCATATCCTTGGCATCTCCTCTTTCCATGGTACGATAATATATAAATAGAAGAAGACAGACTGAAGAGTAGAGAGGCATGCATAAATTTCACAAGTGAAATAAAAACTAAAACCTTTGTATTAGAGCCCGAAGAATAGTGAGATTTAATGTGAAGGAATGATGTGTAACGAGTGTTTTATTGTATATTTCACGTGATTGTTTTACATGTTACTTTAGCTTTCATCTTAGATGGATAATCAGATCTGAAATGTTACTTACTATATTAGATGATTTGTCCATAATAGCTCCATACCTTTCCAAATATAATCCTTTTTTTTTTTTTCTCCCAGAAGGGCTAAGAAATTTGTTCTCAGAAAGAGATGAGCTCGGGGTTGACATTCTCTGCTTCCTAGTAGAGTGACACATTTTGGATCCATTATATTTGGATGGGAGATGAACATGTGGTCTTATAAAATGTGGTAGGGTCAAGCTCTTCCACAAGGGGAGTACAAGGAGAATGTCTAAATGGCACTGGTGACAATGATGTAGGTGAGAATAGTCTTACGTCATTACAGTCAATCTATAACAAGCCCAAGATTTCATAATGTTAATTAAATTATTTTATGTAGAAAGGGTGATTCATAATTTTAGTTTTGTATATCTCCTTACCCACGGTACATTTTCCACATCATCAAAATTTTTTCTAAACTCTTTCTAAACCATGATCTACTTAGTGCTTTCAACATCTTTGTAACCTGTTGGTTGAACATTTCATTTTCATTTTAATACTTTCATTGAATCAACAGAACATATGCAGAACAGTTTGGCTTTGCAGAGCATTCACCATAAGCTGGGGAAGAATTTTAAACCCTAACGGCATTTTCCTGATTAAATAAGGCAACTGAATTATAAAGTAGTAACTGTGCTTCTTCTGTAAGCAGACAGGAAAATCTGATGTTCAGAGGGGCTATACATTCTGTCCTTCATAGCCGAAAATGTAACTGGAGCACTCCCAGCCTTTTCCAAATTACCAATGCTGCCGTGAAAAATTTGAGTGCTTGAGGAGTAAACACATTTTTCAAAGGCAAAACAAGTCTTCATCCCATCTATCAAAGCCTCATCTTCACTACTGATACCAAGTTTTCAAAGAAGTTAAATATAACGAAAAACTCACAACATAAAACTCCAAAGCAGTACTGATACCTTCACTTACAAGTTTTCTAAAAACTGAGGATTATCTTAATTTGAAATAAGAGGTAAATCTTTTCCCTCCTCTTTTTTTTTTTTTAAAGATTTTATTTATTTAACAGACAGAAATCACAAGTAGGCAGAGAGGCAGGAGGAAGCAGGCTCCCTGCTGAGCAGAGAGCCAGATGTAGGGCTCAATCCCAGGGATTAGGGCCTGAGCCAAAGGCAGAGGCTTTAACCCACTGAGCCACCCAGGCACCCCTTTTCCTCCTCTTGATCCATGGTTGTTATCGCTCAATTAACAGCTGTGGATTCATTAAAAAAAAAAATCATGCTTAGGGTTGCTATTTTGCAAATTATATAATCTTGAATATATTACATATTGGTTACTGTGGAGTCTTTTTCCACAAAGCTGTGGGTTAAGTGTTGTGGAACCTATGTGCATTACCGTGGGCCCATGAGTGGCACACTGGAGAAAAACACTGGGGGGACACCTTGACCCTCTAGCTCAGATTCTATCCCTTGGGAGCTAATCTCAGCCTTGGAGATTATTAACAGTCAAGAGTTTATTTGCATTTTAATAGGGGACTCTTGAAGGAAGTCTTTCAAGTCAATAGAAGTAAACTCAAATGAGAGATTAGGGTTTATGTTTTAGGAATGTTTGTTAGACATTCCTCAATTAAATCACAGAGATGTTTGTTTAATCTCTAAAATACAGAAGAAAATACTTTAACTGAAATTACATATGCCTGAAAGAAAAGAGTGTGGCCAGATGATTTCCAAGGGGATAGACCACATTTTGGCAAATTCTGTGTTTCAATGTTGCTAACCTCCTGCACATATCAACCCACATACATTACTAAAATATTTTTATTGCTTTATTCAATTTATAACCTTCATGTCATGAGCTCTTCAAGGTATAGGGACTTCAGTACAGAGTGAGACTGATATGGTCTTCCAGACCACTCTAGAAATGGTCCAAAGACTAGTGGCGAGGAGCACAGATTTCAGATGAAAAGGGCCAAAAAGAGGCCTGAACAAATGAGGCCAGAAGGAACTGTAAGTTAATTCATCAAATGAAACACTGTTGGTAATTACTGAAAAATTACCCCCAGATACAACAAAATTCTCCCTAAATCTCTCCCACCCTGTTTCCAACCCCGAATTTCACATATGTATGAGTCTTAAATCGCACAGCAGATGTTTCTAAAAGCACACATAATGTGTCTTATTCAACAGCAATACTACTGGAGTACAATCAGAGGAAATAATAAGAAATAACAACAACACACCCAAAGCCATTAATCTACTACACCAACATTTGTCAAGCACCATGATTACGTTTTACTACCTCGTCTAGTAAAAGTGTCACTTTCATGATTCATTACATATTATATCATAAAGATTAGAAATTGAAAAGCCTTTATAAATCATGTCATCTTGCCCCACTCATGTGGGGTGGCAGCCCTAGGAATTTCTCAGTGTGCCAAATTACCAAGCAGGTGTGTGGTAGAAAGTGCTCACACAATTCAATCTCAGCTCATAGGCCCC
Source organism: Neogale vison (assembly GCF_020171115.1). NCBI lineage: Eukaryota > Metazoa > Chordata > Mammalia > Carnivora > Mustelidae > Neogale > Neogale vison. Next base: position 111,097,731 of record NC_058091.1, read on the forward strand.
CAAGAACCAAAAATTCAAACATGTCCTTTTGCCTTATTGTGAGCTGATAAAGACTGGTCATTATGGAGAGAGAGTATCTCCCTTTTTGCGGAACTGGGGATGAAGTCACCAAAATATCAAGGGTTCCTGTTGATGGTTTTGTGTACCTCTACAAACTGGGGAAGTAAAAATTGGAGCCTCCTTTGTATCTCCAGAATCAACCAGCTTTTTCCGAAGCTCAAGTCTTGCTTGCCAGGTGACAAAGGATGGCTGTTTAAAGACTCAGACCCCATGTATTTGGGTTCTTTCCAAACTTCCTCTTGTGGTTGAGTTCTAGCAGCATGGAGGTTCCTCAAAATGTTGAAAATAGAACTGCCCTATGACCCAGCAATTGCACTACTGGGAATTTACCCTAAAGATACAGACGTAGTGATCCAAAGGGGCACGTGCACCCGAATGTTTATAGCAGCAATGTCCACAATAGCCAAACTATGGAAAGAACCTAGATGTCCATCAACAGATGAATGGATCAGGAAGATGTGGTATATATACACAATGGAATACTATGCAGCCCTCAAAAGAAACGAAATCTTGCCATTTGCGACAACAAGGATGGAACTAGAGCGTATCATGCTTAGTGAAATAAGTCAAGTGGAGAAAGACAACTATCATATGATCTCCCTGATATGAGGAAGTGGTGATGCAACATGGGGGCTTAAGTGGGTAGGAGAAGAATCCATGAAACAAGATGGGATTGGGAGGGAGACAAACCATAAGTGACTTTTTTTTTTTTTTTAAGATTTTATTTATTTATTTGACAGAGAGAGATCACAAGTAGGCAGAGAGACAGGCAGAGAGAGAGAGGGGGAAGCAGGCTCCCCGCCGAGCAGAGAGCCCGATGCGGGACTCGATCCCAGGACCCTGAGATCATGACCTGAGCCGAAGGCAGCGGCTTAACCCACTGAGCCACCCAGGCGCCCCATAAGTGACTCTTAATCTCATGAAACAAACTGTGGGTTGCTGGGGGGAGGGGGGTTGGGAGAAGGGGGGTAGGGTTATGGACATTGGGGAGGGTATGTGCTTTTGGGTAAATTGGAAGGGGAGGTGAACCATGAGAGACTATGGACTCTGAAAAACAATCTGAGGGGTTTGAAGTGGCGGGGGGGTGGGAGGTTGGGGGTACCAGGTGGTGGGTATTATAGAGGGCACAGCTTGCATGGAGCACTGGGTGTGGTGAAAAAATAATGAATACTGTTTTTCTGAAAATAAATAAATTGGAAAAAATAAATAAATAAAAAAATTAAAAAAAATAAAGACTCAGACCCCGCCAGCTGAATGGCTGTGATCAGCAGATCAAGCACACGGGAGAAGGCTGGTAAATCAGTTAGGAACAAGAGCTGACTTTATGCTTGTTGTCCTAGCACAATTATTACTAGCACCTTCTCTCAATTTCCAAGGATTCCTACTCTGGAAAACAAATTACACAGTTCCCTTATAAACAGAAGAAAAAAGGCTGGTGACTTCACCCATCTGACCAGGGCTCAATACATTTGCAAAGCTGGTATTCAGGTACAAGAGCATACCCGAAGGGTCTTTCTTCCACTGTTAACATCGGGATGTGAAGTCTGCTTTTGTACCTCTATTGTGGGCAATAGAAATTGCTTGTGCAAGAAAGATACCACAGATACAGTATCTAAAATAGTCCCCTGGTATAGGACAGATGCTCCATAAATACTTCCTGAATGAATAATTCAAGAAATCAACAGAAGCAGGCGCCTGGGTAGCTCAGTGGGTTAAAGCCTCTGTCTTGGGCTCAGGTCATGATCTCAGGATCCTGGGATCATGCCCCCACATTGGGCTCTCTGCTTGGCAGGAAGCCTGCATTCCCACCCCACCCCCCGACCACCACCTGCCTTTCTGCCTACTTGTGATCTCTGTGTGTCAAATAAATAAATAAAATCTTTAAAAAAAAAAAAAAAAAGGAATCAACAGCAGCCTTTCAGAACTCCTCGGCCGACCACGTTACATGGGAATATCAAAAGACACTATGTTTCTTTTATATAGTTATTGCTCTGTCGTTCTAACACCCAACTGACCATGTCACCATTTTAATTTCAAGAAATCAAACATCCTCTCTTCTGGTCCTTTTTTTTTTTTTTTAACCCTGAGTCTCTGATAGGGCTTTGTCTAGAAACCATGAGACTTCCAAAGAACTAATTTACTCCAACGATAACATTATTTTTCATTACAGAGAGAACCTGCCTAGAACTACATCTGAAAACTATAGCTGTCCCTTGCCCTATATTTAGTCACTTGTGAGAACTAACAAGGATCTTTTTCCAGATGGGGGAGAAATATGGAAACAAAATAAAACATGTTAGTGATGCTCATTTATTTTTACTTACTAAGATTCAGGTTTATTATCTCTGAAAACAGCAGAGGTGACACCTTCAATACCAAACGTATTTTTTTTTTTTAGAAAAAATGAAAATTCAAATCAGAACATAATTTATTTAACTAGATGTTGGTGTTCTCTTTTCCTTCCCAAAGTTTATAAACCATTCACTTTCCCACTGTGTTCATCCCATAAAATCCCTCTAAGGATGGTGCTTCTCAACAAAAGGCATTTTTCACTTAGAATGTTTTTTTCAGAATTAAAAAAAAAATCTGGAGGACTGTAAAAAGATCTAGCACAGGTCTTAACTACACGTAACAATGGATATTCGCCAAAACTATGGATCATGGTCAAGGTCAGCAGGGTCTGTATTTTAAATATACCCCTCCTCTATAACTCTCCTGCCAGAAACATGATTTATTTTCTTTTTATCATTTTGTCCCCAAAAGACTGGGACGGGCACCCGCAGAGGAAAGTGAATGTGTCTCTCAGTTTAGAATATTTAGTTTCTCTGTGACAAAAATCTAGCTGGAACTAAGAAACTAAGATGAACTAATGAATTCTCAGAATCTAAGGAACAGCTGAAGGTCCAAACTCTGAAAAAGGCAGAGATAAATAAGGCCTCAGGAACACTGAGATGAGAATCTCAATGGAGACCTCATGACACGGATTCCATTTCTAACCCTCTTTTATAAAACCTGTTGGCTTAATTCTCCTTTCAGGCTACCAAGGGGATTTCTCCACATGGAATGGAAACAGAACATTGTTGTCAGGGACATGGAGTACTCTGACTGGATGCAGGTCATTCATATACACACATAGCCAGCCCTATGATTAGCACTTGATTTCAACAAATCTTATCTCCAAGGATGGCAGACTGGAGTGGGAATACAGCTATTGTGGGTAGAGAAGTAACAGTCACTCCTACGAGAAAGGGTAGGACGAGAGGATGGGACGTTTGGTTTTTTGTAGGCTTGCACAGTGACCTTTTGTTCCCCTTATCATGGTCTTAGAGTAACTTTGTCTGATGTTGATGTTCCTTGAGACGGTTTATTCCCAGAAAGAGAACACCACGGTCTAGTTGTGAGAGTCAGACCAGTGTGCAGGAAGCAAGGCCTAGCTGTGATTGCTTTTGGATACCAGAAACTACTCTTTTTTTTCTTTCTTTCTTTCTTTCTTTCTCAAGGTTTTGATAACAAGGAAATTAGTAGAGATGTTGAGAGTCACTAATGGTTGGGAAATAGCCAGAGCTCAAAGGACAGAGCTTGGCATAACTAGTGAGTAAACAGGTATATATAAACTTAAGAAAAATTGGCCTTGAAGGGCAAGATTGGCTTTGAAGGAAGAAGAGAGAACTAATGGCTTGAAAACACCTAGAGGCAGGTGGATAGAAGCCAGTGGAGTAGGATTTAATAAACACACAAGGTGCCCGAGGGAGTGAGAGGGAATGAAACAAAGAATTAACCCCTTATTTTGCAACAGAAGTAAAGAATATGATGAATAAAAGCAGAAATTTTGAAATGAAAAAGAGAAAATTTTAAAATAACTTATTTGGTCGATCTCACCATATAAGATACTCTGCCTGGTAATGGTCATTTATCCATAGGTTTAAGATTAAAACATAGTATTGATATTATAATAATTTAATTTTTAGACAAGGTTGATTCCTTTTACTGTTTCTTCTAAAACTGTACCTGAAGTATTACATTTTGGGAAAAAATTCTATTTCTTTTTTGTCCCAGGTACGAACAATCCTACTATGCTACTATTTCTATATTTTAATCTATAAATTTTTATCTGATTTGATAGGTTTAATGAGTTTCAGAGAATTGTAGGAATATACCCAAATTCCAAATAATTTTGTATTACTCCTCTGGATCAGCTTATAAGTAAGTGTTGTTCAGTTTCCTCAAATATGAGCTATGAGCTAGAAAAGAAATAGATGAAGATTATAATAACATGACTCGACATGAATCCACTTAATTGCCAATAAGTCAGATTTCCTATATTCTTTATCAAATTACCACCACAGTTCTGCTCATATGCGATAGGAGACATATTAAATCAGGAAGATTTTCTGCTTTGCTAGTGGCTGCAGATATAGATCAGGTTTTACATAACATACACTTGAAGTTAATTTGACGAGATTATGGATGTTGTATAGTAATGGACATTATTTAAATCTAAAAATCTAGTGCTTATTACTGAGAACTCAGCCCAATAGAGATTTTAAAACTTGCTTGACTCTATTAATTCTAAGCTCTGAGTCCTGTCTTGCTTTTGAAATCTCTAAACCTGGTAAGTGAACTCTCCTGGGTAGAGATGGAGCTTTTACGATTTGCACAGAATGTTGAGACTTTAAAAGGCAAGATCTAAATTCCCTCAATCCAAAGAGTTTTATTAATTCGAGTTTTGAAAACCTTGAACCTACCTAATATCAAAGAACAAATTAGTCCTCTTATGACTTTAACCATGGCATCTTCTTCTGTGTCTGATAATAGAGCTGATCATTAAATAAAGTAATAACAGCCAATTACCATGAGGAAAAGAAAAAAAAATTTGATTCCTGAAAATGAATTAAAAATCAGTTATAATTTCATACTGTTCTCATCAGAAACCTAAAAAATCCCAAATGAAAATGTAATATGACTAATATTTCCTAGAGTAGATTATAAGACCTCATTTGAAGACCATGGATTTGATAAGGTTTGATTTATTTCATCTAGGTCCAGGGCACGACCAAATCAAAGGATTAGGACATCTCTTATTCTGACTTAGCCTCTACATAAAACTAGTTTTACCACACTGCCAACATCTGAGGCAAGCTCATAAATTTAAAACTGTTGTGACCTTTCCTTACAGTTTTCTTCCTTAAAATTCTTACTTTAATTTTAGTCCAATGTTAATTTAGGCTAACCAGATTAAATTCACTGGAGTCTGAGAGGGGCAATTTTAATTAACTGTTCCAAGGAAGGGAACTAAAGCCACATGGAGATTTCTGCATGGCTCACTTGGGTCATTGTCTCAGTGCATAACAGCCTCAGATGTAGGAATAATTGTCCTGTTTTCGAAGCAATGGCTTAAAAAATCATTCACATTAGTTGAACAGAATATTGCCTTAAAGGGCACCGATGTATCAGAAAACAAAACAAAACAGAACAAAAAACCCAGAAACAAAAAACAAAGATGAAAGTCAGAACAAAAACAAACCCACAAACTGAGACTTAAGTAAGGAAAGACTTCTATTCAAAAGGATTATTTCAAGAGGGGAAAAGAGACTGTTGCAATAGGGAGTCCACTCTAACTGTTAAGACCTGAAGCCTCTCCACGTTCCATAGAAGGGGACTTCTCTTTTAAAGGAGGAATAAACAGGACTAGACATAAGGAAGAGGGGAAAGGCCTGGGGGCGGGGGCGGGGGGCACCGACAGGGAGTGCAGTGACAGGACAGTACATCAGAGAATGTTTTCCCTGAGGTGAGCCTATTAGGAGAAGCTGTATGCTGACTCAGGTTGAGTGTGGGCCAAAGTTCAGGGGTCTCAGGGAAGGAGAGAAGTTTAACTACCAACTGGTAGATAGAGAAAATTTAAAAAATAAACAAACAAACAAAAAACACCCCGATTAGTCTATTATATGCAAGGAAACAAAAATTTCACAAAAGCTTCTTACTCGGTGATGGGCAGAATTCCAACCTGACTCCCAAGATTCCTGCCTCTTGCTGTACATGCTTTATATAATTCATAACCCCCCCCCCAGAGAATAAGCAGGACTACTAATAGGATGGAATATCATACCCATGATGTTGTTATATTGTATGCAAAAGAGATCTTACAGATGTAATTAGATTTATAATCAGATATCCTTTTCCTTTCAGCAGAAAGGATGCAGAAAGCCTTTCCATCAGTCATATTTTCATGTAAATCTGTCTGCTAAGCAGACCTGTATCTATTTGCCTACTCTGCAGGGGCCTAGGCCACATAACATCAATACTCACTTAGTGCTGTAGGATATTAAATCACAATAAGAAAATTGAAAACCGAATAAACTCCTTGCTTCACCCAGCATTGAAGAGTCCCACCCTGAATGGCCACTGAGCCACCTGTACTGTTGAACTTCATTGACAAAATGAGTGATAGAGGGTTTTTAAATTCTTGAGCACAGAGTTACCAAAAATGGGACACAAAGGGAGCTAGCTAGATAGGGCAGAGCTGGTTGAGTGTGGGTTCTCAACCACAACGAACCACACCCACACATCAAAACTTTCTTCTCAGCTGCGTGTCTCTAGGTAAGTTCTGAATTTCTCTGTGCCTCCCATTCTCCATGTGCCAAGCAGAACAATGATACTATACTCTCAAGAGGTTATAAGAATAAATGAGATACCACATTTCAAGAAATACTACAAAGCTCTCATAGTCAAAACAGTATAGTCCTGATACAAAAATAGACACATAAATCAACAGAATAGGATAGAGAGTCCAGAAATAAACCCATGCTTCTATGGCCAATTTATTTAATGACAAAAAAGACAAGGAAATACAATGAAGGAAAAACAATTCCTTAATAAATGGTGCTGGGAACACAGGATAGTTATATGCAAAAGAATGAAACTCTCCACTTTATCACACAGGCACAAAAATAAACTCCAAGTGGATTAAAGATCTAGATATGAGACCTGAAAACATAAATTCCTAGAAGAAGAAGAAGTTGATGATGATGATGATGATGATCCTGCCCAGGTCTTCTTCTAGAAATTTGTGTTTTCAGGTCTTGGACCTAAAATCTTGGACCCTAGGTTTAGCAGTATTTTTTTGGATCTGTATCCTCTGACAAGGGAAACAAAAACAAAATAAAGCAATTGAGCATACATCAAAATAAAAAGCTTCTGCACTGCAAAGGAAACCAGCAACAAAACAAAAAGACAACCTACTAAGTGGGTGAAAATATCTATAAATGATCTATCCATTAAGGGGTTAATATCCAAAATATATTTAAAAAAAAAGTATACAACCCAACACCAAAAACCAAACATTTCAATTGAAAAATGGACAGAGGACATGGGTAGACATCTTTGCAAAGTCATCCAGATGGCCGAATGACACATGAAAAGATGCTCAGCAACACTCATCATCAGGGAAATGCAAATCAGAACCACAATGAGATATCCTCTCATGTCTGACAGCATGCTAATATCAAAAAGATAAGAAATAACAAGTGTTGGCAAAGATGAGGAGAAAATAGAACCGTTGTACAATGTTGGTAAAAATGTAAACTGGTGCAGCCACTAAGGAAAACGGTATGGAGATTCCTCAGAAAGTTAAAAATAGAACTACCATACAATTCAGTAATTCTACTACTGTGAACTTACCCAATGAAAACAAAAACACTAATTTGAAAAGACATGTGCACCCCTATGTTCACTACAGCATCATTTACAATAGACAAGATATGGAAGCAACCTAAGCATCTATCACTAAGTAAACGGATAAAGATTTTATTTAGCCATGAAAAGAATGAGATCTTTCCACTTGCACCAACATAGAGAGACCTAGAGGCTTTATTCTAAGTGAAGTAATTAGATAGAGAAGACAAATGCCATATTATTTCATTTATATGTGGAATCTAATAAAACACAAAAACAAAAACAAAAAAACACCAAAAACTACCACCACCTCTACCAACAAATGGACAAACAAAACCAGAAACAGACTCATAAATACAGAGTCCTAGTGACTGCCAAAGTGAGGGGTACCAGGAGATGGATGAAATAGATGAAGGGGATTAAGAGGTATCAACTTCCAGTTATAAAATAAATAAGTCACAGAGAAGAAAAATATGGCATATGGAATACAGCCAATAATACTGTACTGACATTATATGGTGACATATGGTAACTACATTTATCGTGGTTAGCAGTGCACAATGGATAGCACTGTCTAATCACTATGCTGTACACCTGCAACTCATATAATATTTTATGTCAACTATACTTTAATAAAAATTTTTAAAAAATTTAAAAAAGAGTAAGTGACAAATTCTGTTTCCACATAAAATAAATACATTACTTAACTGGCAGAATAACTGCTAGTTATATTTACACAAAAAGCATTATAAGGAAGTGACAAATGATTTTACTTTTGTTTTTGTAGTTTCTATTACATTTTCTGCCTTGACAAGAATGTGCCCTTAGTTTAAAAGGTCTCTGAAGCTTTGTTACTGTTTTTGCTGGTGGTGGACTTGGTTATTTCAACCAGTTGTTTTTGGATTTTTGTTTTTTAATTCTAGTAGAGGTATAAAGAAAAAGACTTTAGAGTTAGAGGTTTACTTGTCAAACCATTTCACTTGTAAAATGCTGCTTTGTACAGAAAAAAAGAGGGTGCTCTTTGTTTAGAGGCAGTAACAAGACAACCAAAGAATCTGTCAAGTTGCTGAGGGGACTTATATTCTGAGAAAAAAAATACAAGTCTTAATGCTAAAAGAGACTGGATTTTAATACCTTGGCTACTAAGGCAAAGTAGACATAATTGCTCTTATAACTGCAATTTTGATTGACTTAAGAGAACAAAAACTTGAAGAAAAATTTTACTTTAGAAACCAGAAAAATATTTACCCTTAACTTTATTCTAGTTTACTAATCATGCTGTTCTTTTTCCCTAAAGTGGGGGAGAGGGGGTAGAGATTAACTGAGGAAGGACTTTTCAAGTGAATTTGTGGGTTATGACTTGTTTTTCATTGGCTATATTAGCTTTGCTGTTCAGTTAAAAAAGTTATTCATCTATTCAATTTTCCAAATGAACATAGGAGCAATTATGGTTTTTTTTTTTTTTTAATTTTGTTCTTGTTTTTAAGTAGGCTCCATGGAACTCAGGAGCCTGCGATCAAGATCTGAGTTGAGATTAGGAACCAGACACTCAACTGACTGAGCTACCCAGGCGCCCAGAACATAGGAGTAATTGTATAGATGTTAAATAATGGAAACATTTTTGGATTTTGTCCTTGGTATTAAATTATAGCTACCACCAGCTGGTTCTTGCTTGGCCATCAAAAGCCCAGGAAACACTTCTCATTGAAGGTAGATCTATGGTCTTAAAATAAGCACAGAAATCCACTTGTCATTGATGAGTTCTCAGTTAATCAGAGAATAGCAAAATTTAATGCATAAGAGTTTGGAGATTAAAAATAGCTAGCATCATATATGTTCTGTGGATATCCAGATGTGTGGGTGGGGGTGGTGGGGGGACAACAGAGGGAAAAAGGAGGAGGAAGGAAAGAAGAAAGGATCTATTCCTTGGGAAATTTTCAGTTTTAGCGTATAGCGTACAGCACCCTTGCTCCTCCTGAGAGAACACATCTCAGGGCTTAACCAGAGAGAGTATTCCTAACATCACACTCTCCATTTGCACTCAGGATGAATTGATGCTTATGTACTCTATCTGTGATTAGAAAAAGGGAATCCAATGTTATTTCAAAAGGAATGGAAATATTTACGGGCCTTGTTGTCAAAGCCTATTTGCATGTGTGTGTGACAATATCTATGATATTCTGGCCACAGAAGCTCCGATCCCAGACATTTCATTCCAGTGTTTTCTTGCCACAGATGAGATATGGGTATAGGGAGGCAGAATAATTTATTGGGGATGACAAAACCCTGATCACAACTTATAATGCCCAGGTTTATTGTCTATGCAGGCAACTTTAGTTATTGTTATGCAGTTTTAGAGTACTTTATAATTGAATTTCAGATTAAAATCCTTGTGGAAATGATTCATCATCTTACTGAACAAAATTTCTCTTTTGTTTTTCTTTTCTTTCTTACAGTTCTTCAGTTTCTACCTACCTATATTTTATTACATTACCCACTGCTATAAACTAATGCTCCCAGTTCATTTTTCAGCTGTTTCATTAACTTGATATTTATTCCTTATTCAGATTCCCTAATAAAAATGCTAATTATGATCATATCTAATGGTGACTGCTGAGGCACCCCACCAGTTCCTTCCTACCTCCAACTGGACCTACTCACATTTATCATCAGGCTTTGGTTTGTCAGCCAGATTGCAATATTCCCAACTGCTCTTCTTCAAACCTGCTAAACCCAGTTTGGGAAATCAATCCAATTCACAAGATACTCTATCAATTATTCTAGCACACCCCAGAAGCAGAGCCACATTCTGTTTATTTACTAATGAAATACCATTGGGAAAGAATAAAAACTGAAGATGAAATCGAATTTATTCTTACCTGTTCTCATAATCACTTTACTTATCGCTCCTATATGTACAGGTTTTTCTATGATCATCTCTCCTAATATTGACGTTTTCAAGTTTACCTACCTTTCATGAAGCTGCAAATATCAATTCTATGCTGCACAGAATTCTTGCCTCTCACAATCTCCAATCCTGATTCACAAAATGTATTAAAACATGAATCTGATCTCTTGACACTATTTTAATAGTCTTGAGCATTCTTATTATTTTTTCTAAAAGCTATTGTGACAGATTCTTTCATACTCTAAAATAGAAAGATGTTTTTGTTAATTGATTTAAGGAGCACAACTCACTTACTTTTAAAAAGTCTTCATGTTCACTACACAATCTTTGCCTTTTTAGAAACGCTTCTTCTTTCAAATTTTACTTCGTCATTCAGATATTAAGTTACCTATTTCATTCTTTAAAAATATGTTCTATTTTGCCTGATATTTAGACCCTGGAAAAAGAATTCACTGTGCCATAAAGGAAAGAAAACCATAGAAATGTTTTAATGTAATTAGCTTAAACAATGAGGGGCCCTTGTGGAAACCCCTTGTCTAGTTGAAACTGGAATGTCTACTTTTTTACAATGTTCAGAACCATTCCACCACTTTTTTCCAACTTGCCTTATTTCCCTCTGATATCCAGAGACAAACAGTTCTATCCCTACAATTCCACCAACAGACTCACTCTGAATGTCAGTTTTGGTCTGTATCAGCTGTACGCCACACACGTATCAGCTCTATTAATGCAACCAAGTCCTTTGGTCTGTGCTGCCATCACAATGATTTATTTTTCAGCTCACAGCTACATATAAATAGTTCAGAAGAATTTTGCTGCCAGAAGTTGAGAAGCAGCTCTGGTTTTCCCCACAGGACTCGGTCTCCTCTTATCTAGGTTTTGAGCACATAATTCTAATTCAGTACCATACTCGCTTTACAAGACTTCTAGTTACCACAGCTCAGTTAAATAACAGCAGTTCCCCAACAGCACAGTTCAAATTTCAGTTACCATGTTATAACAACTGTGAGTACAAACAAAGGTAAATAACAGATGTGTTTCATCATCAGTGACCAATCACATCACTTGTTTCAAAGTCTGTCAGTGATTAGTTACTGCATTTCCCCCTCCAGTTCATTCATAAAAAAGTTCCCACTTGTGGTGCCTCCTTGCTTCCCAGCTGTAAATCCATGCGACTTTTTATAAAAATGGATAATCAAAGAGGGAATTGGCCGACAAAAATGAAAGTGCCACAAAGAAACCAAAAGTGGTAACACCAGAAGACAGATTTGAATGGGACCCAAATGGAGTCTCGGCTGACTGGGGGTGTGGAGGGCAGTGGTGTTGACACTGCTGCCTTTAAGGATGATGTAAGTAGCCAGAGGACACGGTGCAGGTGAAGCTGAAGCTGCGGGCATACACGAGGAAAGTGGTTTTGAGGAAAAGGACAATCATGTCCCAGAAGAAGTGTCACTGGCAAAAACTCCTTACTAAAGGAATTCTTGGAGATTCTTCAGAACACTCAAAGGGCAAAGGATAAAATGTTGAAAGCTGATCCAAACTTAGAAAAGAGTAGGACAATTGGCCAAGCCATGGACGCATGCTCAGGCTGTATTATAATCTATATGACAACAATAAGGCAAAAGCTGTCCCCCATAATTTTTTATTTTGTTAAGATTTTATTTATTTATTGGACAGAGAGAGAGACAGAGAAATAGGGAACACAAGCAGGGGAAGCAGGAGAGGGAGAAGCAGGCTTCCCACTGAGCAGGGAGTCTGAGGCAGGCCTCGATTCCAGGACCCTGGGATCACGACCTGAGCCAAAGGCTAATGCTTAACTGACTGAGCCACTAGGCACCCCAACCTCCATAATTTTTAAAATGAACCCTTTAATTATTATTTCTAATATTTTAAATAGCACCAATAAATAAGAGTTTCAGTATTTAAAGACATTTTCCTGTATAGTTAAAACCAACAAATGAGAGAGTTTTTAATATCTGGGCAACTATTTCTAATGGCCACAGATCACACATTTTTTTTATTTATTAGTAAGCTCATGATACGTGGTTTCTGGTTCCACAGCCATTTAATGCTCCTGCCTACTGTGCAAAGCAAAGGCTGCCTGTAGTAACAGCCATGACAATAAACTTTGCTAAGAGGGGCCTGTGGCTTCCCACTAGAGTCTTATTTCTAAGCCGGGGAGACAGGTAAGAACTTTACTCCTCCACTGGGCTTTCATTATACTATAAACAGTCAATTTTAATATTTCTGTATCATATAGCATATTCCCAGTTTAATTCTGTACATTTTCCCCCCATAAGCTTAATCTAAATGCTGTGCAGGTTTTGATTTTCTTCCTTCCTGCACACAACTCAAGTAGCTTACACTTCTGATAACAGAGTTGTGTATTGTTCTCACATGAGTGCAGATGTCTACATCACCCGGGAAACCAAAGATGTGATTCTAAAAGGAGCTCTCAAGGGCTTACAATTGACTGAGTTGCATTGGCTGCTGGTGCTAAATTGCACGGAGAGCTTTGTGTACACATGTTTGATCCCAACCATGGCTGTGGAAAGACTGGAAGAGCTTTAGCCAACTCGAGGGGAAAAAGAGCTCACAGGGAGTTGACGGAATATTTTTCTCAAATTTGCAGATTGTCTAAATTAAACTTGCCACTCAAAGTATGAACACAGATTGTCTCTTGTTTATTCAGACTCATAATGGCCCCAAAGAGCAAGTGATTGCCAAAGGGACAGAGTGACTAGAACAGAACATGAAGTTCCTATCCTACAATACTTTTTATTCCAAAGGATGTTATTTGAAACCTCAAATAGACTTGCTACTACTGTCAACATTATACGTGGTGGACATGCCAGTCTACAGAAACCTATTTCACCCAAAGTGCAACCCAACTGCAGTGCTAATTGTTATATGGCAGTAACCCTTCATTTCTCTAAAGATTATTTTATTCAACATGCTTAGGGTAGGGAATATAGCCAGAACATAGGGAGGATATAAAAAGTCTACAGAAACTATCTTTAACTTGTATCATTTTGATTAGGAAACCCAGATAAACAATTTAAAAATATCACTTATAATTCCATCACCCATAGATAACTGTGTTTAGTATTTTGACGCATATTATCTGAGATCTGTTTCTGTACAAACACATATGTATATGAATGTGTGTGATGCTAATTTTTAGCAAAAGTATAATTATACTATGCATTTTAAAACCTATTTCTTTTTCTCTACTTAACATATTACAGATATTGTAGCAAGAAATCTATAGCTAAAATATAATTGTAAATGGCTTTACTCATTAAATAAATGAAGTATAACTTGACAAATGCCTTTATTTTGGGCAATTAATTTGTTTCTTTTTGTATTATAAATATATACATATGTGTATCATTGAATATCTGTCTTCACATACTTGTTTCCTTTGGATAAAATTTGACAATTAAAATGTTAAGTCAAAGAGAATGCCATACTTAATTTTTATATATTGTTTCACAAAACACCTTCTATAAAAGTTGTATTATCTTGCATTCCACCACACAACATACATGCCCAGTTCCCCACATTGCTGTCCACATATTTTGTAAACTATATAAGCCTGCTAATCTGATAAACAAAAAATGTCATCTCCTATATTTTCAGCTACATTGCTTATGGCAGCCGAGATAGAATATTTTCCACATTTCCCAGCAATCTGCATTTCTTCATTTATAAGGGTTTTTTTTTTACCTGATTGTGCAATTTTTCTATCAGAAATTTGACTCTATTAATGAATATCTTCATATTAAAAATGGTAACACATATGGTTAGAGATGCTTTTCATGCTTATATTTTGATGGGGGGTATTCATTTTACAATAAAATTATTTTGAGGTGGAGGTCATTCTCAAAATGGTACCAAATGTACAAACTATTTTTTTTTAAGATTTTATTTACTTATTTGACAGACAGAGATCACAGGTAGGCAGAGAGGCAGGCAGAGAGAGAGGAAGGGAAGCAGGCTCCCTGCTGAGCAGAGAGCCCGATGTGGGGCTCGATCCCAGGACCCTGAGACCATGATCTGAGCCAAAGGCAGAGGCTTTAACCCACTGAGCCACCCAGACACCCCCAAACTATTTTTTAAAAAGAGAAAAATTTATAAACCATTATGAATACATCAAAATAAAAAGCTTCTGCACAGTAAAGAAAACCATCAATAAAACTAAAACTCTGTGAAATGAGAGAAGATATTTGCAAATGGCATATCCCAATAAAGAATTAGTATCCAAAATATATAAAGAACTTACAAAACTCAATACCCCCCAAAATGAATAATCCAATTAAAAAAATGGGCAGAAGACATGACGTTTTCCCAAAGAAGACATACAAATGGCCAACAGATACATGAAAAGATATTCAACATCACTTGCCATCAGGAAAATGCAAATCAAAACTACAATGAGAAAGCACCTCACAACTGTCAGAATGGCTGAAATTTAAAAAAAAAAACAAAACACAAGAAACAACAGGTGTTGGTGAGGATGTGAAAAAAAAGAACCCTCTTGCACTGTTGGTGGGAATGCAAACTGATGCAGGCAAAGTGGAAAACAGTATGGAGTTTCCTCAAAAATTATTAAAAAGAATTACCCTACAATCCAGCAATCACACTACTGGGTATTTACCCAAAGAATGTAAAAACACTAACTCAAATGGATACATTCAGTCCTATGTTTATCACAACATTATTTACAATAGCCAAATTACGGAAGCAGCCCAAGTGTCCATTGATTGATAAATGGATAAAGATGTGACATCTGCGTGTGTGTGTGTGTGTGTGTGTGTAGTGGGGTATTATTCAGCTATAAAAAAAAAGAATGAAATATTGCCATTTGCAAAGATGGAGCTAGAGAGTATAATGCTGAGCAAAATAAGTCAGTCAGAGAAAGACAAATACCGTACGATTTCATGCATATGTGGATTTTAAGAAACAAAGCAAATGAGCAAAAGGGAAAAGCGAGAGAGAGAAACCAAGAAACAGACTCTTAATTACAGAGAACTGATGGTAATGAGAGCAGAGGGAACTGGGGGAATGGGTTAAATAGGTGACAGGGATTAATAAGTCCACTTGTGATGAACACCGGGTAATATATGGTACTGACTGATTCACTACATAGTACACCTGAAACTAATGATACTGTATGTTAACTAGAACTAAAATAAAAACTTCCAAATTGTAGAGAAAATTTTATGAAATAAAAAATAATGTAAATATAAGCTGTATTTTTGAATATTTTATGGCTTTAAATACTTCATATTTTTATATAAATATTACATATTTTTACACTTAAGTCATATTGTCTGCTGCAAAGTATCAGGTGGAAGTCTAATTTTTTCCCCCCTCTCAAACAGTTGTTCCTATACCATTTATTAAAAACATACAGTTAAGTTTTATCTCAGATTTTTTTTTAGATCTGGGATTTTCATTTAGTTTCTTTTTAAACTTTCTGTACCTTTCTTGAAATTTATTTTTTCCCATTATTTTTCTCTTTTTCTGTAGATTCCTTAGTATATTAACTATAGCTATTTTAAAGTCCATGTCTGCTAATTTCATGGTCAGAAAAGATCCGTTCTGTTTCTATTAATTGTATTTTTCTCTTGACTATAAATTATATTTTGTTTCTCCATATCTCTGGATTTTTTTCCTATTGTATACTAAACATTGCAAATGATTTGCTGAAGAACTTTTTTTTTAAGCCACTGCTATCTGGAGGGTACCCTCCTGCCCAGTTGAACGCAACTGAACCTAATACAGTACGTTTGTTTGGGCTTGTTTATGAGCTATTCCATTCTATTGATCTATTTGCCACCCCTCCCCTGCTTGGACTCCAATACAGAAGTCTGTTATTTTTCTTTGAAGAGTATTGAGTTTTGTTCCAATAAACAATTACATAAGTGGAAGAGCACTTTGAAGGTGTTTCAGGCTTTGTTAAAGCAGGTCCACTTCCATGTGCCCCTTACACTTGAGACATGGTTTTTACACCTAAGCTATGGCCCTCCAGGTTCTATGGACAGTTTGAAGTATTTTCCAAATACCACTAAACTGGTAGGAATTAAACTGCAAATTCTATCTTCCCAGCATTCAGACAGCTGCTAAAAATCTCTGTGCAGCTCTGCTGTTCTCTCTGGGGTGGATAGGGAGAGGCCGGGTGGGGGAGTAGGGAGGTGGCAGGTGGGAGATGGGTAGAGGCTTGCTCCAAACACATGCAGTTCAAGAATCAGCCAAGGATTTAAGACTTCATAGAAAGATTTTGGGGCTCCCCCTTGTGTCTCTCTCCTTTCTAGGATTTTCTCTAATTTTTAATTAGAATTCTTCTTTGTGTAATAATTGCAGGAGATATTAGCAGATAAAATACTTTGAGCTGGGGGGCACCTGGGTGACTCAGTGGGTTAAAGCCTCTGCCTTTGGCTCGGGTCATGATCCCAGGGTCCTGGGATCGAGCCCCGCATCAGGCTCTCTGCTCGGCAAGGGAGACTGCTTTCTCCTCACCCTCTGCCTGCTTCTCTGCCTACTTGTGATCTCTGTCTGTCAAGTAAATAAATAAAATCTTAAAAAAAAAAAAAAAAGAATACTTTGAGCTGCTCATCTGCAAATGTCTTTCTTACTCCTCTAAGGAACAACAGCTTTTCAGGGAATATATTCTTCCTACTGTAACTGTGTTGACATTTCTTCCTCATCTTCTAGCATTTAGCTTTGCTGAAGAGAAGTATGACAAGTGATTTTTGGCTTTTAGAAGTTTTTCTGATTGGACACTTAAAAAACTTCCCTTTTATTTCTGAAATTCAATTTGTTAGAATATGTCACTTTTTATTAAGTTTGCTTGGTATTTTATGGACCCTTTTATTATGAAGATAAGTCTTTTTTCAACTCTCAGAAATAATATATGTGTATGTATGTATTTTTACATTTTCTTTTGAAGTTAGCTTGAATTTTTTTCTCTTTGTTTGTGGCAGTGTTTCCCAAAATTTCCATATCATTACAGTCACTTAATGTTCTTATTTTGAAAAATAGACATGCCTAAGTACAAACTCGAGGATACTGGACTAGTGATTTTGAGGAGGGGGCACAGGAAGCAGAAATTTTACATCAGTGTTCAGGAAGCTATTATATTCAAGCACATTTGGGAAACAGTTTTATATATTTTTATAATGCCTATATATGATTTTCTGGATTTATCCTCTATGTTCTTTATACCCTATTCTTTTACTTTCTTCCTTTACTTTCTTCCTCTATGTTCTCTGATAGAAGAACAGCTCAAGAAACTAATTCACTGACCTACTTCTCTGTGGTATCTAATGTGGCTCCAATGCCTTAAATGTTTTTTTCAAATTCAGTAATCATGAGTTACCAGAAATAAAGCTTTCCTAATTTCCAATTCTGTTTGTATAAAGGCAAGATCACCTTGAATCTTGTTTTGTTTTGTTTTAAATTTGTCATTTTTCTTAAAGAAGTCAGTTCCACAGGGACCATCTTGTCTGATTCGTCTTCTCCCTTTGGACTACTGAGTCATTTCATGTATACACTGATTTCGTTATACTTACAAATCCAGACACACGGACCCCTCTGCTTATTAGAGAGGATATGTTTGTGTCCTTATGCAGACCAAAAGGGAAAAGAAAAACATTGATACTTTCTATAATTTTACCTGCGTACTATGGTAATTATTCAATGAAATGACTAGTAAGGATCCTTAACACGTTATTTGATTTGTAATCAATCTTCCTTTGAGGAGGAGGGCTCTATCCCCACAGAGCTTTGAGATACTCTACAAATATTATCAAGAAAATATCCCTTATGGGGATGGAAGGAAGCTGAGGTAAGAACAAAATTTCTCAGTATATACCCCTTTTACTATTTTAATTTTTGAAGCATATGAAAGTACTGTTCATTCAAAAAAATAAACAAAATAAATGTAAAATAATATACAAAGTCTAAAGGCACAAGGTAGGAGCAGTGGAGGCAGCCCCGACCAAAAGTATTTGGTATTTTTAAATAATAAAAATTATTTTCTTTAGCAATGGAACTGAGTGAGCAACTCAATTTTAGTTTGTTGAGGTCTTTTAACAAAAAATCAGCTTTTAAACAAGTATATCTGAAAAGTCCTTTTGGATTTTCTCTAATTTGTTTGTTCTTTATTGAAGTAACTATGCCCATTGGTACTTGTACTGCTTTTTTAGGAACCCATTTAGGTTTCAGAGAAGTGACAAGGTTAGGCAAAGGAAAATCAGACACCTTGATCAATACATTTAGAACAAGCACACCAATTTCTAGTCCCATGTTTCCTAAAGAAAGAACTTCAATAGATATGTTTTAGTATTACCCATGCCAAGTTTCACACATCGTGATGAAATTTTCAAATAGTCATACATATTCTTAAAAAACAACCTTCCCCAGATGGTAGAGTGAAATACTGCTACATAAAGTCCTATCTTGCTTCCAAACTGTATAAATTAAAGGAATATTGATCCTAAAATCCTGGTACAGTAAATAATTGAAGATTTAGCCTGCAATGCCACTGGCATTGGTAGGAGTTTTGTCTTCATAATGCCCTTCCAAGCAAGCACTTAGATAATCAAGCCCGTTAGCTCTTTATAGAGATCAACTCTGTCAACTTATTGACAGATTTCTTTAAGCAAAGATCTCTTTCTTGAGTCTGATCACTCGCTGTGGCATAGTGATGACAGAATGTCCCATATTACCCGAACACTCATTTAAAGTAGCTATAAACACCTGCCCACAAGAGGAATGCAGGTGCAAAAGGGGGGCACTTCTCACTTTCTCTTAGTTTTCTGTTACACACACTAGTCTGAAGTAAAAAATATTGAGCATTCTTTGGAAAAATGGCAGGACATGAATTCACTGATTTTAATTGCCATAATACCAATACTACCAATACTTCTCCTCTTTGACAAATTGAAAATAGTCTTCATTTTATAACAGACTGTTGAAGAAGATGATATTTTAAACCTAAAAGTTTCAACATGGGCATTAGAGTTCTGGAGGAGAAAAACTGATAGCTGCTTCTTATGAAAATATTTGCGGATTTAAGTTGAAATCACTTATTAGTAAAAATAATAAGAGTATATTGGTGAATATAAGGTATGAGCATTATTTCACATTATCCAGCATGAAGGAAAAAATAGTTCTTTTGGTGACAGAAGCTTTCTCAGGTTTTTTTTGGTTTGTTTGTTTTGGGGTGTTTTTGTGGTTTGTTTGTTTCTCTTAGAAAAAGCACAGGACTGGAAATCAGGAGGCCAAAGCAAACTGTCCAGCAGGGTCTGGCGCATAGCAACTTAGTAAGTGTTCATTAAGTCAAAATCAGAATTGGGTTCTGAATCTGTCACTTACCACTTTGTGATTTTTTGATATTTTGCTTTTCTATCACATAGCTATCTCATCTAATATAACAGAATATTTCTCACAGAATAAAATGTTACCGCATAAACATTTGAATTGTTTAAAAGGAGCATATTATCACAACATTTTACTATTTGCTTCACTTAGAAATTATTGTCTTATTTTGAGACATCAGAACCATGTTGGAACAAGCTTAATATTCAGCTATTTGCTCAAATTTACATGCTTGTGTGGACAAAACATTAACATAATTGATAAGATTCCATTATTTGGCATTATGTAGATAGACTAAAAACAAACTGAATTCTGCAATTTTCTGTTTATTCAATGATCTCAAGCTCCAGCAACAGTTTCCACATGCCCATCCAGCCTTCCTGTACTTGAGCTGAATATTAGAAGTAGAATGGGGGGCTAGTGTTTCCGCTAGGATCTAACACTGGGGAGGGTTCTCTGCATCCTGTACACACAAAGCTGAATCTCCCTTCTTTATTCAATGCTCCCTACAAGTTTTTCTTGATTTTCTAAGTATTTTCCCAATCCCATCCACTGCTGCAATCAGTACTTACCCTGAGTGCCAGTCTTCCTTACTGGGGTCCTGACGTCCTGAGCAGTTCTTACTGGCATCCTCCTAGCAAAATTCAGACTCAATTCTCTTTACTCACCTTCCTCTATTCTCTATCCAGTCATGCAGAGGCATTGGCTGGAGACTTGATTCAGCCTGAACTAAACTTCTGAGAGCTATCTCATTACCACCTGACTATTAAATTGATCCAATAATTACTCCAAACTCACTTTCAGCTTTTGGCCTTGAGTCCTACCTCATGGATAAAACTGAAGCACTTAGACGAGGACTTCCAGATATGCTCTGTCTACCTCCTTGCCTGTTACTAGAGATGAATGATCTCTACTTCTTTCTAAAACTGAGCCATCCACACGAATAATGGATTCTATCTCTTCTTTACTACTCGAGGACATCTTTCCAGAAATGCTCTTCTGTCTGTATTACATCAAGAAACGTTCTCTGCTATTAACATATAAATGCAGTTATTTCTCATACTTTAAAAAAAAAATTTCCTTTCTCTATTTACTGCTCAGTAACACTATCTTGCTTTGCTAGACCAAAATTCCTTGAAAGCATTGTCTATATTGTCTCAATTGCCCTCTTTCCATTCTTTCTTAAACTATTCAATGTGTCTTTTATGCTCAACTTCACCAAAACTTTCTTGCCTAGGTCACCTGTAGCATCCACCTTGCAATTATTTTTAATCCTTATTCTCCTTTGCCTATGGACAGTATTTGATAGGCGAGAGCCCTTCTTTTTTTTTTTTTTTTAATTCATTCATTTGACAGATCACAAGTAGGCAGAGAGGCAGACAGAGAGAGAGAGGAGGAAGCAGGCTCCCCACTGAGCAGAGAGCCCCACGCGGGGCTCGATCCCAGGACTCTGGGATCATGACTGGAGCGGAAGGCAGAAGCTTTAACCCACTGAGTCACCCAGGCGCCCCGCCCTTCTCCTTCTTAATACACCCAGCAAATCTACTCTTCTGTTGTAAGAGTCATTCTTCATCTGGGATGAGAAAAATCCAGGAAATCCCTTGGCACTGTCCTCCAAATATACCCAAGGTCTGAGAACACACATCACAATGCATTACTAACCCAACTACAGCCATCATCCTCTCCCTTTTGATTATTTATTTTAAAGATTTTATTATTTATTTGAGAGAGAGCACAAGCCAGGGGAGGGAGAGGAGACTCACTGCTGAGCAGGGAGCTTGACTCTGCCGACTCCAGGACCCCAAGATCTTGATCCCAGGATCCCAGGACCTTGACCTGAGCTGAAGGCAGATGCTTAACCAACTGAGCCACACAGGCACCCCTACCTTTTGAATTCTTGCAGTGATCTTCTAACTGGTCTTCCTGTTTCTATCCTTGCCACATTACAATCTCTTTTCAACATTTCAAGCGAAGGCAATCTCTTTAAAATGTAAATCATTTACATTTATATGTCCCCCCCTTCAAAATCTTTCAATGGCTTCCAGTTTCATTCAGAATAAAACCAGCCTTTAAATCGCTCAAAGAGACCTATAGGATAGGATTCTCAATCCTCTCCCTGAGACATTCCCCTCATTTGTTCTGCTCCAGGACACAGTCCTTTTTGTTTTCTCAAATGTGCTGCCAGAAGAACCCTTCTCCCTTTATGGTACTGCTCCCCCGTCACTGCTCTTTTATGCCTCCAAGTTTTCTGTGGGTGTATCTGCTTGGCGGAACCTAAAGATGCACAGAACCCCAGCTTCAAGGGAGTCTCAAACTATAATGTGTAGAAAGCTCTTTCTGTAATATAAGAAGGCCATATAGAAGATGGATGAAATGATGCTGAGTAGGACAATCTAGTTTCTATGTTACAGCAATGAATAACCAGAGTTTAGTGGGGAGAATAGGTAGTGGAAATCGTAATTTACTTTGCAACAATGCATGAAAATAAAGAGGCTGCCTTTGGGTATGAAATCAACAAAATAGCATACTTACATAGAAAACTGTAACATTAATTATACATGATAATTTGAATAGTATAACAGATATATCTTATGTAAACTATTCAGCAGAAAGCCAGATTTAATAGGTTCTTTATAAATATATACTCTGTCTCATTGTCACAATTTACAGAGATGAAATATAAAATTTCCATTTCAAAATCTAACAGAGCCTTCTCTGGTGAAATGTTTAAATAAATGTGTTTACTTCTGGTATAAAATAAAGAGACACATAATGACTGGTTCAGTACAACAGGCACAATCATAGATAAATCCCAATAACTTGGTATCTCTGTTTATAATACCATTTTGATTCTGCTTTAAATTAAAAGATGTGGTTATTTGAAAAAAAGTACAAGAAGAGCTTGTTAAATGAAAAGTGGGCAACATACATTAGTCATCTCTTCATGGCAAGTTTTATAGTTCAATAATTCTGAAATTCAACAGGAATATCAAAGTACTGACTTGTTCTTACTTTCTGCTATCGCTGCGTTTCTCCCACACAATCACGCGAGTCCTTTCAGATTCTCTTCAGTCACTGCTGAAACTGCCAACCCAGCTCAAAAATGCTTTACTATTGGATGTTTTCCAGGATTTTTGTGGCAGTTTTCTTGGAAACAGGTTTGCTACTCTATCTAGTTTCTCCTACACATTCCAGACCATCATTATCCACAATGCTCTACTTTGGATTTATTTCCAATATTTATTTTCCTGGAAAATAATATAAAATAATACAAAAAATTTCTCCATTGTTTTCTATGGGCTAGGATGGCAGTTCCTTTTGCTGTACATTCTTACTAGATGCTATTTTACACATTTTATGGTTTCCTAAACATAGTTAATTGAATGAATACATATTGGTGTTGATAATGGGGTAGCAAAGAAGACTGCTTTGATGGCTTCACTGAAGAAGATAACACCCAAATAAAAGTGATAAATTCTTCATGTCAAGATTAGCATCCCTCTAAAAGTAATGCTTCAACAAGCTTTCTCCCTTTTTACCTGGTGAGGGTAGCAACTGCTGGTTGTTAAAGGAAGCAGTTGACAAATATTCTGCATTTACTAAATAAAAAGAATAGTTTGAATAATAAGAGATTCAAATAGTGCTAATTATTTCTGTAAGTTATAAATATATAAAACATACCATTATACTTTAATATCATAGTGCACTACATATCTAGGAGATGGAGCAACCCCAGCTGGGGCATTCATTTTTGCCTGAGTGTAGCTTATAATTTATTCTGGGAGACATACTATGATCAGATAATAACATAAATAAATACAAAATATTTCAAAGTATTTCAAAGGGTAGAGCATGATTATAACTGGGGGCTTTGACAAAATAAGATTAGTGACGGAAATTTCAGGTAACACTTGAGCTTAGATACGAAAGACCAGTTGGAATTAACCAGGTACAAAGGGAAGTAAGAGGGGTCTAGGCAGAAGATACAGCTAATGAAAAACCCTTGGGGTGAGTAGAGCACATCAAATAGTAGACGTTGAGAGAAGGTCAGTATGAATGTAGAGAAAAGGGGCCAGACTACGCAATGGCTTATTAAAGAGACTGGTTTTTATCCCAAGAAAAACTAGAAGATTATTTGAAGCTTTGTACGTAGTTGGGTAAGAGCCGCATTAAAGAACAAACACACTGGCTATAGCAAGGGGGAAATAAACTGCAGGAAGGCATGGAGAAAGGTTCAAGTATAAACATTGCTAATAATACTACACTTTATAAAGAGAGAATATGTGGGTGAAATAAGATATTTAACACTTCCTAAAGTATGTTTCATGAAACACCAATGCAAAATACCCACAAGGCCAAGTGTTCCATGATCCAATAACTTTTGGAAAGGCTGCTTATTATTGCGCCTTCTTGGAGATCTGCAGCAAATGTACATTAAAGGCTTACATTGTGAAAGAATACAGCTAGAAAACAAAGCACGTTTAACTTGGTGAAACCCGTAATAGCATGACTGAATTTAACCTTAAAACTTACAGCACACAAAACACAGATATGAATATAGACTATCTTCTATAGATACAGGCTATCTCCTCAAAAGACACAGAACTAGATTTAGTAGATGACTCTAACTTTTCATATTGCTATTATAGAGAAATATTTTCCCCATAAGTTTTTAGGAATAATATTGGGGAGAAACAAGAATATAATTTAAACCATTAGACTACTGCAAGTATATAAACATGAAATAATTTTAGAAGTATTTAAAAAAAAACTGAATAACAGAGATAGGTTTGCTTCTGTTGTGAACCGTTGTGTGGACAAAAAGTAATTTAAAATGCACACATTTTAAAATGAAAAAAATTATTACTTACCTCTAAAAATATGAAATAGGTGTTTGAGCAGTAGTGAGCTTCCAAGCTAGTCATGATGATCCATGATTCCTTTAAAAAGAACCAGAGCAAGATATTTCTCCAATCCTAATAATCAGCATTAAAAACAAATAGGAGTTTATGTTTAAATGTGAGTATCTAGACCCACCACAAAGAGTAATCAGTAATATCTTTAAATTCTTTTTTTATAGTATTCTTTTTGTCTCAATTGTTTATTTAAATTCTAATTCATTAACATATAGTGTAATATTCATTTCAGGAGTAGAATTTAGTGATTCATCACTTACATATAACCAGTGCTCATCACAAGTGCCCTCCTGAATACTATCACCCATTTAGCCCCACTCCCCTTCCCCTCCATCGACCCTCAGTTTATTCTCTATAGTTGAGTCTCTTATGGTTTGTATCCCTCTCTTTTTTTCCCTTTCCCCTATGCTGACCTGTTTTGTTTCTTCAGTTCCACATATAAATGAAATCATATGGTTATTTGTTCTTCTCTGACTGACTTACTTTCCTTAGCATAATATACTCTAGCTTCATCCATGTGGTTACAAGTGGCAAGATTTCATTCTTTTTGATGGCTGAGTAATATTCGTGTGTGTCTGTGTGTGTGTGTGTGTGTGTTTACACATATATATACATACATACACACCACATCTCCTTTATCCATTCATTGGTCGATGGACACTTGGGCTGTTTCCATAATTTAGTTATTGTTAATAATCATACTACTTGCTATTTATGCCCTTGTTTTATACTCTTCTATGCTAAATCATGCTACTGTTGACCAAGAGAATGTAGTGGGAATGAATTTCAAGGTGAGGTAATAAAGAACACTATAACTTCCAGTTTGGATGTTCAGGTTCTTGGATTGCTTACTCTGGGTGAAGTCAGCCACTATACCATTAGGACGCTCAAGCTACCCATTGGAGAGATCCAGGTGGAAGAAGCTGAGGTCACTGACACCAACAGTCAGCATCAAATTGCCCGCCAACTGAGTGAGCCACCCTACAGCAGATCCTCCAGCCCAAAGCATGCTTTGAGATGACCACAGCTACCTGAGAGACCCCCCAGGGAGAACTGCCTGGTTGAGTCCTTTCCAAATCTCTGGCCTAGAGAAACTTGAAAGACAATACAAGATTGTGATTTTAAACCACTAAATTTAGGAGAATTTTTAAAAGCAGCAGTAGCTAACTAGCATACAAAGTTCTTTTAGAAAACAAGATTGTTCTAAGTGGTGTTTTGTCAAGAGCTGTACATTGCCCATTAAGCATTAATGTTTGTGAAAGCATTTTACCTGCCTTCCTAATTAGGTTACACTATGTTTTTTCAGAATGAAAGCTCCAAGAATATCGCCTGCTAATAGGCAGACATGGGGTTTTTGGGGTGGAGAGACTCAAAATTTCATGATATAGGGGTGCCTGGGTGGCTCAGTTAAAGGTCTGCCTCTGGCTCTCGTCTCCCCTGAACAGTGGGGAGTCTGCTTCTCCCTCTCCCTCTGAGCAACCCCCCCACCCCTGCCAATGCACATACATGCAAGCTGTCTCTCTCAAATAAATAAATAAAACCTTAAACAAAAAATTTCACAGTACAGCATCCCAGATGCTAATGTATAACCCTTCCTCTTTAGTGGAGGCAAATTGTCACAGAAGTAGGTCTTTAAAAGACTGTCAAATCTTGAATAGGATAAGCCTTCTCTGATGATGAATATGACAAAAAGGCTTTGAAAACTGTGTTAGCCACTGCGAATGAAGTGAAATTTTTCACAAGGTGAACAAAATGAATCTCATACTTTTCAAGGTCTTTCCCTTAATAACACCCACCAAACTCTTTCCAGTCCTATTTTCTATATAGCCTACTCAATTAGGGATAATAGTGGCCTGAGAAAGAATATAATTCATTTTCACAATCCCAACTCTGCATTTTATCTCAGCTTCGTTCCTCGCTGCTTACCTTTGCTTCCAACGGAGAAAAACACGTCTTAGGCTGGATTTTTTCCCCCCGTCTTCCTTCTTCCCCACTCCCAACTACTCAAGTAAGTCTTATTTGACCAAGAGCATTGCTCCAAATCAGAAACACTTGGAGGAAAATGTGACAAGGCACAGCTACAGACAATCTATAAGTAAAATAAGCTTTTGGATAAGTAAGGTTTGGCTACTTCACTTTTCAATATATTCATTTATATTTGTTTTTAAATCATCTTGACTAAGAAATTCTGTGAAAATTCCATATTCATTGAAACTGTTAAATACAAAGTCTTACGCTTTTATTTACAAGAAAGATATTCAACTTCTAGTTCCCGTTAGACATGTAAAAAGCTTGGAAGTAGTGACACTGATTCTTACACGAAGAAAAAAGCTGAACAAACTGGAAACCAGAGACTTTTCTTGGATCGATTAGAAAGCTGAAGTCACAGGGCAAACAACTACAAATCTGGAGAGATAAGTTGAATACAGAGAATCACATATGAGATCTGTTGGAGTCGAAGCTGCTGGATCCATAAACTGGTAGAAACACTGAAATGGTGATTTTAGTGAATTGCTAGAGGCTGAGAGTCTAAACTAATTTGAGAGCGAGAACACCTGAGGGTACTGTCTTGGGGGAGGGCGGGGCACACCTTTAAATATTTTACTCTGAGCAAGTCCACCAGGTTCTCAGGTGAAGAGCCAAAAAAAGCCCCCTCAGGGTTCTCCCAGCGGGAGAAGGAAAGTAACGCTTTTGAAATGTGCCCTGAGTTTTTCTCCATAACAAAGGGAAAGGACTTTATAAAACCCTTATCTTACTTGGGAAAAGGGTAATTATCTAACTCTACTCCCTTCCAGCCTCACCTAAGAGGAGCGGGGGGGGGGGGGGGGGGGCGGGGAAGGGCGAAGAGTTACTGGTGAAGGTCGCAATCCAGGGATACGGGTCTGCGGAAAGACTGAGTCTTAATTGCAACACTGTGGACACTTTCCCCTCGCCCACACCTCACCACCACCGCAACAGAGCTCCTGGATATCAGCTGAAGGAGCTAGTGTAGGAAAGCTACTGTTTAAGAGAAGTTATTGGGGAACAAGAGACCAAAGTGGGAGGGGGAGGAGCCAAAACAATAATACTAGAGGAGTTCTTGACACCTGTGGCTACAACAAACATGAAACAAAACCCAGCTCCTAACCACATTAGCATAAAGCCTCACAGTTAAAGCTTATACATCTGTTTCTATTATCTACACATTATACTTGACTTTAAGTAAAACTTTATATGCCTGTTAGGGTGGCTGGGTGGCTCAGTTGTTTAAGCCTCAGATTCTTATTTTTGGCTCAGGTCTTGGTCTCTTGCAAAATGAGATCAAGCTCCCCTTCAGGCTCTGTGCTCAGCAGAGAGTCTGTCTGAAGATTCTCCTCCTAGGCCCCTCTACCCACTCACACTGCATACATCCCTGCTCTCTCCCTCAAATAAATAAATAAATCTTAAAAAAAAATTTTTTTTTACAATGCATGCTAAAAGGCAAGGAAAAACTATTCAAAGAGACAAAGCATCAGAACCAGAATCAGGACACAGATTTTGGAATTATCACAGAAGGAATTTAAAATCATGATGATTAATATATGTTCAGGACTCTTCTAGAAAAAGTAGACAACACAGGCAAGAGCAGATAGATAATGTAAGTAGAGAAATTTGAACTCTAAGAAAGAATCAAAAGGAACCACGACAAATCAGTAATACAGTAGAAAGAAATGCAGAATGCTTTGATGGGCTCATCAGTACACTGGACATGGAAAAGGAAAGAAACTGTGAGCTTGAAAATATGTCAATAGAAACTTTGAAAACTGAAATGCAAAGATAAAATAGAATCAAGGAAAAAAGAAAGAACAGAACATTCAAGAACTGTGGAACAATTTCAAAGGTATAAAATATACTTAGTTGAAATTTCAAAAGGAAAAGCAGGGGTGCTGGGTGGCCCAGTGGGTAGCACCTGCCTTGGACTCAGGTCATGATACCCAGGTCCTTGGATGGAGCCCCACATCCAGCTCCCTGTTCAGCTGTGACCCTGCTGCTGCTTCTTCCCCACTGGTGCTCTTTCTCTCTCTCTCTGTCAAATAAACAAATAAAGTCTTGGAGGAAAAATGACAGAGAGATGGGAGGAAAGAAAGAATATTTAAAGTATTAATAACTAAGAATTTTCCAAAATTAATGATAAATACCAAACCACAGGCCCAAGAAGCTCTGATAAAACAAATATAAAATAAATAAGCCATAAAATAAAGTAAAATAAACAAACCTAAGTATATTATATTCAAACTGTAGAAAACCAAAGACAAAAAGAAAATCTTGAAAGAAGTCTGCAGTGGTGGGAGAACATCTTACCTACAGAGAAACAAGTATATGAGTTACACTGCACTTTTTTCTTGAAAATATGCAAGCAAGAGGAGGGTAGAATAAAATATTATATTGTTGAAAGAAAAAAAAAACACTATCCTCAAATTCTATACTAGTGAATTTAACCCTTCAAAAATGAAAGAAAAATAAAGCCTTTCTCAGACAAACAAAACTATCTATAAGAAGTGTTAAAAGTCCTTTCTGGAGGAAAGAAATATATATATATAGAAATGTGGATCAGTGTAAAAAAAAGAAGAGCATCAAAGAAGATAAAAACAAAATTCAGATTTTTAATTTTTATTAATAGTTGATCCAATAGATAACTTTGCTTTAAGGTATGTGTGCCACTTTGAAGTGATATATTTTTATTTGAAAGTTGACTGAACAGCACTTTAAAATCTATAGATCTAATTGACAATTATAGAATACTCCATCTGGGGGAACACCTTCGGGTCCCCTCCCTCCTCAGGAGTTTTTTGCTATCACTTTGCTGTCACTCAATAAACCTTGCTTTGCTTCCCACCCTGTCTGTCTATTTCTTCATTCTTCCAAGTGGTGTGACCAGGAACCATGGGCCCCCTCAGGGAAAAAAAATCCTGCAACATTTATGGGGGCTTGTCCAGGATATCCTCCATCATTAAGGACAACTAACTGTGAGTAGTGGGTATCAAGTCTCTCTCTCTCTCTCTCTCTCCATTTAGTTTGTTGAAACAACAGGCACCCTCGGCCATGTAAGAGCATGGCTGCCATTCTCAAATCTCAGACGGCATGCTCTGTGGGCTTCTTTCTGACTGATCCCTCAACAGAAGTTGGGAATGTCAGTTTGGTGAGAACTCAGAACTCCTTTCAGGGAAGATCACTGGATGGGAAGGACCTAGGGAGAACTGAACAGCAACTGAGGGGCCTGACCAAAGCTCTTCTTTGCACACCTGGATGCTCTTGGAGGGACCTGGTCCCCTACTAGCCCATCTGGGCACCTAGAGAGAACCCCTCTACAACTCTTTTCCTTGCTGATTTCTCCCCTAAGAGAATGAGTGGGGAAGCCCAGGATGGTCCCCCAGACATTCTCTTGTGAGTGGTTTGGGTGACCTCCAATGGATCCCACTCACAGTTCCCTGTTATGGTAAGGAACAGTCTCCTCTTTCTGACACCCTCCAACTGGCTATACCACCTATATGAAGAAATGGTCAAACAGGGCAAAAGAACTGAGATCTAAGGGATCTCCCAACTTTTTGGTTCCACTGGGGCTAATATCCCAGGTAGATTTCCCCGCCCTAGGTGCCCTGTCTTGTCCCTCCCTGTGGCTATGAAGAACAATTTTACTAAAAGATAATTGGGTGTTATATCAGACAGAATAACTCCACTAAAAGAAGTCTGGTGTATCCATTGACTTCTAAGGGAGTCTTAAGAGTGGGGAAACCAGGGTCACTCTCTGGAAGAAGAGGCAAGCCTGGGTAAGTGTAACTACTCCCAGCATCTTTGACAGGGGATCTGGCTGTCAGTCACCTGAGTAGCTAGGGCCACACATCAGGAAAACATGAGGAGGAACTGAGGTTGGGGATGCCTTTTGCTCTCTTCCCAAGTCTCCTTGATCATCTACAAGAAACTAATGTAAGTGATATCTTTTCCTCTCTTCTTGTAGGCATCACCCTGCTAGTGCCCAGATATTTGGGAAAATACTGCAAGAGTTGGCCGTTGGTCCCAAGGGGACCCTAGAAGAGCTCTAATGAGCTGCCAACTGGGTCTTTTACAGTCAGGACTGAGAGAAGAGTGAGGAACAGAAGCTAAAGCAATGTCTTGAGGCTTTGGTTTTGGCCTTGCATGCCACTGTCAGCTTGGCCTCCCAAAGGCCTGGCACCAAATGACATCTCTGTGGACAATCAGGACATGGGAAGTGAGAATGCTCCCAATGGCAGAAACCAAGGCCCTGTAACCCTTGTCCCACTTGTGGAAGGGGACACTGGAAATCTGAATGCCCTCAGGGACCTCAATCTTTGAGGGCTCAGGTGGTCAGCGCCCCAGATCAGGACTGAGGTAGCCTGGGGCTCTATGTGATGGCTCCTCTGAAACTCTCACCATAGGGAACCCAGAGCCTCAGGTAACTTTGGCTATAGAAGGAAAACCGGTCTATTTCCTTCTTGATACTGGAGCCACCTTTTCTGTTCTACTCTCTGCTTTAGGGCCCACTGTTTAATGGCAGTGTTGTCATTAAGGGCATCACAGGGTGACCCATAAGCCAAATTTTTTCCTTCCCTTCTGGGATGCACCTGGAGAGATCCAATTTTCTCTCACTCTTTCTTAATGCCTAGGGGCCCTACACCTCTCTTAGGTAGAGGTATTAATTTTCATATTGATAGTCCCTGGGCAGACCAGCAGTTGCCTCTCCTTAGTAGAGGCTAATATTAATCCCAAAGTCTGAACAACTCAGGCTGAAGTGGGTGAGGCCTTAACAGCAGTGCCTGTTCCCACACACCTTAAGCACTCCACAACTTTCTCTTGCTGGAAAGATTTTTTAGGCATAACAGGACACTGTTGCTCTTGGATACCAGGGTACAGGGAAATAGCATGCCCCCTCTATTGGCTGGTCAAGGATACCCAGATCACCAGTGTGATCACCAGTCAGAAAAAAATCTTTTAAAAATCTCAAGAGGGCCTTGCTCAGTGCCCCAGCTTTAAGTATTCCTACTGGGAAGGCTTACAACTTATATGTGAGAGAAAGAAAGGGAATGTCTTTGGGTGTATCCTAACCCACACCCAGGGACCATCAACAACCAGTAGGAAGCTACAGAACTAACTCTGGGACAGGATCTTAACTATCTATACCCCTCATGATACTCAAGGTCTCCTAACAAGGGATAGCATCATTGGCTCATGGACAGCTGCCTTCTGAGAGACCAGGCACTCTTCCCAGTCATGCAAAGGAAAACTTGCTCAACTTTAAATCCTACCACCTTCCTTCGAGAAGAAGGCACAGGGTCAGAGCATGACCGTCAACAAATCATAACCCAAACCTATGCTGCCCTGGAGGACTTAAAAGAAACCCCAATAGAAAATCCAGAATAGACTTTATTTTCTATTTCATTTGTTGAACAGGGCACCCAAAAGTATGGATTATTTATTTATTTAGTTAGTTAGTTAATTTTTTTGGATGTGACTTTTTTATTTTATTTTATTTTTGCTATAAACATACTATTTTATTTTACTTTATTTTTATTTTTCACTATAACTTTATTTTATTTTTTAGTGTTCCAAGATTCATTATTTATGCACTATAGCCAGTGCTCCATGCAATACGTGCCCTCCTTAATACCCACCACCAGGCTCACCTATCCCTCCACCCCCTCCCCTCCGAAATCAGAGGGAGAGATGAAGCATGAGAGACTGTGGACTCTGAGAAACAACTGAGGGTTTTGGAGGCTGGATCTTTATATAAACAATATAGAGTAACCCTCTCCTACCTGGGTCAAATGTAAAACTGGCTGACCTGAGGGCACTCACCTGAGCTTTTAGTAAGGACAAGGGTCAACATATATACTGACTCCAAATGTGCTTCCCTGGTTTTACACACCCATGGTACAATATGGAGAGAGACATTTTCTAATTGTGTCAGGTACTCCTATCAAGTATCATCAGGAAATCACACGGCTTCAGCAAGCCATAAATCAACACCCAGACATAGCAGTTGTACATTGCAAGGGACACCAAAAAGGAGCAGATGAAGTATCAGAATGGAATAGATTGGCCAATGCGGCCTCAAATTCATCTGCCAGCTCAACTACCCCTGTGGTTGTCCACTTAGTCTGGGATGGTTCCATAACCCAGGAAAGACCCTGATATTCAGTTGAGGAAAACAATTAATCCCCAACAGAACAGGGATATACTCCTCAGTTGAGGAAAGACAATGGGCAACAGAACAGGGATATACTCTATAGTATATAGCCAGTCTATAGGCTGGCTCCAGGCAGAGGATGTTAGGCTTCACCTGCCAGCCACTAACCAATGGAAGGTCCTAAAAACCACCAAACCTTCCGTTTAGGTCAAGATAAGACCCTACAAATGACCCACAAACTCTTTACAGCGAGAAATTTAGATAGGACTATTAAAACATTTTAAAAACATATGAAGCCTGCCAGAACAACGACCCATTCTCCCATTCACAAATCCCCAGAGGCATACAGCAAGTAAGAAGTTACCTAAGGAAGATCAGCAAGTGCATGTCACACGTGTCTAAAATGCATGGGTATAGGTACCTCCTGGTTTGGGTAGATACCTTCATGCACTGGATTGAGGCCTTCCCCTATAAAACCAAAAAAGCCTCAGAAGTGATAATGGCACTGGTAAATCCCTTGGTTTGGAATCCCCTAGGCCCTTCAGAGTGATAACAGAGGGAGTAGCCAAGGTTTGGGACTTTAATCATTTCATCCCTCTTATAAGGAGCTTCCTAATTCCCCACCCCAAAATAACCAACCTGTCCCATTTTCACCCTGGGAAGCAAGTGCTTATTAGTGCTGGTCTGGGAAGGCTTATATATACAGTGATTTTTAGCAACTCCAATAACAGTCAAAATGAAGCCTGGATCTATCCCTTCAGAGTCAAACCCTGGTCCCACATTGAGGGGACAAACAACAAGGAATTAAAATCCCTCTGTGAACCCAGAGAGTACCTCAAACTAATCTTGAAGTGCCTTTTGCCTGCCCTCTCCTCACAGTATTTGGGGAGTTCACTAAAACATCCTCTATCTCTTGCCAGACTGGCTGTATTCAGTCTTGCACTGTGCTTTGGGTCTTGCCTTCTAAATACCCTAACTCACTTTGTATCTTCCAGAATAAACATCATCAAACTCCCAATGGTTGTGGTTCAGATGGAGCCTCATATGGCAGTCAAACCAGACACCTACATGGGGCCACTTGATAGATCTGGATGAAAGAAACACTCACTGTTGTCCCATCCAACACCCTGACCAGCAGGAAGTAGCTATGATTGGTCATCGCCCTTCTTCCCTAACAGCAGTTAGGGTTACTTCTTCAGAGGGAGTAATGATAAAAGATAATTAGAACGCAGGCAGGGATAAGGGGCCTCCACCCTAAGAGGAAACCACACTTTAAAGGATTTTACACTGCCCTTGAAGAGCTCCCTACACTTTTCCATCTGATAGGTAAGAAAAATCTGATTGGATGACAGGTGCAGGGAGGGTTGATCAGATTAAAACAGAGGGCCAACAAACCCATAAAAACCCCTAGACTTGGAAACTCTGGTGGCAACCCCTTTGGG
Source organism: Neogale vison (assembly GCF_020171115.1). Lineage (NCBI taxonomy): Eukaryota > Metazoa > Chordata > Mammalia > Carnivora > Mustelidae > Neogale > Neogale vison. The sequence continues at coordinate 111,132,276 of NC_058091.1, forward strand.
TCCCCTCCCTCCTCATTATCTTTGTATTATCATCTTGCTATTGTTCAATAAACCTTATTTTGCTACTCCCCCTCCCCAAAACGTTTATTCCATCAAATAACAGAAAATATACATATTATTCTCAAGCTGGTATGGAGTATGGCCCAAGATAGACAACATTCTGGGGTATAAACATACCATAAAAATTTTTAAAAATAGGAATCATACAAATTATGTTCTTAGATATCAATGGAATTTAACTGGAAATCCATAACAGCAAGATGGCTTGAAATCCAAAAATATTTATAGACTAAATAGCATATAAATAATTCATGGACCAAAAAATAGTCTTAAGAAAAATGTTTAAATATGTGAACTACATGACAAGGAAAATAAAACATTAAAATTTATGAAATGCTGCAAAAGCAGTGCTTAGAGGGAAATTTGTAACACAAAATTGTCTATATTAGAAAAGAAGAAAGACCTGAAAACTGATAATCTAAGTTTCCTTCTTAGATGGTTGAGTGAGAGAGAGAATACGTGTGTGTGTGTGTGTGTGTGTGTGTGTGTGAGAGAGAGAGAGAGAGAGAGAGAGAGAAAGTACTATAAGCCAAAAACAGGCAGCAAAAAAAAAAATAATTAAAATAAGAGCAGAAATTAGTAAAATTAAAATCAATATAAAAAGCCAACAAAATTAAAGGCTGGTTCTTTGAAAAGTTCAATAAAATTTATAAACCTATAGGCTAACCAAAGGGAAAAAAAGAGAGAGAAGGCCTAGCTTACTAATATAAGTAAAAGAAGGCTCATCACTACTGATTCTATGGATATTAAAAGGATAATAAAAAAAACTATGAACAACTCTATGTCCCCAAATTTGATAATTTAGATGAAATGGACCAATTCCTCGAAAGATACAAACTACTAAACATGATACAAGGAGAAAGAGATAACTTTAATAGTTGTATATCTATGAAAGAAATCAAATAAAAATACCAGGTCCATATGGTTTTACTGATGTATTTTACCAAATATTTAAGGATGAAATGATACTGGTCCTCCACAGTCTTTTCCACAAGATAGAAACAGAGGGAACACTTTCTAACTCATTCCATAAGGCCATTCTACTACCAAAACCAAATAAAGTCATTGGAAGAAAGGAAAACTGCAAACAAATATCTTTCATGAACATAGATGCAAAAATCATCAAAAAACGAATCAAATTCAACAATGTATAAAAATCATCATACAACATGGACCAAGTGATATTTATAGCAGGCAGTCATGACTGATTTAACATTTGAAAATCAATCAATATAATCCACCACATCAAAGGCTAAAGAAGAAAAAAATATGACATCAACATCTGATGCAAAAAAGTGCATTTCACAATGTCCAACATCCATTCACAATTAAAACAAACAAACAAACAAACCTCTCAACAAACTAAGAATAGAGGAAAATGCCTTAAGCAAATCATTATCCCAGCTGGCCATTTTATGGATATGAACAAACTGATTCTAAAGTTTATATGGAAAGACAAAAGACCTGGAGTAGCCAACAAACCAATAAAAAAGTAGAAAGTTTCAGGACTGAAACTAACTTCAAAATTTACTAATTTACAGTAATCAGAACAATGTGGTATTGGCAGAAGAATAGACATATAGATCAATTGAAAAGAACAGAAAGCCCAGAAACAGACCCACACAGATACAAACAATCTTTGACAGAAAAGTAAAGGCCATTCAATGGAGAAGGCAGTCTTTTCAACAAACAGTGCTGGAACAACCAGACACCCACACTGAAAAAAGAAGAATCTAGTCAGTCTTTATACCTTTCACAAAAATCAAATCAAAAGGGATCATAGACCTAAATGTAAAGTACATTAGACATTAGACATTTAGAAGAAAACATAGGAGAAATTTTAGGTGTTCTCGGGCCTGGCAAGGTATTTTTAGATGCAATACAAAAGCACATCCATGAAAAAAAAAATGTTGAACTGTATTAGAATTAAAAACTTCTGCTCTGTGGAAGACAGTACTAAGAGAATGAAGACAGGCCCCAGACTTGGTGATAATACAGGCAAAATATGTATCTGATAAAACACTTATATTAAAAATACACAAATAACTCAAAATACAACAATAAAAATACAAGCGACCCAAGCAGAAAATGGGAACACTATAGGGAACATAAGAATGACAAATAAGTATATGCAAATATGCTTAACATCACTTGTAATTAGAGAATTGCAAATTAAAACAACAACAATATATCACTACATACTTATTAGAATGGCTAAAATCCAAAACCTGACAATACCAAATACACAGTTACATATTTAGAATAAAGAACTATAGACAAATTTCTTACAATTTTTCTGTTTAAACAAGTGAACATTAAGAAGGGGCTGAAGAAGCAGCTTAGTGAGGAACTCCATTTTTCTCAGAAAATTAAAAAAATATATTTATATCTAGGGAACAAAAGCAGGTATGGAATGTACTTGGTTATAGTACTGGGTAAAGAATACACACCCAATTTCTGTTTATCTGATATGGGAGGTATGGATTAAGCAATATATTTTGAACCAAAAGTAGCAAATAGATATTGCTAAGCCACAAAAAGCCACAAATTCTCAAATCTTCTAATGCCAAAACTGTCGGAAGGCAATAAGGCCAACATTTCAGAACATAAGATATGACAAATAAATTATGTGGTTGTGTGAAATGACCAAAGAGGCATTAAATCATTCATGGTTCTTCTCTTCCCTCCTTCTAAGGCATCATTTTCATGCAGGCTTCCTGAGGTCCTTTAATTCCCAAACTAGGACTAATGGATGAAGAAATTTGGAAGGTCATTATTAGCTCACTTTAGATTTTAAAAACGCATGGAAAACTGGATAATAAAAGTAAGAACTTGTATTCATCAAAAAATTACTAATAAGAGTATAAAGGTAGTACATGAACTAGAAAAATATATTCATAATAGAATATTTTAAAAAATCTATTCTCATGCTCATTTTGGCTGCACATACACTAAAATCAGAAAGATGCAGAGAAGATTAGCATGACCCCTGGGCAAGGATGACACACAACTTTATAAAGCATTCCATATTTTTGAAGGTTGCTAAAAGAGTAAATCTTAAAAGGTCTCATCACAAAGAAAAATTCTTAAGTTCTATAACTGAGTATGGTGATGAATGTTTAAAAAAAATAACTACCTTGAATATATAAAGAGCTCCTATAGATCAACAGGAAAAAAGCACGCAAATCCAGTACAAAATGGGGGAAAATTGCTGAACACTTTACAAAAGAGGATATCCAAAAAGCCAATGAAGATCTTCACTGTCATTACAGAAATGCAAGTGAAAACCACAAAGAGGTTTCACTACACACCTACCATGATCATGGAAAGGAAAACAAACCAACAACAATGGAAAATAAGTGTTAGTGAGGATGTAGAGCAATCAATATGTTCATATATTACTGCTGGAAGACTAATTAGTACAATCATTTTGTTAAACTGGCAGTATCTGTTAAAGCTGTCTATGTTGAGAGGAAGGAGTTAAGACAACTGGGTTTTGATTCAGTCACTACACCAAGGAAAAGTCCTTGAGAGAAAAGTTCTTGGGGTCATCCAGTCTAATCTTCTTCATAAATGGACTTGTGGATAAATAGACTAATGATATTTGCTAGGAAGAAGTGACCTTATCTCTGAAATCCCCTGCTCAGGATGTCCTAGTCAAGAATTATCTATAGAAAAAGAACCCAGGGTTTATAAGAAATGGCCCTCTGGAGGATTTCGCCCAAGCTACATAGCTCTCTGGCTTCACAATTTAAATGCTCCTGTTGTGTGAAGTGACTTTGCAGATGTAACATAGAGATCTTATCCATTATTCTGAGCCATATGTTGGACAGAAAAAGACAGGTCCTGGGAAACAACTTTTGATGCCCTAAACCTCTCTCTGATATTCCTGAAATTTTCAATTACCTTCAAATAGAAATTATTTAATAAAGATTGCTAAAGGATAAGATTCCTTTGATTTATGTGGGTCTGATTGGATAATTCCATCCTGTATGTTAGCTTATACATTAGACCCAATAATCCTACTCATAGATAAATGCCAAACAGTAATCATTCACATATTTAGCTAAGACCCAGAAGAGTTGTATTTATTCTTAATGCCCACAAACTGGAAAATATCTGAATGCCCGTAAAGAAAACTGTGGTATGTTCACACAATGGAATGCTATTCAGCAACTAATAACTTCAACTTCATGAATTAGTATAGATGCAACTGAGAAACATAATATTGATTGAACTAATCCAGACTAAGAGGTGTGGTACATTTCTAAAAGCATAAAACAGCCAAAACTAATCTAAGCTGTTAAGTCAAGCAATATTACTCTTGTTAGGGGCCAGTCTCTCAAGAGACTTCTGAATAAATTTGTATAATTTTCAGTGTTTTTTTTTTAAGGTACATTATTTATTCAATGTAACAAAAGGTGGAGTTTACTGATGAGATGGGAACGAGAACATACTAGGATTATTATTACTAGGATTAGAAAAAAACCCTGAAAAACAGATATAAGTGAAAACACTTTAGATATGGCAGGTCATCTAATTGTTGATATTTGTAAACTTTGGTGTTTTGGCTTTAAGAAAATGTTCTTGTATATAGTTTCTAATAAAATAAGATAAAAACAGAGAGGTAGGCAAACCATAAGAAACTCTGCAGTTAAGAGAACAAACTGAGGGTTGCTGGAGGAAAAGTGGGTGGGGGATGGGCTAAATTAGTGATTGGTATTAAGGAAGGCACTTGTTGGGATGAGTACTGGGTGTTATATGTAAGGGATGAATCACTAAATTATACTCTTGATACCAATACTGTACTATATGTTAACTAACTTGAATTTAAATTTTTAAAAAAGTTGATTCTGCCATATTTTATCCCATACTGTTAGCAAATACTCAACTTTATTTTTTAGTATCTTAAACTAAAATATTATTAAATAAAGTTTTATATTATAACACTATTATATTTACATTATAACATTATTATTATAACATTATCACATAACATTTGTAACATTATTATTATATTATAACATTATTAAAACATTATTGCTAAATTAAGAATTCCAAATATATATATTCCTCCTTCTGTAATAATGACAGTGGTGATAATTATGGTAATAATTGTAACAACAAGTATGTCTTAAACTCCCAATCTATAAGATACTGTGGCTAAACCTTCTAATACTAGGGTTCTCGATTTGGAGTCCAGTAAAACTCAGGAGCTCATAAATTTAAATGAAAAAATTATGTATTGTCAATAACCGTTACCTGAAAGTTAGCACCTCTTTCAATAGAAATACAGCATTTTCTTCAAAAGAAATCACAAATATTTTCATCACACATTGCACTTTATAACATATACCTTGAAATCATTGTTTAAGCTCATTACTACATTGAAATTATGAATTATTAGACTCAGCATCAGATCTTGTTATTTAATGTGTAAAGAATCATATATACTACTATATCACATGACCTTTAATAATTTGATAACTCTATTTCAAAATTATTGGTTGGCTTCTTTATGATTCTATATGTTTTATTTTATAGGTTGAAAAAAAAAGTTGTTTTCAATTGCACCAAATGGGTCCATGACAATAAACAGTTAGAACCCTGACAATAACCCATTTAATTCTTACAACCTTATGATACTGATATTAAAATTCTCATTTTAGAGCTAAAGGAAATGAAGCAGGGAAAGTCGAATGACATTCCCAAGTTTACAAGACTAGTAAATCCCAGAGTTAGAATTAGAATGTCAATCATCTGGCTTTAGAGCCTGTCCTTTTCACCTTTGGTCTGTGTCGCCTGTTAGAGATTTCTAGCACAGTGACTTTCAAACTGTTGTCTATAGAGATCTGAGGCTGTTTTTATATGCCCCAGGATATGTCATGAGAAGCAGGATTGGCCAAACTTCAGGGACAGTGGCCCTTGGTTGGTAGTTTAGTGTTCAACTTAAAATTTTGCATTTAAGCGGGGCGCCTGGGTGGCTCAGTGGGTTAAGCTGCTGCCTTCGGCTCAGGTCATGATCTCAGGATCCCGGGATCGAGTCCCACATCAGGCTCTCTGCTTAGCAGGGAGCCTGCTTCCCTCTGTCTGTCTCTCTCTCTCTCTCTCTGCCTGTCTCTCTGCCTACTTGTGATCTCTGTCGAATAAATAAATAAAATCTTTAAAAAATTGCATTTAAGCAACTATTAACAAACATAAAGGAAGAAATCAATAGCAAAGCAATAATAGGAGGGGACTTTAATACCCATTTATATCAATAGATAGATCATTCAGACCGAAAATTAAAAAGGAAACAGTGTTTTTGAGTAACACATTGGACCAGATGGATCTAACAGATATATTCAGAACATTCCACTCCAAAACTCTGGAATACACATTCTTTTCAAGGGCACATGGAACATTCTCCAGAAGAGAGCACATGTTTGGCCACAAAACAAATCTTAATAATTTGAAAAAGAATGAAATCATATAATGCATCTTTTCCAATTACAATGGTACGAAACTATCAATCCATCACAAGAAAAAAATCTGGAAAGAATACAAATACATGGAAGTTAAATAATGTGCTACTAAACAATGAATGGGTCAGCCAAGAAATCATAGAGGAAATAAAAACATACATGAAGAAAAATAAAAATGAAAATACAATAGTCCAAAATCTTTGAGATGCATAAAAAGCTGCTCTAAGAGAAAATAGAAGTACAGGTGTACCTCAAGAATCAAGAAAAATCTCAAATAAACAACCTAATCTTACATTAACATGAGCTAGGTAAAGAAGAAAGAACAAAATCCAAAATGAGTAGAAGAAAGGAAATAAAAAAGATTATACCACAAATAAATGAAATAATAGCTAAAAAGCCAATAGAATATTTCAATTAAAACATTTAGCCAGACTCATCTAAAAAAAAAAGAGAGAGAGAGAGTGAAAAATGACTCAAATAAATAAATTGAGAAATGAAAAAAGAGAAATAATAATAACAGACACCACAGAAATACAAAGGGTAGTAAAAGATGTATAAGTAATAAAAAATTACTTATCAACAAATTGGACAACCTAGAAGAAATGGCTAAATTCCTAGAAACATATAATAGCCTTCCAAAACTTAGTCAAGAAGAAATAGGGGAGATGGAGAGGAGAAGGGAGTTGAGGGAAATTGGAAGGGAAGGTGAACCATGAGAGACTATGGACTCTGAAAAACAATCTGAGGGTTTTGAAGGGGTAGGGGGTGGGAGGTTGGGGGAACCAGGTGGTGGGTATTAGAGAGGGCACAGATTGCATGGAGCACTGGGTGTTGTGCAAAAACAATGAATACTGTTATGCTGAAAAAAATAAATTAATTAAAAGAAAAGAAATAGGAAATTTATTTTTTAATTTTCTATTTATGTATTTGACAGAAAATGCACATGTGCACAAGCAGGCAGAGCAGCAGGCAGAGGGAGAGGGAGAAGCAGTCTCCCAACTGAGCAGGGAGCCAAACATGGGGTTCAATCCCAGGACCCTGTGATCAGGACTTGAGCCAAAGGCAGACACTTAACCAACTGAGCCACCCAGGTGCCCCTGAAATAGGAAATTTAAACATACCAATTACTGGCAATAAAATTGAATCAGTAATTAAAAAAACTCCCCCAAAAACAAAAGTCCAAGACTAGATAGTTTCATAAGTGAATGTTACAAAACATTTAAAGAAGAGTTACAAACCATAAGAGACTCATAATTTTAAGAAACAAACTGAGGTTTGCTGGAGGCGTAGGGAGTGGGGGCATGGGGTGGCTGGGTGAGGGACACTAGGGAGGGTATGTGTTGTGATGAGTGCTGAGTGTTAAGACTGATGAATCACAAAACTGTACCCCTGAAACAATATATTATATGTTAATTAAAAAGAAAAATAAATAAATATAGAGTTAATACCTATTCTTCTCAAACTATTCCAAAAAATAGAAGGGGAAGGAAAGCTTCCAAATTCATTCTATGAGACCAGCAATTCTCTGATACCAAAACAAGATAAAGACATTATCAAAAAAATGAAAACTACAGGCCAAGATCTCTCATGCAAAAATCCTCAACAAAATATTAGCAAACCAAATCCAAAAATATATTTTAAAAAATCGTCCAACACAATCAAGTGGGACTGTAAAGGGGTTCAAAATTTGTAAATCATCATTATATATCACATTAACAAGAAAAAGGATAAAATCAGTGCTTATCTACTGGTTATTTACCCTAAAAATACAAATGTAGTGGTCTAAAGGGGCATGTGCACCTGAATAGCAGCAATGTCCACAATAGCCAAACTATGGAAAGAACCTAGGTGTCCATCAACAGATGAATGAATAAAAAGATGTGATACAATGGAATACTATGCAGCCATCAAAAGAAATGAAATCTTGCCATTTGCAATGATGTGGATAGAACTAGAGGGTATTATGCTAAGCAAAATAAGTCAATTAGAGAAAGACAATTATCATATGATCTCTCTTCTATGAGGAATTTGAGAGGCAGGGCAGGGGGTCATGGAGGGTAGGGAGAGAAAAAATGAAACAAGACGGGACCAGCAAGGGAGACAAACTGTAAGAGACTCTTAATCTCAGGAAACAAACTGAGGGTTTCAGGGAGGAGGGGTAAAGCATAGGGTGACTGGGTTATAGACATTGGGGTGGGTACGTGCTATGGTGAGTGCTGTGAATTATGTAAGACTGATGATTCACAGAACTTTACCCCTGAAGCAAATAATACATTGTGTGTTAATGAAACAAACAAACAAACAAAAGAGCTTATCTCAGTAGATTCAGAAAAAGCTTTAGACAAAGCACAACATCTATTCATAATAAAAAAAAAATCTCAACAGATTAGGTTTAGAGGGAACATACCTCAACATAAAATCAACTAAAGATCATATATGAAAAAACCACAGCTTACATCATATTCAATGGTCAAAAGCTGACAGCTTTCCCCATAAAATCATGAAAAAGACAAGGATGTCCATTCTCACTATTTTTATTCAACAAAGCACTGGAAGTCCTAGCCCCAGCAGTCAGATAACAAAAAGAAATAAAAGGCATCCAAACTGATAAGGAAGAAGTAACACTTTCAGTATTCACAGATGACACGATACTATATATAGAAAACCCTAAAGACTCCACCAAAAAACTATTAGAACTGATAAATGAAGTCATTAAACTCACAGGATATAAAATCAACACACAGAATACAAATGTTGCATTTTTATACAATAATAATGAAGCAAACAGAAAGAGAAATTAAGAAAACAATCCCAATTACAACTGTACCAAAGAGTATAAAATACCTGGGGATAAACTGAACCAAGGAAGTAAAGGACCTATACCCTGAAAGCTTTAAAACATTAATTAAAGAAATGGGAGATGAAACAAACAAATGGAAAAATATCCCATACTCATGGTTTGAAAGAAAAAGTGTTGTTAAAATATCCGTATGACCCAAGGCAATCTGCAGGTTTAATGCAATCTTTATCAAATTACCAATAGCATTTTTCACAGACTCAGAACAAATGATCTTAACATTTGTATGGGACCACAAAAGACCCTGAATACCCAAAGCAATCTGAAAAAGAACAAAACTGGAGGTAACCCAATCCCAGATTTCAAGATCTATTACAAAGCTGTGGTAACCAAAACAGTATGGTACTGGAACAGAAACAGAGCAGTGGAACAGAATAGAGAGCCCAGAAATAAACCCACAACTATATGCCTAGTCTATCTTCAAAAAGGAGACAATACTATGCAATGGGGAAAAAACAGTCTCTTTAACAAATGATGCTGCGAAAATTGGATAGCTACATGCAAAAGAATGAAACTGGACCACTTTCTTACACCCCACCCCAAAATAAACTCAAAATGGTTGAGAGTCCTAAATGTGAGATCTGAAACCATCAAAATCCTAGAAGAGAGCTCAGGCAGTCATTTCTCGGACGTTGGATGCAGCAACATTGTTCTAGTTGCGTCTACTTTGGCCAGGGAAACAAAAGCAAAAATAAACTATTGGGACTACATCAGCATGAAGAGCTTCTGCACAGCAAAGGAAACCATCAACAAAACTAAAAGACAACCTTTTGAATGGGAGAAGATATTTGTAAGTGACATGTCTGATAAAGGATTAGTATCCAAAATATATAAAGAACTGGAAGACTCAACACCCTAAAAATGAATAATCTAATTAAAAATGGGCAGAAATCATGAACAGACATTTTTGCACAGGAGATATATAGATGGTCAACAGACACATAAAAGATGTTCAATATCACTCATAATCAGGGAAATGCAAATCAAAACTATAATGAGATATCACCTCATACCTGTCAGAATGGCTAAAATCAAAAACACAAGAAACAAGTGTTGGTGAGGCTATGGAGAAAAAGGAACCCTTGTACACTGTTGGTAGGAATGAAACTGGTGTAGCCATTGTGGAAAATAAATGGGGTTCCTAAAAAAGTTAAAAATAAATTACCATATGGCCCAGTAATTCCATTACTGAATATTTACCAAAAGAAAGTAAAAATACTAATTTGAAAAGATATATGCCTCCTTATATTTACTGCAGTATTATTTAGAATAGCCAAGTTATAGAAGCAGCTGAAATTTCTGTTAACAGATGAATGGATAAAGAAGATGTGGTATACACACACAATGGAATACTACTCAGCCATAAAAAAGAATGGAATCTTGCCATTTGCAACAACATGGATGGATCTAGAGGGTATGATGTAAAATCAGTGAAGTAAGTTAGCCAAAGAAACACAAACACCATATGATTTTATTCATATGTGGAATTTAAGAAACAAAACAAATGAACAAAGAAAAGAGGAGACAAACCAAAAGCAGACTCTTAATTATAGAAGACAAACTGATGGTACTTAGAGCGGAGCTGTGTGGGGGAATGCATGAAACTGGGGAATGGGATTAAGAGTAATTTATCATGATGAGCACTGAGTAATGTATAGTATTGTTGAACCACTATACTGTACACTTGAAACTAAATACTGCATATTTGAATTTAAAAAATAGGTAAAGCACGAGTTTTTAGAGTGTCGAAAATACTCTGTGTGGTATTATAATTAGGGAGAGATTAATTACAAATTTGTCCCAACGCATAGAACATATAACACCAGCAGAAAAACCAAACATATACTATGGACTTCGCATGGTAATGATGTGGCTGTGCAGGCACATCAGCTGTAATAAACATACCACTGGGTTGGAAAACATTGTAAAAAGAGGTGGGTACACAAGCGTAGCAGCAGAGGATGTATGGGCAAAGTCTTCCTCACAGTTCTGCTGTCAACCAAAACCGTTCTAAGAAAAACAATATCTTCAAAGACAAAAATAAAACAAAATATAATTTTACTTTTAAAATGTATATCTTCTAGTGCTAAAATGGTTCTAAACTGTTGTCCTAAAATAACACAAAAATATGCAAATCTTAGTCACAAATCAAACTTTTAAAAATCATGTATTGGGTAGATACTTTTGTTACCAGCCAATTGAGTCAGCATCTTCTTCTTAATCTGAGAACCCAAGTAGGTTTTTTTTTGTTTTTTATTATTTAACTTTTTTTTTCCAATTTATTTATTTTCAGAAAAACATTATTCATTATTTTTTCACCACACCCAGTGCTCCATGCAAGCCGTGCCCTCTATAATACCCACCACTGGTACCCCAACCTCCCACCCACCCCCCCGCCACTTCAAACCCCTCAGATTGTTTTTCAGACTCCATAGTCTCTCATGGTTCACCTCCCCTTCCAATTTACCCAAATTCCCTTCTCCTCTCTAACGCCCCTTGTCCTCCATGCTATTTGTTATGCTCCACAAATAAGTGAAACCATATGATAATTGACTCTCTCTGCTTGACTTATTTCACTCAGCATAATCTCTTCCAGTCCCGTCCATGTTGCTACAAAAGTTGGGTATTCATCCTTTCTGATGGAGGCATAATACTCCATAGTGTATATGGACCACATCTTCCTTATCCATTCATCCGTTGAAGGGCATCTTGGTTCTTTCCATAGTTTGGCGACTGTGGCCATTGCTGCTATAAACATTGGGGTACAGATGGCCCTTCTTTTCACGACATCTGTATCGTTGGGGTAAATACCGAGTAGGTTTTTCCAGACCTGATGGAACATCTTCAGCCTTGTCTCTAGAAATTCAACTACAGAACAGAAAGGATCCCAGTACTTCCCAAGAAGATACCCTCCCCATCCCAAAACTCAACATTCTAAATTAACCCACAATCTATACAAGATTTTCCATGAGCTGGTAGAACCAGCTATGCTGAAAATATCTGATAACTGGCCACCTGCTAGACTTAAATGTAGAATCCTTTTAATACACAATCACTCCAGCCTTATTTTTATTTTATTTTTGTTGTTAAATTAAGCTGCCTGGCTTGATTACTTTACCTAAGATTTCTGTGCGTTCCATGGAACAATTTCAAGATTATAGATTAGGCAGAGTTTTAGCTTTGAGTAAGAGACACCAAAAAGGCAGTGGATTTTTCTTTTTGTGGATATTATTTAGGTTCTGAGGAGTAAAAGTGGGTTAGGAAAGAAGTCTTTTTTAAGATTCATCCCTTTTATAATGGGTCAGAAGGAAATATAGAGACTGACTAGGTCAGAACCAAGAAAAAGCAGCTGATCAGTCTTGTTGTTTCTGCCATTAAATGTATCAGAGTGACCAAAAAAGTCATCACTCAACACTATTAGCTTCCCCAGCAAGTCCTCAATGGATCTTTGAATGTCGTATCCGAGTGCATCAGAATATAAGGAAGTGAACAAGAAATTACTTAGGAAACAAATGCTGATAGATGAGTGAGAGAATATGATAAAATCAGAGAAAGACAGAATCATAGTTGTGGGACACGCTTGCCCAAAAATCTCATGAGTAAAACAGAGCATCTCTGATCCTGGCTTTCTTATAACTGCAACAAGCAGAGAAGGTTTTTTTGTTTTGTTTTGTTTTTGTTTTTGTTTTTTTAATCTCTGACTCTCCAGAATCCTACAGTTCAGAATCCTACAGCTCATTACCTTGTAATCTATCCTCTCCAGCCCTGTTCCCTACAATACAACACCAAGAGAATACAAATGATCTACATGTAGTACTGTGTACTTTATTTGACACTTTAAGCACAGATTCATCTTCATAAACTATAAAGATGGTTATTACAGAAACAGCATAGGCAGTAGATTTGATTACCCAAGCCACCACTTTCTTTTATAGATTACCTCTGATCAATTATTATCAGCCTTAAATGGATAAAATGTTCTTGCTCTCTCTCTGTGCCACATAAACATATCAGATAAATATCAAAGGAGAGACACCATTTAAGCAAACATCCAAGTAACAGTGAAAAGTCCAATAAGTACTACAGGCATGAGTGATGGACACAGGGGACCGGCAGGGCCAGGGGCAAAACTGCAGTAATGAGATGGGGAAGCAAAAACCGAGCCGCTAAAGGAAACATAGTACAGAGGTTCACGACTTGAAAGAAAAGTACCTCAGGCTTCCCTGTAACATAATCAACATCATGACCTCCTTATGATCTATCTCGCCCTCACAACATCAAAAATTTTCCAGCCGTATCTTTCCACTTTCATATTTCACCAGCATGTTCTCAACCCTGAATTGCCACAGAATGACATACACAAAACCTCCTTCTTTGAAATGGAACCTCTTTATTTGCTGGGATAGACCCAGAGCCTGAAATAGTGCCAGGCACACAGTGGGTTCTCAATGTCCATGTTGGGTGATGATTTATGACTCACTCAGTATAACTTGTTTATTTCTCTGAGCAACTCGATACTATATGAATCCTGTAATCAATCATTTGTAAATGTACATTAAATGGAGATATGTACAGATAGCTCTTGTGGGTGGTGCTGTTAACAGGAACCCTTTCCTGCCAGGGCTTACCATCTAGATGGAGGGAAAGATATTCCTAATAATAAAATAAACCATGCGACTCAGCATGTGATATTTGTTGAAAAAAAATTGTATGCCCTTTATGTATTTATAGGAGAAAACCACCACAGATAAATGGATCCAGGAAGGAAATCTTTATGATAAGAATAATAATAACAGGGACGCCTGGACGGCTCAGTGGTTTAAAGCCTCTGCCTTCTGCTCAGGTCATGGTCTCAGGGTCCTGGGATCGAGCCCCACATCGGGTTCTGCTCAGCAGGGAGCCTGCTTCCTCCTCTCTCTCTCTGCTTGCCTTTCTGCCAGCTTGTGATCTCTCTCTCTCTGTGTCAAATAAATAAGTAAAATCTTAAAATAATAATAATAGTAATAACAATAGTTATTCCATTTTTAAGCAAGTACTTTATGTATATTACCTACTTCAAAGCATTTCCTACCTCCTTATGGAGTATGTACTCTTTTAAAAATTTTATTTATTTTTTTGTCAGAGAGAGAGAGAGAGCACAAGCAGTGGGAGCATCAGGCAGAGGGAGAAGGAGGCTCCCTGATCAGCAGGGAGTTCAATGTGGGGCTTGATCCCAGGACCCTGGGATGATAACCTGAGTCAAAGGCAGACAGTTAACTGACTGAGCCACTCAGGAGTCCCACGGAGTATGCACTCTTAATATCTCCATCACACAGATGAGAAAGCTAGGTGTAGGCAAGTGAAGGAGCTTTCCTCATGTCACAGCTGGCAAACGGCGACCCAGCTCTGGAGCCCATATTTTTAATGACTATGCTGTACATAAAGGAGTATAGGCACATATTTATTAGTAGTAATAATGGTGATAGGTTCTAATATATATTGAGTGCTTTCCCATGTATAAGATACTACACTTAATGCTTTACATATACTATTTATTTAATGTACACAATTTCATTTATTTATTTTTAGAGATTTATTTATTTGTCAAAGAAAGAAAGCGAGCAGTGGGGAGGGGCAGAGAATGAGAGAGAGAGAGAGAGAGAGTCCCAAGTGTGGTCTTTGCTAAGCACAGAACCAGATGCAGGGCTCCATCTCATGACCCTGAGATTATGACCTGCGCTGAAACCAAGTCAGTCACTTAATTGGGTGAGCCACCCAGGCACCCCAATCCACACAATTTTATAAGGTAGGCTCAGTTGTGGTTCCCACTTTTCAGAGGAAGCAACTGGTACTTAGAAAGGTTCAGTAATCTGCCCAGATTTTACAGGCAGTGATGAAACTAGGTATTAGATGAGCCAGACTAGCTGGAGAGCCTGTACACCTAACCACTAGGCAACAGAGACCAGTCTTCTGTAGCAGGCAGCTTTAGAGACTAAACCCTTCAGTGGCAAAAAGTACAGTACTATGTGAGCATTTAAACCAACTATATTTTCTGCCCCTTTTAGAGCAATGTAAACTTTCTGAAACTTCTGCCTGAATGGATACTGTTCTCTGCAACTGAAAGAAAGTGATTTTTGGCTGTTAAACAGAGATCTATTTGATACGGAATTCATTGTTGTAAAGAGATTCTCATTGTGCAGGTCTGAAATCTGGGCCAGGGGAGTAAGCAGAAGTCTCTTCTGAAAGCAAGTGACCTACCTCGAAGCAGGTACCTGTCAGCTAAAGAAATAAATACTCCTCTCATGACACGTACTAGAGCAGTCAGATCAAAACTAAGAAACCACAATGAAGAGACCAAATGACACTATCTGATGAACATAGAAAGCAATGCATAAAAAGGTTCCACTCTTGTGTAGCTTGTCTTACCATTGTTGAAATCACTAACAAAACATCTCTGCATCATCTGTCAATGAAGATAATAATAATAATACCTACTCCTTAGAGTTGATATGAGGATTAAATGAGATAATATTTCTTAGATTCTTCATACAGCGCCTGGCACAGAGCAAACACCCCGTAAATGCTGTGTACAAACATGTATAATTGATATTACTATAATCCAGCACAATCATTAGTAATAATAATCACATCATCAATTATCATGCATACCACAAAAACAAAAGGTCTTACTATTTGAGGGAAGGAAAGGCAGAAGAAAATGATTCTGGGGAACAGAGTGAATCATGGCCAGTATAAGTCAGAGAGTGAGGGAATGTAATTCAGAAGAAAAGATTCACAAGTTAAAGACAAGTATGGGTTTGGCCCATGGAAGATACATATTCACCTTCTGAAAAATTACTAGGATATAATATTTAATGAAATACTTAGACACTAGCTGTGGATTCTTACTGCTCCTCACAAAAGAAAGAACTAAATCATGATGGTGGGGAATGCTGTGTAAGTATTGGGACAAGAGGTAAATGTAATTTGCGTTCAGTATGGCTGGGAACTTAAAACTACTCTACAAAATACAAAGGGTCCAAGTATTCAGATGTTATGTAAAGCTTATTGGAGTATACATGGATTTTTTTTTAATGAATAAGGTCAGGATTTTGTAAAAAAAATTCAAGGTAGAGAACAAAACACCAGTTAAACTCTTACTGTTGTTCTTCTTCCTGCCTATTACATAGTCTGAAAAATAATTTATGATTATTTTGGTGATCTTTATCTGTGTATTTTATGGAATCTTGTGTCTTTCAGATTTTGCAAGTATTCTTTTGAAGTTTATCCTTATAGGCCTCCAATCCATGTTGGAAATTTTCACACACAGATGCTGCAATATCTTTTTTTTTAATATTTTATTTATTCATTTGACAGAGATCACAAGTAGGCAGAGAAGCAGGCAGAGAGAGAGAGAGGAAGGGAAGGAGGCACCCTGCTGAGCAGAGAGCCCAATGCGGGGCTCCATCCCAGGACCCTGGGACCATGACCTGAGCCAAAGGCAGAGGCTTAACCCACTGAGCCACCCAGGCTCCCCAGATGCTGCAATATCTTAACAATCAACAAAGCATTATATATTATACCAAAGTAGCTCAACTCTCAAGAGTCTTTCCCATTAATTACTTGGTTTTATATGTATAGTGATCTGAGCTTTTAGAAAAATTTCTCCCAGATGCCTCTTCTCATGTTATGAGAATGAACCTAAACTGGCCCAGAGAATTTGACAAGACTCATAAAACCCATATTTTGATTCATCAGCTGCATCTCCTTTCAAGATTTATGCTACAGCAAAGAATTCTTGGTTTCTTGAGGTAATAAAATTGTATATCCTATGTGAATCGATAGAAATTTTTCAAGATAAGAGTTTCTTGAGTCTTATCTTAACTCTAAGACACTTTGGGTTCATTTCAATAATGAAGGAATGGGATAATCTTGGAAGGAATGTGGAACATAGCTCTCAAGGCTTGAAAGTCCTGACTAACAAGGAACAGTTGCGAGCACACATATGGTTTTTCAAGTGTACTTGATGCAGAAAAAACACTTGACAAAGTAAACTTCAATTCATGGCAAAACCCCTCAACCAAGCAGGTTTAGAGGGAACAGACCTCATGTATGGTGTCCATACATGAAAAATCAAACTAACATCCTCCTCAAACTGAGAGTTTTTACAAACTAGGGTCAGGAGTAAGTCAAGGATGTCCACTTTCACCACTTTTATTTAACATGGTACTGAAAGTCCTAGACACAGCAATCAGAAAGCAAAAAGAAAAGGCATCTGGGGTGCCTGGGTGACTCAGTCGGTTGAGTGTCTGATTTTGGCTTGGGCCATGATTCCAGGATCCTGGAATCTGGCCCTGTGGGCTCCCTGCTCAGTAGGAAGTCTGCTTTCTCCATCTCTCTGTATCCTCCCTTGTGCTCCCTCTAGCACATAAAAATAAAATCCTTTAAAAAATGTATTTAAAAGTACATAGGGGTGCTTGGATTGCTCAGTTGGTTAAGTACCTGCTTTTGGCTCAGGTCATAATCCTGGGGTCCTGGGATTGAGCACTACATCAGGTTCTCTGCTCAGTGGGAGCTGCTCACTGTTGTTCCCCCTGCTTATATTCCCTCTCTTTCTCTCTATCTCTGTCAAATAAATAAAATTTTTAAAAAAAACTTTAAAAATAAAAGGAAACAAAAGCATCCAAACTGGTAAGGAAGAAGTAACACTTTCAGTATTCGCAGATGACATGATACTATATCTAGAAAACCCTAAAGACTCCACCAAAAAACTACTAGAACTGATAAATGAAGTCATTAAAGTCACAGGATATAAAATCAACACACAGAATACAGAATACAAATGTTGCATTTTTATGCAATAATAATGAAGTAAACAGAAAGAGAAATTAAGAAAACAATCCCAATTATAACTGCACCAAAGAGTATAAAATACCCGGGGATAAACTGAACCAAGGAGGTAAAAGACCTATACTCTGAAAGCTTTAAAACATTAATGAAAAAATGGGAGATGAAACAAACAAATGGAAAAATATCTCATGCTCATGGATTGAAAGAAAAAGAATTGTTAAAATATCTGTATGACCCAAGACAATCTGCAGGTTTAATGCAATCTCTATCAAATTACCAATAGCATTTTTCACAGACTCAGAACAAATGATCTTAACATTTGTATGGGACCACAAAAGACCCTGAAATCTGAAAAAGCAATCTGAAAAATAACAAAACTGGAGGTAACCCAATCCCAGATTTCAAGATCTATTACAAAGCTGTGGTAACCAAAACAGTATGGTACTGGAACAGAAACAGATCAGTGGAACGGAATAGAGAGCCCAGAAATAAACCCACAACTATATGCTTAGTCTATCTTCTAAAAGGAGACAATACTATGCAATGGAAAAAAAAAACAGTCTCTTTAACAAATGATGCTGCGAAAATTGGATAGCTACATGCAAAAGAATGAAACTGGACCACTTTCTTACACCCCACCCCAAAATAAACTCAAAATGGTTGAGAGTCCTAAATGTGAGATCTGAAACCATAATAATCCTAGAAGAGAGCTCAGGCAGTCATTTCTCGGACGTTGGATGCAGCAACATTGTTCTAGTTGTGTCCCCTCTGGCCAGGGAAAGAAAAGCAAAAATAAACTATTGGGACTACATCAGCATGAAGAGCTTCTGCACAGCAAAGGAAACCATCAACAAAACTAAAAGACAACCTTTTGAATGGGAGAAGATATTTGTAAATGACATGTCTGATAAAGGATTAGTATCCAAAATAAATAAAGAACTGGAAGACTCAACACCCTAAAAATGAATAATCTAATTAAAAATGGGCAGAAATCATGAACAGACATTTTTGCACAGGAGATATACAGATGGCCAACAGACACATAAAAGGTGTTCAATATCACTCATAATCAGGGAAATGCAAATCAAAACTATAATGAGATATCACCTCATACCTGTCAGAATGGCTAAAATCAAAAACACAAGAAACAAGTGTTGGTGAGGCTATGGAGAAAAAGGAACCCTTGTACACTGTTGGTAGGAATGCAATTGGTGCAGACTCTGGAAAACACTACAGAGTTCCTGAAAAACTTCAAAATAGAATTGCCATATGATGTATTAATTCCACTACTGGGTATTCACTAAAAGGATATGAAAACACTAATTTGAGAAGATATATGCACCCCTATGCTATTGCAGCATTATGTACAATAACCAAATTATAGAAGCAACACAACCATCCATTAATAGATGAATGGAGAAAGAAGATGTGGTGTATGTACACACATATATATACAATGGAATACTACTTAGGAAAGAAAAATGAAATTTGCAACACAATGAATGGATCTAGGTAGTGTAATGCTAAGTGAAATAAGTCAGTCAGAGAAAGGCAAATACCATATGATTTCACTCATATGTGGAATTTAAGAAACAAATGAACAAAATAGTAAGAAACAACCCCCCCAAAACAATCCCAGACCCTTAACTGTAGGAAAATGAGTGGGAGATGAATAAAATCAATGATGGGGATTAATGAATGCATTTATCATGATAAGAACTGACTAATGCACAGAATTGTTGAATCACTATATTGTACACCTGAAACTAATATAATACTATCTTAGCTATACTGGAATTTAAAAAAATTCAAGTGAAAATTCAGCAGATTAAGAAAAAAAATTAAGGTGAAGTCCTAAAAATAACTTTAAATAATCAGTTTCTTAGATGCAGAATGGAAAGGAATGTTTCACAGCAACCAGTATGAAAAAGCTCTATGATATTGGTACAAATACAAATCCCACAAGAATAGAACAACTACTACAAATCTGATAAAAACATATTATAGAAGTATTATATACTAATAAGGGAAGACCAAACTCCCTGAACAGATTGTTTTTTGCTGGACAGATACCAAAGAGTCAGATTCAGTTCTAGTTTATCCAACCTGAATAGCCTTGTTATGAAATAGATGTACCAGAATAGTGGGCTGGGCAACCCAAGAAAAATGTTGAAGAAAGGAGGTCTGCTTAACTTGAATAATAGGTGAGTAAGAAACACAGGAAATGAACTTTACTCGCTGAATAAAAGTTATGTGAAATGTGTAGATTTCTTTAGGAAAGAGATAGAATCAATGGATGAAAATTAGATTAGTGATTAATATTCAACAAATGAAATGAGCTTCCTCAAGAGATGGTCTCATTGGGTATTATATGCAGCAGCTTTAGGGGCTTTCCCAAATTTATTTTTGCTGTTTTCCTGAAAGGTTATCCTTGCCCTTTGCTATGGAACTTGTGGTATTTCCTTGTGTGCTTCCCTGACTCGTGTTGAGTTTCAGCACATTGAAAAGCTTTGGTCAATGATCATGAGGACCATCAGACCAAACTCTGAGCAGAAAGGTTTTATGCAGCATCTAAACTTTAGGAAGCATTCTGAATTTCCTTCACCTCTCTTGCTTTTCCCCTTTGCCACAAAACCAGCATGTCCTAAATTTGGGCTACGTCTTCATCCTCAGTCCTGGAATGGCATATGCAACCACCAGTATTAAAATAAATATGAAATATGTACTTTGGGATTATTTGTTGCTACAGTAAGTCTAAGGTTCATCTGTGAGGTTTCTCACAGAGGGCATTCTCAGGAAGAGAATAAATCTGGGGATGCCTGGGTGGCTCAGTTGGTTAAGCAGCTGCCTTCAGCTCAGGTCATGATCCCAGCATCCTGGGATCAAGTCCCACATCGGGCTCCTTGCTTGGCGGGGAGCCTGCTTCTCCCTCTGCCTCTGCCTACCTCTCTGTCTGCCTGTGCTCACTCTCGCTCCTCTCTCTCTGACAAATAAATAAATAAAACCTTTAAAAAAGAGAGAGAGAATAAATCTGGACCTAATTAATTCCATGTGTCTTTATAAATATAGACTTTAACTCTTATTTGTGCCAACCTTCCCTAGACTATAGTTTGAAGAGGTTCATGTACACTAATAATAAGCTAATCAGTAAAATCTTGGGGTTGGTTTTCACATCTACTATTCTCTACAATCTCATATCCAGATGGATCTGCACATGTGAAGGGCTCTTAGCCTTCTGGTCAAAAGTGAGAGATTACCCATCCTGTGGCAAAAACATTAAACATTCATTGTCACAGGAGTCTAGCTTTTATATAAGCAACACAGGTATGAGGTTGAGATGGTGACTATGGGACTTTACTTGTGTCAAGAGGCTTAAAAGTAACTGTGTTGAGTAAACAAGAAAATTGCCTGAACCAGAGGGAAGTACACTTTCCTCAAGGAAGCCTGAAAGGAAAACTCCCCTCATTCAGCTCTTCAAACCAGCTGACAGACACACTTGTGAGATTATAACTTTGGCAGCATAAAGAAAGAAGTGCTGCCAACTTCATTGTCAAACCACTGAATTAATGTTTTTTTACCTTAATTAAACTGATTATTACAACCTTACACTAAGTGTAGCTGTCCTGTCTCTCCAATATTTCCAGGAGTGCTAGAAAAGGAAATACGCTAGCCCAGCAACATTCTATGACATCAATTATGAGGGAAATTTGCTAGATTGGGCTCTAATATAGATGCTTTGCTTGTACGTACTCTTTGGATTTTGTAGTTAATTCTTATGTTGGTTGGAGCAGGGGTGCCTGGGTGGCTCAGTGGGCTAAGCCTCTGCCTTCAGCTCAGGTCATGGTCTCAGGGTCCTGGGATAGAGCCCTGCATCAAGCTCTCTGCTCAGCAGGGAACCTGCTTCTCTCTCTCTCTCTCTCTCTCTCTCTCTCTCTGCCTGCCTCTCTGTCTACTTGTGATCTCTCTCTCTGTCAAACAAATAAAAATCTTAAAAAAAAATTTAAATTGGTTGGAGCAGTAATTACACCTTTTTAAGAAAACAAATTCAATAGCATGGAGGACAAGGGGAGATGAAGAAGAGAAGGGAGTTGAGGGAAATTGGAAGGGGAGGTGAACCATGAGAGACTGTGGACTGAAAAACAATCTGAGGGTTTTGAAGGGGCCGGGGGTGGGAGGTTGGGGGAACCAGGTGGTGGGTATTAGAGAGGGCACAGATTGCATGGAACACTGGGTGTGGTGAAAAAACAATGAATACTGTTACACTGAAAAGAAATTAAAAAAAAAAAAAAGAAAGAAAGAAAACAAATTCCTGAAGGAAGCCTCCAACTAGATTCTACTGATCTAATGTTTAATATATTAATAATCAGATCATCTGATTCATAAACTTTGGTAGGTAATCACCATTTACTAGAGCATTGTGAAATATCTATCTTATTGCCAATCAAATATATACTGTTAATATTTCTCTTGTTCTTTATTACCAACCTTAGAGTTTTGCAACATATTAATTACATATCAGGCTAAGTAGTAAAACCATGTATCATAGAACCTAAGAAAAATCACCTTTCATCCTGAAATGTAATAATATACAATCTTAACTGCTCTAAAAGACCACATCGTACAGGTGTTTGTGTCAATTGTTGTATCTCTTCATTGAGAATGGTTTTCACTTTACTGTGTACCTGATTGTATGCACGCTGCTAATGAGTAATTCATTTATATTCATAGTTATAGTACCTGCTTCATCATCCAAAATGAATTTCATATTTCTAGAAGAAGCTTCTCCCACAAAGCTAAAGATGTTTCCCACATAAACTGAGAATGACCATGAGGTGCTTAGCAGTAATCATCATCATCAAACTATACTCAGGGAAACCAAACGTAGAGGTATGGTTGCTTCAACTAAATGAACACACTCATAACTAAGTAAGTGCTTTTTTATAAAATGAATGTTGTCATTAGTTTTTTGGTTTTTTTTTTAAGATTATTTGTTTATTTGACACAGAGAGAGAGAGAGAGAGAGAGAGAGAGTGAGCACAGGCTGAGGGAGCTGCAGACAGGGGGAGAGGGAGAAGCACGCTCCCTGCTAAGCAGGGAGCCCAATGCAGGGCTCAATCCCAGGACCCTGAGATCATGACCTGAGCCGAAGGCAGACACTTAACTGACTGAGCCACCCAGGCGCCCCAATGTTATTATCAGTT
Source organism: Neogale vison (assembly GCF_020171115.1). Classification (NCBI taxonomy): domain Eukaryota; kingdom Metazoa; phylum Chordata; class Mammalia; order Carnivora; family Mustelidae; genus Neogale; species Neogale vison. The sequence continues at coordinate 111,155,687 of NC_058091.1, forward strand.
CTAAGCTTCATTTGTCTTTTTATTTCTTTCTGGGTTTTTTATTTGATTTTTGTTGGTGTTTCCTTAATTAGCCGTTAGAGTCTTAACTGTGTTAATAGTTTCTCAAGGGAATATGAAGGAGAATGCTAAATTTTCTGTACATCCTAGATAATGACTTACCATTTGACTTTGAGCTAAGGTTCATGACAACACAATTCTCTTCTTGGTCAAGATTATGGCTCCATAGGAAAATAGTATTTATTTACTTCTCCAGAGTGCTACAAAATGTAGTTAATGCTTCTAAAAGAGCTTTTGACCTCCTAGCCCTCGTATAATGACCTCTATTTTGGGTTCGGTCATATTTTTAAAATTACTTTCTTGGCAGTATTACAATAAGATGTTAGGTAAGTTAAAATTAAAAGCCTACTCAATTTAATGTTAGACCACATTATATTACACATAAGAAAAAGTTGCCCTGTGACCTTCAACAGGGATTTAACAGAAACCTAAGAACTCCAACATCTTGAAAAAGTACTCTATCTGCTTGGCATTCTATAAAACACTGCTCTCTGTGACCTGAATTTTATCATAATCAAAACAACTGCATTCTAAGGTATTTTTAAATGCAGATGGTATGACTATTAAATAAAATCTGTCATGATTTTTATTCTTTAACTCCAATATTACTGCTTTCCCATAAGAATTAAAGAATAGGAAAGAATTTCTTAACCCCCCCCATCCATAATACGGGCATGTTTATGAAGCTAATGCCTCAACATTTAAAACCATCATTTTAAAATGTTGGTTTCTCTGATTTTATGCCCACCTTAGTTTTTTTTTTATCACAAAGTCAATATCTGCCTCAAATAATTTTCTTTTATATCTAGACTCCTATCTCTATCTTTTTAATGTTTTGCTTTCTTAAACAGTTTTCCCCTTATCTCTTTCTAAATATTATGGAGAACAACTACAAATTAATATTACAAAAAAAACCAGTCAGCTTTAGTTCTAAATATAGATATTTATATAAATGATACAAAAATCAATAGAAAACAATTATGTTGCCTATTTCAACTAGTTCATACCCACTGTTTACTTGTCCCAATCTTCTAGTTATATATGCCCAGGGTTTACATTATGTTCTCTTTCAAATTATGTAGTTATGAAGTACAGAGAATACAGAAGACCATAAGAGAGATATGATGCAGTCAATTCCTGAAGCCAGCAACTATTAATATTTTACCACAATTTACCCATTTGATTTTATTACTCCCTCTAGAAGCAGCCTCCATTTTGTCACAGTTATTATAGACTTTCCATCTATGCTCTCATATACATACATTTCCATATACAATATAGAGCAGAAGTCAGCAAACTATAGTCTGTGTACACAATCCAGACTTGGCCTATTCTATATGGCCCATGGGTCTGATAATTTTTGTATTCTTAAACCACTGAAAAAAAGACATATATATGTCACAGAGACTGTATGAGGCCCACAAAGCCTAAAATATTTATTATTTGGCCTTTATAGATAAGTTTACTAATCTCTCATATGGAGTGTGTTTTTCTGTGGTTTAAAATTTTACATAAATAATATATTAAAGAAGTCTTTTGCACCTTTTTTTTTTAACTCACCATTGTGTGGCTACATAGATATAATACATCCTTTTACATTGCCACATAGTTAAAATATCACTAATGATCCCACAATTTATTGTATAATACCCCTACTAGTAGACATTTATGTTATATCCAATTTGGAGTCATTAAATATAAATCTGAAATAGATGTCCTCATACACATCTCCTCGTCCGTGTGTGCAATATCCCCTCCAGCATATACACCTAGAAGTAGCATTGCATGCTATAAGATATGCCCACCTTCAGCTTTGCCCAATAACCAACTCTTCTTCAATAGTTTTATTGATCACATTCTCACCAACACTACACGACTGTTCTCATTTCCACAAGTCCTTAACAATATCTGGTATTATCATATCTGTTTGTTTTGTCAGTGATATCTCTTTGTTATTTCACACGCATTTTCCTGATGACCAGTGTGCCAGCATCAATTTCCCAACTCTTAACTCCAAATGCACCCTTTTTTGTCCAGTTCTGTGATACTGAAGCTGTTCCCTATAAATAACTGTCCTTTTATGTTAGGTTCTGTCAGTAGAGGTCACTAGAGGGAGTGCAAAGCCATACTGAGAGGAAGGGGCAGCTCTTCCTCAATCCAGGGACCTTCAGCACAGCAGCCAGTGAATTAAATGCAAGAGACCTGGTAACATACACTCACCTCAGGGGCCTGCACAGTCTGACTCCAGACTACCCACGTGCTCTGGGAAGCTTCTCAGCCACCTGGCTCGTTGCTTCTATGGATCTATTCCAGCCCACGTCTTCTTCCCATTGACAGCTTTAGGAGAGAAGACAGAGTATTCTGAGTTCTTTATTCTTTTCTGATTCATTCTCTCTCAGCTTAGAAAAAATTATCGTTTTCTGTGGAAGCAACTGCAGTACACTTAGAGGGTTATTTTTAGCTTTTTTTTTTAGCAGTTTACCACTTTTTATTAGTTAACTTTTTATATTAAAATCTCCCTTTTCAACACTGGTATGATTTGTTTCCTGAGTGGATCCTGACTGGAACGAGTGAGGTTGAACATATTTTTATATGTTCATTAGCCATCCAACATTCTTCTGTGAGTCATAGGTAGGTAGGTAAGTAGGTAGAGAGAAGGAGACACACTCCTACACACACAAAGAGGAAGAGAGAAAGGGAGAGAGAGAGAGACACATGCTTCTTTTCTTGGGAGGGGTAGCTATTCTTTATGTGTTTGGGATATCAATCCTCTGTCACATCTGTGGTTTGCATATATCTTTTTCCAAATCCACAACTTACCTCCAAAACCAATGGTATTTTTTAACATAGAGAAATTGGTTAATATTTTCATTCATGGTTTGTGCATTTTGTTTCTTATTGAAGAAACTCTTCATTATCCTGATGTCATAAATATGGTTTCCTAATTTTCTCATAAGACTTTTAGAATTTTGTTTTTTTTCTGTATGTCTTTAATATGCCTGGAACTTTTGTGTAAAGTACCAGTTGAGAGTACTATTTTAGTGATTTTTGTCTCAGCACCATATCTTGAGATAGCCTGTCTCCACTAATATATAATACAGACTCATCCTTTGACAAGCTATTATAAACATGGGTCTATTCTTAGATTTTTAAATTCTGTTCAACTTGGCCTGTTTATCTAATCTAGTACCAATATCACTGTTTTAATTCTGATGGCTTTATAGGTTGAACTCTGGTAGGATAAATAAACATTCTTCTATCTCCTCTTCCTCTCCTTTAAAATTATCTTCTATCCTTTGCCTTTCACTCCCCCATCCAAATTTAGAGTAACTTTATCAAGTTCCAAGAAGAGTACTTCTGAGACTTATTAAGAACATATTGAACTTACTAATTAATTTGGGAAAAATAGAAACAGTTACAACATTGGGTCTTTCTACACATGGTATTCCTCTCTGTTTATTTAGATTTATTCGGTAAAGATTTAAAAGTTTCTCCAAAATAGAACTGAATGACTTTTGTTATATTTATTCCTAGATATTATGAAAGTAATTAAACAAGGAGGCCATGAGACTGGGGTGGCTCTAATACTTTGGTAGACTACATGATAACCAAAACCTAAGGTAGAGAAAACAAAACTTAAGAACCAATTACAAACAGCCAAATAAGGCTTTCCTAAATAAGGGCAACTGCTTAAGTCACAGCCAATCAAATAATTTCACTGCTTGGCTTCCATATTTTCTCTATAAAATACAAACTCTCCTGTTGTATTGGCTTTCCATATTTTCTCTATAAAATACAAACTCATTCCTGTTGGTTGAGCTCTTCCAATCACTTCTGGTTGAGTGGTGCCTGATTCCACCTGATGTATGCTCAAAAAAATTTCTAAAAAATTTAACATGCTTCAGTTTATCTTTTAAAAATGCCATACAGGTTTGGCGTTCTTTTTGTTTTTGTTTTTGTTTTCGCTATATTGAATATGCTTTAAAAACCACATACTCTAATTAGGCCTTGGTGGACTATAGAAATGTTATTAATTTTTGTGTAATGATTTTTGTATCCAGCAAACTTGTTGATCTCATTTCTTGGTTCTAATAGTTTGTAAATTTCTTGGATTTTCTATGCAGTTAATCACATCATGTGTGACATTTTGCTTTACATTTTGCTTTACATGGAAGAGTGGAACATTCACTACTAAGAAAATATTCATCTTAACATCTCTAAAAAGAAAAGTTTCCTCCAAAAGAAAGGCTTTCTCCAAAAATGAAGTTTAGCAGCATTGAGAACCCTCATGTGAAGCAAGTCCAGAAAAACCTCACTTATATTTTGTTTCTAAAGCCAGGTCAGTCCAAAATTTAACTGATTTATTGACCCTTGTCAGCTTTTAGTTAAGCTGAAAATTTCTGAAGCTTAATTTAATTGTGTTTTAACAGAACAGCAAGCTATTAGGCATGGGCTAGGTGTCCATAAAGATATAGAAAGAGACTTTTCAGCCTCTCTAAATTTATACCTACTGGCGACTGTATAAAATTTCAAATATTCAGACCAAAAAACAAAAACAAAAAACAAAGGAATGGAAAGGATCAATAAGCACATAAAAATCAGCTTCACTATTAATAAAAAATGGAAATTGTAGTATTTTCTTTAGCCACGTAAAATAGTTACAAGTTTTGAAATTGGTGTTCATTTGTTTTTTTAAGGAGTAAGGAGAGTAAAGGGCTTTTTTTTCCCTGCATTACTGTTTTTTTTTTCAATTTATTTATTTTCAGAAAAACATTATTCATTATTTTTTCACCACACCCAGTGCTCCATGCAAGCCGTGCCCTCTATAATACCCACCACCTGGTACCCCAACCTCCCACCCACCCCCCCGCCACTTCAAACCCCTCAGATTGTTTTTCAGACTCCATAGTCTCTCATGGTTCACCTCCCCTTCCAATTTACCCAAATTCCCTTCTCCTCTCTAACGCCCCTTGTCCTCCATGCTATTTGTTATGCTCCACAAATAAGTGAAACCATATGATAATTGACTCTCTCTGCTTGACTTTTTTCACTCAGCATAATCTCTTCCAGTCCCATCCATGTTGCTACAAAAGTTGGGTATTCGTCCTTTCTGATGGAGGCATAATACTCCATAGTGTATATGGACCACATCTTCCTTATCCATTCATCCGTTGAAGGGCATCTTGGTTCTTTCCATAGTTTGGCGACTGTGGCCATTGCTGCTATAAACATTGGGGTACAGATGGCCCTTCTTTTCACGACATCTGTGTCTTTGGGGTAAATACCCAGGAGTGCAATTGCAGGGTCATAGGGACACTCTATTTTTAATTTCTTGAGGAATCTCCACACTGTTCTCCAAAGAGGCTGCACCAACTTGCATTCCCACCAACAGTGTAAGAGAGTTCCCCTTTCTCCACATCCTCTCCAACACATGTTGTTTCCTGTTTTGTTAATTTTGGCCATTCTAACTGGTATAAGGTGATATCTCAATGTGGTTTTAATTTGAACCTCCCTGAGGGCTAATGATGATGAACATTTTTTCATGTGTCTGATAGCCATTTGTATGTCTTGATTGGAGAAGTGTCTGTTCATATCTTTTGCCCATTTTTTGATGTGTTTGCCTGTTTCGTGTGTGTTGAGTTTGAGGAGTTCATTATAGATCCTGGATATCAACCTTTTGTCTGTACTGCCATTTGCAAATATCTTCTCCCATTCCGTGGGTTGCCTCTTTGTTTTGTTGACTGTTTCCTTTGCTGTGCAGAAGCTTTTGATTTTGATGAAGTCCCAAAAGTTTATTTTTGCTTTTGTTTCCTTTGCCTTTGGAGACATATCTTGAAAGAAGTTGCTGTGGCTGATATCAAAGAGATTACTGCCTATGTTCTCCTGTAGGATTCTGATGGATTCCTGTCTCACGTTGAGGTCTTTTATCCATTTTGAGTTTATCTTTGTGTACGGTGCAAGAGAATGGTTGAGTTTCATTCTTCTACATATAGCTGTCCAGTTTTCCCAGCACCATTTATTGAAGAGACTGTCTTTTTTCCACTGTATATTTTTTCCTGTTTTGTCGAAGATTAATTGACCATAGAGTTGAGGGTCCATATCTGGGCTCTCTACTCTGTTCCACTGGACTATGTGTCTGTTTTTATGCCAGTACCATGCTGTCTTGGTGATCACAGCTTTGTAATAAAGCTTGAAATCAGGTAACATGATGCCGCCAGCTTTATTTTTGTTTTTCAACATTTCCTTAGCGATTCGGGGTCTCTTCTGATTCCATACAAATTTTAGGATTATTTGCTCCGGCTCTTTGAAGAATGCCGGTGGAATTTTGATCGGAATGGCAGTGAAAGTATAGATTGCTCTAGGCAGTATGGACATTTTAACAATGTTTATTCTTCCGATCCAAGAGCATGGAATGGTCTTCCATCTATTTGTGTCTTCTTCAATTTCTTTCATGAGTGTTCAAGATTAGAGCTGAGATCAATGAGGTAGAAACCAGAGATACAGTAGAATGTATCAATGAAACTAGAAGCTGGTTTTTTGAAAGAATCAATAAGATTGATAAGCCACTGGCCACACTAATCCAAAAGAAAAGAGAGAAAGCCCAAATTCATAAAATTATGAATGAAAAGGGAGAGATCACAACTAACACCAAGGAAGTAGAAACAATCATCAGAAGTTATTATCAACAGTTATATGCCAATAAGCTTAGCAACCTAGATGAAATGGATGCATTCCTGGAAAAATATAAACTACCAACATTGAACCAGGAAGAAATCAACAACCTCAATAGACCGATATCTAATAACGAGATTGAAGCAGTGATCAAAAACCTCCCAAAAAACAAGAGCCCAGGACCTGACGGATTCCCTGGAGAATTCTACCAAACCTTCAAAGAAGAAATAACACCTATTCTCCTGAAGCTGTTTCAAAAAATTGAAGCAGAAGGAAAACTTCCAGACTCTTTCTATGAAGCCAGCATTACCCTGATCCCCAAACCAGGCAAGGACCCTACCAAAAGGAGAATTTTAGACCAATATCACTGATGAATATGGATGCTAAGATTCTCAACAAGATCCTAGCCAACAGGATCCAACAGTACATCAAAAAGATTATCCACCATGATCAGGTGGGATTCATCCCTGGACTACAAGGATGGTTCAACATTCGCAAATCAATCAATGTGATACAACAAATTAATATGAGAAGAGAGAAGAACCACATGGTCCTCTCAATTGATGCAGAAAAAGCATTTGACAAAATCCAGCATCCATTCCTGATTAAAACGCTTCAAAGTATAGGGATAGAGGGAACATTCCTGAACCTCATCAAATCTATCTATGAAAGACCCACAGTAAATATCATCCTCAATGGGAAAAAGCTTGCAGCCTTCCCATTGAGATCAGGAACAAGACAAGGATGCCCACTTTCACCACTCTTGTTCCACATAGTATTAGAAGTCCTAGCAACAGCAATCAGACAACAGAGAGAAATAAAAGGTATCCAAATTGGTAATGAAGAAGTCAAACTCTCTCTCTTCGCAGATGACATGATTCTTTATATGGAAAACCCAAAAGACTCCACCCCCAAACTACTAGAACTCATACAGCAATTCAGCAACGTGGCAGGATACAAAGTCAATGTGCAGAAATCAGTGGCTTTCTTATACACTAACAATGAAAATACAGAAAGGGAAATTAGAGAATCAATTCCATTTACTATAGCACCAAGAACCATAAGATACCTGGGAATAAACCTAACCAAAGAGGTAAAGGGCATTTTTATATTGTTTGGGTTTGGAGGAAAAGGAACTGTCACAGATTTCCCATGGGTGGTGTCAGTTGGTAAGCAAGTGGGCAATATTTACCAGAAGTCTTTAAATTATAAATGTCATTTGATTCAAGAATTTCCTCTCTATATCTTTATTTTAAAGAAAGAGCCATATCTATGGCAAACATGGAAATGAAAGGATGTTGGTTGTGGTACTATATTTATAATGACAAAACAGTACATCTAATACATCTAATAAGAAGGAATTTGTTAAATTATGATACATTCATATGACAAAATAGTATCTAACCATTTAAAATAATATCATAAAAGACTATTTTATGGACTAGAAATTATTTTCCTAAAAAGTTGCTAAAGTTTAAAAAATCATTTTTTAGCATAATTTGATTTGAATCAGCCATATGTACATAAGAATAATAGTTTTCATTTGCCACATGCCAGGCATATACATGTATAAATTTATTTAATTTTCACCAACAATCCTATGAAAAATGCTATTATTATCATCAATATAGAGATGGAAAAGCCAAAACACAAAGAGATTAGTAATTTGCTCACGATTGGGCAGTAAATGGCAAAGCTGGGCACACACACACAATTTATACCAGAAAAAATAACACAGATCTCTATGTAGTGGGAGTATGGGTCACTTATGTTTTCATATTTTACATGTTTTATATTCTTTAAATTTCCCAAAATGAGCACTTGTTACTAAACCCAATAAATTATATAACTATAAAGATGAATATTAATATCTATTGTGAGAGCTGAAGAAAGAATGCCTACTTAATCACATGCAATATGAAGTCATACTAATCCTCTTCATATATGTTTTTTTGTGCCAAGTTCTGGAAACTGAGCCTAGCCTCTGTGTTGATTTATATTTGGCTGTGCATATAGTTTCTATGAAAACAAACAAAAAAAAATAGTAAACAATTTAAATGCAGTAGCTTTAGTCCTACTGTCAGTTACATTTAATGTTGGAAGGGGGAGGGAATGTCTGAGCCCTCACACCCTGAAAATAACTGATGTCAGGCCACAGCTCTTCCTGTGTTCTCATTACCCTTAGCCAGAAAGCAATAGGTTCTGTAAGGAAAAATATTGCCCCATTAAACAAAGTGTCATCATTGAAGAGCAATCATTCTTTTTTATTTTTCCTGTGAGGTTATCTTAATAACTCACTCATAACAGTTATCTCCCAGGAAACATCTAGTTCATAGAGTAAGACTGTTAGACAATATGAATCTGGTCCAAATAGCACAGGATGAATGTTTCCAATCATGAAGGATATGTATTTATTAAACATCTGTATGAGACAAAGACCATTGTAAGCTACTTCCTCTCTTTGGTGGAAAACTAATTTAGTCTTCCTTTCTTGGAGCTTTTCATTCCTCCATATGCACATTAGAAGCTATCTTTGATCACAAAAAAAAGAAACAAAGTAAAACCTAATTGGTAAACCCAAATTTGATTTTCAAGACTGAATATTTGCAAGAAATAATGAGTGATTGGCATTTTAGACAATCGTTATTTTAGTATCGCTGGACTATATATAATTCTTTATGAGGTGAGGCAATCAATTTTATTGCCTTTCCTCCAACATGGGATTGGCAGGAGAATTTCCAAAGAGAATTACAGTGAAATCTTGGAAAAATATAGCTTCTTGTTATTATGGGGACTCCGCACTCATACACATGCATAGAAATTTATGGGATGGAGCACTAACTCAAGTGACATAGGGCCAAGGCTATATATAGTCTTGTTGTTACATTTATTTCTTTCTGCTTAATTACCATTTGTTTATAATACAGACTATTTGTTTATAATACAAATGGTATAATACATACCATTTGTTTATAATACATATAATACAGACAGAATTGTCATTGAGGTCAAACACTAATTTTTATCATCCTTATAGAGCAAAAAGAAAATGCTATTAGAAACATTTATCAAGGGCGCCTGGGTGGCTCAGTGGGTTAAGCTGCTGCCTTCGGCTCAGGTCATGATCTCAGGGTCCTGGGATCGAGTCCCACATCAGGCTCTCTGCTCGGCGCGGAGCCTGCTTCCTCCTCTCTCTCTCTGCCTGCCTCTCTGCCTGCTTGTGATCTCTCTCTGTCAAATAAATAAATAAAATCTTTAAAAAAAAAAAAAGAAACATTTATCAAAAGTTGGTACTTCACAAACCCTGAGCATGGGGCTCAGGGCACAAACTTGAAATAATTCATATTGGAGACCAGCACTTCTAAACTTACTGTATTTTATTTTTTCAGTCCAGTTCTAGTTTTTCACTGATGAACACTTTTCAAGAAAGGAATGAAGGCTATACAAAGGAAAATAAATATCCAATTGTTTATCAATCACCTGATTTAGGGTGGTTATTTATATTTTCCAAAGTAGGGTTTCATTCCACTTTCTTGCAGATGTTAGGACTAAGATTTGCTTTAGTTATCACAGTATATTAGTCATCTATTGTTGTGTGACTAATCACCCCAAAATACAGTGACTTAAAACAACAAAATGTATTATCTCACAGTTTCCGTAGGTCAGGAAAGCAGATGTACTTTAGCTGTGGCTCCTTCTTCAGGGTCTCTTATAGGCTGCAATCAGGGTGTTGGCTGGCTGAGGTCAATGTCCACCTAGGGAAAAATCCACTTCCAAGCTCGTTTTTGAGATTGATAACAGGAATTAACTCCTGTGAGTTGCTGGACTGTGAACCTTCCTTGCTACCTGTTGGCCAGTGGCCATTCTTGGTTTCTTTCCATATGAGTCTCTTCCACATGGTAGCTTACGTCACCATAATGAGAAAGCCAAGAATGTGAGAGAGAATCTTCTAGGAAGAGAAGTACCCTACCAAGGTGAGTGTCAGAGTCTTTGCTAACTTAATCATGGAAGTGACATTCCATCACATTTGATGTACTCTCTTAGAAACAAGTTCCTAGGTCTAGCACATACTCAAGAAGAGGGGATTACAGGGGTGCCTGGGTGGCTCAGTTGGTTAAGCAACCGACTCTTGGTTTTGGTTCAGGCCCTGGTCATGTGAATTGTGAGATCAAGCCTTACATCAGTCTTGAATATTCTCTCCCTCTGCCCCTTCCTCCACTCAAGCTCTCTCTCTCTCAAATAAATAAGTATTTTTTAAAAAAAGAAGAAGAAGGGATTACACAAAGGCATGAATACTATCTTAGAAGTCAGACCACCATGTACAATTATAAACTGGAAATTAAAACATGCTCAGGGGGCACCTGGATGGCTCAGTCAGTTGGCCTTCTACCTTCGGCTCAGGTCATGATACAAGGTTCTGGAATAGAACCTCACATCAGGCTCCCTCTCAGCCAGATGTCTACTTCTCCCTCTCCCTCTGCTCCTCCTCCTGCTGTTTTCTCTCTCTCTCTCTGTTGCAAAAAAATAAAATATTTTTTTAAAAAAGCATGCTCAGATTAAGAAGTAATATAAACCAAATCCTTATTTCTTTTAAGTCTATTTTTAAAGTAATTTTCATCAAAATTATATAATGATTTCAAGTTATTAAACACACACACACACAGTGAGAAGAGAGGGGAGAGAGAGACAAAGAGATTAACTTGGAATTTAGAGTTCTAAGAGAAGAATAAAGCCTAGCATGTCTTGAAAATATTTTTTAAGTGATGCTTAGGACAGAGATAAAAGCCACCTGATTTTCATAACTGCTTCTCTCTGCCCAGTTAGGCAGTTTCACCAACTGGCTCAGGGGGCATCCTCACCCTGGGATTGATCTCCATGGTTGCTGCATCATTACTGCTTTGCCGATCCTAGACTTTACATTCCCGAGGACAGGAGCTAGCTCCATGAAAAGGCTGAGGTGAGAGTGAGTATGTGGGTCAGTGTCTCTTTGCAGCCAGGCCTGGAGGGCTTTTACCTTTTCTCCCAGTGGGAGGAACATGCTCCTTGTCTCTTCTTTTTTCAGTCTATTGCTCAAAGTTGAATCCGATAACCTTTCTTTTATAGATATGGATCCCAACATTCCCCATTAAGAGTGTGGGGTTGGGGGCACCTGAGTGGCTCAGTCGTTAAGCGTGTGCCTTCAGCTCAGGTTTGATCCCAGGGTCCTGGAATCAAGTCCCGCGTGGGGCTGCCTGCTTTGTGGGAAGCCTGCTTCTCCCTCTCCCACTCTCCCTGCTTGTGTTCTGTCTCTCGCTGTGTCTCTCTCTCAAATAAATAAATAAAATAAAGTAAAATAAAATAAAAGAGTGTGGATTTGGCTTGGTTTGGTTTGATTTTGGAAATCTAAAACACATTAAAATGTTATGTTTTTTTTTTCTGATTACTGTGCCTGCTTTGAATTAAAGAAAAGAATCCATTTAAGGCCTTAAATCACTTTTTTTGTTCTGGTATCTGTGGGCCCTCACCTGTAGCAAGGGCCACTCAATAGGCCAGGACATAAGAAAATAAATGGGGTCAGAGAATTCTTTAGTTATTAGTTCAGAATATTAATCTAATAGATAAGACTGGGTTTGAGATGTAAGACTATTTTTAAACTCCCCAGATAATTCTGACTCACATTCATGTTTGAGAAGACCTGATTTTCAAAAGCATCTATTTTATGGCTAGTGTAGTGAGTAGCCCTTTGGGTTTAAATCAGTGCCACTAGTGAGTAACGCTGGGCAAGTTATTACTTTAAATCTTAATTTTCTCATCTATAAAATGAGAATATTTTATGTAATTTATATGTTTATTATTGGAGTGGATAAAATAATACATATGAAGCTCTTACCTCAGTCCATGGAATATTTTGAACACAAAACAAAGATGGAGCTGTGTTAATCATTGTAAACGTATATTGCAATATAACATACATTAAATATTTGCCATTTATGATTCTATTTAAGGTACATAACCTATCCCTGACAATCTCCTAGGATTATTTTGAGGATATCTGTTATAGTACTACTGAAATCATTTAAGTACAGGTGACCTTTAAACGATGCAGGGATAAGGAGTACCAACCCCCCTGCACAGATGAAAACCTGCATCTAAGTTTGGACGCTCTAAAACTGTAACTGCTAATAGTCCACTGTGAACTAGAAGCCTTGCTGATAACATAAATGGTAATTAATACTATTTTGTATGTTCTATGCATTATATACTCTATTCTTACCATAAGGTAAGCTAGAGAAAAGAAAAGAAAAGAAAATGTTATTAAGAAAACCATAAAGAAAATATATTTACAGTACCACACTGTATTTATTGAGAAAATATTGGTGAGAAATAGCCCCAAGAATCACTGTGAACATATTCAAGGAGCAGCACAGAGGCAAGGAAGGCTACAGCACTGCCAAGCAAAAGCAAAAGATGGTGAAATTAGGGCCAGAGGGTGAGCAGGGGCCCGGAATCTCATGTTCTGTGTCCTTTGGGTCTCACTTCTTTCACTTAGCATAATGTTTTCAAAGTACATCCATGCTGTAACATCAATCAGAGTTCTGATTTACATTTTTAAAAAACCCATTCTGGTTCTTATAGTATAAACTCATAGTAAGGGTACAAAAGTGGAAACAGAGAACAGAGACAAAGAGAATGCTGAACCCTGGTCAGAGATGACAGAGGTTTCGTTCTGGATGACAGCAGGGGAAATGCAGAGAGGGGACTAGATTCATGATCAGTCTGTTCACCTAGCCAGGCTGTTAGCAAAATGGTGATTGACTTTCAGTGATTTTCCACTTGTGCTGCTGTCCCAGGATCCAGTCCCCAAATCTCACATATCTTCAGGCATCTGATAGAGCCCAGGAAGTATAGTGAGAATTTTAAAATGTTATCAGTGAGAGCGTTTACCTTGGAAAAATTGTGGAAGCTCCCAAGATGACTGACAATATTCATTTGGATATTTAATTCGGGTTTTGCTTAAAACATCAGTCTCATTTCTTTATTTAGACAGACTTTACAGCATGAACCCTTCTCTGCTCACCTCCCAATGAGTATTTCTTACCTAGGTTGTAAATAAGACATGGCATGGTCCTTGCCTTCTAATCTAGTTTGGGGTAGAAACAATGAAAAAATAATTTTAAGATAAATTTAAAATTAATCTGGAACATTGGATTATAAATCAGCAGATTTTCTATAAAATGTTAAAATACTAGTGTGTTACAATCAGTTGTTAATATCATTTACAGCTATCTCCATTGTGACATACCGTATTTTCCAAAGATGTCTGTAACAATACCTTTTATCCTACATCCTGTTCTAGAATGCTGCCACACTCTAACAAGAAGTAGCATTTATATTCCTTCCCCTTAAACCTGGGTAAGTTTTTGAGACTGCTTTAACCAGCGGAGTAGGGAAGATTGATATTAAGTGGCTTTGGAGGCAAGGTCATGAAAGTGTCATTTACTTTTGCCTTGTTTTCTTGGGATGTTTGCTTTTGGAAACCAGTTATCACCTGTGCAAAAACCCAGGCAGCTGACCAGGAGCCTCACGTGGAAAGGAACTGACACTTCTGTCTCCCAGCTCTGGCTAAGCTTATAGCCACCAGCCAGCGCTAATGTGCCAGCCGTGCGATTAAGTCATTTTGGAAGCAGACTCTTCAGGTCCCCCACCGAACCACCCCTACTGACACCAAATAGATCCGTTCCACAAAGCCGTGCCCAAATCACAGATATGTGAGCAAAATTAATATTACTTTGTTAAGCCACTAAATTTTGGCTGGTTTGTTTCTCAGTAATAGATAAATGAAATGCCTTAAAATACCAAACTTCACTTTCACTTGTATTGCTCTTAAATAGGAACAAAAAGGATAGAGTTATGTTAAAACTCTGGAAAATGAATATGCCCCACAATCCGTTTTAATTAAGCCCAATTGCATACAGTAACCGTTACCAGTGTGTCATTTATAACTACTCAATACATTTTAAAATTATTTTATAAATACTATGCAACAAAATGAACTTGCAGACCCCAAAATATGTCTCTATAGTTCTGTCAAGATCTGTGTATACACAGAGGGAGTAGGTCTTGAATGTTTACACCATCCATCTTGCTGCATAAAGGGAATAGATTTTTCAAGCAGCAAGTTTAGAGAAGGGGAAAATGAATGAGAGTCAGGGTACTCAGGGAAGCAATGCTCAAGGATGTAGAACTTGGGCTGCATGTTGAAGGAGGGGTTTCATTGGAACAGCCAAGGTGAAACATACCAAGTAAGGGAAATACTATGCATAGGTTACAGGCTCAGGGTCTTTTCTGAACCAACTAGCCTAGAAGAGAGGAGAAACCTTAAGAAGAAGCAAATGAAAAGAAAGAAAAGACCAGATTGCTTACAAAGCTAAAATGTAAAATCCTTTAGCCCTGGTTTTAAATCTGGATGGCAGTTTTAGTAATTGCTGTCAATTTGCCTGTTGTATTTATATGCATTAATTAGGAGTCCAAATAAATCTCCTTTTCATAGATTTTCTTTCTTTGCCTCTGAGATGTACAACAGCACACTTTTTATTAAAAAGAAGTTAACTATTTTTTCTCAAACATCTCAAAATTTAAAAAGCACATATTAGTTATGTTTACATCTCTAAAGTAAATTCAATATTTCTATAACAGAAAGACTCTATTGGTTTAAATTGAGTTCTCAGTCTTTTGAGTCTTTCCTATTAATTCTAATAGCTTGAGTAAAAGGTACTAACAACCACATGCATCAGCTCATAGGTAGTTTCAAAATTGTGTGAGGATAACCCCAAGTTTTCACTATAGTCAACCAACCTCCATCCCCCATCTCAATTCAGGATCCTATTCCAAGTATCAAGTTAGACCTTCTCATGCTTTGGCATTTACACAGTCATTCATTTATGCACTAATTAATATGTTCTAAGCCCTCTTCTAGTCACTAACATTTGTGACCAAGTCTCTGAAACAATAATTTGTAAGTTCCTGGGAACAGATATCAATTTTCAAGGTCTTTGAGGTAACCTGATAAATAGTTCTCCTCTTACTGTTCACATTCTGAACCCAATAAGATCAATATGTTTCAGGTCAAAATATTACCCAGATGAATCTCAACTGAAAGATGTAGTTTATGTTTGTGGACAAGTGACTTTCCCAATACTGACATCAAGAAATCAACAGATGTACTTTGTATGGGACCAGAGAAGTTTTCTTTGATACATAGTGTATCACATCCCCAGTCTGGCAGAGCCTTTTTGGAGGAACAGTGTACTGTGTACTGAGTGTACTCCTAGCTCCTAAAAGCAAAGGAACAGAAGGAGTACAGCTACACATGCCCAGTTTCTCCCTCCAGACTCTTGAACAGAGTGACAATGTTAAGAGGTCTGAAACCTAATTGCTAGAGAACTTCTTGCACATAGCACAGGAGTAGGCAAGTTATGGCTAATGGGACCAAATTTGGTCCATCACATGGTTTTGTATCTATAGCCTGTAAGCTAAAATCATTTTTATATTTTTAATTGTTAAAAAAATCAAAAAAGAATAATAATTTGTGATACACAAACATCATATGAAGTTTAAGTTTCAGTGTCCATAAATACAATTTTATTGGAACATAGCCAAACTCATTTGTTTACCTTTTGTCTATGGCTGCTGTCACACTCCAGGGACAGAGCTGAGTCATTGTGACAGGGACCGTCTGGCATGTAAGACCTAAAATATTTTGTTCTTTGGCTTTTTGTAGAAAAAGTTTGTTGACACCTGACAAAACAAAAAACAACAAAAAAGGAAAAACCTGGGCTGGGGAAGAAGAATCTCCTTGGGATTTATACTAGTGATGGAATCTTCTACATTTCTGTCTTTGATGTGGGAGCAACATCCCTTCAGCCACCCTGCTCAAAACCTGGCAGGCACTTGATGACGATCTTTAAGCTCCTTACCCAATGAATTATCATTTGTTTTCTGTTTTTCTTTTAAAATGTCTTCTAAATTTTCTTTCTATTTTTCCTGTTATTGCCGCAGCATCACCATTTCACACCAGGATCCCTGCAAAACTTTTCCAATTAGATATCTTAATTCCACTATCTCCACAGTCTTCTAGAATTGAAAATAACTTTAGAAAGTTTCTTTTCAGTCCTCTCATTACCAAAATGAGGACACTTGTTACTCTGTGAGGCAAAATGACTTTCTTAAATTTGCAAATCTAATTTGTGACAGGCTGGGATTGGACCCAAGATCTTCCAAACAATAGCTCAGTGGTCCTTCTACCCTGGCATGATCTCTCCTCACACTGCCCTTCACATGAAATTTTCAAAGACTCTTATTGATCAAATCAAGTTTATAATCTAGACCAGAAGTCAGAAAACTATAATACATGGCCAAATTTTGCTTTCAATCTGCTTTTTGTAGATCAGGTCTTATCAGGACACAGCCAGGATCCTTTATTTATAGTCTATGGCTACTCTTATACCACTGCCTATGTAAGAGTTAAATAGTTACACCAAAGATGATCTGCCACACAAAGCCCCAAATATTGACTATCTAGCCCTTCACAGAAAAAAAGTTTGCAAAACCCTGATCTAGATTCATTCAAAGTATTCTACCTTTTTCCTCATCCCCTTCTCTGGCACTGATGACTAGTTGTTCCCTTTATCCATTCTTGCCTTCTGTAGTAATAAAACCTCTAATTATTTTTTCAGCTAAACACATGACAGTCTGAAATGAAGACTACATTTCTTGGCTTTCCTTGCATCTTGGTGTAGCCAATGGAATCCATAAGAATTCCATGAACTTGTGTATACAACTTCAAGGAAGTATCCTTACAGGAAAGTAGTATGTTAAAAGAAGGAATATGCCCTTCTCTTCCCTGTGCCTCCTCCTTTCTAGATAGAATGATGCCAAGATAACTGGAAAAGCTAACATGTGATGTAAGATGTTTTGGGACATGAGTTACATGTAGTCAACCAATGAAATGGAACAATACTGGGTTCCTGACATCAAAGTGTTTCTATTATCCTCAGACCACATACCTCAGGGTTTTTACATGAGTAAGAAACAATTTTATGTTAAACAAGATCCTCCATTAATTGGGATTTGTCTGTCACTTACAATTCATCGCAAGTGGTATGCTTCCTAGTAGGAAACTTCTTTTGGGAGAAACTAGTTTCTTTATAACTTGCTGAACTGGCTATGATTATTTCCACACCTTCATTCTTCTGCTCATGCTGCTAGCTCAAGCTGGACCACCCACTTTCTCCTCCTCCATTTGACCACCTTTTATAAAGTATTCAAAGCGATTAATGTTCAGTCCATATCCTGAAGCATGTTTCTTTTTTTCACTACCTAAAATTAAGTGCACTATATTAAAAAAAAAAAAAAAACTTAGATTGCCTATTGTATTACATTCTTTGAGTCATGTGTTTTTGAACCTTTATGTTCAAAGAGAGTGTAGATGTTTAAAAGACTGGGATCATTGATTTTTTATTTTATTTTATTTTTATTTTTATTTCCAGGTTCCTCATACTAAACACAACCACAAAATGCCTGATGGATATATGTGAATAAATTTGGGCAAAAGCGAGCCACACTTACTTATGAGATCATAGATTCTCATTTTTAAAACACAATGTCTTCCAGTGCCTGAATCATAATGTATAAACTGAGCCAAAGAAGATCTATCCTAGAATAGGTCAAACAAAAGTTCATATGATGGACATTTAGGCAAAGAGTTATGTGCTGCCTAGGAAAACCCTGATGAGACATTGCACATTACTTTTATGTATGATAAATTGGACAAATGTGCCATGCTCTCACCGAAGTAAGTGGGTCTAATTCTACTTTGAGATTTTTCCTCTATTATTTATGAGATGCTCTGAGACTCTGGAACTTACACAACCATACCCTCTGCCTAAGTCCTACCACCTTAGACAGATATATTTAAACTAAGAAAGGAAAAGTTTATCAGATAAAGTTTATACTTGTTCCAATTCATGAAAAAAACAGAATACTGGCTTATCAGGACTCAAATGTCAGAACTCAAATGTTTCCTGAACCAACATCCAGCCAGGTTGCTCTCTGTGGAACTGCAGGCATGGACTAAATCTTTATCTACAGAGTGTGGGGCAATTTATGTAAACCCAGCCTGCGGTTTTTTAATGGTGATGTGTAGTCTGTCTGTTCACATTAACTTACAGAAGAGCGCTTAGAACATTCTTACAAATGAACTGATGCCAGTGGCAGCCGAAGGTCTACCTACAGATAAGTATTAGGAGCAGCTGAAGGGAAAACTGAATGAGAACCAGATGAGAACAGATTTTTGGAGCCCATGAAGGTTGCAGGCTCCCAATTCTTTGCACTTACTGTTTGAGGTAGCTCTATGACCAGCTGCCCCTGGGGAGGCAGACAGTTGCCTGTCAGCAGAGGGAAGTGAGATTACACGGAAGAGGCAGAAAACTGTCAGATGGCTTGGGAACAGAGTGGCTCTCAAATCTTCTGTTTGTTTTAGTTAAACTCTTCCTGTCCATATCTCCAAAGCCTGATTCTTCTAATTTCACTGAACATTATGTTTTAATTTCTTTGTCAGTTGTTGTTACTTTTTTGAAGTACTTGTCTAAAAATCTTCTTTTTCTTAGAGATAAGATGCCATTAAGTTATAACTTTTTGCATAGCGTCCATCAGCCTCCGTTTGAGACAGAATTCTTACTCCTTCCCCCGGCTCCATGCCGTCAGTCCCGCCCTGCCTGCTTTAGGGAAGCCACAGACTTTAGAAGCCTCATTCTTAGACCTCAATCCCAAAGGTAACTATGAAAATAGGGACAGAAGCCACTGACTTTCATTTTAACATAACTGTTCTTCTTAGATGTCTTAGGTCACCTGTGCGCTTCTGCCCCACGTACTCTTAGATACTCTACTACAGTCTGCTTTCAGTTAGTTCTCCTCCCTGTCTTCTTCAGAACCCACTTCAGTCAGGGAAATTTATCTTATTCACTATAAACACTCTTCTCTCCTTCATGAGCCCTCCCTTACCTGATTTTGTTGGAAAATACAATTAAAAACAAAATCTTGCAACATAGAAATGCTCTCCACAAAGGTAGTAAAGAAAGAGAACTTTGACTATTGAATAAACCTTAAACTAGAATGTGGTGACGTGCATTGAACGGTCTGCTTGGGGATTGCAAAGACAGAAGGAAATCTCGCCCTTTTATGTAGCTGAGCAGATACAATCCATTCCACGTGTATTTTCAAGATAAATAAACTAGTCCTTAAGTAAGAGGTCTTGACAGCAACATTTGTCCCACCCAGTTCCTCTTAACTTTACCTGGTAACTGGAATGACCATCTGTGTTAACTAACTGGCTTTATCTGGAGGAAAACAAACTTGTCATATTTTTATGACAGGAAGCAGTTTTGCAACTTGGAACAAGGCACCCACGAAAGTTAGGCTTCTACCTCCCACAGCAGCTGGGAGATAGGGGTGCTTTCTCCCTTGATGTTTACATGTCAAAGAATGGACTCCAGGTCCTTGAGAAAGACATCCATAGGTCATAAGGATGACACATGGCCTATGTGGTCTCCAAAAGGATTTATAAAATTTTAAAGAGAGGAGAACATACAGTTATGAGTTTTCTTAAGTAAATGTTCTAAAGAAAGGAATGGGAGTAAAGTTCTTCCCTTATTCTCCACAGGGAGAATGGGGCCTCTTATTTTTAATTTGTCTTTGTCCTTACAATTATACTTTTTGCTTCAATCTCCTGTTCCACCTATTGTAATCATGCATAATGAGGAGGAGAGGTTTAGATACCACTTATAGAAAAACCTCAAAAAAGGAGGTTGTGGAGAGAAATCAAGGAGAGAAGGAGTACAGACCTTGCTGTGAGGTCGGAGAAAAATATGATTCTTGAATGTAGTTCAGAAACACTCATTGGTTATCATTCAGAGTTGATAGTTTGGTGGGATTCCTGAAACCCACCCCAGACATTCACATTCAGCAACTTTTAGAAACTTAAGTTTAGGTCCAGAACATATAATTAAAAAGAAACTTTTCCAAATGATTTTGATCTACAGCCAGGTTAAGGTACCACTGACTCGAGGCCTGACAATGTGAGTTATTGCTCTCATTTTCTAGTCAGTCCCAGAGAGTTTGTCCTAAGATCTTGGAGAAGAAGAGAGAGAAATAAATGAAATACATACTACAAATAGTTTACTAACAAATAGATGAATAACAAAAGGCCATTCCACTCAAAAGTTTTTTTAAAAAAATGGAATTAGAAACTCTTGTCCTGCTGTAAAAAAGAGAGCTACCTTTTTTTTTTTTTTTTTTTTTTTAGATTCCACCTGTGATATCATACAGTATTTGTAGAAGCAGGGAGTGGAATGGCGGTTACCAGGGAATTGGGGGGTGACGGAATTTGGGAGATGTTCAAAAGATACAAACTGGTAGTTAGAAGATGAATAAGTTCCAGGGATCTGAGGCACAGCACTGTGATTATTGTTAACAGTAGTGTGTTATATACTTCAAAGTTGCTAAGAAACTGGATCTTAAATGTTCTCACCACAGAAAAGAAGTGAAAATTGCAGGACTTGATGGAGGTTTTCTCTAACTGCTATGGTTGCAATCATATTGCAATATACAAACGCATTAAATCAACACATTATAACCTTAAATATACACAGTTATTTGTCAGCTATAACTCAATAATAATAATACATTAAGAAGAAGAAGAAAAGGAAAAAGAAAAAGAAAAGAAAGAGAGATGCTGCACATGGTGCCTACTTTCCTCCTACCTATGTTATGGGGTTTGAGAGCTGGACACCAGGCAAGGCCCTAGAGCTTCAGGGAAGGCGAACAGAGATAAGAACCATGGGAGTCTGTAAGAGTCACAGGGAGAGATGGGAAAGATTTGAGCGGGAAGGGGACATCCAGGGATGTCTAGGCAAAGACTCAAGTTAGCCCACCGTTATCTTTATCCTTATCCTCTTAGGTTTTAGATGAAAAGCCACAGACGAACGCACCATTTCTGCTGACAGATGACTGACAGCAATAATTAAGAGCAAAGCTTGCTTGGTGGCTGGACTTTCTGAATAACGTTTGGACCCTTGGGGATGATAAAATATGAATTTCTCAGCACCTGCCGATAAACTGGAAAGTCTACAAAAGACGTTTTCAAGATTTCCTGGTAGGGACGAAGTACTGTTCAGCAGCAGTGTTCTGTCTAAAGAACAGATGGTCTAAAAGTAGTGTCTTGAGCACAATGGGGATGGGTGGAGAGAGGGGAGGGCAAGATAAAAGTGCATGGGGATATTTTTATAAAGCAATATGATTGAATAAACAGAAAAGGGGGAAATCAAAGAGATGGGATGCCTAGTCTAATAAAAGGATTTAAGATGCAAGATGGCCTGGGATCAGAGATAAAATTAAACGTAAATGCTTTTGGAGGATACAGCAGGTAATAAGAATCTTCTATAACCCTATACACTAAGTAGAAATAGATCCAAAACTGCAAAATTGCACTAAATACCAGCTTAAATCACTTCAGTAATGAAAATAAGAGAAACGGTAGTGACTCCTGTTCCCAAGTGAAATTCAGCCTGCCCTGAGAATTACGAGGGTATTCCGTTTCCCAAATGATGACATCACATCAAGCAAACCGACCACTGAACGTTTGCATGTGAACAACGTCCTAAGAAACCGGTCACTTATGGAGTGCCTATTCTGTGCCAGGAAGAATGCTAAGTACCCCCACACATTTTCTCAGAAATTGTAGTCCCAAGAATTAGGTATTGCTCACATTTTATGTACATCTGAGTTTCTGAGAAATAAATTGCCCAAATTCACATAGGGAATGGTGGAAACAATTGAAACTGGGGACTGCTGGACACAAAGCCCTTCACATTTTCACTCTGGTTTCCAGTATAGATTCTGGATTGCTCCCCATAGGCTTCTGTCTATAATTCATCTCAAAAGGGTCTTGAGACAGAGGAGCTCTCTGGTTAGTCTTTTTATGATTCAACATGCAATCACTGGATGACTTTAATCACCCAATTATCTGCGAAAGGGCAATCTCTCATTCTAATTTCCAAATCAGCAGTCTCCAAGCTTCTTCCATAATGTTTTCCTAGCAGTACAAAGTTTTTGATCATATGGTACCAATATATGCATATTTATTTATAATTTTTACTAATATATTAACATGTTGTATGCATAACACTTATTCAAAGACAGAAAAATTGTAAGTGGAAGTTAATAAACATTTCTGATATATTTTCAGTACTTTTAAGCTTTATTTATCAACATTGTCCAAACATATTGAGTGCAATGTGATTGAATTCTCTGCCTGATTTTTGAAAATCTTAGTTTAATATTTTCTTATACATTAATTAGATCCTAGGTCAGTTTCTAAGTTAATTTTATTTTAAAATTTATGGGAGTCATTTTCATTTGACTATAGCAGTCATTAAAAGCAAATCCTTGACTAGTAAATATGCATTTTTCCTGATTTCAATCAACTGTCTTTTAAAACTCTTTGGACAGTGTTACTTGTTTATGTTTTTAACAATTGAGTCCAAATAACTGATAAAATATGAAACATTTTAAAAGCATCTAGAGAATTCTGTTTCAAGTTTCTTAAACATGGTGTGTGTATGTATGTGTGTGTGTAGGTACCTGCACACACACACATATGTGACTGTGTATATGTATATATAAATATAAAAAGCCCTCTATCACTGGCTCACTTATTGTTGAAATGATAAAAAGATTTCCAAATATCCATTTTCAATAAATTCTTTCCATAATACAAAAAACAGTCATTTTCTCACTCACTGTTAATATAAATTTTTTGTGGATAATTGTGAATGTATTTGGTGGGCCCTGTCAGATCTGAGCAGGTATCATTGCCTTGAAGATGGAATATTGCTGACATAGAGCACCTGGGAGAAGGGACAGCTGTAACAATTTTTTTTTTGTGGTTCACATGTGCTTATAATATTGATATACATTTTAAATGACAATTCCCATATTAGCATTTAAGGCCATTTCCCATTTCCTGAAGTATATTTCATTAAGACTGAATAATGAATTCTGTGATTCCACTTATCCAATAATGTCCCTGTGGGGCACGGCCGTGATGAGACATGTGAGGGTGCCACTGTGAGCCACCCTCAGTGCAGAACTAAACTCTTTGTGCAGGAAACTTCACTGTGCATAATAAATCCTGATACAGAACCCAGAGACCACATGCCAAGGCCAGTTTATATTCACAGGGTCACTTAGCAAAGCTTAATTTCTTTCTTTAAAAATTAAAAATAAATACAAATGGAAGTTCTAATGTTTTCTTCATACACCACAATGAGTGCCCACACCCCTCTCTAGAGACTGCTATGGAACAACTCATGTAAGATACCCTGGGCCAACTTATCCAAAACAGAACACCTGTCCTTTATTTTCTCCTAAAACCCAAAATGAATCCCTTTCTTGTGTTCCAATCATTAAATATTAAAAGAGAAGTATAAAGAATCAAGGAACATTTGTTAAGTATTTACTAGGTACCAGGCAAGACAATGTAAATTAATACTAAAATGTTAATATCCCTTTTTAAAAAAATTATTTATTTATTTTAGAAAGAGAGAGTACATATGTATGCAGGGGGAGGGGCAGAGGACTAGAAAGAATCCTCATGCAGATGCCCCACAGAGTGTGGATCCCAGTGTGGGGCTAATTTCTACAACCCTGAGATCATAACCTGAGCAGAAATAAAGGGTCAGCCACTTAAATGACTGAACTACGTAGGCGCCCCTAAAATATCAATATCCTTAATCTCTAGTGCACTTTTATAAACTGTTAAGAAAAAGGTGATGGTTTCCTATAAATGTGTTAAAAAGAGTTGATAGCATTAGTAATCAAATTAACACAATTTGTAAAAAAAAAAAAAAAAGAGAGAGAGAGAGAGAGAGAGACCACTCCTTATCAATCAATTTACACAGTATACTTTAAATGGCCATACTTGACAAAGGGAATGTCCTTTTTGGAAGACCATTTGACCAAATATACCAAGAAGTCTTAAAAAGTTTGTATCACTTTAAACAATGATTAACAATGTAATTTCCATACATTTATTATAAAGAAATAATCATAGATGTATAAAAAGATTGATTTAAATATTAGTGAGAAGTTAGAGACAATTTAAATATCCAATAATTGGGGATTATATAAATAAATTATAATGACTCTAAAGAAGAGACTATGTGATTATTAAAATCAGATTCTGGAAGAATATTTAATGATATGGGGAAATGTTCATGATGTAATTGTAAATGAAAAGACAGGTATAAAATAGTATAAAGATGACCTCAATAAATTCTTAAAAAATAAGAAATGGGGAGGAGTCAAGATGGCGGAGAAGTAGCAGGCTGAGACTACTTCAGCTAGCAGGCGATCAGCTAGATAGCTTATCTAAAGATTGCAAACACCTGCAAATCCATCAGCAGATCGAAGAGAAGAAGAACAGCAATTCTAGAAACAGAAAAACAACCACTTTCTGAAAGGTAGGACTGGAGGAGAAGTGAATCCAAAGTGATGGGAAGATGGACCCTGGGGGGAGGGGCCGGCTCCCGGCAAGCAGCGGAGCAACGGAGCACAAAATCAGGACTTTTAAAAGTCTGTTCCGCTGAGGGACATCGCTCCAGAGGCTAAACCGGGGTGAAGCCCACGCAGGGTCAGTGTGGCCTCAGGTCGCACAGGGTCACAGAAGGATCGGGGGTGTCTGAGTGTTGCAGAGCTTCCAGGTATTAGAACGGGGAAGCCGGCTGCAGAGACAGAGCTGACAGTAAGCTCGCAGCTCCGTGTTACCTTGAACCGGTCGCAGGCTCGGTGAGCTCAGAGCGCGGCCGGAGGTCAGGCAGACGGGAGTTACTGGGCGCTGTTCTCTGAAGGCGCACTGAGGAGTGGGGCCCCGGGCTCTCGACTCCTCCGGGCCAGAGACCAGGAGGCCGCCATTTGTATTCCCATCCTCCGGAACTCTACGGAAAGTGCTCAGGGAACAAAAGCTCCTGAAAGCAAAGCCGAGGGGATCACTCAGCCCGGCCCCTGGTAAGGGCGGTGCAATTCCGCCTGGGGCAAAGACATTTGAGAATCACTACAACAGGCCCCTCCCCCAGAAGATCAACAAGAAATCCCGCCAAGACCAAGTTCACCTACCAAGCAGTGCAGTTTCAATATCAAGGAGAGCAGCAGAATTCCAGAGGAGGAGAAAGCAAAGCACTGAACACATGGCTTTCTCCCTATGATTCTTTAGTTTTGCAGTTAATTTAATTTTTTTTCTTTTTCATTTTTTTTCTCTTCTTATGCTAAAATTTTTTTAACTTTTACCCTTTTCTTTTTTAACGTTTTATAACTAGTTTATCTAATATATTTTTTTTCTTTTTTATACTTTTTCTTTATTCGTTTTCTTTTTTTCTTTAATTGCTTCTTTTTTTTTTTCTGAACCTCTTTTTATCCCCTTTCTCCACCCCCCCCAATGATTTGAGGTCTCTTCTGATTTGGTTAAAAGATATCTTCCTGGTGTTGTTGCCACTCTTTTGGTATTTTACTTGCTCCTTCATATACTCTAATCTGGACAAAATGACAAGGCGGAAAAATTCACCACAAAAAAAAGAACAAGAGGCAGTACCAAAGGCTAGGGACCTAATCAATACAGACATTGGTAATATGTCAGATCTAGAGTTCAGAATGACAATTCTCAAGGTTCTAGCCGGGCTTGAAAAAGGCATGGAAGATATTAGAGAAACCCTCTCGGGAGATATAAAAGCCCTTTCTGGAGAAATAAAAGGACTAAAATCTAACCAAGTTGAAATAAAAAAATCTATTAATGAGGTGCAATAAAAAATGGAGGCTCACTGCTAGGATAAATGAGGCAGAAGAAAGAATTAGCGATATAGAAGACCAAATGACAGAAAATAAAGAAGCTGAGCAAAAGAGGGACAAACAGCTACTGGACCACAAGGGGAGAATTCAAGAGATAAGTGACACCATAAGACGAAACAACATTAGAATAATTGGGATTCCAGAAGAAGAAGAAAGAGAGAGGGGAGCAGAAGGTATACTGGAGAGAATTATTGGGGAGAATTTCCCCAATATGGCAAATGGAACAAGCATCAAAATTCAGAAGGTTCAGAGAACGCCCCTCAAAATCAATAAGAATAGGCCCACACCCTGTCACCTAATAGTAAAATTTACAAGTCTGAGTGTTAAAGAGAAAATCCTGAAAGCAGCCCGGGAAAAGAAGTCTGTAACATACAATGGTAAAAATATTAGATTGGCAGCAGACTTATCCACAGAGACCTGACAGGCCAGAAAGAGCTGGCATGATATATTCAGAGCACTAAATGAGAAAAACATGCAACCAAGAATACTATATCCAGCGAGGCTATCATTGAAAATAGAAGGAGAGATTAAAAGCTTCCAGGACAAACAAAAACTGAAAGAATTTGCAAACACCAAACAAGCTCTACAGGAAATACTGAAAGGGGTCCTCTAAGCAAAGAGAGAGCCTACAAGTGGTAGATCAGAAAGGAACAGAGACAATATACAGTAACAGTCACCTTACAGGCAATACAATGGCACTAAATTCATATCTCTCAATAGTTACCCTGAATGTTAATGGGCTAAATGCCCCAATCAAAAGACACAGGGTACTAGAATGGATAGAAAAACAAAACCCATTTATATGTTGCCTACAAGAAACTCATTTTAAGCTCAAAGACACCTCCAGATTTAAAGTGAGGGGGTGGAAAAGAATTTACCATGCTAATGGACATCAGAAGAAAGCAGGAGTGGCAATCCTTATATGAGATCAATTAGATTTTAAGCCAAAGACTATAATAAGAGATGAGGAAGGACACTACATCATACTCAAAGGGTTTGTCCAACAAGAAGATCTAACAATTTCAAATGTCTATGCCCCGAACGTGGGAGCAGACAACTATATAAACCAATTAATAACAAAATCAAAGAAACACATCGACAATAATACAATAATAGTAGGGGACTTTAACACTCCCCTTACTGAAATGGACAGATCATCCAAGCAAAAGATCAACAAGGAAATAAAGGCCTTAAATGACACACTGGACCAGATGGACATCACAGATATATTCAGAACATTTCATCCCAAAGCCACAGAATACACATTCTTCTCTAGTGCACATGGAACATTGTCCAGAATAGATCACATCCTCGGTCCTAAATCAGGACTCAACCAGTATCAAAAGATTGGGATCATTCCCTGCATATTTTCAGACCATAATGCTCTGAAGCTAGAACTCAACCACAAGAGGAAGTTTGGAAAGAACCCAAATACATGGAGACTAAACAGCATCCTTCTAAAGAATGAATGGGTCAACCAGTAAATTAAAGAAGAATAGAAAAAATTCATGGAAACAAATGATAATGAAAACACAATGGTTCAAAATCTGTGGGACACAACAAAGGCAGTCCTGAGAGGAAAATATATAGCGGTACAAGCCTTTCTCAAGAAACAAGAAAGGTCTCAGGTACACAACCTAACCCTACATCTAAAGGAGCAGGAGAAAGAACAAAAAAGAAGCCCTAAACCCATCAGGAGAAGAGAAATCATAAAGATCAGAGGAGAAATCAATGAAATAGAAACCAAAAAAACAACAGAACAAATCAACGAAACTAGGAGCTTGTTCTTTGAAAGAATTAATAAGATTGATAAACCCCTGGCCAGACTTGCCAAAAAGAAAAGAGAACGGACCCAAATAAAAAAAATCATGAATGAAAGAGGAGAAATCACAACTAACACCAAAGAAATACAAACAATTATAAGAACATACTATAAGCAACTCTACACCAACAAATTTGACAATCTGGAAGAAATGGATGCATTCCTAGAGACATATAAACTACCACAACTGAACCAGGAAGAAATAGAAAGTCTGAACAGACCCATAACCAGTAAGGAGATTGAAACAGTCATTAAAAACGAACAAAAGCCCAGGACCAGACAGCTTCCCAGGGGTATTCTACCAAACATTTAAAGAAGAACTAATTCCTATTCTCCTGAAACTGTTCCAAAAAATAGAAATGGAAGGAAAACTTCCAAACTCATTTTATGAGGCCAGCATCACCTTGATCCCAAAACCAGACAAGTATCCAATCAAAAAAGAGAGATATAGACCAATATCCTTGATGAACACAGATGCGAAAATTCTCACCAAAATACTAGCCAATAGGATTCAACAGTACATTAAAAGGATTATTCACCACGACCAAGTGGGACTTATTCCAGGACTGCACGGTTGGTTCAACATCCGCAAATCAATCAATGTGATACAACACATCAATAAAAGAAAGAACAAGAACCATTTGATACTCTCAATAGATGCTGAAAAAGCATTTGACAAAGTACAGCATCCCTTCCTGATCAAAACTCTTCAAAGTGTAGGGTAGAGGGCACATACCTCAATATTATCAAAGCCATCCATGAAAAACCCACCACAAATATCATTCTCAATGGAGAAAAACTGAAAGCTTTTCCACTAAGGTCAGGAACACGGCAGGGATGTCTATTATCACCACTGCTATTCAACATAGTACTAGAAGTCCTAGCAACAGCAATCAGACAACAAAAGGAAATTAAAGGCATCCAAATCGGCAAAGAAGAAGTCAAACTATCACTCTTCGCAGATGATATGATACTAGATGTGGAAAACCCAAAAGACTCCACTCCAAAACTGCTAGAACTTGTACAGGAATTCAGTAAAGTGTCAGGATATAAAATCAGTGCACAGAAATCAGTTGCATTTCTCTACACCAACAACAAGACAGAAGAAAGAGAAATTAAGGAGTCAATCCCATTTACAATTGCACCCAAAACCATAAGATACCTAGGAATAAATCTAACCAAAGAGGCACAGAATCTATACACAGAAAACTATAAAGTACTCATGAAAGAAATTGAGGAAGACACAAAGAAATGGAAAAATGTTCCATGCTCCTGGATTGGAAGAATAAATATTGTGAAAATGTCTATGCTACCTAAAGCAATCTACACATTTAATGCAATTCCTATCAAAGTACCATCCATCTTTTTCAAAGAAATGGAACAAATAATTTAAAAATCTATATGGAACCAGAAAAGACCTCAAATAACCAAAGGAATATTGAAAAAGAAAGCCAAAGTTGGTGGCATCACAAATCCAGACTTCAAGCTCTATTACAAAGCTGTCATCATCAAGACAGTATGGTGCTGGCACAAAAACACATAGATCAATGGAACAGAATAGAAAGCCCAGAAATAGACCCTCAACTCTATGGTCAACTAATCTTCGACAAAGAAGGAAAGAATGTCCAATGGAAAAAAGGCAGCCTCTTCAATAAATGGTGTTGGGAAAATTGGACAGCCACATGCAGAAAAATGAAATTGGACCATTTCCTTACACCACACATGAAAATAGACTCAAAATGGATGAAGGACCTCAATGTAAGACAGAAATCCATCAAAATCCTTGAGGAGAACACAGGCAGCAACCTCTTTGACCTCAGCCGCAGCAGCATCTTCCTAGGAACATCGCCAAAAGCAAGGGAAGCAAGGGCAAAAATGAAATTTTGGGATTTTATCAAGATCAAAAGCTTTTGCACAGCAAAGAAAACAGTCAACAAAACCAAAAGACAACTGACAGAATGGGAGACGATATTTGCAAATGACATATCAGATAAAGGGCTTTTATCCAAAATCTATAAAGAACTTATCAAACTCAATACCCAAAGAACAAATAATCCAATCAAGAAATGGGCAGAAGACATGAACAGACATTTCTGCAAAGAAGACATCCAAATGGCCAACAGACACATGAAAAAGTACTCCATATCACTCGGCATCAGGGAAATACAAATCAAAACCACAATGAGATATCACCTCACATCAGTCAGAATGGCTAAAATTAACAAGTCATCTGTCATTTCCTAATGGAAATGACATTAGGAAATGACAGATGCTGGCGAGGATGCGGAGAAAGGGCAACCCTCCTACACTGTTGGTGGGAATGCAAGCTGGTGCAACCTCTCTGGAAAACAACATGGAGGTTCTTCAAAATGTTGAAAATAGAACTACCCTATGACCCAGCAATAGCACTACTGGGTATTTACCCTAAAGAAACAAATGTAGTGATCTGAAGGGGCACATGCACCCGAATGTTTATAGCAGCAATGTCCACAATAGCCAAACTATGGAAAGAATCTAGATGTCCATCAACAGATGAATGGATAAAGAAGAAGTGGCATATATACACAATGGAATACTATGCAGCCATCAAAAGAAACGAAATCTTGCCATTTGCAACAACGTGGATGGAACTAGAGCGTATCATGCTTAGTGAAATAAGTCAAGCGGAGAAAGACAACTATCATATGATCTCCCTGATATGAGGAAGTGGTGATGCAACATGGGGGCTTCAGGGGGTAGGAGAAGAATAAATGAAACAAGATGGGATTGGGAGGGAGACAAACCATAAGTGACTTTTAATCTCACAAAACAAACTGAGGATTTCTGGGGGGAGGGGGGTCGGGAGAAGGGGGTTGGGACTATGGACATTGGGGAGGGTATGTGCTTTGGTGAGTGCTGTGAAGTGTGTAAACCTGGTGATTCACAGACCTGTACCCCGGGAGATAAAAATATATTATATGTTTATAAAAAATTAAAAATTAAAAAATAATGGAAGGAAACATCTTAACAATGGATGTATCTAGGTAATGAGATTATGTGATTTTTACTTACTTTTTTATATTCCTTCATACCTAAAAAATGTCCATAGAGAATAGAATGTGTGTGTGTGTGTGTATGAGTGTGTGTGTATATATGTCGGGAGGGGTGCGTGTGTGTGTGCCTATGTGTACACATCTATTCACTATAGACATTTTTAAAAATATGAAATGTATTTAGATTTTCTATGATATGCAGCCCTCCAAAATCCTGTATATATGTATTATGGTATCAGATTTGGCTGTGCATCATAGAAAATCCAAATACATGGCCTAAGCCCTATAAAGGTTTATTTCTCTCACTTAACAGAGGTCTAGAAGCTCCAGAGTTATCAATGACCTAGGTTCCTCGTAACTTTCTGCTCCACCAGTAGAACGTAGCTTCCTTCTTCAGGTCACTTTAAGGCCCATTTTATCTGCATTCTAGGCAGGAAGAAGAATGAAAAAGGGTAGACAAAAGCATATGTCCTACCAAGTCAGGCCCCTTTGAGAAGCCTTCCTAGAAACCCTATCCAACAACATATGATTGCCACCACACTCTGCAACCTGGGAACTGGAGATTCTACTTGCTGCTTGGAGTAAATGTCGGGTTTCTTTCTAAGAAAGTAGGAAAGAATGATATGGAGTAGGCAAGTAGTAGGCTCTGCTACACTTACAGTAATAAAACAGCTTTAATTTTTTAAAAAAAATGATCGTGGGAGAACAACAAAAAAGAATCTCTTTTTGTTGAAAAAGAATGGAAGAGAAAATAGGAAGTGCAGTTAAGAAATTATGCATTATGAAATCAAAGAAGATTATTCTGATACCCATAAGAAGGGAAAAGAGCTCAACAATCAATTCAACTATCAGCAGTTTAAAATTTTAAATATGCCTTATATCACTTTCCAAAAGAATTTTTTTCAAGGAAAACTTGAATTACAAAAAGAGAATCAAAAATATGATGGACTGTAATCCTGATATTCCATTCTATTCACTCTTCTTACTTCTTTTCAGGATTCCCAGAAGTTAAAGTAAATCTTTGGAGTACAGTAGATATTGGCAATTGGAGTCTGGTTCCTCTGTTTCTCCCTGTGTAAGACAGAAATTTAGAATTCCCACAATGTATAATTTGTATCTCAAATAGATCAGTGTTATCTGTTCTCCTACTCCACGGGGTAAATATTTCTATATAATATTTGCCATTACATAAATGTCTTGTTCTTCATGTGAACTTGCTACATAAATATGAATATCAACAATACTTAAACATATATGCAACTTTAAAAAGGTACATGTTTTAAATATATATCGTATATATAATGATTTTTAGATGTTATAAGCCATTTTTCACAATAAATCTCAATGGCAAATGATGTAATTATTAAGGCAAGAGAATTTAAATTCATTTTGAAGTTAAACTCTACACCAGGCACATGATTCAAGAAAAGTTGGAGCACAGGAACAACAAAAAGTATTAAAACCAAGTAAATGTGAAGGATTTTGTATTTATCCAGTTATATAGCTAAAGAAGTCACAAGAAAATATAAGACTTCTATGAAAGTTGTAGATTAGCTAATTTTAAAAATTTAGCACTTCTGAGTAAACAGGATGGTCAAAAAATTCAAAGAAAATTAGATACCTAGGTTTAAATGGAAATACAATAATTAGAAGATGCTCTTCTTTCTTCAGAGCTGAAGCTGAAATTTATTATCATGACATTACTTTCCATGCCATCCCAAGATTTGAGATTTTTTTCTCTTTTTTTTTTATTTGAGAAGTATAAGATTATGTATATATTTGCAGAGAGCTTATTTTGCAAAAGAAACAGTAATAAAAATATCTATGAATGCTGGTGATATATTCCATGATCAAGAGGATCTTTATGCTGTTCTCTTAAAAGTGACAGCCCCCTCCTCTTCTAAGCTGTCAGATCTATTGTCAGAAACCCACCTCTATGGAACACAGAACTGTCTTTATTTAATTTCCCCACTTAATGTCAGTAGTAAATTTGGTTAAGACAAGACAATACCATTTTCAAACAACAGTTAGCAGATCATTGAAAGGCTACTAAATTATGCCATGGAATCTTTAATTTATTACTGCTTTATATTCTACTGATTCATTTATCTGTGGCACCAGAAAGGTCCTAAATTCTGAATCCTTCTCATTTGATTGTTCAAAATCATGCAATTGAACAGCATTTAGGCATATTGTGCAAGAGTGGGATTTTTACCAAGAAGCTTGTGTATAAAATACAGTTCCTGACCTCTGGAAACTTTCTTTGTGAAAATAAGAGTTTGCTAAAAATTTTAAAAGAGCTTTAAGAGTTGCCTATTGTGTATTATTCCTTGTCTTGGTCTTGTACTAAGTGTGTCACAATAACCCAGCAAAGTAGGCACAATTATTATCCTCATTCTATAAAGAAAGAAACTGAGGCTCAGAGAGGTAAAGTGATGGACCCCAGACTACAAAACTAATAATTAATGACAACAGTTTCAAACATGACAAAAAACCAACACTACCCTGAGCCTACATTGGAGCATAAAAGGCCAACTTACCTAAACTGTACATTAACATAGCATGACTGCTGTACAATTAAGAAAGGGTGTTTATATGGATTTGCAACATAAATATGTTTTCTTTTTAAAGATTTTATTTATTTGAGAGAGAGAGAGACAGTGAGAGAGAACATGAGCGATGAAAAGGTCAGAGGGAAAAGCAGACTCCCCATGGAGCTAGGAGCCCGATGTGGGACTCGATCCCGAGACTCCAGGATCATGACCTGAGCCGAAGGCAGTCGTCCAACCAACTGAGCCACCCAGGTGCCCCCGCAACATAAATATGTTTTATAGACATATGCAGAAAGCAAAGAAAAACAAAACAAAACAAACAACAACAAAAAAAAGCAAACCCAAAACAACCCTTTAAACTGAAACAAGTCAATCCCGATGAGCACTCCCCCACAACCAAAAAAAAAAAAAAACTTGAAACAAGTCTGCATTGCTTAACTTCATTTAATCAACAAGATTGAGGCAAGGTTTTTCAATGTTCAATAAATAAGAACAACAATAACAACAATAAAAGCGATGTGTTCTTAGCGGCAATTGAATAATATGAGTGATGATAGAAGGGGTTTCCTGATGATCACTCTCGTGCTTTGAAACCCAAGTCTCAGATTTAAAATACATGATGCTTCCCTTCCCACAGATGTCACTTGGCATCTAGAGTTATCCAACTTTATTTTCCGCCAAAAAACATGTAAAATTTAAAAGTAGTCTTCTTTCTTTACTATGAAACAGCCAGATATGACAATACCAGCTGTTAATGCAAAAAGGCCTCTGCCCACTTCATCACCTAATACTGGACTAAGTTTCCTAAACTTAGGAAAGAAATTCCTTGGGAATATATCCCCCACCCCGATCTTGTCTCCTGAGTATCCCTCAGTGAATCCTGGCTGTCTCTACCGCATGTACCACAGTCTGCTTTGCTGAGTACGTAGCACGTACTTAGGATTAATAGAATAAATGTCAAGGGGGGACTGTAAGAGCACAGTTGTTAGCCATCATGGGATTGACTATATTCTTCTGAATCTGAGAGTACCTTTACCCAACATAACAATGTTCAGGATACAAAATATAGCAACTAAACTACACTCTATATTTTCAAACCATGAAATTCATCACTAATGTAAAAAATTCATCTAACTTAAATAGTCTCCATAAATCACCCTCCATAACAATTTCCAAAATAAAAACAAAAGGCCAAATACAGCCTCTAGTCTGAATTTATGGCTTGTTCATGCCATAAGATAAGAAATGTATCCTGACAAGTTCTTTGAATTGTCCGTTTATTGTACTGCTGAGCCTTTCAAGTGATATATCTTCTGGGTGTAAGGCCAATATTTGCATCTTGACTCATTTTTATAGCCATGTTACTGGGTTATCATGACCCAGAATCCAGTATACTGGTATAAAAACAATAAACTCTTAACCTTGTAAACATTTTATTTCCATTCCTTCAGAACAACTAAAAGGTGCTATCTCTACAAGCTTTCTTTGTACAATACAGGTCACATATACTGCATTAGACTACCGAAGTAAATGAAATATTTTGGAGTTTAAGTATCAAAGATGTCAAAATACTGTACCGACCATGTTTATGTGTTTTATCCAGTGTAGTATTAGTTTATTTTCCTGGGAAAGGATTAATATTTATGTTTAAACAAACACAATTAAAAATCAACTTGTAATTGTCAGCTTATACCAAAAGATTATGATTTAAGATGAAAAGAAGCTAATTTCATAGACTTCGATTCAACTATTTCTACTTCAAAATATTTAATGGACAGTGAAATATTGTTTCACTAGTTGAATTATAGCCAATATGTAAATGTCTTTAGAGATAATGTATGCAAGAATACTTGTACTTTATAGCTTCTTTTGATTTTATAAGCATTGTATTTTATGATAATACATGGAAAGGACATATGGATTAATACATTCATACATGGATTTTAAATATGAACACAAATTCATTTTTCTTAGATTTAATAGTAAATGTTCAAATTTCTAATCTCTATTTACTAATTCTGTCTTTCAGTAGAATCTAAATACTTCAACAACAACACGGGAATTGTAATAGTTTCTTTAATCTGACTAATGGTATGGAAACAACTTAGTGGGATAAAGGAACAAAGGATGGGTTTTAGAATTAAACAGACCTTGAGAAAAAGAGGAAGGAAGGAAGGCAGGCAGGCAGGCAGGAAAGCAGACGTACACACACACATACATAGAATATTTTGTCATTATTCTGTGGATTCTATTCCTTCATTTACCTCTGATAAATCTTTGATTTTTTCTTTTGATTTTAAACGTAATTGTTTTAGCTTTATTTTTAGATTGCTCTATTATTACCTATTCTTTTTTTTTATTATTACCTATTCTTTGGGAACAAATTCTTCCTCTCCTGGTGTAGATTAGTGTTGTGTACTTTGCAGTTTTGCCTGTGAGCTCCTCTTTAACAGATGCACATTCCTGATTATAGAGGCTTCCTAATGACCAATTTTATTCTGTTTTAAAATTGAGGTAAAACAGAAAACATAGAAAAACAGATAGAATGTTTCCAGCATCCTTTTGGCCAACACTCCCTGAAAGGTATAAAGTATATCTATACACTAGTTACCTTGATATAGGTAACGAGTAAGTTAGTATTCATATGTTTCCAATTCTGTTCTTTGGTAAGATTGCCTTTCCTATTCTAGGTCCTTTGAATTTCGACCTAAATTTTAGAATCATCTAGTTAATACCTACTAAAAAAAAACTGTTAAAATTGTGAGCGTGATTGAACTGAATATACAAATCAATTTATGGAGAATTGACTCCACAAATAGTAAATTTTTAACTTCAAAAACATGGTAAATCATTCCATTGATTTGGCATTCTTTAATTTCTCTCAGCAATATTCTCTAGTGTTTCATACAGTTACACTACACTTATTTTTCTCTATATGATTTTTAGTACTATTGTAACTTATATTTTTAAGTTAATTTTTAATTGTTTGCTTCTTATAAATACAAATATGGTTATTTTTGTATATTGACCTTATATCCAGCAACCTTACTAACTGCATTATTTCTAATATTTGTAGTTTTTGAAAGATTTTCTATGAATGTAATCATGTCAGTGGAAAAATGTGACAGTTTGCTTTCTACCTGTATAGTTGTTATACCTCCCCCCCCACTTGATTTAATAGAAATGTTAAATAGAAGGGATGAGAGGAGACATCTTTGTCTTATTCCCAACTTCAGGGGAAAGAATTCAATATTGCATCATTAAGTATGTTGCTTTCTGTAGGTTTTTTATATATACCATTTGTAATATTCAGAAAGTAGTCTTTATTCCTAGTTTTCTGGGAATTTTCATGACAGACATTTATTGAATTTTAGGAAACATTTACTATATTTATTGAGATGATCATATCATTTTTATCCTTTAATCTATTAATGCGGTAAATTCTATTTATTGATTTAAAAAAAACAATTAAGTCAGACTTGCATTCCTGGAATAAATATTTGTGGTAAAATTTTAAATAAGCTCTGTTCATAGCTCTATGGAATTCACTGTTTCCAGATAGCTTTTTACATTACTATATCAGGAACTATAGTAGTTCAAATGAGAACTATACATAGTAATCTAGAATCATTCTGTAGGTAGATTAGTGAGTAATATAATGGATTTATATTATTCTGATTATGACTCACTTCTCTAAACAGAGGTAAGGAGCTTAATAAAAAATAAATAAGTAAAAAAGTAGCCAAAATACATTTATATGCCCTTAAAACTTGTGGATTTTGTTAGGCATTGACTTAGTCTGATGACATTAAGAAATAAGTAAATGAGGAAGTTAGGAAAGAGTTATAGGCTGGAACAGGGAACAAGGAGGAATGAAAGCAGATCAAGGCAAGACTACAGCTGTCTGTGGCCCTCTTGTGGAGAGATCAGAAGATAAACTCCACAATTTCTGGGAATGGGCCTCACATTATTTGTAGTACAACAGCGAATGTTTATAAAGATGATCCTAAGTCACCTACAAAATATTAAATTATATTTAGTTTGTTCTAATTAAGAAGATGAAAAGATAAAGACATCTTATGTAAAATGGTTGACATTCCATATCTGATAAAGAGACAAATCTACACTTCTATATAAAGTTATATGTAATTGTATACAATATATAAAGTCATCAATGTTTATATATTATGTATATAATATATACATATGTATACATACATAAAGTTTGTATAGAGTTACATACTTACATAGTTGTACAGACTGTAGTTCAGCCATCTTAGGATTCAGTTTCTCAGTCTTTAGAATAACTGAAGTCAAACTTTCCCGTGACCATTCTTTGTCACTCTCTTGTGCTTGTTTGTTTGTCATTCTGTTTTTAAAAAGCAAATGCAATGCACTCACCGGTTAAGAAATTTCACCCAGCAAACAATTTCAGCGATGGTTTGAATAAACAACAGCTGTCATAATAGCACGGATTTACCTGTTCTTCTTCCATTCTTGCATCCATAAAATCATTTCCTTTTACCCAAGAGTGTACTGAGGAGTAATCAGTGTTTTTAAAAACAGTTTGAAGGTATAAAATTATTCTAAAAGGTTAATCTTGATTATTATTATTATAATAGCCAAAAAGCATACAGATGTCCTTAACCATTTGTGGAAGGGGTAAAGAAAAAAAATCCTTTGGGCCCCATTGCAGAAGCAAGGCAGCAAATGCAAAACTGATGACGGCTAAAGTTTTGCATTAGAGAATCCTAATTAGATTCTCTCACCTTTTGCCTGACAGAACACAATCTTCAAAACCCATTAAGCCAGCTGTCTTCAAATATATCCTGAAATTCTCACAAAACTCTGTTTAAGCAAAATTGAGCTAGGTACTAAAGCCCATCGTAGAGTAAAATCTAGAGTTTATATGACCTAAGTTATCAATGATGGTAAATTTAACTTCATGGTAAAATATATTTGCTTTTGGATCCGGGATATTTCCCATCCGCAGAGTAGGTGTAGGCTATGTTATGTGTGTCCATATAAACATGTCACATAACAAGTACATGTTGATAACTTCCAGATGTATAGCCATAATTCAGACATTTCTTCTGAACTCCAGACTCACAAGTTAAGCAACTATTTGATATCTCCAGTTAGATGTGGTATAGGCATCTCAAATTTCATGTATCTAAAAATTAGTGCCACTAATTCTCAGACATCCCTGCAGATGGAATCAGTATTCACTTGGGTGCTCAAACCCGAGGACTGTTTTTATTCCTCCTTCTTTGTCGTCACTCATATTTAATCTACCTCCAAGCCTTGTCAACTCAAATACAAAAATGTCTTGACTTCCTTCACTTCTCTTCACCTTAACTGACACTGCTATAATGAAATCATCTCTTGCCTAGATGATTATATCTTATCTATGTATTCTCCTGTCTACTTTGCTCCATCCGTTTTCAATACAATCACCAAAACGATCTTATAAAAGCGTAAATCTTGCCATGTCACAATCCTGTTAAAAACTCTCCAGTGACTTCCCATTTCACCTAGAATAAAATAAAACACTTTACTATGGCCTACAAGACTGCATACTCTGGCCCTGCCCCATGGTTGACTGTTCTTTGCTCTTCTGGACCCTCACATTCCAGTCACATGGGCCTTCTTTAAGAACATCTCAAACACACTAAATTCTCTCCTTCCTGAAGATCATTACAAAAGGCTGTTTTTTCTACCTAGAATGCTCTTTACCCTGACTGCCAACTTCTCTGATCTCCTGTCTAACTTCAAATATCATTACCTCAGGGAAACTTCTATTAACATTCTACTCTCTAGAGTGGTTGTCTCACTTCCCCCCTCCATTTCCCAATAGTCTCTCTTATGGTACACTGCTATCTCCTCTTGGTAGCCTGCAGAACAATGGGTAAGGTATTTGCTTATTTGTTTACTTTTTTCTTTTTGTATTCCTCTCCAAACTACAAGCTCCACGGGAACCAAAACCATCACTATTTTGTTGACATTGTATATAGAGTACCATGTCGTTGTAGCATAAATGCATTGGAATGCTGATGAGTTTGTATTATGGAAATAGAGACTCTTCAGTTAAACTTATTTCTCATTGCACTTAGTTCAGAGGCCTATTCTTAAGTGGGGAATTCAGCAGTGGGAAGCTAGACAGGGTTACTGGAACACTTTCTAATCAGGTTGAATGTTCACCATATGTGAAGTCTTTACTATCTGTATTGTATCTCTCCTCAATTAGCAAGAAGCTAGTTCATCTTCCTTTGCTGCTGCAAAAATTATCCTCCTCCTCAAAGGATTTCAGTGGTGCTCTATCTTGCCTTGCCAAAAAGTCTGGGTGTCCACATCTCCCCAGTACGCCTACCTATATCACCTCCGTCATATTCCCCACCTGTTACCAGCACACTAATCAAGAAATACCACTCACTTTCCCTTCTGTCTCTCTCCTTCTATAGAAGCTTTATAGGACAGTTTATGCTATTTCAAAAACCTAGAACAAACTCCCATCTGCCATCTGTTAAAACATAATTTCTCCTTCATTAAAAATCTTTCTTAAACTCAAGCTCATTTCAGAATAAGTATGAGTCTGAAAAGAAGTGAGATGTCTCCTATTTAGAGTCATGTGTCTGGCAATGTACTTTATGTCTACCTTGATTTTCTTAATCAGAAAAAAAGATAAAAAATAAATTCTAAAGTAGAAAAGCAAAATTATATTATTTATATATTTCGAATATATGTGACCATATTTATAAAGACACATATTCTATGTGTGACATGCTGCAGTGTTGTAAAATTATAGGAAACCAAAACTATGCTTCCCTTCTACACACTGCCTAACACACTGTGGAGACACAATAAATATACATATGTGTTATCATAAATGTGCTGATGTACAAATTATAGATAAATATATATGAAGTTTCCAAAGAGTTTCAGATTTTTTAAAAACAAAACTACTGGCATACTTCTACTACTTGAGAAGGTACCTCTCTATAGTAATATCAGGGTAGTCAACCAGTAAGTCTCCTATTCCTGAAGTATTTAAACATTTTGTGTTCTTAGTGAGGCTATCTTTACCAAAGTAGGATAAAGAAATTCAACAGTTACCCAGTGGGATACAATATGAGTATGGGGCCAGAAAAAGGGATGATTTCACCATGTATCTTCAGTCCTTTGAATCTTGAAACAAACATTACGTCAGTTGTGGGAATCACTGGCTGGAAGCAGGACCATATCTTTAAAAAGTGGGAACTGATAAAAGACCATGAGTTTAGGGATGCCTGGGTGGCTCAGTTGGTTAAGCAGCTGCCTTCGGCTCAGGTCATGATCCCAGCGTCCTGGGATCGAGTCCCACATCGGGCTCCTTGCTCGGCAGGGAGCCTGCTTCTCCCTCTGCCTCTGCCTGCCTCTCTGTCTGCCTGTTCTCGCTCGCTCTCACTCTCTCTCTGACAAATAAATAAATAAAAATCTTAAAAAAAAAAAAAAAGACCATGAGTTTATTATGAGTCAAGACTGGGTCCCTTAAGAACTCAATATTTAGAAGAGTTGGTCAGATGAGAGCAGGCTATAATTCCCCTATACTTGTATAGGCTTAATGTTGACCTCCATATTTTAAATGCAATTTGAAGAATTTGAAAACAAAACAAAACAAAACACACCTGGGAATGGCATGCCAAAATGATGGGTAGGATGATAATAAAGACAACACAGAACAAATAAAGCATTTAGGGTTTTTCAATTTGCAGAAATAAAGGTAATGGGATGATAACTACTTAAAAAAGCAGAAAAATTTTACGTAAAGTGTATTTCCCAGCTTTACAAAGTGGGTAAAGTGGGTTTAAATTGTTATTGAAAGGAGATTTACGGGGCACCTGGGTGGCTCAGTGGGTTAAAGCCTCTGCCTTCGGCTCAGGTCATCATCTCAGGGTCCTAGGATTCTCTGCTCAGCAGGGAGCCTGCTTCCTCACTCTCTCTCTGCCCACCTCTCTGCCTACTTGTGATCTGTTTGTCAAATAAATAAAATCTTAAAAAAAAAAATAGACAAATAGCATGGAGGACAAGGGGCGTTAGAGAGGAGTAGGGAATTTGGGTAAATTGGAAGGGGAGGTGAACCATGAGAGACTATGGACTCTGAAAAACAATCTGAGGGGTTTGAAGTGGCGGGGCGGGGGGAGGTTGGGGTACCAGGTGGTGGGTATTATAGAGGGCACGGCTTGCATGGAGCACTGGGTATGGTGAAAAAATAATGAATAATGTTTTTCTGAAAATAAATAAATTGAAAAAAAAATAGAGAGAGATTTACACTAGAAAAAGGGAGCTTGGTTTGATAGACATTATAATGTTCAAAAAGAGGCTTCTGCAAAAATGAATAGTCTCTATCCTCAGAGAGCCTGAAAATAAGATGCATGGTAATCTACCTTATGTTGCTTTGATGTTGGAGAAAATTGTCTAGTCAGTTCACACTTAGGTGTCCCTGAAGAATTAGGGGTCTTCCATCTTACTTTCAGTGACTCTGAAAACTTTTTCCTTAATTATAACAATTGTATACAAATAGTTTATAAAATACTATTTTAAGGCACAAATGTTTATTACTAGAAATCTCTACAGTGTGATAAGAAGGCGAGATGTGAAACTGAGGAGATAAAAAGGGAAGTAACTTTTCTGTGATCATAAGTTAATTTGAAAAAAACACATCTCTTTCTTGTTCTTCTCTCCTCCATAATTCTGTAGGTCAATTCTGACACAATACACATCCCAGGAGTGAGGCGGTAGAGCAGGTATAACTAAATTTAAACTGCAGGAAAATAGAAGATGGGGAACGTCATAAATTCAACATGTCACAAATATTGTATGTTGAAGAATTGGCCTTAATTACACACAGAGGTGTCCTCATTACCAACTTGGAGTACCAGTCAAGAGTGATGGGGTCACCCCTGTATCATGGATATAAATTCTACTACCCTCTGTCTGGTTCTGACATTTTCCTTCTGCAAAAAGTGCATCATGGCTCAGTTCCAGTCCAACATTTCCTATAACGGCACACCCAAAATAATATCTGCAATAGCAACAGGAAGTTCCTGAGCTTGACCTTTACCTATTACAGGAAGGAGATTGTGTTATAATAGTACTCTTTGCAAAAACATTATACTTGTGAATTGATAAACTTTTCATTCACAAAAAAAAATACAAAACTATTGCTTCAGGCTAAGTCATTAAGAATCACAAAGAGCTCATAAAATCTAAATAAAGACACTGTCAGCACTAAACGTGTGCAATTATGCCACATTACCAAAAATTTTACCCTATTTATGGCAGATATTTTACAATTATAATCAGGATGGGTAAAATCAACACAAATGCATTTATCTAGTTAAGTTGTTCAATTTTGCTGATCTTCTGTTTTTCCATTTAGGAATTTGGATTACAGCTGATTTCTGAGAACTTTCCAATTAAAAAATTTTAAAAGTCTCAATTCAGTGAGTTCCTTTTGATTAACATAGGAGTCCAGCGAGCAGAAAATGCCTTCTCTCATAATACTCATTTAAGTACTCTTTCTGCTTGCTTTTAGCCAAAAAGTTCATTCAGGAAACCCATCTGTAATACAAACATTGGAACAATGCAAGCAACACAACCCACAAACATGCCCCATCACAATTACCACCTCTCAAAATCAAGGTATTCATCCTAAAAAAAGGAGCG
Source organism: Neogale vison (assembly GCF_020171115.1). Classification (NCBI taxonomy): domain Eukaryota; kingdom Metazoa; phylum Chordata; class Mammalia; order Carnivora; family Mustelidae; genus Neogale; species Neogale vison. The sequence goes on from NC_058091.1 coordinate 111,199,462, forward strand.
GGGGAAGAAAAATATAAAGCAATAAAAAGATTATCTCTAGCTGGCTTAAAATTTCTAGCAATATTTGGAGTAAGAGGATGACTGACAAGGGAAATGTTAAAAAATATAGTTATACACATTGTCTGTAACCTATCTGAATTTTAGCAAAGAAAAAAAATCAATTATTTGAGTATCTATATATTTTTAGACATCTGATTTTGTTTCTAAAAAAATACAAATAATTGACAGAATCAAGCTGCCTTTTAAATGGAACTATGAAGTGAGTGGCTAAAAGGTAATCTCAGATTTTACTAATTTATATCGTTTTTTTGAAAGAATTAAACATAATTCTTTTTCTCCTACAAACAATTTCAAAAATTTCAGTTTAAAAGATAAAGCTTGACCATGACCTAGACTGCCAAATAGATAAAATAACCTAAGAATGGCTGTCATTTTAAAAAAAAAAAAAAAAAAAAAAAAAAAAAAGCAAGGATGTGGAGAAAAGGGAAACTTTATGCATTGCTGGTAGGAACATAAACTGGTGCAGCCATTATGGAAAACAATGCAGAGGTTTATTTAAAAAACTAAAAATAAAACTACCGTATGATACAGCATTGCCTCTTCTGGTATATACCCAAAGTAAATGAAACCAGTACCTGAATGAGACATTTGTGCTCTCGTGTTATTTGCTGTACTATTCATAATAAACAAGATGTGGAAACAATCTAAGTGTCCATCTATGGAGGAATGGATAAAGAATTTATGGTTTTTATATACAAAATAAAATATTATTCAGCTCCTAAAAAGGAGATCCTGTCATTTGTAACAACATGGATGAACTTGGAAGACATTATGCTAAGTGAAATAAGTCAGAAACAGAAAGAAAAAAAACTGCATTGTCTCACTTACATACGGTATTGAAGAAAGTTGAATACATAAAAGTAGAGAGTAGTGGAGTGGTTACCAGGACAGGGAGGTGGAGGAAATGGGGAGATGTTGGTCAAAAAGTATAAGGATGCCATTATCCCTCCTATCAGGTGTACTTTCTGTTCTTTAATCCAGAGCTTCTCTGGGTCAGCTGCTTAGAGAATAACCTTCTGTTCTTAGCTGGGATGTTGCATATTTGTCTGAGGTGATAGACGTGACCTGGAGGGTATAATGATTCTTACTACAAATTTTCAACCTGTTGAAATTACTAACAAATTGATTCCTATTTTCTACTCCACTGTTCACCCTCAACCTTCATATGTATATGGTGTCTTCGATTGTTAAGAACTATGAATGATATGGGACAATAGTAATGTCTTTGTTGCATGTTCTTATTATTTTAGAAAAGACTGCTTACCAAATTGCTTTCCCCAGTTTATGAGTTTGCTAAAGCTGCTATAACAAAGTACCACAAGCTGTGTCACTGGACCTACAGAAATTTTTTGTTTCACAGTCTTGGAAACTAGAAGCACACCTCTCTTCTAGTTTCTGGTGGTCTGCTATCAATCTTTTAGTGATGGTGTTTTTCTTTTTCAGTTTTTTTGGTTTTGGGGGGTTTTTTGGTTTGTTTTTTGGCTTGTAGATACATTACCTCATCTCTCCCTTTGTCTTCACACTGTGTTCTCCCTGTGTCTCTATCTCTGTGTCCAAATTTTCCCTATTTATAAAGAAACAGTCCTATTGGATTAGCACTTACTCTAATGATCCTATGTTAACTTGATAACCTGCAAAGGCCCTATTTCCAAATAAGGTCACATTCTGAGGTACTGGAGGTTAGAAAGTCAATAAAAATTGGGGGGCTGGGGAAGAGAAGAGACACAATTCAATCTATAACACCCATCTTAACATCATGTTGAGAAAAAAGAAAGTCTGGTGATCTTAATAAAGAATGGGGAGTAGACTAGGCCTAGAAGCTTCCTGTAAAAGCGGTCTAACAGAAAGCACTACAATGAAGGAATCCAGCTCCCTAGGCCAGAGAAGGAGGAACTTCACCAGGAGTAAGGAGGGAATAATAATCAAGAGATAGGAAAAGCTGATGTCTACCTCTCAGTATGAGAGGATTTATGTGGCTGGACCTTACTGTTATGTATAATTTGCCTTTTATTTCTTATTTCTTTTTTTCCACAATTGACTTAATCACATTGCCTTCTCCCTAGCCAGAAGCTGTCAAATTTTCTCTCACTGAGTGGGGGGCAGGGGGAGACTCAAATATTACCTGGTCCCTTCAACTACCTCCTGATTCCAGGACTAATAAGTAGTATTCTTCAGCAGAAGAGCTGTCACACCCACTAAATTCCTAGTCCTAGACCTGTATCAGCAAAGAAGCATAGATTTTGCCTTAGAATTGTCATCCTATTCTTCCTAAAGCAATCATTAGATTTAATAATTACCTTCCTTGGATGGACAGGTAATAGTTTCTTATCATCCTGGTGCCAGCTCAGAATCTATGTTAACAGTAATGACCTACCTATAACATTAAATTCTTTGTCACATCCAACTCTTAACTTCTTCCTAGCGTCTTAAAGGGAACCCATTACCTCTCACCAAGATTTGAAATTTCCTTTCATCATTAGAATCCTAGTATCCATCCAAGTGGTTCAACACTAACTACTTTCACTAGTGTTGAGATTAATAGTACATATAGGCAAATAAAAATAACACAAACAATAAGGGTGGCAATAGTTTAAGATCATTGTTAAATTAGTATTTTAAGATTAAATGAGTGAATTTTCAGAAAAGTAGAGAAGATTATTACCTGTAACTGGTGATAAGGAAGAAAATGAGTAAAACTAATAACTGTACTAATTAGTAAGAGTTGAAAATGCCCGTAGGCCACATTATTCAAATTCATTTTATGTATGCGATGTCTTTCATTGCCACTCCAGATATCTTTTTCCCTTTTTCGAGCTCACAAATTATAATCTATGAACCCATCTTCTACTTCCCTGAGATCTTTTCGCATTCCCTTTGGTCCTCAAAAAGGACTGGCACAGTGATGATCTGGCTAGCCAGGAGGACTAAAGTCCGAGTCTTGAAATTTTATTTACAAATTAGCACATTGGTTTTCATGACATCATATTGTTTTGGACCAATAAACATAAAATATTCTAAAGGTCAGGTGGGGTTATGGGGTTATGGACATTGGGGAAGGTATGTGCTATGGTGAGTGCTGTGAACTGTGTAAACCTGGTGATTCACAGACCTATAACCCTGGGGCTAATAATATATTATATGTTAATAAAAAATTAAAAATATTCTTTTTTTTTAATTTAAAAATATTCTAAAGGTCATATTCTAAAGGTCATTTAACATAAAGAAAAAGTGAATTCTCATTGTAAAGATGATGATGATGATTGGCGGTTGTTTTGGTGATAATTCTGGAGGTATGTGGACAGGGCTAAAACTTCCAATCCGCCACTGATACTATCCTAACATTTCTGCAGATTGCTCCTTTTTCCTATTTATCTCTCTCTTCCAAAGAACTATGTCCTGCCTCCTTTTCAAAGTTGTGTTCTTAACATCCTAACCTCTGTCTACAAGAATTTAACTCCTGAATTATCTTCTTTTCCACACTTTAAATATATACCCTTATGTATAGTCTATATTCTGGGAGATCTACAAATAATAGTCTTTTCATTGAGCTATAACCAGCATATTAGTTTCAGGTGTACCTAATGACTTGGTATTTGAATGAATTGCAAAGTGATCACCATAATAAATCTAGTTAACATTCATCACCATACATAGTTACAAATTTTTTTGTCTTGTGAGAATTTTTAAGACCTACTTTCTTAGGGGCCCCTGGATGGCTCAGTTGGTTAAGGCTCCAACTCTTGATTTTGGCTCAGGTCATGGTCTCAGCATCATGAGATCAAGTACCATATCAGGCCCACGCTGGGTGTGAAGCCTGTTAAGGATTCTCTTTCTCCCTCTCTCTCTGCTTCAGCTCATGTGTACTCTCTTTCGAAAAATAAAAACAAAAACACAAACAAAAACCTACTCTCTTACCAACTTTCAAGTACACAAAACAGTATTATTAACTGTAATCACCAAGCTGTACTTTATATGTTTGTGCTTCTTTAAGGGCAAAGGCAGTTAGTGGAGTGGTCAGGAGGAGACTGAGAGGTCAGGGCTCCATCTAACCCCCACCCATCACTACTATCCAGATCATCAGAAAAGCTCTTACACATCTTGGATTTGAGGTTCCCAGTACAACTTTTTCTGAAAAGAAATTTTGACCGCCAGGAAGAATGTTAAAGAAATCCCTGGCATACAAATATGCTTATATTTTCCATATACCATGTGTTCTTCCCTATTTAATAAGATTTTCCCAATTAGAAGCCAACCTTTATCTTCCTTTCACCTCCAAATAATCTATAGCCATTATTGATCACTCTCTATTACTATTCTTACTACTTTTTCTTTCTTCTTCTTTCCTCTTCCTCTCATTCTTTTTTCTTTTTTTACAGTTTTTTTGGGTCACTGTCTTCCCACAGGAATATAAGCTCCATGAGCACAGAGATTTTGCTGTTTTGCTCATTAATTATTACCTCATGCCTAGAATAATAACTAGCAAGAAGTCAATATATAGTTTCTTAAAAAAGTACAAAATATTGGAAAAACACAGAAAAATTCAATAAACAAAAAGGAAAGACAGTACTAGGTATTTACCCAAAAGATACAAACATTGTGATCCAAAGGAGCATGTGCACCCCAATGTTTATGGCAGCAATGTCCACAATAGCCAAACTATGGAAAGATCCCAGGTGTCCATCAACAGATGAATGGATAAAGAGGAGCCTTAAGAGACCTAACTATAGGAAACAAACTGAGTGTTGTTGGGTGGGGAGATGGGGTAACTGGTGATGGGCATTAAGGAGTTCTTGAGCATGTGATGCAATGAGCACTGAGTATTATATACAACTGAAAAATAACTGAGCTCCACCTCTGAAACATACACCGTATGTTAATTAACTAAATTTAAATAAAATAAGATAAAAAAAATTTTTAAAGATCACAAGTAATCTCACTATCCAAAGCTAATAGTTAACATTTTAGTGGGATCCTGTTCTTTGCAGATATATACCATATATTCTTCCAGTAGCTCTCAATATTTTTGAGGAGACAGAAATATAAGTTATAATACAAAATGCTAAGTACTATCTATGACCGAACAAAATGCTATGAGGCATAAAAGATAAGTAATTAATTCTGCCTGGCAGAGTAAAAGAGTATAACAAAAGCTGAACTTAAAATACGAGTACAACTTGCCAGATTTCTATGGGAAATGTTAAAGAAAAGCCCTAATTCCTATTACCCTACTATATTATTTTTTAATTATTTTATTATTTTTAAAATTATTTTTTAATTTTTAAATTATTTTATTTTAGTTTAGTATTTTATTTATATATTTATAAGCATGTCATTGTTGTTCCAAAACAGGGCATGTCAAAGATTACAGCACCCATGCTTTTTTTCTGTGAGATGTCTGCATATTTGCACTAAGGTAGGAAGACCAGTACATTCAAATTTCCCTTCCTAAGGTTCCATATTCCAGGTTCAAGGGCTAATCCCCCTTTATTAGTTTAAGTATTCTAAAAACTTTGCTTACTGATTAGAATTAACCCTCAAGGAGGTTGTAAATAAATTTTACCAGCAGCCATAAATTCTGCCCTTTAGCCCCTAAAAATAGAGAACGAGGATATCATCTCCAGTTCCTGGAAGTGAGAACTTGTAATTCTCTCTTTCACTACATACAATATATTCCAGGACCCAAACAAAAGCAAACGAGATCTAGACCTCGGATTGTTCAGTATTCTACCCTTTAATGGAAGACCAAGAACATAGAAGTAATAGCTAAGTATGTTTTGAGCATCTATTTATTGAGAAATAAACAAACATTAAAACTTTTTGCCCTATTTCTGATCTTGAAGACATGAAATTATCATGCTATTGAAATGAAATGAATCAAGGTGATATAGAATCTGGACCACGGAATAATGTCACCTCAAATTTTGAGTAGATTCAAAGACAGAGATAGTAATGGTGAGCAGGAAGGTCCAGGTACAGAAAATGGATGGATTAGGAGAACCATATACTGGGGAAGAACGAGAGCTTTGTTGTGGCAGAGACAGAGGGTACGAGACAAGTAGGTATTAAAGATAAGACAAGAAGAGTAGGTTGGGGAAAGATTGTCAGAGATAGTTTATACTAATGTGAGGAGTATGGAATTTATACTATCTATCATCATAAACGCTGGTTATTATTGCTAGACAGCAAGTTGACAATTCAAGTGGCTTCTATCAGGTGATAGTGAGGCTCAATAAAAACATTAGAGTATTGTGACATGGTACGGAGTATTCCCTAAAACTAATCTCACTTCCGTCTCTGCCTTTACACTTTGCTAAAGCCTGGATGCAGACTCAAGGTTTTTGTTTTGTTTTTTTATTTGCTTGTTTTTTTTTTATTTTTTTTCATAAGTATAGATGGAAATAGGAATAATGGGCTTGTCCTAATAAAGTTAAGACCAGGCTGAAAACAATTTTGCAGAGCAAATACATGTAAATTAATGATTTGGGGTGAAAACTTCTAGCTGAACTAGAAGAAAGTGAGTTGGCAATAAAATACACTGATTTTTATAAATTAAGAAGGATATATTATGGTAAAAAAATGTTACTGTGATATAAGGATCAGCAAGTTTCCTTGAAAAGGGCCAGATAGTAAAAAAATTTAGACTTGAGAGCTATTCGGTCTCCTTTGCAACTATTGGATTCAGCAATGATACCATAAAGCAAGTATAGACTACAGACAAATCCAATAAAACCTAATAGCATTTGAATTTTATATAATTTTATATGTCATAAAATATAATTCTTTTTTTCAAACACTTAAAAATGCAAAAAATATTCTTATTGCCCATGATTTAGCTGATGGGCAATTCCTCTTTTGGCTGTATGGGGAAGGTGACAAGAGGTAAGGCTACTTTGACAACATCCTTTCTGCTTTACCCTCAGTCCTTTTTCTTTGGCCTTAAAAGTAATTTTTTTTTCTAAACATGAAGCAAATATAAATGAAAATCTTAGAAAATATGGGAAATTTTTTTTTATGGTATATCTGGTTGTTTAGTATTTTATGATTCAAAGGAGTTCCTTTGAAAAAACTGAGAGGGAAGTTTTTTAAAACTATAATAAAAAGTAAATCTTTAATCACAATCTCTTTTATAAACTTATAAGGTAGCAAATATATATATATTTTAAATGCTGGTGATTGTTTAGATTTTATTCCCTGTCATTATGTAGCTCTAATCACAAGAGCACTCAAACTCCAGACTACAAATCGGGTCAGCTGAATATATTCTATTTTAGTGCAGCAGGAAGAGGCAGAGATGTCCCAGTTTAGTCAATCCCATTTTTGGTTTTGCAGGTCACACACCAGCCCTCAGTTCATGAAGTTTCTCTCTATTTCTGGAATAAAAGCATCTCTTGCCTGTAGAGCACTTCAACCATGTCAACTCAGAGAGGAGAGAGCGGATAGGACTGAGTTCTCTGCTGGATGTTGTGAGCAGGATGGCGTGAAACTGACAAGCTTAAGGATTCAAATGAAATATCCCAATTAAAGTAAAGTTGAAATGTGAAGACCAGTACCACTAGCAATATATATGCCAAAAAAGAAAAGAGCATAACTGTGACCAGTGTTACACAAGAAAAGAGCATGGGGCAGGCATTTCAAATGAGGAGTTTTCTAACTCTAAAAAAGGAGGTTATAGACAACAGGACAGAGATGAGAGATAATATAACTCTGCAATAGACATAATGCACTTCACTAAGGAAAGAGAGCACTGCAGTATTTAGGCTCACAGAACCTCCAAAGGGAAAAAGAGGGAAGGAACAGCTTCTTTATAAGATTTTCTGATCATCTTAGAACAATACAGTCATATTCTATTTCAGTGTGCTTCAGATGTCCACAGCTTCTCTTTCTGTCTCTGTCTTTCCCTCTTTCCCTCCTCTCTCTCTCCTTCTTTTCAGATGTGCCCATTTGTCCTTTTTTTAAAATTTATTTGACAGAGAGAGAGATCAGAAATAGGCAGAGAGGCAGGCAGAGACAGAGAGAGAGAGAGAGAGAGAAGGAAACAGGCTCCCGCTGAGCAGAAAGCCCGATGCGGGACTCGATCCCAGGACCCTGAGATCATGACCTGAGCCGAAGGCAGAGGCTTTAACCCACTGAGCCACCTAGGCACCCCTCCATTTGTCCTTTTAAGTCAGAAGAAAAGAGTGAACAATTTAAATTTCAGTTAGTTAACATGCAGTGCAATGTTTATTTCAGGAGTAGAATTCAGTGATTCATCACTTACATACAACACCCAATGCTCATCATATGAAGAGTCCTTCTTAATACCCATCACCTGTCCAGCCCATCCCTCACCCACCTCCTTACATCAACCCTCAGGTTGTTCTTTATCTTTAAGAATCTCTTATGGTTTGTTTCTTCTCTCCCTTTTTTTTCCCTTCTCCTGTATGTTCATCTGGTTTGTTTCTTCAATCTGCATATGAGTAGAGATCATGTGGTATTTGTCTTTTCTGACTGATATATTTTGCCTAGCATAAGACATTCTAGGTCCATCCATGTCGTTGCAAATGGCCAGACTTCATTCTTTTTGATGGCTGAGTAATATTCCATCGTGTATATATACCACATCTTCTTCATCCATTCATTGAGTCGATGGACATTTGGGCTCTTTTCATAATTTGGCTATTGCTGATAATGCTACTGTGAACATTGGGATGCATATACCCTTTCAAATCTGTATTTTTTAATCCTTTGGGATTAAAAACTACCAATTGCTGGATCTTAAGGTAGTTCTATTTTTAACTTTTTGAGGAACCTCCATACTGTTTTCCAGAGTGGATGCACCAGTTTTAATTCCCACCAACCATTCAAGAGAGTTCTCCTTTCTCAAAATCCTCACCAACATCTGTTGTTTCCTGTGTTGTTAATTTTAGCCATTCTGACAGATGTAAGGTGGTATCTCATCATGATTTTTATTTGAATTTCCCTAATGATGAGTGGTGTTGAGCATTATTTCACTGTCTCTTAGCCATTGGGATGTCTCTTTTGAAAAGTGTCTATTCCTTTCTTCTGCCCATTTCTTAACTGGATTTTGTTTTTTAGGTGTTGAGTTTGATAAGTTCTTTATGTATTTTGGATACTAACCTTTTATCAGCTATATCATTTACAAATACTTTCTCCCATTCCATAGGATTATTTTTGTTTTTTTTTTTCATTTTTTTTTTTTTTTTTTTTTTTTTTTTTTTTTTTTTTTTTTTTTTTTTTAAAGATTTTATTTATTTATTTGAGAGAGACAGTGAGAGAGAGCATGAGCGAGGAGAAGGTCAGAGAGCGAAGCAGACTCCCCATGGAGCTGGGAGCCTGATGTGGGACTCGATCCCGGGACTCCAGGATCACGCCCTGAGCCGAAGGCAGTCGTCCAACCAACTGCGCCACCCAGGCATCCCTTTTTTTTCATTTTTAATTTAAATTCAATTAGCTAACATATTAGTATATCATTTGCTTCAGACGTAGAGTTCAATAATTTATCAGATGCATATAACACTCACTGTTCATCACATCACATGCCTTCCTTAATGCCCATCACCCAAGGCCTTTTAGTTTTTTTGATTATTTCCTTTGCTGTGCCGAAGATTTTTATCTTGATAAAGTCCCAATAGTTCATTTTTACTTTGGTATCCATGCTCTGGTGACATGTCTAGTAAGAAGTTGCTACAGTCAAGGTCAAAGAGTTTGCTGCTTGAGTTCTCCTGGATTTGATGGTTTCCCATCTCTTACATTTAGTTCTCTAATCTGTTTTAAATTTATTTTTGTGTATGGTGTAAGAGAGTGGTCTAGTTTTATTTAGTATGTTGCTGTCCAGTTTTCCCAATTTATACAACATTTAAAATTTACTTAAGTTAGTTACCAATATTAACAAATCTGGAGATTTTATATAAAAATACAATTTGCTGATTCACTTGGGTCTCTAGTTAATCCTGGCTCCTCTAGCTGAATGATCTGGAGTAAGTTACCCTCTGTGCTGCATTCTTTCTTCTATAAAATGGAGACTCACTTAATAGACTTCTTGTGAGGATAAATGGCAATGCATTGAAAGTACTTGGAACACACCTGGCACAGTGCAATTATATAATACTTATTAAGCATTAGTAGTAATTGTTGTATTTGACAAACTGACCTTTGAAATCTTGAGGCAAGCATTAAAAGAAACATAAGAAAATGACTTAAAATTGATCAGGAAAACATATTTTGTGAAACAGATAAACAACAGCATTATATAGACTCCCAACATGATGATATGTTTTAAGAGCATTGCCTGTGCTCAGTGACATGAAGAATCCCTTTCAAAGCACCTTCCATCTTCAAAATTCTATATAAATTGAAGTAATTGAACACAGGCAGCAGAAATTTCAGCTTGTAATGAAAGAAACATAATTCAAAATATGATTGTACAGACAAAAGTTTGATATCCAGGATCTATAATGAACTCCTCAAACTCAACCCACACGAAACAGACAAACACATCAAAAAATGGGCAGAAGATATGAACAGACACTTCTCCAATCAAGACATACAAATGGCTATCAGACACATGAAAAAATGCTCATCATCATTAGCCCTCAGGGAAATTCAAATTAAAACCACATTGAGATATCACCTTACACCAGTTAGAATGGCCAAAATTAACAAAACAGGAAACAACATGTGTTGGAGAGGATGTGGAGAAAGGGGAACCCTCTTCCACTGTTGGTGGGAATGCAAGTTGGTGCAGCCTCTTTGGAGAACAGTGTGGAGATTCCTCAAGAAATTAAGAATAGAGCTTCCCTATGACCCTGCAATTGCACTCCTGGGTATTTACCCCAAAGATACAGATGTCGTGAAAAGAAGGGCCATCTGTACCCCAATGTTTATAGCAGCAATGGCCATGGTCGCCAAACTATGGAAAGAACCAAGATGCCCTTCAACGGATGAATGGATAAGGAAGATGTGGTCCATATACACTATGGAGTATTATGCCTCCATCAGAAAGGATGAATACCCAACTTTTGTAGCAACATGGACGGGACTGGAAGAGATTATGCTGAGTGAAATAAGTCAAGCAGAGAGAGTCAATATCATATGGTTTCACTTATTTGTGGAGCATAACAAATAGCATGTAGGACAAGGGGCGTTAGAGAGGAGTAGGGAATTTGGGTGAATTGGAAGGGGAGGTGAACCATGAGAGACTATGGACTCTGAAAAACAGTCTGAAGGGTTTGAAGTGGCGGGGGGGTGGGAGGTTGGGGTACCAGGTGGTGGGTTTTATAGAGGGCACGGCTTGCATGGACCACTGGGTGTGGTGAAAAAATAATGAATACTGTTTTTCTGAAAATAAATAAATTGGAAAAAAAAAAAGATTAACCATAAAAAAAATATGATTGTCTTATTTAGGTGAGTTCTTAATAAAATAAATCATCTGAAGCAACACTACAGAAGCAAAATATCCTTTTCCCTCAGTACAAGTTTAAGACAGCTTCTAAAACTTACATAAAACTTCTAACAAAGACTTTTTATTTTACTTTATTTTTAAAGATTATTTATTTATTTATTTGAGAGAGACAGAGCATGAGCTGGAGAGAGGGGCACAGGAAGACGGAGAAGCAGACTCCCCACTGAGAAGGGAGCCCGATGCAGGACTCAATTCCAGGACCCTGAGATCATGACCTGAGCCAAAGGTAGACGCTTAACCAACTGAGCCATGCAGGTCCCCACCAAAGAGACTTTTTATAAACAAATTTCAAAACAATATGCCACTGTAAATTAATACCCACTTTAGTCATATTGTTATCTCAAATATAAAAAATATACATTTATATAGGCATTTATTTATGCTTATGTAAACATTTATATTTATATAACCATTTATATGTTAAAAAAGCAAATTAGAAAAATGATATATAAAAATCCAGTGTAAGTATGCTATATACATATATTTTAAAGTATAGGAGAACTTTTAGATTATTGAATATTCATTATACTAGATGACAGTTAAAGGATTAATAACCTTAACACAGTTGACTTTTGAACAATGCAAAGCTTGGGGTACTGACCCTCCATATATAACTTTTGATTCTCCCTAAACTTATCTACTAATAGGTTATTGTTTACTGGAAGTCTTACCAATAAATAGATAATTTAACACATATTTTGTAAGTTATTATAGTATTATATAATATATTCTTACAACAAAGCAAACTAGAGAAAAGAAATATTATTAAGAAAATTATAAGTAAAATACATTCACAGTATCATACTGCATTTACTGAAAAAAAAAGTATAAGAGGACCCAAGCAGTTCAAACCTGCTGTTTTTGTTCAAGGGTCAACTGTATATAATGTTGTTGTTCAAGGGTCAACTGTATATAATGAGCATTTATAAATCCATAACAAAAAGTCAACCATCATAAAATAAAAAGCAATTTAAGTACATAATCATTTTCTAAAAAGAATAAATACAAGTGAAAACATTCTTATCTCACTTGTAACTAAATAAACATAAATTATACCATTAAAGTGATTATATATTCTACCTGCAGATTGGAAGAGATTTTAAAAATTTAATAAGGCATCTAGGAAGGGGGACTTGGCTCTCATCTATTGTTACTAATTTCTACAAATTATGGATTATGGTATATGAATAGGTATCAAAGGCTTAAAAATATGTCTATTCTTGGATCTAAAACTCCAGTTTTAGCAATTTGCCCAAAGAAAAGAAGTTATCAAGTAGGACAAAAATGAGATTATATTTCATGGCCTATGGTTGGACAGTACAACAGCAAGAATCCTCATTTACAGAGAATGCTAAGCTTATTCTCATGTGAGATATATATATCTCACATGAGAATATATATACACCTCACATGAGAATATATATACTATATACATATATATTACATATATATAATATATAATATATATACATACATACATATATATATATATATATATATATAATAATGATTGTCTTCCTCTAACTCGATTACTTTAATCTTCTGGTCGCATGCCTTAAAACTTAGTAAATTGGGTTGGATCACTATCACAAGTTGAGCATATTATTCCTAAGAGAACTTCATTCTCTTGAGCTCATTTCCAAATAGCACACAGAAGATCCAGAGCGCAACAGATGTGATCTACTGGCAAGCTCACGATTCAAAAAAGTCAGAAGCTAGTAACAAATCTCACAGAAAAAAATATTAACTTGACTACATAGCAACTTTAAATGTCTGCATCACACACAAAAATTCATGAGCTACGTAATGAAAGATGGGTAAATTTATTTGCCACATATATGTCAAAAACCAAGTATTCTCAATATTCAAAAAGAGCTTACAGATCAGTACAAAAAAGACCATATCTGCAATAAAAGACGGGCAGAAGATATTCATTGCTACTCAAATAAAAATAAATATATGTTTCAAAGCTTTTCAGAAGAAATCAACCTAAACCATACAAATTTGCAAACTTGCAAATGCAAATTAAAATTGTGAGAGGCCACTCTCTACCTCTCAGACTAGCAAAGACCAAGCTTCATAGACCTTTGTGTTAATAATAGTGCATTGACATAGAATCTATCACACATCACTGATGGCTGTGCAAGTTGATACAGTATCTGGGGAGGTCAAGTCAGAAAGATTTATTACTATTTACTACGAACACATGCTTTTATTCAGCAATTCCACCTTGAAGAATTGATCAACAAATATATGGGTACATGCACATAAAGATGAAATAATTCATTGCAACATTGTTTGTACTAACAAAAGACTGGAAACAATCTAAATATTCATTATCAATAGACTTTCAACAAATAATAATACATCTATACGATATTGTATTACGAATTATTTAAAAAGAAAAGGTAGGTGTAGGGACGCCTGGGTGGCGCAGTTGGTTGGACGACTGCCTTCGGCTCAGGGCGTGATCCTGGAGTCCCGGGATCGAGTCCCACATCAGGCTCCCAGCTCCATGGGGAGTCTGCTTCGCTCTCTGACCTTCTCCTCGCTCATGCTCTCTCTCACACTCTCTCTTTCTCAAATAAATAAATAAAATCTTTAAAAAAAAAAAAAAAAGAAAAGGTAGGTGTATATACTCATACAGAGTGATCTTGATTTTTTTTTTAAAAAAGAGGTACAGAAGCATGTACACAGCTTGCTTCCATTTGTTTGTGTAAAGCACATATGCTTTTATCTGCATAGACTGTCTCTAGAAGTATTTACAAGAAACTTGCTAGTGATAGCAATAAGTAAGTTTTACAGATCACTTAAAATGGTCCAGACGTTGTTCTAAATGGTTTACTTGTGTTATTTTATGATCAAAACAATTCTATATGTTAGGTGAAATTATTATCCCCATTTTCTAGATGGAGAAACAGGCACAGAGAGGTTAAACAATTCGCTAAGGTCACATAACTAGCAATTGCTAGGTGTGATTTGAACCCATATAGTCTGTTTCCAGAATAGGTTTTTTAACCACTAAGTAATTTGCCTCTGGGGAAGAAAACATGGGGGTCAGAGTTCGGTGGAATGCTTTCCACTGTATTCTCTCTTGTTTTACCATGTGCATGTAGTATGTTTTCAAAACATAAAAATAAAAATTATTCAATATATCACACAAATCCTACAGCATATCTGGAAAAACAGGAGGAAAAACTCCTCCAATTCTGATAATGTGTAATGAAGGAGGACTGGCCTCACCAGATGGTAATGCCTGCTATAAACATAGAAAATTTAAACAGTGAAGAACTGACAGAAGAATTAATAGAAAGATCAGTGTAACAGAAAAAAAAAGAAAAAGTAGCCTGGAAGTCAATCCTGGTAAAATAGGATTTAAGATTTTTTAAAACATGAAAAAGTGGAAGGATTATTCAATTACTATCACTGGGTAAACTGACTGATTACCTGGAGGAACATTCATTTATGTGTCATCTGACATAATATGCTAAATGTATTACAAATGAATTAAAGAAATAAATGTAAAACTGAAGTATAAAAATCAAGAAATTAGATAAATCGATTGATCGATCTGCTCCTTGAATAAAGAAGGACTTTTTTTCCTTCTTTTTAAAAATGTTATTTATTTATTTGACAGACAGAGATCGCAAGCAGGCAGCGAGGCAGACAGAGGAGGTGGGGGAAGAAGGCTTTCTGCTAAGCAAAGAGCCTGATGTGGGGCTTGATCACATGACCCTGAGATCATGACCTGAGCGGAAGGTAGAGGCTTAAACCACTGAACCACCCAGGCACCCCAAGGAAGGACTTTCTTAACATAAAGCATAAAGAAATACTTAAGGGGAGGATAAGGCAACTTTACCAATACCAAAATTCTAAAACTGCTCTTTTAAAATATCATAAACAGAATTCAAGGCTATGAACTGGGAACCACAGTTCACAACAAATAAATTATTAGCATTTATGATTATAAATCAATAAATAAAACATTAAAATATTTGACCAAAAAACCCCAGCAAAATAAATTAATTAAGCACAGAAGAAAAATACAAATAACACACAACTCATTGAATTCTATCTGTAATGTGGATATAATTATTTTACCATTTCATAGATAAAAACTGACACTAAGAGATTCAGTACTTGTCCAACGTCACACAGACAGTAAGTCTTGAGCTGAGATCTGAACAAACGTATTTTGCTCTGAAGTCCTGAAACTCCACTCTCTAGATACCGATGTACATCCCTATAAAGATACACAATACAGCCGTAAGAGTATGTCACTATCAAAAGCAAGACTGAAGAAAACATTGCTTCATGCATGTAATTGATGAATTGGTAGTTACTCTAAGTTATTTCAAAAGAATGTTATTATACTTAGTCAATTTAAGGATATATCCTTGCCACTTTTCCTAATGAAACAGCCCACTGGTATTCTTGTGAGAGTTTGTGTTTGGGGAATACAAATGGAAAAACAAGTGTAGATGTCTCAATGGGAAAAGACTAACCATGTTTCAGATTGAATATTGCTCTGTCTTTGTAGACATTTCTCAGGAAGGCAGAGACTGAGTACCAATAACTACCTAAGGAATTCTGAACCTGCAAAAGCATCACTAGGTATGTATTATTACCAAGAAGAAACCAAAATTTTAAAAATATTTGCAATATCTAATTTGAATTGTTTGTCATTTGTTTGCATCATCTAAAATAATTTTGTGACCAAGATAAAACCTGATGGTGTTTCTGTTTAAAAGTTAATATGGGGGGCGCCTGGGTGGCTCAGTTGGTTAAGCGACTGCCTTCGGCTCAGGTCATGATCCCAGAATCCCTGGATCGAGTCCCACATCAGGCTCCCAGCTCCATGGGGAGTCTCCTTGTCCGTCTGACCTTCTCCCCTCTCATGCTCTCTCTCTCTCACATAAACAAATAAAAAATCTTTAAAAAAAAAAGTTAATATGGTAGGAGGGATAGGGTGGCTGGGTGATGGACATTGGGGAGAGTGTGCTATGGTGAGTGCTGTGAATGGTATAAGATTGATGATTCACAGATCTGTACTCCTGAAACAAATAATACCTTACATCTTAATTTAAAAATAAAAAAATTTTTTAAAAGTTAATATCTAGGGACACCTGGGTGTATCAGTTGGTTAAGCATCCAACTCTTGATTTTGGCTCAGGGCATGATCTCAGGGTAGTGAGATCTAGCCCCACTTGGGCTCTGAACTGGGTGTGGAGCAGGCTTAAGATTCTCTCCTTCCACCCCATTCCCCCCCCCCACAAAGAAGAAAGAAAGAAAGGGAGGGAGGGAGGGAAAGAGGCAGGAAGGGAGGGAGGAAGGAAGAGAGAGTCAGAGGAAAGAAAGAAAGAAAGAAAGAAAGAAAGAGAGAGAGAGAGAGAAAGAAAGAAAGAAAGAAAGAGTTAATATCTAAATTCTGAGTTAAATCAGCCTCCTTGTCAAACCATGGGCCCAAAGTGCTAGTATTGCTCAAGTCAACCAACCCCTAGATAAGGAAAGATAACATCAGCTTTGGTAGCAAAGGTTAATCACTGAAGCTTCTATAAATTCTTGCCAGATCCAAGATCTATTTAAGTTGGAGATATCTGTAATTCTGTAATCTGCAAATGGCTCTCTTAGGCTTCCTCTTTCATCTTTTCCAGTTTTCTTCAGCCTGGAATTCTCATCTGCTCTATGCCTCCTGTTGCTTTCTTCTGTAGCTTGACTCCATGGTGACATATATTTAGGTATTTAAATGTATCTATATTCTCTCTCTCTCTCTCTCTCTCTCTCTATATATATATATATATATGCACTATAACTATAACACTGACTATTACAAAATTCCAAATTTATAGGTAGTGTTAGGAGGGGTCATCATCTTTACTCCTGAATCTACCATGAACACTACCTTTTTGACTCTGTGGATGGCTGAATGGCTGAGCTCTATCCACTAGAACTCAGGAACAGTTATTGAGTTATTGGGGGTAAGAATAGAGAAGAGGCAGGTGTTAAGTGCCAAATTTCAGCTTCAACAATAACTATTGCTGCCAGCTGGCATGACTTCAAATATCCCCTCACCCAACAGGTGTCATGAAAATTTTATCAGTGGAAAATAAAACACCTTTTAAAAAGAAGTAGATATTGAACCTGGAAGTTTACATAGGTTTTTATCTCACAATTACATCTCCACTAATAAAACTCTGCAGAATATGGAATATTATTAAAGGACCCACTTAGCTAGTATGTTTGAAGTACTTTAGATCAAGTTCTTGAAATATACTATGAATATGAGAGTATATATTTTTACAGATCAAATATACCAATATCATATAAATAAGAGTTCAAACAGAAAATAAAGAGACATGTTGGATTTATTTGATTTCAGTACTAGAAAAATTCAAAGGAAATGGAAAATAGAAATTATGGAAAGCATAGGCATTTTAATTTTTAAACCAATGCACAGATGTGAATCCTATTAAAAGTTATCTAATGGGGCGCCTGGGTGGCTCAGTGGGTTAAAAGTTATCTAATTATTTTCTGTTCTCTTGAGTTCCTTAAAAGATGATGGTCCAAATGCTCTTCTTGTTCCTGTAGGTTATACTGTCTTTTAAACAATCAGTATTTTGTATAGGGCCTTTTCATCCATTCCACAAATATAAAACACAATTCTGTTCATCATATGTTCATAGCAATGCCTTGGTAAGAAGTGGACACTAGCAAGGGTTTAATCTTAGCAAATGACATCCTGGGTGGCACAAAATGGACAATTTCAGAAGCACCAATGAGTTATGATAGCACTTGAGCCCTCATCATGGGGGATTTTTTTATTTGTGCACATTTGGTGCTATGTTTTAAATACCTGCCATTTTAGAAACACTTACAAGTGGTCGTACGCTATGCAAAATAATAAAACAGATGTTGCTTCTCGCTTACAATATACCAGAACACACTTGGTCCAAGTAACAAGGGCCAAATTTCACCCTGGAAAGTCACAGGCTGTAGGGTTCCTAGTATTTCAGGATTCATCCAGGCTAATTACTTACCTCAATTCTACATTCTACCAAATGGAGAGTTTTAGGAGTCTATAATTTTCATTATTTTAAGGCTTGGATAAAAAGAGCAAAATGAATTTAAAAACCAGATAGGCAGAGTAAAAAATCAGCATGTAAAAAGGTGTTTTTCATTTTAAATATGCAGATTTTTTTAAATACAAAATTCAAAATGTCTTAACGTAATAGGAAAAATAACCACTCCTGTCCCCCCTTTCTCCTTTGCCATCAGTTTCTTGTGGCTTTTTCTACAGTTATTTCTATATTTAAGCAAGTGGATATGTAATTTTCTCTTTTTTTAACCCAATAGGGCTTACTACATGGATTAGTCTTCACTTTGCTTATTTCACTACTTTTTTCAAAGACTGTTTCCTGTCAGTACATAAAGAAAAATTTCTTTTTTCATTGCACAATCGTCAATTATATAGATACCCAATTAATTATTAAAATTCCCTGTTGATGAATATTTAGATTGCTTTCCATGTCATCTCATTATAAATAAAGTGATATATAGAATACTTCTAGCCTAGGATTCTGCTTAAGTCCTAATCTTTTTAGGTGTTTAGCACAATGGCATACTGTCATACTTGAAACCATTTCACCGGGCAGCTGTATCCTTTATGTCCTTTCTAACTTGAACTGCCAAGTGTAACAGTAATCTTCCATAAGCTTTAAGAATGCTGTGACATATTAATTTTTATTAGAAGTCTAAATGGCATTACCAATAACCAGAACATTGCTTCACTGGAGGTATTGTTTGACCCTAATTGGAGAAGTCAACTTGGCTTTCTTTCTATTGCCTGGGTGAAAGGAGGAAGGAAGTAAACTACATTAGTTTTGGATTTGTGACACCAAGCTTTGACTGACTTTCCCCATAACTCTTTAGCATCAGTGTTTGGTGGATTAGCATTTAACTCTTCCACATTACTCTACAGAAACCTTAGCAAGCTACTAGGATTCAACTTTGGTTCACTTAGGCAGTAAAATAGTTAATAATACTGAAAGATTATTAAACTGTCTAAGGGACAAGGCCTAGAAAACAGAAATTAATGCCACTCCAAGAGGAACAGAAAGCAAAAGAATATCAACAACACACTGTCACTACTGCCCCTGCAGAGTCCCATAGCAGCCACCAGTGAATCCCCATCATCCATCAGCAGTATTTTTCAATCTTTCTTATCTATATCCCACACCAAGGAATAGATTTATATTTTATTCTAGGATGCCCATACATATATAACTAAACCCATTTCATTACAACAGGACTCATCCCATTGTGCAATGCACTCTAATATCATATATTCCCTTCTTCTTTATTTCTTTAATGCTGGTTACAACTTACTAAATTGATTCAAGACCCACTAATAGATCAGGATCTCCAGTTTGAAAAACACGGCTCTAGAGAGATTGATTTAGACAACAGTGTCGCTGTTGATAAATGAAGTGAACAAGTTTGTGGAGGAGGGAGAGTAAAGAAAATAGAAGACCAGTTTGTGTTTGGAGAGGGACAGGGTAGAAAGAATGGCAAATGAAGCTTGCACATAATCCTTTTTCAGCAGAATGAAACAAGCATGACCCTAATTTAATACAATAGCAAAGATCGACCCAGACCCATTACCTCTTAGCACGGAAGCAGTACAAATCATGGCTTTTCAGACCAAAAACAAAGGCGGGGGGGCACGGGAAGAAGGAAAGAAGGAAGGAAGGAACAAAGGAATGAAGGAAGGAAGGAAGGGCAATGCTTTAGCTTTACATGCTACTTTTTTCATATAATCCAGCAGCTCAAATTCAATATAACTGCTCTGAAAAATCTTCAGTTATTTCAGAGGTAACACTTGTTTTCTTCATGCCCTTTTCAGCTTCACTTTACAAGCGTCTTTCCCCCACCATTACTTAGGTTGGAGTCTGGTTGTCTGACATGAGCTGTCAATGTACTAAGAGTCATAAAATTCAAAAGAGTAATCTTGTTGGATCCAGCTGCTTCTATACACATTCATCTGGATCCTAGACTAAATTTTTGTCATCCTGATACCACGACATAAATCTAAACTCAGTGTTGAAGCTATGTGTTGGGGCCCATGATGCACCCAACGTTGGGTTCAATTTGGTGATCTGTGGATAGATGACATTTTCCTCAATCTCTCCCCTTGTTCTCATCAAGTGTGTAACTACCACTTTTCTGGGAACATTCAGCCTTCCTGCAAGGTTTCAGCCTTGGCATTTGTTCCACTACAGTTCTAAAGTTAGTAGAGAAATAGAAACATTTCATTTCCTTGATTATGCTTCCACTCTTTCAAATTACTCCCAGGAAATGTCAATGCCAGAAGAAATATTTTGGAGACTGTGACTGAATTAAAATTGTGCAGAAGAGTGGCCTGTCTTAATGAAATTATCCAGGATACCCACATTGGCTGGTGAGTTCCCTTAGCCAAAGAAAAGCCTTTTCTCACTGGCTTTCCTGCTCAGAGGATAGTCTAACCCTCACGGGCTGTCAGGATGCCCTCAACAGTCCAGGAAAGGCCAGCTGGAATATCTAAGCTAATTACCATGCTCTGTGTGGCAGGTGTTGCTCACTATGATTTCCTCAGCTTTGGAGAAAAGTCCCTGTGTTCCCATCTATTTTTAGTCACATTTGTAATAATGGAATGAAAAATAAGTGACTTCTTGAACTTCTGTTACATGTCAGTCAGGGAGAACAAATATAGCTCACTCTGACAGTTACTAAGCTGGAGCTAAAGAATTTCTCAGCAGTTCAGGGGTGTGAATTTGCACATTCTTTAAGCTGGTTGTTTCCTGGGTGCTCTGCCTCTGCAGATAAAATGTGAAACATAGTGTCGAAGCGTATTTGGCATTCACAGGTGACAATCAGATTCTTGTACGTCTAATAATAGCATAAAGGATTATCAGCAAAGGGCTGGATTCCTAAATGTAATGGGGTGAGGCTGTGTCCGCACCATGAAACTTCCCCCTAACTTCACCTCCGTCCCAACCCCATAAACCCCAACCTCATAGTGAGGGCTGAAAGGACAGTATTACAAAACACAAAAATTCTCAGACTTTGGGATCCAAAAGAAAACAACGGGACACCTGGGTGGCTCAGTGAAGTGTCTGACCCTTGATTTCATCTCAGGTCATGATCTCAGGGTCATGAGACCAAGCCCTGCTTTGAGTTTGGTGATGGGTATGGAGCCTGCTTGAGATTCATTCTTCCTCTGCCTCTGCCCCTGCTCTAGCTCACATGCACTTTCTTTCTCTCTAAAAAAAAGAAAGAAAAAGAAAACATGGTACACACAAAAAGTGTGTTTTCCTAAAAAAAGAAAAAAGTTAATAGATGCAAATTGCTTCTAAATGTCACCTTTGATTCCTCTTTAAATCCATAAATAAAATGTTAAACCTATTGTTTCCTGATTTGATTTTGTTTTGCCTAACATTCTTTTATGTTGTCAACACAGTCTGATTTCCTAAATATCAGTTCTTCTATTTTACTTTACCAAATTATTTTGAATGAAATAATTCAATAGGCAGGATTTTAAAAGAATAATTAGTAGCTCATAATAAAGATGTCCACCTCATGTCAGGGAATATCTATTTTGTAATGATGATTTCATTACTTCTATTGTACTCATTTAATACTCAATGTTTGAGAGTATCTAAGATATGATACTTGTATGACTTCCGTCTACAAAGAGATGGTAGCGAATTTTGTCTTATATCATCAGATTCAATTTCATTTTTAAGTCCTCACCTCTATTTATTATTATCTCTCTTTAGCCCAGCAAGTTAAATACACAATTTTCTTTTTTTTTTGAAGATTTTATTTATTTATTTGACAGAGATCACAAGTAGGCAGAGAGGCAGACAGAGAGGAGGAAACAGGCTCCCTGCTGAGCAGAGAGCCCGATGCAGGGCTCGATCCCAGGATCCCGGGATCATGACCCGAGCCGAAGACAAGAGGCTTTAACCCACTGAGCCACCCAGGTGCCCCACAATTTTCTTTTTTAATTTATTTTTTCAGTGCTCCAAGATTCATTGTTTATGCACCACACCCCCAATGTTCATAAATACAAGATTTTTTATGTTTAAAGACTGAAATGCAAAGATAATCTTCATTTAGTTTTTGTCCCCAAAAAGCATTGCTACTAATCCTATTCTTTACATCTTTATTTACCTCAGCCCAAGGCTTCCAGGTCACCTTTTATAACTTGTAATAATTATACACATGTCTATAGACCCCCTAATCATATCTAATCTCCTACCCCTCCAAAACATTCTAAGCAATGCTACTAAGGACCTCTGGAATGTGCAGCTTAGCATCAGTAACACATCCTTCATCCTCAAACTCGTAACTGAGTATTTACTTCACTTTTTGCTGAAACTGAAATTGGACACTACCCTGAGAACTATACCTATAGCTTGTTTAAGTGGTGGACTTTTTTTCTCCAATGCCATATATGCTTCACGATCTGGAAGGAGGCTAAGTGTTCTCCTTGTCTGGGGTATTAAGGGTATTGGGTATTAAGGCTTTAACATGAATTTGGGAGTGGATAGAGTTGAGTTCATAACAGTGGTCAAATTTAACGTTCCCAGCATGCCTGGGTGGCTCAGTTGGTTAAGCAGCTGCCTTCGGCTCAGGTCATGATCCTAGCATCCGGGGATTGAGTCCCACATCAGTCTCCTTGCTCGGCAGGGAGCTTGCTTCTCTCTCTGTCTCTGTCTGCCTGTGCTCATTTGCTCTCTCTCTCTCTCTCTGACAAATAAATAAAATCTTAAAAAAAAAAATTTAACGTTCCCAATAATGGAACTAATTGATAGTTTATGCCTCTTGATGGGATGCACTAAAAGGACATATCACTTATGTAGCCTTTTTGCCCCAAGCGCTAACCAAATTAATCATGAGGAATCAATCAGATAAATGAAAGTGAGGAAGATTCTAAAACAACTGGTTGTGTCCAGCTCATGAAAGAAAAAAAAAATGGTCGAGGAAGCTTTCAAAATGAAGAGAACACTTCCACAGAAAAGGGCACTAAAGCAACACAACACCTAGTTGCATTGTAAAAACCTCAGTTGCCGGAAGGATATTGCTGGAACCATTAGCTAAGTTTGAATACTGACTGTCTTTTAAATAATAACGTCCTATCAATGTTATAACAATGTCAAATTTCCTCAATTTTGTAATTGTATAATGATTATGTAAGAGAATATGCTGTTTTTGCAAAACAGATGCTGAAATAATAATAATATGCAATAGCTATGTAGAAAGATAAAACAAATCCAATAAAAAAAGTTAACAATTCATAAATCTAAGAGTAATGTTCTTGCAACTTTCCTGTACCTTGAAATTTTTTTAATATAAAAAGTTTTTTGACACCCCCAAATATTTATGTAAATACATATTTAGTAAGTAAATGTAAAGTAAATAATGCAGGCAGCTTCACTGCTCTGTAAAATCTCACTAGACATTATTTTTAAATAGTGTAAATCCACAATGACAGAGAGAGCCACAGAAGTCACAGGACTTGGGAAACAGAGAAGCAGATGGATGCAAAGTGATGGACAGAACAGATCCAAAATGCTGAATCTTAAGCCAGTGGTGGGGCTACTTTCTACTAGAAAGTAGAAAGCCAGCTACTTTCTACTACGGAATTCCCCAAAAGGCCCAGGTTTTGGCAGCGCCAACCACCTCTAAGGATGCCACTAAACAAAAGAAGTGGTTATGTGACTAAGAAGAAAATCGGGCGCCTGGGTGGCTCAGTGGGTTACAGCCTCTGCCTTCAGCTCAGGTCATGATCCCAGAGGCCTGAGATTGAGCCCCGCATCAGGCTCTCTGCCCAGCGGGGAGCCTCCTTCCTCCTCTCTCTCTGCCTGCCTCTCTGCCTACTTGTGATCTCTGTCTGTCAAATAAATAAATAAATAAAATCTTTAAACAGAAAAAAAAGGAAGCAAATCCTCAGTTCTCTTCCCTATTCCAGTCCCCTGACTGCTTCTCTCTCACCTAGCAGAAGACAAAGCCTTTTCCCCTGGAAAGGACAAAGCAGAGGGTGTCTGGAGTGGAAATTCCAAGCACTCTGGGAGCAGGACAATGTTACTCAAACAAGAAAGAGAGTAAGGAAAAGCTGATATGCATCCACGTCCTTTTATCTTCAGGCTATGTTCCCAGGACAGTTTGTCACAGTCTAACTCAGCACACTTTCTGAATTTGTTCAAAATTAAAAAAAAAAAAATTTTGGAAGAAATCACTAACCAGAGAAGAAATAATTTAAAAGCATTACCGGCAACTCTAAAAAGTCACTAGATCCACAGAATTTATTAGTAAGTTTTGTTAAACTTTAAAGTGACTGTCAAGCTACCTAAACTGTTCCAGAAGGTTTATTTAAAAATGAGTAAAGGATTTGAATAGAAATTTCTCCAAAGAAAACATACAACTGGCCAAGAGGTAGATTAAAAAATGCTCAAATTGGGGCACCTGGGTGGCTCAGTGGGTTAAGCCTCTGCCTTCGCCTCAGGTCATGATCTCAGGGTCCTGGGATTGAACCCCGCGTCGCGCTCTCTGCTCAGCGGGGAGCCTGCTTCCCCCTCTCTCTCTGCCTGCTTCTCTGCCTACATGTAATCTGTCAAATAAATAAACAAAATCTTTTAAAAAAATACTCATATTCAGTAAGCATCAAGGAAATACAAATCAAAACCACAATATTATCTCACACCTGTTAGGATGGCTATTATTATTATTTTTAAAGATAACAGGTGTTTGGGAGAACGTGGAGGACTCTTGTACACTGTTGGTGGGAAAATAAACTGTTGGGGGGAAAGAATATAGTATGGAATTTCCTCAAAAAATAAAAATAAAAAATAGAACTGCCATATGATATAGCAATCCCTCTCTGGGTGTGTGTGTGTGTGTATGTATATAATTTTATGAACATATAATGTATTATTTGTTTCAGGGACCTCTCTGGGTATTTATCTAAAAGAAATGAAATCAGTATCTCAAAGAGATATTTGTACTCCTAGGTTTATTATAGCATTATACATAATAGCCAAGATATGGAAATAACATAAATGTCTATTGATGGTGGAATGGATAAAGAAAATGTGGTATACACACAGTGGAATATTATCTAGCCTTAAAGAAAGAGGAAATTCTGTCATATGCTACATGATGGATGAACCTTGGCATAATGCTAAATCACATGATCCAATCACAGAAGGACAAACGCTGTATGATTCCACTTATATAAGGTATCTAAAACAGTCAAACTCTTAGAAGCAGCGAGTAGAATGGTAGTTGCCAGGCACAGGGAGGAGGGAGAATTGGTGTAACTATTCTATTCAACAGGTATAAAATTTCAGTTATGAAAATGAATATATTCTAGAAATCTGCTGTACAACATCATAACTATAGTTCCTAATACTGTATTATACTTGTCAAGGGTTCGATCTAATGTTAAATATTTGTTAAGGGTTTGATCTAATGTTAAGGGCTGTTGCTACCACTACAACAAATATCATAAAGTCACTTGAGTTTTATTTTACCAAACTGGTATAAACTAAATAATAACCATTTAAAAAGATAAAATAAAAATAAAACCACAATCCATTATCACCCTAAGCATAGTTGTGAAAATAAACCAAATTTTATTAAATCAAATTATTTGGTATAATATTAAAAGAATGACACCCTTAGCAAACAGGGCTTATTTCATGAAAACCAAGATGGTTTAAGAATGGACACATTAATACAATGATCCCTATTAATAGGTCAAAAAGAAAAGTTCATACTAATTGGGTTGATGTGTCTAAATTCATTTGATAATTTTCAACAAATACTCCTGATTTTCAAGCAACTATTTCCTAATAAAACAATAAGAGCAGAATACTTCATTAACATGATATAGAAGACATATTTTACCCCAGATGCCAACCTCATATATAACTGAGAAACATATACAGAATTACTTTATTTTTTTAAAGATTTTATTTATTTATTTGCCAGAGAAAGAGAGAGCGCGCCCAACCAGGGGAAGCAGCAGGCAGAGGGAGAAGCAGACACCCTGCTAAGCAGGGAGCTCAACTCAGGACTAGATCATGACCTGAGCTGAAGGCAGATGTTTAACCAACTAAGCCATCCAGCTGTCCCTATACAGAATTACTTTAAAGTCAGGCACAATGTACAGATAATATGCATACAGCTACTGCTATTGCTTGATGCTATCTGGAACTTTTGATGACACAATAAAAAAAATTAGTCAGAACTTTAATGAATTGAAAGGTTGTCCTCCTAGAAAATTGAAATGAATCAACTGGGGAAAAAACTTTAGAGTGTTAATAGACTACATGAATTTGGGCTGTTACAAAAATAATAGCCTTTTTAAATACAAGATTGTCCATTTAGAAAATGTAATGGATGAAACTTTATTAGCACAAGAAAATTTAGCATATATAGGAATAAATATTTGAAAATGTTTGCAGGAACTATATTGTATAAATGACTAAATATTTCTCAGAAACATAAAAAGAACCTGACTAAATGGAGAGACTTAATATGGTAATTTTCTAATCTCTTTCAAATTAATGTGTTATTCTAATGAATTTCAACTTAACCTCTGCTAATTTTTTTTAAATTGAAAAAGTGATTCTTAACTTCATAAACTGAAGAAGAAAAAAAATTTATATGAAAGTAATGATGAGGGGAGCCTGGTGGCTCAGTGAGTTAGGCCACTGCCTTCGGCTCAGGTCATTGTCTCAGGGTCCTGGGATTGAGCCCCGTGTCAGGCTCTCTGCTCAGCGGGGAGCCTGCTTCCTTCTCTCTCTCTCTCTCTCTCTCTGCCTGCCTCTCTGCCTGCTTGTGATCTCTCTCTGTCATATAAAGAAATAAAATCTTTAAAAAAAAAAAAGTAATGATGAAATTTTTTTCATCAGTTAAAACTGAGTACAAATTTAGTAAATAACATGAGGACAGACAGAATCACAGAAGTCAGTGAACTATCACAGAAGTCAGAAGCAGACAATACTCTAAGTCAGAACTGAGCACAAGATAATAGTGGAATTGTGAATCAGTAGCAAAAGAACATTGTCTCAAGAATGATGGTGGGTGGGGCGCCTGGGTGGCTCAGTTGGTTAAGCGAATGCCTTCGGCTCACGTCATGATCCTGGAGTCCCGGGATTGAGTTCCACATCAGGCTCCCTGCTTGGCAGGGAGTCTGCTTCTCCCACTGACCTCTCTCCTGTTCTCTCTCTCTCAAATAAATAAATAATAAAAATCTTTTTTAAAAAATGATGGTGGAATAATTACCTAATGTCTAGATATTTTAAACTAGTTTCTCACTTTACAGCCTCACTCAAAACATAGTCTAGATAAGTTAAAGAACTGACAGTATTAAGTGAATAAAAGTAAAGAGATAAACTTATAAAAGTGGTCAGTGGAGGGGTGCCTGGGTGGTTCAGTGGGTTAAGAGTCTGCATTCTGATGTGTATAGCAGCATTATCTACAATAGCCCAATTATAGAAACAACCCAAATGTTCATCAAATGACAAATGGATAAGGAAGATGTGGTATACACAATGGAATATTACTCAGCCATAAAATAGAATGAAATCTCGTCATTTGCAACAATATGGATAGAGCTAGAGTATGATGTAAAGTGAAATAAGTCAGTCAGAGAAAGATAAATATGATAGGATCTCATTCATGTGGAATTTAAGAAATGAAACAAACAGCAAAGGGGGAAAAGAAGAGAAAGAGGCAAACCAAGATACAGACTCCTAACTATAGAGAACAAAATGAAGGCTGCCAGGAGAGGAGGTGTGGGAGGGCAGTGCATGAAATAGGTGAAGGGGGTTAAAAAATGCCCATACAGGGTGATGTATGGAAGTTCTGAATCACCATATTATACACCTGAAACTAATATTACATTGTAAACTAACTGGAATCTAAATAAAAGCTTTAAAAAATTCAGGTACCATAACTTCCTGTATGAACTTGGTCAAGTCATTTAACTTCTCTAAGCCTCAATTTCCTCATCTGTGAAATGGAACGAGGAATTGCACTTAACTCATGTAGTAGCATGAGAATTAGAGACAATACACTAAGTACTTAGAATAACTCAACAAGGGACGCCTGGGTGGCGCAGTTGGTTGGACGACTGCCTTCGGCTCAGGGCGTGATCCTGGAGTCCCGGGATCGAGTCCCACATCAGGCTCCCAGCTCCATGGGGAGTCTGCTTTGCTCTCTGACCTTCTCCTCGCTCATGCTCTCTCTCACTGTCTCTCTCTCTCAAATAAATAAAATAAAAAATCTTTAAAAAAAAATAACTCAATAAATTGTATATATATCTGACTTGCATACAATATGTATATATTATTTTGTAATTATATGAAATGTTAAAATTTTACATTTGAGAATTTCATAAGCTACTTTCAATTTCATAGTAAAGTAAAATTGTCTATTAGTAAATATCATTTTTAAGAATTGAGTCAATTCTGAGGAGCATTGAGCTGGTCCAGAAAGCAAAATTTATATCTGATTTTAAAGAAGCAATTTCACATACTGTTAATGTCCTTTTCCTTCAGAGGAAGAAATTTGGAGATATTTTTAATCTCAGGTGAAAGATGTGGATCTTGAGCTAGTAGCATATTGTCTCATTGGTAACTAGCAGTCAGAGTAATCTGGCCTAAGGCAGGGACATGAAATGTTCACCCTGCTTAAGAGTTTATGCCCTGGCAGGAGAGGCATCTGAAAGCAAATCAATGTGATCCTTGCTTCTTATTTGAATAAACCAGCAGCTATAAGCAGTTTTTCTAGGAGTCGAGTCCAGAAATGTTCTTCCTGCATGACAGACTTTGTCCCTGATTTTATGCTTTTATTTAAAATCAAGCAATCTCTCTCTCCTGTCTTTCTGGGATATCTGAGGAATGAGCAATTAAAACTCAAGTAAAATCCAGGGGAGCGACCTAATGTTCCAGTAAGTAGTTTCCAGATACCCCTCACTGGATAGCCTTTCTCCTCCTCTCTTTTCTCTTTTCTCTCTTCCTTACTTTCTCTCTCTCTCTCTTCTCTCTTTCTCACTCAGGACTGTTATTTAACCATTGAAAGATTAAATATCTATCCTAATATGTTTCATTCAGATCAGCAAAATTTCTGCATTATAAATTCATACTTCTGGACATCACAGCTATCCTACTCTCTTACTCCAGAACACTGGCTTTCTTTCACTCCATAAACACTCCAAGCTTCCAAGCTTCCTTCAAATCTTTCCTTCCCATCATAGAATCCCAACACCTGAATTCGCTGCAACAGTGCAGACATGCCACAGACTCTGCAGCCAACATATCTGCCTGAGACTTTAATGTAGATAGTAGTTTAAAAAGGAGGTAAGAGCATGCAGGACCTCCATTGAGCTGGGGTGGGTGGAGGGAAAAGCAGTGTGATTTGGGGTCTGTCACAGCAATTGTTCCATCTTCTGTAGCAATGACAGCTTCTTGATCCAGCTGTAGCAACAGCTTCCTCTCCAGGGATGGTTTTGGAGGTGTCTCTAGGAACCCCAGCCTATAGTCTTTTCCTCCAACTCTTCCTGTGGTTCTTCCTGCCATGTAAGTCTTCCTGCACACAATGACTGGAGTGGATGCTTTATGGTCTTCACAAAGATTCTTCCTATGACTCACCTGACAAAATTTTGTTTGCATTTCTTGGACACTATTCATAAGATATTTGAAAAAAATCTGAGAAGTTTTAAAAGACTGTATCAAGTCCAGCAGAAAGAATATGAATGGCAGAAAAGGCCATTATAAAATTCCAGTGAATTTTGATGTGTCAATGTAGGTTACTGAATTGTAATAGATGTACCACTCTGGAGGAGGATGTCAATAATGGGGGGAAGCTATGCATTCTGCGGAGTAGGAAACATACAGGAGTCCTTTATACTTTCCTTAAATTTTCCTGTGAACCTAAAACTGCACCGAAAAAGTCTTAAGAAAAATTTCAGTGAACTGACACGACCCTGTCATTTATCCAACATTGCTGTTCACTGCCATGTCCGAGTATATTGGACTAGGTTCTAAAGACATAAACATGAATAAAATTGGCCCCATAATTACAGGTCATAGACACAAAAAGACAATACAAATCATAAGGATAATGATATATCACATGGATCATCTCACTTAGTTTTTAACTAACTTTTAAGGTTAGTTAAAAACTAAGTGAGATGATCCATGTGATATATCATTATCCTTATGATTTGTATTGTCTTGTAAGGTGACTACTGTTACTTCCTGATAACAGGAAGTAACAGTACTTCCTGTTACAGTACTTCCTCAGCAGTACTGATGAGGCTTAAGAGATTGAGGGACTTGCCTGTAATCACAGTGCTAACAAGGGGCCATGATAGGGTTTCAATACAAATTTGACCACAGCAGCCGAGCTCTACACACAACACAGCAGCAAATCACATGGAAGTTCATTTACTTATTCAATGAATAGTTATTGACTCTGTCAGTTCTTATGCCAGGATCTCAATAATAGTTTAACTCACAAAAATAAGAAGTCCGAGAAACAAAGGCATGGCCAGTGACTAGAGGCAGAAGTCAGGCACAAGTCAATGTTCCATACACACACAAGGAATTCAATGGAATCAAGTATGGTCAAGGGCCTCTAGGCTCCAGACATTTTGCTTGGAGTGGAGAAGAGAGAAAAGATCCAATTCTACCACTGTCTGTGTGTTCGTCACTTGCTGTGGCCTCAGCACAAAGCCTCCAATGTATTTGTGTGAGGAAGGGAGAAAGCAATTTCTGAGATAATCCCATATGGTAAATTTATAGTAGTAGAATGAATAAATTCCGTGCAGGGGGCATCAGAAAGGAATAGTGAGAGGTCAGAAACATTTCAAAGAAAAAATAACTGAGCCTTGAAGAACGAGTAAGCTTTTATAATGAGTTTTTTAGATCAATCTGCCCTAGTTATCCTACTTGAATTTCTTGTCACAACACTGTATTTTAGGAGTTTCTTAAGGCTCTGAATCTATGAATACAATGCAAGAGTGAATATTGTTAGATAAATCTTTCAAAACTGGAAATTCTTATGTATGTTTTTCCCATTTTGCTTCATATTTATATTAAGTACTTGTTATATGTGTCCTCATTCTATGAAGATCAAAGTATTTTTTGTGTGTGTATATATACATGCATAAGCATATATATACACATATACACAAATATTTGAATATACATATAAGCATGCATATACATTGCATTTACATACATATTTACATACATATATATACATGCACACATAAATACATACATAAGATTATTCCACCCTCAGCATTTTAGCAAAATGTCAGGTGGCATTGATAATACCAGTACTAGTATTAAATGTGGAAGCACCTAATAGTGAAATCGCCCCTCCTAGTCTGCCTCCAGTCTTGGTTCCTTTGAGGCAGGCATTGCCCATTGTTATTCCTATCATTTCTAGCATCCATGCCCTGCTCACTTTCTCTCTTTCCAACCAAATCTTGATAGAAAATGATTCCAATAAGCTGGGACTTGGAAGACACAGTGACAGATGAGTTTTCACATGCATGTATACAGAAATAGTTTTCTTGTTTCCTTGGGAAAATATATATTGGACATATTTTTCAAAGAACTTGTAAGAATCTCCACAGCTAGTATTGAATCCTGGGGAAGAATATAATGGTAGACCATCCATTACCACTTTACAGATGAAGAACCAGGCAAGGAGAGTTACAGCAGTGGCTCAGAATCATGCATAACGTCAAGAAACTGGGAGGGGGGGGCCCATCATTCCCAAATCCAAGATTATCCCTTTTTCTCTCTGTTTTCAAACACTAACTTTTAAGGTTGCTAAATACATGGATAAGAAAAACATTTTGTTGCTAAATTCATGCTTTACTTGACAGTCAAATGTTGAAAATACTTGATCTTTTTTTTTTTTTTTTTTTTGCTTTTGATACAAGAAGTTATTTTAACTAGTAAAGTCTTAATCCCAGGTACTTCCTCCTTTGTAAACTTTTATATTGTTGTAAAGGGCCAGTGAGTTGATTTTGTCAACTTCAGAAAAACCACTGCCTTGCTTGCTCATGAAACTATGGTAAATCTTTGGAAATATTTTTTTTGCAGCCTTACTTAATATTTTTTATGACAAGAAATAAGATATTTCTTAGGCATTTGTCCCATCTCACATTAATGAGTCATATGCTTATCCTAGGTTCTGTCACTTGATGTTCCTCCATGTGGAGCTTTAGGTTATCTGATGAATATATAATTATACTGGCAGACTTGACTGGGAAAAGATGACACCAGATTGCAGAACACCTTGGTAGTGTCAGAAGAAATTTTCCAAGAAGATGAAAATTATGAGACTGATACAAGCATATGGGACAGGTTACCCCCCTCACTCTGTTCAATGAAGGCTGATTTGGGAATGGTTCCCATATTGCCTAGGATATTAATTTGAAAAATAAAACAAAATACTACCTAACAAAGTATCACAAACTGGGAAGCTTACACAACAGCAATTTATAGTCTCACAGTTCTAGAGGTAGAAGTCCAAGATCAAGGTATTGGCGGCACGGGTTCCTCCTAAGGGCAGTGAGAAAAAGATGTGTTCCAGTCCTCTCTCCTAGCTTTTGGCAAAGCTTGGCAATCCTTGGTTTTTGCTGCATCACTCTGATCTCTCCTTTCATTCTGTATGGATTCTCCCCAAGTGTTTGTCTATCTCTAAAATTTCCCTATTTATAAGGATACCAGTAAAATTAAACTAGAAGGTCCACCCTACTCCAGCATAAATTCACTTTAATTAATTACATACACAATGACCCTATTTCAAATAAAGTCAAATCTTGAGGGAATAGGGGTAAGGGCTTTAACATATGAATTTTTGAGAAACACAATTCAGCCTATAACAGCTAAGGATAGAAGTCAGTTTCCGAATAAAATGCCCAATAGATGTGACTTAGGTGTTGGCTGAATTTTCCCCCAAGTCTACAAAGGAGGCAGGGACATGGAGTCTAGTGCCAGGGGATCAACTAGAGTTATACAAAAGGAATTTAAAAATGCCTTGAGACCACAATAAATGTACGGCCCTGGTCAGTTTAGGTAGATGAAATAGCATGTAGACAATTTAGCAGGTAACATCATCACCATCCGAATTACCCAAAGGTATGACCTCTTAAAGTGGTTCAGACCTCTTTTATTTATAAGATAGAACAATGTTATTCCTACTTAGAGAGCAGTCTAAGTCTCTTGATAAGATGAGAAGAAGCTGTTCGGAATCCCTGGAGCCATGTGCTTTTTGAAAATGATGAATAGAGATTGTGCCATTCCCTCATCTTGTATCCAGGAAAAGGATCATGTGAATGAGGCCAACCATGTGGTAAATAAAAATAACACATATTCTCCTTTGAATTTCATAGACTTTAAATGTACAAATCTGTATTTGTTTTCTATTACTACATAACAAAGTATCATCTATTTAGCAATTTAAAACACCACTCATTTATCATCTTACAGGTCTATGGGCCAAAAGTCCAGCAGAGTGTGCCTGTATTCTCTGCCCAGGGTCTCACAGGCATTGGCCAGGGCTTCAGTTTTCATCTGGGCTCAGGGTCCTATTCCAAGCTCACTGATTGTTGGCAGAATTCCTCTCAGGCTTCCCACATGGCCTCCTTCATCTTGGAGCAGGCAACAGTATACTGAGTCACCAATGCTTTGAATTCCTCTGGCTTTCTCTACGACTTCCTCTTTGGCTTCTAAAAGACTTCTGTGATTACATTGGGTCCACTTAGAAAATCCAAGATAATCTCCTTATTTTAAAGAATCTAATTAGTTACCTTAATTAAATATCCAAAGTCGCTTCATAGCAATACTTCTGTTGGTGTTCGAATAACTAGAAAATGAAAATGATGGGGGACATCTTTAAAATTCTCCCTCCCACAAGATCAAAAAATCGCAAACCAAAGGCATTAATATGTAGCTAAGTAATGCTCAAATTTGCTTTAAGCAACAATGGAGAGAAGATGAAACATATTTATAAAAGAACTTTTTTTAAAAGACTGAAAAAACTGCTAAACATCTTGATTTTTGCCTCGATCCTGGTCTTGATTTTTTTAAAGATTTAGTTACTTTAGAAAGAACGAGCACAAGCACAAGGGGAAGAGGGACAGAGAATTTCAAGCAGACTTTTCTCTGAACGCAGAACTCAATCTCATGACCCTGAGATCACAACCTGAACCAAACATTTAACCAACTATGCCACCCAGGTACCCTGACTTGATCCTGGTTTTAAAGCGCCTTAAGTGATAGACTGAAGGTTAGTTAGGATGAGAGTTTAGATCTGGAAAGTCTTTACACATAATGGTGCTAATTGGAGTAGTTAATCTAATCACTGAGCCTCAGATCCCTCATTGGATAAAAAGTGAATAATATTAATGTTTTATAGGACAGTTATGAGATTCAAATGAGATCATTTCTAGAAAGTGTTTTTGTAACTGTAAAGCCTAAAACAAATGTGAATTATTAAGATTATCACAGAAAGTCTTAGCTTACTTCTGAAAGAACCAGAATTTCCAAATATTCCTTCTGTGAAACTGAATAATCACCCTAAACGGTTATGAAATCTGACAGTCAAGAAATCCAAACTTCAGGAGAAATTTGTCTAACATCGATGTTAGGATATTTCTGTGCATGCATAATTGTGTGTGTGTCTGTGTGTCTGTGTGTGTTTTGGGAAGATACACTATGTTGAAATTGCACTATACTAATTCAATGAACAACATATTAAAATTAGAGAACATCCTGATGAAAGAAATACAACACTAAGTCTTTAAAGAAAAATCCAAAGACTTGTCTCAAACCAAGCAACTGGAGGCGAAACGTTAACAAAGGAAAGAAAAGGAAAGCATTTTCAATATTCAAGAAAATCATTCCATGTCATGTTGTGCCTAGAAAACTTTTGTAGACCTGTCTGGTTTGGGTCAGCTTCATTTGATAAACAGATTTAAGTCATCACATAAATAAGTATTCAGGCACTTGCTGCTACATTTCTATTATACCTCTGATCATCCATCTCATGGAACATTATCACTAACATTTATTTCTGCCCCAAATGATTAAATCCTAAGAATTCTTTTATTTATGCACTTAACTAGCTCTTATATGTGTTATATGCAAGGTGCTGTCCTAAGTTCTTTATTAATATTAACTCATAATGATGATTCATCTTGATAACAACCCTATAAAGTTGAAACTATTATAACTCACTAAACAAATAATAATTTGTTTCAAAACATTTTTCTTCTTACAAAAAGGGGAGTATTTTTCCTCATATGGTTGCCTCTCCTCTTTCTATCATGTCTACAATTTATATCAAGAAAAGATTTGAAAAGCAATTGCTAAAGACTTTATCTTAGTAAAAATGACAAAACATAGGCTGATTTCAGTAAAATTTTTGAAGTGAACAGATTAGCCACACACAAAACACACCATGATTAAAGATGACATTGAGATTTTCTAAATAGTGTCAATTTTAATGAAGGAACATTCCCTCCCCACACAACAAAAGGCACTAACTCGTCTTTTTTTAATTTACTGTTTCTTGAGCAGTGTAGTGCTTTTCTAGAGTTTAAAAGTGCACACAGTTCAAAAATGCTTTGATTTTATTCTTACTACTTTCTAATAAACACGATGAAAATCTGCCATTTCCGATTCAAAGCAGGAAGACATGTTCTTGGTCTATTTTCTTACATTTTATTTTTTCAGCAAAATTTTCTACAATTTCTCCCCATTTATTATGCTGTTTCCAGGTTTAAAATAATCAGAAAAAAAAAATATTGCAAAGCCGTAGCCTGCTCTGCTTTACTCTAACCTTGCTAAGCACACAGTTAACTCAACTGTGACACTGCCTAGTAAAGCACGCCTGGTGTCTAAGCTCAGACTGCATAATAAAATATCATAAAATAGGTGGGTTATCAGCAACAGAAATGTATCTCTCACTGTGCTGGAGGCTGGCGATCTGAGATCAGGGTGCACCAGCACAGCCAGCTTCTGGTGTGGACCCTCTAGCTGGTTGCAGACTGTTGACTTCTCTTTGTATCCTCACAGACAGAGGATACAAACTTTCTCTGTAATTCTTCTTTTTTTTTTTTTAAGATTTTATTTCTTCCTTTGACAGACAGAGATCACGAGTAGGCAGAGAGGAAGGGAAGCAGGTCCCCTGCTGAGCAGAGAGCCCGCCTCGGGGGCTCCATCCCAGGACCCTGAGATCATGACCCGAGCTGAAGGCAGAGGCTTTAACAAACTGAGCCACCCAGGTGCGCCTCTCTCTCTAATTCTAATCCCATTCATGAGACCTCCATGTTAAGACCTCATCTAATACTAGTCACCTACTAAAGGCCCCACCTCCTAACACTGGAGTTTGGTTTCCAATACATGAAATTTCAAGGGACACACAGGTTCAGTTTGTAACACTAGGTTTATTCTGAAAACTCATAGGTATAAGTAACAGAGAAAGCAAACAGCCAGGAGCAGGATTGATACCTTTTACTTAAACAGAATGGCAGTTCTGAAAAGAGTTTTGGTAAATTTAAATTTCATTTTATAATGCTATATTTCAAGTTTCAGATTTGTACCAGATGCTTGAAATTCACATAACATTGTCATCAACATTAACCAGAAGGTAAAAGTTTATTGTAAACGAGAACACAAGACATCTAAGATCAAATCTCCTTCTTTGAGAATTCAATTTGCCTGGTTCTAAAACTAGATACATTTTCCTTATGAGTTCAGGGGACAGACCATTCACTGAGAGTTAAGCTGTGAAAAAAATATGAACATTTTATGAATTTGTCTCTCACGCAAAAGTATTTAAGGTTGTTCTTATGACAATATTTAACAAGCAACTACTACCACAGTCTTAAGACAATCAGCTTTAAGTGTTGGCACATCAAGACAGCCCCAGAGCTATGAGTGACCAGGGCCCAGATGAAGATTGCCTTAAATGCTTGATTTGAGAATTCATTAATTGGTCCCATTCCAACCAGCCTCCAAGATTTCTGATAATGTATGCAGGTCATTTTATAAATGTAAATTACCATCTGAGTGTGAGATTATAGAACTATAGAAATAATAACAGCTAATGTTTATTTTGTTTACAGTGTTCCAGACATGTTGATAAGCACTTTACAACTATTATTTATTATCTTTGTTTTTTGAATGAGGAGACTGAAGCCTGAGAAGTTAATCTGTCCAGGGTCGCAGGGCTAGTAAGTCAAAAGTAGAATCCTGGCAGTCTAGTTCAGGAGCCTATATTCACAACCACACAATTCTAAGTCAAAATTCTACCTCTTACATAGATAATGAAACTCCTTTCCCTTAGAAGGTACACTCAAACCTCCCACATACAATTTATAGCAGTCATTAAATAACTCAGGGGCACATGGGTGACTCAGTCAGTTAAGTATCCAACTCTTGATTTCAGCTCATGTCATGATCTTAGGGTTGTGGGGTCGAGTCCTGCATTGGGCCCTGCATTCAGCAGGGAGTCTCCATGAGATTTTTTTTCTCTCCCTATCCCTCTCCCCCTGCTCATGCTCTCTCTTTCTCTCCCTCTCTCTCTCTCTCTCTCTCTAAAATAAATAAATAAATACATCTTTAAAAATACTCACCCTTGAATATTTATATGTTTGGTATATATTGCTGCTTAATGAATTATCTCAGAATTTGTCAGCTCAAAACAAGCAGCACACATTATCACACAATTACTGGGGGTCAGGAATTCAAGATGAGGGGTCTGGCTCATGGACTCTCAGGTTGCTCTCAAATATTCATCTGAGGGTTTGACTGAGGCCAAGGACCTGCCTCAAGATGCTTTACTCATGGGATGCCTGGGTGGTTCAGTGGGTTAAAGCCTCTGCCTTTGGCTCAGGTCATGATCTCAGGGTCCTGGGATCAAGCCCCGCATTGGGCTCTCTGCTCAGCGGGGAGCCTGCTTTCCCCTCTCTCTCTGCTTGCCTCTCTGCCCACTTGTGATCGATCTCTCTGTCAAATAAATAAATAAAATCTTTAAGATGCTTCAGT
Organism: Neogale vison; assembly: GCF_020171115.1. Classification (NCBI taxonomy): domain Eukaryota; kingdom Metazoa; phylum Chordata; class Mammalia; order Carnivora; family Mustelidae; genus Neogale; species Neogale vison. Next base: position 111,238,111 of record NC_058091.1, read on the forward strand.
CACATGACTTTTGGTCTCAATTTTTTGTCACACATACCTCTTCATAAGGCTACTTGAGTGTTTCCATGACATGATAGTTGGCTTCCCCCAGAACAAGTGATCCAAAAAGGAAAGCAAGGCAGATACCATGTGTCTTCTATAACCTAACCTTAGATGTCACATACCATACTTCTCTTTTAGCCCATCATTACTGGTGATTCACTAAGTCCAAGCCAAATTCAAAGGGAAGAAAATTAGGTTTCACCCTTTGAAGTGAATGTCAAAGAATTTGGACATATTTTAAGCCCACCACTTATATCTATCTCATTGTATATAATTTAAATAATTCTGGCTCTGTGACATGTTTTCCTCCTGCTATCTTGACTCCATTGCAATGTACAAAAGTGCCGAGCTAACCACTTAGCCGAACATGCTCTCAACTTGTCCCAGGTCAACATTCATACCTATTGGGAGGGGCTCCATCAGAAGAAACGCAAAAAGTCATTTATGTAAGCCCTGCCCACAGCCATATGATACTCTGAATATCCTATTTCTGTCACACTGACAAAATTGATAAATAAGCAAAGTTTATCTCACACTGTGGTTGTCAGAAATTTTTCCTGGATGGAAGAATCCTCCTTCTACCTGCCCTGGGGAAGGTTTCCCCACTCAAGAATGCCTGGTAAGTCATTCATCTCCTCAGAACCTCACTCTCCGCTGGCACCGAATAGACTGATTCAATGTAAGCCAAAGTTTCTCAACTCTGGCACTATTAACATTTGGGGCTGGATAGTTCTTTGTTGTAAAAGCCATCTTGTACATCATAGGATGTTTAACAGCCTCCCTGGTCACTACCCATGAGATGCCAGTTAGCACATCCCATTTGTGATTAAAAAAAAAAAAAAATGTCTCCAGCATTGCCAAATCCTCTGAGGGGAGGGAGGGTTGGTCACAAAATTACTCTTGATCAAGAACCACTAATCTAAGCTATTATGATTGAACTTGGCTGAGTAAAATATGTGATAGTATCACCACCAGATAAAACATATGCAGAAATGTCCCATGTTTCACCTACATGAAGTAATCCAAGATACTTAGAGTTAAGGAAGAAAGATTTCAGTGTGAATCAATTATTTTAGATAATGTCTCTCCAATTGTCACTTGGCTTTCCTTCTACTAGCTGATTTCTGGGAGAGAGAAGATGCTCTATAAAGCAGGTTACGATATGTTATCTCAAGGTTACAAATACTAGAAGAAACTGGAACAGCATAGAGGGTAAAGAGAATGAGGGAAAGTACAATGAAAATAAGGGTAGTAGTAAAGATAACTTATTATTTACATGTTCAAATTATTATAAGATATCTATTAGATGGTTGCCTTTATTGCATGGGACATGCCTTTATTGCAACCATGGACAAGTCACTTCACTAAACGTTTTCTCAAAATATTAACTAATTTAACTTTTCAACAAATCCATGCAGCAGATACTATTATTTTCCTTTTGACACACAAAGAAGTCTGAGGCAGAGTATTATCTTGCTTAATAGCTAGTTTTAAAAATGCTTTCATATCTCTCTCCCACTCCATGCTCCCTCAGGGCTCTGTTTTTGTTCCACTCATACTTCTCACTCTTCTCTACAGTGAGTCACACAAAGCACTGAAAACTTAGAAAAGGAATCACAGAAGTCCCTAAGTACATCTAGCTCTCCATTATCTGGAGGGAAATACTAAATACTGGAGGGTTAATACTTCCTATTGACCTAAAGTCAATAGGAAGAGAAAGGTAACCTGACTAGAGATGCCAGTGCTAGGGTGAATAGGAAATTGGCCTTGGTTCCAAGGAGGTTGGGGGGAAATAGGCTGAGCCAAGCCAACAGGAGATTAAGATTGTAGGGTGATGTGAGGGAAGACAAAGTCAAAAGAGGTATTTTTGTAAGGCAGAGGACAGATACAGTTAAAACACAACTTAGATTTTAGTAGAAACTTAACCCATGACCTTGAATGAAAATAGGAACTAATCCAAAGAAACCGATGTCAGTATTTGAATGTACCTAAAAATAAAATGTGATCCATGGGATGATATCATGAAAAACTACTGAGCACCTACTTTTTGTTTCCAGTCATGCCCTGGGTATTACCCTCCTCCCTTCCTCTGCTCAGAAGTCTTCAGCGCCTCTTTACTGTCTCCTTAAGCTGGTGTAAAAGGTCTTCTATAATCTTACCTTATTCTACCTTCTCAGTCCATTTTTCCCTGAAATGCTTTTCCACCTGTAACCTCAGTTACCTCTACTTAAAATGCCTTTTCCTTAGTATCTGCTCTCTTAAAATTTTACCATCCTTCAGGGCTCAGACAAAATGTCCCCTTCTACATGACTCATCTCTAATTAACTCCAGTTGAAAGTACCCTCTCGCTTTGTTTCCTACAGTTCCTTGTTTCTAACCACTTTGAGAAAACTTTGGAATTTACCCTGTATTAGAGCTGTGGGGACATCTGGGCGGCTCAGTCATGTAAGCGGCTGCCTTTGGCTCAGGTCTTGATCCCAGGGTCCTGGGATGGAGCCCCACATTGGGCTCTCGTCTTAGTGGGGAGCCTGCTTCTCCCATGCCTCCCTGCTCCTGCTCTCTCTGTCAAATAAATAAATAAATAAATAAATAAATAAAACATCTTTAAAACTAATGAGCTGTGTATCTGTCTCTCCAGCTGCTAAACAGTGAACCTCTTAAGGGGAAGGAAGAAGTTTCTTTCCTCTTCATCTACAAACTTCAAAAATCACAGTGCTCAATAAATATATGTTGAATTAAATTAAAATCTGAGTGTTTGACATGTTCATTTTTAAAGATTAAGAAAAAACTAAGCCAGCAGAAGAATTTCTACTTCCTGATATACGCTGCCAATGTCTTAATAACCTTGGCTTTTGTAGAACATTTTTTTTTATTTCTGAAGTGCTTTATAATTAAGCACTAGTTAACCTTCCAGTAACCCTGGTCTTGTTGTATCAAGTAATAGGGGGATGACACCATACCCCTTAGGATAACACTGGAGAGACTTTCTATGAAGGAGTGAAGTTGGATGCTTTGCAGAGCACAGGGAAGCAAGAAACCAGCAAATTCCAAATGCAATGATCTGCGAGTCACCACAGAGGGGCTGAAGTGAAGATAAACACAATGAAGGTAAAGACTTTGTTTTGTTTCTCCTTTTTCCTTCTTACTGTAGATGACATTATATTCCTATGTCTGTGTGCTTTTTTTTATAAATTCTAGAAAATAATTCAAGTTCTCTCTAGTCTAAAGTTTATTAAGTCCTAAATTGAAAAGTAAAATTTACTATGTATGGTTGTGTTAGAGAGAGAGAGACAAACAGACCAAAATAACTTCGTTAAACTTGGGAAAGAGCATAATATCACAGACATAACCAACTTGAAACCAAACCATTATGTAAACATCTAGATGAAAATAAGACATTGTAAAACACCAATTCTTCCTTTTAATACAAAAACAATGCCTGTTCTCTCTACAATGGCCATTAATTCATAAAAATATCAGATTCCACATACTTTTTCAGGAGCATATTTACTAACTAAATGAGAAACATGTGTATATTGATGTTAAGAGTTTGCCTACCTGAACAGAATCCTTCATATGTTCATCGTATTTCTAGGGCTTATGTTTTGGCATCATCCATTCCCACAGCAGACCCTCTTCCTTGAGAGCCTCCACTCCCAAGCTTTCAGTCAAGCTTTGCCCAGAGTGGTCCTCTTGTGGCAGAAGAGCTTAAAGACCAACTGCTGCTTGAAGCTTTCTCTAGTATTCTTCCCAATAAAGAATACTCACTCATTCCCCTGAGAGAACATAGAATCATATTTAATAGATTTTATCTCAACATATTAGTCAAACATTTGCTATATGTAAAGCACCATACATCCATTAAACCTCTGTGATCTTCTGCCTTATCTCACAGTTAAATGTGTACACAGTGTTTCTAAGAAATTGCAGGCATCTTAACTAAGAACTAATATTATCATCAAAACATTGTTTGAGGAACTTCATATATACTAAGGCATTTATTATTTAAATTGGATAAGACTTGAACATATTTTCCCATTGAAATGTTAAGTCCAGTAAATAGTCCAACATCAGGACATAAAGGTGTATTATGTTGGCCAAGGTAGGGAATCAAGCTTTCCCTTTAAAATCATTTGTCATGTTCTAAATTCATTTTTAAAGAATGTCTGAATTTGGTGATAAATACATCATTCTTATAAGAAAATTGTGCAAAGAAGTTTGTATAGTGAAATCTAGACTCATGTATAACATTATAAATTAGAAGCAACTTACATTTCCAACAACAGAAAATTAAATAGAACAGTAAATTTTGTTTTGTTCATACATTAGAACACTATAAGCCATTAAAAATTATGTTACAAAAATTAGTATATTGTGAAAAATTATTTACAATATGCTATTAAGTGAAAAAAAATATGAACGCTTTAGAATTTGTCTCTCACCCTAATATATCAGAGCTCATTTTTATGACAATATTTTACAGGAAACCATTACTATAATCTTAATTTGTCCTAAGTACTGAGAGCTCAAAACCAGCCCCAGGGTGTGTGTGTGTGTATGTGTGTATGTGTGTGTGTGTGAAGGGTCCAGATGAAAATAGCTTTTAATGCTTGATATAAGAATTGATTCATTAAGCTATTACTAACCAGGTTCCTGACAACATACAAAAAACGGTTTGTAGAAGAAGAGAAAGAAGAAGCAGGAAGGGAGGGAGAAAGGAGAGGGGGAAGAGGAGAAAAGGAAGGAAGAAAGATCTAAGGAGGTAGAAGGAAGAACTTGAAAAAGAAAAAAGCAGAAACAAATAAAATATAAAACAGAAAAGAGAAGTGCTGCCTCAATGGTGCAGTTGGTTGAGCTCTGGCTCTCAGTTTTTAGTTCAGGTTGTGATCTTGAGGTCCCGAGATTGAGATCTATGTGGTGCCACACTCTGTTGCAAACTCTTCTAGGGTTTTAAAAAGAAAGTACAATTTCTATGATGCCAGCATAACTTTGATATTAATAATTGGTAAGAATATTACAAGGAAGTGACACCCAGGTGGCTCAGTGGGCTAAGCCTCTGCCTTTGGCTCAGGTCATGATCTTGAGGTCCTGGGTTCGAGCCCCACATTGGGCTCTCTGCTCAACGGGAAGCCTGCCTCCCCCCCTTTCTTTCTGCCTATCTCTCTGCCTACTTGTGATCTCTCTCTCTGGCAAATAAATAAATAAAATCTTTACAAAATAAAATAAAATGAAAAATAAACAATTACATGTATTTTAAAAAAATTAAAAGGAATGAAATAGAATTATATATTTACAATGGTATTTGATATTTCTGATGTTCTTTATTCAAATTACCACCACATTTCTCTAAAATAGTTGTACAGAGATTACCAAACAACAACATTTGGCTCTGACCTGGCATGAATGCATAAATTACACATTAACACTGCCCTAATCTTTTCTCTTAAGATCATGATAGTTAAAACAATACCACTTGGCACCAAAAATACCAGCCACCTAGGACTTAATTTGAGATATATGTTAATAAGTACAGAAAAAAATAAACAGATTTTACAAAACCAAAATAAATGGCATGACATACCTCTCAAGGATTGTAACTTCAGTATTTTTAAGATACTAATTTTCTTCAAATTTCTCTATAGATTCACTGCAATCCCATTCAAATTTCAGCAGGAATTTTGGGAGAAAGTGACAAATTGATTCTAAAATTTTTATGGAAATTCAAAGGGGGTAAGGATAGAGAAGACAATCTTGAGGAAAAATAAAATTAAAGGACTTCTATTAAACATTAAGACATTACTCTACAAAATATTAAGAGATTATAAAGCTATAGTAATTAAACAGTGTGATATAATGATAAACAAATTAGACTGTTGAAACAAAAGACAGGGTTTAGAAATAGTCTAGTCATTACCTAATTTGCAATGAAGGTGAACAGTTATAGAGTTGGAAACGGAATGTTCAATATATGTTCAATAAATGGTAATGAAACAAATGAAAATCCACATAGGAAAAATAAATAAATCCTAACTCCATCTATACGACACACATCTCAGATAGATCAGAGATGAAAACATGAAAAATAATACAATAAAGCTGTTAAGCAAAACATATAGAAAAAGACTTTACAATCTTAGGAGGCAAGGATTGCTTAAACAAGAAGAAAAATGCAATAACCAAAAAAAGGTAAAAAATAATTCAGACTTCATTAAAAAGCATATCAATTCCTCAAAAGACATCATTAACAATATAAAAAAAATCAGAGAGAGGAAAGATGGCAGCGGAATAGCAGACTGAAATGACATCAGATCCCAGGAGTTCAGCTAGATACCTATCAAACCATTTGGAACACCTACAAACTCAACAGGAGATAGGAGAGAAGAAGAGCAGCAATTCTAGGAACAGAAAATCGACCACATTCTGGAAGACAGAATTTGCGGAGAAGTGAATCCAAAGCTATAAGAAAATAGACCGTGGGGGAAGGGGCCAGCTCTTGGCAAGCAGTAGAGCAGTGGAACACAAAATCAGAACTTTTAGAAGTCTGCTCCACTGAGGGACATCACTCCAGAAGCTAAACAAGGGTGGAGGCCTGGCAGGGACAGCGTGGTCTCAGGTCCCATGGGTTCACAGAAAGATTGGGGATGTCTGAGTGTGGCAGAACTTCCAGGTATCAGAGCAGGGAAGCTGACTGCAAAGACAGGGCCAAAGAGTGACCTTTCAGATCGGGCTTACTTAAAACCATGATCCAAGGCACAGTCAGGCCACTGCTCTTTGAGCAGGAAAACCACAAGTGGCAGATCCAGGGAGACTCACCTTCCTGCTCCAGGAGGAGCAGCATGACAGGAATCTACTGGGTTTGGAGACTCCAAATGGGGCTGTGCATCAGAGATAGGAATGCTTGGTCACAGGCTGAGTGAACTCAGAGTGCGGCCGGAGACCAGGGAGACAGGAGTGATTGACTGCTTATCTCTGAGGGCACACTAGGAGTGGGACCCTGAACTCTTGGCTTTTCTAGGCTGGAGATTGGGAGGCCACCATTTTCATTCCTGTCCTCCATAGTGGTATGGAAAGTGTTCAGGGAACAAAAACTCCAAGAGCGAACCAGAGCAGATTATTTAGCCTGGTCCCTAGCAGGGGCAGTACAATTCCTCCTTGGGCAAAGACATTTGAGAATCACTGCAACAGGCCCCTCCCCCAGAAGATCAGCAAGAACACACAGCCAAGACCAAGCTCACTATTCAAGGAGAATAGTGGAACTCCAGAGCTAGGGGAAAGCAACACATACAATTTACGGCTTTTTCCCAATGATCCTTTAGTCTTTTAAAGTTAAATATTTTTAATTTTATTTTTTTCTTATTCTATTTTTCTAACTTTTCCTCTTTTAATGTTTGTTAACTAGTTTTTCTTAACAATAACTTAATTAAAAAATCTTTTTAAACCTTCATTGTTATAGTCATATTTTATCCCTTCATTGTATTTAACCTTATTTTTTGTATACATGTAGTATTTTTTTCTTAGAAATTTTGGGATATAATTTCTTATAAAAGATCAAAATATACCCTAATCTAGCACATGGCTTGGTTCTAGTCTCCAGTCTGAGCACATTCCCTCCTCTTTTTTTTCTCTTTTTCCATCCAACTTATCTTATAATTTCCTTTTTTAGAATGTTTTTAAATTTTCATCTTTACACTCATATTCCATCCCCTCATTGTATTTATCCTTATTTTTGTGTATATATAAGTTTTTCTTTCTTTAAACTTTTGGGAAGTAGTTTCTTCTAAGAAACCAAAATACACCCAAAATCAAATGGGTGGCTCTGTTCTATTCACCAGTCTAATATATATATTAGATATATATATCTAATATATATATTTTTATATAAATATATATATAATTATATATAAAATTATATATATTATAATAATAAAATAAAAAATTATATATATAATTTTTAATTTTATTTTTATTTCTTTTTTCCCCTTTCTTCTCACCCTGGTTTTGGGTCTCTTCTGATTTGGTTAGCGTACATTTTCCTGGGATCATTGCCACCCTTTTAGTATTTTATTCTCTTCTTCATATATTCTTATCTGGATAAAATGACAAGGCAGAAAAACTCACCACAAAAAAAAAAAAAGAACAAGAGGCAGTACCAATGGCTAGGGACCTAATCAATACGGACATTGATAATATAGCAGAACTAGAGTTCAGAATGACCATTCTCAAGGTATAGGTGGGCTTGAAAAGTCTTGGAAGATATCAGAGAAACCCTTTCTGGAGAAAAAAAATCCCTTTCTGGAGAAATAAAAGAACAAATATCTAACCAAGTTGAAATAAAAAAGCTATAAATGAGGTGCAAAAAAAAAAAAATGGAGGCTCTTACTCCTAGGATAAAAGATGCAGAAGAGAGAATTAGTGATATAGAAGACCAAATGGTGGAGAATAAAGAAGCTGAGCAAAAGAGAGAAAAACAACTACTGGACCATGAAGGGAAAATTTGAGAGATAAGAGATACCATAAGACAAAACAATATTAGAATAATTGGGATTCCAGAGGAAGAAGAGAGAAAGAGGGGCAGAAAGTATATTGGAGTGAATTATAGTAGCAAATTTGCCTAATATGTCAAAGGAAACAAGCATCAAAATCCAGGAGGCACAGAGAGCCCCCTCAAAATGAATAAAAATCGGTCCACACCGTCTCATCTAACAGTAAAACTTACAAATCTTGCTGAAAAAGAGAAAATCCTGAAAGCAGCTCAGGACAAAAAGTCTGTACCATAAAATTGTAGAAATATTAGATTGGCAGCAGACTTATCCACAGAGACCTGGCAGGCCAGAAAGAACTGGCATGATATATTCAGAGCACTAAATGAGAAAAATATGCAGCCAACAATATTATATCAGCTAGGCTACCATTGAAAATAGAAGGAGAGGTTTAAAGCTTCCAGGACAAACAAAAATTAAAAGAATTTGTGAACACTAAACCAGCCCTGCAGGAAATATTGAAAGGGGTCCTCTAAGCAAAGAGAGAGCCTAAAAGTAGTAGACCAGAAACGAACAGAGATAATATACAGTAACAGTCAACTTACAGGCAATACAATGGCACTAAATTCATGTCTTTCAATAGCTACCCAAAATGTAAATGCCCCAATCAAAAGACATAGGGTATCAGAATGGATAAAGAAACAAAACCCATCAATATGCTGTCTACAAGAAACTCATCTTAGATCAAAGACACCTCTAGATTTAAAGTGAGGGGGTGGAAAACAATTTAGCATGTTAATGGACATCAAAAGAAAGCTGGGGTGGCAATCCTTATATCAAATCAATTAGATTTTAAGCCAAAGACTATAACAGGAGATGAGGAAGGACACTATTTCATACTCAAAGGGTCTGTCCAACAAGATCTAACAATTTTAAATATCTATGCCCCTAACATGGGAGCAGCAAACTATATAAACCAATTAATAACAAAACCAAAGAAACACATTGACAATAATAAAATAATAGTAGGGGTGTTTAACATTCTCCTCACTGAAATGGACAGATCATCTAAACAAAAGCTCAACAAGGAAATAAATGCTTTAAATGACATGCTGGACCAGATGGACATCACAGTTCTATTCAGAACACTCCATCCAAAAGCAACAGAATACACATTCTTCTCTAGTGCACATGGAACATTCTCCAGAATAGATCACATCCTGGGTCACAAATCAGGTCTCATCCAGTACCAAAAGATTAGGATCATTCCCTGCATATTTTCAGACCACAATGCTTTGAAGCAAGAACTCAACCACAACAGGAAAGTTGGAAAGAACTCAAATACATGGAGTCTAAAGAACATCCTACTAAAGAATGAATGGATCAACCAGAAAATTAAAGAAGAATTGGAAAAATTTATGGAAACAAATGATAATGAAAACATAACTGTTCAAAATATGTGGGACACAGCAAAGGCAGCCCTGAAAGGAAAATATACAGAGTTACAAGCCTTTCTTAAGAAACAAGAAATGTCTCAAATACACAACCTAACCCTACTCCTAAGGAGCTGGAGAAAGAACAGCAAACAAAGCCTAAACCCAGCAGAAGAAGAGAAATCATAAAGATTAGAGCAATAATCAATGAAATAGAAACCAAAAGAACAGTAGAACAGATCAACGAAACTAGGAGTTTGTTCTTAGAAATAATTAATAAGATAGATAAACCCCTAGCAAGCCTTATCAAAAAGAAAAGAGAAAGGGCCCAAATAAATAAAATGATGAATGAAAGAATAGAGATCACAGCCAACACCAAAGAAATACAAACAATTATAAGAACATACGATGAGCAACTCTATGCCAACAAATTAGACAACCTGGAAGAAATGGATGTATTCCTAGGGATATATAAACTACCAAAACTGAACCAGGAAGACATAGAAAACCTGAACAGACCCATAACCAATAAGGAGATTGAAGCAATCATCAAAAACCTCCTGACAAACAAGAGCCCAGAGCCAGACGGCTTCCCAGGGGAATTATACCAAATATTTAAAGAAGAATTAATACCTATGCTCCTGAAACTGTTCCAAAGAATAGAAATGGAAGGAAAACTTCCAAACTCAATTAATGAGTCCAGCATTATCTTGATCCCAAAACCAAACAAAGACCCCACAAAAAAAAAAGAATTTCAGACCAATATCCTTGATAAACATAGACAAAAATTCTCACCAAAACTAGCCAATAGAATCCTACAGTAAATTAAAAGGATTATTCACCATGATCAAGCGGAATTTATTTCTGGACTGCAAGGTTGGTTCAACATCTGCAAATCAATCCATGTGATACAATACGTTAATGAAAGAAAGAACAAGAACAATATGGTACTCCCAATAGATGCAGAAAAATCATTTGACAAAGTACAGCATCCTTTCTTGATCAAAACACTTCAAAGTGTAGGGATAGAGGGTACATACCTCAATATCATCAAAGCTATCTATGAAAAACCCACAGCGAATACCATTCTCAATGGGGAAAAACTGAGAGTTTTCCCCTAAGGTCAGGAACATGGCGGGGATGTCTACTATCACCACTGCTATTCAACATAGTTCTAGCAGTCCTGGACTCAGCAATCAGACAACAATAAATAAATAAATAAATAAATAAATGGCATCTGAATTGGCAAAGAAGTCAAACTCTCACTCTTTGCACATGATATGATACTTTATGTGGAAAACCCAAAAGACTCCAGCCCAAAACTGCTAGAACTCATACAGGAATTCTGTGAAGTATCAGGATATAAAATCAATGCACAGAGATCAGTTGCATTTCTATACACCAACAGCAAGACAGGAGAAAGAGAAATTAAGGAGGCAATCCCATTTATAGTTGCACCCAAAACCATAAGATACCCAGGAATAAACCTAACCAAAGAGGCAAATAATTTGTACTCCGAAAACTATAAAGTACTCATTAAAAACTCTGAGGAAGACACAAAGAAATGAAAAACATCCCATGCTCATGGATTGGAAGAACAAATATCGTGAAATGGTTTATGCTACCTAAAGCAAGCTACACATTTAATGCAATCCCTACCAAAATACCATCCATTGTTTTCAAGGAAATGGAACAAAAATCCTAAAATTGGTATGGAGCCAGAAAAGACTCCAAATAGCCAGAAGAATGTTGAAAAAGAAAGCCAAAGTTGGTGGCATCACAATTCCAGACTTCAAGCTCTATTACAAAGCTGTCATCATCAAGACAGTATGGTACTGGCACAAAAACAGACACATAGATCAATGGAACAGAACAGAGAGCCCAGAAATGACCCTCAACTTTATGGTCAAGTAATCTTCGACATAGCAGGAAAGAATGTCCAATGGAAAAAGACAGCCTCTTCAACAAATGGTGTTGGGAAAATTGGACAGCCACATGCAGAAGAATGAAACTGGACCATTTCATGACACCACACACAAAAATAGACTCCAAATGGATAAAAGACCTCAATGTGAGACAGGAGTCCATCAAAACCCTTGAGGAGAACATAGGCAGCAACCTCTTCAACCTCAGCTGCAGCATCTTCTTCCTAGGAACATCGCCAAAGGCAACAGAAGGAAGGGCAAAAATGAACTATTGGGATTTCATCAAGATCAAAAGCCTTTGCACAGCAAAGGAAACAGTCAGCAAAACCAAAAGACAATTGACAGAATGGAAGAAGATATTCACAAACTATATATCAGATAAAGGGCTAGTATCCAAAATCTACAAAGAACTTATCAAGCTCAACACCCAAAGAACAAATAATCTAATCAAGAAATGGGCAGAGGACATCAACAGACATTTCTGCAAAGAAGACATCCAGATGGCCAACAGACACATGAAAAAATGCTCCACATCACTCGGCATCAGGCAAATACAAATCAAAACCACAATGAGATACCACCTCACACCAGTCAGAATGGCTAAAATTAACAAGTCAGGAAACAACAGATGCTGGCGAGGACGTGGAGAAAGGAGAACCCTCCTACAGTGTTGGTGGGAATGCAAGCTGGTGTAACCATTCTGGAAAACCCTGAAAGAAAGAAAAAGTTTTCTCAAAAAGTTGAAAATAGAGCTTCCTTATTACCCAGTTGGGTATTTACCCTAAAGATACAAAGGTAGTGATCCAAAGGGGCACGTGCACCTGCACCTGAATGTTTATAGCAGCAATGCCCATAATAGCCAAACAATGGAAGAACCTAGATGTCCATCAACAAATGGATGGATAAAGAAGATGTGAGATATATATATATATATATATATATATATATATATATATATATTAAGCAGTCATCAAAAGAAATGAAATCTTGCCATTTGCCATTTGCCATGACATGGATGTAAGTCGTAGGTATTATGCTGAGCAAAATAAGTCAATCAGAGGAAGATGATTCTCATATGATCTCCCTGATATGAAGTATTTGAGAGGCAGAGTGGAGGGCTTGGGAAGTAGGGAAGGGAAAAATGAAACAAGATAGGAGAGGGAGGGTGAAAAATGATAAAAAGACTCTTAATCTTACAAAACAAACTGAGGGTTGTTGGGTGGGGTTGAGTATGGAGAGGGTGGCTGGGTTATGAACATTGAGGATGGTAGGTGATATGGTGAGTGCTGTGAAGTGTGTAAGCCTGATGATTCACAAACCTGTACCCCTGGGGCAAATAATACATTAGATGTCAATAAAAAGAATTAAAAACAAAAGAATATAAAAAGTCAAGCTAAAGCTCCAGCATGTAAAGAACGTGAAAGTCATCAATTTCATCCTTAAAGAAACAAATGTAAATAAACTGAATATAAACAAATTTGCCTAACCCATTAGAGAAATGGGATTGCAGGGCAAACCACCACTCCAAAATCTGGTGAAACAGGCACATGCAGAGTATTATAGCAACTGAGGTCAGCTTACTTACAGCAGAAGTCACCAAAGCCACAAATTTGTAGAAGCACTTAAATGGTGATTTGGAAAAATTAATGTTGAGTATGACAAAGCGATCTAAGTGTATTAATTTATGAAATAACTTCCCTGATGGAGATGGATATTCAACCAAGTAGCTCTGGAATGAGTGAAGTCTTTAACACTAAAGGCAAAAGAAACTATATTCTATTTGATAAAGTTGTATCCCTCAGGTGTACTGTGTTAAAAATTCTGGAACCACTATACATGTATATGGAACTGAACAATTAAGTGAATGGGTGGTATATGGTGGGAGCCATATTTTTTCATTTAGACTGGAAGGTTATTGATAAGCAAGCAAAAGAAGCTAGGTCCATGAAGTATGGATTAGAGTCTGCATATGAATTCATTTAGCCAAATATAAATTCATCAGTGTGAACTCATTTAACTAACATAGAAACAAATGTTTACATGTAGAAATATGTATAGATATATTTGCATACAGGTTAGCATATACATATACATTACCTTGCTCTATCAGCTGAGAAGGCCTAGAAACAATATTCCAGTTGTGATGAGCCCACCTAGTGCCCAGATCTTGGTTTATCATTCTCCAGTAAAAGGAATCAGAGCTCCTTGAAGAAACAGCTGATTCAAGGACTTCAACAAGAATTCTATGAGACTAGAGCATCTTTCTAGTGCCAGAAAGTGTTAAAAAAAAACACACACACACACCATATTTGAGGTCCATCAAAGTACACAGGATCCACTGAAAGACCACCTAACAGGCAAAACTGGAACAATTTGAACAACAAAATAAAATAGCATTGGATTATAATTCAAAATATAAAATAAATATCTTTGAGTTCATATTGATATTAGTTGAGTAAACTAATAAATTGGGGAGAAGAGACAAATCTTCCATGGAGAATATTTCCAAATAATTTATACAGATTCTCTGCCTTCAAGGATGGGGAGCAGAATAGCATAACTCTTCACTCCTGAAGTGCAGGCTGAAGATAGAGACTTCCTTCTAAAGGGTCCAGTATATAAATGAAGAAAAAACTTTTCAGAAGAGAAACCTGACAAACGCTACCTCAACCAGGTGGGAAGGGTTAACATCTGCAGCAAAAAATCATGTTGACAGTTTGTATTCTTATATCGTGTGATGAAAATGACACTTTACCTGTATGGCATTCCTCCTAAAAGCTCATGATACCAGTTTAATCATGAGAAAAACATCAAATTCCAATAGAAAAGCATTTTACAATATACCTGACTAGTACCCTTCAAAACTCTCATGGTCATCAAAAACAACGAAAAAATCTAATAAAGTGTCACAATCAAGACGTGGTTAAGAAGACATGATACCTAAATGTTATGTGACAACCTAGATAGGATCCTAAAACAGAAAAAGAACATTAGTCCAAAACTAAGAAAATATGAACTTTAGTTGATTTTAATGTACCAGTATTGATTCATTAATTATAACAAACATACCATACTAAAGTCTGATGTTAATAATAGAGAAAACTGGGTATAGGGTATATGGGAATGCTGTGTACAATCTTTGTGACTTTTCTCTATGCTTAAAACTGTTCTGAAAGTTTATCTTTAAAATAATTTGCAACCCAGAATAGGGGCAAATATTTGTAATACCTATATCCAAGACATGACTCATATACAGAAAACATAAACAACATATTTGTCCAGAATGTATAAGAAGACAACCTCATCAGAAAAAGAGTCAAGTGAATTTACTAGGTATTTTACAAAATAAGATGATACAAATGGTCAAAAAGCAATATACTCCATATTATTAGTCACCAAGAGAAAGTAAATTAAAACTCTAAGAAAACATTTCT
The DNA here is from genome assembly GCF_020171115.1 of Neogale vison. Taxonomy (NCBI): domain Eukaryota; kingdom Metazoa; phylum Chordata; class Mammalia; order Carnivora; family Mustelidae; genus Neogale; species Neogale vison. The sequence continues at coordinate 111,253,425 of NC_058091.1, forward strand.
CCCCCACCAGAGTGGTTATAATTTTAAAAAAACTTATAATACTGGGTGTTGGTGGGATAGGTATCAACTGGAGGTCATAATTACTGCTGTTAGGAAGGTAAATTTATACAATTGTGGAAAATTAATTGTTATCTATTAAGGCTGAATGTACTTATATCCTAGGCTGAGCATTATTCACAATATCCTCAAACTAGACACAAACAAATCCCATAAACAAATAGAATAGATAAATAAATGCTTGTGTATCCATATAATGGGATATTTTATAAAGAAAGGGGACATTTTATTGCTAAATAAACAATATGGATGAATCTCATAGAAATCAACAAAATGAGCCAGGTACAGAAGAGTACCTACTATATGATACCATCTACATAAAGTTTTAAAAATAAGAATCTGGGATAGTAGAAGTCAGATAGGTGTCATCTAAAGGAGGAGGTAAATGACTTAAGAGGAACATAAGAGAACTTCTGAGATAATGGCAATATAGTCCCTTGGTTTGGATAGTGACTGCACATGTATATTCACTTCAGAAAAATTAATGATATCCTATATATTAGATTTCTGTACTTTACTGTATGATGTCATACTTCAAAAAAATAAGAAGCAAGTACACTATCATTTTTTACCAACAGTTTGTCAAAAATTCAAAAGTTTGACAATGTACTATGATGATGAGGTTGTGAAGAAAGGGGCCTTCCAAGCAGTGTTTGTGGGAATACTACATATCACAACCCCTATGGAGAGTCTGACACTGTTTTTGGCTGCATTGTGTCTTCTTGAAATTTATATGCTGATGCCATAACGCCCAATACCTCAGAATGTGACTGTATTTGTATAAGGAGATAAGGCCTTCAAATAGGTGATTAAGTTAAAATGAGGCCATTAGGATGGGCCCAAATTCAAAGGAGACACAAATATATGGGTGCACAAAGAAGATACGCTGTCAGGAAACAGCAAGAAGATGGCCAAGGAGAAACGTCTCACAAGACGCCAAACCACTGACACCTTAATGTTGACTTCTGGCCTCCAGAACTGTGAGAAAATAAATTTCTATTGTTGAAACCACCCAATCTGTAGTACTTTTTTCATGGCATCCCTGGCCAACTAATACACTAATAAGTTATAAGGGTAAGTCTTAGAGCAGTTTTAAGCTTTATTAACTTCAAAACTATTTATACTATAAGCTTTCAGAAAAATTTGATCATATGGTATCTTTAATTTTTTGAGGAACATCCATGCCATTTTCCACAGTAGCTGTATCAACTTAAATCCCCACCAACAGTGCACAAGGGTTCCTTTGTCTCCACATCCTCACCAAGACTTGCTGTTTCTTGTCTTTTTTATTCTACCCATTCTAACAGGTGTAAGGTGGCATCACATTGTAGTTTTGATTTGCATTTCCCTGATGATGAGTGATGTTGAGCATCTGTCATATGTCTGTTGGTCATCTGGATATCTTCTTTGAAAAAATGTCTATTCAGGTCTTCTGCCCATTTTTTATTGGATTATTTTTGCATGTGTTCAGTTATATAAGTTCATTATGTAGTTTGGATATTAATCTTTTATCAGATATATTATTTGCAAATATCTTCTCCAACTCAGTAGGTTGCCTTTTCATTTTGCTGATGATTTCCTGTCTTGGGCAAAGGATTTTGGTCTATGTAGTCTCAATAGATTATTTTCCTTTTATTTCCCTTGCCTTAGGAGACATATTTAGAAAAATGTTGCTATATCCAAAGTTAAGGAAATTACTGCTTATGTTCTCTTCTAGGAGTTTTATGATTTTAGGTCTCACATTTAGGTCTTTAATCCATTTTGAGTTTATTTTTATGTATGGCATAAGAAGGTGGTGCCGTTTCATTCTTAATTTAAAAATAAAAACATCATATGATCTAATAATTTCACTACTGAGTATTTATCCAAACAAAACAAAAACACTAATTCAAAAAATATATGTACTCTTATATTCATGGTAGCATTATTTACAATAGCCAAGATATGGAAGCTATGCAAGTGTCCATCAACAGATGAATGTATAAAGAAGATATGATATATCTATATCATATTTTATATATATATTTCATTATGTATATTTTAAAACATTACTCAGCTATAAAAAAGGATGAGATTTTAGCATTTGTGACAACATAGATGGTCCTAGACGGTATAATGATAAGTGAAATAAATGAGAGAAAGACAACTATCATGGGATTTCACTTATATATGAAATCTAAAAAAACAAAACAAACAAATAAAAGGCAGCTTGAGACCTATAAATACAGAGAACTGATATGGTTGCCACATGGGAAAAGGGTGGGAGGATGAACATGGTGGGTGAGGGGAGTGAGAGATACAGGCTTCCAGTTATGGAATGAGTAAGTCATGGGAATAAAGGGTACAGTGTAAGAAATATAGTCAATGGTATTGTAATCATCTTTTATGATGACAGATGGTAGTTACACTTGTGGTGAGTATGGCTTAATGTATAAAGATGTTGATTCTCAATGTTGTACACCTAAAACTAATGTAACATTGTGTGTCAATTATACTGAAATTTAAAAAGAAATAATTTTGAATGTTTATTTATATTTCTTATTTTTTATTTTTTATTGTTTTTTTATTTTTAAATTTTTAAATAAACATATAAGATGTTTTTATCTCCAGGGGTACAGGTCTGTGACTCGCCAGGTTTATACACTTCACAGCACTCATCATAGCACATACCCTCCCCAATGTCTGTATCTCCATCACACTCTCCCATCCCCACTCCCCCTAGCAACCTTCAGTTTGTTTTTTGAGATTGAGTCTTTTATGGTTTATCTCCCTCCCGATCCCATCTTCTTTCATTTTTTTCTTTTCCTACCCCCCATGTTACATCTCCACTTCCTCATATCAGGGAGATCATATGATAGTAGTCTTTGTCTGACTGACTCACTTCGCTAAGCATGATACCTTCTAGTTGCATCCACGTCGTCACAAATGGCAAGATTTCATTTCTTTTGATGGTTGCATAGTATTCCATATATATTCCATTATATATACATACCTAGGAATAAACCTAACCAAAGAGGTAAAGAATCTATACTTGGAAAACTATAAAGTATATATATATATACTTTATATATATATATATATATATATATATAAAGAAGATGTGATATATATCACATCTTCTTTATCCATTCATCTGTTGATGGACATCTAGGTTCTTTCCAGTTTGGCTATTGTGGACATTGCTGCTATAAACATTCAGGTGCACGTGCCCCTTCGGAGTACCACATTTGTATCTTTAGGGTTTATACCCGGTAGTGCAATCACTGGGTCATAGGGTAGCCTATTTTTAGTTTTTTTGAGGAACCTCCACACTGTTTTCCAGAGTGGTTGCACCAGCTTGCATTCCCACCAACACTGTAGGAGGGTTCCCCTTTCTCCACATCCTCGCCAGCATCTGTCATTTCCTGACTTAATTTTAGCCATTCTGAGTGGTGTGAGGTGGTATTTCATTGTGGTTTTGATTTGTATTTTCCTGATGCTGAGAGATGTGGAGCACTTTTTCATGTGTCTGTTGGCCATCTGGATGTCTTTTTTGCAGAAATGTCCATTCATGTCCTCTGCCCATTTCTTGATTGGATTATTTGTTCTTTGGGTGTTGAGTTTATTAAGCTCTTTATAGATTTTGGATACTACTGATATGTTGTTTGCAAATATCTTCTCCCATTCTGTCAGTTGTCTTTTGGTTTTGTTAACTGTTTCCTTTGCTGTGCAAAAGCTTCCAATCTTGATGAAATCCCAATAGTTCATTTTTGCCCTTCCTTCTGTTGCCTTTGGTGATGTTCCGAGGAAGAAGTTGCTGCGGCTGAGGTCAAAGAGGTTGCTGCCTGTGTTCTCCTCAAGGATTTTGATGGATTCTTGTCTTACATTAAGGTCCTCCATCCATTTGGAGTCTATCTTCGTGTGTGGTGTAAGGAAGTGGTCCAATTCTATTTTTCTGCATGTGGCTATCCAATTTTCCCAACACCATTTATTGAAGAGGCTGTCTTTTTTCCATTGGACATTCCTTCCTGCTTTATCAAAGATTAGTTGACCATAGAGTTGAGGGTCTATTTCTGGGCTCTCTATTCTGTTCCATTGATCTATGTGTCTGTTTTTGTGCCAGCACCATACTGTCTTGATGATGACAGCTTTGTAATAGAGCTTGAAGTCTGGAATTGTGATGCCACCAACTTTGGCTTTCTTTGTCAATATTCCTTTGGCTATTCAAGGTCTTTTCTGGTTCCATATAAATTTTAAGATTATTTGTTCTATTTCTTTGAAAAAAATGGATGGTATTTTGATAGGGATTGCATTAAATGTGTAGATTGCTTTAGGTAGCATAGACATTTTCACAATATTTGTTCTTCTAATCCATGAGCGTGAAACATTTTTCCATTTCTTTGTGTCTTCCTCAATTTCTTTCATGAGTACTTTATAGTTTTCCAAGTATAGATTCTTTACCTCTTTGGTTAGGTTTATTCCTAGGTATCTTATTGTTTTGGGTGCAATTGTAAATGGGATTGACTTTTTAATTTCTCTTTCTTCTGTCTTGTTACTGCTGTAAAGAAATGCAATTGATTTCTGTGCACTGACTTTATATCCTGACACTTTACTGAATTCCTGTACAAGTTCTAGCAATTTTGGAGTGGAGACTTTTAGGTTTTCCACATAAAGTATCATATCATCTGCAAAGAGTGATAGTTTGACTTCTTCTTTGCTGATTTGGATGCCTTTAATTTCTTTTTGTTATCTGATTGCTCTGAGGCTAGGACTTCTAATACTATGTTGAATAGCAGTGGTGATAGTAGACATCCCTGCCATGTTCCTGACCTTAGGGAAAATGCTTTCAGTTTTTCTCCATTGAGAATGATATTTGCAGTGGGCTTTTCATAGATGGCTTTGATAATATTGAGGTATGTGCCCTCTATCCCTACACTTTGAAGAGTTTTGATCAGGAAGGGATGCTGCACTTTGTCAAATGCTTTTTCAGCATCTATTGAGAGTATCATATGGTTCTTGTTCTTTCTTTTATTAATGTATTGTATCACATTGATTGATTTGTGGATTTTGAACCAACCTTGCAGCCCTGGAATAAATCCCACTTGTTGTGGTGAATAAACCTTTTAATGTACTGTTGGATCCTATTGGCTAGTGTTTTGGTGAGAATTTTCATATCTGTGTTCATCAAGGATGTTGGTCTATAATTCTCTTTTTTGGTGGGACCTTGTCTGGTTTTGGGATCAAGGTGATGCTGGCCTCATCAAATGAGTTTGGAAGTTTTCCTTCCATTTCTATTTTTTGAAACAGTTTCAGGAGAATAGGGGTTAATTCTTCTTTAAATGTTTGGTAGAATTCCCCTGGGAAGTCGTCTGGCCCTGGGCTTTTGTTTGTTTGGAGATTTTTGATGACTATTTCAATCTCCTTACTGGTTATGGGTCTGTTCCGGTTTTCTATTTCTTCCTGGTTCTGTTGTAGTAGTTTATATGTTTCTAGAAATGTATCCATTTCTTCCAGATTGTCGAATTTGTTGGCATAGAATTGCTCATAGTATGTTCTTATAATTGTTTGTATTTCTTTGGTGTTGGTTGTGATCTCTCCTCTTTCATTCATGATTTCATTTATTTGGGTCCTTTCTCTTTTTGGCAAGTCTGGCCAGGGGTTTGTCGATCTTATTAATTCTTTCAAAGAACCAGCTCCTAGTTTTGTTGATTTGTTCTATTTTTTGTTTAGTTGATTTCTGCTCTGATCTTTATGATTTCTCTTCTCCTGATGGGTTTAGGCTTTCTTTGTTGTTCTTTCTCCAGCTCCTTTAGATGTAGGGTTAGGTTGTGTACTTGAGACTTTCTTGTTTCTTGAGAAAGGCTTGTACCGCTATATATTTTCCTCTCAAGACTGCCTTTGTTGTGTCCCACAGATTTAGAACCATTTTGTTTTCATTATCATTTGTTTCCATGAATTTTTTCAATTCTTCTTTAATTTCCTGGTTGACCCATTCATTTTTTAGAAGAATGCTGTTTAGTCTCCATGTATTTGGGTTCTTTCCAAATTTCCTCTTGTGATTGAGTTCTAGCTTCAGAGCATTGTGGTCTGAAAATATGCAGGGAATGATCCCAATCTTTTGATACCAGTTGAGAGCTGATTTATGACCCAAGATGTGGTCTATTCTGGAGAATGTTCCATGTGCACTAGAAAAGAATGTGTATTGTGTTGCCTTGGAATGGAATGTTCTGAATATATCTGTGATGTCCATCTGGTCCAGTGTATCATTCAAGGCCTTTATTTCCTTGCTGATATTTGCTTGGATGATCTGTCGATTTCAGTGAGGGGGGTGTTAAAGTCCCCTACTATTATTGTATTATTGTCGATGTGTTTCTTTGATTTTGTTATTAATTGGTTTATATAGTTGGCTGCTCCTATGTTAGGGGCATAGATATTTAAAATTGTTTGATCTTCCTGTTGGACAGACCCTTTGAGTATGATATAGTGTCCTTCCTCATCTCTTGTTATAGTCTTTGCCTTAAAATCTAATTGATCTGATATAAGGATTGCCACCCCAGCTTTCTTCTGATGTCCATTAGCATGGTACATTGTTTTCCACCCCACTTTAAATCTGGGGGTGTCTTCGGGTCTAAAATGAGTTTCTCGTAGGCAGCATATTGATGGGTTTTGTTTTTTTTATCTAATCTGATACCCTGTGTCTTTTGATTGGGGCATTTAGCCCATTAACATTCCAGGTAACTATTGAGAGATAGGAATTTAATGCCATTGTATCGCCTGTAAGGTGACTCTTACTGTATATTGTCTCTGTTCCTTTCTGATCTACTACTTTTCGGCTCTCTCTTTTCTAAGAAGACCCCTTTCAATATTTCCTGTAGAGCTGGTTTGGTGTTTGCAGATTCTTTCAGTTTTTGCTAGTCCTGGAAGATTTTTATCTCTCCTTCTATTTTCAATGATAGCCTAGCTGGATATAGTATTTGTTGGCTGGATATTTTTCTCATTTAGTGCTCTGAATATATCATGCCAGTTCTTTCTGGCCTGCCAGGTCTCTGTGGATAAGTCTGCTGCCAATAATGTTTTTACCCTTTTATGTTACAGACTTATTTTCCCGGGCTGCTTTCAGGCTTTTCTCTTTGTCGCTAACACTTGTAAATTTCACTATTAGGTGAAGGGGTGTGAACCTATTTTTTATTGATTTTAAGGGGTGTTCTTTGCATCTCCTGGATTTTGATGTTTGTTCCCTTTGCCATATTAGGGAAATTTTCTACAATAATTCTCTCCAATATGCCTTCTGCTCTCCTCTCTCTTTCTTCTTCTTCTGGAATCCCAATTTTTCTAATGTTGTGTCTTCTTATGGTGTCACTTATCTCTCGAATTCTCTCCTTATGGTCCAGTAGTTGTCTTTCTTTTGCTCAGATTCTTTATTCTCTCTCATTTAATCTTCTATGTCAATAATTCTTTCTTCTGTCTCATTTATCAGAGCAGTAAGTTTCCATTTTTGATTGCATCTCATTAATAGCTCTTTTTGTTTCAATTTGGTTAGATTTTAGTTCCTTTATTTCTCCAGAAAGGGCTTTTATCTCTTCGGAGAGGGTTTCTCTAATACCTTCCATGCCTTTTTCGAGCCCAGCTAGAACCTTGAGAATCGTCATTCTGAACTCTAGATCTGTCATATTACCAATGCCCATATTGATTAGGTCCCTAGCCTTTGGTACTGCCTCTTGTTCTTCTTTTTGTGGTGAGTTTTTCCTCCTTGTCATTTTGTCCAGATAAGAAAATATACAGGAGCAAATAAAATGTGAAAAGGGTGGCAAAGACCCCAGGACCATGTGCTTTAACCAAATCAGAAGAGATCCCAAATTTTGGGAGGGAGAAAGGGGATAAACAAGAGAAACAAAACAAAACAAAACAAAACAAAACAAAAAGAAAAGAAAACAAATAAGGAAAAAATATTTTAAAAAGAAAATATATGTATATACAAAAAATATAGTTAGATACAATGGTGGATAAAATATGACTGCTATAATGAAGGTTCAAAAAATTATTATTTTTTGGTAAGGTATTGTTAAGATAAACTAGTTAAAAAAAGTTAAAAGATGAAAGAATAAGAGTTAAAAAAAATTTAGCTGAACAAAAAAGAAAAAAAAATATTAACTGCAAGACTAAAGAATCATGGGGAGAAAGCCATGAATTCCTTGCTTTGCTTTCTCCTCCTCTGGAATTCCGCTGTTCTCCTTGATAAGTGAAGTTGGTCTTGGCTGTGTTTCTTGTTGATCTTCTGGGGGAGGGGCCTGTTGTAGTGATTCTCAAGTGTCTTTGCCAGAGGTGGAATTGCCCTGCCCTTATCAGGAGCCAGGCTAAGTAATCCGCTCATGTTTGCTTTCGGGAGCTTTTGTTCCCTAAATGTTTTCTGTAGAGTTCCAGATAGTGGGAATGATAATGGCAGCCTCCCAATCTCTGGCCTGGAAGAGCCAAGAGCTCAGGGTCTCGCTCCTCAGTGTGCCCTCAGAGAAAAGCACCCAGTTGCTCCCATCTCCCTGGCCTCTGGTTGTGCTGGAGAAAAGCGCTTAGTTGCTCGCGCTTGGAGAAAAGCGCTCAATCACTCCCCTCTCCCTGGCCTCCGGCTGCTCACCGAGCTCACCCAGCCTGCGACCGGTTCAAGGTAACCCCAAGCTGCGAGCTCACTCCTCAGCTTTGTCTCTGTAGCCAGCTTCCCCACTCTAATACCTGCGAGCTCTGTGACACTCAGACACCCCTGGCCCTTCTGTGACCCTGTGGGACCTGGGGCCACTCTGACCTCACGAGGGCTTCACCCCAGTTTAGCCTCTGGAGCGATGTCCCTTAGTGGAGCAGACTTTTAAAGTCCTGATTTTGTGCTCCATTGCTTCGCCGCTTGCCAGGAGCCAGCCCTTCCCCTCACGGTCTACCTTCCCATCGCTTCGGAGTCCCATTGGACTCACTTCCCCGCAGGTCCTTCCTTTCAGCCTTCCTTTCAGAAAGTGAATGATTTTCTGTTTCTAGAATTGTTGCTCTTCTTCTCTTCAATTTCCCATTGGATTTGTAGGTGTTTGCAATGGTTAGATAAGCTATCTAGCTGATTTCCTGCTACCTGAAGTAGTCTCAGCCTGCTACTTCTCCGCCATCTTGACTCCTCCCTCTATTTATATTTCTTATATACCTATTTACTGTTGTGGATTTTAAGTAGAAGTTATTGTTTACTTTTCACACTAATTGAATAAGGTAAATATTAACTAAAAATTAAGAATAAAAACTATTTTTTAAAAATAAACTTTTCCAAACTCACAAAGTATGTAAATAAAATTTGAACAATTAGGGGCACCTGGGTGGCTCAGTGGGTTAGGCCTCTGTCTTCAGCTCAGGTCATGATCTCGGGGTCCTGGGATCAAGCCCCGCATTGGGCTCTCTGCTCAGCAGGGAGCCTACTTCCCCCTCTCTGCCTGCCTCTCTGCCTACTTGTGATTTCTCTCTCTCTGTCAATAAGTAGATAAATCTTTTTTTTTTAATTTAAACAATTAAATTGTCAAATTATATGTTTTTATAGGTGTTTTACATTTATATTTCTGACACTGTATATGCATTTACCCTTTGGTTTAGCAATGCCACCTCTCTCTATTCCAAAGTTAGACTGAAAAAATATGAAGAGATAAATCCAAGGAGTTTTGTATTTCAGCATTATTTATTATAAAGAAAATAGGAATAGAAGCTAGATATTTAAAATTTTACCTTGTTTTGTATATTTTATTTGAAGCTAAAAGTTAAAGTTAAATTCTATCTTTTTCAAGATTATTTATTCTAGAGAGACAGAGAGCATGGGAGGGGTAGGGGTTGGGAGAAGCAGAGAGAGAGAGAGAGAATCTGGAACTGACTCCCTACCAAGTGTGGAGCCCTACAGAGTACTCAGTTCCACGACCCTGAGATCATGACCTGACCCAAAACCAAGAGTCAGGCACTTAACCAACAGAGCCATCCAGGCACCTGAAACTAAATTTTAAAAGAGCAATCCCTAAAAACTGAAATTAACTTAAAAAATATACTGTGCATCCATCCAGCTGATGTAATAATCATACAAAGTGGTACTGATCCTGATGACGTTAAAGCATAGTCACATGACTGTATATCCTTGTATGTATACCCTTAAGAAAAAATGCAAACAAAAGTTTAACTGCTATAATAATCATATTAATGACATTTTCAGTGGTAATATTATTATTTATATTCTGAGTATTATTTTCTTGTGTTAGATAAAGAAATGGACAATTATGTTGGTGTCAATGAACTGGGATATGGGGCACAGTGGAATAAAAGAAAAAAATGTAATATCCACAAAGTAAAAACCTCATTGTCCTGAATTTGAATTAAAAATGTCTAAATTAATTTATTGTTAGATTTTAAATGTCCACTGAAAACACTGGCTGGGATACAATAGTATATGGGTGTCTCACAGTTCTGCACAACTTGTGAGCAGAGGCTTTGACTGTACTTTGCTCCCAACTATTATCTTAAGTATATCTGTATAGAGTGCAACCTTGGAAGATCAGTATCTTCCTCCATAGCAAAGGGCAGACATGCTTATAGTCTATTAGAAAATATCCAAGTTCTCTAAGCTCAGTGTTCTTCTATAGTATTCCCACACCTCATGTGCAAGTATCATCTGGCCCTCCTTGTGGGAAATGGGGTTTGAAATATTGATGCAAAAATGCTTATACTCTGGCTACTTTCACTGAGTTAAATAATAAACTTTTTAATCTTTGTCCTAGGAGTCTCTGGTCTTTTTCCAATATCAATGAAACTATGTTAGGGGAATTTATTAGCTCACAAGTGGGTAAAATCTCAAACCCTTCATAGTTCCTAAAAGTACCTTGAGGGGCGCCTGGTCAGTCAGTTAAAACTGGCTCAGTCAGTTACACATCCAACCCTTGATTTTGGCTCAGGTCATGATCTCAGTGTCCTGGGATCCAGCCTAGCACTGGGCTCTGTGCATCAGCAGGGAGTCTGCTTGGGAATCTTTCCCTCTGCCTCTCCCCTGCTAGTGCTCCCATGTGCTCTCCCTCTCTCGCTCCATCTGTCAAAATAAATAAATAAATCGGGGCACCTGGGTGGCTCAGTCCTTAAGCTCAGACCTTAAGCATCTGTCCTCCGTTCAGGTCATGATCCCTGGGTCCTGGGATTGAGTCTCACATCAGGCTCCCGGCTCAGTGGGAAGCCTGCTTCTCCCTCTCCCACTTCCCCAGTTTATGTTCTTTCTCTCTGTCAAATAAATAAATAAAAATCCTAAAAATTTTTTTAAAAATAAAAATCAATCAATCAGTCTTTTAAAAATCCCTGGAAACTGTATCCTGCCTGGAAGGAATAGAATAACTAATTCTGTCTGTTACCCAGATTTTCTCTAAATACCTTTTCCCACTGTAAGAAACCAGGGTTCCTTAGAGAAATGACTTATTCCAGCTCTGAGGCAAAAAATGTATTAGAATGATCCTGGAAAATCTTAGTATCCCTGAAAGGAAATCCCAATAAACCTAATGAAAATTATTATGATCATGTCAAAAGAACTCAGGAATCAACATGAATAAGCTCCCACTGGAACATTGGGAGCATCAGAAAGGATAGAACTTACAATCCATGGCAACAAACAAAATATGTTTAAGTCCATGGGTACATACTAATACATCTTTTGGGAAATCTCATTGATCATCTTTGAAGTATTCTCAGAAACCTAAACAAATCAAATTTTGAAAACTGGTAAATAAAGTGAAATAATCCAGCATATTTCTGCTTCCCCTACATGCACTATACCTCAGCATTAGCAAACAGTTAATGAGGGAAAGTTTCTCTTTATATAAGTAATCCAACTATTACATGGATTTTCATATTACCATTTTACAGTGATCATGATATAAAAAATAAGTAACTATACTCTATGTACCTCCTGATGGAAGTCCTCAGGACCACCTATGAAGTAATATTGCCAAAATAATTAGACCTAACTATGATGAAGCCTCTAGCTCTAGCTATCAATTTATAGGAAATAAGGGCAGGAAAACATGTGAATGATAATACAGGAATGCAATTCACGAATTTTAAAGGTTAAATACTCAATTTATTCAAGAATTAAAAAAATTTTTTTAAAGATTTTATTTATTTATTTGACAGAGAGAGATCACAAGTAGGAAGAGAGGCAGGCAGAGAGAGAGGAGGAAGCAGGCTCCCTGCTGAGCGGAAAGCCCGATGCGGGACTCAATCCCAGGACCCTGATATCATGACCTGAGCCAAAGGCAGTGGCTTAACCCACTGAGCCACCCACGTGCCCCCAAGAATTTTAAAGATTAAATACTCAATGTATTAACAGCAACAAGAAAAAAAAAAAAAAAGGATGAAACATCTCCAGGTAAAATAACACCTTGTTTTGACGCCAATTCAAACAAACTACAAAAACAAAATTAATATTTACATAATGATAAGGAAATAGGAACACTAGATATTTGAGGTTAAAATTATTATTTACTTGGGGAAAAGTGTGATGATAACATAGTGGCTATATTTGTAAAGTAAAGTAAGTCCTAGCCTTTCAAATACAGTCTGATATTATATACAGGTGAAAGATGATGTCTGAGGTTTTTTTTTTTTGTTTTTGTTTGTTTTTTTTTTTTTTTCAGAGTCTTCTGAGGTTTATTTTTAAATAACTCCACAGGGAGAGAGGAAATAGAGCAAACATTGTGTTGATGAGCTGTGGATCCCTGGAAATTTATTATAATATTCTCTATTTTTGTGGTTGTTTGATATTTTCCATACTAAACAGCTTTTAAAAACAGAGTAAATTTTCACCATCATTATGATGGTGAAATAACCAAGAGAAAAGTATTCCTAAGGGGAAATCTATCCTGAAGTATGGATTCTCAATTGATTTTTCAACTCTGCCATTGACTACAGGAAAAATCTCCCCATCTTTAGACGATGGTAAGCTGAAATGAACTAGTCTCTTTAACAATTTGCTTGCAGCATTTAAACCGCTGATGGGAAACAATGCTCTGGCATAATTTACTTTACAATTATCCAGAAGCAATTCATAGTCCAACCTAGTCTAAATTCATAGGAATAAGATACCCAAGGAATTAATTACCATCCAATTTATTACTTCTTCATGTCATCTAAGCTCCTGAAGAAACTGGTTACCTGGAAAATTATGTATTTTTAGAATGCCTGTCAAATTTAATTTAGGTTGAGTTAGGCAGAATTAACAAGCATTTTCCCATTTCTTGTGCCTAAAGAGCCATAGGTGTGTCTTCTACAAGGACAGTTGATGGTAATTAATTAGAGTAACCCCACTCTCTATAGCTGTGTGGTCAAGGCTACTAGAGTTTAACATCTCAAAGGACATTACTGCAGAAATCTCCACTGAATTTAGAAGCTGTCAACAACTAATTGCCTGGAAGCATACCTGGTTTTTTCATATCATGGCGACTGATTTGAGATTTAGACTGAGACTAGATGTGTTACATCAAAATTATATGCATTCTTAAAAACAAGACCTGTATTAAAAAAAAAAAAAATCAAAGTCCCTTCCATTTTCTTTCCCTGCCAATTTGGCTGGGAAATTTGACTAAATGTGGCTGTCCTGACACTAAGAAAGTGATCTCAGGAGGTTCACAGGGTGCCTTTATGTTTTATGTCAAAATATAAATACTGATATTCAAATATTATCTTCTGATTTCCCATTAATTTGCCTCATTTAAGTTTTGCCCTCTCATGGCTGCCATACAACAAATAAAAATATAAAGTGGGGGGGCCTGCGTGGCTCAGTTGGTTAGGTGGCTAACTCTTTGCCTTCAGCTCAGGACATGATCCCAGGGTCCTGGGTTTGAGCCCCATGTCTGGCTCTCTGCAGGAAGCCTGCTTCTCCCTCTCCCTCTGTCTGCCACTCCCCTGTGCTCTCTCTGTGTCAAATAAATAAATAAAATCTTTAAAGAATACATAGGACACTCAGTTAAGTTTGAACTTCAGATCAACAATGAATGTTTTTAGTATAACTATGTTCCATGAATATTTATGGATTTAAGGATGTGTCATGCAATATTTGGGATACACTTATACTGAAAAAGCATTTCTTGTTCATCCGATATTCAAATTTATCTTTGTGTTCTCTATTTTATCTGGCAACCTTCTCCCTCCCCATCATTAGAGACTAGCTTCTGAAATTTATAAAGGAGATGAGCCTTTTTACATCATTTCAGATAGTTCTATTCTGACTGAATGGAAAACTGCAATAGTCTGATGTGATGTCTTCGGGGATCATTGTTGAGAGACAGCTAACTGCACATCCTCTTTCAAACTCCATCTCAAGAGCTAGTTTTCATCTGAGAAACAAAATCATTAGAGTAGGTTAGTAAGTTCCAAAGGTAGAGTCACTTGGAAAAAGAGTTAAAATTCACTGTTGGGTAACCTGGCATTCAAAGCAAAGTATATTCTAACTTTTTTCTGTAACTTGGGAGGAAACACCATCTAATGAAGAAATCAATTCTTTGCTAGGGAATTGCTTCTCAAACTTGAAGAGGATGCAAACCACTTGGGGACATTGTTAAAATCTTCATTCTAGTTCAAAAGGAATGAATCCTGCCTCTCTAACAAGATCTCAATGCTGCTTATCCATGTATCATAATATGAGAAGCGAGGGACTTGAGTAAAGCAATCTGTATAAGAGAAGCTGTGGAAATTTTGAGACCAAGAGAAGCTGCGAAATGTCAAGGACTCAAGTCTCAGGAAGGCCTTGAGAATCAAAGTAAGTGAATTACGCTTAAAGCTGGGAGTATAGCCAAAATTTGATTTAATAATGACTGAGAACGTGCTGAAGACATCTCTCATTGTATGTAACCCTTGCCTAAGTTAAAGTAACAGAAATAAGTAATAGAAACCTGGATCAGAAAACTGATATTTATGGAAAATGTTTTGAAAGCTAAGTAGTCCATACACATCTAGATTGGGAGCATTTACCTTGAGATACATAGGATCTAAATGGTCCAGAAACATATTTCGGAAGAGCTTAGGAACTTCCTGACATTTTACACAAAGTTGGGTGTTAATCCGGAAAACAAATGGAGAGTTTTAGAAGGGAGGATGGTGGGCGGATGGGTGAGCCTGGTGATGGGTATTAATGAGGGCACATATTGCATGGAGCACTGGGTGTTATATGCAAACAATGAATCATGGAACACTACATCAAAAACTAATATGTATTATATGGTGTCTAATATAACATAAGAAAAACAAATAATGCAGGGATGATATTTAAGATATTTAACCACCAGTATGTCTTAAGCACCATCCAGTAAGAATGTATATTTGACTAGTCCAAAGAACTGTCAGCCATTATTAACCGTGCTGTGTCCTAGGTGAGTATCAACACTGTTTACATGTTTGTCTACAATTTTGAAAACTTTCATCAGGCTTTCAAAGGAGTTAGTAATTCAAAAACAGTCCTAAACTACAGCTATCGACAAATTGTATCAGATGATAGAAAGCAATACACATCAGTAACTGGGCATATTAGATGATTGATGAATGTTAGTATATGGTTAGTAGCATAATTTTTAAAAATTGCTTTCACTGAGTTAGATTTTAGAGTTAAAGTATCAGTTTTTACTGATAATTGACAGAGTTTCATGAAATCAGTTACTGAATTTTCCTAAAAACTGTACCTATTACACTTCATTGTTTGGCTTACATGAAACAGTTGTAAATCAATTTACTGAAAGTCAATTCAGGGAATGTCCAATATGCAAGTTTTCTTTTAAAAAAAAAGAATAACAAAAACTTCTTAGTTTCCACTGACTAATGTCTGTTTTGTTTTTATAACGTCATTATGAAGAATAATGAAGACTATATATCCACCTTAGATTCCCACTGTTATAGCAGGTTTGAGGGTCAGAAGGGATGCTCAAGTTCAAGCACTTACCCAGAGCATACCTCAGATGGGTATGTATCACTGGCCTTTCCCTCACCTTTTCTTATTCCCATATTTTCTGTCCCTGTGTTATCTTCCTTATTCTCATAAGCTAAGTCTGAGTCTTGTTAGATCTGTACCAGGTCTTCACTATGTTCCAAGCTTAAACTGGTCCTTCTTTTTTATTTAATTTTTATTTAAATTCCAGTTAGTTGACATACAGTATAATACTAGTATTGGGTGTGCTGTTTAACAATTCAACACTTCCATACAATACCCAGTGCCTATTACAACAAGTTCACTCCCTAACATAAATCTATCCATGTTAAAAAATTTCTTGAGATTAAGAGTCACAAACTGTGGGTTGCTGGGGGGAGGGGGGTTGGGAGAAGGGGGGTAGGGTTATGGACATTGGGGAGGGTAGTGCTTTTGGGTAAATTGGAAGGGGAGATGAACCATGAGAGACTATGGACTCTGAAAAACAATCTGAGGGGTTTGAAGTGGCGGGGGGGTGGGAGGTTGGGGTACCAGGTGGTGGGTATTGTGGAGGGCATGGCTTGCATGGAGCACTGGGTGTGGTGAAAAAATAATGAATACTGTTTTTCTGAAAATAAATAAATTGGAAAAAAAAATTTCTTGAACACTGAATTTCTACTTCTGGGAAGATGGCATAAACAAGCTTTTCCCTATTGCTCCTCTAAGTACAACTAAACCCCCTGTATGTTATATATAAAACAAACATAAGAAAACTGCGAAATGTAGAGGGAAGAAAGCAGTCTGATTAGGAAATTTGGCCTGAGAAATGACACAGTGGTAAGTTCCTTCAATTTTCTTTTACCAAATATATGCCAGACCAGGTCCTGAAGAAGCCGGTAACAAAGCAATGCCAACAGAAAACAAAACAAAAAACTAAAACTAGAACCAAAAACCTCTAACAAAAGTCTGCTCTCTCTAGTCAAAGGACAAGGAAAGTTAGAATGCAGGAAGGTAAAAAACTTTTAGACAACAACTGCTCTATTCCAGACAAACACCACAGATATTATCCCATCTCCATATACCCAAAAATAATGAAGTGGAAGCCTAGATTTCTACCTTGAAGGTAGTAACAAGGCATCCCAACACACCCACTGGTGTTTTGTCACAAAAGTCAATTAGGGAGCCAAGCTGCTCATACCCACCATCTGGTAATGCCCACCACTTACATTGTCAGTGGAGATTACACAGCGGCCTGGAGTTTTACTCCCACCCAGCAGAAATGAGGTGCCCCTCTCCCTCCTTCCTGGATTATTGTCAGAGGAGGCATAGGAAAGAGTCAGGACTTTCAATGTTGCTCAGTATAACACAGCCATCCTAAACATGGTGTCAGTGGGAAACATGTGGGAAGCAGACACCCTTACTCTTGTCCAACAGTAATGAGGTATCAACAGAGTCTGAGTGAGATACCTGGACTTATAATTCCATTTGGTGATCACCTCCTGTACCACTTCCCCTGCCAGACCAGTTTTAGAGAAAGTCAGCTAAAATAAAATTGGTTTGTAACTTTATATGAAAATGTCCAGTTTTCAATTAATAAAAAGAAAGAAAACCAGGGAGATCTCAAATTGAATGAAGAAAAGATAATAGATGCCAATACTAAGATGACTGAGATGATAGAATTGTCTGATAAAAGTTTTAAACAGCTATGATAAAAATGCCCAAGCAAACAATTACAAACACACTTGAAACGAATGAAAGAAAAAAAAATTAACAAAGAAATAGAAGACATACAGGGAAATGGAAATTTTATAACTGAAAAATACAAGGACCAAAATTAAAATTCAGAGCCTAGCTCAACAGCAGAAAAAAAAAGATAATGGGAGATGCCTAGGTGGCTCAGTCAGTTAGGCATCTGCCTTTGGTCATGACCTCAGGGTCCTGGGATCAAGTACCATGTTGGGCTCCTTGCTCAGCAGAAGCCTGCTTCTTCCTCTGCCTCTGCCAATCCCCCTGCTTATGCTTGTTCTCTCTCTCTCTCTCTCTGACAAATAAATAAATAAATAAGATATTTTTAAAACAAAGATAATAGGAAGAATTAGTGAATTGGAAGATAGAGCAATAGAAATTACACAATCTAAACAACAGAGAGAAGAAAGATTCGGGGGGAAAAGAAAAAAGATGCTCAGGGGACTGTGGGACTATAATGAAAGATCTAACATTCATGTCATCAGATTTCTGGAAACAATAGAGAAACAAGGTGGGGCTGACACATACTCAAAGAAATAATGACTGAAAACCTTTTTAAATCTGGAAAAGACATAAGCCTGCAGATTCAAGAAGCTGATCAAATCATAAATAGGATAAGTCCAAATAAATCCATACCAAGACATCAAAACTAAACTTCTGAATATAAAGGCAAAGAAAAGATCTTAAAAACAGAAAAACAATACTTTATATACGGGGGAAATTATTCAAATAAATGGCAGAACATTTCTCACTATGAACCATGAAGACCAAAAAGACACTATATTTCAAGTGCTAGGAAAAAAAAAAAGAAGTTTCGATTCAGAATTCTGTATCAGTGAAATGTTACCAGCTAAAAATCGACTCTTAAGTTCTTCCCTGGCCTGAACAAACTTACTAAATGATAGAGAAATATATCTCTGTTAACACAGTCCTTGACATATAACAGGGCATATCTGTAAATCTGATGCTGAATTAGCTTTCTTAGGTCATTATAACTTTTTTTTTTTTTACCTTTACTTTTTTCTTTTTTTTTTTCCAATTTATTTATTTTCAGAAAAACAGTATTCATTATTTTTTCACCACACCCAGTGCTCCATGCAAGCCGTGCCCTCTATAATACCCACCACCTGGTACCCCAACCTCCCACCCCTCCGCCACTTCAAACCCCTCAGATTGTTTTTCAGAGTCCATAGTCTCTCATGGTTCACCACCCCTTCCAATTTACCCAAAAGCACATACCCTCCCCAATGTCCATAACCCTACCCCCCTTCTCCCAACCCCCCTCCCCCAAGAAACCCACAGTTTGTTTCGTGAGATTAAGAGTCACTTATGGTTTGTCTCCCTCCCTATCCCATCTTGTTTCATGGATTCTTATCCTACCCACTTAAGCCCCCATGTTGCATCACTACTTCCTCATATCAGGGAGATCATATGATAGTTGTCTTTCTCCGCTTGACTTATTTTGCTAAGCATGCTGGCGAGGATGCGGAGAAAGGGGAACCCTCCTACACTGTTGGTGGGAATGCAAGCTGGTGCAACCACTCTGGAAAACAGCATGGAGGTTCCTCAAAATGTTGAAAATAGAACTGCCCTATGACCCAGCAATTGCACTACTGGGTATTTACCCTAAAGATACAAACGTAGTAATCCAAAGGGGCACGTGCACCTGAATGTTTATTGCAGCAATGTCCACAATAGCCAAACTATGGAAAGAACCTAGATGTCCATCAACAGATGAATGGATAAAGAAGATGTGGTATATATACACAATGGAATACTATGCAGCCATCAAAAGAAACGAAATCTTGCCATTTGCGACAACATGGATGGAACTAGAGCGTATCATGCTCATTATAACTTTTTATAAATTTTTTCTTTTCTTTTTTTTCATTCCTTTTAAATCTATATATAGATAGATAGATATAGGTAGATAGATCTTTTTATTAACATATAATGTATTATTTGTTTCAGGGGTACAGTCTGTGAATCAACAATCGTATACTATTCATAACACTCACCATAGCACATATCCTCCCCAATGTCCATTACCCAGCCACCCTATCCATCCCCCTGCACAACAGTCCTCAGTTTGTTTCCTGAGATCGAGTCTCTTATGGTTTGTCTCCCTCCCCAGTCCCATCTTCTTTCATTTTTTCCTCCCTTTCCCCAACGAACCCCCACCCTGCCCTTCAAATTCCCCAAATCTTGCCATTTGCAACAATGTGAATGGAACTAGAGGATATTATGTTAAGCAAAATAAGTCAATCAGAGAAAGACAATTATCATATGAGCTTTTTATAATTTATCTTTAAAATAATTTCACTAGGGTATACTTTCATTTATATATATAAATGTTTACATATATGTATTTATATACATATACATATTTATATATGTATATATACTTTTATTTATATGTATACACTTTTTTACATATTATATATGTGTGTGTATATATACACACACATACTCTTTTTTTTCCAATTTATTTATTTTCAGAAAAACAGTATTCATTATTTTTTTACCACACCCAGTGCTCCATGCAAGCCGTGCCCTCTATAAAACCCACCACCTGGTACCCCAACCTCCCACCCCCCCCGCCACTTCAAACCCCTCAGACTGTTTTTCAGAGTCCATAGTCTCTCATGGTTCACCTCCCCTTCCAATTTACCCAAATTCCCTTCTCCTAACGCCCCTTGTCCTCCATGCTATTTGTTATGCTCCACAAATAAGTGAAACCATATGATAATTGACTCTCTCTGCTTGACTTATTTCACTCAGCATAATCTCTTCTAGTCCCGTCCATGTTGCTACAAAAGTTGGGTATTCATCCTTTCTGATGGAGGCATAATACTCCATAGTGTATATGGACCACATCTTCCTTATCCATTCATCCATTGAAGGGCATCTTGGTTCTTTCCACAGTTTGGTGACCGTGGCCATTGCTGCTATAAACATTGGGGTACAGATGGCCCTTCTTTTCACGACATCTGTGTCTTTGGGGTAAATACCCAGGAGTGCAATTGCAGGGTCATAGGGAAGCTCTATTTTTAATTTCTTGAGGAATCTCCACACTGTTCTCCAAAGAGGCTGCACCAACTTGCATTCCCACCAACAGTGGAAGAGGGTTCCCCTTTCTCCACATCCTCTCCAACACATGTTGTTTCCTGTTTTGTTAATTTTGGCCATTCTAACTGGTGTAAGGTGATATCTCAATGACACACACATACTCTTGATAGAGGTAGAGTGACATTGCATAGGTTGAAATCTTATAGAGATACATGGTGGTGGTTTGTTATTGAGGGGAAATATTTGGAGAGCACTCTTGTTCATAATTAAATAGAATGCTTGACCTTCTTACCAAAGAATACAGTCAAGTTTCCATTAATATAACAGGTTTAGGCCTTTGATTCTGCAACATTTTAATGACCAGAAGTTGGAACCAAAATATCAGAAGAAGCCATTAGTATGATCAAAAGACATAGATGGCAATCCATACAACTTAAATATTCTCCAAATTTTATTCAAACTTTAAGTGCTCTAATTGCAGAAATACGACAACTCCAACCTATAGACCTTTACTTCTGAGTTATAGTCAGGGTTTTCCTTATGCAAAACTAAATGGGTGTTGCTAAATTGGCTAGTTGTTTACCCAACACATTTATCTTCCTGGGCAGTCAGCTAGATTACATTTTCCAGACTCCCTAGCCTTCATCCATGCCACACACTGAGTTCCAGCTAATGTACTGTGAATAAAGAGTTGATTGACTTCTAGGCCTGGACCACTTCACACTTAATCTCCTAGGTTCTTGTCCACTCTCTAGGTTTGATTTAAAGTAGCTTAGAAGCCACACATGAAAGATGGCAGGGCCATAAAATGTAAGGAACCTGGAGCCCTGAATCATAGCTTGGGAAAACAGTTACTTAACGATCAGAAACACTTGTTTTGGACTTCCTGTGAGCAAGAAATACATTTCTGTTGGACTAAACAACTGAAATTTGTAGGTTTACCTATTACAGCAGCTATTGCAATACTAACTAATGCAGTAGGTTTTATCTTCTACACCTATCTCCTGAAGTCCCATTCCCCATCCGTTATCACTCTTTTCATGATTTTCCCTCCTCAGTTCCCTCTTTCTTCCTTTTATTCCCACATACATTTCACAACACAGTCTCCAGCTCCTAGGCCTACAACGGGCTTGAGGGCAATACCCTTTCAGTCCCTACACAGAGCTCTCCTTTTGCAACACTGTACATGAGGCACCATTAGAATAGGATCAGTCCTTGCCAAAGGAGAATTTAAGCCTAGCTTGAGCTCCTGAGAACAGAAAGTAGAGCAGAAATAGGAAGGGTTGTTGACCCAGGTTCCCATATGCTCACTGAGGGCTGGAGGCCAATCTGCAGACATTTGAGACTGCAGTACAAATGCTGTAGGGGGAGGTCTGCCAAATCATCCAAGCAAGGAAAAACCTAACTCCTGTAGCTCAGGTCAGGTCTGCTTCTTAAGACAAGGTTTTGTCATTGTCTGTGCCCAGGGCTTATGATTGCTGCAATTTCCTTGTCCTTTTTTTCTGGGAACCATCTTGCCTACCTCCTTTTTGTGAACTTATGAAAAGAAAAACACAAAGCAAACAAACAAACAACACACCTCTCCTCCTACAGGGTAACCCAGTCAACCTTTAAATTAAAAAGCCACAAGCTTCCAGTAGTCTGCTTCTGACTATTCTGCATGCAGCCTGACTGCCTGCTGATAAGGAGTGATTCAGAAAGTCTACCGTAAGAAAGAAGGGTCTGGAACAAAAAGAAGCAAGAGATATAGAGAAAACACAGTGGACCATGAAAAGGAGTTGGGATGCAAAAAATAAAAAGAAAGATACAGACTTACGTCACCGGTGGAGACACAAGATTGAGAAACCAGCTTTGAAATGACGACTATTTTTAGTTGTTTATCTGTACATCACAAGTATCAGGTTGAATGCAGTTTTTCAGTAACAGTTTTGAGGAGAAAGGTGATGTGTACTTTTTAAAAGAATAGCTGATACACTGTAGGTGCTCAATAAATTACAAATGAGAGACTCTCAAAAAGAAACCAGGCATTTTTTTAAATAAAAAATGGAAGATGGCTACTGCTCATATGACTACAAGACATTCTTTAAATTCTTGAAAGAGTGATGTCAATGATATCTTTTTATATAAAGAAATCTTATTAGGCCATGTTCAATATGGGCAAATTTATTTTAGCACCATTTAGTTCATCAATCAGAGGTTGGACTGGCATAGAAGGTGATTCAAAATTCATAATTAAAGCAGATCTGGCCAGTTACCATGTAGACTGAATAATCTTCCATTCCTCGTGTAGCTAAAATAAAATCCTTTTGGTCTAGTTTCTCTAATTTGTCTTTGGTGCTTTGACTGACACCTATGATTATTTCTTCTATTCTTCTGCCTTGTTACAGTTTCTTACCTGGCCTCAACCCCTTGGTATATAAAACGATTTCAATCTGAAAGAATATAGAAGGAATATAGCTTTGCTTGGTCAAGAGGCAGAGGAGAGTGACTTTCAAAGAAATAGCACAATATTCTAGTACATGTTCGATATTATTCCACAGCAGATGCAATAGCACCCACATTAGTACTTCAGACCAATGGCAGATCTAGGCAAAACCAAGGCAGACTGCTGTTGCATTCTACACCCATCAAAAGGACCCCTGATATATGAATAGTGAAACATGAACCACTGTGATACTACTGCTAAATTAATAATAACTTAATAGTGGTGCGACCCTGGGTTAGTTAGCCATTTGCACCTCAATTCCTCATTTGTAAAATGAGGAGTTTTGCTAGGTTTAAAGGCCCTTCTAGTGAAGAGTGTTGACTCAACCCAAGTTGGATTTTTAGAACTTTTCCCAAAAACAAAAATACTGCTCTATCCACTGACATATGAAGCATTTTATTTGCTTGCTCAAGATTCCCACATTTGTAGCCTCCACAGTGTCACAAAAGAGAGATTTGTGGAAAATTATACAATGGAAGAGGCAGAACATATGTATTTTCTCTCTGCATTGTGAGTGCCTAAACTTACAGCATTGGAAAAGTCATGTTAGTTTTTTTTTTGGCTGTTAACTTAATGCTAACGTGTAACATATGTTATGTCATATAGCATTCTAATTGCATTCTAATTTGCTTTCTCCCTTACCTGTCCACATTTTCCCTTCCTCCCTTATGTAATTATGTGACTAGATTCCCTAATATGTACTGTGGAAGAGACCAAAAATGATTGATACAAAGGCTCACCTTTAAAATATTTATAGCTGAGAAGATTTGTATATATCCATGTATATACATACATGTTATCCATTTATATATGTAAATATATCTTTTATGCTTATTGAGTATTTTATGTATGTGTGTATCTGTGTGTATATATGTATGTATGTACAGAGATAGATATAATTGCTAGGCAAAGATACAGTGCTGTGGCAGAAGAAAAGTATTCTTTATAGCTGGATAAGTGAAG
The DNA here is from genome assembly GCF_020171115.1 of Neogale vison. NCBI lineage: Eukaryota > Metazoa > Chordata > Mammalia > Carnivora > Mustelidae > Neogale > Neogale vison. Next base: position 111,277,652 of record NC_058091.1, read on the forward strand.
GAGAAAGACAAGAGAATTTAAGTAGTTTTTATGGAGGAAATGGCATTTAGTAGAATAATGAGGGTTGAATTCAATCTGTGGAGACATAGGATAAATAATATTTATGATGAATTAATTTGAACTCATATTGACTTTAAAAGGGTTTTAATTTTTAGTGGGTATGGAGCGACAGATGCTTTTTAAGCAGGGTGAGGAATAAGGTCAGGGATATGTTTTCAGACCATAATCTGGAAGCATTACAAAAGGTAAGAACAGGAAGAGATTAGAGACAAGGAAAGCAGGTAGGAAGTTATTTCCAGGTGAGGAATAAAAAAGATCTTAACTTAGCCTGATGACTGTAGCAATGCGGATGGGTCAGCAGATATGAGGATAGATTCTATAGTGTTCAACAGCAACTGATTTGTTCCCTATGGCAAAGTGAATAAAAAGTGGGGGAGGGGAGAAAAATACCCACTGTTTGAGCCCCCAGTGCTCAATAGGACAATGGAGTCCCTATTGGCCCTGGAGAAGGGTTATGTTTAAAGGAACATGATGAGGTCAGGTTGAGGGCTAGCGTACTTGAGGTACATACCGTGGAAAGCACAGAGAGAGATGCTCAGAGGTAGGGAGACCTGAGCACTTCCATTCCCACTTCCCTTTCTTCTACTATATTACCCAATGGGAAAATACCAAAATAGAGTATATGTAAAAAAAAATTTTCTATGAGCAATTAATGCCTTTAGTAAACATCATAAAATCGCAATGACTGTCTGTATGATCTTGAAGATAATATCACAATGCCTAATTTTGCGGTGGAAGAGGAAGCTTTTAGTCAATTCTAGAAATGACCAAGAATGAAAGCCTGCATGTGATAGATACTGTGGTTGTAAGAAGCAAGAAAGAGTGTTGTCTGAGGTGTTGGGAAAGCAGTAGTAATATATTCAGGTGGTTATATTTAAATGTAAAGTAATTGGCAATTGACTTTAAAGGTAAAGTTGACATTACTATCAGAAATTGTATTACTTTTTTTAAAATTAGTTTTTGATTGTGGAATTACTTTTTATTATAATACATATTTATAATGGGTATATAAAACACTATCCCTTGAGAAATACCTTCTAAAGACATTTCCACCAAATGATAATCCCAGATGCATAATGAAAAATAAGATATGCTGTTGTTAACAGCAGTCAAGACCTATCGAAAATTATATATCACTCTACTTAAAGTTCACAGTACACATTGGAATACAAAGTGTTCTGAAAATCTACCTTTTATCAAACTTACACTCTGTGAAGCCCATGCTAAGCTCCTTAAATTATCTTACCTGATCCTTAAGAACAATCCAATGCCACAGATGACATGATTATCTCTATTTTACAGATCAGGAAATTGAGGCTTAGAGACGTCAAGCAAATTGCCCAGGTCTTAAGGTTATTGAATAGATGTAAAATCATATTTTTCCTCTGAACATCAATTAACTTGAAAAATGTTGCCCAGAGCAGATTGGTGTTCTACTCCCAAACCCAGTCATTTTTACTTCTCTGCACTGACTCCCCACTCCAAATATGAGGCAGTGTTAATTTTTTTGCAGGGCTGGTGGGGAAGGTGGGCAAAGGGAGATAGCACCGAGAAAGCACTGAGGTCATAATACAAGAAAGCATTAACTACCAACTCAACTCTTACATTCCCAAATCCTCAAAAGGTGAATTCAACATGAATTTCCACTTCTCCAATAAGACATTTAGGTTTATAGGTTATAGGTTTAGAACATTTCTGATTATTTTACAGAGGCTCACCACTTTGGATGCACCCAGTTTAGCAACTAAAATAAAAACTACATTAACTTTTCTCTAGCCAACTGCACACATAAAAAGAATTGTCTCTCAGAGGAAAAAAAAAAAAAGATCCTATGTTTAAAGAAGAAAATTAATGAATTCTCTCTTTATAGGCCAAGTATAGGAAGTCCAAGCAAGACTACCCAAATACACAGTTTAATTTGCAGTTGAGTAATTAGAAAACAATAAAATGTGTCCTAAGTCACCAGTCCAAACCCCAGCTACAGCTTTCAGCTAGCAACTGATTCTAATTATTCTAGAGGAAAGGGTGGATGTGTGTATATATGCTAAATACCTAATAGAAAATAAACCCTTGATCAAAAAAAGGAAATGTTAACAACTCAGAAAAGCATATAAGATCCTTATGATGAAAAAAGAAATAAAGAAAATGTAGTTTTCTCAAAACTGCTGTCAATATCAGCTACCTGGCAAATATTAAAACCTAGGAATAGAGAAAACAATGTAACATTCAACTTTTAATCTCTATCCACTCTTTTGTTCAGAATATATCAAAATAATACTTTGTTTTATATTATAGAAGAGTAGCTTCTTGAAGTTTTAAGAAGGATATTAAAACATGGATGTCATACAGCTCATTAAATGGGGAACTTTTACTTCCATACCACAGAATAACTTTTAAAATTGGAACCTGATATTTTTATTAAGGAATTGTGATCTTATATTTTAAATCTGAAGTAATAAATGTGTCCTATATAATAAAAATAAATTTTATATTTTTCTGGAAGTATTTTTTGTGCTGTAATTATATAGAATTAAATGTACTTACTGTTTGCATAATTGTGAATTTTAGAAAGAAAATTGAGTCAAATTGTAGGCTGACATTTTAAAATATGTAGTATATACAAATTGCAAGTACAATAACATGTACTTTTGTATTTATTGAGCTATAGTCTTTTGTATTCAGGGCAGAAAATATATTTGTGTGTCACTAAAAAACAATACCATTCATGTTGTCAGTTCTGTAGATATAATAAATTCTGTGCACATTTATGCCAAAGTTTCACTTGTAATTCACATATTTGGTTTCCTATAATTTCCCAGTCTAATTATAATATGTTTAATACCTTGACTAGATCAAAATTTGATCCTACTTTTTGAAATTCAAGAGGCTTTAAATATTGATAACTAATTCCACTTGTAGATCATTAATTATCTGTGTTTCTTTATTCATTCTCTGACTTGTTTAATCCTCTTTCCCCCACCCTACCTCCCACTCTTACCTCATGCGGCCCCACATCTTGATGAGCACACATAATTCTTGGCCTTTGTGGTCATTATCCTCATGGTGGTGTCCTGTGTTTGTTCAGGAGAAGTATAATCCTAGTCCCTGAAGAACTTCCTAAAAACTTCTAAATTAGAAGAAAAAGGAGTTTAATTAGAGTTCAAAAGACCGAGGTAAGTGAATTCAACAAAGTCCTATAAATATTTATAATGACTGAAAAGGCAAAACAGACCCTTTACACAAATTGGCAATTGATACAACTGCTATCCAAACTACCATCTATTGTTGGATCTTAGTCTTTATATTCTTTCAGTGAGATGTTAAGAAACAAAAGCATTTTTAGCTAGCTGCTACAGTGTAGACTTATAGACATACACACACATTTCAGAATCTGTTGGTTCTTTTAAAAATTGATATGTACATTTTTTCATGTGTCAAATGTTCATCATCACTAGCCATCAAATTAAAACCACATTGAAATACCACCTTACACCAGTTAGAATGGCCGAAATTAGCAAGACAGGAAACAACATGTGTTGGAGAGGATGTGGAGAAAGGGGAACCCTCTTACACTGTTGGTGGCAATGCAAGTTGGTGCATCCACTTTGGAGAACAGTGTGGAGATTCCTTAAGAAATTAAAAATAGAGCTTCTCTATGACCCTGCAATTGTACTACTGGGTATTTACCCCAAAGATACAGATGTAGTGAAAAGAAGGGCCACCTATATTCCAATGTTTATAGTCCCAATGGCCACAGTTGCCAAACTGTGGAAAGAACCAAGATGCCCTTCAATGGATGAATGGATAAGGAAGATGTGGTCCATATACACTATGGAGTATTATGCCTCCATCAGAAAGGATGAATACCCAACTTCTGTAGCAACATGGACGGGACTGGAAGAGATTATGCTGAGTGAAATAAGTCAAGCAGAGAGAGTCAATTATCATATGGTTTCACTTATTTGTGGAGCATAACAAATAACATGGAGAACATGGGGAGATGGAGAGGAGAAGGGAGTTGAGGGAAATTGGAAGGGGAGATGAACCATGAGAGACTATGGATTCTGAAAGACAATCTGAGGGTTTTGAAGGGGTGGGGGGTGGGAGGTTGGTGGAGCCAGGTGGTGGATATTATGGAGGGCATGTATTGCATGGAGCACTGGGTGTGGTGCATAAACAATGAATTCTGTTATGCTGAAAAGAAATTTAAAAAATTGATATGTACAAAGACTTTGATTTTATAATTGAGGAAAAAAATTAGCTAAAATCCAGATATATGTACATCATTGATCTCTGGGTTAACATTCTACAATGTCTCTTAGACTTCTAGAATGTAAGGGGACATACTTGACAAGTGGGCATTTGTAAATGCCTAAGTAGAGGAGCCAAGAAAAAAGATTTCATCTCCCTGTGTGGAATGTGAAAAAATGCTCCAAGGAATCTTAGACCATCCTGCTCCTTCCAGCTGTTGATGGAAATCGAGACCATGACCATGAGTTTCCTGGGAGTTCTATTTAATTTAGATGACAGCATCATCATCACTGGGACCTAGGAAAAGCCTGAAAATCCTCTCCTTGTGGCAGTGGACTTCCTTGGATTTGTCCTGTGACAAATGTCCATTTTGCTATGCCTCAAGCAAAATCTATAACGCATTAGAAAGCTACAACAAGAAATGAGCTTCAACTCAGAAAATATAGAGATATAATACATTAATTAAGATATAATACATTAATTATAGATAATTAAAGGTAGTCCTGGGTCCAGTGTCTCACAGGAAGACATGAATATAAGAAAGAGGAAACCTCAAACCATAACTCCAAAATAAAGACTCAGGATAGGTTCAGTTTAAGTTCTTATAGCTGTTAACGATTGACCAGTCAAATAATATTTTATATAATTTTGTGCTAGTTCTGAGAGCTTAGAAACTATACCATATCAAGACACTGACATCAAGAAGAAGCCTATAATAAGGGCTAATACTTATTAAATGCCAGGCATTCTTCTAAGCATTTTACACATATTAATTTATTTAGGTTATTTAATCCTCACAACAAATCTCTCTGATCGCATTTTACCTATAAGATAATTGTATAGAAACTGGCATTCAATTCCAGTTGCTCTGCTCCAGTGCCCATTTTTTAAAAAATTTTTTAAAAGATTTTATTTATTTATTTGACAGAGATAATAAGCAGGCAAAGAGGCAGGCAGAGAGAGAGGGGGAAGCAGGCTCCTTGCCAAGCAGAAAGCCCGATGCAGGGCTTGATCCGAGGACCCTGAGACCATGACCTGAGCCAAAAGCAGAGACTTAACCCACTGAGCCACACAGGTGCCCCTCCAGTGCCCATTTTTAATCAGTATACTTTGCTTTTCTAGCTTTTGCCAGAAAAAGTTTCTTTTTTAATTTTTTTATATTCTAATATGTGTATATATACATATATATATACACGTGTGTGTATATATACATACACACACCTATATGTATATTTGTTCACTTATTCATGTATTTATTGAAAAATATTTGCTGAGTACTTCTGTGTGCTAGGCCCTGCACCATGTGCCAGAGATACAGTCATAAACAGCATAAATGAGGGTCCAGCTTTCATGAAGCTTATAATTAGTAGGCAGAGATTTTAAAATATATATATAATCAATGTTTCTCTAATTTTGATAAGTGATCTAAAGAAAATAAATCAATATAGTGGTATAGAAAGCAACTTCTGGGTGAGGGGATGCTACTTTCAATAAGGTGGTCAGGGAAGGCCTCTTTGAATCTGACATGATACAAAGGACATAGGTAAGTGAAGAACTGGAGATAGAGCATTCCAAGCAAAAATGGACAGCTAGTACAATGACCATGATGGAAGGACATTTTTGAGGAAAGGAAAGAAGGCAAATGCGGCTTATCATGGTTAGAGATAAAGCAAAAGAGGTAGGAGGGGCAAAATTATCTAGGACTTTCTAATTCTATAGTAACTATTAAGTCTTTGGCTATAAGAAAAAGTTAAGGTTCCCTATCATTAATTTTAGACAGTAAATGTATGGAGGAAATCCCTCTGGAGAGAATCCAGATAAGGGGAGTGATCCGAGAGAAATCCTGAGGACTCAAGGCAGAAAGAATTAATGCTTTTTTCCAAAGCAGTAGAGCTCTTGTTTCTAGCTTGTCATAGACCAGGACTGAAAATGGGAATTTGGGAGGAACAAGAACAATGGTTCATTCCAAGAATATCATCCCATGGTCCTGAGAGACAGAGAAAATGCTACAACTTATGTTTTTATGCATCTCTTTTCTTTTATTTTGGATTGGATCTAAGATAGGTAGAAATTCGAATTTGAGATAAAAAATGCATTCAAAGAGGTTTTTTTCTGTATCTGTTCCTACATCCAAATTTGCAGTACTTTCTGATTTGATATCTCAGTTATGAACTTGCTTCTCTTATACTCCAACTTATTGTCTAAGATACAGAAATGCAGAGTACGTGCTTATTAGCCAGAAAGAGGGAGGATTTCAGATTAAAACTCTGGTACAAAGGGTTAAGGGTGTTGCTGAAATTGGAAATGGTTGGTCACATCCTACTGAGCTCAGAAACTAGAAAAGGCAATTTAAAAGGAAAGCAAAAGTTGTCAAAGGCTGAAAGGGCCTGTGGATATTCTACTACTTGCACTGATTTTTATTCATTTATTGATATCATCAGTAGGGGAGAGGGCCAGTTCCAATTGTCAAATGTATGGTATCTCAGAGCAATAGACAAATAGTGAATGATGGGGTGACATTTTAGATATTTGGGATATTTTAAAAGTTATTTCTCAAGAGTCCTCTCAAAACCACATAGATATATAATAGCTTAGCTCTCTCCATGTAACATCCTACCAATGCTGCCAAATCTGAAATCAGTTCTAGGACCTTCAGTTTCCTTCATCTTGCCAGGACTATGTTAGGAATGTCACCTCCCCACCCCCACCACCATTTGCTTTGCTTCCATTTTCTACTCACAAGTTCCATTTGTCTTTTTCAATTTATCTCAAAAAATGTAATGAACACTAGCCAAAAAGGCATAATTTAGTGAAATTGCACATACTGAAATTTTGTATAGGCAAACTCACTGCTGTGCAGGTGATTTTTGGCTCCTTACAAATTATAAGGTCAAGCATCCTATAAAAGATCTTCATTATTTCCATGTATAGGAATTCCTCAGTTTTATATAGTCTTCCCATTCCTTTTAAGCTACCCTCATCAGTATACTTAAATACCAGAAGTTTCTTAATAACTTCTTGATACTCTGTCTCTTTGATACCATGTACATCAATTTCTATAGGATTTATTTGCTTGGTGTAATGCAGTAACTCACAGGACAAGTTCACCCAAGGTTGAGATAGCAGCAGCCTTTCATAGACACTGTTATTAATGAACACATTATCAATCACTTTGTCTCCATTCTGAGGTTTGTCACTCTTTATCTCCCAGCTCTTCATACCTCTTTTGCTCCCTTTCCTTTACTTTTTACCACATCTTTTAATCTACTTAAGATCCCTGTCATGCCTGCCCAACTAGTTGACATTTCTGGGTGATCTGCTTCATGTATTTAGTATTTAGGTAATGTATTTAGGTAATGTAACTTATTTAGGTATTTAGGTAATGTAATTTAGTAGGCTCACTAAGCCTGTATTTCATTGCTTATACAATCTCTGGAAGGAAGAACAGAGAAATCTAAGTACCAAAATTCGATCTTGGTTAAAAACTTATTTAAATGAATTATTGGAATGTTGTTTGGAGATACAAACATAATTAGAAAAGGTTTGATAACCTTTGGATTACTTTCTTGAAAATGTATGCATCCCTAAGATTTAACCCCTCTATTAATTTAATTTCTGAAGTAAACCTAACAGGTTATAAGTGGGAACAACAAAGATGTCCTTTTTTATCATCCTGAATTATTTTTAGTCTGAATAATTTGACAACAGAAGTAAGGTGGGGCCAAAGCCAGCTTGCAAACCAACCATGTTTGAGAATGATAGATAAATGTTTTTCTCTCCTCACATATTTAGTTAAAGTGAATCTCTACATGTAGAGTTTACTTGCGTAGCAAGAACCATCTGTATAACATAAGACCAGGCTATCAATTTCATTTCATATAAGTCACTGGACAGGAATAAGCAACCCTGATTAATTTAGTTTCTTTTTTGCTCCAAGCCAAACACTTCAAAACAAAGTAGTTCAAATGAACAACTAGAATATTCCTCAGTATTATCAGACAAGCAGGAAGTAAAGAGTTGTCATGTAAGTGGATATTTTGCAGGTACTGATCAGTTTTTTTATTCACAATAACTTAAGAGCATCTACTGAGGATAATCTAGTTTCCAAAATTAGTTAACCGTTGTTATTTGAAGGGGGGTTTTAGAATGTAGAATTATAATAATGATTGAAAGAACTTGTAAAAATCCCAAGATACTAATTGTGATGTGGGGAAGTGGTCCTACCTTATATAGAATTTAAGGGAATTTAAGGGAAAGTCAACAAAAATAATATTGTTTCTTCAAGGCGCAATCATCCTTTAAAAAACGTTGGAATATTTATGTAAGTTTGTGGATTTGTCATGTTATGCAGGTATGTTTTTCTCAAAAGTATATAAGCAAGCAAATAAGCAAAAATGGTAGGTACATATCCATGTATGTATACACACATACACATATATATGTTTAAACACACACACATTTTCAGCAGAAACATAAAGTATGTATACACACATACACATATATATGTTTAAACACACACACACATTTTCAGCAGAAACATAAAGTTCCACAGATTAAATTCAAGACTGGGTTAGTATAAGAAAAAAATAATCTGTATCATTGAAAAACTTTTGTAACACTAAAGTAGAGCAAAACTGTGGGAGCTCAGAGATAAACATAACCCCAAAGTAGATTTGCAGCAAGAAGATTTTAGAAAAGGGATAAAATCTATTCTCAAAGAGATAAAAAGGGACAGGACATCTATTAAACAAGAACAGACCAGGATAAAGTAAAAAACAAAATGAAATCTATAATAGACCAAATAAAAGCACTGTTGGAAGCAGCCAAAAGCTGGTTATTATGGGGAGCTGTTGTATGATAGAACAAAAAGAGTGTGAAAATTGGAGTCCAAACATCTGATATTAAAACTGGCTTGGCTATTTTTTCACCATATGGTCATGAGAAAAATCACTCAACCTCTCTATGTTTCTCCATATGTAAAGGAAGGCTAATGGTATGTTCTAGGCTAATCAGAAACACCCCACTGTACAATCCTGAGGACTATAAAGTAAATGGTGTCCTGCAGTTGTATAACGCAACATGCTAAAGTTCTCCGGTGGAAAATACTATTAATATTGAACCTATTCCTAGTACACAGTAGGCATTTTGAACATGTTAATTTTGCCTGAAACCATACAAAACCAAGCTCATGACTAAATGTTGAATCAGTAAGATAGAAGGTGAAAGTGACAACCATAACCTTATCACTGAAGAAATAACTATATATATATTATAAACTTGCAGAAAGATGACCTTCAGGAAGAATAAAGCAAGAACTCTATCTTAAAAATGATAGCATTATCCTAAGAACACAGGATGAATGGATGTTGGCATCACTAATAAAATATGTAACTTAAAAAAATTTCCACACTTAAGTAAAATTGTAACTTAGAAATAGGCATCATCATGTTTCAGGTTTTAAAAAATAATTGGCTACAAGTAAAAATGATTTTCAAGCATATCATTTGAAAGGAGTACTATATTAAAGGAGTAAAAAATAAAAAGTCAGAAAGACATTTTTCTCCTCTGGATCAATCTAGGCCAGAACAAAAGAGTTATATCTGAAGAAATCTCATAAATAATCCAAAAAATGAATCACGGTATTATTTGCATGGAAAGTCACCAATATGACATTCTCTGGTATGCAGAGTATCTGAAAATATATTAACCTTTTTAAAGGAACCAAGTGAAGACATGCTCCAGAATATTGCAAATGAAGATAAACTTTTTAATGGAGATGATACCATTAAAAAAATAATCAACACTTGATATACATTGAATTTAATGAGAAAAAAATAAGGCATATGATGAATAATTATTTGAAAGTATAAAGAAAAATAATCCGCAACCCTAGAATTCCAGGAAGATAATGACCTGAATGTAGCGTTCTTCTTTTCCAGCACCAATTTCAATCATTTGGTCCCATTTGAGTCAAATGGCACTAACAGGCGACCAAATGAAGTGAAGCTTTGGATCCAGTGGGCCACCTAGATGTAAGAAATGGCGTGAGGCTAACTGTTGCAATAGGTCTAAAACCTGGAAACCAGCACCAGAAAGCCCTAGGTAGAGGATCATAACCAGGTTCTTATGAATCCCAGATGGAAAGGTCAACAACAACACTGAGCAGGCATGTGAAGACTCCCTGACCCTGAAAAGATGGAGGAGGAGCTTAAGTGATGGAATGAGTGATCTTTGGCCTGGTGCATGCAGAGTATAAAGAAAGCAGAAGGTAGGCAGTCTTCCTCCAGGTATCTTGATTAGGAGACTTACAGGCTATCTGCTTTTCCATGGCTGGATTATAGATAGAAATAGCTGTGCATTGTACCAGTAGTGTATTTCCCAGTGAGCTGGCAAGGAAAAATAATGACACATCATGTAGGACCCAGCAACCAGAAAAAGAAGTGTATCAGTCAGGACAGAATGTTCAATAGTAAAGGAGGCACAGGAAAACATGAATATAAAAATAATAAGCACACTTAAGGATACTTAAGAGTGCACACACAAAAAGAATTTTTAAGATAATGGAGTAGGAGGTTTCTAAGCTCACTTCTTCCCATAGGTATACCTAGATAACATCCACATCAGTGCAGCTAACCCCCCAAATGACCTGGAAATGGGAAAAATATACTCTCCATATATTATCATAGAGAGGCTGTCATACAAAAAATAGTAGAAGGACAGAGACTCAGTCAGGATCCAAATTCCCAGAGAGGCTAACCACAAATGAGAAGGACACCACAAGCACAGAGAATAGAGAGGAATGGACCCTACACTAGGCATCCCACATACTAGGGACCTACACTGTGAAGCCAAGTCCCATAACATTTGGTTCTTAAAAACAACAAGTCTTAATGTTGTGAATTTTTGTAATTAGTGGGACTTAACTCCAGGTTAAAAATCAGCCAAGGGATAACACCCCACTTACATCAATGGATAGATCATCCAACTGAAAAATCAACAAGAAACAGTGGTTTTGAATGACACATTGTATCCCATGAATATGACAATTATATTCAGAACATCCCATTCAAAAACAGTGGAATATACATTCTTTTCAAGTGTACAGGGAACATTCTTCAGAAGAGATCACGTTAGGCCACAAAACAAGACTCAATAAATTCAAAAGCATTGAATTATATTGCGCATCTTATCTGACCAGAACAGTTTGAAACTAGCAATCACAAGAAAAAAATCTAAAAAAGAACACTAATATGCAAGGGTTAAGTAGCATTAAAAAAATGAGTGGGTCAACCAAGATCTCAAAGAAGAAATTAAAAACTATATGGAGACAAATAAAAATGAAAACACAGTGGTACCAAATCTTTGGGATGCAGCATAAGCTGTTTATGAAGGAAGATTATAACAATACAGGCTTCCTCAAGAAAGTAAAAAAAATCTCAAATAAACAACCCAACTTTAACCTAAAGAACGACCAAAGTCCAAAGCTGGCAGAAAGAAGGAAATCATTATGATTACAGCTGAAAAAAAATAGAAACTAAAAATAAAATAGAACAGGTCCATGAAATAAAGAGTTGATTCTTTTAAAAGATTTTTTAAAAATTGATAAAATTTTAGCCAGACTCATGGAAAAAAGAAAAAGAAGGAAGGGATTCAAATAAATAAAATAAGAACTGAAAGGGGAGAAATAACTGAAACCACAGAATACAAAATATCATAAGAAAATATACCAAAAAATTACATGCCAACAATTGGACAACCTAATAAAAATAGATAAATTCCTAGAAACATATAACCTTCCAAACCTAAATCAAGAAGAAATAGAAAATTTGAACAGAATGATTATTCTGAACAGAATGAAATTGAATCAGTAATCAAAAATTCCCCACAAACAAAAGTCCAGACTTGGCTTTACAAGTCAAAGTTATCAAACATTTAAAGAAGAGGTAATTGCTATTATTCTTAAATTATTCCAAAAATCGGGGCACCTGGGTGGCTCAGTCAGTTAGGCATCTGACTCTTGGTTTCATCTTAGGTCATGATGTCAGGGTTGTGAGGTCAAGCCCCCATGTCAGGCTTCACACTGGACACAGAACCTACTTAAGATTCTCTCCCTTTTGGGAGGAGTCAAGATGGCAGAGGAGTGGCAGACTGAGATGACATCAGGTCACAGGAGTACAGCTAGATAGTTATCCAACCATTCCAAACATGTACAAAGCCAACAGGAGGTGGAAGAGAAGAAGAGCAGCAATTCTAGAAACAGAAAATATACCACTTTCTGAAAGGTAAGATGTGTGGAGAAGTGAATCCGAAAGCCACAGGAAGATAGACTACAGGGGAGGGACCCACTCCTCGCAAGTGGAGGAGCAACAGAGCACAAAATTCGACTTTTAGAAGTCTGCTCAACTGAGGGACATCACTCCAGAGGCTAAGTGGGGGTGGGGCCCTCACAGAAACAGTGTGGTCTTGGGTCCCGTGGGGTCACAGAAGGATCATGGGTGTCTGAATGTAGCAGAGTTCACAGGTATCAGAGCAGGGAAGCTGACTACAGAGAAGGAGCCAAGGAGTGAGCTCCCAGCTTGGTGTTACCTTAAACTGTGATCTGCAACACAGTTGGGCAACTGTTCTTTGAGCAGGGACCCCACAAGTGGCAGATCTGGGGAGATCTACCTTCCTCCACCAAAAAGCAATACAGCAAAAATCTGCTGGGTTTGGAGACTCCAAACACGGCTGTGTGCCAGAGAAAGAAACGCTCAGTCATAGGCCAGGTGAGCTCAGAGTGTGGACAGAGACCAGGGAGATGGGAATGATTGACTGCTTTTCTCCAAGGGCGCACTGAGGGAAGCAGCTCTGAGCTCTTGGCTCCTCCAGGCAGGAGATTGGGAGGCTACCATTTTTTTTCCAGTCCTCCAGAGCTCTGCAGAATGTGTTTAGGAAACAAAAGCTCCTGAGAGTGAACTCGAGCAGATTACTTAGCCCAGCCCCTGGCAAGGGTGGCGCAATTCCACCTCAGGGACACATTTGAGAATCACTGTAACAGGCCCCTCCCCCAGAAGATCATCAAGAACATCCAGCCAAGACCAAGCTCACTGATCAAGGAGAACAGCAGAATTACAGAGGAGGGGAAAGCAAAGCATGGGATTCATGGTTTTCTCCCGATGATTCTTTAGTCTTGCAAAGTTAATTAAATTTTTTTAATTTTATTTTTTCTTATTCTAATTTTTTTTAACTTTTCCTCCTTCCTATTTTAATGTTAACTAGTTTATCTTAATACCTTTCTAAAAAAATTTTTTTTAAATCTTCATTATTACAGTCATATTTTTTTCTTCATTGTATCTTACTTTATTTTTTGTTTACATATAAGGTTTCTTCTTCTAAAAAAGTTTTGGGATATAATTTCTTCTAATAGATCAAAATATACCCTAAATCTAGCACAGGGCTTTGTTCTAGTCTCTAACCTGAGAAAATTCTCTCCACTTTTTTTTTCATTCCTTTCCAACCAACTTATCCTTTCCTTTTCCAACCAACTTATCAACTCTTTTTTTAGAATTTTTAAAAAATTTTTATCCTGACAGGCATATTCCATCCCTTCATCATGTTTACCCTTCTTTGTGTGTGTGTGTGTGTGTGTGTGTGTATGTATATATATATATATATTTTTTTTTTTTCTTTCTTTAAAATTTTGGGAGATGGTTTCTTCTAAGAGACCAAAATTCACGCAAAATCAAGTGAGTGGCTCTGTTCTATTCACCAGTCAAATTTATATATATATTATTTTTAATTAAAAATTTTATTTTTAAAAAATTATTTTTAATTAAAATTTTTAATAAAATTAAAATTTTTATTTTAATTAAAATTTAAATTTTTGAAAAATTTCTTTTTATGCCCTTCATTCTCCCCCTGATTTGGGGTCTCTTCTTATTTGGTTAGCATACATTTTTCTGGGATCTTTTCCACCCTTTTAGTATTTTATTCTCTCCTTCATCTATTCTTATCTGGATAAAATGAGAAGGCAGAAAATCTCACCACAAAAAAAAGAACAAGAGGCAGTACTGAAGGCTAGGGACTTAATCAATATGGACAGTGGTAATATGTCAGATCTAGAGTTCAGAATGACAATTCTCAAGGTGCTACCTGGGCTCAAGAAGGCATGGAAGATATTAGAGAAACACTTTCTGGAGAAATAAAGAACTAAAATCCAACCAAGCTAAAATCAAAAAAGCTATTAATGAGGTGCAATAAAAAATGGAGGCTCTTACTGCTAGGATAAGTGAGGTAGAAGAAAGAATTAGTGATATAGAAGACCAAATGATCGAGAATAAAGAAGTTGAGCAAAAGAGAGACAAACCCCTACTGGACCATGAGGGGAGAATTTGAGAGATAAGTGATACCATAAGATGAAACAATATTAGAATAATTGGGATTCCAGAAGAAGAAGGGGGGGGCAGAAAGTATATTGGAGTGAATTGTTGTAGAGAATTTCCCTAATACGGCAAAGGAAACAAGCATCAAAATCCAGGAGGCACAGAGAATCCCTCTCAAAATCAATAACAATAGGTCCACACTCCATCATCTAATAGTAAAACTTACAAGTCTTAGTGACAAAGAGAAAATCCTGAAAGCAGCCTAGGAAAAGAAGTCTGTAACATATAATGGTAAAAATATTTTATTGGCTGCAGACTTATCCACAGAGACCTGGCAAGCCAGAAAGAACTGGCATGATATATTCAGAGGACTAAATGAGAAAAACATGCAGAATACTATATTCACCTAGGCTATCATTGAAAATAGGAGAGATAAAAAAAACTTCCAGGACAAACAAAAACTAAAACAATTTGCAAACACCAAATCAGCCTTACAGGAAATATTGAAAGGGGTCCTCTAAGCAAAGAGAGAGCCTGAAAGTAGTAGACCAGAAAGGAACAGAGACAATATACAGTAACACTCACCGTAAGGCAATACAATGGCACTAAATTCCTACCTTTCAATAGTTACCCTGAATGTAAATGGGCTAAATGCCCCAATCAAAAGACACAGAGTATCAGAATGGATTAAAAAAAAAACACACAAACAAACAAAAAACATCAATATGCTGTCTATGAGAAACTCATCTTAGACTCAAACACACCTCCAGATTTAAAGTGACAGAGTGGAAAAAATTTACCATGCTAATGGACATCAAAAGAAAGCTGGGGTGGCAAACTTTATATCAGATAAATTAGATTTTAAGCCAAAGACTATAATTAGAGATGAGGAAGGACACTATATTATACTCAAAGGGTCTGTCCAACAGGAAGATCTAGCCATTTTAAATATCTATGCCCCTAACATGGGAACAGACAACTATATGAACCAATTAATAACAAAATCAAAGAAACTATATCGACAATAATACAGTAATAGTAGGGGACTTTAACACCCTCCTCACTGAAATGGACAGATCATGCAAGCAAAAGATCAACAAGGAAATAAAGGCCTTAAATGACATGCTGGACCAGATGGACATCACAGTTCTATTCAGAACACTCCATCCCAAAGCAACAGAATACACATTCTTCTCTGGTGCACATGGAACATTCTCCAGAATAGATCACATCCTGGGTCACATATCAGGTCTCACCCAGTACCAAAAGATTAGGATCATTCCCTATTTTCAGACCACATATTTTCAGACCACAATGCTCTGAAGCTAGAACTCAATCACAACAGGAAAGTTGAAGAGAACTCAAATACATGGAGTCTAAAAAACATCCTACTAAAGAATGAATGGATCAACCAGAAAATTAAAGAATTGGAAAAATTCATGGAAACAAATGATAATGAAAACACAACTGTTCAAAATATGTGGGACACAGCAAAGGCAGTCCTAAAAGGAAAATATACAGAGATACAAGCCTTTCTCAAGAAACAAAAAAAGGTCTCAAATACATAACCTAACCCTACACCTAAAAGGGCTGGGGAAAGAACAGCAAACAAAGCCTAAACCCAGCAGGAGAAGAGAAATCATAAAGATTAGAGTGGAAATCAATGAAATAGAAACCAAAAGAACAGTAGAACAGATCGACGAAACTAGGAGTTTTTTCTCAGAAAGAATTAATAAGATAGGTAACCCCCTGGCCAGACTTATCAAAAGGAAAAGATAAAGGGCCCAAATAAATAAAATCATGAATGAAAGAGGAAAGATCACAACCAACCTAAAGAAATACAAACAATTATAAGAACATATTATGAACAACTATATGCCAGCAAATTAAGACAATCCAGAAGAAATGGATGCATTCCTAGAGACATATAAACCTGAACCAGGAAGATATAGAAAACCTGAACAGACCCATAACCAGTAAGGAGATTGAAGCAGTCATCAAAAATCTTCCAACAAACAAGAGCCCAGGGCCAGACAGCTTCCCAGGGAAATTGTACCAAACATTTAAAAAAGAATTATTAGCTTTGTACAGTGTCAGTATCGTAGCCAATGAGGTTTATCCGAGGTGCGATTATTGTTAATTAAAAAAGAATTACTACCTGTTCTCCTGAAACTGTTCCAAAAAATAGAAATGGAAGGAAAACTCCTAAACTCATTTTATGAGTCCAGCATTACCTTGATCCCCAAACCAGACAGAGTCCCCATCAAAAAAGAGAATTTTAGACCAATATCCTTGATGAACATAAATGGGAAAATTCTCACCAAAATACTAGCCAATATGATCCAACCGTATATTAAAAAAATTATTCACCATGACCAATATGATCCAACAGTACATTAAAAGGATTATTCACCATGACCAAGTGGGATTTATTCCTGGGCTGCAAGGGTTGGTTCAACATTCAAAAATCAATCAATGTGGTAAGTACATTAATAAAAGAAAGAACAAGAACCATATAATACTATCAATAGATGCAGAAAAAGCATTTGACAAAGTACAGCATCGTTTCTTGATCAAAACTCTTCAAAGTGTAGGGATACAGGGTACGTACCTCAATATCATCAAAGCCATCTATGAAACACCCATATTATTCTCAATGGGGAAAAAATGAGACCTTTTCCCCTAAGGTCAGGAACATGGCAGAGATGTCCACTATCACCACTGCTATTCAGCATAGTACTAGAAGTCCTAGCCTCAGCAATTAGACAGCAAAAAGAAATAAAAAGCATCTGAATTGACAATGAAGAAGTAAAACTCACTCTTTGCAGATGATATGATACTTTATGTGGAAAACCCAAAAGATTCCACTCCAAAACTCCAAAATTCAGGAAAGTGTCAGTATATATAATCAATGCATAGAAATCAGTTGCATTTCTATACAACAACAGCAAGACAGAAGAAAGAGAAATTAAGGAGGCAATCCCATTTACAATTGTATTCCAAATCATAAGATACCTAGGAATAAACCTAACCAAAGAGGCAAAGAATTTGTACTCAGAAGACTATAAAGTACTCATGAAAGAAATTGAGGAAGACACTAGGAAATGGAAAAACGTTCCATGCTCATGGATTAGAAGAACAAATATTGTCAAAATGTCTGTGCTACCCAGAGCAATTGACATATTTAATGCAATCCCTATCAAAATACCATCCATTGTTTTCAAAAAAAAGTGGAATAATCCTAAAATTTATATGGAACCAGAAGAGACTCCAAATAGCCCAAAGAATATTGAAAAAGAAAGCCAAAGTTGGTGGCATCACAATTCCAGACTTCAAGCTCTATCACAAAGATATCATCACCAAGACAGTATGGTACTGGTACAAAAACAGACACACAGATCAATGGAACAGAACAGAGAGCCCAGAAATAGACCCTCAACTGTATGGTCAAGTAATCTTCAACATAGCAGGAAAGAATGTCCAATGGAAAAAAGACAGCCTCTTCAACAAATGGTGTTGGGAAATTTGGACAGCCACATGCAGAAGAATGAAACTGGACCATTTCCTGACACCACACACAAAAATAGACTCCAAATGGATGAAAGACCTCAATGTGAGACAGGAGTCCATCAAAATCCTTGAGGAGAACATAGGCAGCAACCTCTTCGACCTCAGCTGCAGCATCTTCTTCCTAGAAACATCACCAATGGCAAGGGAAGCAAGGGCAAAAATGAACTACTGGGACTTCATCAAGATCAAAAGCCTTTGCACAGCAAAGGAAGCAGTCAGCAAAACCAAAAGACAATTGACAGAATGGGAGAAGATATTCACAAACTACATATCAGATAAAGGGCTAGTATCCAAAATCTACAAAGAACTTATCAAGCTCAACACCCAAAGAACAAATAATCCAATCCCCCCCCCAAAAAAAAAAAATATATATATATGGATGTATATATATGGATTGGATTATTTGTATATATATACAAAAGGCAAGATTTCCTTTCTTTTGATAGCTGCATAGTATTCATAGTATTCATATATATGTTCATATACATGTTCATATACATATATATGAATACTATGCAGCTATCAAAAGAAAGGAAATCTTGCCTTTTGCAATGACATGGATAGAACTAGAGGGTATTATACTGAGCGACATAGGTAAATCAGAGAAAGACAATTATAATATGATCACCCTGATATGAGGAATTTGAGAGGTAAAGTGGGGGGTTTGGGGGTGTAGGGAAGGAAAAAATGAAACAAGATGGGATCAGGAGGGAGACAAATCATAATAGACTCTTAATCTCACAAAACAAATTGAGGGTTGCTGGAGGGAGGTGGATATGGAGAGGGTGGTTGGGTTATGGGCATTTTTGAGGGTATGTGCTATGGTGAGTGCTGTGAAGAGTATAAGCCTGATGAGTCACAGACCTGTACCTCTGGGGGCAAAGAATACATTATATGTTAATTAAAAAAAAAAAAAAGATTCTCTGTCTCTGTCTCTGTCTCTCTCTCCCTCTGCCCCTACCCCTGCTCACACATGCTTTCTAATGTAACACTATATGTTAGTTATACTTGGATAGATGGATGGATGGATGGATAGACAGATATTTTAGTAGGAAAAGTAAGAGACAGACTAATGTTTTTGATACTTGAATTTTAGGCATAAAGAATCAGCACAAGAACTATCTCAAATCATGGTTTAAAATATTAAAAATCAGTATATTCATTTCTTATTGCTGTTGTAACAAATTACAATAGACTCAATGGCTTAAAACCTTACAAATTTATTACCTTATAATTCTGGAGGTATTTAGAAGCTTAAACTAGGCTATTAGGGCTATTTCTTTCGAAGGCTCTTGGAAAGAATGTGTTTTACTGTGTTTTCCAACTTCTAGAATCACCTATATCTTTAATTCATAGCTCCCTCCTCTACCTTCAAACCAGCTATATAACATCTCTCTTTTATAACATTCTGCTTTTTTTAAAAAAGGAAGATCCATATAAAAGTGTTCTTGTCATTACCTTGGCTCAACAAAATAATCCAGGATAATGTCCTTAAATCAAGATTCTTTACTTAATTACATCTGCAAGGTAGCATATTCACAGGTTCCAGGGATTAGGATATAGACAACTTCAAGAGGAGGCATTGTTTAGCCTGCCCCAGAGAGAGTGATGGAGAAAATATGAGTTGAATGAAAGAGTTGGGAGATATAATATGAAAATCATAGTAGTTTCCATTGAAGACAAAAAAATTATGAAACCCACAAGGAAGATGAAAAATTATTTAAATATTTGATAATAATAAAAAAATTCTTAGACTGAAGAAATCTTTAATTTGCAGATTCAAATGACATGATGAGTTTCAGGCAGGATCCAGCAGGAAAGGAAACAGCTAGGCATATTCTGGTATATTATGGCATATTTGGAAGCTCTTAAGATAAAGGAAAAATCTAGCCTTGGAACAGAACAGCAAGGGTTTTTGTTTTGTTTTGTTTTGTTTTAAGATTTTATTTATTTATTTGAGAGAGAGAGAGCACAAGTGGAGAAAGAGTGAGAAGCAGGCTCCCTACTGAGCAGGGAGCTTGATGCAGGGCTCCATCCCGGGACTTTGGGATCACGCCCTGAGCTGAAGACAGATGCTTAACTGAGTCACCCTGGCACCCAAAATAGCAAGTTATGTAGATGAAAGAAGACTCACGTTAGCATTAAACTTCTCATATATAACACTGGTAGTTGGAAAGGTAGTGAAAAAATCTAGACTCTGAGAGTTTATGCCTTTCCTGTCACCAGCATTGCTCATGAAATCCAATGAAAAATAGACTCTTTCTCTCCAAATAAACTGTAAGAGACAACTAATGGGAAGAAAGTATTACAATCTAAGAATTCTATAACCAGCCAAAAATACTACCTAAAAGATTTTTATATACATGTAAGAAGTTAGAGAGCATATCACATACTCCAGTTGAGAACAATACCTAGAAAACAGCTTCTATTCAAACTGTAAAAAAATGAAGCAAAACAGAGACCTCAAGATGGAGGTGTAAGAAAGAAATAATGGAGAACACGGATTAGTGTGAATAGATTTATCTCTTAGACCTTCTGGAAATGTTAGACATATGTAATTCTAATATATTATGTATTTTATAGGTGACATTAAATCACATTATTATTAATGTTAATATTATTTAAACACAAAACATGCACCCTAAAACAAAGTAGTTTTCTTGCAAAGAAAATTCAATGGAAATTCTAATTGTGAAATTCTAATTCTAAAATACACAATTAATATACCAAAACCTAAGCTTTAATATAGTGGAAAGGATATAAGGAAAGCAAAATTTTTCCAGATATTTCATGTATCTGGAAGTGACACAGAGAAGAAGTTAAGATATTAGATGGGTCTCACTTAATAAAAGTTGGGAGCAGGGGAAAAAAACAACTAGGTAGGAAAATTAGAACATCTGAATAGACAAAATAATTGGCAATATATTTTAAATAATAGCAAAGAAATAGATGACAGATTATGAGTGCCAAGAAAAGCAAAGTAATGATTCATGAGATATGGAAAAGTGTAGTTGAGCTCCAAATTAACAAAGGAAAAAAACAGCAAATTGATGCAACTACAAAAATAAAGAAGAGAAAAAAGCAATGTAAAGCAAATCATTCAAACAAAACAAAGTAAGACAAATCATCAAATAAAAATGTTTCAACCCTGGGATGCCTAGATGGCTCAGTTGGTTAAGCGTCTGCCTTCAGCTCAGGTCAGGATCCTGGGGTCCTGGGATCCAGCCATGCATCTAGCTCCCAACTCAGCAGGAGGCCTGCTTCTTCCTGTCTCTCTTTCCCTCCTCCCCCTCATGCTCTCTGTCTCTCTCACTCACTCTCTGTCTCTCAAACACAATAAAAATAAAATGACAAAGATATATTACAAATAAAGAGAGAAGTAAAGAGATTCCAGTCAAATGCAACAAAAATAAAGATGTTATAATATTAATTTCCGACTAGGTACAACTAAACTTGAAAGGACCAAATAGAATTAAAGAACAGTATATAAAAGTAAAAGGCACAATTCATAAAGATGTTAGAGTAGTCAAAAACTTACACATGCAGTTTATATATTAAAAATCAGGGAGATTCAAATTAAAACCACATTGAGATATCACCTTACACCAGTTAGAATGGCCAAAATTAACAAAACAGGAAACAACATGTGTTGGAGAGGATGTGGAGAAAGGGGAACCCTCTTCCACTGTTGGTGGGAATGCAAGTTGGTGCAGCCTCTTTGGAGAACAGTGTGGAGATTCCTCAAGAAATTAAAAATAGAGCTTCCCTATGACCCTGCAATTGCACTCCTGGGTATTTACCCCAAAGACACAGATGTCGTGAAAAGAAGGGCCATCTGTACCCCAATGTTTATAGCAGCAATGGCCACGGTCGCCAAACTATGGAAAGAACCAAGATGCCCCTCAACGGATGAATGGATAAGGAAGATGTGGTCCATATACACTATGGAGTATTATGCCTCCATCAGAAAGGATGAATACCCAACTTTTGTAGCAACATGGACGGGACTGGAAGAGATTATGCTGAGTGAAATAAGTCAAGCAGAGAGAGTCAATTATCATATGGTTCCACTTATTTGTGGAGCATAACAAATAGCATGGAGGACAAGGGGCGTTAGAGAGGAGTAGGGAATTTGGGTAAATTGGAAGGGGAGGTGAACCATGAGAGACTATGGACTCTGAAAAACAGTCTGAGGGGTTTGAAGTGGTGGGGGGGTGGGAGGTTGGGGTACCAGGTGGTGGGTATTATAGAGGGCATGGCTTGCATGGAGCACTGGGTGTGGTGAAAAAATAATGAATAATGTTTTTCTGAAAATAAATAAATTGGAAAAAAATAAAATAAAAATACAGAGAGAACAAAGTGAACAAAGTCCTTGCATGATCAGGGCTCTGCATTTCGTTCCACCCTCATCTAAAAACAATTCTCGTTTTCCCTGTTCATTTAGTTATTAGAACATATCTTTTCTTAGTTATTAGAATATATCAAGCACCTTTATTAGAATATATATTTTATTAGAATATTAGAATATATCTTTTATTAGAATATTAGAATATATCAAGTACCTTCTGTTTTGAATGTAGTTACTATTACAAGCAGGTTAAAGATTATAATCCAAGTCATACCTGGTTCTAATCAAGTTGTAATAATAGGGGCCAGATTTACCTTCCAACTAAGATAACTAAAAAATAAAAACAGATAAAGTATTAACAGTTTTTAAGATATTGAGTACCAGGCAATGAAGGGCAATGATCCCTGAGAGCCAGGAAACAAATGAGGATAGCTTCTAGAATCAAGCCATCTCACTACCTTGGGAGAGAGTTCGGTAGTGGAACCAAATTTTTTAGGTGAAATTTAAATCCTCATATACATTAAACATCGGATTAGAGGTCTGGATTAAGGTGTATAGTGATTCTGGAGAAGTTATTCAGAATGAAGCCCAGAGAAACAAAGAGATTAATACTGTGAGCAGAGATTTAAAACCACACAGAGTCTAAAATACATTTTTACTGGAATTCTAGAAAGAAGGTAAAGCCTAAGAATCTCCCAGAATTTTTTTTTTTACAATTATAATCCTCATTTGGAAGAAGACCAGTGAATTCCAAGGGAGAATGATGATACTGTATTCTCTGATTGATTACTCCCATCCTTAACCCTCCACTGTTTGTCACACTCCACATCTAATCTAGCAGAAATCCTGTTGGTCCTACCTTCCAAATGTACGCAGAATCTGAACACATCTTATCACCATCACTGCTGCCACTTCAATCTAAATCACCATCATTTCTTACCTGAGTTACTGTAATAAATTTCTGTACTTCTTTCTGCTTCCACCTTTTCTTCCTAAAACCTATTCTCCACTTAGCAGCTGGTCAGTAATCCCTTTAAAACAGGTGACTTCTTGTCACTTCTTTGCTCAAAATGTTGAATAAATATCCAGTCCCTACAGATCCTGCATCATGTGCCCTCTGTACTTCTCTATTGTTTCTTCCTATTGCTCTATCTCATACTTGCTCCATTTTAGCTCATTCTAGCTACACTGATCACAATGTCATTACTTCAACACAATAAGAACATTTTGACCTAAGTGCAGTTGTTTCTTCCGCCTAGAACGCCTTCCCCCATGTGTCCATTTAGCCAATGTTCTCATTCATGTCTTCCCTCATTAACTATCATCTTCTTAATGAAGCATACTCTGACCACCTTGTTTTCTGCTGCAGTTAGATCCATTCTCTCAGAAATCCTGATTACCTTTATTTACCATGATCTACCTTCCCCCGTAGGACATATCTAACATTGTTCATGATGATTATTTTTTTATGTCTCTTCCTACCCCCACAGACTATAAACTTCCTTGGAGGTTTTTGTCTTCATTCTTCACTGATGTATTCCAAATTCCTAAAAGTGTGCTCAACATAGAGTAGATAGTCAATATATCTGCTAAACAATTGAAACCCAGAACAAGACACATTATGATGAAACTGCCAAAAACATTTTAGGCAGTTAGAGAGAAAGGGCATCAACGGACAGCTGCAATCTCAGCAGCAAACAACAGAAGCCAGAAGGCAGAGGAGTAAGTTTTAACTATTAGATAATTATGCATAGAAAAACTACTCTCCAGGAATGAGAATAAAATAAAAAACATTTTCAGATAAAATGAGTTTCGCCAAAAGATATTCACTAAAAGAAAATCTAAAAATACAATTCAAGATAGAGAAAACAATTCCAAAAGTAAGAACTTGTGAATAGGAAAAAATAGTGAAGAAAATGGTAAATACATGGAAAAAACTAAATGCTAATACATTAATGTAAAACAAAAGTGAAAATTTTAAAAAAGCAAAAAAATAGTATCCAATTTGTAGAATTTTTGAAAAAGAAATTGCTAGATTGCATGGTAACATTTTTTTAAAGGTTTTATTTATTTATTTAATTGACAGACAGAGATCACAAGTAGGCAGAAAGGCAGGCAGAGAGAGAGGAGGAAGCAGGCTTCATGCTGAGCAGAGAGCCCAGTGCAGGGCTCGATCCCAGGACACTGGGATCCTGACCTGAGCTGAAGGCAGAGGCTTTAACTGAGCCACCCAGGTGGCCCATCATGGCAACATTTGTTATAAAGATTTATTTATTTATTTGAGAGAGAGAGAGTTGGGGGTGGAGAAGAAGAGGGAGAGGGAAATAGAATCTCAAGTAGACTCTGGGCAGAGCACAGAGCCTGGAGCCAGGCTGTCTCATAACCCTACAATCATGACCTAAGCGAAAACCAAGAGACACGCTCAACCAACTGCCCCACTAATGCGCCCCATCATGGCAATGTTTGAATGTAGACTATAAACGAGTGGGATGGCTAGTTTTGAAACATTGTAAACTATTTGATCCTCCTGACAGATGTTGCCAAACTACAGTGCTTGGACTAAACCTCCCTTTTCTCCTATTTTCTTTTAAGACAATAGAAATTTCTTCTCTCACAGTTTGGGATTCTAGAAATCCAAAATGGTGGAGTTGACAGGGCCCTGATCCCTCTGAAATTTCTAGGGAAGAATTCTTCCTGGCCACTCCTTAGATCCCGGTGGTTGCCAGCAATTCTTGGTGTTCCTCGGGTGTAGCTGCATCACTCTAACTCCTGCTCTGCCTTCACCTGGCCATCTTCTCTTGTATCTCTTCATGGCCCTCTAAGAGGAACACCAGTCATTAGATTTGTGGTCCATCCCAATCCAGTACGGCTTTACCTTAGCTTGATGGTATTTGTAAAAAGACTCTGTTTCCTAATAAAGACACATTCACAGATACCGGGAGTAAGAACTTCCACATATACTTTTGTGGAGGCACAATTCAACTCACAATAGTCTGTGTCTTGATATTCTACCTTCTGGGCTGTTGACATTGGAAGAGGCTCCATCCTCTAGGCAACTGGTGGCAGCTCAGCATCTAGTTTTATAAAGCTTCACTTTATTTGTTTATTTAGTGTCCACGGCTGCTTTCACACTACGATGGCAGAGTTGTAGATGCTGAATGACTCTATGACCTGAAAAGCCTAAAATACTTACTATCTGCCTGTTTACAGAAAAAGTTTACCAATACTCTGGTACTAAAGATACTGATACTGACTATAAAGATACTGACTATATCTAGACTTTAAATTCCCTGAGTATGAACTGAAATAATAGGAATAGAGATAATTCCCAGTGCAATACAGCTTGATCAATTCAAAAGAAGAAAAGAAAGGAGAGAAGGAAAGAAGAAAGGAAAAAATGAAACTAAAAAAACAATCAGGATAAATAAAAATCTCAGTAAAATACATAAGAAAAAAATCCATGAATAATCATTGTTAGATAGAACTAAGAAATCAACTAAAAACTATACTGAGATTCCAAGGGACAGAGAAAGTCTGAAGTAAATGGATAGCAAAGATATACCAAAAGATTGCCAATCAAAAGAAAATTCATAAATCCAAAGTAATATCAGATGAAATAAGTTTTAAAACATAAAACATTGTCTTAACAATGTTAATATGTCATTTTCATTCAAATTTAAGCTATATATTTAAAGATATTCTAGAAAAATATTCTAGAATAAGAATTTAGTGAAAAAACTGTATGCTATCAGTAACTTTCTAAAATTTCCATCCCTAAGCATTCAGAAATAGAAATTTTAATATCAAAATATGAAGCTACTATAGTAATGCAATATGGAATGAGCAGTTGTATTTTAAATGCTAATCAGCTTCCAGAAATATTTTAGTGTATATGACAATTAACATGATCATTTTATATTATGACTAAGTGGGAGGATGAATTAGTTAATAAACGGCTGCTATTCCAACTGAGTATTCACCAGGAAAAAAATTAAAATGTTATCTTTCTCTTACACAACAATCCAAAACCAAATTTCAGATATATTAGGTATTTCACTGTATAGAAAATTAAGAATTATAAGAAAATCTAAGATATGCACAAACTAATGTTTAGGAAATATATTAAAAAATAAAAGCCTACAAGTTTTTACAAAATTGTGTATTAGTCAGGATCCAATAAGGAAAACAAGAAATGCATCGATCATTTCAATGAAGGGAATTTAACATACAAACTGGGGACACAGGTGTTGGAGGGCTCAGTGAGCAAGAAGACCCTGAGTAGCCCAGAGACAGTAATTGCACGAAGAAGTGCGTGCGTGTGCACTCACTCACTCACTAACTCCAGGGCTGGGAGAAAGAGGGAAGAGATTGGAGTTATCAAAACCTGGACCCCAGGGGTCCTACAAGCCTGGTCTCAGACGCTGCCTCACACCCAACAGGAAGCTAGCTCCAAGGAGAAAAGTGGTTTGCAGAGTCTCAGCTCCAACATTTGGAATAACTTTGGAGCTAAAAAGAAAAATTTAATAACTGGTACAGATAGAGTTGACTACATAATCCTTGAATGCTTTATATGGCAAAAAAGATCATAAACATAGTCAATAGACAAACAATAGATTTTCAATAAGGACAAAAATCACCATTTTCTTGGCGATCTATCATACAATGTGTAGGAGCATCATGGAGAACCACCTCTGACACCTTCTTGCATATAATTATTATAAATTCTGAAAAAAAAAGTAATATTAAAAAAGTATTTATAAGCAATGCAGAGTGACCAGAAACAGGCAAAAATTAGAAGGGATTCAAGACTTGAAAGAATGGAAATGCATGCTTGATACCTACGTTTAGGCAGCTTTTTTTCCTGAGGGCCCACTTTAACCCAAAAGGAACAGAGCCACTAGAACTCAAGCCACGTGCAGAAAAATGAAATTGGACCATTTCCTTACACCACACACAAAAATAGATTCAAAATAAATTAAGGACCTCAATGTGAGAAAGGTATCCATCAAAATCCTTGAGGAGAACACAGGCAGCAACCTCTTTGACCTCAGCCGCAGCAACATCTTCCTAGGAACATCGCCAAAGGCAAGGGAAGCAAAGGCAAAAATGAACTTTTGGGATTTCACCAAAATCAAAAGCTTTTGCACAGCAAAGGAAACAGTTAACAAAACCAAAAGACAACTGACAGAATGGGAGAAGATATTTGCAAACGACATATCAGATAAAGGTCTAGTGTCCAAAATCTATAAAGAACTTAACAAACTCAACACCCAAAGAACAAATAATCCAATCAAGAAATGGGCAGAGGACATGAACAGACATTTCTGCAAAGAAGACATCCAGATGGCCAACAGACACATGAAAAAGTGCTCCATATCACTCGGCATCAGGGAAATACAAATCAAAACCACAATGAGATATCACCTCACACCAGTCAGAATGGCTAAAATCAACAAGTCAGGAAATGACAGATGCTGGCGAGGATGCGGAGAAAGGGGAACCCTCCTACACTGTTGGTGGGAATGCAAGCTGGTGCAACCACTCTGGAAAACAGCATGGAGGTTCCTCAAAATGTTGAAAATAGAACTGCCCTATGACCCAGCAATTGCACTACTGGGTATTTACCCTAAAGATACAAACGTAGTGATCCAAAGGGGCACGTGCACCCAAATGTTTATAGCAGCAATGTCCACAATAGCCAAACTATGGAAAGAACCTAGATGTCCATCAACAGATGAATGGATAAAGAAGATGTGGTATATATACACAATGGAATACTATGCAGCCATCAAAAGAAACGAAATCTTGCCATTTGCGACAACATGGATGGAACTAGAGTGTATCATGCTTAGCGAAATAAGTCAAGCGGAGAAAGACAACTATCATATGATCTCCCTGATATGAGGAAGTGGTGATGCAACATGGGGGCTTAAGTGGGTAGGAGAAGAATCCATGAAACAAGATGGGATAGGGAGGGAGACAAACCATAAGTGACTCTTAATCTCACAAAACAAACTGTGGGTTGCTGGGGGGAGGGGGGTTGGGAGAAGGGGGGTAGGGTTATGGACATTGGGGAGGGTATGTGCTTTTGGGTAAATTGGAAGGGGAGATGAACCATGAGAGACTATGGACTCTGAAAAACAATCTGAGGGGTTTGAAGTGGCGGGGGGGTGGGAGGTTGGGGTACCAGGTGGTGGGTATTATAGAGGGCACAGCTTGCATGGAGCATTGGGTGTGGTGAAAAAATAATGAATACTGTTTTTCTGAAAATAAATAAATTGGAAAAAAAAAACACTTTATTTGCCTGGGATATCAAGGATAGACTTTGGGGCTACCAGAGTAGCTGAAAATTGAGAGGAAAAAAATCCTCAAAAGGAGCAACCATTCATTGGAAGTAGCCCCAACATTTGTGAAAACAAACAAACAACTTTCCAATCACTGGATGATATCTAAATTGAACTTGTTTAGGGTAGACTCCAAAGTCAGTAACAAGAAATTGTCTTTTGAAAAATTTAACTTTGATAATAATTATGTAATTTTAATTAAATTTTAGTTAAGTGGTTACATATTAAAAGTTTAAATGATCATATGCTAAATATGTTAAATCATTTAAATTATGTACACATATTTTTCCTAGAAAGTCTGTTTTTGTGTTCTAACGTCATCTCTTTAAGATTTATTTTTAATGCTTTTGTGTCTTCACTTCCTCAAAGGGAATGCTGTGTTCTCTATGATCCGTTTGGCTTCCCTTTTCCGGGGATACAAATTCCCCTGACGTGTACTCTGATTTTGCTCTGCTTGCTCATGGTATGCTACTTCAACATTCAGACTGCTTGGCACCCTCCATCCCTGTCCCCAGTGAGTGTCTGTTTTGGTGGATCATGGTGAATCAACTGACCAGTTCTAGGAGAGAGGGAACCTCTGTCAACAGGGGCAGGAAAGGGAGCAGTTAAGTCTACCAGGTGGTTCCTGCTCTGAGTTTCCCTCAACCAAGACTGTTAAGATGTGGCAAGCCCTCATAAGACCAAAGACAGCAACTAAGCAAATCCACTTCCATGCTGGGTCCTGTGCCGCCTCAGGGAACCACAGAAACACCAACATTCTTGAGTCCTGGAGGAAAGACAGGGCCTTTGAGCCACCTTTGGTACATCAGCTGTTTCAGTCATCAAGGAAAATAATGTCTATACCTACCTTCTCCACTGGAGATCATGCCACCTCAGATGTCCATGCTACCCTCTACCAGTTTGTCTGCCTTCTTGTTTGAGTCCACCAGAGAGGAAACGGAAGGGAGAGACGATCAAACTGCTAGAAGAACTGTATTTATTAGATGACTTTACTAATTCTAATAGTTTCCTTAGCAAATACTTTCATATTTCCCATGTACACAAAAGTATAAGCCATATATAATAACATTTTTTTTCTTTTTTATGAAAGAGGGCTGAGTCATTCATTTTATTACTTTTCCAAACAACTGTGACTATTAGTTCTATATAATTTAGCTTGAACTCAAGCTTTGGCACAGATTAACCACATCATTACACTATGAAGGAAATGGAGACATTGAATTGTATTTCCTTGCAGGGAGCAGATTTAAGCCTAAGTGTAAGAAAAGTTTAAGATATATTTCAGGAGCTTTAGATCCAGTTCAGAAAGCATAAATAAAATTTTAAATACCACACTGCTAGAAAGGAAGTAAATACCTGCCACTAGGAGAAGTATTTCCCTACTAAGAATTGATTGGATTGGTTTATGATGGAAGTAATAGCCCCTTATTTTATTTCATTTTTTATAGCTCTTTTTAAAATGTTGTTTCTTTTCTTTTTTTTTTTTCATATATACAACTTTATGAAGTACAACTGCACTCCATAACCTCTCATGTGAAATATTCCTCCTGGGGTTGTGTCCTGTAGCACCCCTGGTCCACATATAACTTTATGTAAATGTATACATGTGATCATGCATGTACACTGATCACAACTTAGTGAAGTCTCTCTGGGTACCCCTCTTGCTCAGCTGAACTCTATCTCCCCTTCATCTCTTTCTTTTATACTGTTCCCTACCCCTGCAAACCAAAAACCATGTAATGACCTACCATGTTAGAAACCTCTTATATTATTCCATGTTTAAATAACCATGTTTATACTATATTTAAGCAATTATAGGTAATTTACAGAATCCTCTTTTTTTAAAGATTTTTAAATTTATTTAAGAGAGAGAGCACAGAGGAGGAGAGAGAGGGAAAGGGATGGGGATGGTGTGGAGGTGTGGGGCAGGGGGGAAGCAGACTGCCTGCTGAGCAGAAAGCCTGATGCAGGATTCAATACCACTCTGAGATCATGACCTGAGCTAAAGGCAAATGCTTAATCAACTGAGCCACCCAGGTGCCCTCTACAGAATCTTTCATTTTAACCTTTATTTTATAGGAGATATTATACAATTATTTCTTTATTTCCTTATTTCCTTACTGGTTGTACAAATCTCAACAAATCATCCGGCATATTTCTATTTTCTTTTTAAAAACTTTTTTTTGTTTATTTTACATTTTAAAATTATTTTTCAAATAAAACTTGCATCTGTGAAATACACAGATCTTAAATGCTTAATCTTTAAAAATATTTTATTTATTTATTTGAGAAAGAGTGGGCATGAGAGAGAGCATGCACAAGTGGGAGCAGGGGCAGAGGGAAGGGAGAAGCAGACTACCTGCTGAGCAGGGAGTAAGACGTGGGGATTGATCCCAGGATCCTGAGATCATGACTACTTGAGCTGAAGGCAGATGCTTAACTGAATGGGCCACCCAGGCATCCCTAATTTAATGACTTTTGACACAATATACACATCCTTGTAACCAACACCCCAATCAACACCTTCCATCATCTTGGAAAGCTCCTGAGTGGCACCTTGACGTCTGGTTTTCAGTTATCACTAATAAGGTTGTTACAAACATTTGCATACAAGTTACTGGACAAATGAATTAACTTGCCATGGAAGGATTAAAAATAGCTAAAACTAAAAGGAGGGGCCAACATGAAGTGTTGGTGAGAATGAAGAAGCAAGTAAACTGCCATGACTACTGGTGGGAATGACCATGGTGCAGTCACATTAGAAAATAGATTGCTTCTTTAAAAGCTATATAGGCATTACTGTATGACCCTGCCATTCTATACTAGACAGTGTTGAATGGAATGGATGCATCTGTCTTTCCTTTAGGACTCAAGAATGTTGGTGTTTCTGTGGTTCCCTGAGGCGGCACAGGACCCAGCATGGGACTGGATCACTGGATCTGCTTGCTTGAGGTCTTTTGTCCTATGAGGGCTTGCCATATCTTAACAGTCTTGGTTGAGGGGAAGCTCAGGGCAGGAACCACCTGGTGGACTTAACTGTCCCCTTTCCTGCCCCTGTTGACAGAGGCTCCCTCTCTCCTAGAACTGGCAATCACTGGTCAGTTGATTCACCATGATCCACCGGAACAGACACTCACTGGGGACACTCATGGAGGGTGCCAAGCAATCTAAATGTTGAAGCAACATACCATGAGCAAGCAGAGCAAAATCAGAGTATATACTTCAGGGGACTTTGTAACCCCAGAAAAGCCAAACTGATCATAGGGAACATGGCATTCTTCAAATACAGAGAACAAACTGGTGATTGCAGGGGGGAGGTGAAGGAGGGAATGGGTGAAATTAATAAAGGTGATTAGGAGGTACAGACTTCCAGTTATGAAATAAATAAGTCATAGAGATGAAAGTACAGTGTTGGGAATATAGCCAATCATATTTTAATAACGTTGTATGGTGACCACACTTATTGTGAGCACTGAGTAATGTACAGAATTGTCAAGTCAGTACATTATATATATGAAACTAATATAACTTGTAAGTTAATTATACTTTAACAAAAAAAACAAAGTATTCTTTTTGAGGAAGAAGTGAAGAAATAAAAGAATTAAAGATAAATCTTATAAATGACATTACAGCACAAAAATAAACTTGCTAAGAAAAATATGTATGTTACTTAATTAAATGATTTTCTTTAGCATGTGATCACTTAAATTTTAATATATAATTTAACTAAAATTTAATTAAAAGCATATAATTATAACATATAATTATATGTATAATTAGTAGTTAGAAATTTCAATAGACAAACTAAAAAGGAAGACAGTCACAGCTGAGAGCGGGTTTACTAGCCTGTAACATAAAAAAAAAGTCTAAAATATAGAGAAAAACACGGTGCCAAAGAGGACAGAAGAGACAAGGGACACAATGCTCTGGAAAGCTGGGAAGTGTGGGGGTCTTTTCAGGGTACCATCTGGATAAATCATCTCCATTTGAGTCCCCTTTTCCCATCACTTTTCTTGTGATGCTGACGCTCCTGGTATGGGAGTCACACTTTGAGAAAAATGAAACTGGAGAAACCAGAACACCAAGTAAGTTACCACAAAGGCTGTCTCTTCTGCCTTGTAAATATAACTTAGTTTTTAACAATTGAAACGTCAAAAAAAATAATTGAAACTTCATCAAAAAATATATAAAAAGTAAAAATTTAAATATATTTAAAGTGAGAAAATCATAGAAATAATGAATTTCACCATACTAGCCAATTCTCACATTTTGTCCAAAGTAAGGGTACAGTACAAGGAATTTGACATGAAAGATTATTATCCAAGTTGGCAAGATTCTATAACTTTTTAAGTCAAAATCATAAACCTAATGTTAATGAATATACCAGATTCATCTCCTTGCACAGCTTAAAATAAACCTCCCAAAAGTTATATTCATAGTGAATTTCTGAAAACTAAGCTTTCTTCACTGACAGTTTATACTTTTAAACAGGAATGTTTCCCTTTCAAAAATAAATGGATATCCCAAGTCTTAATAAGAATGAACGTATAGGATTGAACATGTAGGTGAAAAGTATTTTTTTGAAAAGTCAATTTGATTAATATTTTTAGTATGGTTTATTAGAAAGTACAAACTACGGTGAACCCAAATCAAGCCTTTGGGCTCAAGGAACATGAGAGGGAGACAACACAGAGGTCACAGCACTGTTTCTAATCTCTCCAAGTATAGGAATGGAGCCCCCTGCTTCTCTCTGGTATGAAAGAATCTATTTACATGTCTGTAAATATTTATTTTTAAAATCTCAACATCATAAATCAAACCCCAACATTAATATTTCCTAATCCTTTACTTTTGACAGGGTGTTTACCTAGAGAATTTTGTATTTAAAAGGATCCACACCTTCAATTTATTCGTAAAAACTCTGACTTCTTTCATGCTCAATTACCAGTGAGGTACAATAAACAGCCACAGTTGGTATTCTGGCCAGAAAAAAAAATGATGAGGAGTATGTCAATTATTAGCTTGCTGGGTACAGTTAAGAGTTGAAACAGAGGTACACACATGCACTGTATAAGGTATGCTCTAGGATGCCTGGTGATTGATGGAAAATACCATTACAGATCAAATGGCTTACAATCAAATAAAAAACTTTTTAGCAAAGTCCACCTATTATTTGTGGAGAAGATGCTGGAGGACTTTGGAAACAATGTCTATAACCAGCAATGTCCAGCCAAAGGTGGACAGAAGTCTTGGTGATGCAGACTGCCTCACACACTGTCCTCTAGAGTCATACAATCTGGTTTTCTGAGAGCTTCTGTGTAAGCCCATTTGTGAAATATGACTTCCTCAAAGGTGTGGAAGGATTCTGTCTTGCAGGTTACATTTGTCTTTGTAATCTCAGCATTGCCAGGAGTCTGGCACACAGTAAAAGTTCACAACATGTTTCTGACTGAAAGAGCTTTGCATTTGGAAGTCACCATGACTCTTTAAAATAATTGCTGCTCTCTGGCAAATAATGTCTTCGGAATGCTGCTGTAAATGTAAAGAAAGATACATCTTGAAATGTCAACATAGCTACAGCTAGATTACCTTCTCAATATCTGTTAATTGAAGGTTGAACAAAAGACTAAGGTCTCTACACTTTCAAAAATTATGTAATTCTTGAAATAATTGCACAAGTTCCTTTTCACAGAAAACATCTGCTGTGCCTACATGCCTAAACATTCCCAACAGAGATGACTTTTATCCAGGGAGGGAGGGAGAACGTGGATGGATGGAATCAATTAGCAAGTCATTATTCCAGCTACGAAGACAGAAAGACTGTTGGGAAGGTCTAGCTCTGTTTGCAGGAATACCAGTGTGCGTAAAATAATGGCAACTACCTTTTGTTGAATGCCTATTACAAGTCAGGTGTCACACTAGGCACTTTACATATGCTGTCACTAATGCTGTCGCAGCAAGCTGCCCCAGATCCCAGCGTTAACAAGCAACTGGGCCAAATGCAAGCCCAGGATCTGCCAGAATCCCAAGTCCATATGTTCAGGTTGGTGGGCTTCTCTAGGGGCTGTTCCAGCAAAGCCAAGTTGCAGGGCGGGATCAAGCAAAATTGCTGAGCAGCAGCAAACAAACGGTGGGGTAACAAGCTGAGACTGGGTGGGAAATCAGAAAGATGGAGACTGAGATGGAGGGCTCAGAAGAAACCATGTCTGAGGAGAATGACAAGGCAGGGTTATTCAGTTCTCATTAAATATCAGTCAAGCTTCAGGGATAGTTATGTAAATGATGACACAGAACTGGAAAGCCCTCACTGGGGGTTCCTAAGTCTATAGCCAGGGCCTTCCCCTTGACCCTACTTTCTCTTTTGTGGGGTCATCTGGAAATTTGCAGATTCCAATTATTTTATTTTTCTTTAATGATTCTAAAAGTGTTTTATCTAACAAATACATGCTATTTATATCTCTATTTCAAAAAAAGGACAGTCAGAACAGAGTATGTAACTTTGATGTTGGTGTGATTTTTATGTAGTGAGAGCAAACTGATTTTTGTTTGGTTTTTGATTACTTCATTTAAAAATTTATAGCAAGGGAACAAATTCACATCTAGCTTTAAGATGTGTTGAGTTGTTTAGGTGCATTTTTCAAAGTTTTAATATATACAGGGGAATGTATGATGCTTTTACATAAGGACAACCTGGATCAAGGCAAAAAATTTGCAAAAGCTATAAATTCAGGAGAAAGAGTTGACTGTGACAGAAAAAGTGAGAAATTTTACTCTATATTCCTGAGTAGAAAAATAGTGTCATGCTGGGAAATGTGGAGCCTCCACAGTTGAAATGTCTTCTTTTTCTGTCAAATTAAAGAGAAGAGAAAGATAGTTTTGAAAGGGAGAAACACAAAATCCTTGGAGATTATTTCAACAACTAAATAGGGAGAGGCTGACAGACAGCTACCATGTTGAGAAAGGCTCCTAGGGGTTGTTCATCTTTGATAGTGTGAAGCTGTATTTTTATACCAAAAATTGACACTTGAGGTAACATAGGTGAAAAATTAGAGTTCAGTCTTTATTTTTTAAAAGATTTTATTTATTTATTTGAGAGAGAGAGAAAGAGAGCAAGAGAGTGAGAGAGCACAAGGGGAGGGCAGGTCAGTGGGAAAAGCAGACTCCCTACTGAGTGGGGAGCCTAATGCAGGACTAGACCCTGGGACTCTGGGATCATGACCTGAGCAGAAGGCAGTCACTTAACTGACTGAGCCACCCAGGCACTCTACAGGTTCAATTTTTAAAGCTTTAGGAAAGGATTAAGACTAAGAAGACATAAAGGTGAGATAGAAAATTAATTCACTGTTTTGATATTTACATTCCTTCAAATATTGCCACACCAATTTGCCCTAGTCATAATACACTACATAATTTTAATTCCAAATTTCAGAAAACTATGGACTGGAATGGAAAATGAATGGAAGAGCTCCTTTGACAGGGACAACACTTTATATATCTTTGTAGCTCTCCACTTCTGTTCATAGTCAGCCCACAGGAAGTGTTAGTAAATGAATGGGGAAAGAAATCTGTGTTTTTCACATTACTGCTCCTTTGGGATGCTCATCCTTTGAACCTAGACCAAGAACCCAGGGCTCAGGGCCAAACTCAAAAGCCTTCTTAGAGCATGTATTTGCCTGTGTGGTGCTTTTGGGTTGGAAATATGGCCAATTGGAGAATATATGCCCCACCCAAAAGTATTCTTATTCATTTTAGGTTTAAAACCTGTGCCTTCCTAAGGCTGCAGGTATGCACAAGAGTCTTTGGTGATATTGAGTGCCTACTATGTGCTGGGTGCTTTGAATTCTTTTGATAACTCAGAAGGGCGGGTAATGGGAACCCATTTTACAAATGAAGGAATAGGCCTATGGAAGTAAAATAACTTGCTCAAGTTCACCCAGCTACTAAGTAACTCAGGTTGGATTTTGATCCATGTCTATCTTTTCTACTTTAACCACACTGTTGAAGGAAGCAAGCTTGTTGGAGGTGTGAGTATGAGGAAAAATCTCATGTAATAAATTGCAAAGTCCAGCCTCTAAAGTGACAGCAAACATTTCATTTCACTGTTTTTGCACTCAGCAATGATAGTACATGTGTAGTATTTTATTCACTATAAAAGAAAAAAAAAAGCTTTATAAGTGTTATTTTTTTAATTCACAATGTTCTCATAATGAACTGAAGAGAAATTCTTCCCTTTCTGCATTTAAGTTAAGAGAAACAAACAAACAAACAAAAACCACCAAAAAACCCTACAAGACAAAGACTATAATGTAATCTTTTCAAAGCAACCCAGCAAGGGAGCAAGTGAAGAAGATAGAGCACAACGGCTTGGGCTTCCTCATTAGTGCTCTAACTACAACACACCACTGCTAGGCTGGAAATAACTGGGATGTTGCATTCTCGAATTTCATTATTCGGAGTTTTGAAATACAATTTGAAGAAAATAAGATCTCTAAAAAAGAGAGAACTTAATAGTGATTGATGAATTATATTATAAAAGTTCTTTAATGCCTCAAAAATATTTACTCTCTAGGGTTTCTGACACTCTGAGCTTTCATAATATAATCAAATGCTTGTTTTTGAATCTATTAGGTACTTAGCCTATAGGCCGAGGTAGAGGATCATTTCTCAAACATAAAGTGTGTGGAGACTTGATAATTAAAGAGCATTACGAAATAAAGGAAACCATCTTAGAAATAACAATAACTAAGAAATACTGAAGGTTAGCCACCTAAAAAAGCACTATACTAAACATTTCATACTAATTTAGTGCCTCTAATAACCCCATTAAGGGGATAGTATTATCATCCCAATTTTACAAATGAGGGAACTATGATACACACAAAAATTACTAGTACAATTTTCAACCCTGGAGTCATATTTATAACTCTCTATGACCAAGAGAGGAATAGTATACAAACATTAGAAGTGGAAGGTACCTTATAGATCATGTTGTCCATCATTTCTCCCACAGGGTTCCACATAAGAAGATATGGGTCAAACAGACTCCTGTCAAATAGATTTGGAAATCACTGCCTTCTCCTCTCTTGGTCAGTCACAACTTCAGATTGTTTAACTTCTTTTACAAGTTCACATCACCTCAGAATAAAAGTTAAGTTTATCCATTAAAAAAAATTATGAAACATGCTAAAAGCATTTGAAAAAGTTCTTTTTTGTATATATTAACAATTCTCCTTCTATAATTTTATAGTTTGTATGTCATTAGCCAACTTTACTTTGTTTAGCAAAACCACCTTAAGCAAAATAATTAATTCAAGGTTGGCACACTACAACTATGAATTCAAATCCAAGAGAAACGTTTTTGTACAGGTTATAAAAAGAAAAAAGGAAGGAGAATATATGATAGAGTCCTTATGTGATCCTAAAAAGCTTAAAATATATAGTATCTGCTCCTTTGGAGAAAAAGTTTACCAACCCTTGGAATAATCAAACACCGAAAGGGGAGGTACAGTCTAAGGAGGCTTTTCTTATATGAAGTAAATATGAGGTTGTTTTCTCTATTCCACTACTGGAATAACTAATTTACCGAATTAAGTGGCATTCAAACCAAAATGTTTACTAAGTGTACTTAGCTTTGACAGGCAAAAACGTTTTTAAAATTTTTTTTTAAAGATTTATTTGAGAGAGACAGAATGCGAGTGGGGTGAGGGGCAGAGGGAGAGGAGAAGGAAAGAGAAAATCCTCAAGAAGAGTCCCAGCAAAGTGCAGAGTCTGAAGCAGGGCTTGATCCCACAACCATAAGATCATGACCTCAACCGACTGAGCCACTCAGGTGCTCCCAAAAAACACCATTCTGACAACTCCGGAGTATAAGAAATAGAACTTATTTCTGTAACAACTCAATTTCTATTTCTCATTCTACCCAGGGAGTTGAAAGTTAATGCTAATTTGGGATTCCCTTCTTTTTCCCAGGGTTGAGAGTAATTTTGGGAGGATGTTTGGTTACAAAGTACCACATGTGGCTACTGCTGAGACAGGCCTTCCCTTTTCTGCTCCTTGATTATTGGTCTGTCTTACCTCTATGCAGCCTTCCTTCCCACTCACATGGCTTTTACAAGACTTCCCTCAGTTACCTCCTTACTGTCTAAGGCCATTATAACCAGTCTCTTTGTGATTGGAGAGAATTTATTGCTGGTAATTGTTAACACTTGCTTGTCTCAAGTCTTAGACCTTCCCTAAGCTTTAGAAGATAACCACTCTTAGCTTCACTATATTCAGTAATACCTCTCTTATAGCATTTGTTTACATTATAATTACCTATGTTTTAATTTGTTTGCTCCATGGCTTCTAAATACCTTTTGAGAATAGGCACCATTTTTTTTTCCCATTATGTGTCTCTTGTTCATAGCAGTGTCTGATACATATTAGGCCTCAATTTTTGGTTCATATTAATGAGTCACTAAAGTCTCTCCATTATAGAGGACTTTTCAGACTTCATCATAGTTTGGTCAGTATTTGAGTTACTGTATACATCAGGAGTAAACATTACATTTCCCTTATTCTTCTACTGGACAGACTGGTATTCCTTTACATTAAATGAGATTTTTGTGAATGTGTGTAAATATTTACACACATACAAACACTCCTGAGGTCTTTAATGGAACACAGTATCAAAAACCAATAATGTGTTTTATAGTGACTATCATAACACAATTAAAAAAAGTTGCAGATAAATGTAGTAAAAAGTGGAACGAGAGCTGGTGAGAACATTAGGTATTACCAAATTTGATAGAGCTTTTCATTAAATATTAAAATAAGGTCCGGACAGCACATGGTAACCACCAGCTAGAT
The DNA here is from genome assembly GCF_020171115.1 of Neogale vison. NCBI lineage: Eukaryota > Metazoa > Chordata > Mammalia > Carnivora > Mustelidae > Neogale > Neogale vison. The sequence continues at coordinate 111,317,434 of NC_058091.1, forward strand.
AGATGCTGAATGAACTTAGTACAAATATAACAATTATTTATTTTAGTACACATTTTGTCTTGGCTTACAAATACCCTAGCTTTTGATATGAAAATAGAATAGCTCTAAGTGCCTCCTAATTTCTCCAGGTATTAACTTTGTTGCCTGCCCATCCACTAAACAATAAAAGTTGTTGCTTTACATACCTGTCAAGTAGCTCAACCTTGATCAGAGTTCCATCCAATAGCCTCAATGTAGAGCTGAAGCAAGTATGAGCTGATGAAGGAACCATGTGGAAAGCTACATACCTCACTATACTAGCTTATTTCTCTACAGAAACATTATCCCTAAATTATGACTTAATATTTGCTTATTGGCTTTGTTTTGAAATGCAAGTTTAACACACTCCCTGTGAAATCACAGTTGAAGACAATGGTTTTAGAAGGGGGTCAGCTGAAATTTAGTTAAACACATTGATATGTGTCCAGAACTGCATCCAAGGCAGCACAACACAATCTGGGAAAGTGGACAATCTGGTCATTTTGGAGGTGGTCTCCACTGAAAAAGAGGTGGGTACTTAATCAAGCATCACCAAATACCTGAAATGCCCCTTAAAACTACTTATCTCACATCACTTGAACTCCATGCTCAAATAGCATTCTGATTATGACATGAAGAAGAAGGTGTTGTGGCTTAGAAATGAGAGCATTCCAGTTACTGGAATGTTTTCCATTTTAACTCAAAGTTGGCAAAAGTGATTTTTAAAACGTATTCATAACAGACGTACAATCTTAGTAATTATTGATAAGGTCCAGTTATTGTCAAGAACCACTAAGCTACAAAGTGAGGCTGGTCCTAGACCAAGTTCTGAAAGGTTGGGGAATATCTTCCTTAATCCTAGAAAATCAGTAGCTGTCATCCAATGCCTGGAATATGGAGGAGATTGCGTATTTGCTGAGTGGAATGAATAAATGATGTTCACATGAAGCTAATTCATTTTGAGACTTCTTAGTAGCCAACCATATTTCTTCCTGTTGTTCCCAAATTCTGTCTCCTTGCATATGTCTATTTAAATTTTAGCAAAGACATTTGTTCATTGTTAACATTCTTTACATAAGAACTCACAATGTAACTTCCTTCTAAGTTTTGGTGCCAGAAAAATTGTCTCCAGGAAAAACTACGTGCTTCCTTTTATCAAATGCAAAAACTTCATCATCCATCATAGTCTTTTTGTCCTTGCTGACAGGAAATTCAAAGATATATTTACATACTATTGCAATGATTATTTTATCTTCTGATAACATTTCTCTTTTAAATACTTGTTTTAATATTTTGTTACATTTTAATATACTATTTCTAAGTTTATCCATCTGAAATATCTACTAACTTCCCATTGCCTGCTTGAGACAGTTTCCCCTTGCTTTTCTCCCCACAGCCCCCAAATTATTAGTATTTTATAATGCCTTGTTGGTGTCCTTTATAACTTTTTTATCTTTCTAACTTTAATATGCCCAGACCTTTCTTCTTTGCTCCTTCTACCAGAGAGTGTCTCTCAATTTCTTTCTTCATGCCTCCCCTTTACCACTCTCCTGTGAAGTAAGGATATTAATACCTTCACCCCTTAGGTCTTCTTCCATCAGCTCTTTCAATCTTCCAACTTTTAATGGCTGCGTTTTTACACAGGTTTTTTTTTACACAGGTTTTTACACAGGTTTTTTCAAGGTTGCCATTTATGTTCAGTGCTATAATCAATGCCCACTGTATTCTATAGATTAATTCTGAAACAGTGTATTACTGTAGCTATCATTCACTGAAGAGCGAAGTAGTATACTTTGAAATATTCTTTTCCTGTATTGCTTGTTGTTTTTCCTGGAGCTCCTTTTTTTCCCCTTTTCCTTTAAAAAAAAATATGCATTTTCATTTTCTTTGGTATAGTGGCACTGAGACAGAAGTCAGTTCCAGTCAGTTGCAGTCGGCTCTTTATTTTGCCAGTATCTTGCTGCATGGCTGAACAGATTAATTACTTGTTTGAAGTTTACATGGAATAAGAGGGCTTTGACCTTTTAGAAAGTCATCACTATGGATGATCTCTAAATTAGGCATTTTCAGAGGACTTCAAAGAAAATACGTCCTTCATTAGTAGAGTCACAACACTTAAATGAGCTTCATAAAATATAAAGTTAAAGCCATTCCATGACTGAGAGGGAGGAAAAAAAACTTTGTTAGAGTAAAAGTAAACTTCTAAGTAGGCAAGAGGCAAATGTATAGAATCTAAGAAAAGAAAACACATTTAAAAAATACAACTAGTCAAATAAAAAGCTAAAAGGTTGGTCTAACACAAATAAAAACAGAAAATATTCCTAGCAGTAGTAAAATGTATACATAGTATTCAAGACAAACATGGCAGTATTTTCAAAATACAGCAAAATAAATCTTAAAAATAGACTAAATATACACTCCCCTTAATCTAATGCTTTATTATATAGGCTTAATCCATACATTCAGACTTTGAGCCTCTAACTAGCAAATTCAGCTATCAACTGTTGCCTTCTGTGTGCAAGGAACTCTTCTAGATACCAAGGATGACAGACCCAGAGGGGTGTTTAAGGACTTACTGTCCAGAGGCAGGAGACATGAAAGCCATAAATCACAACACACTGTACAGGGTGCCATGTTAGTATAGAAAAGACCACCTAACTACCTGGAGACTTAAGGGAGGGGTACCTGAGGAGATAATGTTGATGCAGAGATATTTTGCTCATATAACCAGTGTGACGATGACAGAGAAGCAGGATAGTCAAGTAAGAAATACACCAGAAAGGCTTTATCCACTACATTAAAAAAAAAAAAAAAAAAAGGATTTCATTATAAAATAACTGAAAACTTTTCACAGGAAAGAAATGAAATAATCTGATTTAAATTTTCATTATCAAGGAAAGACTGAAAGAAGCCAGGATTGGCACAAAATCCACTGAGAAAGTTCAAGAAGTAGTGTGTATTAGTCTGTTAGGGCTGCCATAACAAAATTCCACAGACTGGGTGGTTAAACAAGAGAAATTTATTTTTTCAAAGTTCTGGAAGCTAGTAGTCCAAGATTAAGATGCTGGCAGGGATCAATTCTCCAGAAGCGTCTCTTCTTGGCTTGCAGATGGCCTCCTCCTGTGTCCTCATGTGGTCTTTTTCTCTCTGTGTATATATCCCTGATGTCTCTTCCTCTTCCAGGAGGGCATCAGTCATACTGGATTAGGGCCCTACCTAATGGCCTCCTTTTACCTTACTTACTTCTTTAAAGACCCATCTTCAAACATAGTCATAGTTACTTGAAGTTAGGACTTCAATCTAAGAATTTTGAGAGAACACAACTCAATCTAAAACTGTGACTGGCAATGAGAATGGAGAAGAAAGGACAAATGGAAAGATACTTAAGAAGTAGAAATCAAATACTTGGTTGGTTGAGGAGTTGGGGTACACAGGAGATAAGCAGGTCTGCCTGATTTCTGGTTTAGGCAATGAGGTATACGCTGGTACCATTTGTAAAAACAAAAACAAAGCAAAACCAAAAACGATATAGAAGGAAGAGGAGGTTTGGTATGCCCAGTAAAATGAGGAGTTCAACTTGTAATTGAAGTCATAATTTCTAGTTAACAGGTAAGTTAAGCTTTGGAGTTTAGGAAAAAATAATGTACATATATTAGTAATAAGACATATAGATGGAAATCAAGGGTATAGGAGACTGTTCAGAAAGAAAATACAAAATAAAAACAGAAGGGAAGGGAATTTGGTAAATAACATTAAAGGCTGCATGAAGAAGCCAAACATGAAGGCTATGATAGTATATCTAGACAGACAATCAGAACAGAGCAAAGTGGCACAAAAATTAAGGGCAAGAAGAATTTAGGGGGAGATGGTTGCTAATTCCTAAGACTTTTGCAGAAAGTTAATGATATTTTATTTCAAAGATGTGTTTTTTATGAGTTCTAATTTGTGCTTTTTATGAGTTCTGATTTGCTTATGTGAGTAAACTATAATACCATTTGTAATGATTTCTCACTCCCCAAAGTGTGTTCAAAATACCCTATCAATATTACATAGCATTCCTTACAACTTTTGAAAAGAATAAATCTTTAGAATGGAAAAAAAAAGCCAAAATATGTCATATATAAGTTGGTTCTATGCCTGGCGAGGAGCCCAATATGGGGCTTGAACTCACGACCCCAAGATCAAGACCTGAGCTGAGATCAAGAGCTGGATGCTTAACTGGGACTTAACTTAAGAGCTGGATGCCTAACTGGGACTGAGCCACCCAAGCACCCCAATGTCACATACCTTAAACTAGTCAACTAATTTTTTTTCCTGAAGATCAATTATTCTTGACAACATTCCCATTTATGTTGGAAGGCAAATTTTGAGGTTAGCTATCTACAACAATGTATATGCCTTAAATATGACAGAGATGGTAAGATACCTAATGGATTAATATCTGAACAATACAACACATCTTGGAATGAATGCTGTGATCTTACGGCAGAAAGTAAGTTGAAATCTGCTCATGAAATATATTTGAATGGCATTAATGATTTAATGTAGAAAATAGGAAACTAATTGCATAGAGGAGTAACATTTATTTATCAGCTATATCATATTATACTTAGACAATCAGTTATAGACACTTTAGAATTCCACATTACTCTAGAGACCCAAATGCACAGGTAGAAGTGATTTATTATGTTTTTAAGAAGTGACAAGAGGGAATATTAATTCTGGAAGACTTTTAATCAATTCAACACTATTATACACTAGAGAAAAAAGATTTCCACAAACATTCCCTCACAAAGTCCATAGTTTTATATTTACATAGAATTATTACAGCAATTTTAAATGTTAATCTATGATACAATAATGTTACTTCAGATAACATAAAAAATATAGTTTTTTTAATAGCCATGCTCCCATTTTTGATGAAGCTAGTCAGTTCATCCTAATGTTAGTTTAACACTTTAAAAAATGCATAATAGACATTCAGTCAGCATTATAAAACCCCTAAGACAGAGGCTCTCAAACAGAATAGACAGAGGGCTCATCATCACTTATGTCTGAATCATCTTCATCTACTCCTTCAATGACTGATTTCTTCCCTTTACAACAGGATACAATTAATCCAATCAAGAATACCTGTAAATTTAAATAAGCTCCATGTTATTTCTTACATCTAAAATCATTCAGAAAGCAATGAATTTAAAATCCAATGGCACTACTGTTATACAAATGGGCAAGTAAGAATCAAATTATCCCTACGATACCTGTACTACTTACCACAAGAAAAGCCCAGTTACCAAAATAGTATGCAGCACTAAAGAACCAGAACTTGTGAAGGAACAGGTATGTCCGCGTAACAGTACATTGGTCTATAAGGTAAATAAGGACAACAGTGAGCTAGTTTCTTTCTTGAAATGGACTATTAAAAATATATCTATAAGATTATTAACCAAAACATACAGTCATACAGTTATTACGTTTTAAAGATAGGATTGAAATCTAGGTTTTTCTCCAAAGCCCACTCCTCCAGTGTTAGTACAGTATTAAGTTACCAAATAATATGACATTTAAAAAGATGAATGCCACCAATGTAATCCTGGCTCTTTGGTATAAGAAAAATTATAGTGGATAGTTCACTTTATTTGAAATAGAAGAAGCATTTTAACCTGGAGTTCCAGACATGTCGTAAACTAAAACAGATAAAGTTTTCCTGATGAAGGTAAGAAATAAAAATGAACAAAGTAATCAGATGTGATTATAATTAGGTTGTACTTTTCTAAGAATTCAATTCTTAGGACAGCTCAAATTTGAGACGTGTTTTGAGATTTTTTTTTTTTTTCATTTTAGGAATGCTATTGAAAAGGCTGCTGGTCCTACAGAAATACAAAATTGTTATTTACTGATACCATTTGAATTTTAGATTAGTATTTAAGCTTGAATTAAAAATAGATCATATACCAAAAGCAATCAATCAGATACTTTTCTCTTTCAAAAAAAATGCAACCCTAAAGAGACAGTGGCAGACTGGTTATTTAACATTTGTGTCAGACTTCATACTAATTTTATCCAAATACATTATTTCCATTAGCTTACAAAGTCCCCTATATAGACATAGGTCTGAGAAATCATATCTAAGGAAATATTTACTTAAACCATTCAGAAAGGTCTGGGAGAGCAGAATATAATGTATTTGACTGAAAAATTATATATTCAGGAGCTAACAGAGGATTCTAACCTTCCAAATTTCAGAGGGCCTTTACTCATTACAGAAGAAAATCCTTTTCTTACAAGGCAACTTCTTTTTTAGTCTATCAATTACAAAAATGATTATGATTTCTTCATATTTTAACCAATATTAACCAATATTGACAATAGCAAGAAATTCCTTTGGTATTGGTAATTAAGAAAATGTATTATTGGTTTCTAATTTTATGAACTCTCTTTTCAGTGTCAATACGTAAGTGCTATTTTCTCTTAAAACATAAAATTGAGCTGGGAATTCTGTAGCCCAGTTTATTACACAAGGGTTCTAATACACTTTATTTTGGGGGCTATCGCATGGTTTTCTGAAAAGTAGCCTTTAGGTTATAGTTTATGCAAATATAAGACTTGTTACATAAAGTTTTAGATATGTTATATAAATATATAGATAATCTAAATCTTACCTGGTTTAATCCCTTCCACTATACTTCAACATTTACTTCTGAATTATTCACTACCAACTGGACAAAGCAATCTTTTTTTTTTTTTTTTTTTCCTGGCAGAGAAACATGCAGTTTAATAAAGAGGCAATATCTTCCTTTCACAAGCTGGGACCACCAATCTAAACATGATCTATTGATTGCCATCCCCACAAGGGCCTCCTTCAAATTTTTGCTCTCTTTCTCAACAGAGAAGTCTAGAAGGAATATTCAAAGCTTCCTAACAAAACCCAAAAAGGTTTTAAGCAACAGTGGCTGAATAAATGTTTCTCTCTTCTCCTGTGGTTACTAGCACCCAACATTATAGCTGGGTGCTGTGCTGGGAGCTCAGTCTAACAGAGGAGAAACCTAGTCAGGAAAGCTGTTAGTCATTTACTCCCCTCCCACAATACTTTACTCTCACCTCTATTACAGAACTTGCTTCAAAGTAATATAACTACAGTCATACCTCAGAGATACAGCAGGTTAGGTTCCAGGCCACCTCAATAAAGTGAGTATTGCACTAAAGTGAATCAAATGAACTTTTTGGCTTCCCAGTACATACAAAAGTTATGTTTACACCAAATTGTGGTCTACTAAATGTGCAATAACATTATGTCTAAATAAACAATGTATATGCCTTAATTAAAAAAAAATACTTCATTGCTAAAATCTAACCATCACCTGCGCTTCCAGCAATGCATAATCACTGATTGCAGATCACCATAACAAATATAATAGTAATGAAAAAGATGAAAATTTTACAGAAATTACCAAATATGACAGAGATATGAACTGAACAAATGCTGTTTAAAATGGCTCCAACAGATTTATTCACGCAGGGTTGCTGCAAACCTTCAATCTGTAAACAATATAGTATGTGCAAAGTGCAATAAACACAAGTGCAAAGAAACGAGGTAAGCCTCTATTCAATTTGTCACTTTCAGATAAGCCTGAGTATTCCAAAGTATGCATCAGTGTACCTGGCATTCATATTCAACATAACTGCCAAACCAAGCTAAACTTTTTAAAAAGGGTATTTTATTTAAAAATTATATTGCTAAATAATAAATTTTCTAATTTAACTAAAATCTGACAAGATTCCAAGGATGTCAAAACACGATACCTGCATATGTCTTGAAAACGAAGTATAACTAAAATGCCCAGTATGGTGAAGGAAGAGCCCAGACTGTGGTCACTGAGAAACTTAGTGTCAAATATCATTTGGCTCCTTCTTTGCCATGTGAATGGAAAATCTGAACTCTTCAGACTGTGCATGTAAAATGGAGATACCACCATATTTCCTTATAGGGTCATTCAAAAGATGAAAAGAGATATACCAAAATCTCCATGCAGTTAATATTAATTTTTTTCCCACTTCAGGGTATAACTGAACCCATGATAAAGAACACAGTTCTCAAGAGCTGCTCAAGTGGTCTCAAGGAAAACAACTAATATCAAGATTTTATAAGCAGTAAAGTAACAGTAGTAAACAGTAAACAGTAGTAATGCTTAGGCATCAGTATCACGACTACAGCGTCTATGTTCATTATTCTTCTGTATCTATAGTCATAGTGTCACCAGGTAGACCCCAACACCTGACCTTTACTGCCCACCCCCTTATATTCACTAATCTCTATTTTACATTTTTCCTTAAGCTCTTCCTTCTGGCTTACTTCTTAACTCAGGCAAATGAAACTGGAAACCACCCCTCAGGTGATAACTGCCCTGAAAAGACCTCCTGCTGGCCCGCACCACTCAGACCATTTGAACTAAAACCTTAACTTGTGTCTGTGCAGATGGACCAAGGTGTGACACTTGGAATGACCAGTAATCACCTTTACCTCATTATAATACTAAAATCTCTGCCTAAAGAAGAGCCTCATTCACATAACATCTAACATATGTTTAGACATGTTTTCTTAAGGTGCATGCGTAACCTTATGCTTACCTCCACACAAAGACCAAGGCTTCCCTATCTAAATATTCATTCATCCTAACTCTAAACAAACAAACCCAAACAAAAGGTACTCATTCACCCCTTCTTGGGGAGTCACAGCTTTGCAAGCCATTCTTCATGATCTCCTTTTTGCCACAAACAAGTCGTCTTTGTGCAACGATTCAATCTGGTGCAGTTCCTGACTCACCAAGAAGCAAACTTGCCTTGGTTTAGTTACAAATATAGATACAAATGGATTTGGTGAAATTTGAATATGTATAATTCAGTAATGTGCTATCTCTTAAGTAGTAATAAGCCTTTAAATAAACATAACCAATTTGAATGTTTCAAAAATGAAGAGAGGGACAGGCTGGGATTTATGCAAAGAATGCCTATTCACAATTTCTTTAAAAACAAGAACAGTATGTTCCATGGCTTAAGTGTTACATGAGCTTCATCTTACAAGTATAAACATATTTGAAAAAAGTCATTCAACCTTCTCAGCATTGTTACAATGTTCTAAACTTAAAAAATAAAAGTTCTAGTAGCCATTGCCATACTTAAAGATACTTTGGGGTCAAAAATTCACTGGATTAGAAATCTCAGGGCCAGAACAAAGATTTTAAGACAGAGGCTGAGCTAGCAGAAGCAAGTAAAATCAAATCATTTTTCCACAGAGGTCTAATAATCCATTCAGTGACATTTTAAATTGGCTTATTATATTCACTGATTCTTTTGCCCACCACAATAAATATACCTTAAGTATTTTTCCTTATCATATTATTTTATATGTTTATCATTTTCAAAGGTTGTAGATTTGATGCAAACCTTCTAACACAAGATTAAAAGGTAGTCACTGTTAGGTATATGTCATTATGTTTATATTTATATAAAGTGGTATATGACCATAGAAGAATTCTGGTTAATAAGTGCATGCATATATTTTATATTCAAGTGATGATTCCACACTGAATAAACAGAAGGGGCTTCTCTCCTCACCATCTGTCATCTTCTAGCTGTTTACCTGAATCACAGATACCTAGGAGAACTATAGATGTCTTTCTGCAGTTATCTAAAAAATAATAATTAGGTATTTTGAATTTGGTTCGACCTTCAAAGTAAATGTAAATCACTGGGTGTTTCATTTAAGGACTGTGTTCTAAAACCAAAAATGTTCAGGAAACTTCTTTTTTTTTTTATTTTTAAAGATTTTATTTATTTATTTGACAGAGAGAAATCACAAGTAGGCAGAGAGGCAGGCAGAGAGAGAGAGAGGGAAGCAGGCTCCCTGCTGAGCAGAGAGCCCGATGCGGGACTCGATCCCAGGACTCTGAGATCATGACCTGAGCTGAAGGCAGCGGCTTAACCCACTGAGCCACCCAGGCGCCCCTGTTCAGGAAACTTCTGACTGTTGTTCCTCAAAAGGACATATAAAAGTTCTAATTAAACTAGAGTACAGTTAAAAATGAAAAATTAAAATAGGGGGGCACCTGGGTGACTCAGTGGGTTAAGCCTCTGCCTTTGGCTCAGGTCATGATCCCAGGCTCCTGGGATCAAGCCCTGCATTGGGCTCTCTGCTCAGTGGGGAAACTGCTCCCCCCACCTCCCCCACAACTCTCTCTGCCTGCCTCTCTGCCTACTTGTGAACTCTGTTTGTCAAATGAATAAATAAAATCTTAAAAAAAAAAAAAGAAAAATTAAAATAGGGGTTCAGATAAGACATTTTTTCCAAAAAAAAAGTACAAAAAAGGTCAAAATTAAAGGAGCCAAGAAAGGGCATCTGGAGCACATAATATAAATCAAAAGGCTTTTGAATACCGACACTACTACCCTTCCTCCATCTCTTCTCACTTATCATCAAATAGGTAAATAACATAAAGTGTAATTAAATCTGTTTTTCAGTGTAGCAGCAACCTTTGTAAATATACCGGATATACTTTTATTATTATTTGTTTCCTTTTAGATTATTTGTTACGTTATTATTGATATATGCTGAATGCCGCTAAGATAACTTTGTTTATTAACTATGATAAATCACACCTTCTACTTCAAATACATTTCTAAAAGATTTAGTGTTGATTTAAGCCACAATTAAGCCATCATCATGTTATACTTTTACCTGAAATCAACTTAGAATTAATTACACTCTATATTTATACTTTATTTATAAAACAAATCCTTATATTACATATGCATATATAAAAAAGGCCCTGGAGCAAAATCATGTATCATGGGAGAATGAACTTTAAAGCGAATATTTTGTTTGACTAGTGACAAAAAACTGGCAGAAGATTGGACTGTTCAGAATACCACCTCATTTCTCATGGTTGTCCATGATTATACTAATTTTGATTTCTGATTAGGGTCTTGATACTACTGAATATTTAAAATAGACATGTAAATCGTAACTGTATACAAACTAAGGAGGCTTGACTTTATTGTGATATGATTAGGAATTATTTATCAAATGATTTTAAGAAAGAGAATTACATGAGTGGCGTATAAACTAGCAAAGGGATTGAGAATAGACAGAGGCTCACTAAATCAGGAGATAATCCAAGAGAAAACATGAGCTGTCAGGATAGAAAAAAAGGGTTGACTTGAATATTTTGAAAGTAAATCCCAGTTAATCACCACTGTCAAATGGACTTATAGCATAGAAAATATATACACATAAGTTTAGATATACTCACAACACACATCCAAATTTTAAAAAAAGGGCAGAAAAAATAAAATATGTAATACAAACCAAAGTTCTATATTTATCTTAAAATTTAAAAGGAGGATATTGTTAAATCAATATTTTGTAAATTTTAATGGGGGGATGGGTAAAAGGGAAAAAATTGGTAAACATACAGAATCACAGAAATTCTAAAGGAAATAGTTTTATTAGATTTTATGAATATACAAATTACATCAGGTTAATAAAGATAGGACTTGCCAGCTACTTTACCTTAAAGATTGAGTTTTAAAGCGATTATTTTTAAGAACAAATATAATTTGTGTTGAGCTCTGTTACATTTATGTAACTTTAATGTATTTCAAAGGTGCTAAAATACGTAGTGATCCAAGAAAGAATGTTCCTAATTTCATTTGTATTACTCACTGTCCACATAAGATTTATAAAAAGGAGGTACAAAGATAAGCATTAGCATATAACCTATAGAAATAATCACAAACTTATTATTAAACTCTAAATTAAAAAGATTTGCTATCTATTAGTCTTAATTGACCAAGGATGGTCAAATATAAAATAAACAGAAAACAATTGTATTCCACTTTTTAACTTCTTTCATAAAACAGTAATAGTTTAATGGGTATAACAGAAAATATTAAAGGTCAAGATAGAAAAGTGAGATTTAGTTCTTGAGTCTGCCCCATATACCATGAGATTCTGGGGTGAGTCATTTAACTTTTAAGTATCAGTGTCTTTGTAAGTGACAATGAGAGAATATCTGCTTGTGGTATATAGTGACAGGATAAACTGATCTTTCAAGAATTAAATTTAAAGAGAAATCTACATGTGATTTTTTTTTTTTTAATTTTTAAAGAAAAGGCTGTTTTAGGAGTTAGCAGCCTTGAGCAAGAATCTCTATGTAAATGGCTGAGTAGTTTCACAAAACTACCTAGGTTGGCTTTGGCATAGACTCCAGAGAACTCAGAAAGCTTATACCTAATTAACTTTCTTATTCTGTCTTAGTTGAGCTTTTATCAACACAATCAAAATGTCACCTAGACAATGAACTTTAACATCAAGAGACTTTCTGGATCTCAGGCAAAATCCAAGAAAAATGATGCTCTGGTCAATACCTAATTTTCTGGTCTGCATGGCAACCTCACTTGACAATGGACACTACATCAAGCTATCTCAGCTGGATGGTACCAGTCAATAAGATCAATGAGACCCTTTTCTTGACTACATGCCTACCTAGAAAGTATGTGACTATAAATTTGGTTTCCCATACAGATTCCTTCTCTCTGGTGAGAATTCACTAACCCTGAGCCTCTAGTTTCCTTAATGGTTATACTTCCCATAGCAAATTAATACACTTACATCTGGCTAATGTATTAGTCTCTTCTCTGTTCACTCAGTTATCTGAAGCCAAATACAGCCAATGAAGACAAAGGTATGGTAGCATTTGATGGGTAGACTGAAATCAAATAAAGTTATCAATTCACAAACTTATTATCTGTCAAGCAAAAGATCATAAATTTATAGTACTTAACCATGAAGAACTATTTCAGTCTGCTGAGAACAAAGCTTTTTGGTTCAAGAGGACAGAATGGACACAATCACTTCTTTCTTATCTTTCCCAGGACCTCATTAAAGTTACAGTATAGGAATAAAGCCTGCACCAATCTCTTAACAGCAAACAGAATGGGAAGAAAGCCATCAGGTGATGGGAGATGTCAGTAATAATCTGGAATATGAAAAGCCACACTAAAAGGTCTCTAATAAAACAACTGGTTTCTCTTCCATTTATTTTAAAATATAATTTAAACCCCAAGTCACAGAGTTCCCATGATGAGGCTTCTTAGAAGTTTCCGACACTTAAATACAAATTAACATAAATATGAATACATCATTAGATATATATAGAAAATATCAGCATGAAGAAGAATGAACAAGATCAACAGAACTGTTTCAAGATAAACAGAATTGTAATTTTATTTAAAGGAAACCATTAAGATAAAGGTTTAGGCCATTAGGAATTAAAGAAAATATTACATCCATAAAACAAGGACACTTAAAAGATCAGAACAAATACTTGAGGAAAGTTAAGACTTTGTTATATGAAACAAAAAATTTAGGATATAGTTTGAAGATAAAGCTAAACACACACTCAAGAATGCAAACTAAAATGGTAGGCATAAAATATAAAATACAGATAAAACAGATGATCAGCTGAAGATACTCAGCAACTAATGAGAATGAGCTCCCCAAGAGAGGGTGGAGAAAAGATAACTTATAAAGTTAGCTTCAAAAGAAGAAACAGACTGGCATGAGATTTCTCACTAGTTAAAAATGAAAGACAGATGATGATGCATGCCTTTAAAGTTCCTGAATAAATAATAACATAATTATAAATAAAATAATTTAATAATAAATACATACATAAATAATTTCTTATGTAGAATTCTAAGCACAACCAAGTTACCCATCAATTATATCAGTTGAGGGCAAAATGCTTTTCAGACATACAAGGTGTTTTGCGTATTTCATATAAAGCATGTCTTTTTTTTTTTTTTTTTTAAACTCAATCAAAACTAGAGGCTTGGGGGAGGAAATCAAGAAAAAAAATATGGCTTATAGTGCATCAAAAGTCCAAAGAACAGAAATTATAACACTATAAATGAGCAGCAGAATCAGGAAACATAAGGTACATAAGGAAATCATAAGGTACTTAGAAGGTACAATGGATTTCTTCCAACACATAAAGTAAGCAAGAAACTACAAGATGATAGGTATACTAAAATTTTGTGATACTTTAATAACACTTTTTTAAATATAAAAAAATTAAAAACTGGCTTAATTCTGGAAACTGTTGTTCTGAGGGAGAAAGAAAAAAATATATTTTCTTATCCTCAAGGAGCTTAAGTTCCTATAAAAGACAAGAACAGGGGCATCTGTGTGGCTCAGGACAGCATGCAACTTCTGATCTAGGGGTTTTGAGTTTGAGCCTCATGCTCGACATAGAGATTACTTAAGAAAATGTTTTTAAAAAGTAGAAGAGGAATAAAACAGTATAAGTGAGATAATATATATAAATGACTATAGGGACGCCTGGGTGGCTCAGTTGGTTGAGCTGCTGCCTTTGGCTCAGGTCATGATCCCAGTGTCCTGGGAATGAGTCCCACATCGGGCTACTTGCTCAGCAGGGAGCCTGCTTCTCCCTCTGCCTCTGCCTGCCACTCTGTCTGCCTGTGCTCACTCTGACAAATAAATAAAATCTTAAAAAAAAAAAAAGACTATAAATTAAGAGAGAGTAAGGTAATCATAAAAAGTAAATGTCATGAGAATTCAAAGGATAAAAAGAGACTGAACATGTGTAAAGGTTCAAAAAAGAGGGTCAAGTTTGATATAAACATCAGGACTCCCGAGTGATGAATATGGGCTGGGCGGCACAGAAACTAGTTGTGAAAATTTCAAGAACAAACAGCTGAAAAGCAAAGGTGGAAAAGATGACCATGTTCAGAAGATGTATGAAAAAACAGAGGTAGTCCTTCAATCCTAGACTGAATTTGTCAGAGGTACTTAAGGTTTCTACTGGAGGAATGGCATTATCAGAGTACTTTAGAACAGTGGTTTCCACAGTGTGGCTCCCAGACCAGAACCCTCAGAAAATCCTGGAGTCCCACCTCAGATTTACTGAATCAACAATCTGCCATCTGTGTTTAACAAGCCTTCAAAACTTAGATCATATGTAAGTTTAATAATCACAGCTTCAGAACAATTAAGCTAACAGCACTGTGTAGTGTGGGTCAGAGTGGAGCACTAGTTAAAAGGTACAGCAATTCATGTGAGACATGAAGGTCATTCTGGCAACAAGCTGCATCCCTTAGCAATTGACAGGGCATGGAGAAAGAGTGAATAAAGGTAGGTGTGCTTCGAAGACTGGTGGTAGCGTGAGAAATAGTTAAGTCAGTGAGTATAGTTCAAAGGCTTTATCTAATAGTTTATACACACTTCATCAAGAACTATTCATTTTAAACATTTTAAAAAACACATTATTAAAATAAGGCAGGCTCTTTATATTATTTTCATAGGACTGGTAAGTCCTACAGAGCAACCCTTAGATAGCTAACAGGCTAACATCTTTATTTTGCTTGCTTTCTTGACTATAGGTAATACCCTAACCCCACATACCACATGACAACACTTGCTTTCAGCTGTGGGAGAAATCTAATGAGAAAATGTGCAATGACCAACAGTGAGACTAAGAGTTTAATAGGTTATCTTGATAGTCCTCAATTTACAAAGGCATACCAGGAACAACACAAAGTCAAACAGGCAAAAAAAAAAAGATAATCTTAATAGCTACAAACAGATTTTAAAGACAATTATTCTAGTTATAACCTAATAAGTAGAATAAAAATATTAAGTAACATTTTCTAATTAAAACACTAAAAAACATAGTCATCATCCTGACTCCTTTTTCTCTCCTATCCTATAGCAGATTCCTCAGCAAATCCTATTGGCTCTACCTTCAAAATACATCAGCATCTAGTTTCATTGATACGTTCTACTTTATCTCTGGTTTCTACCTCATTGATCCCAGCTCTAATCTTGATGATTTCCCTTCTTATGCGTGGAGTTGATTTGATTTGTTGTTGATTCTCCAGTTCTTTAAGGTGTAGAGACAGCTGGTGTATTCTGGATTTTTCAATTTTTTTGAGAGAGGCTTGGATGGCTATGTATCTCCCCCTTAGGACCGCCTTTGCTGTATCCCATAGGTTTTGGACCGAAGTGTCTTCATTCTCATTGGTTTCCATGAATTGTTTCAGTTCTTCTTTGATCTCCTTGTTGATCCAAGCATTCTTAAGCAAGGTGGCCTTTAGCTTCCAGATGTTTGAGTCCCTTCTGAACTTTTCCTTGTGATTGAGCTCCAGTTTCAAAGCATTGTGATCTGAGAATATGCCGGGAATAATCTCATTCTTTTGGAATCGGTTGAGTCCTGATTTGTGACCCAGTATGTGGTCTATTCTTGAGAAGGTTCCGTGTGCACTTGAGAAGAATGAGTATTCTGTTGTTTTAGGATGGAATGTTCTGTGTATATCTATGAAGTCCATCTGGTCCAATGTGTCACTCAATGCTCTTGTTTCTTTACTGATTTTCTGCTTCGATGACCTATTTCTGAGAGAGGCATGTTAAGATCTCCTACGATTAGTGTATTCATATCAATAGGACTCTTTATCTTGATTAACAGTTTTCTTAAGTAATTGGCTGCTCCCATATTGGTAGCATAGATATTTATAGTTGTTAGATCATCTTGGTGGATAGTCCCTTTAAGGATTATGTAGTGTCCTTCTGTATCTCTGACTACAGTCTTTAGTTTAAAATCTAATTTATCTGATATGAGAATCGCTACCCCAGCCTTCTTTTGAGGCCCACTGGCATGAAAGATTCTTCTCCATCTTTTCACTTTCAGTCTGGGTGTATCTTTAGGTTCAAAATGGGTCTCTTGTAGACAACATATGGATGGGTCCTGTCGTTTTATCCAATCTGCAACCCTGTGCCATTTTATGGGCGCATTTAGGCCATTCACATTGAGAGTGATTATTGATAGATACGTTTTTATTGACATCGAGTTACCTTTGAAGTCTTTCTTTCTATAGATTGTCTCTATATTTCTATTCAATGCTATTCTTGGGATTTTTCCTCTTTTCCTCTTTTATAGAAGAGGAATACTTAATACTTCCTGCAGTGTCAGCTTGGTGGTTGCATAGTCTTTTAAGCCTTGCAGTCTTGGAAACTCTATCTCTCCATCCATTTTGAATGTCATTCTTGCTGGATAAAGTATTCTTGGCTGCATGTTCGTCTCATTCAGTGCCCTGAATATATCTTGCCAGCCCTTTCTGGCTTGCCAGGTCTCTGTGGACAGGTCTGATGTAATTCTGATGGGCTTTCCTCTGTACGTAAGGAGCCTCTTTGCCCTAGTGGCTTTCAAGAGATTATACCTACAATTATAATTCCTCAATTTGACTATCAGGTGTCGTGATGTTTATCAAAATCAAAAGCTTCTGCACAGCAAAGGAAACAGTCAAAAAAACAAAGAGGTAACCCATGGAATGGGAGAAGATATTTGCAAATGACAGTACAGACAAAAGGTTGATATCCAGGATCTATAATGAACTCCTCAAACGCAACACACACAAAACAGACAATCATATCAAAAAATGGGCAGAAGATATGAACAGAGACTTCTCCAATGAAGACATACAAATGGCTATCAGACACATGAAAAAATGTTCATCATCACTAGCCATCAGGGAGATTCCAATTAAAACCACATTGAGATATCACCTTACACCAGTTAGAATGGCCAAAATTAGCAAGACAGGAAACAACATGTGTTGGAGAGGATGTGGAGAAAGGGGAACCCTCTTACACTGTTGGTGGGAATGCAAGTTGGTGCAGCCTCTTTGGAGGACAGTGTGGAGATTCCTCAAGAAATTAAAAATAGAGCTTTCCTATAACCCTGCAATTGCACTCCTGGGTATTTACCCCAAAGACACAGACGTCGTGAAAAGAAGGGCCATCTGTACCCCAATGTTTATAGCAGCAATGGCCACGGTCGCCAAACTATGGAAAGAACCAAGATGTCCTTCAACAGACGAATGGATAAGGAAAATGTGGTCCATATACACTATGGAGTATTATGCCTCCATCAGAAAGGATGAATACCCAACTTTTGTAGCAACATGGACAGGACTGGAAGAGATTATGCTGAGTGAAAAAAGTCAAGCAGAGAGTCAATTATCATATGGTTTCACTTATTTGTGGAGCATAACAAATACCATGGAGGACAAGGGGTGTTAGAGAGGAGAAGGGAGTTGGGGTAAATTGGAAGGGGAGGTGTATCATGAGAGACTATGGACTCTGAAAAACTATCTGAGGGGTTTGAAGTGGCAGTGAGGTGGGAGGTTGGGGTACCAGGTGGTGGGTATTATAGAAGGCACAGCTTGCATGGAGCACTGGGTGTGGTGAAAAAAATAATGAATACTATTATGCTGAAAATAAATAAATTAATTAAAAACAAAAAACAAAAACATCAGCATCTGACCACTTCTTGCCACCTGCATCACCACCACAAGCCCTTTGCTGATTACTGCAAAAGCTTCCTGTCAACACGTTTTTGTCCTTGGGTTTATTATGGTCTATATCTCAAGGATTGGCAAATTATAACCCAAGGGTTACATGTAGCCCATCAGCTGTTTTTGTAAGTTTTACTGGAACATGGCCATAGCCATCCATAATGTACTGTCTATGGCAGCTTTTATACTGCAAGGGCAGAGTTGAACAATGTGTCTCACAACACCTAAAATATTTGCCATCTTATCCTTTTTTTAAAAAGATTTTTTGAATTTTTTTTATTATTTATTTAACAGAGATCACAAGTGGGTGGAGAGGTAAGTGGGGGAGAGGGGAAGCAGACTCCCTGCTGAGCAGAGAACCCAATGTGGGGCTCGATCCCAGGACTCTGAGATCATGACCCGAGCCAAAGGCAGAGGCTTAACCCACTGAGCCACCCAGACACCCCTTTGCTATCTTATCCCTTTACAGAAAAAGTATGCCAAGCCCTGGTCCATATGCAATACACTAATTAAATGATCCCATGAGTATATCATGTCATTCTTCTGCTCACAATCTTGCATCTGAAAGTAAAAGCTAAAGTATTTACACTTGACTGTTAGTTGTTCCTCTACTTCCTCTAGCATACATCCACTCTGCACTTGCTGTTACTTCTGTTCTAAGGCAGTCTTCCCCAGATAGCTGCCTTTGCTTCTTACTTGCTGAAAGTCTTTTTGCTCAAATCACAGCTTCTTAGTAAGAATTTCCTTTCTACTCAAAATTTTAAATCATCTCTACTTCTGGCCAACACTTACTCTCCTTTAGCACTTTATTTTTCTCCCTAATACTTACCACTTGATATACTTATCTCCTTCTACTAAGTAAGCTTCATGGGGACAGGAATATAGGACTGTTTGGTCACTGTTAAATCACTAGCACCTAGAATAGTGCCTGACATACAGTGGACATTAATAAACACTTGTTAAATGAAAAAACACGGGAATAATAGGTAGTAAAACTAAATGACCATATGGAATCCTAGAAATTAAGACATCTATAAATTTACCATAGAATTTCAAGACAAATAGGACTATGATTCTCAGTTAAATATATGTCAGTATCTTCTAAAAGTGTGTGAACTGTAATAGCTATTAATGTTGTATTCCTCAAAAAAATCATGTAACTTTCTTTAAAAAGGCTATCAAAATTATCACTATTCTAAGAGTTGATTTATCTTCATCTTATGGACTAAATCTTTGTCTTATAGAATAAATCTAACTATGCTTAACTTTCCCATCCCAACTCCCAAATTTTCAGACTATAAAACAAAAAGACTATATACAGTTGTGTGTGTGTGTATGTGTTTTAAAGGCCACTGCCTGAATCCTGAATTGGATCTTCTTATTTAGTGACAAAATTCCGGAAAGCTAAAGTTAATTAGCTTCACCCAAAATACAGTAGAAGGTGTTAAATTGATAGTCCATATTCAAATTGGCCTTCTAAATCACCACAATAAAAGTCTGGTACCATTTTATTTCAAATTATATTTATGGACCACCCAAGTGGGCACACAGCACCACAGGAGACATTAACAAATACTGTCATCACAAAACAGCAGTGTCCTATTTTTGAACTCAGCCCTTAGGCTTACTTTCTAATGAAATCTCTTGAGCAACTTCATTTTCAGACTGTTAAGACTGGCTTTCCTTAAAATGTGCATTTTATTTATAATTATATAAATCAAACATCAAATGTCAACTAGTGTAGTAACTCCTTTAATAACACTGGTTTTTAAACAGAAATAAACGTCTCCTGAAAAAGGCTTTTTTCAAATTGTTTTTCTTTTTCTCTCTCTTTTTTTTGGGGGGGCTTACAGACCTAAGAATGGGTGAGTGGGTAAAAAAATCACCTGAATCCACTGTTAGTGATCATGTAAAGAGCTCTGAGCAGTACTGCTTAGTAACCTAGACCTCTAAATAAAATTTCCTGGAACCTTAGAAGCTCAAGTAGAAAAAAAAAAAAACAAAAAAACATTCAATAACCTGGGGGAAATGACAGTACTAAGAATTCCAGAATTAAATTTTTCAAAGTCTCAGTAACTACCCAACCTACTCCCACATTTCAATAAAAATGGGACAAAAAAGTCTTCTCTAAAACCAGTATGTACATGGTAAATGTATGCCACTATTTTATGTCATTTTTTTATCCTTAAAAAGGCTTAACAAGGTTTTTAAATTATAGAATAAAATCTATTTATTAAAAAAGAGTAAATATTCACTTCCTGTCTTTACTCCAAATTTCATTTCCTTGAGAAAGCAGCCAGACTTCTAATGTGTTTATGTGCAACAGCATAAAAATGAGGTAATAGATACACTGTTCTACCTACCATCATACCATCATATAGTATATATTTTTCTATATTGAAAAATCAAACTATATCATTACATTGTATGTAATGTTATTTTAAGTATTCTCACTGATGAATAATCATCCAGTTTCTTTTTGTTTGCTATTTCTATCAGTGGAACTTAGGAACTGGTTAGCTATTCAAAGGGCAAAAAAAAATGTGAATATGATTTCAAGACTTCCAATTGAGAAAGTAGTTGTGGGCACAGAAAAGGAATAGGACAACTTCCCCCACCCCATGACATGATGGTGACAGGTGGGAAAAGTAGAAGAGGGAAGAAAAGGAGTTCAGTCTTAGACCTGAGGTTTGAGGCGTTGGCAGGACATGCATTTCCATATAGGTAAACCAGCAGGCAGAAAATAAGAACAGATTTAAGATTCTGAATCTACTGATTAAATTACTAATCCTCCTTAAATTATTCAGCGTGATTAGACTTATTGTCAACTAGCAAAGCTAAGTTTATTAGACTAAGTATATTAAGGGAAAACAAGAAAGAGAAAAATAGGATATTTATAAAAATTTAAGGGATTGGAATGAGCTGGACCACTTTAATCAAGGTCTTGAAAGGTGAGGAACAGGGTAGATCTGGTCTAAATGTATGATGTAAGTTTTGGATTAGTGGATATAATGAAATGAGAAGTCTTGAAGTAAGTCCTACTGAGCAACAAAGCTATTTTGGTAGTTTCATGGTCAGAAGCATTTCCTGAAGGAAGCAGATTAACTATTTTTGTTCTCAGTATTATTTAATACAGGGATAGGGAAATATTTCTGTGCCCAGAATTACTAAACATTAGCACATTATATTGTGTCAGTTCTCCACCTTTTATGAGATTAAAAATGGTTTAAAATTTATTGATGAGCATTTGGGAATAGTTTGGACTTTAGGTAGTCTATCATGTATTGTTAAAATATGATACTCTGTAGTGGACAATATGCTAGAGTTAAAAGAATAAATTTGCAAAGTTTTCAGAAAGAAGGCTAGGTTGCTGACATCATCATTAGAAACCACTTTAGTTAGAAAAAAATTCACCTGTTTCAGCTTACAGCTTTCAAAGCAAAAGCTTCACATAAGAAAATGTAAAAATTGTTCTATCATTAAAAATAGGTGATAAATTTATAGAAAAATCTTAAATTGTTTAAAGCAGTTGGATTATATTACCAAATATAGAATATAATCTTTGCACTTACTGGATTATTAAAAATATGAAAAAATTCTTCAGTAAGTTTTAAAGTACTATGTGCCTTTAGAGAAGAGGTTTAATTTCTGAAGCGTTTTTAATATGTTCTTTGTGGATATAAACTGTCCTTCTGCATAGAGCCTCAATAGGAATACGTTCTGTAAACCTAGCCAAAGAATAACTCATTTTACATGATTGAATAGGTCTATAATTAAATCAACGTTTATCTGATGCTAGAAATTTATACCAGAAGTGACAGGAAAATATGATGAGATGAATTATTTTGTAGAAGATTCAAAATTAAAAATAAACAAGAAAGATTAACTCACTTTCATAAAAAGTTATACCTTCTATTCTAAATTGCTTAGGGAATTCACTAACGTTTACATTCAAAATGTGTTCTGTCATTTTGTAGGGCAAATACATCATGTTGAACCTGGATATAAACTTAAATTTATGGAATTTAAGAAAAATAACATTTAAGTGTAAATTTTTAACGGTATAAAAATTAATGTGAAATTATATAAATAGTATAATGTTTACTACCCCCAAACAGAAGCTAGAAATGATTATCTTTAGTAGTTTTATATCTTGGCCTATACTTGGGACTATGTTTTTTAAAAAGTTGTCATTTGGTGGTGTATAGCAGGTCTCATGTGGTTCCCCCCCCCTTTTATCATTCTCTCAGTATATACACACTTATGTTTTCTGAACCATATATTGTGACTTAATATTTCATCATTTTTTTAAGCAGAAGGATATTCTCTTACATAACTGCAGTCAGTATAGCTACTGAAGAATTTTAACATTGATACTGTATTTTTAAAACTTTACAGTTAATATTCTAACTCTGCCATTTAACCCAGTGTATTCTTTCTAGAAGTTTTATCCTCTAGTATACATGATCCACTCCAGGATCATGTATTACTTTTGGTTAACATGCCTAATCCGTATCAGTTTCTCAACCTGTCTTTTATGAAAATCTTGACATTTTTAAACCATACAAGCTAGTCACTTAATACCATGCTTGTCAACTGTCAATTTGGTTTTGTCTCATATTTCTTCATAATTTGAATCATGCTCTCTGTTCTTCTCAGGGTGTCATATCCTTAGGTATGTCATGCACTGCCCCTAGGCGATGGTAATTTTGTTCACCTAGAACATATACTGCCCAGTTTTTCTGATGTATAGATATGACAGACAGTTACTACATTTCCTCTTACAACTAATATTCAAGTATGGAGAACTTACTGTGGTTTTAAACTATAGTTCCCTGAAGTGTGTTTAATTCCCATAACTGTATGTTCATTTCTAAATATTGTATTTGGGCCCATTATAAATCTGTCACATTTTCTTTTATTTATCGTTTGTTGTTCCCTGCCAATATTCTGATCTGATCTAATTCCTTTTATCATAATTTACTGTTCTGTAATCTGTGTTGATAATTCCAATATCTGGTCTTAGCAAGTCTCTTTTTGCTGCCTGCTATTTCTTCTAGCTTTCTTTCATGGTGCTTTGTTGCCTTGTGTGCTTAAATATTTGGCTCCAATGTCTTCATTTGTGTTCCTTTGCAGGAATTCCTTGAGGCTGAGAATTAAGGTACATCCCTTGCTGAGCATTTTATATTTACTTGTGCCCTGTGCCCAGTCTGCCAGTCTGAGATGACAATGAAACAAATTCACTCTGGTGATGGGTATGTAGACTGCAAATCTGCAAAGAGCTGGTAGCTCTGTAGTTACAATTTCTCGTGGATGTGATTCTTACCTTCCTGTTCTTGACATTAAGGCCAACTTTGCCTTCAGTTTCCTGCAAGTAATATAATTTTGCTACTTATTCACCTCAGATGGTAATGTAATATTGGGGGATGGAAGGACTCAGCTTTAAAAGAGGACACATGCATCTACAAGATGACACCACTCATGTGTGCTCTACATTTGTGTGTCCAATATAATAGTAACATGTTTATTAAATAATTCACATGTGACTACTAAGGAACTGAATTCCTAACGTTATTTTGAATTTTAATTCAAATATAAATTAAAAACTGAAGCAGTATAAAATATTTTTTCATAAAACACAACTTTATTGCTTTGGTATAACTGTATTTTACTTTAATAAATTGTTTCATTTAGATGATGAAAATTTGGAGTTTGAATTATGGTGTTATTTAAGTGCAAAATATGCACCAGATTTTGAAGATTAGTATGAAAAAGGATATAAAATTATCTCAGTAAAATATTATGTTAGTTACATGTTGAAACAGTATTTTGGATATAGTAGGTTAAATATAATGCCATTTAATAAAATCAAAGTCATCAGTTTCTCTTTTAATGTGACTGCTAAAAAAGTTTAAATCATGTATATGATTCACATTGTATTTTCATTGGACAGGACTGCTCTATTATTTTCTGTTCCTTTTTCCTCAAAAGGCTATGAAAATTGGAGCTTAACTCACTGGATTTGGTAAGTACCCTCAGAACAAAGCAGCTCAGCACTCTACTTAACTACTTTGTTCTGGGTTTCTTTCCTTCACACAGACCAATGCAGCATCAGAATCACTTGGAGAGATTTTTTTTTTTTTTAATTAATTTATTTATTTTAGAGAGAGAGAAAGAGTGCGCGTGTGGAGTGGGAAGGGGGGAGGGGAGATTGAGGTAAAGAATCTCAAGCAGATTCTCCTCTGAGCACAGAGCCCGACCCAGGGGTCCATCCCACGACCCCTGAGATCATGACCTGAGCTGAAACCAAGAGTTGGACACTTAATTGACTGAGTCACCCACGCACCACTCCTGGAGCAATTATTTACACAGACTGCTAGGTTACATCCCTAGAATTTCTGATTCAGAACGCTTAAGGTGGGGTCTAATAATTTACCTTTCTAACAAGTTCCCAAGTTCCCGGATGCTGCTGGTCTAATGATGATGACTGAGAACTGAGATTTTTGTCTTAAGACCTTATCAGCACTTTGATACTTTCAAGAAATTTGGTACTTTACTCAGCAGTTATTTTTTCTTGATAATTATTTCAAACTCTAAGCTACTCCAGTCCCCATTCCATCTTTAACTTGCTTTGATCAGGTTTCTGCCCCACAATCCCATAAGGACTGCTCTTGTTAGTCACCCAATTAACTACACCAAGAGTCATTTCCTCGTCCTTGTCTTACCTGATTTATCCTGACAATGCTGAACTTGACCAGAGCCCTGTGATTCTGGAAAGCCGATTAAAGAAATCTCTCTAGGGACGCCTGGGTGGCTCAGTTGGTTAAGCAGCTGCCTTCGGCTCAGGTCATGATCCCAGCGTGCTGGGATCGAGTCCCACATCGGGCTCCTTGCTCGGCAGGGAGCCTGCTTCTCCCTCTGCCTCTGCCTGCCTCTCTGTCTGCCTGTGCTCGCTCTCTCTCCCTCTCTCTCTGACAAATAAATAAATAAAATCTTTAAAAAAAAAAGAAAAAAGAAATCTCTCTACTCTGTGTGCATTTACTGCAAAGAACTCCCCTTCCCATATGACTTGGTTAAGACTCATGGATGTCGCCCCCCACATGCTTACCTTTGACAAACCAGACACAGGCTCTCTAGATTCCAAGTCTCTGCTTCAAAAAAGATTACCTCAGCTGTTTGTCCACACTGATCAATCAAAGCAAAAGGCTTATTAATTGACTTGCCCCAAATTTAAATTCCTCTCCTTCCCTAGACCCCTGAAATTTGGCTTACCCTACCCTACAGCCACTCCTGAACAACACACCTCTTTGCTAACCTCAGGGAAAAACATTCTCTGATCATCCTACTCCCTAACACCTGGATCTTTCTAACCTTATTTACTCTTCCCTATCTAGAAAACAAACAAACAAACCAAAAAAAAACTCTTTTCTGCCTGATCTTGAAATAATTACAGATCTCACGGTCAGAGAGTTTTCCTTATTGTAACAGTCCCCCGTTTCCTACTGTCATTTGTTTAAATATAGTTTCTTTCTCTGTCTTTTAATATGACAAATGCTAGCACTTGAAATGGTTCACTCTTCCCTTGCCTAATTTTCCGCCTACCTCACTGTTTGTCCATTCTTAGTTCTTCGCTGGTTGCTCTTCTCTCTAATCTCTTACCATTGGATAGTCACAGAGCTCAGTCCCTGTACCTCTTCTTCATTTATTCTCAGTCTACTGATAATCTCTCATCCAATCTCACATCAAACCCTGACTAATCCAGCATAAACTTCTCCAGAACATTAGATCCAACTCAACTTCTAACTCAAAACCTCCACTTGGATTTTAAGGAATTCTCAAATAAAAATTATTCAAAACTGATCTTTATGTTCTTCTTCAATGCATGAATTAAGGAAACAGACATCTGAAATTAAGAATACATTAACTTTGCAAAAAGACTCAAGGACCTGGCCAAAGAGCAAGCTCCTGAATGCATTTTAATATGATTTCATACTAAAAATCAAATTGATATACAACTTTGGTAATACATCCATGCTTTTAATTCATGTGCCATTAAATATATGGGGTTTTTAAAGGCCATGTAGATAAGCATGACAAAAATCGCAAATCAGAACTGCATCAAGGTAAGATAACTATTTTCATTTGTTAAATCTTTTCACTTAATTCTCTACTACTTTAGCTCCATACTAAAACTGCTAAAACTGCATTCTCAAAGGTTTAAGATTTGCTTGTTAAATCTCTCTCTGAAGCATCAGCACTACTGACTCGTGGGTACAACACTCTTGGATACCATAATGCTATAGTATTCTGGCTTTCATCTCTCATGTTCCAGACTCTTATATTTCCTTCTCCAATAACCTAGGTTCAGTTCCTCACCCTCTGATTTTCCTTTATATTGTCTGTGACTTTCGTTCTCTCACGGCTTCAAATGGCTATCCCCATTAAAAAAGCAGTAACAGTCTTATTTTTAAAATTTAAAGGACAGACAATGCAAATAAAACACAAAACATAGAATGTAACTATAAAAAGATATTGGGAGATGAATGGATAAAGAAGATGTGGTGTATGTGTGTATATATATATACACACACACACACATACACACATATATGTGGTGTGTGTCTATACACACCACATACACACACACACACACACACATAATGAATGAAGTATGATGCAGCCATCAGGGGAAAAAAAAAAGAAAAAAAGAAATCCTGCCATTTGCAATGGATGGAACTAGAGGATATAATGCTAAACAAATTAAGCCAGAGAAAGACAATTTTCGTATGATCTCAATGATATGTGGACTTTAAGAAACAAGGCAGAGGACCATAGGGGAAGAGAGGAAAAAATGAAAAAAAGATGAAACCAGAGAGGGAGACAAACCATAAGAGACTTAATCATAGGAAACAAACTGGACAAACAACAAAGGGTTGCTGGAGAGGACAGGGGTAAAGAGATGGGGTAACTGGGTGATGGACACTGGGGAGGATACATGTTATAATGAGCAATGGGTATTATATAAGACTGATGAATCACAGACCTGTACACCTAAAACCAGTAATACATAATACCTTAATTAACTAAATTAAAGAAAAAAAGATACTGGGAATCCAGACACTTGCATTATCGCCCCAAGTCTCATCTGTACACCTTTTAATTGTCATTTTCTAGGGCTTTAGTTTCTGTATCTGCAATGGAGGATTACCTGAGTTAGATGGCCTCTCTAAAGGTTGTTTTTTTTGTTTTTGAACATTGTAATTTATATTTTAAAACAGTTTACAATTTATGTATCTCTTTGTGGCCTGTATTTCCATTTCTATAATTCTCACAGAGAAAATGGGGAGAAAAAAAATTCTCTAACCCAGACATACTATGTTAGATAAATGTTTTTAGAAGGACAGGTACTTGAGGTTCTAAGAAAATAGGTCAACCTGGTTATTTGCTGGCAACACAGAGACCTAAACAAGTTTTACTTATAGAGAACATATTTTGAATCATTTCTTGATGATGGGCTTGTTTACTGCAGAATTTAGTGTTTAACAACTTTCTTAAGTATCATACACATTTTACTTTATTAACATTTTCCCAACATTATCTTTAGTGATTCAAAGTAATTCTCACTTTCCTTTTGTACTTAGTGTATATAATTATAATCTTGCTTTAGCTTTTTAAGTCTGCTCAGTTTTTTGTAATTCATGTCGTTTAGTTTAACACATCAACTTCTATTTTAGCATCACCAGCTAACTTGAGTCATCTTAACCATTTGTCCTAGTAAAATTATATCCTAAAGCTAAAGTCAAAACTATATAGATCATCTGATTATTTAAGGCTGGCTATATATATAAACAAATATACTTAACCAGAAAAACCTAATAACAAAAATCAAGTTTGACTTGTACAGATCAGTTCATTTCTAGTTCTAAGTAAGACAACACAAATTTATGTCAAGAAAAGAGAATTAAATAGAACAGCGCAAGTAAGACTTGGAGTTCATGGATTTTTAAAAAAATAGTCATTTGGAAACATATTATCTTCCTTCATCCCTCACCAGAGCATATTCAATGCTCCTGCCATAATTTATTGTTACTGTAACATGCCAAATATATTTATGTCTTTAGGCCTTGTTAATGCAGGTGCCTTCTCTGCTTGGAATATCCTCAAATTTTTTGTTGTTGTTGCTCATTTAGATTTATTTAACTTACGCTTTTGGGCCCAGCTGAAATGTTATACTGGCCCCTGGGCAGAATAAATCATTATCCCCTCTTGCTTTCCCACAGCACTTTGTCTATCATTTCTTTATAGCTTGACACTTACTTTTCCTTCTATTACAATTATTTATTTTCATATCCAAGTCCATTAGGCTGTATGCTATTCAATGGCAGAGATACATATAATGGGTATACGTGTTTCTCTGACACTTTTCCAAAATCTACCCCAGTAGTACTCAAAATGCCTACTGTGTTTATCCATTAAGGGACAATGATCTCTCATCTTCCTATTTTGATTCAAGTATTTATGTACATTTATGTTACTTGTAATAATTCTGTGTTTAACTGTTTTATTCACATTAACACATAAATTGTGTATTAATGCTTGTTAGATTAAATAGCAATTAAAGAATATAAAGCTGGAATGCAAAGATCCTTTTTGCCACAATGGCATACAAAATTCAAAACCTGATATCTGATTTGCCAAGTTGACTCACTTTTTTTTTTTTAAAAAAGATTTATTTATTTATTTATTTGACAGAGAGAGAGAGAGAGATCACAAGTAGGCAGAGAGGCAGGCAGAGAGAGAAAGGAAGGGAAGCAGGCTCCCTGCTGAGCAGAGAGCCCAATGTGGGACTCGATCCCAGGACCCTGAGATCATGACCTGAGCCGAAGGCAGCGGCTAAACCCACTGAGCCACCTAGGCGCCCCGAGTTGACTCACTTTAAACATGTAAACAATGCACTACCTGTCAAGATAAATTATATAATACTGTCACTTTAGGAGAACTTTATAAACATAGTATGATAGGTATTCCTCATAAATCTGTTCAACTATTCTATTCTGACGAGATTATTTTAAACAAAAAAACCTAACTATTTTTAGATGAATGATTCTCTTTTGAATCTTAGATACTATAAGCACTTAAAACTAGGGTGTCAGTAATATTTTCTATATGCTTAATAAGTGCGAGACTATCCCATATATGAACACAGTATTACTTAAGGAAAAAAATCTCTAAAATATACTGATTGGTAAGAGATTCATATATGTATTTTTAGAAACTGCCGCTTTAATATCTTTCCAGGGAGATTATCTTTTCTCAGAAATAATTTTAAGTATAACATTGTAATTTTTGCTTCTAAATCTAAAGCTCACGCTTTAAGATTCTATTATTTGCAACAGACATATAACAAAAGTGCCATCAAGTGTCTTATGGTGTATTTATATAATAGCACCATATCTACTCTAGTCAAATGTGCCCACCAAAATGTCAAAATAAGAGTTTTTTTTTCTCTGTATGCTGAGATTTCCAAGTTTGTGTTCAAATGGATGCAGTCACACCAGCCTGTAATTATACATCCACACAATCCCCACCCTTATGTATCAAATCTCTTGTCCTAATCTGCCCATCTTTCTCCATCACTATTTTTATTTAAAAGAATCTACCCTACTACGCCAGATCAATGATATTTCTGCTAAGAACATAAGGATGAGCTAGAGAATAAAAGAAAAGGTTGAGAAAAATTAATCAGATTCATAAACCTAAAGGGTATGTTTTGTACTGCAAAGTAACATTTCAAAGGATAAGTCAACTGAAATATTTAAGAAAAATATTCAACAGTTCAGAGAGAGTCATTTTAACTACTGTAAATGAGGTCAGACTGAAAAAGAAAAATGCTAAATAGGAATCATAAAAAATTATGGTCAAGTATATCATCTGACTGAAGCTTACTGAGTTATAACACACAAATTCACTCAGTTCAGCATTACAGGAGCATCTGAATTCCTTTTACCAGTGCAACATAATTTTGAAATCTTATTTTGTTTTTATTTATTTTTCCTACTAAGATTTCAATAGTGCCATAAGACCTTTTAAAGCAGAATCTATTTTAGATATTTAGGGTCAATGCCCTCTTAGCTCAAAAAAAAAAAAAATTACAAATCAACTCAGCAGTAATTTTTCATTCTATTTTCACTTAGCTAAAAATGACAATCCAAAGCATTTCAACTATCCACTCTGTTTATGATGTGATGTGTGTGTACATTTCAAAGAATAAAGATCTGGGACTAAAGTCATTACAAAAGGAGAACTGGAAAGTCATATTTATTTAAACTAGAAATATTTTACTATTATTTCTTTAGGTGACAAAAGATGTCTCACTGGATTTGTTTTCCCATCTCTTCTCTATTTTGTTCTTTTATCCCAGTTTTAGTCTCTTCCCTTAATTCCTTATGCATCCCAGGCTCTGTGGTTGGTCACTTTATTCTGTCACTCTTAGCCTGTCTTTTGCTTTGCATTTATTTAATCCTTCAAACTACCCTCCCTAGACAACTAAGCGTTGATGGAGAATAATCACACTGGTTGTACAGATCTGTTCAACAAAACCACAAATTGATAATTTCATCTCTGTCCCCTGACATATTTATCTATCACTGATTTATTTTCTGTCTTTATTAACTTCCATGACCTATCAAAAACTTTTGCCACTTTCCTTAATTATGTGCCCCAATGGCCTACTCAATTCTCAGCATGTGACATGAACTCACACTTCACAGCAAACTAAGACAATCAGATACAAATGACAACTTACTGTCCACTCTAAGAAATTACTATCTGAGGGGCGCCTGGGTGGCTCAGTGGGTTGAGCCACTGCCTTCGGCTCGGGTCATGATCTCAGGGTCCTAGGATCGAGTCCCGCATCGGGCTCTCCGCTCAGCGGGAAGCCTGCTTCCTCCTCTCTCTGTCTGCCTCTCTGCCTACTTGTGGTCTCTCTCTGTCAAATAAATAAATAATAAAATCTTTAAAAAAAAAAAAAAAGAAAATTACTATCTGAGTCCATATTCTTGGTTCTTTCCTTACAACCTAGAGAAGCAGGTACCCTTCATTTTATCTAAAGCACCCTGTCTTGGATGTTCTTAATACTCTCTCCTCTGGAACTGGGTATTGTCCCATCATTCACCCCTTCTGATATTTTTCAGCTTCTCCTGTTCCATTACTTTCATCCCATCATCCCTGAAGTCTCTCCTAATCTATTAAAAAAAAAAAAAAAAAGAAAGATAAGAAAAAGAAAAAAAAGAGAAACAAAAATTTCCTTGACCCTGCATGCCGCCTTTAGTTTCTGCCTAATTTCTCTCAATCTCTATGAAGAATTTCTGTGAAAACTAATATAAACTCAGTCAATGACTTAAATGCATTTTTAGTCAATACAATTAGATTTCTCTTCATCAACATTTTTCTCACTTTTTTTTATTTTTTTAAAGATTTTTATTTATTTATTTGACAGATCACAAGTAGGCAGAGAGGGAGGCAGAGAGAGAGAGAGAGAGAGAGAGGAGGAAACAGGCTCCCCATCGAGCAGAGAGCCCGATGCGGGGCTTGATCCCACAACCCTGGGATCATAACCTGAGCCGAAGGCAGAGGCCTTAACCCACTGAGCCACCAAGTGCCCCAAAGTAGAGGCTTAACCCACTGAGCCACCCAGATGCCCTTTTCTCACTTTTTGTTAGTCTTCTCCTCTGTACCTTCTTTATCTGCTTCCTCTCATAAACACTTTTTCTGAGGTCCAGTCTCTGTGCTCCTTTCACTCACTCTCTTCTCTCTCAGTTCCTTACATAAACATTTAACTGCCTATGAAACCTCCACCTCAATGTTCTGGAGATACCTCAGGTCAAATAATCATTTCTTACAATTTTCTCTAATCTAAATATTTTTATCTCAGTGCGCGGATACCAAAATTTACCAAAGTACTCAGTAACTACAAGGTCATTCTAGAATCTACTGTCTTTCTCGAAATTGCTCTGGATCCAAACAATCAGAAATTCTCTTAATTCACCCCTCAATTTCTTTCTTCATTTCATATGCTCATGACCACTGCTTAATTCAAGCTTGTACCATCTCTCCTGGATTACTGTGATAGCTCCTTCTGGCTATGTCTCCCATCTGATTTCTATGCTTTGGTCCCAAATCCAGGCTCTATATAACTGTTATCATTATGTTATTGACAATAAACCAGATCATAACTTCTACTTTCTAGTTTAAAACCCTTCACTGAAAAAACAGAACAAACAAAAAATCCCTTCATTGACTCTTTAGTTACTTTCTAAAACATTTTGCAATCTGACTCCTAACTCTTCAATCTCACTTCCTCCCTCCCTCCAACCTCCTATGACTGTAATTTAAAATACAAAACAGTAACAATGTTTTAAATTCTTTAAACACATACCCATAAAATAGTTTAAGACAATTTTATTTGTGTATTTTGTTCCTCTGCTCAGAACAACTTCCCCTGATGCACACAGCAGGTAAATTCTTCTTTAACCTTTAAATGCAGCTCTGATGTCACTTCTCCAAAAACCCTTCTTTTGACTACCACTGCACAGTGATCTCCTCCAGGTAGAGGTAATTACTTTCTCCTCTGGGCTATCTCCGTATCCCATGCTTACTCTTCCTATTACTCCATCACAGTTTGTAGCTGACCCTACTAAAAAACTCAGAATTTATCTTTATATAATGGTACCCATGAGTGATTTACGAAGAAATTTACTGTATCTGACACATTACTCATCCTGATATAAAAGCATTTTGAAGATAAGAGTACGGAAAAAATTGCAGGGGTGCCTGGGTGGCTCAGTTGGTTTTAAGTCTGCCTTCTGCTCAGGTTATGATCCCAGTGTCCTGGGACTGAGCGGTCTCCCTGCTCAGTGGAGAGCCTGCTTCTACCTCTCCCTCTGCAACTCCCTCTGATGCTCCCATCAAATAAATAAAATCTTAAACAAACAAACAAAAAAGAAGAACTGCAAATTCTTTTTTTTTTTTTTTTTTTTTTTTAAGAACTGCAAATTCTGATAGAATGAGCCTGGAAGCCTTAATCAGGAAAGAATAATACTCAAAAGAAAAAAATCACCGTAAAGAACAGAAAGAAGAAAAAAAATTCTCTAAAAAAACAGAGGTTAAAAGCGTAGGATCACAGAGTTTTTCTCAGAATACACATGAAATCTTAGCATAGTGCCTGGAACACAGTTATGTGTTCTTAAAAGTGAACTGCTATTATAATTAACATTATTATTATTAAGTAAAATAACTAGACATGTATAAATGAAAAGTTCTAAGTCATAGGTACTTTTGGTCTTGGTCCTAAGAATTACAGGTTCCACCAAAACTATTTTGAGTTTTTCAAGGAAAAAGACAGTCATTTAAGAGTGATTTCTTATTATATTACTAAATGTAATAAATAAGAACTACCTTTTGTTACTTGGTAAGTAACTAATTTATAACGGCCCTTTCCCTATTGGAAATCAATAGATCACCAAGAAATTCTATTGAAAAGACTTACCAATTTATTCCTGCTAGAAGACTTACCCATTTATTCCTGCTGAAAGTTCCTTTATCACCACATATTAGAACAGATGCATCAAATGATTAACACAGAAAAATGCAAGCCAACTCTTTCCTCATAGAGTTATAAATTCTAAGATAGTGATAAGAGCTGCCTTACCTTCAGGGGCATCAGCATCACATCTCTTTGGCACAGGGAAGGCTGAATTGTTTTTATGGTCATCATAAGTTATATTGCTCTAAAAGACAAAAATATGGCTAAAATGTAAACATATTAATAAATATTTGGATCAAAAAGTAATCACATTATGAATTTTATACTGTTTTCTATTAAACTACATCTAGCTAATATTCTAAAAGGTAAATTTTGCACAAGATTACAATTAGAAGAAAAAGATTTATGGTAAATTTTAACATTAGGGCTTTTTTGGAACAATCTTTAGATTCTGGACTGAACAACAGAACTTCTTCCCAAAGAAACAGCCTACTTATTTTTCCACTGTGAAACGAGAAAAGGATATCTTTTGTCCATGCAAATCCATGATCTCACTTCATTTATTCATAGGAAAAAGTTTAATAAGCATGACCTAGTGAACTAGGTGGACACAATAAGGCAAGAAGAAAATAAAAAGATTTAAGAAATGGAAAATAAGATTCAGGTGATTTTCTAGTATTGTGTTTTTCAAACTCAGGTTACTCATGTACATCTATTACAATTTGTGCCCTGTATTTGTTCCACCTACATTATTACTTAGTATTTGTCAATGAACTAATTTTTCAACCATTGGTAATATTATGTATAGTACTGATGGAAACTTTGATGTGCTTGTTAAATTTTTGTTACTAATTGCATGTTAAACTAAAGAAAGAACAGAGGAATACAGTATAAAAAAAGGGGTGACCTGGACAGAATAAATCAGTAATCAAAGACTCCATTAAAGCAAGGCTCTAACTAGAACCTGAAACACATACTTGATTTCCATTCTTAAGTAGAGGGAGAGATATTTTAGGAAAAAGAAACAAAAGACACAAAGACTGAGTCAGATATGGTCAAAATATTTTAAACTGTCAAAAAAACCCCAAATTAGCTGTCCAGTTACAACCAGGAGCCACAGCTGGTTTCTGAAAAATTAACATAGAGTATAACAGGCAATACCTATCATGTTGAAAGAAAGCTCAGATACCACAAATATAAATTGGGGGAGGGTTCTTTTTAATTTAAATTCAATTAATTAACATTAGTATATTATTAATTTCAGAGGTAGAATTCAGTGGTTCATCACTTGCGTACAACACCCAGTGCTCATTATATTATGTGCCCTCCTTAATGCCCATCACTCAGATATCCCAACCCTTCACCCCCCACCCGCCTCCAGCAACCCTGTTTGTTTCCTATGCTTGAGAATCTCTTATGGTTTGTCTCCCTCTCTGATTTCATCTTGTTTTATTTTTCCCAGGTTGGTTTCTTTAACTAACCAGAATCATACCGTGTGTACAGTTCTTTGATGTGCTTGTTGGAGATGTTCTCAGCCTAGCACACTCCTTTTATCCATTATATATTTCACATAAGCAGTACCACTGTTTTGGGTTGCTTCGTTCTGCTGTTATAATTATGCCACCTTTTGTGCACAGACTTGAGCACAGGGGCTGAAATTTGAGGGGAAGAGTGCCAGTTTGAGTGCTTGGCAATGTGAGGTGAAGGTATGCTGACTTGGCATTGATCAGGGGGCAGGCCGTGCATGCTGACTCGGGCAGGAGGGCAGCTGGACTGTGAATATGGGACCCACAGGCTGATGGCATTGTGTATGACAAAGACGTAGCTGGTTTTGCTTCTAACATTTGTTTTTCTGGGAAATTCTCTCTTTCTCCTTCTATCCTAAATGAAAGCCTTCCTGGATAGAGTATTCTTGGCTGTAGATTTTTCCCTTTTAGCACTTGGAATTTATCATGCTGCTCCCTTCTGGCCGATAAAGTTTCTGCTGAAAAACCCACTGACTGCTGTAAGGGGTTTCTCTTGTATGTCACTGCTTTCCTTTGTAACATTACAAATAAAATATTTTTTAAAGAATCTCCTGTGGGATTCACAGTACTGGTGACCAGACATACTTTGATCATCAAAACTTTTGAGGAGCCATATTAATAAAACCACTTAAAACAGTATTTTAGAGAAAATACTATGAGTTTTAATAAAGTGCTGAGATAAAGTTAAGTAGCTTAGCATCATGGAATCCATTTAAGGAACTATAATAATAAAATCCAGTGCAGTTATTAAAACAAAAACCCTGAATAAAACAAATATAAATATGCTCAAAAATGGGAGTGAAAAACCCATTTTAGTGATATTCAACTTGATCTGATGAGCTATTATCTTATGCCAACCTTCACACATTAAAATTTGGTTGTAAATACCACTCTCTTTAAAATATCAAAATAATGAAGTTAAACATTTTGTACTTACCTCTATTAAGTAATTTTGGCTTCCATACATGACATATTGGGGAGCAAGACTATAAATCATGTAGCTAGTGTGAAGGACAATAAGCAGAAGTATCATGCAAAGAAATAAGAGGGCCTGGGGCCTGGTTCTACCTCTTCTAATTTTATATAGCTGGAAAGAAAAAAAGACAGTAACAGTATTTCAGCAATATGCTTTACTGCTTTTGTGTTAGAGGTAATGAATACAGCTCAACCAACCATTTCTTTTTCTTAAATAAATATTAAAAATTCTTAATCATTTCAAATGATTATGAGATTGACAATTTTTTCTCTGCAAAGCTTTTAGTTTTACATTCATGTTTATTTAAAAATCACAGCAAAGCATCTATATTCAAAGGATTCTATAAATGATCCATGAAAAACTCAAGACCTAGAGAATATATAGAGTATTCACCTGGTCCAGGCAAATCTTCTAAACTTATTATGTAATAGCATCTATTAGAAGTTTATAGAGCTAAGAAGAATTATGAACTACCACTAATGCTAACTGAAGATTAGAGGAGTTTAAACTATATGTATTAGTAATACTAATAAACTATATGTATTAGTAATATATTTGTGGTTTTACATATTACTGCACAAGAACAGACATGTCATTTATACATACGTACATTTATAAATACTCATTTCTATGAAATACTCATGACATCCTCCTATTATACTCTGTATAAGTTCTGGTTTATCACAATTTATATCAATCTGACTACAAATATTTTCATATATATTTACAATAAAGGAAAACTAAAATATGGTAACAAATACAATAAGTCAAGGGACTTGCTTCATTTCAATAGCAAGAGCACATTTTTATTTTAGCAACTAAGAAATCACTACCCTATTTAATTAACAGATGTTGGTAGAACAGAGAGTAGAAGAACTTCAGTTCTGGATGGGATGACAATAAGAACACCTAAAAATTGACACTTCCCAGTTTCCCTTACATCTAGTCATAACTAACCGTGATAAAATATTAAACACTGAAAGGAAAGAAGTCTGCTGGGGACTTCTGGGAAAGTGTTTTTTTAATGGAGCATGAACAAGATAAATGGAGCTGCAGCAGCCATATTACAGTCATGAGGAAGAAGCCAAGAACAATACAGTGATGTTGGACTTGACATTTTTGAACTAAAAAGCAATGCTAGATTTTTAAAAATTTTCACGGGAAATCTTTTATTAGTTCAACTTTTATTAGTTAACTGGTTTCTCTTTTACCCCCAGGTGGAAGTAATCTCTAGTCAAATCATCTTCATTTTGAAAAAAAAAAAAATTTTTTTTTAAGATTTATTTATGTGTTTATTTAAAAGAGAGAGAGAGAGAACATGAGCAGGGAGAAGGAGAAGAGGGAGAAGGAGCAGCAGACCCCCCCCGAGCAGAAGCCTGATGCAGGGCTCAATCCTAGGACCTGGAGATCATGACCTGAGCTGAAGGTAGATGCTTAACTGAGCCACCTAGGTGCCCCTTGAAATTCTTAATTTATCTCAAAATGAGTGTAAGAAGAAAATAACCCTTCTCCAATCATACAGTAATTTTAACTTCTAGTAGTAAGGGTCATCTTGAGAGCTACGGTGTATTCATTTATACTTCAATGTGTTTTCATGCAGCCAAACACTGAGGAAAATAATGTAACTTCCAGACCAGGTTTTCTCAACCTTGGCATTACTGACATTTTGGGCTGGATAAGTCTTTATTACGGATGGCTTCCCTGTACAATCCAGAATGTTCAGGGTTTCTATCCATTAGACAACAGTAGCACCCACTAGTTTTTTGTTTTTTTGTTGTTGTTTTTTACTGTGGAAGGAGCCAAGATGCCCTTCAACAGATGAATGGATAAAGATGATGTGGTCCATATATACAATGGACTATTACTCAGCCATCAGAAAGGATGAATACCCACCATTTGCACTGACGTGGATGAAAGTGGAGGAGATTATGCTAAGTGAAATAAATCAAGCACCCACTAGTTTCACCAACTGCAAATATCTCCAGCATAGCCAAATGTATGCAAGAGGTAAACCTGCCCATTTAAAAACCACCACTTGGACAAAAAACACCTTTTTGCTAATGTGAAGTGAAAAAGCTAGTGTTTCCTTTTAATATCAAGATATTTACAAATTTATATGATAAATATAAGTTAACATAGTAATGGAGATTATGTACAAAATTATGAAAACAATATTGTTATACTTACTCTAACCCAAAAGAACCATATGCCGATATTTCGAATTCCCGCCATTGAAGTAAAAATAAAGTACATAATAATAATTGTTATAAGAATATAATCAAGAGGAAACACCTGAAAAAATAAAATTTAATTTAATTTAATACATAAACAAATAAATACACAAATTTAATACACAAAATACACAAGGGTTTAGAAGTCATATAAAATTAACTGAATCTTCATTATTCATATTTGACAAATGTTTAAAATATCAACCCTGATTTTGATCAGGCTACTATGATAATACAAAAGAAAAGAATCCTCCAAAAAACAATTACTAAACTGTTACTAAATTGCTTAGTACTCATTATCCTAAGGAAAATCCTATAATGAATTCAACTAAAATTATACTTATATATGGAATAAAAGACTTCATTAAAAATTAAAAATAGGCATTGGAAAAGTTCATTAGGTATTATAATATATCCCATATCAAA
The DNA here is from genome assembly GCF_020171115.1 of Neogale vison. Taxonomy (NCBI): domain Eukaryota; kingdom Metazoa; phylum Chordata; class Mammalia; order Carnivora; family Mustelidae; genus Neogale; species Neogale vison. The sequence continues at coordinate 111,356,587 of NC_058091.1, forward strand.
TTATGTGTAAGAGTTCAGCAATGTATCAATATAATCTTTAAAGTAATATATCAATGTGGAAATTACACATGAATGAAGAGCTAAATCAGCAGAGGGCACAGCCTATATTGCCAAGTATTACTAGTTTGTTAATATAGTAATTTGACAGAATGACAATGTTGGCTGAAGAATAAAATGTTTTTTTTTGTTGTTGTTGTTTACTCACTGTTTGTAGTACAGGCAAAAGCATATTCAGTGGATTACTCAAGTTAGCTCCAAAAATTATAAAACCAGAATCTATTCCAGCTGAATGAAGGGCTTTATCCAAACTAAAACAACAAAAATGATAGTGAATTTACATGTTATACTGGCATATTTTCAATTAACTTAGAAAAAATATCATAAGTTAAGCATGCAGATTCAACAGTCAAAGAAAACCACAGGTAACAAATTAAACCTCACTTAAATATCTTACAGATACTGCTCAACTGAAATAGAACAAAGAAACACTATTATTGCACATTTTTAGTCATTCTTTGAGTTAATGCTGTAGAAAACTTCAAGTAAAACAAAGTAAAAAAAAAAGATGAATAGGCTACTAATGGAATCAAGTATGGAAAATGTATATCATCACAGGATGTGTGCTTTGGAAAATAACGTGTACTATACTTACTTTGACAGGAAGAGAGAAATTATAAACAGCAATGCAACTAAGATGAAAAATATTCCCCAAATGATCTAAAAGTAAACAAAAAATTCATTAAAATATAGTTCTAGAAGTCGATATTAAAAGCACAAAACCATTATGCTCAATATGAGTTGCAAGCATATGACAATGATCTAATGTCTATTTTGATTTAGTATATAATCTTAGACATTTGTCATCTAAATTTTCATTATGAGATTGTTTGAAAACACATCCACAAAAGAGACAAAGTATTTAAAAGTCTTAATTAGTAAGTAAACAAATGAGACTCTGCTAGGCCATATAAAAGGTTTATATTCAGTTACAATGAAATATAAACTTCAAAGATAACTGAAAACTAAATTAAGACTTACATACATACATACATACATAAAAAAAAACAAACCCATGAAACTCATCAAGTTATATAAACCTGTTATTAAAAAAGGGAACTTGGAACATTTCCCATGGAATTTTTATATAAACACACATACACACACACAGAGGTATATACACACACAAATATACACATGCACACACAAGCATATAATTTACAGTTTTTGTCAACATGTTTTGTGTGTGTTTGTATGTGTGTGTATATCTATCTCTATCTATCTATCTATATTTTATACCATGGCCCAGAAAAGTCTATATAACTGCTACTATTCCTGAAATAGAAAGTATTAACAGCACTGAAGAAACTGTCACCTTAATAATATTTCTGGGAAGAAATGTATTAAACATTGTAATTGGTAGAATACATTTCCTTTTACCATATGAACTTTGCATAAGAGATAGTAAAAAGCAAGTGAAAAATTTTTGAAACTGGGTCTCTAAGGAATAAAAAAGGGCTGCAATCTATGTTAGTAATAACCTTGGCTCTTTTTTTTACCTGACATCTTCTCTAAGTTCTAGCAACAAGAAGGCTGAAGAATCCACAAAATCAGAACAATAAAAAGAAGATTCTGATTAAGCACAATTAAGTGTTTTTGGCTTCTCTTTTGGAGAAAGAATTGGAATTGATAGGAATAGATGGATAATATCATGAATGTGAGGGTGATTTTCATCTTATTCCACATAACTGCTAAAGTATACTTTAGAATTCTGCTAGGATAAATGAAACAAAATAGTAACACATCAGCCTCCCCACATATAAAGATGAATTTTGGAATAAATTTTAGGCTGTGTTCTAGAATATTCTTCAGTTCTGAAAGAGTGCCTCTGGAACCACCTGGAAAGAAAACTGGTGAGAACCAAAAATGATATAGTCATTACCAGAAATAGAAAACACCACTTATACGCATTTGACATACTAGAATTTCATGTGAGAATTCATTTATTTAAAAAAGGTATCACTGCTGGTGTTTCTGGGTAGCTGGCTGTTGAACAGCTAGCTCTTCACTTTGGCTAAGTCATGACCTCTGGGTAATGGGCTTGAGCCCCACAACAGGCTCCCTGCTCAGCATGGAATCTGATTATCACTCTCCTTCCCCCCCTCAGCCCCTCCCCCTACTTGTGGTCACATGCTCTCCCCTCTCTCTAAAAGAAATAACGAAATCTTAAAAAAAAGGTCTCATTGCTAAAGAAGTTTGAATGATCCCTTTATAGTAACAAAAGTTCATTAGTAGAAGGTATAAAAGAGCCTACACAATCTTTTTCTACTAGATTTGAGCACCTTTATTTGATACCTAGGTGAACCAGAAGACAATATAATTACACTGAGGATCTACAACTGAAATATATTATTTCCTAATAGATTGCTAATAAGAAATAGTTTGTAGCATGAGGGCATATAACTGCCAGATGCCAATTAGTAGTACAAAGACATACACAGAAATAGCAGAAGTTAAAATTCCCTTTCCTTGATGTCCATTTTGGGGGAAGAAAAAAAAAGGAAAAAAAAAATTCTGGACTATTTTCCCTATCTGTTGGGATGAATGGCCAACAGTTACATTGTTTAATCATAGCTATCCAATAGAAAACAGAATAAAAGTAAAAAATATAACTTACAAAAACCAAGAAAACAACATACATTTAAATGAGACCCTAAATTAGCACTTCCAGAATCATGTCAGTGATGACCCCCTTGAACTGACCTAAATATTCCACTCTTAGCTATAATGTCAATTTTGAAATAAAGATTAAGAGCTATAGAGGTGACATCAGTAAAGAGAGAGGGTAAGAACGTCTGAGAATCCTCTCCTCCCTAAAAGCAACGAAGAAACTGGCATAAATTCTCAGAATCAACTTTTTCAACACTAGGGAAATTTACCAAAGCCATGCAACAACCCAAGTATATTTACCAAGAAAAATGACTGATTCTCAGTAAGAACACAGAGCATTATGGCATTTTAACTTGTTGAAGTCTCAAACACTTCTCTCTAGTGTATGGTAGCCTTGAAAGATAGTCGGTAAAAGCCAGAAGCCTAGCAGCCACCTGAGGAAACAGAAAGGGGATGGAGCTCTTTCAAAGTCTCATTTCCAGAGTATTGTTATTATTGACCTGCTGGTTAATTCCATGGAAGATCCCACTTGCAAGACCATCTGTTTGACAAGAACTGAAGCTCACACAATGCAAAAACCACTTCTTAGGAGTATCTGTCAAAAAACTACAGGCAACCAGTAACATTATGGCCATAAGAACTGGTAAGTAACAGGCAAAAAATAAACTAACCAAAAAGATGACTTCACTAGTGAATTTTACTAAAGGTTAAGAATTAATACCAATCTTTTAGAAACTTTTCCAAAAAAGAAAGGAAGAAAAGGAAGGATGACTTCCTAGCTCAATCTATGATACCAGTATTACTCTGATACTAAAACCAGTCAAATACAATCACAAAAAAATGAAAACTATAGACTATTGTTCCTTATAAAAATGACTGCTAGAGTCCTGAACAAAATATTAGCAAACCAAATTGGGCAGCATGTAAAAAGAATTATGTACATAATCATGTGCAATATATCCAAGGAATGCAGGTTGATTCAACATAAATCAATCAATCTAATACAATGTTTTAACAGAAAAAAAGATCAGAAACCACATGATCTCAACAGGCACAGAAAAAGCACTCGACCAAATGCAACACACTTTCATTTAAAAAGAAAAAAAAAGGCACAATAAATTAGAAATACATGGGATAGTCCTCAATCTGTTAAGTGTATCTACAAAACTTATACAGCTAATATTATATTTAATGGTGACACACTAAAAGCTTTCCCATTAAAAGCAAGGAAAAAGCAAGGATGTTCACTCTTTTTTTTTTTTTTTTAAGATTTTATTTACTTAGAGAGAGAGAGACAGAAATAGAGACAGAAAGCACAAGCGGGGAGGAGAGGGAGAAGCAGGCTCCACACTGAACAGGGAGCCCAACTCGGAGCTTGATCCTAGGACCCTGGGATCATGACTTGACAGCTTAACTGACTTTGCAACCCAGGTGCCCCAAGGATGATAACTCTTGCCACTTCTTGCCATATATACCTCTGCAGATGACATTTTATAGAAAGAAAATCCTAAGAATATTACAATAAAACAATCGGAACAAATAAATGAATTCAACAAGACCGCAAGATAAAAGATCAACATACAAAAATTAGCTGTATTCTGTATGCTAGCAGTGTACTGTCTGAAATGAAAATATACAAAAACCCTCCCACACATATGGAACAATAAGGCTAGCCTGAATAAAACAAAGGAGATTTAATGGAGACAAGAAACATGAGAAGTTGGGAAAAGGTCTATTACTAAACGGGGACAGAAAAGAAAGACACCCTTAAAAAAACTTACATTTAAAATTAGGTACAAAGGTTGGCTAGAATTTTAAAAAATTGAATAAGCCTCAATTCTAACCCCTAAGTCTTCAGTTCCACTCCTCAGTGGTAACTACCATTAATTCTTACAAATCCTGCCCAAAAGGTGTATGCTGAGGAGTGTGTGTGTTTCAAAAGAGTATCTACCACACACAGTATCTGCAACCTGAACATTAGTTTCAATTAAAATACAACACACATCCTGTAGACTACTTGAAGCCTTTAAGAAATGATTTCATTTTATATAAAATGATTTCATTTTATATAAATGATTTCATTTTATATAACACATATAACTTCATTTTAATGGCTATAGATACAATACTTCCAAGTATGGAGATAAATCATTAAGCCAATCTCCTATTGATGGACACTAGTTATTTTTACATGTGTTTATTAGAACCAAAGGTGCCAACAAACAAAAAGTGATTCTTAAACACCTAATAGACTTTTATAACATTTTTGAGTTTACAGAAAAATTGAGGTAACAGTACTGAAGTTCTTATAAACCTCTCCCATATAGTTTCTCCTATTAACATTCTGCATTAGTGTGGTACATTTGTTACAACTCATAATACTGACACATTACCTAAAGTTCATAGTTTACATTAAAATTCATTTTTTGAGAAAAAAAAAACAATTTTTATGTTATAAAGTTCTATGGGGTTTGCCAAATGCATAACCTCCTGTATCTACCATTACAGTATCACACCAAATAGCTTCACTGGCTTAAAATCTCCTGTTTCACCTATCCATCTTATTTTACCTCACTTTAACCCCTGACAACCAGTGATCTTTTCTCTGTCTTTACAGTTTTGCCTTTTCCAGAACAGAGCTAGAATCATAAATTATATAGTGTTCATACACTGCCTCCTTAAATATATGCATAGTAGAATAGAATGAAGGAATATATATGTTCCTTCATTCTTTTGTGTGGTTTGATGGGTCATTTCTTCTTCTTTACTGAGTAATATTCCATTGTATGAAAGTACCATAATTTGTCCATTTACCATGAAGGATATTTTGGTTGCTTCAAAGTTCTGGTAATTATGAATAAAGCAACTACAAACACTCATGCTCAGATTTTTGTGCAGACATAACTTTTCAAAACAGCTGGATAAACACCTAGGAGCGTATCTGCTGGATTGTATGAAAAGACCAAGTTTATTTAGTTTTATAAGAAACTGCCAGTGGTGCCTGGTGGTGCAGTCAGTTAAGTGACTAACTCTTGGTTTCAGACTGGGTTGTGATCTTAAGGCTGTGGGATAGAGCCCTGCATCACACTTTGTGATCACCCCCAAGTCCACCTGGGATTCTCCCTCTCCCTCTGCCCTTCCCGTTTGCATGCGCTCTCTCAAATAAATGTCTTAAAAAAAAACAAAACAAACAAAAAAAAAACCTGCCAAACTGTGTTCCAAGATGGCAGTACAACTTTGCATTCCCATCAGCAACAAATGAGTTCCTGTTGTTCTACATCTTTGCCAGCATTTGGTTTTGTCAGATAATTTTTTAGTGTGAAATTTTTCACTGGTTTAATCTGCAATTCCTTAAAGTATATGATGTTAAGTATCTTTTTATATGCTTATTTTCCATTTGCATATCTTCTTTCGGAATGGGTGTGTCAACTTTGGCCCATTTTTAAAAAATTATATATTTTTTTCAGTGTTACAAGATTCACTGTTTATGCAGCCCACCCAGTGCTCCCCCTTAATTAACATAACATAACATAACATAACATAACATAACATAAAATATGTGCCCTACTTAATACCCACCACCAGGCTCACCCTTTTTTAAAAAATTGGGTAATTTCTTTCCATTGAGTTTTAGGAGTATTTTGTATATTTTTGGATTGAGGCCCTTTATCAGATATGCATTCTGCAAATATTTTCTCTCAGTCTGTGACCTTTTTATTCTCTTAACAGTGTCCTTCACAGAGCAGAAGTTTTTAATTTTAGTTTAGTAAAGTTATCAAGTTTTTCCTTCATGGATGAGGCTTTAGTGACGTATTCAAAAACTAAGGTAAGCAAGATTTTCTTCTACATTACATCCTATAAATTTTATAGGTTTTTTTTTTAATATATTGGGTCCATAATTCACTTTGAGTTAAGTTTTGTGAAAGGTATAAGGTCTATGTCTTGATTCACTTTTTTTTTTTTTTTAATAAATGCCAAATTTTTTCAGCACCACTTGTTGAAAAGACTATCCTTTCTCTAATGAATTGTCTTTGCTTCTTTATCAAAGATGAGTTGACTACAGCATGGGTCTCTTTCTGGGCTCTCTATTCTGTTACACTGTCTATATGTCTCTTCTTCCACCAATACTATGCTGTCTTGATTACTGTAGCTTTATAGGAAGTCTTGAAGTTGAATGGTATCAGTCCTCTGACTTTGTCCTTAAGTATTGTGCAGGCTATTCTAGGTCTTTTTTCCTCCCCATCTGTTTCCTCCCCATTTGTCAATATCCACAAAATACCTTGCTGGGGTTTTCATTGGAATTGTACTAAATTTACAGATCAAGTTGGGAAAAACTGACCTCTTAAAAAATGTTGTTTTAGAAATATAAATATATAGAAAAGAAACCAATTTTTTCCTGTGTATTAATCAGATAAAAATCATGTTATTTTTGTTAAAGCACAGTAAAAAGGTGAAATGTTATAATCTATGAAGAATACCAAGTAAGACATTACTTTTGTCAGAGTAAAAATACTGTTAATGCTACTAACTTTACATGTGATGTTATCTAAACCAATGATGGATCAACTGGCTAGAAAATTCTCCACTACCTGCAAAGAAAATTTAAGTTCCTCTGTGTCATGAAAGCATTACCATTACCCAAAATCTCTTCCCTTCCCCTTTAACATTAAGTTTTAAAAACCCTGTGTTCTTTTCATTTAAATCAGTAGTTCTAAACTGGACAAATCCCCCTTCAAAGGACATTTGACAATGTTTACAGAAAGCCTGTCATGATTTAGGGGGAGGGAAGGTTACAACAAGCAGATAAGAATGAGGCTAAGGAATGCTGTTAAACACCCTACAATGCACAGGACAGTACTCAGCCTCTCCAACAAAGCACTATTGGGCCGCAAATGTCAAAGATGCTGAGATGGGGAAAGTCTGATTTAAACTGAACCCTGCATGGTATTAGAAAGGAGCATGAATAAGCTATTATTTTAGCAAAAATAAACTTATCATTCTCTTCAAATTATTTTAAGATGCTTATTAGCTTAAAATAAATCTCTTATCCTAGAATTTGATATCATCTGACAATGTGAAACAAAACTTCCAAGCAAAATAAAAGAAATAATATAGGTGAGCTGTTTTTCTTTTTTTTTATTTAAGACACATCTCTTAATCAGATTTCATAGGTTAATTTCCCATATCCATAAATAACTTTTGTATATCCAGGAATATGATCAAAAACAGAAGAAAGGTGCCACACATCTAGAAATTCAAACAAAAGTTAAAGGATAAAATTAAAGTAATTTCTATTGTATTTTATTATTGATGTTACCTTAAGTAAAATACCATGTACTTTTTCCTTTTTTGCCAAAAGAAATAGCTGGTATCAAGAATGTTTTAAAAAAAATTGTAGTTTTCTAACTCTTTAATAAGAATGAGGTTAGGAAACAGAAGCATTCCTTCTTTAAAATTGCTTAGAATCTTGTTAACTGAAGAGTGGTCATGGACCAGTAGAATCAGTACCTGGGAACTTGTTGGAAATACATACTTTTGGGGCCTAATTCAGGTGGACTAGATCAGAATCTGTATTTTAACAAGATTCCTGAGGAATACTTACATTAAAATTGAGAAGCTGTGCCTTAAAAAAGTCATTTAGAATGTTAGATGACTACATTAAAAAGATACCAAGTAAACCCAGGTTAAAAGTTTGAAAAGAGAATTTTGGAATGGAGAACTGTATTGAAATTTTAACCCAAACTGAACTTTCTTCTCTCCAGAGGCTATCGGACATCATACGTCAAGTATTACATAGCACCATCTGACATTATATGTTAAGTATTACATAGCCAGTGGCCATGGGTCTCAGTCCCCTAACTCTAGAGACCAAATCAATTAGTCTTCAAGACTTTTCTCATGGGTAGAAGGTAAGAACATACAATTTCCACTATCAAATTTAATATAGTTTGTAAGTTATAGTTCTAAGAAGTTTTATAGGTTGCAAATGTTCTACAAATTTTTTTTAAAAAGTTAGAAAATCAGTAATATTCAGCTCTGGCTATAAATTATTATATTACAAGTAAAATATTTGCAACATATTGCATGGAACACTGGGTGTTACATGTAAACAATGAATCCTGGAACACATTAAAAACTAATGATATACTGTATGGTGACTAATATAATAAAAATATATAAAATAAATAAATAAATAAATTTTAAAAAAGAAAATTATTACTATTGCAAAGATCCTCATGGTGATTTGTCAGTGTAGTACCAGCTTATGATACTTGGTCATGGTTACAATTCTCCTTATATTAGAAGCAATTTCTTCAGTTCAATACTATTCTGATGGAAGAGACTTTCAAATGGAAGTGGTAAGGATAATGCCAAAAACGAGGGGTGAGGAAGTAGGGGAAATCTAGTAAGAGTTAAGACTTTAATGCTTTATTTTAGTATAATTTCAGATATATGGAGAAAACTGCAAAATTTGCACAAAGAATTTCGATATACCTTCCAACCAGATTCAACAAATCATAACATTTACTTTGCTTTATCATTCTCCATCTATCTGGCTGAACTATTATTTTTGAGAATGAGTTGCAGAAATATACTTTAATACCTATTCTCTAAAAGCAAATTCTTTCACATTATCATATTTCAATTGTCAAAATCAAGAAATTAATACTGATAGAATGCTATTATCTAATCTATAGACCTTATTCAAATGTCAATTGTTCCACAAATAAGCTGCTTTTTTTTTTCCTGGATCAAAATAAATTCAGCATTATACATTGCTTTTGTTTAGCATTTCTGTTTAGCATCCTTTAATTTGGACCAGTTCCTAAAAAGCTTTTATTTTCATGACCTTTAGATTTTGAGGAGTAGAAGGCAGTTAGCTGTGTTGTCCTTCAATGTGGGTTGCCTATTTCCTCACACTTAATTCAGCTCATGTAGTTTTAGCAAAAATGACAGAAGAACAATCATACCTATTGCCTCATTACTGATGAGTTTAACTTGGATCACATGGTTAAGATAGTTCTGGTCATATTTCTCCACTGTAAAACGACTACTGTCCTCTTTGTAAAATTAGTAAGTGTTGCAGAGATATACTCTGAGATTATGGGAATATCCTATTTTCTCCAAACTCTCACCTTCTAATTTTAGTATTCATTTATGTCTCTTCCAAGAAGCAGTATGTGGTGTTTACCAAATACTGATTTTCTGCTACTCATTCTACATTTATTAGGATTCCATAGCAGGGAAGAGCTTTCCTTTCTCCATTTACTCATTTAATAAATATCAATATATTCATATATTTTGATACTTAAATGGTCCCAGAGTTAGGAAGTGGGAGCCCCTTTAAGCTAGTTCCTTTTATCATACCCCAGCTACTCAGAACATCCTCTCCTTCTGACAAAAGCAGGTGTGGGCTTATATATTTTTCTAGCACCTGTCTCAGTACTATTTCTCCAATCAGCCCTGTCTTCTTTCAATGCAGTTAGTGTTTTATCTATTTATTAAATAATGTTTTATTATTAATTAGAACATACACATAGAAATTATATTAACTGATCTGCTTTTCCTCTCTGATTATTTTCTGCTTTTATGTTTGTTTTTTTCCTTGTGTTTTCTTTTGGTTTACTTTGCTCACCTTTTGTGCTTGGAATTTAGTGTGAATGTTTTTATCCTTTTATTTTTATGAATAAGTGTGTTTATGGCTTTGAATTTCCTGATCACTATTTCCTGAACACTGTTTCAAATGTATCCCATAGATTCTAATATGATGTTTCCATCATTCATTTTTGAAATTTTGCAATTTGTTTTTCTCCTTTCCTTTCACACCCAAGAGTTGCTGAATATAAGTTTAATTTCCAAGTGAAAAGTGCCTTAGCTTATCGATTTTGTTGTAATTTCTAGTTTTAATGCTGCACTGCAATCAGGGAAGAGTTGTTTGTAATACATCTACTCTGTAGAATTCACTGACAGCTTCTTCATGACACAATATATGATCAATTTAGTGAATATTCCATGTGCACTTGGAGAGAAGGTACAGTTGCTGTTATTGGGATGTAAAGTTCAAAAGTTATGATACACCTTATTGATTAAATTTAGGTCTTCTATAATCTTACTCAATTCTGTGTACCTCAAATGTCTTCTTTCTTGCTTCGTAAGATTGGCTACTGTGTTCTTTGGAATATAACTATTTTATCTTCCTTGCAACTTGTGAATTTTCATATTAACAGGTATATTAGTTTTCTATTGCTACACTGACAAACTACTACAAATTTAGTGGCTTAAAACAGCAACTACTTATTATTCTGTAGGTCAGAAATACACGCACAGCATAGTACTGCTGGTTCTTTGCTTAAGGTCGCATAATACCAATTGTCAACAGAGCTGTATTCCCTTCTAGAGACTCTGGGGAAGAATCACTTCATGCTCTTTGAGATTGTTCACAGAATTCAGTTCCTTGAGGTGACAAGGCCAATAGTCTTTGCTGGCTATCAACGGGGAGCCTCCCAATTCCTTAAGCTGCTGGAATTCCTTTTCACACTGCCCCCTTCATTTTCAAATTAGTAATGGCAAGTCAAATTTTTCACACATTTTTAACTATTTCTCTCTAACTCTAGCCAAAAAAAGTTCTATGATTTTAAAAGCTCATGTTATTAGACTGGGCCCACTCAGATAATCCAGAATAACCTTAGTGAAGTCTGTAACCATAAATGCATCTGCACAGTCCCCTTCGCCACTTCATGTAACATTCTAAGGGTTCCACGGATTAGTGAATGGAAATCACTGGGGAGAGAAGAAGGGATTCTGACTACCACATATCTTTTGTTGGATTTAACGTCTTTAAGCTTGAAATTCTACTTTATCTAACACCAAGATCACTATATGTTTTCTTATTATTTCCACAAGCCTCACATATCTTTCAATACACATTTTTAGCCTTTGTCAATCTGTTTTAGGTGTCTCATTTAAACGGCATATAGTTCTATCTTGCTTTCTGAGGAAAATTAAAATTTTTCTTTTAATAGTGAGTTAGTTCCATTCATATTTATTGATATGCCTGAAACATTAATCTCAACAGTCTTACTGTCTGAGAACTATGTGTATATTTCTTGCGTTTCTTACTTAATGTGTGTCCTTCACTCTTTTAGTTCCTTTTTGTCAAGAAGATTTATACTTTTGTTTAGGTGTACTTCAATTTTCTTATTTAGCCCTTTGGTATAGAGTTGTTTAGTTTTTATGTATCCAACTTCCACCTAACTCCCCACACAGTAATCTATAAGAAATCCTATTTCTCTTTTTCCTTTCTTAATTGCATGATTTGTTTAATCATAATAATGTTTATACAGTCTCATCCTTGCCTACATGTTTTCTTCACAGATCTGCAATATTAAATATTCACCTTTATTTCTTTTGCTGATGTTTTTCCTCTCACTTCTTTGGTTGGTTAGAACTTGGCAATTAGTGGCTTTCTCAAGAGCACATGAGTACAGAATTCTCTGAGTTTTAAATGTTTAAAAACTGTTTTTCTAGAAGATAGTTTGGCTATATATAAACTTCTGGCTTCATACTTTTTCACTGAAACTTTTTTTTAAGTTTCTCCCATTCTTGCCTTGCTTTATCATGCTTTTTGAGGAGTCTGATTCTAACTATGTTGCCCTTGTAAAGTCAGTTGATTTTTTTACTTGGAAATCTTGAGGGCTCTTCGTTAATTTTAAAGTCAGTGTTACTAGAAAAATGCATATAAAATTTTCCCAGGTACAAGGTGGCTATTTCAATATGGATATCTAAGTATGTCTATTTTTAGGTGGATTTTTGGAATATGGCTTTAAATATTAGTTCCGCTATTTGTTTTGTTTTGCTACTGCATGGACACCAATTAAACATGTAGTTTCTCTTTCTCTTGCATTTCAACGCTTTTTGATCCTTTTTATTTCACCTTGTTTTCTTTCTCTTGGTTGTTACATACCTTTATTCAGTGCCACTTACTAAATTTATTTGCTTCTGTTCTCCTTTGGACACCCCATAATTTTTGTTCATTTCTGAAATTAACTGTGCTTTCCTCCCATTTTTTTTTCAGAGAGTCTGACTCTTCATTTCTCCCTGGTTTTTGGCCATTTGTTTTTTGTTTCTATTTTTAAAATAGTGGTAAAAGATACATAACATAAAATTTACATCTTAACCTTTTTTTAAGGTTAGTTTAGTAGTGTTAAATACATTCACATGTTTGTGCAATCAATCCCCAAGAATTCTATCTTGCAAAACTGAAACTCTGCATCAATTCAACAACTCTCCATGTCTCTCTCCAGTCCCCAGCAGCCATCATTCCTTCAGTTTCTATGAATTTGACCACTCTAGATACCTCACATAACTGGAATCATACAACATTTATTATTTTTTTTATGTGTGTGACTAGTTTATTTAACTTTTATGGAATTTCAGATCACTCTTATTATGCTCAACCTCCAAATCTCTTCTATCTCTCATGCAATTTTTCCCAAATCGTCTTTTGTTTAAACACAAAGTTTTACAGTAAGAGCTGGAGATAACACTTGCTGGATTTGGGGGTTTTTGTTTTGTTTTTACTTATAGGTACAGTTGATTCTCATTTGCAGATCTGAATCTGCAAATCCATCTACTCATTAAAATTTATTTATAAACTTAAAATCAATACTTGCGGCACTTGTGGTCTTCTGGGATATGTGCAAAGTAATAAAAAATCTAAGTCACCTGATGTGCAAGTTCCCAACTTGCACAACAAGGCAACACTTTATTTCAGCTCACATACTATAAACAAGTATCCTTTCTCTATTTAGTGTTACATTCTTTATATTTTTGTGCTTTTATGTTGGTACTTTTGGTCTTTCAAATAGCCCCCATGTACAGTGATGAAGTGCTATCTAGTGTTACTAAGATTAAGATGGCTATGATTACTGAGAAAGTACATGTGTTAGGTAAGCCTTGTTCAGCTATGAGTTATACTACTGGTAGTCTTAAGTTCAATGTTAATGAATCAACCATATATATTAAACAGGTTGTTCTTCAACACAAACACAAAAAACAAGGTATGTATTGTTTACTCACTTATTTCCAAGACCCAATTCAAGGTTTTCTATATACTTGAGTTTCATGACTGTACTAATATAAAAATGGGTTAGGTTGCTGACTAGTGGGTTTATTCTTATATGAACTTCAATGTCCATACCATAAATTTACTGGTAATCTACAAGACACTGCAGGTTACAGGAACTTTAGCACAATTACTACCAACCTAAACCACCCAAAACAGATCTTAAGAAACACCTACACTAAACTATACCTATCAATAGCGATCAAGTAAAAACCTGGAATGCACAATTATACTTCCAATAAAATACTTAATAAGACTTCTTTATGGGACGCCTGGGTGGCGCAGTTGGTTGGACGACTGCCTTCGGCTCAGGGCGTGATCCTGGAGTCCCGGGATCGAGTCCCACATCAGGCTCCCAGCTCCATGGGGAGTCTGCTTTGCTCTCTGACCTTCTCCTCGCTCGTGCTCTCTCTCACTGTCTCTCTCTCTCTCAAATAAATAAATAAAATCTTTAAAAAAAAAAAAAAAAAAAAAGACTTCTTTAAAGTTAAAAAGTGCCAGTCTTTGTCTTTAGACATACTCAAATGGTATGGCCTAAAACAAACCACCACTACCAAACAAAAACAGATATGCTTTAAGTATTATTCTGAGAAAGAAAATCTGCTACATCTTTAAACATAATTCACAGTAAATTTCAAAGGGTAAAATGACATGACAAAAATATCAGTAAAGAAAAATTAAAATATCCCCATACAACTTCAAAACAACAATGCACTGTCTGTGTATGATGAAATTATTTTCACTGTTTGCTTACCTTCTGAAATTTTGTGATGTTTATGTTTGTATATGTGTTGGGGGGTTAGGATATTGGTGGGACAAGCAGAAATAAAAATTTTGCTACTTCTTTATTATGGGTCTGATTCAAATAAACAGAACCAAATATAATAAAATGCTTAAGAATAAATTTAATAAACGAAGAGACAAAAGACTTAATACACTGAAAACTACAAAACACTGCTGAAAGAAACTCAAGTAGACATAAGTAAATGTAAAGACATGCCACGTTAATGTACTTAAAGCCTTAATGTCGTTAAAATAACAATATCACTGAAAGTGATCTAGAGAATGAACACAATGCCTATGAAAAGTACAAAGGTGTTTTTGCAAAAGTGTTTGTTTTTTTTTTTTTTTGCAGAAATAGAAAAAAACACCCTAAAATTCATATGGAATTTCTAAAAACCTCACATAGCCAAAAAAATCTTAAGAAGAAGAAGCTATAAACCTCATACTTCCTTACTTCAAAACTTACTACAGAGGAGCACAATGGCAAAGGAGTAAGAGACCTAAATTTCATCTGGTCCCAGGTATTCAGCTAGATAGTTATGAAACCATTCAGAACACCCACAAACTCAACTGGAGACTGAAGAAAAGAATAACAACAATTCTATGAACAGAAAAGCGACCACTTTCTGAAAATGTATATTTTCCAGGGGTCACTGTTACCTTTTTAGCATTTTTTTCTCTCATTCATCTACTCTTCTCTGGACAAAATGACAAAACAGAAAAACTCACCTCAAAAGAAAAGAAGCAGTACCGACTCCCAGGAACCTAATCAATACGGACATTAGTAAGGTGTCAGAACTAGAGTTCAGAATGACGATTATAAAGATATCGGCTGGCCTTGAAAAAATCAGAGAAGATACTAAAGAATCCATTTCAGGAGAAATTAAAGAAAATATAACCAAACTGAAATAAAAAAGGCTATTAATGAGGTGAACTAAAAAATGGAGGCTCTAACTGCTAGGATAAATGAGGCAGAAGAGAGAATTAATGATATAGAAGACCAAATGATGGAGAACAAAGAAGCTGAGAAAAAGACAAACAACAACTGGACATCAAAGAGAATTCGAGAGATAAGTGATACCATAAGATGAAACAATATTAGAATAATTGGGATTCCAGAAGAAGAAGAAAGAAAAGAGGAGCAGAAGGTATAATGGAGCAAATTATACAAGAGATTTCCCTAAAATGGCAAAGGGAACAAGCATCAAAATCCAGGAGGCACAAAGAATCCCTCTCAAAATCAATAACAATAGGCCCACACCCCATCATCTAATAGTAAAACTTACAAGTTTTACTAACAAAGAGAATAAACCTGAAAGCATCTCAGGATAAGAAGTCTGTACCATACAAAGGTACAAATATTAGACTGGCAGCACACTTATCCACAGAGACCTGGCAAGCCAGAAAGAACCGGCATGATATATTTAAAGCACTAAATGAGAAAAATATCCAGCCAACTAATACTATATCCAGCTAGGTTACCATTGAAAATAGAAGGAGAGATTAAAAAGCTTCCATGACAAACAAAAATTAAAAGAATTTGCAAACACTAAATCAGCCCTACAGGAAATACTGAAAGGAGTCCTCTAAGCAAAGAGAAAGCCTAATAGTAGACCAGAAAGGTGTAGAGACAAGGTACAGTAAAAGTCACCCTACAGGCAATACAATGGCACTAAATTCCTACCTTTCAATAGCTATCCTTAATATAAATGGGCTAAATGTCCCAATCAAAAGTCACAGGGTATCAGCATGGATTAAAACAAAAACAAAAACAAAAAGAAGATCCATCAATATACAGTCTACAAGAAACTCATTTTAGACCCAAGGACACCTCCAGATATAAAGTGAGGGGGTAGAAAACAATTTACCATGCTTATGGACATCAAAAGAAAAGCTGGGATGGCAATCCTTATATCAAATAAATCAGATTTTAAGCCAAAGATTATAATTAAGAGATGAGGAAGGACACTATATCATACTCAAAGGGTCTGTCCAACAAGAAGATCTAACCATTTAAAATATCTATGCCCCTAACATGGGAACAGACAACTATATAAACCAATAACAAAACCAAAGAAACACATAGACAATAAAAAACACTAGTAGGGGACTTTAACACCCTCCTCACTGAAATGGACAGATCATGTAAGCAAAATATCAACAAGAAAATAAAGGCCTTAAATGACATGCTGGGCCAAATGGACATCGCAGTTCTATTCAGAACACTCCATCCCAAAGCAACAGAATACCCATTCTTCTCTGGTGCACATGGAACATTCTCCAGAATAGATCACATCTTGGGTCACAAATCAGGTCTCACCCAGTATCAAGAGATTACAATCATTCCCTGTATATTTTCAGACCACAATGCTCTGAAGCTAGAACTCAATCACAAGAGGAAATATGGAAAGGACTCAAATGCATGGAGGCTAAAGAGCATCCTACTAAAGATGAATGAGTCACTCAGAACATTAAAGAAGAACTGAAAATAATTCATGGAAACAAATAAAAGTCAAAATACAACTGTTCAAAATCTTTGAGACACAGCAAAGGTGGTCTTGAGATGAAAGTATATGGCTATATAAGCTTTTCTCAAGAAACGAGAAAGGTCTCAAATATACAACCTACCCCCACACCTAAAGGAGATGGAGAAAGAACAGCAAACAAAGCCTAAACCCAGCAGGTGAAAAGAAATCATAAAGATCAGAGCAGAAATCAATGAAATAGAAACCAAAGGAACAGTAGAACAGATCAAGAAAGTAGGAGTGGGTTCTTGGAACAAATAAGACTGATAAACCCCTGGCCAGACTTATCAAAAAGAAGAGAAAAAAGACCCAAATAAATAAAATCATGAATGAAAGAGGAGAGATCACAACCAACGTTAAAGAAACACAAACAATTATAAGAACAAATTATGCCAGCAAATTAAGGCAATCCAGAAGAAATGGATGCATTCCTAGAGACATATAAACTACTAAAACCAAACCAGGAAGAAATAGAAAACCTGAACAGACCCATAACCAGTAAAGAAATAGAAGCAGTCATCAAAAATCTCCTAACAAACAAGAGCCCAGGGCCAGATGGCTTCCCTGGGGAGTTCTACCAAACATTTCAAGAAGAATTACTACCTATCCTCCTGAAACTGTTCCAAAAAATAGAAATGGAAGGAAAACTTCCAAACTCATTTTATGAGTCCAGCGTTAGCTTCATCCCAAACCAGACAAAGACCCCATCAAAAAGGAGAATTACAAACAAACATTGCTGAGGAACATGAATGCAGAAATTCTCACCAAAATATTAGCCAATAGGATCGAACAGTACATTAAAAGGATTATTCACCACGACCAAGTGGGATTTATTCCAGGGCTGCAAGGTTGGTTCCACATTCACAAATCAATCTATGTGATACAATGCATTAATAAAAGAAAGAACAAGAACTTGTTATGATACTCTCAATAGATGTTGAAAAAGCTTTTGACAAAGTACAGCATCCTTTCCTGATCAAAACTCTTCAAAGTGTAGGGATACAGGGTACGTACCTCAATATCATCAAAGCCATCCATGAAAAACCCACAGTGAATACCATTCTCAATGGGGAAAAACTGAGAGCTTTTCCTTTAAGGTCAGGAATACGGCAGGAATGTCTAATATCACCACTGCTACTCAACATAGTACTAGAAGTCCTAGCCTCAGCAATCAGACAACAAAAAGAAATTAAAGGCATCTGAATTGGCAAAGAAGTCATCAAACTATCACTCTCTGAAGATGATATGAAACTTTTATAGAAAACCCAAAAGTCTCCACCCCCAAAATGCTAGAACTCACACAGGAATTCAGTAAAGTGTCAGGATATAAAATCAGTGCACAGAAATCAGTTGCATTTCTATATACCAACAGCAAGATAGATGAAAGAGAAATTAAGGAGTTGATCCCATTTCTAACTGCACCCAAAACCATAAGATACCTAGGAATAAATCTAACCAAAGAGGCAAAGAATCTGTACTCAGAAAACTATAGAATACTCATGAAAGACATGGAGGAAGACACAAAGAAATGGAAAAACTTTCCATGTTCATAAATTGGAAGAACAAATATTGTCAAAATGTCTGTGCTACCCAGAGCAATTGACATATTTAACGCAATCCCTATCAAAATAGCATCAACTGTGTTCAAAGAAATGGAGCAAATAATCCTAAAATTTGTATGGAGCCAGAAAAGACCCTGAATTGCCAGAGGAATGTAGAAAAAGAAAACCAAAGTTGGTAGCATCACGATTCCAGACTTCAAGCTCTATTACAAAGCTGTAATCAGTGAGACAGTGTGGTACTGGCACACAGATCTGTGGAACAGAATGGAGAGCCCAGAAATGGACTCTCAACACTATGGTCAACTAATCATTGACAAAACAAGAAAGAATGCCCAATGGAAAAAAAGACTGTTTTTTAAACAAAAACAGTTTCAACACCATTTAGGGTGTTGAAAAAGTTTGACAACCACATTCAGAAGAATGAAACCAGACCATCTCCTTATACCACACACACACACAAAGATTCAAAATGGATGAAAGACCTAATTGTGAGACAGGAATCCAACAAAATCCTTGAGGAGAACACAGGCAACAACCTCTTTGACCTCACCTGTAGCAACTTCTCTGAAAAACAATCTGAGGGGTTTGAAGTGGCGGGTGGGTGGGAGGTTGGGTACCAGGTGGTGGGTATTATAGAGGGCACAGCTTGCATGGAGCACTGGGTGTGGTGAAAAAATAATGAATACTGTTTTTCTGAAAATAAATAAATTGGAAAAAAAAAAGAAGAGAGGAAACACGAACAGGAAGTAAATACAATTTGCTTTTAATGAATCTTTGGTTGTCAGGCTTCTGAAACAAAAAATAAAAAATGAAAGAATCTTGCTTTAAAAAAAAAAAAAAGAAACATCGCCAAAGGCAAGGGAAGCAAGGGCAAAAATGAACTACTGGAACTTCATCAAGATCAAAGGCTTTTGCACAGCAAAGGAAACAGTCAACAAAACCAAAAGACAACGGACAGAATGGAGAAGATATTTGCAAATGACTTATCAGATAAAGGGCTAGTATCCAAAATCTGTAAAGAACTCATCAAAGGCAAAACCCAAAGAACAAATAATCCAATCAAGAACTGGGCAGAAGACAGGAACTGACATTTCTGCAAAGAAGACAACCAAATAGCCAACAGACACATGAAAAGATGTTCAACATCACTCGGCATCAGGGAAATACAAATCAAAATCAATGAGATACCACCTCACACCAGTCAGAATGGCTAAAATTAACAAGTTGGGAAATGACAGATGTTGGTGAGGATGCAGAGAAAGGAGGAATCCTCCTATACTGTTGGTGGGAATGCAAGCTGGTACAGTCGCTCTGGAAATAGTATGGAGGTCCCTCAAAAAGTTGAAAATAGAGCTACCCTACAACCAAGCAATCACACCACTCAGTATTTACTCTAAAGACACAAATGTAGTGATTCATAGAGCCACATGCACCTGAATGTATATAGCAGCAATGTCTACAATAGCCGAACTATGGAAAGAGCCTAGATGTCCATCAACAAATGAATGGATAAAGAAGATGTGGTGTGTGTGTGTGTGTGTGTGTGTGTGTGTACAATGGAATATCACACAGACATTTAAAAAAAAATCTTGCCATTTGCAACAACACAGATGGAACTAGAAGGTATTATGCTAAGTGAAATCAGTCAATCAGAGAAAGACAACTATCATATCTCACGGATTTGAGGAATTTGAGAAACAAGACAGAGGATCATAGTGGAAGGGAGGGAAAAATGAAACAAAACAAATCCAGAGAGGGAGACAAACCATAAGAGACTCTTAATCTCAGGAAACAAACTGAGGGTTCCTGGGCTGGAGGTGGGTAGGAGGGATGGGGTGGCTGGGTGATGGACACTGGGGAAGGTGTGTGCTATGGTGAGTGCTGTGAACTATGTAAGACTGATAAATCACAGACGTGTACCCATGAAACAAATAATATATTATATGTTAATTTAAAAAAAAACTACAAAGCTACAATAATCATAACAGCTTGGTACTGGCATAAGGCAGATATATAACCAATGGAAGAGACCCCAGAAATGAACTCCCCCCTATATGATCCAGTGATGTTTGATAATGGTGCCAAGACCATTCAATGGGAGAAGGCCAGTCCTTTCAACAAATGGTGCTGGGTAAGGGTCATCCAAATGCAAAAGAATGAAACTGGACCCTTACCCTTAACCATATACAAAAGTTAATTCAATATATAAAAAGACCTAAACCTAAGAGTGGAACCTATTAAACTTTTAGGGATATAAAGGGGGAACATCTTCATGGCACTGGACATGGCAATTGTTTTTTGGATAGCATACTGAAGGATAGGTAAAACAAAAACATTAGATAAACTGGACTTCATCAAGATTAAAAACTTTAGTGTATCAAGGACACTATTAACGCAGTGAAAAGGCAACCCAAGACTGGGAAAAAATCTTTGCAAATCATATATATGATAAGGAGATAATATTCAGATTATTTAAAAAAAACTCTTAAAACTTGACAATAAAATGTAAATAATTTAAAAATGGGCAAAGGACTTGAATGAACATTTCTATAAATAAAATATACAAATGGTCAATAATCAAATGAAAAGATGCTCAACATCACCGAATCATCATCAAATAGGGAAATGCAAATCAAAGCCACAATGATATATCACTTCACAACCATAAGGTTGGTTATTATCAAAACAACAGAAAATTAAGTGTTTGCCAAGAATGTGGAAAAACTGAAAGCCATGTGCATTTCTGGTGGGAATATAAAAGGGTACAGCCTCTGTGAAAAATAACTCAAAAAGCTAAACACAAAACTGAAATATGATCCAGCAATTCCATTTCTAATTATATATGCAGAAGAATTGAAAGAGGGACTCAAACATATTTGTACATCAGTTACCACAGCAGCACTATTCACGATAGCCAAAAGTTGGAAATGATCCAAATGTGCACCAACAGATAAACAAAATGTGAAATATACATATAACCCAGTATTATTGAGTCTTAAAAAGGAATGAAATTTTGATACATCTACAACATGGATGAATCCTGAAGACATTATACAAACTGAAATAAGCCATACATAAAATAACAAATACAGAATAATTTCACTTACATAAGACACCCCGAATAGGCAAATATCTAGAGTGTGTGTGTATATGTGTGTGTGTGTGTGTGTGTGTGTATATATATAATGTAGTGATATAATAAAATCAAAAATTATATTTAAAACCTAGTGAATCTATAGGTTACCCAGGCCAATTAGCTGTAAAAGCTCATAGAAGGCCTGTCAGAGAAGAATTTATTGAAGTATTTAATTAACATTAGACTGTATGTTTAGAAATGTGTTCAGTATTATATATAAAAGTTGTTTTAAGAAGCCATTAACTTATTCTAACTAGATGCTTAGTTTTATAAATGTCTACAACATAAAATGGATTTTTTTCCCTTGAGTTCTATGGCAGCATTTAAGAAGGTGAAAAATCCTATATACAGAACTATAACAATAGCAGCCCACAGCTTTCTGAGCTGTTTCAATCAAAAGGCACTAACACTACATACCTTATTTCTTTTAATTCCCATAACAAAAATAAAGTATATAACTCCATTATAAGGATGAGAAAAGTTAAGGTTTAGAAAGGTGAAGTAATGGGGCACCTGGGTGGTGCAGTGGGTTAATAATCTGACTCTTGATTTCGGCTCAGGCCAAGATCTCAGGGTTGTGAGACTAAGCCCCATGTCAGACTCCAAACTCAGCATGGAATCTACTAAAATTTCTCTCTCCCTCTGCTCCTCCCTGCACTCGTGTGTGCGTGCGCGCACTCTCTCTCAAAAATAATAAATAAATCTTTAAATAAAAAAGAAAAAGAAAGGTTAAGTAACAAGTTTATATAGGTGGTAAGGATCAGAACAAGCACTCAAAACCAGATGTAAGTGACAGCAAAATCTATGCCTCTGAAAGGAGGTATGCAGGGACACCTGGGTGGCTCTGGCAGTTAAGTGTCTGCCTTTGGCTCAGGTCATAATCCCAGAGTCCTGGGATAGAGACCTGGCATCTGGCTCCCTCCCTGCTTAGCGGGAAGCCTGCTTCTCCCTCTTCTTCTGCCTCTTCCCCCCCACCCCACTTGTGTTCCATCTCTCAAATAAATAAAAATCCTAAAAAAAAGAAGAAACGAGGTATGCATACCCTACAAAATACATGGCAATGTGAAATCACAAGATCAGCAGTTATCTCATGGGGATCTAATCTTAAGAAATTATAGTATTTTTACCAAAAAATTGTATAATCATCAAACTGTAAACTTCTGCATTTGCAAAAAAAAATCTAGTTTATTTTATAATAAACATGGATTCGAATACAGAGTAAAAGGCAATACTAGCACAAAATTTTGAGATAGAGGATAACTTCAAAGAAATTTTCTGTCAGGAGCTTCTCACAGGTCTGTCACCTCTAAAATGTACTGAGCAATGCAGAGGAATGGGTGAGCCTGTCTCTACTTTCTTTGACTAGGACTACTTGGATCCTAATGTTAAAGAGACACTAAGAGCACGTGGCTCCCTATTTCTGAATTATATTAACTGTGCATAGAATGATGAATAAACAATTTTCATATTTCAAAGCAGTGCTTATCCCTTCACATTCAGGCTAAACCCTCAATTATATAACAATAAGTTTATATGCCCAGAGTTTTTCTCCAGGCATGCCTATTACTCCTACCTGTTCCTAATTATTCCTATTATTCCTAACAGGCCCAGAAAATAAAAGGTAGATAAGAATTTCAATCCATATTCAAGAATAATACATTTATATAACAAAAAGAATAAGTGGTAAATTGATTGTGTGGCAGGTTTTTAGCCAGTGTAATAAGAAAAAAAACCAAAACACATGGAACTCTTAGATTGAAAAGGAAGAAATAAAATTGCCTTTTAGCAGCCAACATGTTCATATACATAAAAATTCCTTAGGAATCTATAAAAAGACTACTAGAAGTAATAAGTTAGCAAGGTTGCATGATATGACATCAATGTACAAAAACAAATTTCTACATACTAAAAGCCAAAAATTGAAAACTGAAATTAAGCAAAATCATGTGTAACAGTATAAACAAAAATACAGAAAAATTTATCAAAATATTCGAGAGACCTTTATGCTTAATATACAAAATACTGCAAAGAGAACTTTCAGATACAATAAATAAATGGAAAGCTCTCATGTTCATGGACTAGAAATTTTTAACATAAAGAATAAAGGTATTTTTCAGATTCCAAGCCTTTTGAGATGGAAAAGACCTCTGGGGTACCAGACAAAACAGCTAACAGCTAACATGGACCTCCCATCAGTGGGTTTGACCTTCTCAGGAGTCCTCCTGCCCCAAAATCTGCCTTTAAAAACCTTCACTTGCAGGGGCGCCTGGGTGGCTCAGTGGGTTAAAGCCTCTGTCTTCAGCTCAGGTCATGATCCTAGGGTCCTGGGATTGAGCCCCACCCTGACCCGGCATCAGGCTCTCTGCTCAGCAGGAGCTTGCTTCCTCCTACCTCTCTCTGCCTGCCTCTCTGCCTACTTGTGATCTCTGTCTGTCAAATAAAAAAATAAAATCTTAAAAAAAAAAAAACCCACAACCCTTCACTTGCAAGCCATCAAGTAATTCAGGTCTTCAGAGCATTAGCTCCCTGCTATCCTAGGTGGTGCCACAACAATAAAGAGCCTTTCTTTCTTCACTGCAAAAGGCTGGTGTCAGTTCTAGTGGCTTACAAACTCTCATTTGGTTCAAGTTTACAATGTCAATTCTCCCCAAATTTGCCTACAGATTCAAAGTAATCCTAACAGAAATCCCAGTGGATATTCTGTAGAATTCTAAGTTGATTCTAAAATTTACATGAACATGCAGAAGAGCTAGCATAGCTAAAACAGTATTGAAAAAGAAAAACAAAACTGAAGAATTTATACTCCTTGATTTCCTGACTGACTGTGTAACAAATCAGTAATCAAGTTTCATCATAATGACATATGAATCAATGGAGCAAAAGAAAAAGTCCTGAAATAGACCCACACATATACATGATCAATTGGTTTGACAAAAGTATCAAGGAACATCAATGAGCAAAGAAGAGTCTTTACAAAAATGCTGCTGAAACAACTGAATATCCATATGGAAAATAAACCCTGAGGTTATACCATCCCACAAAATTAACTTAAAATGGACTGTGAACCTGAAATTTATAAAGCTAAAACCATAAAATTTCCAGAAGAAAACATATGAAAAAATGATTGCAAAAAAATTTTTAAGGAACATCTCTTTGAATGACAGTTTAAGAAAACATAAAGGCAAGCTATAAAGAGACAACATTCATAATACATATATTTCACAAAGTACTTAATGCAGAATATATAAAGAATTCCTGTAACTCACTCATAAAACAATTTCTAAAAAGGACAAAAGATATACACAGGCATTTTAAAGAAAATACACAATAAGAATATTAAAAAAATGCTCAGTATCGTTAGTCACCAAGGAAATGCAAATCAAAACCATAATGAAAAAGTATCATACATCCATCAGAATGACTATTACAAAGTTACAATACAAGAGTTGACAAGGATGTGAAGCAATTTGAAATCTCATATTGCTGTGGGAAATGGAAAATGGTACAACCACTTTGGAAAATACTTTGGCAGTTTCTTATAAAGTTATATGTATATTAAACATTAGACCCAGAAATTCTACTATTTACCCAACAAAAATGAATGAAATGAAAACACACATCTATAACAGATGTTCACATCAGCATTATTCCTAATAATCTCTAACTGGAAATAACTCAAATCTCCACTAAAAGGTGAGTGGATAAACAAACTGTGACATAAACATACACACCAGGATGCTATCCAGCAGTAAAACAGAATGAATTACTGAAAGAAAACACGCAACACAGACAAAACTCAAGAAATATTTTGTTGCACCAAAAAAGTCAGAAAAAAGATTATACTACACTCTATGATTTCATTTACATGAAATTATAAAAATGTAAAACTAAACCACAATGACGGAAGGACATCAACAGCTATCCGGGGTTTGAGTTCAGTGGGACAGGCGAAGACATCAAGTAGCTTTTTAGAGTAATGTGATCTTCCATATCTACACATCTGTATTTGGCAAAATCAGACTGCATACTTAATAAGTTGATTTAAAAACCCCTCTAAAAATAGGTTCCGTGAAATAGGACAGGGCATGTTTAAATCAAGGCAGCTAATGTTAGACCAGGTTATATTTATTAAAAAGGCCATAGGGGCGCCTGGGTGGTTCAGTGGGTTAAGCTGCTGCCTTCGGCTCAGGTCATGATCTCAGGGTCCTGGGATCGAGCCCTGCATCGGACTCTCTGCTCAGCAGGGACTCTGCTTCCTCCTCTCTCTCTACCTGCCTCTCTGCCTGCTTGTGATCTCTCTCTGTCATATAAATAAATAAAATCTTAAAAAAAAAAAAATTAAAAAGGCCATATAGGGCCGCCTGGGTGGCCCAGTGGGTTAAGCCTCTGCCTTCGGCTCAGGTCATGATCTCAGGGTCCTGGGATCAAGCCCTGCATTGGGCTCTCTGCTCAGCAGGGAACCTGCTTCCCCACCATCCACCGCATGCCTCTCTGCCTACTTGTGATTTTTCTCTCTCTCAAATAAATGAATAAAATCTTAAAAAAAAAAAAAGGCCATATAAAAAATAGAGAATTAAGATATGGTTGAGGAGATTAAAACAACAACAACAACAACACAGCTGAGGAGGGTTTCATCATACTTTTGGTATTATAAAGACAATCACCCCACAAAAAAGGAGTAGTGAGTTTTTAATAAAACTGATTCTAACAGAAGATTTAAAAAGTAATACACAATAGATCTAATGAATTACGATATATCTTTTAAGAACTCTTTCAAAAAGCAGCTTTTTAAGGTAAGCAGTCAATGCATTTCCTTACTTCCATTCTAATTTCAAGAGGAAGACAAAGCAGAACTCAACCTGACCAACCCTTTCATAGGGCTGTCTCAAACATTTTTTTAAACTTAGCCAAAACCCACTTTACAGCTTCATCTTGCCTAACTTTCCTTAAACCAGTCTATTCATTGCACTGTCTAAATTACAACTTGCATACTATTATACACTTGGTGTTTAAAATGCCAGATACAGAATAGACAATACAGAAGTCTGTGGCCAGAAGTTCTAGCTACTTTTTAGACTTGGGATTGTATTATTATGCCCTTAGTTCAATGTAGGTACTTGAGTTTATGTACCACTGTCTCAAGAATTCAAGGCTAGCAAATGATAGTTTCAAAAAAGAAAAAATGTAAAAGAAGGAAAGAAAGGAAGGGAAGGGAGGAAGGAAGGATTAATTAATGGTTTTCCGTCCTAAAAAATACCTTTCTACATATTTTCAGAAACATACCATCTAACAATGAAGCAAATTCTTTTACTTTCAGTTAGGGTTCCTGAGTTCTAATATGGATCCCAGTTCTCGTATTTATGGAGAAGTCCCAACCTGCAAAATGTGTTAGCAACATACCACATTACTTTTATTTTAATTCAAATTTCCCAACACCTCTGTTAGAACACTTGCTGTACACATGAGTAAATGAATGAAGCTCAGAGAGGTGTGTAACTGGCCTGAACTATTAAATGACAGAACTATGATTCAAAATCACTTTACCTCCATAATTCATGCTCACAAGTACCACACTGTAATGCCACACAAAGAGAACTCAATTACTCTAAAAGGTCTATATAAACTTGGGAAAAGAGTGACAACATAATTTTTTTAAAACTCCATTTACCTTCAGGGGACGCAGAGCACCACAAAATTTTGTCCACCAGCTGTTTTCAATGTATTCTAAGTGCCTCTCTCTTTTCCTAAGTGTTCTTAACCTTTCTTCAAATTGTTTTAAGGCGCGTTTATCCCTTGCTGGCAAAGGCCGACCATCTTTGCTCTAAATAACAGAAGAAAATGTAACAGTTTTTTACAGTTAAGGTCTTAGTAAAGTACCCACCAGATTTAGCAAATCATGCAACAAAACCTTTTTTAGGTTGGATATGCCTTAGGCAAATTTACAAACTGGAAAAAAAAAATGACGTCATCTTTGTGAGAATACACATCTCTGAAACAAGATCAGCATCAAAATGTCGATGTGTGTACATTTACTAATGAACTTCTTGATTCCTATTTTCCAACTATATGGTAAAGTTATGTGGAAAGAAGATAAATATCTTTAAAAATGCCTTTTAACAGGGTACTTTATTCAATTTGCATCATTACTCTTTCTCACCTCCAAGCTCCTCTTCTATCCCTTATCTTAATATATTTGGTTCTACCCCTTATCTCCCTTTGGTCAGCCTCTGATTCAGATACCAGCAGAAAGATGTAATACTAGTATGTGCTATGCAGAGATATTTATAACAATTGCTAAGAACTGTCACTTTCTTATTCTCCTAGTATTTTTGCAAATAAGTCACATTTTCTTTAGCCAACCTACTGATAAGGTAACTTTCATCCATCTATTTTTATGTGATGCTTACTGTAACCACAAGCAGTAACCATCCCATGGTGGTTAAAAGATAACACTTTCCCACTGTAACTACACTGTCCCCAAGTGTCTTCAATCAGATACAATAATAAATTACAATAATATGACAATTGCTAAATACAAAAAAAGGTGAAATGTAAATTTCTTTGCTTTTATTGGAAGCAACAGAAAAATATTTATAGAACTACATTTTTAAAATGTAAAGACATCAGGGGCACCTCAGTGGCTCAGCTGGTTAGGCAAGTGGTCATGATCCTGGGGTCCTGGGATGGATTCCTGCATTGGGCTCCCTGCTCAGTGGGAAATCTGCTTCTCCCCTTCCTTCTCCCTCTGCTCCTCCCCTAACTCATGCTTGCACTTGCTCTCTCTCTCTTTCTCTCTCTCAAATCTTTAAAAAAAAAACAAAAGTAAAGACATCAGATATTAAAATGTTAATATCCCTATTCAGGTTTAAATAGGTTTTTAAGAGAGAGACAACAAAATTGCTCTCTAGCATATGCCAGTGCAGCCTCATCTGAAATCATAGATATAATGAAGACAATATTCAGAAATATCATTTAATAAAGAGATTTATACAGTTATAATGATCTCTTTACATAATGGCACTGCCATGCTCTTCTGGAACTAGCTGTTGTCTTCCATACCTTAAGATAATTGCCTCTCAAACTTTATCATGCATAACAATTACCTGAAAAGTTTGTTAAACACAGATTTCTAGATCCTATAAATAAAATTTAGTTGGTCTTGGGTGGGGCCTAATATGTGTATTTCTACCAAAGCCCTAGGAGATGCTGGTGCTACCGCTCCAGAGACCATACTTTGCATACACTAGACTATCTTTAATTATCTTCACTTCTTTAAGTAAAGTACAATGGATACTATTCAAACTTTTTCCCAAAAGGCACCTCAGAGAAAGGTATTTTGGGAAGGACAAAGAATAAAACAAACATTCCCTTCTAGAAGACAGATCCAGGCAATAATACTTCAAGTGTGTGGCATGAGAAAAAAACAGTACCCTGTATCCTAAACATATAATTTTTCTCAGAAATGCCATTCTAGTATCCAAAGGATAACAACAATGAGGTAGCTTTACTTAACAACTAGCTTTCACTATTTCAGGAAAAAATCAGTATATTAAGGGTCCACTAAAAATAAACCCAAGTTATCTATTTGGTGAATATTTCAGTGGAATAAGGGGTAGAGGCCCACTCTGCTCTGCCTACTGACCAAAACAACAGAAGAATAATTTAGGTTCAGAGAAACAAACACCAGGATAGAAAACCAGCAGTTAACTAAATGTGCACATTTTACTTTTTTTTAAACAACGGTATGTATTCATATGCTTTGCCCTCCCCCATGAAATAATTAGTTAACTGCTGGTTTTCTATCCTGGTGTTTGTTTCTCTGAACCTAAATTATTCTTCTGTTGTTTTGGTCAGTAGGCAAAGCAGAGTGGGCCTCTACCCCTTATTCCACTGAAATATTCACCAAATAGATAACTTGGGTTATGGACATTGGGGAGGGTATGTACTTTTGGGTAAATTGGAAGGGGAGATGAACCATGAGAGACTATGGACTCTGAAAAACAATCTGAGGGGTTTGAAGTGGCGGGGGGGTGGGAGGTTGGGGTACCAGGTGGTGGGTATTATAGAGGGCACAGCTTGCATGGAGCACTGGGTGTGGTGAAAAAATAATGAATACTGTTTTTCTGAAAATAAATAAATTGGAAAAAAAAGAAATATAAAAAAAAAAAAAAAGTAAAATGTGAAAGCTTCCTTTCACACTGCCCGTTTCTACTGTTACCACCATTAAGCAATACAATACCCTTCTACACATTTTCTACGTATTTGCATGCATGCATATATGCTAATATGAGTTTTTGTTGTACATAATAGCTAACATTTCTTGAGCACATTTCTTACACCTAAAACTGATCTGTTCTTAAATATGTATTCGCCCTAATCTTCTGTTAACATTTATTCTCCCCAAATCTTCAGAATAAAACTTTGAAGTTGGTAGTAATATTATTTCCATTTAATAATGAGGGAAAAAAGCTCCACAGATAATTATATGCATAATAAGGAGGGTTAGAATTTTAACGGAGTCTGCTTTAATTCCATAAAGATATATTCTTTAGTCTATATAAATCCAGCTCATTTTTTTTCATCACTGCATACCACATTATACCATGATATATTAATAAATACCTTATTTTTGAAATCTTAGATTGTTTTCTTTTCTGGGAGCATTAACAATGTGCATGAACATCCTTTTTCACCCAGATATAAGTATATATACATACTTGAGTAGGAGACGTTCCTAGACATCAACTGCTTTTAAACTTTAACTTTATTAAATGGGAGTAAACTTTATTTATTAAACTTTATTAAACTTTAAACTTTATTAAAAAGGGATGTGTTTTTGTGTATAGGCACATATCATATTATTTTCTTTAAAAAGCTGTATATTTTACATTCCCACAAGCAGTATATCTATCCCCAAATAACACCTGACAAAGATAAATATTGTAAAGACTTCGAAAAGTTAAAAGTAATACTGAGTTCTCTAATTAGCTTATCTCTGATTATTATCTCTGATTACAGGGGGACCAACCATCACGGTCTCTGTACTCCAAATTCCACACTCTGGAAAATCCCCTCAAGTTCCAGGCAAACTGGGATGCTTGGCAAACCTACTTACTGCTGAAGAGCTGAAGCATCATTTTACATTTTCACTGGAGAGTTTAATTTTTCCTTCAGTAAACTCTATTTGGGTCTTTTGTTCATTATTTCTATGTATTGCTTGTCCTTTTTTCTTACTGATTTGAAGATGTCCTTTATACTTATCCATATTGCAATATCCTCCTATATTATAGACTTCCTTTTGGTGGTGCTTTTGGGTACATAAATTTTAGAACTCAAAAATGTAAAACTCACCAATATCTCAATTAGCATTGGGGGTTTTTTGTGGCTTGTTCAGAAAGATCTTCTATACACCAAGATAAAATTTTACTTCCACTTTCTCCTAATGTCTTATAAATTTTGTATTTGGTTTGAATTCAGGATTGTTTTACTATATGGTGGGGGGTCTACGAAAATTTCATATTTTGTCTTTTATAAATTTCCACCTAAACTTTAGATAAACTATCATCTCTACATTACTCAATCTTCCCAATCAGGAACGGATGAAGTTCTCCATATATTTCAATTATTTCTCCATATATTTCATATATTTCAAGTCTTCTATTATGTATTTCAATAACTTTTATAATTTCTACCAGGATGATTCTGACATTTCTTATTATTTTATAGTTTGCAGCTATTGTGAATGAGACCATTTTCTATTACATCTTCCAACTAGCTAATGATTTCTATATGTTTATATCCAGATACTTTGATGAACTCTTATTAGTTCTATTAATTTGTAAGTTCATTCTTTCATATTTTCTTAGTATATGATATCTGTGAATAATAAAGGATATTTCCCTTTTCCTCTCTCTCCCTCCAACGTTTATACCTGCACTCTTTATCTGACAAGGACCTCCAGGAATATGCTAATGAGCAACAATGATACTGACCACACTAACCTGTGTCTGACTTCAATGGGAATGTTTAATTCATCATTTAAGTATGATGTTCATTATAGGCTTCCTTTCCTAAGTACACTCTTCTCTTCTAATTTGGTAAGGCTTTTTTAAAAATCATAACTACAAATTGACTTTTATTAAATATTCTTTAGCATCTATTCAAATGCTTATTTCTCATTTATTCTCAATACATTAAATTACTTTAATAAACTTTTTAATGTATCATCCTTGAATGTCTAGGATAAAACTGATCTGATAATTATAAAATATTCTCTTACTACAGCACAGGTTTGAATTGCTAATATTTTTCTTTATATTAAAACTATGTTCATAATAGAGACAGTACATATGTATTCTTTTTTGTATGCAATTATCATCTTGTTTCTGTATCAGGATTATGCTAGTTTAATACATACTTAAAAACGTTCTATAAATAGGTTTTATATG
This sequence comes from Neogale vison, assembly GCF_020171115.1. Taxonomy (NCBI): domain Eukaryota; kingdom Metazoa; phylum Chordata; class Mammalia; order Carnivora; family Mustelidae; genus Neogale; species Neogale vison. The sequence goes on from NC_058091.1 coordinate 111,388,833, forward strand.
TTCTAAAAGTATTATTTATCTGTTCTATAAATACGTTCTATAAATTATGTTCATCTGTTACTTCAAGGTGATAAAGAAGAAACTTCTTTGTGTTTTTAGAAGTACACTCAACTGGCAAGTGATTACATGTAATTTTTACCTTATTCCACTAGTACATAAAACTTGAACATAAGTGATACAGTAAAATCTGATGTATTATACAAGAAATCAATATACCTGGGAATAAGCAAGGTCTTGACCATACCTGAGCAAAACTTCCGCTTTTACTTATTAGAACACTGATAGAAATTCTCAAATTTTTAGTGTCTTGCATTTCACAGAAGACAAATTTTAAAACCATGGTCATATTATGCTAACGACATGTTGCAAAAAAATTCAAACGACATCAAAAATATGGGGCTGCAATGTCTAAGTCATATTAGAAAGTAGTGCAAAGACAATGTGCTTATACGCTTTCCAACTACAAAAAAATTACAACTCACTTTTGATTTAATCGTTTGAATGTGTTGCTCCACTTCTTCAATGTCTTCAGTGTTTTCTAAACGTTCGTAAGCAGCGCTTCTAGTGCCTTTTATTAGATTTAAAGGTAATGCAGACATGCCATAGGCCTAAAAGAACAAAATAAAAATGGGTTTCATTACTACTATTTTATACATATTATACACAATTTTGAGGGGAAAATGTCCTTTCAACTTTAAAGGAAATGCAAGGGTATAGTTGTGAAGGATTATAGTCACTGAAGAACAAAGTACCTGGGAGTGAATCATGATACACTGTCTCATAATTTTCTTGTTTATTTCACATTTACAGTTATATAAAATGACATGAGTAATAGTAACTATTCATAGAAGAGATAATATGTATTCTTCAAAGGATAAGTTGCAAAATTACTGTAAATAGAATACCAAAGTAATAAACTGCAACTCCAGATTAATGAGGGGTTAAAAGAGTGTGAATTAGTAAAAACATTTTATAAAACTATTTTCTATGGAAAAAACAATTTTACCCAACTATATATAATAAACCCTCACTAAAACACATTTTAATAAATGCATGTTATTTAATTAGCATGCCAATTATCTGTACACAATTTATTACAAGTTTTAAGTATAATTAATCATTTTGCTAAGTATTTTAAATATTTTTCTACAAGTAATTTTCTGTTGATTAGCATTAAGAATAAACATATTATTTTATATTTCTTCCATATTGGCCAGTCCCAAACGATAACTTTTAATGGTAAGTGTTAAAAACACTTAATAATGGCAGTTGCCACATAACCGTTACTCTAAATCATTAAATCTTTAGAAACAAAACTGACAACTATCACTTCCCGGCTGCAGCAACAAGCTCTAAAGCAGACACATTATATATTTAAATCTTTTTCATTTTCCTCCTGAGCACACAGCCAAACTACTTTAGCCAGTCTCCCTGAAGTTAAGTAAGCTCATGAAACTGAGTTCAAGACAACAAATGTAGGCAGAAGTGATAAACACAATTTCTTGGGCCTAACCCCAAAACTTCAAAATATCCTGGGTAATCCTGAATATTTTCTCGCAAAGTCTCTGATGTCAACTCCGAAAAAACTTCAGTGACAAGTTTAATTACAGTTGACCCTTGAATAATTTGGGTTGGAACTACAAGGGTCCACTTACACATGGATTCTTCATAAATACAATATAGTACTACAAATGTATTTCCCTTACGATTTTAATGACATTGTTTTTCCTATTTTATTTTAAGAATACAGTACATAACACATATAACATGCAAAATATGTGTTAATTGACTATGCTACCAGTAAGGCTTCTGGTCAACAATAGCCTATTAATAGTTAAGTTTGGGTAGAGTCAAAAATCATATGCAGATTTTCACACATTTGGGAAGATCAGCACTCCTAACCCCCATGTTGTTCACACATGCACATCACACCTTCTTTATCCATTCACCTGCTGGACACATAGATTGCTTCCATGCCTTGCCTATTGTAAATAATGTTGCAATGAACAGAGTGGTACATACATCTTTTCAAATTAGTGTTTTTGTTTTCATCTGTTAAATACCCAGCAGCAGAAATGCTGGATCATATGGTATTTCTATTTTTAATTTTTTGAAGAACCTCCATACTATTTTCTACAGTGGCTGCACCAATTTGTATTCCCACCAACAGTGGATGAGGGTTCTCTTTTATCTTCACCAAATGTGTTATTTCTTGTCTTTTTGATGTTAGCCATTCCAACAAGGGTAAAGTAATACCTCATTGCGATTTTGATTTGCATTTCCCTGATAATTAGTGATGTTGCATCTTTTCATGTGCCTGTTAGCCATTCAAATGTCTTCTTAGAAAAATATCTATTCAGTCCCCATTTTTAAATCAGGTTGGGATTTTTTTTGCTAGAGTTGTACGAGTTCTTCCTATATTTTGGGTACCAACTCCATACTGGATGTATCATTTATAGGTATCTTCTTCCATTCAGTAAGTTGCCTTTTCCTTTTGTTGATGAGTTCCTTCACTGTGTATAGTCCCATTTATTTATGCTATTGTTGCCCTTGCCTGAAGAGATAGATCCCCCAAAAATACTGCTAAGAGTAATGTCAAAAAGCTTACTACCGGGGCGCCTGGGTGGCTCAGTGGGTTAAGCCGCTGCCTTCGGCTCAGGTCATGATCTCAGGGTCCTGGGATCGAGTCCCGCATCAGGCTCTCTGCTCAGCAGGGAGCCTGCTTCCTCCTCTCTCTCTCTGCCTGCCTCTCTGCCTACTTGTGATCTCTCTCTGTCAAATAAATAAATAAAAAATCTTTAAAAAAAAAAAAGCTTACTACCTATATTTTCAAGGAGATTTATTATGGCTTCAGATAATATTCAAGTCTTTAATCCATTTAGAGCTTATTTTTGTATATGATTTAACAAAGTGGCTCAATTTCATTCTTTCTCATGCAGTTGTCCAGTTTTCACACCACCATTATTTTAAAAGGCTGCCTTTCCCCCATCACCTGTTTTTGCTTCCTTTCATGTAGATTAATTGGCCATATAAATGTTGGTTTATTTCCAGGATTTCTATTCTATTCTGTTGATTCGGGTGTCTGTTTTGTGGTACCATTTTCATTACTGCAGCTTTGTAGTATAATTTGAAATCAGGCAGCATGATTCCTCCAGCTTTGTTCTTCTTTCTCAAGATTGCTTTAGCAATTTGGGGCTTCACAAAAATTTTAGGATTATTTGTTCTAGTTTTGTGAAAAATGCCGTTGGCATATTGAGAGGGATTACACAGATTCTGTAGATTGCTTTGAGTAGTATGAACATTTTAACAATATTCATTCTTCCAATCCATGAGCACAGTGTATCTTTCCATTTTGAGGGTTGCCTTCAATTTCTTTCCTCAAGGTCTTATGGTTTTCAGGGTATAGATCTCTCACCTCCTTGGTTAAATTTATTCCTAGGTATTTTGTACTTTTTGATACATCTGTAGATGGGATTCTTAATCTCTCTGCTACTTTGTTATTAGTGAATAGAAATGCAACCGATTTCTGTATATTAATTTTATATCCCCCAACTTCACTGAATTCATTTAGTAGTTCCAGTAGTTTTTTTTTTTTTTAAGATTTTATTTATTTGACAGAGAGAGGTCACAAGTAGGCAGAGAGGCAGGCAGAGAGAGAGGAGGAAGCAGGCTCCCTGCCGAGCAGAGAGCCTGATGCGGGACTCCATCCCAGGACCCTGAGATCATGACCTGAGCCGAAGGCAGCGGCTTAACCCACTGAGCCACCCAGGCGCCCCGTTCCAGTAGTTTTTTGATACTATATGATTTACTCCATATAGTATCATGTCATCGACAAATAGTGAAAGTTTTACTTCTTTTCAGTTTGGAGGCCTTTTCTTTTCCTTGCCTGCCAGCAGTCACTAGGACTTCCAATATTATGTTAAATTAAGATGGCACGAGTGTGCATTCTTGTCTTGTTTCTCGTCTTAGAGAAAAAATTTTCAGCTTTTAACCATTGAATATGATGTCAGCTGTGGGTCTGTCATGTACGGCCTTCATTAATGTCATACACAGCCTTCACTATGTTAAGGAATGTTCCATTTATACCAATTTTGTTGAGAGTTTTTATCATAAACAAATATTGAATTATGTCAACGGTCTGCATCTATTGAGATGATCATATGATTTTCATCATATATTTTGTTAGTGAAGTGTATCACATTGATTGATTTGCAATTAAACCATCCTTATATCCCTGAAGTAAATTTCATTTGGTGATGGTGTACGATCCTTTTCATGTATTGCTTTGGTTTCTTGAGAATTTTAGCATCTGTGTTCATCAGGGTATTTGCCTATAGTTTTTTCTGCAGTGTCTTTGTCTGGTTTTGTTAATAGGGTAATGCTGGCCTCATAAAATGAGTTTGGAAGTGTTCCCTCCTCTTCAATTTTTTGTAATAGTTTCAGGCAGATAAGATATTAACTCTTTAAATTGTGGTAAAATATATGTGTAAAGCCATCTACATCTCGCCTTTTATTTCTTGGAGTTTTTGGTAGATGACTCAGTTTCATTACTAGTAATTGGTCTATTCAGATTTTATATTCTTCCTGGACAATTTTAGAAGATTGTTGTTTCTAGAAATTTATCCGACTCTTCAAGGTTGACCAATTTGTTGGCATATAATTGTTTATAGTATTTTCTTATGATCCTTTTAATGTTACCAGTTGTAACTTCTTTTTCATTTCAGATTTGATTTTATTTGGGTTTTTTCATTTCAGATGACTTATTTTATTTTTTTATGAGTCTGGCTAAAGGCCTGTCAATTTTGTTTATCATTTCAAAGAACCAGCTCTTTGTTTCATTGATCTTCTCTGTTGTTTTTTGTTCCTATTTATTTCTACTCTGATCTTTATTCTTTCTTTCCCTCTACTAACTTTGGGGTTGTTTGTTCTTCTCTAGTTCCTTTACGGAGATTGTTAATGTGGCATTTTTCTTGTTGCTTGAGGTAGGCTTGTATTGTTATGAACTTGCCTCTTAGACCTGCTTTTGCTGCATCCCAGAGATTTTGGAATGTTGTGTTTCATTTTCATTCGTCTCAAGGTACTTTTAGATTTCCTCTTTGATTTCCTTGCTGACCCACTGGTTGTTTAATAACATGTTGTTTAGCTTCCACATATTACTGTTTATTTATTTGACAGAGAGAGACAGAACAGAAGCACAGGGAGTGGGAGAAGAAGGCTTCCCACCAAGCAGGGGGGCCTGATGCGAGGCTCAATCCCAGGACTCTGGGATCATGACCTGAGCCGAAGACAGATGCTTAACAACTGAGCGACCCAGGTGCCCCACGTGTTACTGGTCCCCCCCCCCACCCAGTTTTCTTCTAAGATGTAACTGATTTATAGTTTCATAGCATTGAGGTTGGAAAGATACTTGATATGAGTTCAATCTTCTTAAATTTACTGAAACTTGTTTTATGGCATAACATATGAACTATCCTAGACATGTGTATTTGAAAAGAATGTGTATTTTGCTGTTTTAGGATAGAATGTTCTACACATATCAAAGTCCATCTAGTCTAAAATGAAACTTAAGGCCAATGCTTCCTTATTGAGTTTGTCTGGATGGCCAATTCATTGACCCAAGAGAGTATTAAAATCCACTACTATTACTATATTGCTATTTCTCCTTTTATTTCTGTTACTATCTACCATTTATATTTAGGGACCCCAAATTGGGTACATAAACAATTAAAATGCTATATCCTCTTGTTAGACTGAGACCTTTATTAATATGAATGCCCTTCTTTGTTTTTCTTATCATCTTGGTTTTGTTAAAGTCTATTTTGTCAGATAGAAGTATTATTACCCCAGCTTTCTGTTTCCATGGTATATCTTTTTTCCATCCCTTCATTTTCAATCTGTGTGGGTCGTTACATTTGAAGTAAATCTCTTATAAGCAGCATGTAGAAGGATCCTGGCCTTTTTTTTTTAAAATCCATTCAATCACCTACATCTTTTTTTTTTTTTAACTTTTTTTTTAAAAAAGATTTTATTTATTTATTTGACAGAAGTCACAAGTAGATGGAGAGACAGGCAGAGAGAGAGAGAGAGGGAAGCAGGCTCCCTGCCGAGTAGAGAGCCCGATGCGGGACTCGATCCCAGGACCCTGAGATCATGACTGAGCCGAAGGCAGTGGTTTAACCCACTGAGCCACCCAGGCGCCCCCAGTCACCTACATCTTTTGATTGGAGAACTTAGTCCATTTAAAGGAATTATTGAGGACACTTAGGTGGCTCAGTTGGTTAAGCATCTGCCTTCAGCTCAGGTCATGATCTTGGCGGGGGACTGAGTCCTGCATCAAGCTCCCTACAGAGAGCCTGCTTTTCCCTCTGCTTCTACCCCTCCTCCCCACTCTAGCTCTCCCTCACTCTATCTCAAATAAATATGTAAATCTTTAAAAAATAAAAAATAATTATTGACAGGTATGTATTATTTTGCTAATTGTTTTCTATTTTTGTGGTTTCTCTTTGTTCCTTTCTTCCCTCTTCCCTGTGGTTAGACTTGTTTTATTTAGTGTTTAGTTTCCTTTCTCTTTTCCTTTTGTAGATTTCCTAGAAGTTCTTTTTTTTGTGGTTACTGTATAGTTCATATAGAATATCTCATGTAAATAAAATCTCTTTTAAGTTGAAAGCAAGTTAATTTGGAATACATCCCAAAGCTTTACATATTTACTTCCCCTATCCACATTCTGTATTTTTGATAACACATTTTACATCTTATTTTATGTATCTCTTCACTGATTATTTAGATATTTTAGAAAGAGAGCATGCATGTGCACGTGTTTAAGGGGAGAGGCAGAGGAAGAAGGAGACAGAGAATCTCAAGCATATGCCCACTGAGCACAGAGCCCAATGTAGGGTTCAATCTTATGACAGAAGCTCAAATCAAGAGTCAACTAACTGAGCCACCCAGGCGCCTAATTATATTTTTAATTTTACTATTCTTGTCTTTAACCTTTCATACTTTAGGGGCAATGAATTCCCTCAGCTTTTGCTTATATGGGAAACTATTACCTCTCCTTCAATTCTAAATGATAATCTTGCCAGGTAGAAAATTCTTGGGTGGCAGTTTTTCCCTTTTAGCTCTTTAAATATGTTATGCTTCATAAATAAATGTTAGTTATGTCACTCCCTTGTTTGGCCTATAAAGTTTCTGCTGAAAAATCTGCTGATGGCATTAGAGTTTCCCCTGTATGTAATATGTTGCTTTTCTCTTGCTGTTTTTAAGATCCTCTCTTTATGCTTACCTTTTACCATTTTAATTACAATGTGTCTGAGATTGTTTCTTGTTGAGCTCATCTTGTTTGGAACTCCCAGGGCTTCCAGAACCTGGATGTGTTTTCTTCTCCAGATTATGGAAGTTTTCAGCCATTATTTCTTCAAATAATTTTTCTGGCCCTTTCCCTCTCTTATCACCTCTGAGAACTTTTATTGTTATTCCACTTGATGTAGTTCCTGAGGTCCCTTAAGTTGTCCTCATTTTTAATTCTTTTCATTTTGCTGCTCTGTCTAGATGTCTCCCATTACTTTGTCTTCAAGCTCCTGTTTTACCATTTCTGCTACTGAATCCCTCTACTGTATTTTTCAGTTTAGTTATAATTTCTATTTGATACTTTCTTGTATTTTCTCTGGCTCTGCCAAGGTTCTTGTGTTCATCCACTCTCCCACCAACATTGCTAAGTATCTTCATGACTATTACTTGAATTCTTTATCAGGTAGGTTGCTATCTCCCTTTCATTAAAGTTTTTTAATGGAGATTTGCCTTATTTTTTGGTTTGGAACGTATTCTTTGATCTCCTCATTCTGCCTCTGTTTGTCTATATATTAAGTGAAATTGCTACCCCCCTCAGTCTTGAAGGGGTGGTCTTGTGTAACAGCTGGTTCATGTAGGCCATTAGAGCAATCTCCCTTGGCCATCAGAGCCAGACACTTCATATGGGCAACCACTCTATGGGCTACATGTGCCTACTAGTTGTGATATAGCCAGCACTATTGTACGGGGAGGTCAGGGCTCAGGGCACTCACCCTGCCCAGCTGTGGCTCAGACTCTGTGCAGGTAGAGTGGGGTTCTAGCTGCTTGCCCATCACAGGTATGGTTCAGTCTCTATGCTGATTAGGTGGGGCTTAGGGTGTCCCTGGAAGCTAATTACAGCTTACCTGCTGCTAGGGGAGGACAGGACTCTGGCGCTTACCAACCAAGTTGTATCCCATATGTGGCACAGGGAAGGTGGGACTCAGGTCACTGGACCAACTGGTTTGGGGCTTGGGTGCTGCAGTGAGGGTAGGGTTCAGTGCACTTTCCCAGACCAGTTACAGCTTGGTTCTCTGCATAGGCTGGGCAGGGTTTAGTGCAGCCACCTGGACTCATTGCAGCTTGGTTGCTACATAGGAGAAGTAGGGATCAGGGTGCTCATTTGGCCCATTTGCAGCCCAATCGCTGAGTGAGGAGAATAGGGCTCAGAACACGAGCCTGGCCCTTTGTAGCTGGGGTGCTGTGTGGCGTGGGGTGCTTGCCAGCCAGGTTAAGAGTTAAGTGGGCAGAATATGTCCTCTAGTCCTTGCATATTAGAGGGAGAGCACTGGAAATGGCACTCATCTGCTCTGTCACCAGCAAGTTAGAATGACATTCCAAAAATGGACTCTACCAATGCTTCTATCACCAGACAAAACGTCTATAGGTCCCTGTCTTTGCCACAGTCTCCTTAAAATTAGTTAGTGGTTCTCCCTCATTTACAGGGTAGGAACTTTTCAATTTGTGGCTTTTGTGCTGATCTCAGGGAGAGCAGGTTTGTATACAAGCCGCAGCAGTATCTCTGTTACCTATCTTTCTATGATTCTCCCTCTATTAACTCCCCATTGATTTTCAAAACCAGATGTTTGTGGGGGGTCATCTTTCCAGTGCTAGCCCCTACAGTCAAGATGCCTGATGAGGGGCACAATCTCCTTACTCCTCAGAGAAAGTTCCTTATTATGGGATACCTCCTGATTATGGGGTCACCTGGGATGGGGTTAGGGGTAAGGCCATGACTTTGACTTGCCTACACTACTTGATTTGTCTCTTTTGTCTTTTGTTGTGGAGGTGCTGTTCTTCAAGTTCTCAGGTGGTTTTCAGAGAAAATTTATTCCAGATATAGCTGTAAGTTTATTGTGTCCATGGGAAAAGGTGAGTTCAGAGTCTTCTTATGCCACTATCTTGAAACTCCCTCCGTGGCTTTTTTTTGTTTTATTTTTAATTTTATTTTTATTTTTTATTTTTTTTAAAGATTTTATTTATTTGACAGACAGAGATCACAAGTAGGCAGAGAGGCAGGCAGAGAGAGAGAAGAGAGGAGGCAGGCTCCCTGTGGAGCAGACAGCCCAATGTGGGGCTCGATCCCAGGATGCTGGGATCACGACCTAAGCCGAAGGCAAAGGCTTTAACCCACTGAGCCACCCAGTGGCTCCTGTTTTGTTTTTTTAATTAAGGGAGAATATAAGCAAAGAACATGACCAAAAAGAAATCCCAGAAATCAACTAGTTCTATCACATAATATCAACTATTTATGGCACACTATAACTAGATAATAATTATGAACTTACTACCCAATATTCAAATCCTTGTATTTTCTAATGAAGAAATACTTTAAACCTTGCATTTTACATATTATTAAAACCTAAGTTAATGTTCTCATGATTTCCCCATCATCTCCCCTCCTTCCCACCTCCCCTGCTGAAAAAATAGAAAAGATTCTGTTTCATATTAGAAGAAAATTTAATTTAGACAGAGTAATTTTCTTGTAATTAATCAATTCTTATCATTTTATGCTTGTAATGACCTTGGCAAAGTATAAAAAGGAAAGAATACAAAATATCATAGCCTTAAAACACTGAAAATGTAAATAAAAAAGCCTATGAGAACCAAAGTATCCCACAGCTCATCTAACCTTTCCTTACCGAGCTTTCCTAACGCAATTATCATTTGACCCATTTGTTTCTTCTAGTAGTTCCACAACTTTCTAAAACATTGAAAAAGAAAAACATAAAACTTGAAGACTCTGATAAAGAAGCAGTATTTACATAATAATTATTTACCAGTTATCCACAGTCATATATGATTTTAACATACCTATGTTGTGTTAAACCAAATTCCAAAGCAAAAATATTTTGCTAACCACAGTTTATATCCAAATAAATCCCCTGTCCTCTCAAACACCCCCAACCACCTTATTTTACCCCAATGCTTAGATGGATTTGGTCCTTAAGTAGAGAACCTCAATGTTCAATATTATTTCCCAAGGAATCTTTTGCTCTAGTCAGTATCAATAAGGCCCTTATTTAGAGTCTACTGTCAAACACAAGGTCATCTAAATTCTTCCTGGTCTGCTGCTCTCACTTTCTATAAATCCATCTTCTACACTGTTTCCAAAGTAATCTTAGAGCCCACATTAGATTATGTCACTCCTGTAATTAACATTCATTAAGATCTCCAGGATTAACTAGAATAGTTTTTTAAAGAGCCGTGGGAGGACATCCTAGGATTTGGGATAGATGACTTTAAGGCCACTACAGGAGATAAGAAGACAGGTAGCCACATAGGGATCTGCTACTACTTCAACGAGTGCAGTTCTATGTTGTACATTTAACTTTTTAGTGTATTAGAATTTTAGGTAAGGTTGTTCAAAAGTTGTTTTGCTATTTTCTCTATGAGAGGTAGAATTACGGGTCTTGTGAACAGACTGCAATTATCTAATACTGGCATACAAAACCTTCAAAACCTGATCCCTACCAACCTCATCTCATGTCTCACACCTCTGAATTGTTCAATGTTCTTAAAACACTCTGGTTTTATACTACTTCTGGCTTTGTCCAGTTTCCACACTTTAGTACATGTAGTGCCTTCAACTAGAATGCCTAACTTCTCAACCCTATTTCTTCAGCAAATTTCAGTGTCTTTCAGGTCTAAACTTAATTACACCATGTCTGAGAAATATGTCTTGACTTGTAAATGTGCCTCAATTATAGTACAAACGCCGTATTGGTCTGCACATTTGCTTCATCGCTAGATCTGACAAACTTGGCTAATCAGAATCACTCAGAAAATTCTTAAAAACACAGATTCCTCGGGGCGCCTGGGTGGCTCAGTGGGTTAGGCCGCTGTCTTCGGCTCAGGTCATGATCTCAGGGTCCTGGGATCGAGTCCCGCATCGGGCTCCCTGCTCAGCGGGGAGCCTGCTTCCTCCTCTCTCTCTCTCTGCCTGCCTCTCTGCCTACTTGTGATCTCTGTCAAATAAATAAAAATAAAATCTTTAAATTAAAAAAAAAACAAAAAACAAAAAACACAGATTCCTCAACCAGACTAGTAACAAGTGCAGTAAACTGTTTGGAATATAAAAACTAGGTCTTAATTATTTTTTCTTCTTCTTTTTCTCCTAATAATAATAAACCAAAAATTGTTTTAAAAAAGAAATCTTCATCTTTCCTTACATGAAATTTATATATTTATTAGAAGAGCTGAACTAAATTCTGAAATAACTTAATATAAAAATCTTAGGAAATAAAGACATATCCTTAGTAACACCTTGTGGTAATATGGGATCAGAATACATATCTTCTTGTGAACTTTTAAGTCTAAAAAGAACAGTAAAAGAAAATTGTCATTGTTTTGGATTATGTACCCTTTAGCTTTTTTTTTGGACTACATGTTTAAGTTTTAAGGATTAACAGGAAATTTAACTATAATATTTAGATTATGATAAAACTAACATAAAACATTACATAACACATTTAATCATTATAACCTGAGGTCTTTAAATAATAATCTTATGAATTTAGCCTCAGACTTCTTTGAAAAAAAAAAAGATGTATAAAAAAGCCATCCTTTTCAGAAACAAAACTTTTATTGCTTACTACTGCCCTCTAGTGAATTATCAAAAAATCAACAAGGCTAAAGATATTACATCCTTCAAAATGCTTCTAGGTTGGTTATAATTGCCTCCAATTTTATTTGTTCAAGTTCCAAAAATAAATCACTGTATGTATTAAAACCTAAAATGTTTGAATGAATACACATAAATGTTTGAAAGAATACATACAAACTACAAACATTTTTAAGATAATTTTTTAAAAATATTTTATTTATTTGTCAGAGAGCACAAACATGGGGAATAGCAGGCAGAGGGACAAGCAGGCTCTCCGCTGAGTAAGGAGTCCAATGTGGGGCTCTATCCCAGGGCCCTGGGATCATGAGCTGAGCTGAAGCCAGATGCTTACCCCAATGACCCACCCAGGTGTCCCAACATTTCTAATACCTTCTTACACTGCCCAGTTTAGAACAGCACCTTTTCCCTATGTAACTCTCTAATATCTAGAATAATAATTTCCAACCTGTGATCCTTGGATTACTGTAAAGGTTCAACATCAAGTACTACTTATATACTGCATAAATGTCTAGCATATATTTGTTATACCTATTATTCAAGGATATGTATGAGCTTATGACTAATGAAACAATTCATTACACATACTCAATTAAGATTTTTCCTTTAGGGGTGCCTCGGCAGCTCAGGTCATGATCCCAGGGTCCTGGGATTGAGCCCATGGGGCTCCCTGCTTGGTGGGAAGACTGCTTCTCCCCCTCTCATTCCCCACTCCCCTTTTCCCTCCTTGTATTTCCCCCCCACCAGTCAAATAAATAAATAAAATCTTAAAAAAAAAATTCTCCTTCAGTTATTCATTGACTCCAAGACACCTATATATTTTCTCACATTTAACACTGGATGCATCTTATAATCATCGGCTACAAAGAAGTCGTCATTGCTGTCATTACCTGCATGGTCATAAATCTGGTCACAGCTGGTTACATTATAGCTACTTCTCTATTTGAGTTAAATGCATTCTTGCTACCACTACTGAGTTTAACTGCCACTTAAAATGTCTTTAAGATAGTACTGTTGATGTGACATTGAAACAAAAAGTTAATGTGCAAGGAGAAAGAGAACAAAGGAGCAAACAGTGAAGCAAATATTTATTGAAACAAGGAGCAGGGACACCTGGGTGGCTCAGTGGGTTAAGCATTTGATTCTTGGTTTCGGCTCATGAGAACGAGCCCACATGGGGATCCGCACTGAGCATGGAGTCTGTTTGAGGTTCTCTCTCCCTCTCTGCCCCTCCCACATATGCCTGCTCTTGCTCTCTCTCTTTCTCTCTCAAAATAAATACATAGATCTTTAAAAAAAAAAAAAAAGCATAATTTCATATTTTCTTACAAATCAACAACCAAGTGCTTTATGAGCTTAAAGGAACATACCCAAACTAAAAGCCATTTCCATTTGCCCCTCACATGGCAAGACAAGAAACAAGAAAAACAGCTTACAGTTAACAGTGGGTATGTTAGCAGCTTCAAAGAAAATTCCAGAGACCAGTGGAGGACTTAAGAAATACTGCATCATCAATTCTCTTGAAAGCATAAAAGAAATAATCTTATACAATAAAACATGGACATGAATAACTAATTTTAAAAAGTGATTCGGAAGACTCAGATTGCAAACGTGAAGTTTTAAGGTACACTTTTCCAATTTATTTCACTTATACTTTCTTTATTATGTATGGAGAATGATATTTTTTTAAAGTATTTATATAAGTCAAAAAATTAAGAAACAGATTTATATATGTATAAAAAACTCAAACTAAGTATAAAACAAGAATTATAAATGATAAGAAAGAATAAGCAGGTACCTCTAACAATCAGTAGCACAGATTCAATGAAACAGTACCACATGGAAGGCTGAAAAATGACTTTTGAAGAGCATTTCTCTCTTCAAAGACTACTAAAAACCAATGCTCTATTTCTATTTCTGAATCCTTAATTTACCACTGTAATTTTCCTTAATTACTTCATATTTTACATTAAAAGTACATAGATTAGCATAATGTCATATGTGTAATATGTGTGTGCATATAAATAAAATGTATATATATTTTTAAAAAATATTTTATTTATTTATTTGACAGGAAGAGAGATCACAAGTAGGCAGAGAGGCAGGCAGAGAGAGAGGGGGAAGCAGGCTCCTTGCTGAGCAGAGAGCCCGATGTGGGCCTTGATCCCAGGACCCTGAGATCATGACCTGAGCCGAAGGCAGAGGCTTAACCCACTGAGACACCCAGGCACCCTACGTGTGTATATTTATATGGACCATATGACATGATCAAGTTTTCACTGATATGTGTATATAATAAAAAGTTCAGTAGTCACTGTTTCTACAGGTACTTCATTTGTCCATAGGCTACATTTTGTATAAAAGTATCATTATTCAACATTTCCCCACTTGGTGGCACCAAAAAATTAAAATATCTACATAAATATTTGTGTCCAGAGGTTTCATTTTTTTAATTAAAAAAATAGCATTCCCTTTCAATTTAAGATGAGAACAATAGGCAAGCTGTATGTTTTTTGACATTCTTCTAATATTAAGTGCCTAATTATTAGGTTATCCCGTAAGACATGGTAGAGTAGATACAATCCTGGTAAAATTTAAATAATCAACTAGTTTCTAAACCAGACAGTAATGGGTAGCTAAGAAAATCACACTCTACCGACACATTACAAAAACTTTTCTGGTCTCAATACTAACAGTTACAGTGTCTATAGTAGACTTCACCTTTAATAATTAGTTCTTTGCCCTCAGGGTCAAAGTACTCGAAGTATTAACTTCCCACTTTGGGAACTTTAATTAATATTAATCCCTTGGACAGCCTGCATGGCTCAGCTGATTAAGCATTCAACTCTTGATTTCAGCTTAGGTCAGGATCTCAGGGTCGTGAGACTGAGCCCTGTTTAGGCTCAACACTAAGGGTGGAGCCTGCTTAAGATACCCTCTCTCCATCTCCCTCTGCTCCTTCTCCCGCTTGCATGCATATTCTCCCGTGAAGTGAAATAAAGTAAAATAAAATAAAGTAAAATAAATAAATCTCTTCTACTTTCCAAGAATATATACTATGCCCTCTTTCATGTTCCACCATATGAAAAACTCAATTCTCAAGCTTTTCCATAACAAGTTAGGACAAAACTTTGTATCTGCAAGCAAATATGGTAATTAGTACTATTAACCACCTCTCTATAATAAAACCACCTGTCTATAAACAGCTGATTTTCAACTAGCTTTTTAAATAAAGTTTGAGTATTAATGGCCCATTTTTACAGATGGGGAAGCTAAGTTCAGATATTAGATTTTATAAAAAAAAACAAAAAAAAGACTTTCACTCATAACTAGTGCTCAGGTATAAATGCCATGCTCTCCCCTTAAACAGGGTCTCCTCTATACACAGTAGATAGTAAAACTGGACAGACTGGTTTGGTAGCAAAACATCCTTCCACTGAGTTCTGACATAAATGATGTCTGTCTGTCTCTCCCCTCCCCCAAGTAACTACCACCCAACTTTCAATACCTCCTTTGACTTACTCACCTTTTCATAAACCACCTTCTCAACGATCATGATACAACTGCTATTAGCATCTGGTTTTACTTTCACTACAAGATGTAGAAAGAGCTGTAAATTATAGTTTACCATACTAAACTGTGAATATTCAACAATTTGAGCTACTACTGACTGCTGGGTGACCAATAAATTCGAAGACCTGGTAAATTTCTAAATTAAATCCTCACAATCTTATTAAACATTATTTGCAGTTTAGAAATGAGTAAATTTAGATAGTAAAGTTCAAGAGATGCATAGATTTAAAAAGAATCTACATATAAGACTCTCTACCAAGGATCACATTTTATTGCTTATGCTACTTAAAGAAAAAATATAACTCTTAGATAGTATGACCTGACTATGCTGTTAAATTGGACCCTCTCCCCCCTACCTTGCCTGAGCTTAGATCTTAAGGGACCCCTCCCTACCTATTCAGCATACTTTCTATGTTTTAGCTTCCCAACCTAGGCCCCATCATAAAGTCCACTGCATTCTAAAAAAGTAAAGTTCTTCTAAGGATATCTTAACCAAGTTGGTATGACTATTTTATTTGGTTTGATTATTTAAATGATAACTTTCAGTTTGAGTTAGAGTAATATAAAATACTAGTTCAAAATATTTACTTTACAGTAATATCATTCCTACAGGGAAGCTCTCTTTCAAAGAATTTTAATAATTTCACAGATTTTTCCCACTCCCACTCATCACTGCCACAGCTTATGTAATTCAGAGCCACCAGAGTAATAGTGTTAAAATGTTAGACAGATCTTACTATTTCTCCATTTAAAACCTTCCAATGGTTTCTAATCGCAATCAAAATAAAATTCAAAATTCTAACCATGGTGCATAAGGCTCTACATAACTTGGCCTCTGGCTATTTCTCACCTAAGTCTCAGCCATCTCTCCCCTGGTTAACTGAACTCCAGCCACACCGGCTTTGCCTCTTTGCTCTTACCTGAACACAGCATACATGTGCCTATCTCAGGATTTCTGCTTATTCTTGCTTCATGGCTGGCTCAGTCACTTTACTCAGGTCTCTGTCAAGTGTTAGAGTCACTTGACAGTCACTCCTGACCTTTATAGTAGAACCAGCTTCCAAGAACCAGTTCCAGTAGAACCAGCTGCCTTATTTTTTTCACAGCAAATACCATTTGACTATTGGAAGACAATCTTCCCTGGGTCTCTCATTTTTGCACACCTTGAAAACCAGGCATAAATGCTCATTTTTTTCTTTACTATCTTTTCAGGGATGTTTATATAGCCAAATAGCCTCAGAAAACAAAGACTGCATCTTCCTCTGGAGCAAAGGGCAAGTAGACTTACTGACCATTATAAAAGATTTAGCTTCCCTAAGTTCAAAGTTCCTCTTCTATATGAGAGTATCATCTGGTGTGCCTCACACTGCCTCATCGGAACTGAAACTCAGGAAACCAGCACAAGAAAATGCTAATGGTATGGCTATTGTTATTGCTGTAATATAAAAGTCTTCGTCTTTGACTCAGAAGTCTTGCATTTATAGCCAACATCCACAGAACTATAGCAGGCTACATATAGGTTAAAATCTTAGATTTTAGACCTTTCAAAGTTCTTGATGTTGACATTACATATTGGTTTCCTCTTTTTCCATTTGTTTCTCCTGACTAATCTTTTATCAACTGTTATATACTCATTTTCCTATAATTTTCAAAGCACTTTTACACAGTATCATTTGACCTTCAAAAATCTCTAAGAGGCCTTTTTTAAATCTCATTTAATGGGAAAGACACTGACCCAGGAAGGTTAAAAAAACATGCAGAATTACCTTACCACATCAATCACAGAACAGCAATTAGAGAACAGGCTGAACTCCTAATTTGTTGTTAATTTGTGACTGTTTCTTACAAGACAAGGAGGGTATCTGGGTGGCTCAGTTAGTTAAGTCATGATCTCAGGATGGTGGGATCAAGCCCTGTGTGGACTCATGCTGAGGAAGGAGCCTGCTCAGGATTCTCTCTCTTCCTCCCTCTATCCATCACCCTGCTCACACCCTCTTTCCAAAAAGGGGAAAAAAAAGAAAAGACAAATAAATAAGATAGCACACATATATTCTGTAAGACGGAAGGATAATTATCCACTAATAGTAGGACAAATTCCTTATGTAGTAATCCATGAAAAAAAGAAATAAAGAAAACAGATGATCCAAATAAACACCTGACAGATATTAAAATGCATGTATTTTAGACTGCTTTTATTCTAAATGATGACCCTTGAATAATTATGTAACAAAATTAGACTCTGCTATCACACTAAAAGTCCATTTCTTTCATGTCTAAAGACAGATATATCAGAACAATATCCAAAAATGTTTTCTTTGTAACCAGTATTTCCCATTTCTGCAAGAATTAAGAATTCTGTAAACAAAATTAATCTGAAAAGATTCTAGATAACTTAAAGCTTCCTACACCACTCTCTTTCAAAAGGTAGGTAAGAAGCACTTATTGTTGGTTTTTCCTCTGTAATTTGAGCAAAAAATTCAAAAAGCAGACTGTACATAAGTTTGGCAGGCTATAACTCATACCTTACTATCTCCAGAAAGACTAAAAAAAAAAAAAGAAAGAAAGAAAGAAAAGGCAGTTTCTCAGAGAATAAGATTAGATTCTATATGCTAAGGAAATATTATATTATATAACATATCTAACTTTAAAAACTCCATATACCCAAGTAGGATGAATCTACTACATCAGTAATAGATAGTGATCTACATTTCAGAGCTTATAAATCACTAAATCTACTACTGCATAATATATAACCATCTTCAAGGTTCACAAGTTATAAAATGTTTCTGAATATTAAATTTTAAAAATATAGATAAAATTATTGTGACTAAGTAGTTAAAAATTTACCTTCCTCTTCAATAAAGAAAACTTAAAAAAATGAAGAAGCAAAGCACTAAAGTATTAAAGAGGAAATATAATTAATTGAGTACATGACTAAGGTAAAATGAAATTGCTTCATAAAGTAATTTCTTAATTTTAACTCAATTATCACCATTACACTTACTGTGTAAGTTATAGCTGCCAACATTCCAATCAAGGTCAGAGAACTAATAGAAAATGACAATGCAGCTAAACCATCTGCAAAGGAAGCAGAACTTTGTTAAAAATGTACACATATACTATTAAAATGTTTATATTCAAAAAATCAATATAAAGATATAAAAACTGGGTTTCTTACACATTCTGAAGGAAAAAACCTAATGTGTTTTCCTCATCTTTGAAGTGCCAACTCCAAGTGGAGAAAATCTCCGCACCCAACATGGGGCTTGAACCCCCAACCCTGAGATCAAGAATTACATGCTTTATTGACTGAGCTAGCGAGGTGGCCTGAGAAAAGAGTTTTGGGGTTTGTTTTTTTTTTTTTTTTAAAGATTTTATTTATTTATTTGACAGACAGAGATCACAAGTAGGCAGAAAGGCAGGCAGGGAGAGAGGAAGGGAAGCAGGCTCCTTGCTGAGCAGAGAGCCTGATGCGGGGCTTGATCCCAGGACCCTGGGATCATGACCTGAGCCAAAGGCAGAGGCTTTTAACACAACAAGCCACCCAGGTGCCCTGAGAAAAGAGTTTTTTAAAGGGCTCTTCACAAACTGATTTGCAAAAGATCTTTTGGAGCAAGATTTTCTTTCTTTTACTTCTTAAAGAGAGAAAAGTATTATCTAATTGTTGAGCCTAAAATGAAATCACAAAAATATTAGATGCTCAAAAGGTGGCAAAAAAACAGTCCTAGACTTTCTGAATGGCAGTCCTTGAGAAATAACATTACATAGGAAAGCCACTGACACTGACTATTTCTCTTCCTTCTGCCATCAATCCTGATACTCCCAGTTTCTTTCTTAATTTTCAAACACGTTTTCAACATACAATCTAAACTAAAATTTAAAGAATTTACTTCATTCTTTAATTTGAAAGGAGTTAGACTGCCCATCTGGTAGGTAAAAAACAAAACCAAATAAAAAGCAAACACAAAGAGGAAATAAACTCCAACAAAGTACCAACACAGGAATACTATGTTAACAAGTTAGACACAGTCAGGTACCTAAGGGAAGGCCAATAAGTCAGAGGCAAGACTGACACTTTTAAATAATTGGATTATACAAAGAGACACTTTGAATATTTGAATATTCATAAATGGGAGTAATACTAATTTGAATATTTGTAAATGGGAGTAATACTAATTTTTTCAGTTTCAATACAGGTCCTACTGAACCTGTTTTGATCTAGTTAAAATGCAGGTCCTGTGGAACCAAATATAATTTTAATTTAATGTATATTAATCTTTAATGAATAACAATAAAATCAGAATTATTTATCTTTTTAAAACTCATGCCTCAGTTTTATGTAACACCTGACAAAAGTATACTAATAAACAAATTCATGAACTATGTATGCCTAATTTTTAAGCCTTCATTTCATAAAACTAAAATATTAGATGTTATTAAGTCAAAGACATTCTGATGCTATTACCTTCTTGATTATACCAGAATTATCAACAGAAAGTATTCATAAAACTAGCAGAAGTGCACGTGGGTGGCTCAGTTGGTTAAGCAACTGCCTTTGGCTCAAGTCATGTTCTTAGGCTTCTGGGCTGCAGCCTGGTGTTGGGCTTCCCGCTCAGCAGGAGTCTGCTTCTCCCTCCTCCCCTGCCTTCTGCCCTCCCCTCTGCTCATGCACTCTAATAAAATCTCTTAAAAAAAAAAAAAAGCTAGGAGAGATCTGGTAGTTAGCTGACAGCAATACATCACAATATCAGAAATAGAAAAATGTGAGAAAATATGCACCCTACAACTGATCTGGAGTATTATGTTAACATATCTGGCCAGTCAAAAAAGTTAGTATTACTAATAGCAATAAGCGAAATGAGCTCTAGGGTATGGTGTTTAAGATTTGAGATAAAAGAAAGAATGCTAAGACTAAAGAGCATGAGATTACAGAAATTAGAAAAATGCTACCTATGTAATTACTAATCCAAGTTATACTAATACTCAAAGACTAGTGTATAACTTAATGTTTAAGGCAGAAGAGTAGTTACTCAAGAGACCTGAAGGAGTTAACTATGAGAAAAGAAGCAATGTATTTCTCAGTAACAGGATCAGGAGCATAAATCCTGACAATTCAGTATTAGTACATGCCAGCACTGCTATCCCAGTTCTTGCTAGTATCAGCAAGATATTAATGGACCATGATTTACACAATGAAATCTTAAGTGGAAAGCAAGAAAATTAAGAAGTTGTACAGCAAAGATTCCAAGACTTAATTTAATCATCATTTAATATTGTAACTAGACCAAGAAAAAGAAATGCTGATCAAGACTATATATAGTACTTATTAAAAAGAATAAATACAAAAGCAATAAACATTTTTC
This sequence comes from Neogale vison, assembly GCF_020171115.1. Taxonomy (NCBI): domain Eukaryota; kingdom Metazoa; phylum Chordata; class Mammalia; order Carnivora; family Mustelidae; genus Neogale; species Neogale vison. The sequence continues at coordinate 111,409,719 of NC_058091.1, forward strand.
AGGTTTATAAAATATTCTAGGTTTCTTTGAAAATAAAATTATTACCAAGTTCAAACACACATGAAATTCTGAGTAATAAGATACACATTCTTATCTGATACTGGTTTCTAATATCAACTGCATTTTTCAATGATTGTGCATCTTTCTATAACCTAACTTCCTGAACCTGCCTATTTTTTTCCCGTCTAAAAACCTAAGTCACACTAATAAAGTTAAGGAAAACTTCTGGAAAAGCAATTCCAAAATGTTTTGGTGAGGTTTATTTATAATAATATATTATTTCATTTGTATGAAACATCTGTAATTTATATTCTACATAAAAATGACTTAATGATGATCAAACAGCAATATGTATTCTCTCACTGGCTAAAGATTAAAAATAAAAAACAATATATCAAGCACATTTCTTTAACATATTCTATATAATCCCAAGTGAATTAACAAACATGTAGGAATCATAAAACCTTCAATGCTCAAATACTTTGAAGATTATATTTTTGTTTCAACTTGGTAAGTATATGAAGAGATTTCACTACATAATAGCTGGAATTGAGTCTTAACAACACAAGGCTCCTAATTTTTCTAGCACACGTTTAACCACAAGGTAAAAGAACTGTGAGATTAAATTCTTAACATTGTAAAAACAGACTACTCAGAAAAGTCCCAAGAGTCACAAAATATGAACTACTATGAATAGTTTTTTTAAAAAAGAATACTTACGACTACTTCCAAGTTCTTCAAACAGGAACTTCACTTTTTCCCACTCTGTAGAATTTTTGTTATTAGGAACATTTAGAGGAACAAAAGCTCTACAAAAAAGAAAATAAATCTGGTTAATGGCTGTTAAAGATAAAAATTTAAATAAAATGAAATGGTCTAAAACTCAATTCCTTTTTTTTTTCTAAGATTTTATTCACTTATTTGTTTGAGAGAGAGAAGGAGAGAGCAGAAGCAGGGGAGCAGCAGAGGGAAAGGAAGAAGCAGGCTCCCCACTGAGCAGGAAGCTGATGAGGGGCTAGATCCCAGGACCCTGGGATTATGACCTTAGCCAAAGGCAGATGCTTAACCAACTGAGCCACCCAGGCTCCCCTCTAATACTCAGTTTCTAATAAATCAATAGATCTCTAAGAAATAAATTTCTAATAATTCAACAGATCAATAAATCTAATAGACCAATTGCCCCCACCACATACATACAAATTAACAACCAAATCTGCACACGTATAGAGGGGTTTGATAAGTTTCCTACCTATGTGTTTACCATATTATAAATTTCATTTAATAGTTTTATTATTGCATTTAATATAATTAGTTTCCTTTGTGGTCCTACGTATTTTATTTTTTGCATTTAAAATATTTTGAGAAGGAGCCATGGGCTAAAGATGATCTAAAAGGTCCATGGCCCAAAAAACCCAAGAATTTCTATATTAAATTGGAAAAACAGAATATAAATATATGTAATGATTTCAATATATTTATATACATGGAAAAGAACAGAAAGGAAATATACCAAAATAAACAGTAAATATCTTATTGTAAAACTAGGGATAATTTTTACTTTCTTTCTAGCATTTTTTAATGTCATTCAAGATTCTAAACAATACACATAGTGAAAATAGTTTCTATTTATTTTTCACTCCACAGCTGAAGGGGCATCATAAAATAACAGTGACAGTTAGCTTCTTAGGACTTGCTCTAGATGCTTAAACTGGGAGAAAACAGAAGAAAGAAATGAGAGAAACAAACAAGAAAGAAAGGACAAAGAAAAAAATCAAGAAAATAGAAAGAAAAGAGAAGGGAAAGAAGAAAACAAGTCAGAAACTAAAGTGTGATGTGCAGAATCAAACAGAAATATAAGAAATAACTCTAATACTACTGCCTTTCTAACCTAATTTTAATTGTAAACAAAGCACAAAGATCTATCCTCTTTTGTAAAGAAGAAATACTAAAAGCGTTCAACAATATACTAAGTACCTTATAATGTATGCAAGTAAAACAAAGTAATCATTCAACTTTTTTTTTTTTTAAACCTTTACTCCTTGGTACTACTGATACTTACTATTCTTACAAAAAGACGAATGGTCTGAGCATGTCAGGAGGTTATTTAAATTTCTAGCCGTTTGTACTGATGTACATTTACTACACTCTTAATCTTGGAGACGAACTTCACACCACTTTCAGAAAGAAAAGTGAGTTCTCACACAGAGAGCAATAAATGTAAAAAATTCACCACTGCTCTGGCCATAAGATCAAAAACGAATAAAAGCAGTAAAGTGGAATTAAAAAATTAAAAAAAAACTTGCAAATTATACTTCTATAATGATATTAACTTATTAATTTGCATTTAAACAAAAGTGTAAACCAAGCAAGAAAAAACTACCTATATTGTTGGGCTGGCAGGAAGGGCTACTAAAGATGGCGAAAAGTTCCCGCCACAAGACCTGAACTCGGACAGAAGAACAAAGGCCCAAACAGGAATCTGAGACCCCCGCCCCGGGCTCCTGTGGACCAATGGGATCCCGACAAGCAGGCGGGATATCTGAATAAGGGAAACTTGCCAAAAGACCCCTGAGCTTTCCCCAAAAAGCCCCCTCCTCCCTGCCTTGGGCGCAACTTCCATCACTCTGCTTTCCAGAGTCGAGGAACCCCGCCCAAGGGTGCCCACCTCCTCCGGGCGCAACTTTCCCGGCTCCCCTTCTCCTGAGCCCTGAAACTTCGCCGGAGAGTGTTTTTAATAAATCTTGCCTTGCACCCACTTTGCCTGGTGTTATGTTTATCTCGCCAGAAAAACTTTACATATATAATATTCCTCCATTTCATTTGGACAAGGTTTTTTTTTTTTCCCCAGATAAATATATATTTTTTTTTCTGAAAAGTTTATTTTGAATTTGTTAATTGGGAATGACCAATTCTGTGAGTATGGGAAAAACTTCTATGCTGTATAAAATATCACTGATTTTATTATTAAAATAGAAATATGTATTACAAATATCTAAAAATAGTATTCATACTTAGAAAAATTTTTTATCTTTGTCAGTTTTAGGTGACCAAAGGTTCTGCCCAATAGGAGAAAAAAATTAACTCTTAGTTAATTGATGACAATTACATGTTCAAACTCTTGAGCTGGACTCTGCAGTTCAAAATTTAACAAAGAACTTTCTATGACAAAAGAAAAAACAATGTTTTGGTTTAAAGGTTAAATGGCCCAAACTACTGTCAGAATGACTTCAGGAAAATACTTATTTTGAGGAGATCCAGCAGAGTTAACATTTTAGCACTTACTTTTAGGCAGGAACTAGAGGGAGTAACAAAAGCACAAACCCCAAAGCAGGTTCTCCTCAACTAGGGAAATCTTTTCACCAGGACTATATAATCTAGGAAAAAGATGTGAAATATTTTCACATAAACTAAGAAAAACATATATAGGCTGAATTCATCTATATATCCTGAACAATAATATTCAAAACATTTCACAACCAATTTGGCAAAGATACAAACTACTCAACAGAGACACTGGCCTTAATTTTGGAAGACCCTGCTGAGTCAGGCTCTACCCACTTTAAATGGGCGTAGGATGAGTAGAGAAGACTCAGGAAGGCAGAGCCGCAGCTGACTGACATGCAAGCATTTCAACCTCTTAACAACCAAAAGGGGCAAACTAGGGTGCCTGGGTGGCTCAGTGGGTTAAGCCGCTGCCTTCGGCTCAGGTCATGATCACAGGGTCCTGGGATCGAGCCCCGCATCGGGCTCTCTGCTCAGCAGGGAGCCTGCTTCCCCCTCTCTCTCTGCCTGCCTCTCTGCCTACTTGTGATCTCTCTCTCTCTCTCTGTCAAATAAATTAATAAATAAAATCTTTAAAAAAAAGGGGGGGGCAAACTAATGTTCACTGGAGAAATGTCAACCTGTAGACAAAGATCTATGAAAAGAAAAGAATACCTCCCAACAGATACAAAGGCAACCAAAACTAAAGTCAGATGGGTCTTGAATACAGATACATCAATTTTGATGAGGAGGTAGCATAAGGTTATCAGCCATTTACTAAATGATGATGATAGTAAAGTAACCCGGAGTAAGTGTATAATGAGATTTATGTGTTAAAAAGTACAGGTATTTTCTTAATCTCAGTTTCTCGCAAAATAAAAATGCAGAAAAAGAACCTTAGCTTCCAAAAACACACAACACTAGATCAAGATAAGACCTGGAGCCTCAAAGGTTATAAATTTCTTCTACAATCTTAAAAACAGTAAAACTGAAAAACCACTTATTAAAAATACTTTATACCCAATCTGACTCACTGTATTAGTTTCATACAGATTATCTCTTAAGGAAAAGACAAACGAAAGGCTAACGAATTTCAGTAGATAAGAAACTGAAATGATAAATTCAGTAGAATAAAAAATATGATTTTCACATCTTATACCCAATCAACAGTCATATTTATCTTCCAAATAGCTTATTAGCTTCTTCCTCTCTGCTCTCTTTGTAACTACTCTAGTTCAGACCCTCATCTGTCACTGGAACTATTACAATGATTACAACGATTACATTACTATTACAATGATTCCTATGTACCATTTATATTTCAATTCTCCAACCCAACTCCCAAATGCCCCTTTCAAATGCATTTTTCATGGTGCTTTAATTCTTAGAATAAATTTATATGTCATTACTTTCATGCATTCACACACACACACACACAAATATATACACATATTCACTGTCTTTCAATAGTTCAGCAGGATAAAACTCAAAATTTCTTAAACATTGTTTATAAGACCCAGAGTCTACCTGGCTAATGTCATAGCCTATCCCTTACCTACACCAATACCTGAAATGTCACATACTTTTTTTTTTTTTTTGTATTGATGTGGGTGAGAGTTTAAATTCACATTACCTGTAGGGCACTTGGGTGCTCAGTCAGTTGAGTGTCGGACTCTTGAATCTGGCTCAGGTCTTGATCTCAGGGTTGTGAGATTAAGCCCTGCATCCAGCTCAGCACTGAGTGTAGAGATTGCTTGGGATTCTCTCTCTCCCCACCCTCCTCTGACCCCTCCCCCTACCCCTCTTGAACAATCTCTCTAAAAAAAGAAAATAATAATTAATTAAATTTAAAAAAATATGGTCGCCTGGGTGGCTCGGTCAGTTAACTCTCTGCCTTTGGCTCAGTTAACTCTCTGCCTTTGGCTCAGGTCATGATCCCAGAGTCCTGGGATCGAGCCCCACAATGGGCTCTCTACTCAAAAGGGAGCCTGCTTCTCCCTCTCCCTCTGCCTGCTGCTCTGCCTATTTGCGCTCTCTCTCTCTCTCTCTCTAATACATAATCTGTGCCTTGGTTTCTCTCTCTTGCCCTCTTTAAAAAAATTTTTTTCATGTTATATATTTTATATCATTCTTCAAATATTCCATGTTAACTGCAGCCTCTCGGTTACCAAAATGTTATGGACTCAACTCATCCCTCTAAAATTCAAATGTTGAAGCCCTAACCACCACTGTGATGATATTTGGATACTGGGCCTTTAGGGAAGTAATTAAGGTCAAATGAGGTCCTAAGGGTAAGACTCTAATCCAATAGGATTGGTATTCTTATAAGAAAAGGAAGAGATGCTAGACAAGTACTCTCTCCCTGTTAGCACAGAGTAAAATAAAGGCCATGTGAGGAGACAGTGAAAAAGTAGCCATTTACAAGCCAAGTATCTTCAGCAGAAACCAAATTTACTGACACCCTGATCATGGACTCTTAAGCCTCCAGAACTCTAGAACTGAGAGAAAATAAATGTTCACTGTTAAAGCTACCCAGTCTTTGCTATTATGTTATGGCAGCCCAAGTAGATTGATACAGATTTTGGTACCATAAAGTGGACTGCTACTGTAATAAACACCTAGAAATGTGGCTGTCTCTTTGAAACTCAGTAATGATCAGAGGCTGGAAGAGTTTTAAGATGCAAGCCAGAAAAAGCTTAGGCTGCCCTGAAAGTGAAAAGCAAGGAAGGAAAAAGGGAAGGAAGGCAGGCCCCAAATGGAGTCACTTGTGCTAAGCCCCACCAAGATTTAAAATCTAACCTAACAGCAGTTTCAGTCTCTACCAGGAGTGGAATTTTAAGCCAATCAATCTGGAATTTCCTAGTAAGGTAATCTGCCTGATAAAACCCCCTGTATGCCCTCAGGGAAGGTGACCTTGCTTGAAGTAATTCCCTCTTTGAACTTCCTTATTTCACTTCCTTCCACTTAGAACAATCTTCCATTTTGCATAACTCTTTAGTTCCTTTCTACCCACTAGATCAGATGCTGCCCAATTCACAAACTGCTGAATAAAGCCAACTAGAGCTTCAAATCGACTCATTTGAATTTTTATTTTAACAAAGAGACTACTAATAAAACTATGGAGGTTAAAGGCAAGAAGGAGGACTCAAAAAGAAGAGTTATAGAGAAAGCCTCTGTTGTCTCAGAGAACACATATATCATCATGAACAGAATGTTGATAGAAATATGGATGCTAGGGTGCCTGGGTGGCTCAGTGGGTTAAGCCGCTGCCTTCGGCTCAGGTCATGATCTCAGGGTCCTGGGATGGAGTCCCGCATCGGGCTCTCTGCTCAGCAGGGAGCCTGCTTCCCTCTCTCTCTCTCTCTCTCTCTGCCTGCCTCTCCGTCTACTTGTGACTTCTCTCTGTCAAATAAATAAAATCTTTAAAAAAAAGAAATATGGATGCTAAAGGTCATTCTGGTGAAATCTCAGCTAGAAATGAAGAACACATTATTGGACACTAAAAGAAAGAGTCCCTACAGTGGTAGGGACTCTGGCTGAACTATTTTTGTGGTTCTATGGAAGGCAGAACTTTTAAGAGATGAAATTGGGCATTTAGCAGAGGAGGATTCTAAGCAAAGTGTTAAAGGAGTAGGTTGGTTTCTCCTTACTATTTACAGTAATATGTGAAAGGAGAGAAATGAGGTGAAGGAACTAATCCATCCGTATTATAAAAGGACGATGAAGCCTGTGCTAAGAGTAAAGCTGAACAGTCATCCAGCAAGGAGAGGAGTACAGGTGGAATCCATGGGTTTGATCAACCATCTCGGCAGAAACCAGGAACCAGGTAGGATGATACTAGAAAGGACACTGACAATTTCAAATAAAGGAAGAGAGATGGGACAAAATAAGGTAGCCTATAAGATTTGGGGGATTCTGCAAGACAGGATAACAGAATTAATCAGCTAAGAACATGCTTCATCCTTCAAGAAAAATTATCCAACACAATTCAGTTATCATCAGGGCTGCCACTCTCACCACAGGCCCAGGGGGTAAAGCTGCCTGCTCCTCAGTTTCCTCAGTTATGGCCACCAGGCAACTGCTAAACAAAGCCAAGAGAGCAGGACCTATGCCCAGAACCAAGAGGGCAGGGTCACTACCTAGTGTCATGGTCCACCTACCCCTCAGTGGGCCTGGAGCGCAGAGCATCTAACCAGAAATGATTATTCTTGAGTCTTAAAATCCAATATAATTTGCCTTGTTAGGTTTTGGACTTGCTTAGACTCATAACCCCTTTTTTTCTTTCCAATTTCTCCCTTTTAGAACAGAAATGTCTATCCTATGCCTGCCCTAGTATTCTATCTTTGAGGCACATAACTTGTCTGGTTTCACGGGTTCACTGTTAAAGAATGAATCCTACCTCAGGTCTCACCCATACCTGAGTTAGGTGATATTCTGATTAGACTTTGAACTCGGAACTAATGCTCAATTAAGACTTTGGGGGCTGCTGGATGGGACGAATGCATTTGCACATAGTAAGGACATGAATTTTGGGGGCCCAGAGAACAGAATGCTATGGACTGAATTTGTCCCTACAAAATTCCTTTGTTGAAGGTCTAACCCCTAGTGTAATGGCATCTGGATAGGGGGCCTTCAGTAAGGTAATAAGTCAAATGAGGTCATAATGGTGGTACCCTAGTCTGAGGGGATCGGGTCTCTTTAGGAAGAGGAAGAGACACCAGAGAGCACTCTGGAAAGATCATGTAGGACACAGTAAGAAGGCAGCAGCCAGGACAAGAATTCTCACCAGAAACTAAACTTGCCAACATTCTGAACATGGACTTCTATCTAACCTCTAGAACTGTGAGAAATAAATGTCTGTTATATATAGCACTCTGAAAAGATTAATATACTATACATGCTATTTATCTTTTTTCTTTACTTAGTCTGATGATCAATTTCCACTCCTCAAATTTCAATTCGTATTATTCCCTAGTAGGTTTTCCCTGATGTCTTCAAGGCAAGACTAGGAACTTGCCACTCCATCATCAAAACCTAGTACTTATCTCTTATTAGAACACTTAAATACTATAGCTCAAGCTATGTTATTTGTCTCTCCCTACTGGAGAAAAAACCTTGAGGAAAGAGAAAATGACCCGCCATCTTTATCCCTAAGACCTTGCACACTACATACACTACATAACCACACACTATACAACAAAGTGCTCCAAAAATGTTAGCTACATGAATTAAACCTCAACCACACTTTTGCCATAAAATTATCTACTGTTTTAAAAGAAAAACATACAACACTTAACAAAAACTAAGACAGGTTACCTTCAGGAAATTTCAGGAAATTTAGTCAATCACTGAATCTAAAAGTATACCTCATTTAAATATGGTAACAAGAAGAACACTACCTTGGGTAACCAAAACATTCTTAGTCTTTTATTCACAAATTTCAGGCTTGTGAAATACAGGAGTTCATATACTCTCCCCACCATCAGTGCCCTCAGCTAATACCTCAAATACCAATGAGAAAATAGAGGCCAGTTGGAGAGGAATTCTTTCATTTGCATACAAACCCTAAGAACCTACTTGTACCTCTTTTCATTTTTATCACTCTTATAACAACAGAGGAAATCTCTTTCAACTTGAATCAAAACCTTCTACCTGTATGGTTGCTTTCTATGCCCTTCCTTCTAACCTATTACCCACCTGAGTGCCAACATTATCAATTCAATTACAAAAGGACTGCAGTACTGAGAAAGGTGGGAGCTTGCACAGGGAATAATATTTAGCAATCCTCTAGCTTATCTTTTATATTTCACAAAAGAAAAAACTCATTTTCTCATTGGAGCGAGATATTGCTTCTGGAAGAGCAGCAACTATACTTTGACTTCCCCAAAGCCTGATTTGGCGGCTTACTCACCATCTCTTCCTGACTGCCTAGAAAACTTAACATGAAATAAACTGAGATTCCGACACTCCCCAGCAGATCTGCTCCTCCTTCAGATTTGCCATCTAAGTTGATGACAACTTCACCCTTTCTGTGTAGCAAAGAATTTGGCATTGCCCAAAAGAGGTGCGAATTTTGCTCATGGTTCTGGCAGGTACTCAATGTCTTTTTTTCTTTTCCCCCCCTAAAGATTTATTTATTTATTTGACAGACAGAAATCACAAGGAGGCAGAGAGGCAGGTAGAGAGAGAGGAGGAAGCAGGCTCCCTGCTGAGCAGAGAGCCTGATGCCCGGCGTCCTGGGATCATGACCCGAGCCAAAGGCAGAGGCTTTAACCCACTGAGCCACCCAGGCGTTCCGTACTCAATGTCTTTGTTTAGGGCAGAAGCTGGCAATATCTTAAGTGGAGGGCCAAAAAGACCAACCATGTGATTTTGGGTGAGAACTCTGAGTCACATGGAGTCCACTGTCTTGGAAGCTGAAATAACTGGGCAATCAATCAATCAATCCGACTTGCCTAAATAACCAAGTTTCAATAAAAACTGTGTTAAAGCTCATGTGAGTTTCCCTGGTTGGCAATATTCCATGCATACAGTTATACATCAATGACAGAAGAATAACATATCTTGAAAATGGAAGATTTATATTTGGAATTCTCCCAGACTCTATCTTACACATCTCTTCTTTTGGTTGGTTTTAACCTGTATTCAATTAGAATAACTGGTAACAATGAATATAATTGCTTTCAGTGACTTCTATGAATCCTTCTAGAGAATAATCAAACCTGAGAGTGATTTGCAACCACTTTGACACCAAATGCAACCCGAAGTTGCATTTGGTGTCAAAAGAGATAGAAGTGTTCCAGACTATGCAGTTTGACCAACTGCAAGTACATTCTCAATTCCTCTTTCTCTCACACCCAACCTATGTATTCTATCAGAATATTCTGCTGGCTCCTTCTCCAAAAGATAGGCAGAATCAAATCACTACTGCTATCATCATGCCTTGCCTCAGTTACAACAGCTTCCTCACAGTTCCCTTATTTTTTCCCTTACAGCCAAAGTTGAGTCTTAAAACACCATCCAGGAATCCTGTTAAAATGTCAGATTATGTCCCTCAATGACAAAAATCCCTCTGATAGCTTCCCATCTCTCTCACAATATATACCAAAGTCATAACAATGGCCTATGATATCCTACTAAATCTGGCAGCTTTAGCTACCTCCGGTCGTATTTTCAGCTATTCCCGCCTTCATTCACTCTACTCCAGCCATACTAGTTTTTTCACTTTGTCTTAAATAGGCCAGATACTTTCTTGCCACAGGGCTTTTCACCTGCTGTTTCCACGGACTAGAATGCTCTTCCCCCAACATATATCCATGGCTCCCTCACTTCCTTCAAATATCTTCTCAAATACTACCTTCTCATCAGTGTCTTCCCTACCATTTCATAACCTCAACACAACCCATTTTTTGTTTTTCTTTCTTTGCCCCTCTAAACCTCTTGAACGTATGTTCCATGAAAAGAAGTTGTCTTTTCTGTTAACTGCTGTTTCACCAGTACCTAGTACAGTATCTGGAACATAACTAGTACATAATACTATTTGGAAAATAAGTGAATGTTATATTGTTCAAAATGGCTGGTCAAACTGTTGCTTCTTGTTACTAGCATATTTGCAAGGATACATTTGCTTAATTTTTAGTATACCACTTCTAAATAAACAAATGTCATCTACAGAATCTGTTAAAGCTTTATCAGAATTGAAAAATGTAACTCTAAATGAGGACTGAAGATAATATGCCATGCAAAGAACAAGTTATTTTACAATAAATTTACAAATATGCAAATTTAACCCCAGATACCTTTTGTCTGGGACAGATACTCTGGTTGTTATAAAGATTTGTGGTTTTACTGATGGTTCTCAGTCACATTCTAAATCAGGAGATGGCAAAAACTGACTGCCTCTGTTTGTAAATAAAGTTTTATTAGAACTCAGCCATGTCCTTCTGTTTGCATCTTGTCTATGACTACTATAAAGGTACAAGAGAGTTGAGTAGTTGCCACAAAGACTATATAGACCTCGAACTTAAAATACTAACCACCCTTCAAGAAAAGTTTGCTAATCTCTGTTCTAGAAAATTTATGGTTCTAAATGAGAGACCTTCAACAAAAGCAAATTCACCTATCTTTCTTAAAAGGCCAAAAGAGAATTAAAAAATATATTCAATAGCTGAAGATAAAAACTACTTAAATAAAAATTGTCCTTTCAGGGCGCCTGGGTGGCTCAGTGGATTAAGCCGCTGCCTTCGGCTCAGGTCATGATCTCAGGGTCCTGGGATCGAGTCCCGCATCGGGCTCTCTGCTCAGCAGGGAGCCTGCTTCCTCCTCTCTCTGCCTGCCTCTCTGCCTACTTGTGATCTCTCTCTGTCAAATAAATAAATAAAATCTTTAAAAAAAAAAAAAATTGTCCTTTCAGTAAGTACTCTTTCTCATGACACATCAAGGCAAACAAAGGGTACTGGAAATATACCTTGATTATAAAGCACTGGTATTCTAAAACTCCTAGAACTACAAAACGTTACTGACCAATTTTACTCCACCACAAACTGTATTCAATAAATGACATTTTTTTTTTTATTAAAATTTCTGAAACCAAATTATAAAAACAACCTTCTAAAAGCTTATTAGCACCACACATATTTCCTAACATAAAAAAAAAAAGAATCGAAACCTATTTTAACAAGCATAAATGTATTCCATTAGCAAGGACAAATGTTTTCCAAAGAGAAAATTTTAAATGTATAAGTAAAATATGCAAAACGTTATTGATATTAGTAAAAAACCTTAAGGAAAAAGATTTAAGAAAGGAACTCACTGACAAAGATTAATTCAAAAATTTAAAGACTGATGTTTCAAATCTGAAAAGATGCACAGAAATGTTTCATCAAAGAGCTGTTTATAAAAACAGAAAAATTTCCAACATCATAAATGCCCAAGTAATCATCATTAGATTAAATAAATTGTTGTATCCTAAAAGGAAAATGCAGTATAGTCAAAATTGATGAATCTACATTTACTATTCTAAAGAAATTCCTATAGTATGTCAACAAGTAGATTATCAAGAATTCATAAAATAAAATCACATTTCTGTAAAATTATAACATGAAGGGTATGCGTATGGGAGAGAAGGGCACTCTGCATGTATCTGAGCACATAAAAAATGTCCAGGTAGAAAAACATATATAAAAAAGGTTAACTGTGGTTATTGCTTGGTAGCAATATAAAAGGTGATTTATTCTTTTTCTTACTTTTTTTTTCTAGATTTTTCTGAATGAGCCTTATTATTATTATTTTATTTCCATTGTCAGGGGAAAAAAATCAAGACTTACCCAACTAAAAGAAGAAGTGCACAAATTACAGCAAATCCCAAAGTATACTTGAATGCAGTTTTAATTTGCTAGAAGTCAAGGGAAAAAAGTATACCATTTACTAAGACCTTTAAAATATAAAATATTCTTAAAAAAATAAAATATAAACTATTTTACTATGGTGTAAAAGTACTTTCACACCAAATGTACATTTATAGTCAACTGTGTAAAATTTCCCTGTTGAAAAATAATCTTAAAATTTAAGAAAAAACAATGTAATGCCACATCATAAGTTATGTTTGCAAACCACACTAGACCTTAAAGTCTTTTCAATGATTAGACCTTGTGGAAATCAGTACTCAAAAGCATAATCAATTCTTCAGTGGGCATAATCATTAGTAAAATTATCAGAATATTTACTAATAGAATCCCCCAAACAGTATGCAATCAGAATCTGTAATACCCCTCCCCCAACTCATTTAAATTGGTTATAATAATTACAATATTCAATATGCATACATGTGAACATATATATGTATGGATATATATATGTTCTTGAATATATATGTACTTATTTTTAATATAATATATATTATATTTATATAAAATAAAAATATATAGAGAACATATATATAAAAATATAAAACATTTATCATTATCTTTGTCCAAAGACAAAGAAAAACACAAAGCTGGATATTTTAAATATGAAAAGAAAAGTTAACTCAAGAAAAAATGTTAAATCAGTAAAAATCAAAAACAAAAAAAAACATTGTCTCTCAGATTAATGAAGTCTCTAAAAGTCACCATTTAAAATTTAAATTCAAGCTTCATATGACAAATTCTTCACAAAGTAGTTAAGACAATTTTTAGGGAAAAAAACCTAAAATAAAGGTTGAGGAGGATCTTAAGATCAAATAAAAGGGTTGGGCAGGATTAACTTTAGAAAAGGTAAAAAGAGAAAACATGTATCTCATTCCATTTTTAACATGAAATTCCTAACCACCCACTTTACCTTACATATGCTGGGTTTACAAATCCAGAGTTACATAAGTATCTGCAAATAATTAATTTTGACTTTCTTTATAAATACTTAAACACTGTATTTTTTTCTCTAACAACTGTACTGATTACCACTTGGAATCACTTAAAATAATGTTATGTACTTGCTCCTGATCTAATGCAAATACTTTAGGGTTTAATAAACCATGATTAAGAATAATGCTCGCTTTTAAGTGAAAGCTATACATAATTTTTTTGTACTTAAATATAAAACATAAAAAAGTATAAAGCAAATTCCTGTAACTCAATAAAAACATTCCTTTTATGCTGTGTTTTCCCCCTTAAATCAGAAAAAATGCAAATACCTTTCAACATACAATTTCTTTTTGACCTATTAAATGACTATATATTAACAGATGTGCTGATTCTAAACTACCCATGCAGTCTAGAGACAGGCCCAACTCAGTTATACTATAGTCATATATATTTAAGGTATCTCTGAATTCAATTTGCTACTATTTCAGTTAAAATTTGTATATCAATACTTAAGTGATGTTGGTCTGAAATTTTGGACATGTACATATGTTGTATTTATGAGATTCTTATAACAGTGTTATCCTGGATTAGTAAAAACAGTCTCCAAATATAACTCCTTTATGCTCTAGAACAGGGGTCAGCAGACTGTCCTATGGGCCACAGGTAGCTCACCTCCTATTTTACTGGACCACATCAAGCTCATCAAGTATTAGCTCTGGCTACTTTCACAGTACAATAGCAGAGGTGAGTAGCTGAGACAGAAACTATATGCCCATAAAGCCTAAAATGTTTACTACCTGGACTTTTAGAGACAATGTCTACCAATCCCTGCTCTAGAACTGCTGTCTAAACAACAGTCACAAGTCACATGTGGCTACTTAGCTCTTGAAATATGGCTAGTTCAAACAGAGATGTGCTGCAGTGTAAAATACATTTTAAATTTCAAAGGCTTAGTGTGAAAAAAGAAATTTAATATCTCATTAATAATGTGTTTTGACTGTATTTGAACTGACAGTACTTGGAACCTATAACATTAAATACAATGTATGGTTAAAAATAATTTCAACTGCTCCTTTTTACTTATTTTAATGTCACTACTAGAAAATTTAAAATTTCATATCTGGCTCACATTGTATTTCTATTAGACAATGCTGCTCTAGAAAAAATTCAGTTATGTCATTCCTGGAGAAAGGAAATCATCTTTCCTCCTCCCCCTAAAATAAACATACTTACAGTACATTTACTAGTATCATCATCATCCTTTTCTTCATAGTAGAAGTAGACAAAAGGGATCCAGAAAAACACACAGAATAATATAACAGAATATAAGGCTGTGGAAAGAAAAAATAAGCTGAGTTCTACTGAATACATAAAAACTTAGTAATTATAATATATATACTTACATTGTGCATATTAACATACAAATTAACTTACCAAATTCACATTTACATACCAAATTCACTCCCCCATCTGATCCCTATACACATAACTTTTGTATCTTTTTTTTAAAGATTTTATTCATTTATTTAACAGAGAGATAGAGAGCACAAGTAGGTAGAGTAGCAGGCAGAGGGAGAGGGAAAATCAGACTCCCCACTGAGTAGGGAGCCTGATGCAGGACTTGATTCCAGGACCCTGGGATCATGACCTAAGCCAAAGTCAGCCGCTTAACTGACCGAGCCACCCAGCACCCCATATTTCTCTATGTTTATATGTAATATCCCAATCAGCCTTTCTGATCTCAATCCCAACAAATCAATAGCACTATTAGGTAGATCATAATTCAAGTTAACCATGAGGCAATTTTCAACAACAATGATAATACTTAGCCTATAACAAGTGTAGCAGCTAATACCTAAGCTCTTACTAGGTATGCACCAAAGTGCAAGAACTTCCTGTAACCAACTCTTTAAATGATCATTAACTTTTGGTGCAATTGGCTGGCTCATTTAGTTAAGTGACCGACTGGACTTCTTTCAGCTCAAGTCATGATCTTGGGGTTGTGGGGTTGAGTCCCACAAGGGACTCCACACCCAGTATGAAGTCTGCTTGTCCCCCCTCTTCTTCTGCTCCACCCCCTACTCATAATTCCTGGTATCTCGCTCACTATGACTCTCACTCTAAAATAAACAAATAAATAAAACCTTTAAAAAACATAATAAATGAGCATTAACTTTTATATTCCTTCCAACTTAAAATCAAATAAGGTAGACACAACATTTTCCAGTCACTCAAATTAAAGAAACAGCTACAATCGATACTATCCTTTTGGTACAAATAATTTTTCCCTATCTAAGTTTAAAATATGTAGTGTTATAAAACTGACTGTATACAAGTCAAGACAAAGAAAAGGTAAGAATGGGGCACCTGGTGGCTCAGTCAGTTAAGCAACTGCCTTCAGCTCAGGTCATGATCCTAGAGTCCCAGGATCAAGTCCCACACCAGGCTCTCTGCTCATCAGGGAGCCGGCTTCTCCTTCTGCCCCTCGCCCCTTTCATGCTCGCTCTCTCTCTCTCAAATAAATTAAGAAAAAAAAAAATCTTTAAAAAAAAGAAAAGAAAAGGTAAGAATGGTAAAACAGCAAAATCAGATTCAAAGTTAACTGATACGAATTACTATTTACATGCTTTAAAATAATATTAGATACTTTGACCCAGTAGTCAAAATATTTTTTAATTCAATGTACTGTTTAAAATTTGAACAACGAAAGTATATTTAACAATTAAAAAAAGAACAGCATAAACAACTTTTCAAGGCTTCACAACCTAAAAAAAAGTGCTTTTAAAATCTTCTGTGAAGGAGTGCCTAGATGGCTCAGTCAGTTAAGCAACCAACTCTTGACTTCCACTCAGGTCATAACCTCAGGTTCAGATTGCCTCTCTGCCTCTCTCTCTGCCCCTCTCATCCCCTACCCAATGCACATTCTCTCTCCCTCTCAAAAGAAAAATTAATAAAAAAATTTTTTTAAATAATGAAAAAATAAGGGAGGACCTAGGTGGCTCAGTCAGTTAAGTGTCTGACTTCAGCTCAGGTCATTACCTCAAGGTCTTGGAATCAAGCCCCACATGGGGCTCCCTGCTCAGTGTGGAGTCAGCTTCCCCTCTCTGCTCCTCCCCGTGCTTGTGCTCTAAGTAAATAAAATCTTTAAAAATAAATTAATAATAATAATAAAATAAAATCTGAATTTACATTTATTTGCATGCACATAAGTTCATGGAAAGAGTGACAATAGAATTATATTTAAAAAATCACAGGATAATAGTTATTACACTCCTTTGTAAAAAATATTTGTTAGTAATCTACAACTATATATGATATGTAAATATATAACATATATAAAGATATTTATATATATAACTAAATATAAATATGTATTTATATAACTAAATATAAAGATACCAGAACTACAGGCCCAAAGCAGGAAGCAAGTGTTGACCAAAATTCGTGTTTTGCTGAGTGAAATAAGTCAAGCAGAAAGAGCCAATTATCATATGGTTTCACTTACTTGTGGAGTATAAGTAATAACACGGAGGACACTGGGAGATGGAGAAGAGAATTGAGTTGGGGGAAATCAGAAGGGGATACAAACCATGAGAGACTGTGGATTCTGAGAAACAAACTGAGGGTTTTGGAGGGGAGTGGGGTGGGGGTGGGGGTAAGCCCGGTGGTGGCTACTAAGTAGGGTACGTATTGCATGTGGTTTATATGCTGCATAAACAATGAATTTTGGATCACCGAAAAAAAAACAAATTAAATTTTTTTTTTTTAAATCATGTTTTGCACAAATTATTCTCTTGGAATGACTGTATAATTTATAGAATTTTTAAACACGATCTTAATACTTGATAGTACTATCTCATTTATCTGGAGGCCACTTATGAAATAGACTCCATTAAATTCAGCATAGCTACTACAACTCATTAAAGTCCTAAATAACCAACAGAAAGGTAAAAGGTTAAGTTTTATTGACCAATCATAAAATAACTGTCAGCAAATTGAATTCTGACACTTCACATATTTAGTGAAATGTATGCAGTTTTTTAATATCATAAGAAACTAATAATGACAGTAAATCTTTAAAGGTAATGAATACCCGTGTTTCTACTACAAAACACAGTTAACCACTTAAGGTGGCTGAGGCACCAAGTCCCTGCAGATGTAATAATCTATATACAACTTTTGATTCCCCTAAACCTTAACCAATAGCCTACTGTTGACTGGAAGCCTTACTGATAACATAAAAAAAGTCAATTAACATGTATCAAATACCATATTCTTACGATAAAGTCACTATGAGAAAAGAAAATGTTATTAAGAAAATCATAAAGAAGAGAAAATACATTTACAGTATTATATTGAATTTATTAGAAAAAATCCACATTAAATGGGTTCAACACAGTTCAAATTTATGTTGTTCAAGGACCAGCAATAGTTAGTATTAATATTTCTATCATAAGTCTAACAGCCAATGGAAATAAACATATATGCAAAAATGTAACCAGGGCACCTAGGTGACTCAGTCATTAAGCCTCTGCCTTCAGTTCACTATCCAAGGGTCCAGGATCAAGCTCAGCTTCGAGTTCCCTGCTCAGCGGAGAGCCTGCTTTTCCCTCTGTCTCTGCCTGCCACTCTGCCTACTTGTGCTCTCTACCTCCCTGTCAAATAAATTAATGAAATCTTTTAAAAAAAAAAAATTGTAACCAAAATAAATATTCTAAAAGTTTTAAAAAATTAAAATTAAAAGGGTCAGGACTATAAACCACTCTAATTACCATACTAATACTATGATTATAAAGATCAAATAATTTGTATACAATAGGAGAAATCCTAAATTAGCAGAACAAAGTTTAATGAGCTGATCACCATATCCCAGAAATTTTGATACAGTAATGTTTGGCTTCACTCTCAGCATGTTGCTTATGTCTACCACTTGATGGCCTAAGCCGTCAGCAGGCCAGAGAGCCAATGGCTATTAACATTCCTGGTATTCGGTAACTTGTGTGATCAAAGATCTTGTAAGCTGCATAGTTATCACAGTCAATTAGAAAAACAAAGTGTAAAATTAATTCCTATAACTCAAAAAATACAAATAATCCATTTTTAAAGTGAACAAAAGACAGATACTTCACCATAGAAGATATTGGCCAAAGATACAAAATGGCTAAAAACCACATTTTAAAAGGTGCTCATTATCATTAGCCATGAAGATGTAAACTAAGCCTACAATGAGATACACATACCCCAAAGAATGGCTAAAATTAAACTGGCAATACCAAGTATGGCCAAGAATGCAGAACAACTGTTTTTGCATACTTTGCTAGAGGCAGTGTAAAGTGGCACACCACTATAGAAACCTGTTTAGTAGTTTCTTACCAAGTTAAACATAAAACTACCACATGATCCAACAATTCTACTCCTCTGACAATGAAGAGCCACAACATATGCAAAGGGTATCTGCCAGAGAAGCCTGCCTGAGTTACAGAGTCCAGTGCTTTTACTAGGGACTTACAAAATATGCATGTTTGCCTGAGTGACCAGCTATGTATGATACCAGAACTACAGGCCCAAAGTAGGAAAGCCAAAAATCATGTTTTGCACAAACAATCAAACAAGCTGATAATACACAGTTCCATACTCAGCTATATAAAACCACCTTATCAATTAGTAATACAGGGCACATCCCAGGGCTAGGTTCACAGGAGTTAGTCAAGGGTCAACCACACAACCTGAAAGTATGTGGTAAGTGAACATCCTCAGGCATCCCGCATTAACCCTTTCGTTTGTTTGTTTGTTTGTTTTAAAGTAGGCTCCACGCCCAGTGTGAAGCCCAACACAGGACTTGAACTCATAACCCGTCTGAGATCAAGACCTGAGCTGAAATCAAGAGTCAGATGCATGTGGCACGTGGGTGGCTCAGTCCATTAAGCATCTGCCTCAGCTCAAGTCATGATCTCAGGGTCCTAGCCGTAAGCATCAGGCTTGCTGTTTAGCAGCGAGTCTGCTTCTCCCTTTACCTCTGCTAGTCCCCCACTTGTGCTCTCTTTCTCTCTCTTCTCTCAAATAAGTAAATAAAATCTTTTAAAAAAGGAGTGGGATGCTTAACCGACTAAACCATGCAGGCACTCCCCTGCATTAACTCTTTCATGAAAAAAATGTTCTTAGCAACATTATTCACAATAGTCAGAAACTGAAAATGATTCAAACATCCATCAACAGGTGAAAAGATAAGCAAACTAAATGGTATTATATTTATACAAATGACTAGTATACAGCAACAAAAAATAACAGACTATGGATACATGAGATGAGGATGAATTGCACAGACCCTATACTAAATAAAATATGCCCACTCAAAGGAGTACATTTCCTATGACTGAACTTAAGGAAGTTCTAGATCTGGCAAAACTAATTTGTTACAACACAAGTCAAAAAGTGGTGGGGCAGCTACTGACTGTTAAAAGATATGAAGATGTATGGCAACGAAAACTCTCATTATGTTGCTGGTAGGAATAACCAGAAAAAGGCAGTTTCTAGCAATCAACACCTGAAGGAAGGAGATGGGGAGAAACACAATTCTGAAAAGTCTCTATAATATCCGCCCCCAGCAGTCTGTGACTCAAAATAGGTGTAGAACAACTGCTCAAAATCTTTGTTTTGCTAACACCATACTCTAAATAAACTATCTTCTGGTAATCTGACCGTTCTTTTTTTCATAAAGATCTCTTCTTTGTCCTGCATCAGGCTCCTTGCTCAGCAGGGAATCTGCTTCTGCCTCTCTCTCTGTTAGCCTAATGCTCCCCCTGCTTGTGCTCTCTTTCTCTTTCAAATAAATAGATAAAATCTTAAAAAAATAAAAAAAGAATAAAGATTTCTTCCTTTAGCCCATAAATATTAATCTATAAGAAAGCTAAATTAAGTAACATTTTTGTTGGCTTTGGATCAGTCCTAATGTCCAGTTGGGTTTATATACCTGTAAATTTAAAAAAAGGTGCTGTTGCCACTATCATGAAACTGAGAAATTGCTTCTTTTACAGCTCTACTTCAAACTGATGACTACTTTCAAAGGAAAATTATTCTAAACTCCAACAGTGACAACATTCTTCATATCCTGACATCTTTATAAAGTATGCTTTTCCTTGTAAATGTTTTTGTTAAAAGATTGCTACTAGCAAGTGAAAGATAAACAGACTATTTAGTTTAATAGTCCCACTAACATCAAAGAAAACATATTAAGAACAAGTTTTAAAACCTCATGTCCACAAAAATTGGCAAAAATTAAACTCATAAAACAATTTCTTTTTTTAAAAACAACTTAGCAAGAACTAGCAAAAACAAGTGAACAGTCATCAACTCTTAAAAGGACATAGACAAAAACAGTGGCAAAGAATATATAATAACTGTTATGATCTTTTCATATACACAAAACAATCTACTTTTTATAAACTTCATATTAAATTATAACACACATGAAAATTAACTTTGATAAATCAGGCTTTGGGATTTTCAGATATTCTTTATTCCTCCCAACTATTCATGAAAACACCAAGACAAAGAATAACTTAGTCAATACTATGATAGTAAAATTAATCATAACAAAGCTTTTTTTTTTTAAAGAGCGTCAAAGTATAAAGATATTCTGGGAATTCTAAAAGCCTTCTAAAATTATACCATTTACCCAGCTGAAGATATTTGGGGTCAAGACTGCTAGCTGCATATCCAAATACCCATTTTCATTTCAGCTGGCATTCCCCTTTTTGTCCTTCCCCTTTTCTCCTGCTTCCTGTCTGAAATGGATATATGATAGCTTAAACTCTAGCCACCATTTGGACTCTGGTGACCTTAAGATGGAAATCAGGTACTAAGGATGGAGCACAGAGGAAAACAAAACAGAAGCTTAAGATCCTCATGATGCCATAATGCTGTCATCCGAGCCCTGGATAGCCCAATTCTAGACTTATTTTAAGTGAGATTTAAAAACCACTATACTGGTTAAGCCATGTATTTCTGGTCTGTTAATGTTAGCTGCCAGGTGTAATTCCTGAAACAGAATCTGATATGTGAAATGGGGAAACCTGAACATTTCATTCCTGAATCATCCTGAGCCCTTTGTGGTCCTGCTTGTGAGCCATGAGTGTAGCAGATCTCAATTAACTTTTACCATTGAACATGATAGCATCATGAGGTGCCCCAGAATCTCCCAGGTTCAAGATACAGTTCTTGCCTTCACAGTGTAGTAGCAACTCTATTTCCCTTAATAACCAGCATCAATCACTCCAGCCCACACAGTTAACTATTATTGCCTATTCATTCAATAGAATAAGGCAACCAAATGGTCAGATGGAAATAATACCTCTAATTCAACAAAACTATTGTTTCATCTTTGTTGGAAGTACTCTCATATGGCTATTGAAAATTCTAATCAGCAGAACTCAGCTACAAGAAACAAGTTTTGGGGGCACCTGGGTGGCTCAGTGGGTTAAAGCCTCTGCCTTCGGCTCAGGTCATGGTCCCAGGGTCCTGGGATCGAGCCCCACATCGGGCTCTCTGCTCAGCGGGGAGCCTGCTTCCTCCTCTCTCTCTGCCTGCCTCTCCGCCTACTTGTGATCTCTGTCTGTCAAATAAATAAATAAAATCTTTAAAAAAAAAAAAAAAAGAAAGAAAGAAACAAGTTTTGTGGCTAGTTCATTATAGTTCATTAGCACAGACTGTATAAACTGCATACTCAGTTCTATCCCTCAGTTATCAGACATGAGTACAAACTATGGGACAAAGAGACGCATGTAATGCTCACTGGTCCACAGCAGTCTCTAAAATAATAAAATAATATACAAAAATACTTCTCAGTTCATTTTATGAAACTAGCAGGGTCTTCATAAACAAATCTGACAAAAATAGTAAGATAAAGGAAAATTACATACCAGTCTCACCTCTGAGTTGATTTTTAAAAAGAATCCCAAATAAGATAACAGCAAATCAAATCCAGCAAGAGATTTAAAAACCAAGAACGCCATCATCATGACCAACCAAGGTTTGATAACTAGGAATGCAAAGCTGACTTAAGAATAATCTGCCTATATATTACTTGAAAAATTAAAAATTCACATGACTATCTCCCCTGATAAAGTATATTCAACAAATATCTAATTAGTATGTTCCAGGCATCACCCTAGGGTTCATGAATATGGCTAAATCAAAGCTCAAAAGTCCCTATTCTCTAAAGAATTCAGTAGAGGAAAAAATAAAATATTTAGAATCATTGTGTGAACTACACAAAGTACATTAAAAACAAACAAACAAACAAACACCTCTTAAATAAGAAAAACACAAACAACCCAGCTAAAAAAGGTAATTCAAAGAGAAAGTTGAAAAAGTCAGTAAATTTTTTAAAAACATGCAATTTTATTTTCAAATAAGAGAAATGCAAATTAAGGAACTATCATTTCATACTTGCCAGACTGGCAAAAACTAAAAATACATAGCAATATCAAAATTTGGCATATATATAGAACACCTGAAATTAATGGAACATTGTATGTCAGCCATACTCAAAAAAAAAAGTACACTGTGTTTCTAAAATTACAACTACAGTGTTGATGTCCCATGTTATCCAAATAATATTAGTCTTGTCACCAGTATTTTATTATGTTAGCATTTCCTTGCTATTCCAAGGGCTCAGATACTATATGAACACCTTCAAATGTTCTTTTTCTCCCCTTCAATTTGGAGGTAGTATATACTCATTTGGGAAATTTTGTAAAATACAAAAATATACACAAAATAAAAACTACACATAATACAACTCCCTAAATGCCACCCAATTTAATTTTGGGGACATTTTCTTATAGTCACTGATTGTACACACAGTGTGTTTATTTTTATTTGCTATGTAACTATGATAGATTGGTCCAGGTGCCAGAAAACTACAACCCATAGGCCAAATCTGGCCTACCACTTGCTCTTATAAATAAAGTTCTACCAGAACACAACAGCAGAAACAAGAATAAAAACAAAAACAAAAATACTAAGTTTAGGATACAGAGCAAATGGAAGGTTTATACCCTTTCAATGGGAGTTAAAGTGGTATAACCACTTAGACAAATAATTTCTCATTACTTAGAATACTGAAGATGCACATAACTCTGTCCATCAACTCTATGTACATATTTTGCATATATGCAACAGGAAACGTGTACAAACATGTTCAATGCAATTTTTAACAGCAAAAAATCCAAATGTCCAGACTGATTAATGTGTTATATTCATAGACAATAAAAATAAGCTACACTTTATGCAAGAACATATAAGAATCTCAGAAACATGGCTGAATGAAAACAAGCAAGTAGATTCATATAAAGTTCAAAAAAATGTAAAACTAAAGATACAGCAAGGGATTAACGGAGACTAAATTAAAATAGTGGTTACTTCTAAGGGCGCTGGAGAAGAGATGGCATCAGGGAAAGGCACACAAGAGACACGCTTAATAGATATATTGCAAGTATAAAATCATTATATGTTGAATACACATCAAAACTGTCAATACTTGCAAGACCGCTATATAGTTAGCCTATAAAATGGCTCCTGATGATCCCCAAACGTTTATGCAAGCCCCTTTCCTTGAGTGTGGGCTAGATCACTGACGTGCTAATGAAAAAAATGTGACTCCTAAGATTAATTACTAAAAGACTCTGACTTCCATCTTGCTTACTCTGAGAGACCTCAACTGCCATGTTGTGAACTGCCCTATGAAAAGGTCCCTCTGGCAAGGAACCAATGTTGCTGACAACAGGCAGCTAAGACATGAAGCCAGTCCACATCCACATGAGGGACTTGGGAGCCAACTCTCCCCAAGTGCAGCCTTAAGATGACTGTAGTCCCAACATATACAACTACAGACTTATGAGGAGAAAACCCAAGCTGAGGACCCAGATCAGCTACATCTGGATTCTGGACCCAGAGAAACTGTGAGATAATGTTTGTTTTAAGCTGCTAAATTTGGGGGTAATTTGGTACACCACAAGAGGTAACTACTACCACTGCTGATAGTACTTCACTGACTGAAACATTAAGGGGCATGATCTGACAAGATACAACTTGGAGAACAAAATTGTTTACAGGCTTTAACTTAGATTACGGACTCTGAAAAACAGTCATTTCCCTGAAGGATTTTTTTGGCTGTTTGTTTCCTCTAACTAGGCCACTGAGTCTCATGGCATCATTATCTAGTGAACTTCTTGAGCAAATATAATTGGAAACCATTTAGAAAACTCCCCCAGCAATTAAGAATACAGTCTTTTAAAAAGGGGGAGGGAAAACAAAAAATACAACCACATCTCATCGAAAAGAACTTTACAGAACTGAAAAAGTCCCCCAAATTAGTCCCAGTCTATCTTATCTAGAAAAGCAATTAAATATATTAGAGATGCTTCTAAAACAATAAAGAATCAAAAAGATGCTAGGTCAAATTTTTTCACATTAATTTTTTCATATCATTGCACTGAGGTTTACTTTTCTTGCTCTTTTAGCTAATTTGAATTAAAACAGCAGCAGATATCAGCTGTTCAGCACTAATCACACATCTCACACTCCTGATACCATGAAGCAGATATTACTTATCACTATTTCATAAGTGGAGAAGACATAGAGAAGTTAAATGACTTCAAGGTCTCACAGTTCTCTTCTCAAATTAGACACCAGAAGGTTGTAAACCTTAAGTTCAAAATGCATAGTAAAGACCTCAGGTACAATTTTTCAGCAATTAACCAATAAGGAGTAAGGAAAAACTCCCTAAAAATTCTCTTAGGTGCTCTAAAAGGCATAGCATAGTTTCTTGGTCCATCTTATTCTTCCTTAGTTCCATAACTTACTTTACCCAAATATATATAAACCTATTTTCACTACAGAAATACTGAAGCAAAAAGTAAGAACTTATGAAACACCTAATAATCTGGTATTATTTGAATAAGAGCACCCACACAATGGAAAACAATTTTTTTTTAATATATACATATACTAGATCCCCAAAGCAGCAGTATTTTAAAGAACCAAAAACTGAACCTAACTAATTATCAATTTTAGAACAGATAAACAGTGGAATATTTACAGCAATGACAATCAATGAAGTACTGTTACCTGCAACAATACAGATCAGCCTCAAATATAATGCTGAGCACTGCAGCCAAACAGAAAACAATACATATGAATTCAACTGATATCTAGACAAAAAATGACAGCCCAAGAATCAGTGTCAATAGAAAAAAGTGTCTGTAGGATAAAGTCATAGGACAACTACAAAAGCCTGAACAAAACAGTCTTGCGTAAGTCTTATGGTTTCAGTTCTCTCTGTTTCTACAACTTCTGTATACATGCAAAATCAACATAAAAAGTTAGAAAAACTATTAAAATGAAAATTCACTTAAAATAAAGTGTTCAGTGAAAGAGTTAAAACTAAAATTTCAAGAATGGTTAGAGAAAATACTGGATAAACACTTACAATAAAGTACCATAGAAAGTAAAAATTTGAAGGTAAAAATAAATTGAAACATAAAAATAGGACTCAGATAAAAGGCTAAACACAATATATAAGAAATAAAATCTTGAATAGGTTCAAACATAGGATTAACAGAACTGAGAACAAAAAAGTCAGACAAGAGCAGCCTTTTAAAGGAAAATATCAAAGAAGTTTAAAGACATAAATGAAGAAACAAAACATTCAAAAAGGAAAAAAGGACTGAAATGTTTCTGGGATGCATACAACATCCTCAGATGAGGGGGTCTCCTGCTAAGAAAACAAATATAGGACAAAAAGGCAGAATTGAGTAACTTTACTCTCCCATCCTTCAACAAGCTCCAGGAACCTGTATTTCCTAGCAGTCAGTTTCAGATAACTGGACTGTTCATATCAAATGAAGAGCTAGAGGAGAACCAGTAGGTAGAAGCAGTAATTCACCTGACCTTTACAAGCTGTTCAGGAAAAAAAAAAAAAAAAAAAACAGCCAAAGTTCCATTAATATAATGGAAGGATCTCAAAAATGTGGTTTCCAGACCCCAGGATTCACAGGGATCATTTGAGCATACCCAAAACATGAAAATTATTTTCACATTAATACCAAAATGTTGTTAGCCTTTCCGCTAGCAGTTACTAAATTTTTCTACCACCAAGCACTCACCAGTGAGGAGCACTTTCATTCAGAGAAGTCCCTTTTGAAGCAGTAATAATTCCATTAGATGTCTACCTCAGAGTACACATCTTTTTAATATTCTGCGAGAAGGGAAGCACACATAAATTGTACTTGTGAGAAGCACTATGCTATTTTACTTATGAGCTACACTAGTCACTTTCTTTCAAAGAAAACCATTTTTTTACTTGAAAGAACAACTGACAGACAAGCCATAATTATCTAGACTTGAGTATTAGATGGACTTTTTCAAAAAATGAATAAAGTGACCCTGTCACTTCAAAGGAAAAAAGTGACAGTAGTTGCTGCCAATGATAAAACCCAAGCTTTCAAAAGAAAATTAGGATTTTTGGAAAACTTGACTCCACCACCCTAAGCCATACGTCTTTCCAAAACTTGAACACATTTCTGATACAGCAGTGGTGACACTAATGGAATAGGGAATTCATTAACAGAAATTAGAATCTCTCTGGATATAACCTAACATTCCTTATTATTTAAAAGGTCCCAGATGATTTTTGAAGCTGCCTTAGGTGTTCAGTGCTGCTAAGCATTCTCACAGGAAACATCCCCAGAACCATTTATTAAAAGGCAGCTTACTTAATGTCACAAAGCTCCAGTTTAGGAAATAAAATCCACTTTAGGTTATGCCACTCACTAACAAGGTGATCATTAATATCTCTAAATATCAATTTTCTCCATCTGTAAGATGTAGAAAACACTTCCCAAAAGATGACATTCATGAAAATTAAGTAAAATGTTGAATGTGAAAGTCTCGTACAGTTCTTGGCAAGGTTAGACAATGAAATGTGTTGGTATGTTAGGAGAGATTAGATGAACTATGGAATCTCAAAGAGGGGATGTATAAAAATAGTGCTTTGAATTATTTGGAGTCCATGCTGTCCTCGGGATCCAGGAGGAGACAGCTAACAGGCAGTTAGATAATATCTAGCATTTTTGGAAAAACAGCTGGGCTTGAAGATAGGAACTATTTCAGAAGGTATACAATTCTTTTAGACTCCTCACTGTAGGTCACCATCTAAGTCAAAGTGGACATAACTACTTTATGACAACAACCATTAATATTATTGAATAAACCCTGCTTTGGATCTAGTCATCAAGAAATCTTCTATCATTATTTGGCTTTTCATACAAGTTCTTTCCCTAGATCAGTATCTCAACTATCCTATCCCAAGGTAGTTACATTTCTAACTACGACTCAAGTTCTGCAGAAAATAAAACCCTAAATTTCTTAGCCAGCTATTGTTGGTAATGATTAACTTAATTCCCATGCATTTAAAATACCTGGGACATACTACCCTTAGGAGAATTGAGCAAAACACTCACTAAAATCATTTTGGTAGACCCAATTCTCTCCATAAAATAAATGGAAGGGCTGCATGAATTAACATTCTTATTTAGAAGTCTTTGTAACCTTGGTTACAATGGATTAATCCAGTAGCCTCTAGGTTCAGTGATAAGATATGGCTCAGAGACCTGGACTGCACCAAGATAAAAGCTGCTTTATCCTGTAAATACACTTTACTGTCACAAAGGAGAGAGGCTCTATTCCCCCAAAATTGTTTTTGAAGTGTTTTATATCCTCCCAAAATTTATATTGAAAGGCAACATTTTGCTTAATATAGCACCATTTCAAAGGTTTTAACACAAGAGGTCAAATTTATATTTAAATAATTTATATTTATATGTAAATATTTTTAAATATAAATTTAATGTATTCATCAGAAATAATAAATTCTACATTAAAATACCACAAAATATTTCTAAAGTACACATCAAAGGGATAGAATTTCATGGGTCTTTAGATTTCAGATTAGGAGAAAAGGCAAAGGTAGAGCCAAAGCAGCTAAATTAAAATTCAAAGAAACTCTTGAAAAAATTATCCCATCAAAAGAAGCTTCTATAAGCTGGTATTTTTCAGTTTCCAATTTAGTGTCCTACTAAAATCTTATTCAACATCTTGATTAGTTGATGAAAAAAATGACATCCCTTCACTTACACATTTTTTTTAAAGATTTTATTTATTTATTTCAGAGACAGAATGAGTAAGAGAGCAAAGGGCGGGGGGCAGTCGGAGAGAGAGAGAAAAGCAGGCTCCCTGCTGAGCAGGGAACCAGATGCAGGGCTGGATCCCAGGACCCTAACTAAGATCACAGCCTGAGTCAAAGGCAGACGCTTAACTGACTGAGTCATCCAGGCGCCCCAGCACTTACACACTTTCTTAAAGACTTATTTTTATTTTAAGGAGAGAGAGTGAGAATGCACATACGCTCAGGGGAGCAGGGCAAGAGAGAGGGAGAGAAAGAATCCAAGCAGATTCCTTGCTGAGTGCACACCTGACATGACTGAATCCCAGCACCCTGAAATCATGACGTGAGCTGAAATCAAGAGTCTGATGCTTAACCAACTGAGCCACCCAGAAGCCCCCACGCTTACACACTTTTATAAAAACACAAGTCTTATGCACATTCAAAGAGAAAATCTGGGAAACACTTGGGTGCTTACTATAAAGCTTTTATAATTGAACATTCAGGAAGGAAAGGAGAGGGAAGGCCCAATCAACCAGAATCCCTTAAACTGGCTCCATATGGTACAATAAAGTTGATGTTACAAACTCCCTGGGGCACCCTTTACTCGTGTCAATACTTAGAAAGAATGTCTAGAAAACTGAGATTTTTAAAATCAAGAGCGCAAGTAGGAAACTGGTATTGTTAACAAAGGAAGACACTTGAGATTTAAAGTAACTTGACTGAAACTCCAAAAAGACATTACAAGTGAGCCTAAATGAAGCAAAGTAGGTTCAAAGTTTCCGGATTATAAGAATGAAAGCTGTATTTCTTACTCCTGGTGTTGAAACAATAATCACAAGTGTGGTATCAAAATTAAATGTTTATACACAGCTTAATTCTACATCTTGGTTAGCAGCCCAGATAGGAAATGAAACTGAAATACTTACTGTAGTAACCATATAACACAGTGTCCTCGATCTGTCTGCTGACATTAGCATTGGCCCAGTCCTAGGATAAAAAGGAAACAATAGAAATATTAATGAAACATCCACTTGTTTAGCAATTATGATTAAGTTTTAATATGACTGAACATCACTTACAAGTGTATCATCAACTCAACCAAGTCTGTGCCTTCAATAATTGAGAAAACAGATAAATAAGCACACAAATTTCAATAGATAAATGCTGGGATAAGATGACAATATAGTTCTATGGAAACTCATAAGCAGGAGGCATCTAACTTGGCCTGAAGATCAGGGACGGCTTCCCAAAATGACTCTAAAGTGAATAATGAAGGAAGAAAGGTCGTCCTCAGAGAAAAGGAGAAAAAAAACAGTAGGAAGGATGAAAGAGAGAAGAAACACAAAGGAAAGTTTGAAAAAAACTGCAAGCAGTTAAATATAGATTCATTATAGCTGTTAGAAAGGTAAGAAAAAGCTCGTGGAACAAGGCAGAGAAGGACACAGGTTTAAGGGACTCATGGGACATGCCAAGTATTTTTGGACTTTGTCCTAAGGGCAACAGAAAATAGTGATGAATTTCTATACAGAGACTGAAATATGATTTGTATTCTAGAAAGAAAATATTTGAGCACAACAAATTTTTTAAAAATATGTAAAAGAACAATCTAAACTTCTTTGCATTCATCCCACACAAATATTCTTTAATTTAGTAATTTAACTTAGAAAATGTAATTCAAATTAATCTTGTCAAATAGAGAAAATATCTGTATACTAATGAATCAGAACTCAGGTTATAATGGCAAGTCTTTTTGTCAAATGTCCTAAACTTTATGCATATGAAAAATTAAACCTGGAAAGTCTAAGTGACTACTGCTATTAAGTATTAGTATCCAGGTTATCTCTTTCCTATAAACACTTTAAGAGCTCAAGACGGTATCAACATCTCATTACACTGGCACTTAAGGAAGGATATCAATATTTTAATCTCCTAAAATAACTGGTTTTTTCTTTTTTTTTCACCTACAAAGAACTCTAAGCAAGGAACATCTATGAATTTCTTACTGACAAATTCCTAAAAGAACAAAAATGTGGAAAATCCAAATTTAGCACTACAAAAGCAAAATCTTGACAGAGAAAGTGAAATAAAAATACTATTTTTCCAATAATAATCAAGATTATAAAAAAAGCTTAATAAGCTAAATAAAAACTTTGTTAACTCTTTAAAGAAAACTAAATTATAGAATATTAAAAAAAACTAAATAAATGGGAAGTCACATGTTCCTACATGAAAAGACTATAAGTAACAAATCCCTCCAAATTAATCTATAAAAACTATGTATATTGTCAATCCAAATCCCAATACACTAAGAGGCAGAGTATTTTGACACGCTAATTACAAAAATCATCTGTAGAACATATAGGCAAGAGCTAGGAAATTTTTTGTAAAGGACCAACTATGAGGAATTTACCCCATTACTAGATTTTATTAATAAAACATGAAAATCTATTATTATAGTAACCTTTCATTTACCCAAGTTGCAAAATTTAAAACATGTTATTAGTGGCAAATGTGGAGGGAAAGTCATCACCTACACAGCAAGAAAAATCGTCTACGATCTAGACATTCTAGATTCTAAATCCTAAATCCTAAAAAGAGTCACACAAATCAGGACAGATAACAGTAAACAGATAAGTTTTAAAGACAAATAGTACCACCTAATGAATGATCTTAAGAGCTCTTACTGGATTGCATGACAAGCTACCAAAATGGGGTCTCCCCTTCCCATACAGTAGGAGGAGCTCTCCCCATCTCTATTACTCACAGGACTAAAGGGGTCCAAAGTCTCTAGGTGTTCAGCATCTGGAATGTCCAAGCACCTCATGCACCCTTGCATCTAAGTTCATGCCACCTGGCACGAAAGTCCATACTGTTTACCTATCTGCAAGGCCATTCTCCTTGCCTTGTAAGAAGGGAGAACCAAAGAAGGTAGAGGTACCTCTGCTGAAGCACCTGTACTTTGGGAAAGCTCACCTTACTACAGAATATCGCAGAATATCAAGAATTTAAGAACCTGTGTACTTGCTGACCCTAATCCTCATAAATTCCAGCCTATACCAAATAATGTTTATTGTTCCCTTTGGTCCTAACCCAGCAATATTCAATGCGGTGTTTTTTAAAAAAAGAAATTAAGAAATAGTAATAACTAGAAACAATCTAAATGCCTGAAGAGAAACTGTATAGACATTAAAAACAATGAAATCTGTATAAACTGGTATATGTAGATATCCATGAAGTACTTTTGGAGGGGGGAGCCACAGAATAAACTACAACTAAGAGTTTCAACACATGCAATTTTTGCCTAAAAAATAAAACATTCATACATATATCCATACATATACAAAAAAAAAAAAAAAAGGAACAGTGCTTTTGCCAAATGGAAAGCACTAGAGATGTTTCTGTGCAATAACTGGAAATTTTTTCATCAATGATTCAAGTATCCAAAGAGGTATGTACATAATCAAAACTTCAGTTCCTAACAGTTTCTTTAGTTACTATACATGCACAAAACAGAATTCTAAAAAGATTTTTGAGAGGCGCCTGGGTGGCTCCGTCATTAAGCATCTGCCTTCGACTCATGTCATGATCCCCTGGGGTGCTGGGAGTCATGATCCCCTGGGGTGCTGGGATCGAGCCCCGCATCAGGCTGACAGCTCAGGGAGGAGCCTGCTTCTCCCCCTCCCTCTGCCTGCTGCTTCCCCTACTTGTGTTCACTGTCTCTCTGTCCAAAATAAAAAATAAAAAATAAATAAAAAAATTTTGAATCTTAACGATTTTTTGAAACAGAGAGTAATTCACCTATTCCTGCACAAGCTACCTTCCAATTTCCAAAATAGTCCCAATAAGGCATTAATGTACCCACTGAGAACTACTTCAAGTTAAACTTTAAAATTAAGCAAGACCCCAACCTCAGAAAAAAGTTAAAAGAATGTAGGCTTTTTAAAGCCAAAGATTCACTGACACTTAGAACCTTTTACCCTGCAAGTTCTTTTTTGTTAAACCAAATCTTACAGTAATAAGAAAATATTAACATTACTATTTTAAGCCTAAAAATATGCGTAAAATATACAACATCATTCAAGTACTATTAGTGCATTTGGCTTTTATACCCTGTCTTGCCTCCAAGGTACATACTGTCAAAAGAGCTTAGTTTATGAAACCTTCCTCCTTTTACATTTTGAGAACCACTATGCCCTTGATACATTTTCTAGACCACGGCCTCCCAAAGCAGAGACCAAAAGAAACTACAGAGTGATTTAAGACTGGAAGGGTTGGAAGAAAAAGAATACTAGAGAATATTAAAGAATATTTCAGATGAAAAAGAAAGAAAATAAATTCCACAGAACACAGATGCAGTGGGTCATGTATGTAAAATTTCCTTTCCTATTCTTCAAGATGACTTTTAGAAATGCTTAGCCCAACCCAAAAGTATACAACTCTCCTCAATTTCACCTGATATTCTCACCTTAGACCAGTGGCTTTCACTCAGGGGTGACTTTGTCCCCGAGAGGGATTTGGCAATGGAGTCCCAGGAAGTTGGGAGAGTGTTGGTGTACTAGCGGCATCTTATGGGTAGAGGCAAAGATCTGCTGTCTATGATGCCCCGGACAAAATCCACAACAAAGATGAACCAGCACAAAACGTCAACGCCTAAGAAAGAGTGACTTTGAGGTCCCTAAAACAATCTGGAGCCAAAAGACAGGAACTAACTCAACTTACTACCAAATCTAAAACCTACTTCTATCTGTATTCAAATGTCAGTCCTTCCTTCTGCCAAGTACCTATACTCCTATTTATAGTCACTCCTTTCACATTAAGACCTCCACCCTTTTGCTTTCTCAAAAACACTGTACCTGCAATAGTATCTTCTCTTCCCTCTAAAAATTTCTCCTACTCCACTGAATCCTTAAGTAAACAAGCCCTGGTAATTTCCACTAAACACAGGGATATACACATAACCAACTCAAATAAAAATACCCCCCTTGGCCCCACTTCTTACTCCCTTAGAAAACAGAAGTTCTTGAAAAGTTTTCAGCATTCCCTATGACTCTGTCCACAGTTAACACACTCCAACCTGAATGCTCCACTCAAATTATTTTCTTGTTCTTTGATCACCACTGACCAAAACCAGCAGTAATTTCTCTACCCCCCTCACTACACCTCTCAACACCACTTCCAACTCCCTACTTGACGCCTGAAGGTACTTTGTCCAAAATACAGCTTTTTTTTTTCAATTTATTTATTTTCAGAAAAACAGTATTCATTATTTTTTCACCACATCGTGCCCTCTATAATACCCACCACCTGGTACCCCAAAGTCCCACCCCCCCGCCACTTCAAACCCCTCAGATTGTTTTTCAGAGTCCATAGTCTCTCATGGTTCACCTCCCCTTCCAATTTACCCAAAATACAGCTCTTTTAACATGACTTAAACATCGTAAACAATTTGGCTCCTGTCTTCCTCTTGATCTTAGCTGGTACCAAAGTGAAACCTCCAACACTACACTTCAGCCAAATAGGCCAAACTCACCTCTGTCTAAAAGCTTCTGTATTTGCTGTTCCCTCTCCCTTTCACCTCTGGACCTTCACCTAACTGGTTCTTCCTCATCCAGGTCTGATCTCGAGTAACCTGTTTCAGCAATTTGGCCTTCCTGTGCCCCTATCTGAATTACCCAAAACTTAGACTTCCATAGCAATCTGTTGTATTTCCTCATAAAATGTATTGCTCTAAAGTCAGCTTGTTTTGTTTACTGTCGGCCTGATCTCACAGAATGTAAGCTCCATGAAAACAGCAGCCTCATTTATTAATCTCCCGCACCCATGGGTGTCAGGTACATTCTACATGCTTAATAGGTATTAATAAATGTATTTAAGCTGCAGTGAAGAATACAAACTTCTAAGACACAGTTTGAGAGTACAAATGAGGCAATACTGGAGAGTTAAACCCAGACATCCAACACCAACATGCCATGAAGAGAGATTAATCATTGGAGGAAGGGATTTAGATATGAACATTTTAGCTGTCAAAACACGAAATGCTTCAATGCCATATCTTAACTACTAATTTTTTAAAAAAATGTTTACACATTGTATAAAATAAAAAATACTTATTCATGATAATGTCAATTTTTAATTTTTTTTGTGACTGTACATTTTGTGTTATATCATTATCCAAAGTTATTGGACAACTATATAAGACACTGTAACAAAACACTTACAGCTATTCTTTAAGGTTTTTTGTTTTGTTTTTTAATCTGAAAAGTTAATTGTTCTGTAAAAGAACTAGAAACAAATTATCTGGCTAAAATTATTCATAGTGCCATGTGTAGAGAAAAAAAATGGAAAACAACTCATGCATTATTACAATATACCCCTGCCATAAGGAGGAAGAGAAAGCAAAAAAGGGAACTAAGACAAAATAGAAAAGTATTGTTTACTACCTGGTTATAGGAAAGCTTGAGCACCCTCCATTCACAATCACTGACATCTGCAATTTCCAAGTAATTTATATCTTATAAACAAGACTACAATCATTTAAAGACTTCAAAATACTGGAGAGGAAAATGGATAAAATGAATACATATATTCATTTAGGAGTAAGAAATGCACATCATAAAAATTAAGATAAAATGTAATTCATTATAGAAAACAGTTACCAACTTGTACATTTCTCCTAAGTAATAAGGAAGGATAGGATAGGTTAAAGCTATTATGGCATACTTTTACTCTAATATGGCTAAACTTACAATTGTGGTATGAAGTCTGAACTAATTCTTAAACATTTGTATTTGTTTTTCTTTCACTAAGCACCTCAAGAAATTTCATCAGTAACTCTTTGTGGAGAAAATACTTTCTACAAATTATTAGGAAAAAGTTTTTTTAAAAGTCCATTCAGTTCTACTTTTAAGCATTAACAAAGATGCCCTTCAAATGAAAACTCATGAATTTCACTAGTCCCCCAGCCTCTCATCTAAAAAAACAAAGAGAAAGAAAGGGAAGAAATGTTTTAAGATACCAAGAAAAAAAGCATCAAAGTATTGGGGGGCAAAAACTGATATATTATCTCAGCTCTAAAGTAACTAAAAATAGAACAAAATAGCGATAAGTAAATGCAAAGTAGAAAAAAGAGAACATAAAATTAATAAATCTGATAAAGAAAGAAGTCTGTAATAAGTAGAGGATAAAACTAACATTTTTCTCTTGTAATTACTGTTACCACATTTACATTAAGCAAATATAAAATAAGCACATTAACTACAGTTATACATTTTCTTCTCTTAGGAAACAGTTAATAAAACATGTGCCCTAATTTTTTACAGGTTAATAGTTTTGCTCGTAGTGGGTGAATTCTCAAACTCTTGCTCAAACAAGTAGACTGCATCTCACAAACTAAAAAACAAAAATTAGTACCCAGTGACTATTAATTTAAGCATAGTCCCAAACAACTATGTAATCCAAGAGAAAGTTCAAAATTTCATGAAAATACTTAGAAATTTCAAGAAAACATTTCCCTACAAAATCTAAACAAACCAAATATTATAAATTCAAAACGAAGAAATCTCCTATTCAATCAATAATTATATAAGGGATAATACAACTTCTATATCAGATCTATCTATCTCTGTATCTTTATAGTACCCACTGAGAAAAAAAAAAAAAAAAGAAAAAAAAATATATACATATATAAAATCTAGTGAACAAAGAGCTCTGAAGCCAGATTGCAGAGCTTCAAATCTTGGCTATAGCACCTACAGGCTATATGACCTTAAAGAGGTTACTTTACCTCTCCAGACTTTGGTTTCTTGCCTGTAAAAACATGGATAATACTATACCTCACAGGGTTGTTTGGGAGGTTAAAGAGTGGTAATATATTATTAACCACTGAGAACAGGATCTGACAGAGTAAATATTCAACAGATGTTAATTATTATCTTCATATAGCACTTGGCACATGCTAAGTGCTCAACTAATACTTGCTAAATAAATGAGCTGACTGGGGTGCCTGGGTGGCTAAGTTGGGTAAGCACCTGACTTGGGCTCAGGTCATGATCTCAGGATCCTGGGATTGAACCCGGCATTTCAGGCTGTGTGTTCAGTGGGTCAGTTTGTTCTCTTCCCTTTCTCTCTGCCCCCCCATTGCTCATGCTCCCAGAAAGGGAAGGTGCATGCACTCTCTCTCTAATAAATGAAGTCTTTTAAAAATAAATAAATAAGTAAATAAGTAACCTACAGTAAATAACTAAATTTCACAGCAATCATAATATATCTAAACCTAACTACAAAAATGTTTTCAAATTTTTTAAGTCCAGGGGCATCTAGGTGGCTCAGTGGGTTAAAGCCTCTGCCTTAGCTCAGGTCATGATGCCAGGGTCCTGGGATCAAGCCCTGCATTAGGCTCTCAGCTGGGAGCCTGCTTCCCCTTCTCTCCCTCTCTCTCTCTGCCTACCTCTCTGTCTATTTGTGATCTCTGCCAGATAAATAAATAAAACCTTAAAAAAAATTTAATTTAAGTCGAACTGGCTCAATTCAGGAACTTATTTTGGAAGCAGGCAACAATGAGTTATCTGAAATACTATTTCATTCAAGTATTTTAAGTATCTACTTTGAGCTAAACACCTGGGATACATCAATAAAGAAGACACAGTTCCTATATCAAGAAACTTAAACTGTTGGGAGCCCAGTTAGTTAAGCAACTGCTTTCAGCTCAGGTCATGATCCCAGAGCACCCGGATCGAGTCCTGCAT
Organism: Neogale vison; assembly: GCF_020171115.1. Classification (NCBI taxonomy): domain Eukaryota; kingdom Metazoa; phylum Chordata; class Mammalia; order Carnivora; family Mustelidae; genus Neogale; species Neogale vison. The sequence goes on from NC_058091.1 coordinate 111,447,290, forward strand.
TAGGCTCCCCGCTTCATGGAGAGTCTGCTTTTCACTCTGACATTCTCCTCTCTCATGCTCTCTCTCACTGTCTCTCTCAAATAAATAAATAAATCTTATTAAAAAAAGGAAACTTAAGCTATTAAGAAACTTAAAAACGGCTGCTGGGAAGATGGTGGAGTAGGAGGACCCTGCACTCACCTCTTGACACATGGCCATCTAGAGAACACCCACATGAGCATAAGTAACCCAGAAAAGTAACCAGAAAACTGGAAGAACAGACTCTCTGCAGCCTGACATAGACAAGAGGCCACAGTGAGGCAGATCTACCCCCTCTGATCACTCTTGGCAAGATCTCCTCAAAGCAGTGCCACAAGCTTGGCAGTGTGTGCACAGTCCAGACAATGGTCAGCACCACCCCGAAGCGAGCCCTGCTCCAGGGAGAGGGGAGGATAACCACACACCAGTCTGACTATGAGCCCAACAGTGGGCTGGGGGCAGGCAGCTGGTCAAACTGTAGGCCCCGCCCACCAACAAAACCTTCCCTGGGGCAGGGGTCTAGGGGGAGTTGGGGAAGTTGGGGGGGTGGGACAACAACACAGGGAAAGTGCCTGAAGTTTGGTGCTACTTCATCTATGGTAAATGCCTGGTCTTACTCAATTTAAGCCCCAGGCAGCCCCAGACTGGACCACTCACACAACCAGCACCAGACTCTGCCCACAATAGGCAGAGAGCCATTGCAGGCTGAACTGAAGGCAAACACAGCTCCACCACAACGGTACGACATCTTCGCACACACATCAGAGACTCCCCTGAAGCGCCATTTTCTGGTGAAAAGGAGACATTACGCTGCAGAACCTCTTCTTCATGAAGCCACTACTCTCAAGTGCGGGAAACATAGCTAACTTTCCTAACACACAGAAATAGAGACAGCAATAAACAAAATGAGGAGACAGAGGAATGTGTCCCAAATTAAAGAATGGAAGAAAATAAAAGCAAGAGACCTAAGTGAAATGGAGATGAGTAATATGTCTGATAGTGAATTTAAAGTAATGCTCATAAAGATACTTGCTAGAATTGAGAAAGGAGTGCAGAACCTCCATAAGATCCTCTACTAAGAGAAGGTAGACGTAAAAAAGAACCAATAAGAGCTATGGGATTCACTAAATGGAAATAAAAATAGACCACCTGGAATAAATAGTGAACAAGAAGAAGTAGAAGAACAGCAACCACCTGGAGGACAACAGAGTAATGTAAAGTAATCAAGCTGAGCAGACGGGAAAGAAGAAAAAAATACACAAAATGAGAAAAGACCCAGGGAGCTCAGCAACACTGTCAGGCACAACAGTTGCAAGATAGGGATCCCAGAAGGTGAAAAGCAAGAAAAGGGGGCAGAAGATTTTGTGAGGAAATAATAGCTGAAAACTTTCTGAATCTGGGGAAGGAAAGAGAAATCCAGATCTGGGAAGTCCCCAACAAAACCAACCCAAAGAGTTCTACACCAAGACACAAAGTAAATAAGATGGCTAAAAGTAGAGACAAAAAGAATTTTCAAAGCAGCAAGAGAAAGGAAAGCAGTGACATACAAGGGAAACCCGATATGGCTATCAGTGGGTTTTTCAGCAGAAACTCCACAGGCCAAAAGGAAGCAGCATGATAAATTCCAAGTTTTAAAAGGTAAAAATCTACAGCCAAGAATACTCTATCCAGGAAGGCTTTCATTTAGAATAGAAGGAGAGAGTTTCCCAAAAAAACAAAAGTTAAAAGCAAAATGAGCCACGTCTCTCTCACACATAATATGATCAGTCTGTGGGTCCCAAATTCATAGTCCAGCCGCTCTCCTGCCCGAGTCAGCATGCACGGCCTGCCCCCTGATCAATGCCAAGTCAGCATACCTTCACTTCACGTTGCCAAGCACTCAAACTGGCACTCTTCCCCCTCAAATTTCAGTCCCTGTGCTCAAGTCTGTGCACAAAAGGTGGCATAATTATAACAGCAGAACGAAGCAACCCAAAACAGCGGTACTACTTATGTGGAATGTATGATGGATAAAAGGAGTGTGCTAGGCTGAGAACATCTCCAACAAGCACATCAAAGAACAATATACACGGTATGATTCTGGTTAGTAAAAGAAACAAACCTGGGAAAAATAAAACAGGATGAAATCAGAGAAGGAGACAAACCATAAGAGACTCTTAAGCACAGGAAACAAACTGAGGGTTGCTAGAGGGGAGGGTTGTGGGCAGATGGGGTAGCTGGGTGACAGGCATTAAGAAGGACACATGATATAATGAGCACTGGGTGTTCTATGTAAGTGATGAAATCACTGAACTCTATCTCTGAAACTAATAATACACTATATATTAATTGAATTTAAATAAAAAAAGGAAGCCCCCCCCAAAAAAGAGACTTAAAAATATGTTAATTGAAAGGGAACACAGAAACCTTCCAGTTCAATACCCTTCATTTTAAAAATGAAAAACCTGAAGTCCAGAAAACTTAATTTAGCCAAAGATACAGCCTAGACAGTAAAGAGTTAAGACTAGAAGTCACATCTTGTAATTCCCAGCTAGCTTAGTGGTCTTTTCTGCATACCTGACTCAAAGTACTTGATATGAAACAGATTGAGAGTTTGATCCACCACTAACAAAAGCCCTGCTAAATTATTTATTTTACTGCATTAATGTAAATCAACTCAAACTTCAAGGGAGCTATAAGAGACACAAAAATAAACTATTGTGATTACTTAATATATTTTCAGATCAACAAAAGGGATTCTTCACATTTGGAGGGTTGGTGAATTAATAATTCTTAAGTCAATTAACAGTTTGTTTCTAGTCTTCCATGATGGTTGTCCCATTCTCAGTTTCTATGCTGCATTTCCACTTGCATTCTTTCCCTGGAGACAACAATAAAAGCACAATATATACTGGACTGCTAAACTTAAACACTTAATTGCCAAGATCTTGAAAGGAGAAAAAAAATCACATAGTATGACAGTAATTACCTTAAATGTACCATTTTGATTTTTCATGTAAGAAACCAAAAATATATCCACTGGAAGAAGTGCTGATGTGATAAGTGCAATCGCCAGAGAAAAAATTGCCGTTATGGTGGAGACAACTTCACTTTCCCGCTGACTTTGGTATTTACGAACATATATCCAACAGAATGCCAAAATAGCCTGAAAGAGAACAGAAAGAAATGTTTTGTTACTGCCCTATGTATTCTCTACACAGAGGATAGTATGTGTTTGAAAGTTCCAATGGGAAACTGTCAAATGAAGGTTCTTTTAGATATGTAAGGAAGGTGTACTACCTCTTATAAACTGGTGTAAGATTTATGATTTTTCAAAGCCCATTTCATGAAAGCAGCACAACTTCACTTAGATGCAAAGACACATACACACACAAAAGTTATTGATAACAATGCTCAATTAAATATATCCTCACTGAACCTCATTAATGTTTTCATGCAACATCATAGTTTTAATTAGTTTAGAATAGTTTTTACCTACAGATTTCTCCAACCTAAAAGAATATAACTTGAAGTGAAATTAACTTCTGACCCATTTTGACAGTTTAAGAATACCATTCAGCTAAAGATTAACTGCCGATAATCACCATGCAATTAACACATTATACTACAATTCAAATTTTAAAGGACCTTAAACAAAGAAAAGTGAACATTTAAAATAAGTACACATGCACAGCAAGGAATTTTCCAGCGATAAAAATACACTCAGTTGTATTAAGGATGGCAACCTCTAATCCACCAGGTACTCTTAATAGTTACCAATGCCTTTCTAATGACTAACATGGAATATAGGACTTTACTCGCAATTCTCCAACTTTAGGGAGTATCAGAATCATGTGGAGGGCTTATTATAGTAGAGAATGCTGGGACCCACACCCAGTTTCAGATTGAGGGGTTTGGAGCAGGCCCAGAAAATCTGTATTTGTAACAGCCTTACCAGGTAAGGATGCTACTGGTCCAGGAACTACACTTTAAAAAGCTCTGCTCTACTCAAATTTAGGGAATTGCAGATAGGTACTAATCAGTAATTCTTAGCCTAAGTTGTGTAACAATCACCTGAGCAGTTTTTAAATACCCTTAACGCCATCCCCACAAACCAATTCAGAGTGAAGCTCCTCCAAGCAACAGCACTAAAAGCCCGAGGAGGGGCACTGGGGTGGCTAAGTCAGTTAAGCGACTGCCTTAGGCTCAAGTCATGATCCTGGGTTCTGGGATCTAGCCCCATGTTGGGCTCCCCGCTCAGCAGGGAGTCCACTTCTCCCTCTGTCCCCACCCCCCACCACCCCTGCTCATGTTCTCTCTCTCTCTCAAATAAATAAAATCTTAAATATATAAAAAGTAAAACTAGGGCGCCTGGGTGGCTCAGTGGGTTAAGCCGCTGCCTTCAGCTCAGGTCATGATCTCAGGGTCCTGGGATCGAGTCCCCATTGGGCTCTCTGCTCAGCGGGGAGCCTGCTTCCTCCTCTCTCTCCCTGCTTGCCTCTTTGCCTACTTGTGATCTCTCTCTATCAAATAAATAAATAAAATCTTTAAAAAAAAATTAAAAAAAAAAGTAAAACTAAAAAAGCCTGGGATTCCAATCTGAGCCAAACTTGAGAACCACCGCTATTTGTTTCCCATTTTATTGAAATATAGCTTACACACAATGTTACATTAGTTTCAAGCCTACAACATAGTGATTCCACAATTCTACTCCCTATGCCATGCTCACAAGTGTAGCTACCAACTGTCACCACACATTACTATAGTATCACTGACTCCCATGCTGTACCTTTCATCCTCACGACTTACTCATTCTGTAACTGGAAGCCTGTACCTCCCACTCCCCTTCACCCATTTTGTTCATCCCCTCCCCTCTGGCAGCCTACAGTTTGTTCTCTGTAGTTATGGTTTTGTTTCTGGTTTTTTGTTTTGCTTTTTATATCCCATTTGCAAGTGAACTCATATGGTATTTGTCTTTCTTTCTGACTTATTTCACGCCCCGGGTTCATCCATGTTGTGGCAAATGACGATGGAATATTACTTAGCCATAAGAGAGAACCATTGCTTTAAATAAACTCTATTAAGAGCTCTGAGACAAAAGTATTGTTTTGTCCTTTCATTCTTGAACATTCCTTTGTGGGTATCCTAGTTCAGGAGCAACTAACAACAGCAGCTAATTTGTTTCACAGCTTCCAAATTCCCCTACCACAATCAATATATAAGAACAGCTCCACCACCACAGAAAAATCCCCTTTGCCCCTGTGTAGTTAACCCCTCTCTCTACTCTCCACCCTTGATGACCACTATTATCTGTCCCTATAACTTCTGCCTCTTCCAGAATGTCATAATGTACTTATATAGCAGATGGTCTTCTGAGTCTTCCTATATAGCTTCTTTCACTTAAGATTTTAAATCTATCTAGGTTGTTTTAAATCTATATTTATTTTAAATCTATCTAGGTTGTTTCATGTAATTCCTTCATATTACTAACATTTCAGCTGGTGTCAGAACAGCAGGAAAAAATAAAGTAAGAACAGACCATAGACTTTGGAACCCCGATGTCGGAAGAAAAAAAAAGACCTAGGTTCAACTTCTGTCTACTTACTAATTTATTTTAGTTTGGGAAAATTATTTTCTCATAAATTTATATTACTATTTTAATGGATTTTTTAATGAATTCACAAATATTTAAAATATTCCTCAAATTATTCTGAAGCCACTGGAAGCTGAGCTTAATCATTCTATCCTTAGCAGAACCTGACACAAAATATTCAATAATTTTTTTGATGGATTTCAAAAAGATCTGCACTTTTACAAAGTTTAAAGTGATAGGTATTACTGCAAAGAAACTGTTTGCCAATACCAGGCAGACAAGCAGGGAAAGGGCAACCAGCCAAAATAGTTAAGCCAAAGGATCCTGAACTTTTTGGTCTCACAATCCCTTTATATTTTTAAGACTGAGAACCCCAAAGAGCTTTTTGTTTATATATTAAATCTATCAGTAGTTACTGTATTATGAAATAAAACAAATGTCATCGTCTATAAAATAGTAATAAGAATACTTCATAGCAGGTTATATTAAAAAAGATGTAAAGAGTTTATAGCACAGTGCCTGGCCACAGTAGCTGCTTCCTAAATAGCAACTGTCATATGAATTGCATATGACCATATATATGAACCAAATATCATATGAAAGAACATCTTAGGAGCATTTCATAAAAGAAATAAATAATTTTGCTAACAATCATAAAGAAAGATTTAGAGCAAGCCCCAGCTCCTCCCACAAAATTTTAATTTAATTTAATAATTTTAATTTAATTGGCCTGAGTATTAGGATTTTTAAAAACTCCCTAGTTGGGGGCGCCTGGGTGGCTCAGTGGGTTAAAGCCGCTGCCTTCGGCTCAGGTCATGATCTCAGGGTTCTGGGATCGAGCCCCACATCGGGCTCTCTGCTCAGCAGGGAGCCTGCTTCCCCCTCTCTCTCTGCCTGATAAAATCTTTAAAAAAAAAAACAAAAAAAAAACTCCCTAGTTGGTTTTGATGAGCAGTCAAGGTTGATGACTAGGGCAGAGGTAGGAATGAGAATGTATGTTTCTTAAACTAACGAGCATACATACTGCCTGGGATCTTGTTAAACTGCAGATTCTGATTCAGGGAGGCTAGGGTCTTATATTTACTATTTCTAACAAATTCCCAAGTGATGATCACTTTAAGTAACAAGAATAAACTTGCTTTATACAGTAATGAAGACTGTCTTATATAGCAAAAGGGAATGTAATTGAGGGGAATATAATTGGAGGACTTAGGAAGAAACTCTTAGATTTCGTAAAAGAAACAAAGTTAGGTTATAGAATTGGAAGGACCAAACCGAACCATTTCCCATGTGGCAGAAGACATTGTATAGTTCACTCTGTTTGCCCAGGATCACTCAAGTAGTCTATCTTAGTGTTCTGATTCTTTAGTAGTTTATTGGCAGCAGTTCTCAAAGTGTGAAGTCCTCCAACCCTTAGCATTCCCAAAACCTTTTCCAGGGATTTTCACATTGAAAACGATGCTCATAATACTAAAAAGTCATCTGCCTTTTTCATTATGTTGACACCTGCACTCATGCTGTGTAAGTCAGTGGTAAAACTGTCGACAAATTAAGCATGAATCAAGACAATGGCACCAAATTGTGCCAGTAGTTATTTATATACTTCACTACCCACCCCCCGACACACACACAACTTAATACTGATCTTAATGAAGCAGTAAAAATTAACTTTATTGAACTTCAACCCTTGAATCTTTTCAATACTCCATGGGGGAAATGGTGAAGTATGCATTGGAGTTCTCCAGCTGCACATCAAGGTGAGATGGCTGTCTCCAGGAAAAGCACAACCAAAGCCACATAAGACATTCTATTCAAGGAATATCACTTTTAAGTACAAGTGATTATGGTTATTCAGACTTGGATATCCGGCATATTTTGTTGAAATGAACAATGGGAACCTATCCCTTCACAAAAAACAACTGACAGTATCCGTTCCCAATGATAAAATTTCAACCTTTCAATGAAACTCAGAATTTTGGGAAACTTGTATCCATGATGGCAAAGCTGACAGTTTCTCAATACTTATTTCTGGGATATTTCTTCTGACAAGATCAGTAATATAATGAATGGGATATTTTGTTATTATGTAATGAAATATATCCATATTTGGAATATCTGCATAACTCAGTGAACCAGATTTTCTAAATAATCAATGTTTCATGTTATAAAACCATGCATGGGCAAAAGATCCAAAGTGCAACATGGACCAACAAATTTTAACGTAACAGAATGAAAAGTATAATGATAGGGTTTCAGATTCCACCGTTTCAACTAACCTTTAGAAAGTTTCCAGTTACTGAGTTTTGGTGTAGTACTTAACAACATCCACAGTAACCTAAAAACTATTCCTCTGCTTCCAAGTACATACCACTAACATAGGATATTTTTCATTTACTTCAACCAAAACACTCAAAAACTGAATATACAAGCAGACATGAGAATCTAGCTCTCTTCTAATATGCCAGGAATTAAAGAAATTTGCAGAAAATTAAATAGCCCTTATTACTAATTTTTTCTGCTCCAACATCTAGTTTCAAACTCTTTAATTACCCTCTCATTTTCTTTTCCTTCTATACTATCACCAACTTCAGTACCTTCCCTTCTTCATCTATCCAAAGTCTACCTCAATTCCACTTCCTTCCAACATTGCTCTCTACTCTCTGAAGTCCTAGCTCATTTATATAATCATACTTTGGTTTTCAGTACTTAAAATACCTGTTTTAAGAATTTTTATTCTCTGGGTGCCTGGGTGGCATAGTCAGTTAAGCATCTCGCCTGCTATTGGTTTCAGCTATGGTTGGGAGTTCATGACTTCAGGGTCATGGGATCTAGCGGGGCATAGGGATCCACCTCCCATACTCTGCGGGAAGTCTTCTTGGAGTTTCTCTCTCCTCTCCCTATGCGCTCCGCCCCCAACCAAATAAATAAATAAATCTTTTTAAAAATAAATAAATAAATAAATCTTTTTAAAAAAAGTGATTTTTGTTTTCCCATTATCTTCAGGCTCTTTTTTTTTATTTAAATAAATAATTTAAATAATTATTTAAATAATAAATTTATTTAAATAAATGAATCTTTTTTAAAAAAGTAATTTTTGTTTTCCCATTATCTTCAGGCTCTCTTACTTTTTTATTTATTTGACAGAGAAATCACAAGTAGGCAGAGAGGCAGGCAGAGAGAGGAGGGAAAGCAGGCTCTCTGCTGAGCAGAGAGCCCGATGTGGGGCTTGATCCCAGGACCCTGACATCATGACCTGCGGTGAAGGCAGAAGCTTTAACCCACTGAGCCACCCAGGTGCCCCTCTTCAGGCTCTCTTAAAGGCCATTTTGTTTCCATCCTCCCACAATTTATAGCACGACTCACAGACATTAAACATTTATTAACTGATAACTGCCAAGATACTCCCACTAGACTTTGATACTCATTACATACTCATGTGTTTTTTCCTAAACCAACCGTATATAATGGCCTGTAAAGTGACCTCCTCAAGTACAGGACTGGATGGGCTTTGCGGCCAAGGCCAGCCTCCCTTTACTGTTTCCATTTTCTCCACTAAGAGGAGTAAAGTATGATGCAGTGTAAAGGCAGTATTATTTTCTGGGAGAGTGATGGTAGCAAGAGATAACTTTCCATAAGTTTTCACACTTTTTTTTTTTTGGTCAGGGGAAAAGTTTCTGCAGAAACATTTACCAGCAAAACACACCACTTACTACCTAGGTTGCAGACACTGCAGTGGAATCTAACAAATACAAGCCTTGATTTCCAAAACTGAAGTTACTGGGTTTGGCGGTTGATTGTTTTTTGTTTTGTTTTTTTTTTTCAGTAATGCAAAGCAGCAAAATACTCTGGGTCACAATGCTACAACAGGACAGGATAAAGACAATGAGGAAAGAGGGCGAGAATGGGGAGGGGTATGGAAAGAAATAAATTGAACCCCCAAATAAAATAAATCCAAGGGTTTTAATATGAGACAAGGAAGTAAAAACTAGGCCATTGGGGCTACTGAGGCCCACGTTTTGATCACTAGATAAACAGAATTAAGATGGTAGGGAAAGAAAGCACCTGAGTTCTGAAAGGCTATAGTATATACACCCTGATACTGGCAGTAAAAAGGACTACAGATCTCTCCCCTGCGTAAATTTTTACATCCATCAAAAGGACTCGAAAGGAATGTGAAACCTGGAAGTCAGAACACCTCACGTCATCAAGGCAGAATCGCACAATGGGTAGCGAAGGTTGGGAGACTCAATAACCCCAGGGGTAAGGAACACCGACAAAACCCATTTAAAGAAGCAAAGAGGCCCCCCCGTCAGCTCAAGGCCAGCGGCTACTGAACTTGCAAAGATCAGGCGCTGCTGCCCACCTCGTGCTCACGTCTCAGGTGGGGACTTAGAGGCCACTTCTCCCTTCTCAACCCCCAGGGTCTCCACCGTCCCCAAACTCCACCCGTCCCGGTGCCCTGGTCAGGGATAAGGCCAAGAGTTTCGAGAACGGAAACCTGCAACGTTAGACGTCACCAGGGAAAAAGACAGGAAAGGCGGCCGGAAATCAGAGAATCAGTGCCTCCCTTCCCCACTCGCAGGGCAGCCCCCGCCCCGCAACAGAGGAGCGTGTCCCCCCTCCCCCCCGTCCCGCGCCCCTCCGCCACAGACCAAACTATAACGGGGGCGGGGCGGAATGAGGAGGGTCTCCCGGGCCCGGAAAGGCCAGCTACAGGGCCGGCCCCTCCCTCTCTTCCACCAGTCCTAACACTGGGAAAACTACGAGTACCTCCCCTACCAGTAGTAAGAGGCCGAATATGCACCAGCCGATCACCAGCTCCGCCGAAGCCGCGCCACTAGGCGCCGCCGCCGCCATCTTCACTTCCGGACCTGACTCCTTGGGCAAAGGGGGTGGGGAAAGGGGAGGGGGAAAGGGGAAAGAGTGCGAAGGACTCAGCGCCCGTGCACCCTAAAGGTTAAAGGGCCTGAGGGGGCGGAGCAAGTAGTTGCCAAGGCGACCCAGCCCTCGAGCGTCCCCTGGCGTTGAGCCGAGCAGGGGCGGGGCGCGCCCGCGACGCCGTGACGTCACGGCGCTGCCTGCTTGGGAGGTGATGAGAAGGCCCTCTGCGAGGGTGGTGGTGTACAGCACAGCAGCCTCGTTGGAGTAGTTGAATCGGACTAAGCGTATGGACTGGAAAAGTGAGGGGACTCCACGAGGGCCTGGATTGGTTTTTTTCTAGAAATTCAAGCCAACATTAAGGAGTTTTGACTCCCTCCTGGAAAGGAAGTTCAGCCTGATGTCTAAGACAGAATGGACCATGTAGTTGCACAGCTCACTGGGTTGTAGTTGCACAGCTCACTAGGTTCCATTCCTCACTAGGAATGGACATCTGAAGAAAAACCAAATGACTTTCTAATCTGCTGGCATTGGGGCCCAACCTGAGTAACTATTTGGCTGGACGTTGCCTTAGCACATCATGTTGTAGCCTTTTTACTTAGCGCTATACATACCTGTGAATTTCAGTAATGACTTTGTGAACATATTCACGGTGAAATTGCAGGCTTTCTTAATATTCATAAATTAACCAAACTGTGCGGTAGGCCGTAATGAGGCAATGGCATGGATAGTTCCTGGGATAGCTTGCCTGGGTTTCCTGGAGTGGGGGTCCTTAACCACTGGGGCGGTATTTAACCACTAAATTGAAAAAACATAACTTGTAAATCAAAACAACTTCGAGTGAATCCTTTCATCTCTTTATGATGCATTATGTGGTGGCATAGGTGCCTAAGACCTACTTGTAGCTGAATCCTGAAGTAGAAAAAGAAGAGGGAAGAAGGGAAAAGGAAAGAAGGAAATAGAGGAAAGAACGATTTTGACATGAATTGGTGCCATCAACAACTGGCTTCGTGTTCTCTGGACCTACAAATGTTTGATCATGACTTTCTTCTGTGGAACATTCATTTCTCCGGTAACCTCTTTCCTATAGTTTCCTTCAAGTGCATAGAGACATCTCTAATCCAAGTGGTCACTTAGATTATTTCACCAGTTGTCAGGCTTAATGTGGTACTTCTTTGTTTAAGATTTTATTTTAAGTAATCTCTGTGCCCAATGTGGGGCTCAAAGGTAAAGAGTAACACACTCTATCAACTGAGCCAGCCAGGCAACCTTGTGGAGATATTCTGCCTCTTTCTGCTAGTCTCCTAATCCTCTCTTAGGGGCTCCCTTGGCTAGAAGGAGAGGTCTAAGACAACCCCACACCAGTGTTCTCCCTATTCCCCATGGTCCTAACCCCCCCCTATCGGAAATGATTGGGCATACCTTGCATAACAACGTTTGGAAGCACATGCCAATCTCAATGTTGCTGTAGTCTCCAGCTTCTAGCGTCAAAGCATTCGGTGAGCCTGGTGGTAGGTATTAAGGAGGGCACGTATTGCATGGAGCACTAGGTGTGCTGCATAAACAGTGAATATTGGAACACTGAAAAAATTAAGTTAATTTTTTTTTTTAAAAAAGCAATCAGGGGGCGCCTGGGTGGCTCAGTGGGTTAAAGCCTCTGCCTTCGGCTCAGGTCATGATCGCAGGGTCCTGGGATCGAGCCCCGCATCAGGCTCTCTGCTCAGCAGGGAGCCTGCTTCCTCCTCTCTCTCTGCCTGTCTCTCTGCCTCCTTGTGATCTCTGTCTGTCAAATAAATAAATAAAATCTTTAAAAAAAAACAATCAGCCCTTCTTGGATATTCCAGAAGGAGTAAGCCTGCACTCCACAGTTTGCTGTACTTTTCCCAGGCCTGAGTCCAGTACAATCCCTCTGTATCTCTCAATTGTTTTGGGAACATCCTAGCCCAATGTTTCCACACCCTCAAACGCACACTGTTCCTTGTGGTTAAAGGTGGAAAATCCACAACCCAGGAGGAACAGATCTCATGACAGAAATCTCTTCAAAGGGAGGAAGGAAGGAATGGAGGAAGGAAGAGAAAGAAAGAAAAGAGAAGAAAAAAATCTCTTCAGTTTTTCTTCTCCCTATTCCAATCCATCTACTGACATTTTATTTGGCTGAGGGTTCAAGAATTGTAGAAATTCCTTTCACAGCCCTTTTAATTTCTGCTTATGAAGGACAATTTATAGGTGGGAGGGAGACAAAGAATTAAAAACTGAAATCTTCCACACCACTTTAAGTTTTATGTGAAATTGGAGTTTTTAGCAAGACCAAACTGAACATTTTTAATAACTGATATAATGTCCACTGAATTAAGCCCATTTAATAAACTGCTTTAGCTCTTTTGCTGACTCTAAAAGTTTAAGTACTGGGAACTGGTTGAGCAATTGCTTGATTTTCAGGTAGGCAAAATCTTACAAACCTGTGTTGCTCATAAGTGTGACTTGTTACAAGAATAGAAATAGTCTGAATAAGGAAAGTTGGGAAAGAAAAGAGAATGTGAGGCATCTGGACAAGTAGAGATGCACATAACATCCTGTCTTTCCATTCTTCACCTTGGTCAGGATGCACTATTCATTTCACATACAGACCAGTCCAGCAGAGATGAAATATATTCTCCTGGATGATGTTATTAAATCTAAGAAGCCCTTAATTGTAGACCAGAGCTCTTTAAAAATAATAATCTTTATTGGTTTTTTGCCATTATGAAGGAAAGATTGCTTACGTACAAAATTTCCAAGCATAAATAATTTAGAAACTGAAAAGATCCTAATAAATTAACACAGTTCTTCTCATGCCAAGATGCTCACCTTTAAGAGCTTCAAGGATTTTTGTGTATGCATTCTAGTATGTTCCACTAGGGTGTAGAAAACCAACAGATAATCCTTTCCGGCTACCCTGGTGCTGTAGACTGAATATTTGTGTCACACACACACACACACACACACACACACACCAAAATTCGTATATTAAATCCTGATGCTCAAGGTGTTGGTTTTGTTGTCAGGGCCTTTAGGAGGCACTTAGGCCATGAGGGGGGAGCCCTCATGAATGGTTATTGCCTTTATAGAAAAAGACCCCAGAGAGCTCCCTTGCTCCTTCTACCATATCAAGTTACAGTGAGAAGACAGTACCTATGAACCAGGAAAGAGTATCTGGCCTGTTAGTGAATCTGTTGGCACCTTGATCTTGTACTTCCTGGTCTCCAGAACTGTACAAAACAAATTTTTATTGTTCAAAAGTGACCCATGTATGGTATTTTTGTTACAGCAGCCTAAAGAATCTAACACACCTGGCATTACAAAAGAATGTCCTTGCCCTCCTCCCCACCTAACTACTTTTAGGAAGGTACCAGGATTTCTGTGGACTCTTGTATTTTTTTAAGACATATTTATTCATTTGAGAGAGAGAGAATGATAGGGGAATGGTCAGAGGGAGAGAGAAAATCTAAGAAGACTCCACACTGAGCACAGAGCCCACCTTGGGGCCAATCCCAGGACCTTGAGATTATGACCTGAGCTGAAACCAGAGATGGGTGCTTAAAAAACTGAGCCACCCATGTGCCCTGACTCTGTTCCATTTTAAGTTCAAAGAAAGGACCAAGTAGAGCCCACCACTCCCAAGGGACTTAATAAGAAGACACATTGCAGGAAACCTTTTATCAAAACCTAGCCCCATTTACTAGAGGGCTAGAGACCTCTGGAGGAAAGCAACATTTGCAAGAAAACAAGTATCCTCCTCTCATTCATCTGTTCTTGAGCTTTTAAGTAGCCCTGCTCCCCTAAAGCCAGTAAGAGGTGGAGACACATGAGAATCACCCATATGCTTAAAAGGTGTGACCTGAATGTTGGGAGAGGCCCAACATCTTGCTGTAAGCGCTGAGAATGGCTGACTCACAGAGGTCCATGGAGCTGAGCTAGCAAACAAACCTGTGCTGGGAATATCTTGGTGCAAGAAAGGGTGCAGATTAGCCCCTCCCCATCCTTACTGCCAACCCTGCCCCACAAAAGCCCATTAAATTCACACTGAAGACTTTGGTAGAAGGCCTCTGAGAACCACCCTATTGCTCATTCCTGTGGGCATGTTCAGCAATCTCTACTGGAAGAGTCTTTCTAAGAATTACCTTGGTCTAGCCCAGAAACTTGTGGAAAGCAGAAAGCCTGGGGAATAGTCCCAAGTGGGACAGGCAGTGATGACCTACAGAAAGGCCATCTTGTTTCCAAAACTGGACAAAGATGGAATAAAGAAAACAATAATGAACACAGATGCCAAAACTGTCAACAGAGGAGTTCATGAAGGAAGGATAGTCATTCTTCTCATTCCTAAACTTATAGAACTCAAGAACCCTAAGGTGGAGGATTGGGGATGGGTTTGGGAAACAAGAGGCATAAGAGTGGTTTCTCTTTTTCTTTACAAAGTACTTTCAGAAAACCAAAGGTTGGGTTATGATCAAGTGACACATGTTAGGAGGTAAAATTTATGAAAAGGATCTTAACATAGGAATTGCTAGGAATGGCAAAAAGCAAACTGAATGTTTTAATTTATTAAGAGGAAAAAAGTAACAGACTGGGAGAAAAACTTAATGTCAATGGGACACAAAAGAGGTAGAGAATAAAGAAAGGAAGTAGGACATAGAGGCCCAAGGTAGGGTAGTAGGGTGCATAAGTCAGGAACACATAAGGGTCAAGGTCTAGCAAAGGGGTCAGTAATCTAAAAACGTCCCATCATCAAGCTAACCACACAGTGGGAACTATACAAGTTGGTGATACAGCTTGCACTCTGAAATTACATTTAGACTAGACCATAGCAAAGCCTATTTATGCATCCAAATTAACTGTATGTATTAGTCTACCAGATGTTAACATGTTGTGTTTTCCTCTCGAAATAGCTGATTTTTATACATCGTTCTTTTCCTTATTTTGTTACCTTGTTGAAAACATGAAATATTGGACTTTCTGCCCAAATAAGATACTTGAAAAGCCTCAAAATTTCTCTTTCTGTCATGTTGTCTGTGCTTCTATCGTTAACCAGTAATCCTTCTGATTGACAAATTCTTTGGCTTATTTAGTACCTTCAGTCAGGTTATAGTTAAGCCTTGCTGGCCTCAGATCCTAGTGACTTTGCACATGTCTGGCCTGATCCATCATGTGTTAATGTAGAATTTAGCTCTCTGTTGTGCACCATGTACTGCCTACACTTAATCTTCTGTCAAAAGGATTTAACAGTGATCCTGAGTGAACATTACTGTGGGCCTGAGGAGGTTTGAGCAAATCTTTCTCTCTTGTTACTACATTATCTCCTTCCCCCCCTAATCCTTCCACCGTCATCCAACTGAATTGGTCATCACAATCCTAAGAAGTTTCTTATTTTCTTTGTGAAAGGGCTTAAAGTGTATTTATGGGGGAATTGGCACATAGGGTAGAGAGACCCATTTGGTTCTGTTAGAACATTTGCTCATTTGTATATAATTCTGTGGGGAAGCTGGAGGTTTTTGCACAAGAGCTAATCCATGAAAAATTTAATGTTTATGGTCTACATTTTTTCATTTAAAATCAAAATGGCTCTTTGGGGCGCCTGGGTGGCTCAGTGGGTTAAAGCCTCTGCCTTCAGCTCAGGTCAAGATCCCAGCGTCCTGGGATCAAGCCCTGCATCAGACTCTCTGCTCAGCAGGGAGCCTACTTCCTCCTCTCTCTCTGCCTGCCTCTCTGCCTACTTGTGATCCTTGTCTGTCAAATAAATAAATAAATAATTTTTTTAAAAAATGGCTTTTATTGAGCCCCCAAAGTAGAAGGTATATTCAAAACTATACTTCATTGGTTTCATTGTTTTCTTAAAGAAAATGACACTGAAATGTTAATATCTGGTGTTTCTGATTTGTGGACACAGAGGCAATGTTCCAATTTGTCATCCTAAAATTAGACTGCACACAGTTTCATAATGTGAACTGTAAATTCACATTTCCATATTTCTGCAATTATAAACTCTTAATGGATACCATTTAAATACTTCCAGTGGAACAAACATTTCCACATGAACTGATGATGCATGTTAGTTTTCTTCTTAAGATTTTTCTCCCAACTATGAAATAAATTATTTAAATATAGTCTAGACATAGCTAAAATATCACTTAATATACCCAAGTGTTTTTCATTGTGTCAATTCCTAAACCTGGTGTTTATGTACTTTAAGGTATAAAAAGTAAGTCTGCATGTACAACTCAAACATAAGGTAACATCAAAGATAGTTTGTAATATGAGTAAAAATTACAAAAGAAACTGATTTTCAATTGATATTTAAAATGATCCATAGCATGCTCAAGAATTTTAATAAATGATGTATTTTTTATTTGTAGCATATGTTGAACTTTTTTCTGACAATAGGGTTCTTCTACTGACTCCAGTGTCTATTCTCGTTCATTGTGTGGTTCTGCTTGCTTCGATTCTGGACAGAGTTTCTCAGCTTATATTTGAAATCAAATGGAACTTTTGGTGTTAAATTCCCACATGTTAATAACTTATAAGTTATAAAGTTATGTAAAAATGTTTGTTCTTATTAGAAGCTATGGAGCTAAACTAGGTCAGGTCTAGATAGTTGTGTCTGTAGCACAGTATGAAAGAATTTTAAGTTGATCTTTACGTTTTTAAACAATTGATAAAGACATTTATCCTTGTGCTTTTGTTGCCAAATAGATATTGTAAGTTCTCCTATTGTTTATTTTTAAAATATTTTATTTATTTATTTGAGAGAGAGAGAGAGAGAAAGTGAGAGAGAGATTGAGAGAACAGTGGAGGGAGAGGAAGAGGGAGAAACAGACTCCCTGCAGAGCAGGCACCCCAACATGGGACTCAACCCTGAGCTGAAAGCAGATGCTTAACTGCCTAACCCACCCAGGCACCCCTTTCTTCTACTGTTTTTTTAATGATACAAGGTAGGGAATTTCAACCACTATGTCCACATCTTTTTTTTTTTTTGAAAAATATTTTAATTAAAAATTGAAAATATATTAACTGAGGTTTAGAAAAGCTTCCAGGAGGAGGTAACATTGGACCAGGTTTTGAAGGATGAAAATGAGTTTATCAACACACACACACAGGGAGAACATCATGTGATGATGAAGGCAGAGACCGAAGTGATGTGTCTATACGCGAAGGAACACCAAGGATTGCTAACAACTGCCATAAGCTGGAAGACTGGCAGGGAACATGACCCAGCTATCACCTTGATTTTGGACTTCTAGCTCCCAGAGCTATGAGAGACTTTTTTTTTTTTTTCTTTTTGAGAGTTTTTCAGACTAGGAGAAGAGTGAGCACAGATTCCATCAAGGGAATAGCATGTGTAAAGGCACAAAGCATGTGATAACATATTCAGTATTACCTGAGCAATCAGTGTGAGTGAGGGAGGAATTAGCCAATGAAGAGACCAGTCAGGAAGGGATGTGTAGTTCCCACTAAGAAACTTGGGCTTCATCCAATGGGCAATGAGAACCCATGAAATGTTCTGAGCAGGAAGAGGTATAATAAAACTTGCATTTTGGAAAGTCACCTTAGGATAATCTGAATGCTGAGTTAGAGATGAAGCATACTTGAAGGAGAGTTTATTTCAGTTAAGATGCTGTCACTACAGTCAAGGCAAGAGATGATGAAAGCTAAACAGGCTGTCAACATGAAAGGAGAAGATAGATTTATGAGATTGTAATAAAGATTCATTTTCAAGATATGGTGTCTAAGTGTGAAAGGTGAAAAGAGAGAGATTTATAGGGAGGAATTGGTTTATACAATTATTGGGGCTGGCGAGGCAAGTCTGAACTCCATAGAGCAGGCAATCAGAAAACGCAGGCTGAAAGCTCTCAGGCAGGAACTGACGTTGGCAGTACACAGGCAGAATTTCCTCTTTCTCAGGGGAACCTCGGTTCTCCTCTGAAGGCCTTTTAACTGATTGGATCAAACCAATCCAGATCATGGAAAATAACCCTGTTTAAGGAATCAACTGTAGTGGTTAATCGTATCTAGGAAATACCTTTACAGCAACACTGTTGCTGGTTCAACTGAGAGATGTAGAGAATGAAAGCACCACTAATTAAGATAGGGAACACATGAGGAAGAACAGCTTAGGAGGGGGGGAAAACAGAAATCTACTGTATTTTATAGATTCTAAGATGCACTTTTTTTCTTTACATTTTAATGCCTCTGAAGTTAGGATGCATCTTATAATTGATGAATTCTTACAACTATAATTAGAATCTTTTTTCCTTAGTGTTTTATAAAATGATGGTGTATCTTTTAATCAATGACACATTAGACTGAAGGAAAGAAGGTAGTAGATTTGATTTGGTATCTTGAATTTGAAGTGCCTACTCCAGTTCGCAGAACACATGGGTAGGAAACAATGAAACCCAGCTACGTGCTTGTCATGGAGATAGGTCTTCTAGAGTCATCTGTACTCAAGTGAAAGTTGAAGCAATGGAAATAGATAAAATCCCTAGGGAAAGCAGATAGAGTGAAATGACTAGGCAGTTGTAAAGAGCTCAGAAGTTTAAAGAAGAAAACGAAAAGAAATGAGTCATCAGAAAAAATTTTGACATAAAAAGTAAAGGGAGAAGATAATTTTTACAAGCTGTGAGGAGTTATCAATGTCAAATGCAATGAGAGGACAAGTGCCCACTGATGATAGCAAGACGGGGGCCACTAACAGCTTTTAGAATGACTTCAGTGGAGAAGTGAGGGAGAAGACAGCAGAGGTCATGAATGTGAACACTTCTCCAAGGAAGCTTGACTAAGAAGGATGGAACAATGAAAAAAATGAAGAGAATGAGGACAAAGGTG
Source organism: Neogale vison (assembly GCF_020171115.1). Taxonomy (NCBI): domain Eukaryota; kingdom Metazoa; phylum Chordata; class Mammalia; order Carnivora; family Mustelidae; genus Neogale; species Neogale vison. The sequence goes on from NC_058091.1 coordinate 111,466,617, forward strand.
ATTTGGTAGAAGTGACTCAAATGTGAACTTGTTTCTAAGATAAATAGTAAAGACGGGAGCCGCAGTTAACACATCAGTCTAAATTTGGTTATCAGGTCATCTTATTGATGACTTGAACTCTGAAGAAATGAGGTAGTTAGGTGAAAGGAAGGGGATGAGTGAATCAGACACTATCTGGCAGAAAAAAAGAATATAGCCAAAAGGGTGATTCAAGACAGTTTAATGACTGGACTATTTATAAAAGTGTGAGCAGCATAAAGTGAAACTAACCCTAAGTTTGTTAATAGCAGGAAGCCAGTACCATTCCTAGGACAAGAACAATAAGTTACTGAAATCTGGCAACACCTATAAACTTAGGAGAAAGCTGCCTAGCAGCCATTTTCCACACAAAGTTCCCTAGAAAGAGAGCCATGGGGATAAATACCCTAAATTCTGTCTCCTATTATCCTCTCACTTTCTGCCAGTTCCTCCTTTGGATGATCGTAAGAAGTCAAAGGGCAAGGGAGTCTGTTTGATGCAAAGCATAATAATCAGCTTCCCTGGGTACAGAGAGCACGGTGGAGAAGGGTGGAGAACAGATCTAGAAGAGCAAATGGAAAACAATGGACAGAAAAGGAAGGGTTTGTCAAAATGGGAGTTAAGACTCAAGACAATAGAACTCCTGGTGAAGACAAAGAGGGCATTTTCTGCAGATTCTATGATTTATTCTAGCAGTACTGACAACAAAGACTATTCTAACTTTTGCCTAGTTAATGAGAAACTGATATTTCTAAATAAAAAAAGGCCCAACATCCTTGTCTTAATTAATACCCATTGTTCATTTTGCATTGTGTATAATGAAAACAACCGATGATACCTATGAATTTAAAAAATTTTAATTCTCTACAGGATAACAGAGCCATTCACATGTTTCATCTTTTCGTATAAAAACAGATTTCCAATTAAGAGGATGCTTCTTTTTTCCAAAGATTGGAATAAATTGATGTTTAAAGAAATAACTGCCATTGAAAAAACGTTAACCCTGAAAAAAATGAACAATGTTAGAGATTTCTTTAGGTTTTTGTGTCTATTTTTCTAACAGCACCATACTGTTTTGATTGCTATAGCTTTATGTAACTTGAAATCTGGAATTGTGATACCTCCAGTTTTGTTATTCTTTTTCAAGATCACTTTGGTTATTCAGGGTCTTTTGTGATTCCATACAAATTTTAGGATTGTTTGTTCTAGTTCTGTGAAAAGTGCTGTTGGTATTTTGATGGAGATAATATTAAGTAGAACAATAAAACAGAATTGAGAGCCCAGAAATAAACTGATGATTATATGGTCAATTAACCTTTGATAAAAGAGGCAAGAATTGCAAGGGGGAAAGGACAGTCTTTTCAGTAAATGAGACTAGGAAAAACTGGACAGTTACATGGAAGAGAATGAAACTGGACCATTTTCTTATACCAAATGCAAAAATAAATGCAAATGGATTAAGGACTTAAATGTGAGACCTAAAACCATGAAAATCCTAGAAGACAGCTCAGGCAGTCATTTTTCTGACATAGCAATATTTTTCCTAGATATGTCTCCTGAGATAAGGGAAACAAAAGCTAAAATAAACTATTGGGATTACATCAAAATGAAAAGCTTCTGCACAACCAAGGAAACCATCAACAAAACTAAAAGACGACCTACTGAGCTGGAGAAGATGTTTGCAAGTGACATACCTGATAAAGGGTTAGTTTTCAAAATATATAAAGAATTTATACAACTCAACACCAAACCCCCCCCATGTAAAATGGGCAAAAAAAACATGAACAGGTTTTCCTCAAGAAGACATGCAAATGGCCAACAGATAAGTGAAAAGATACTCAATACCACTCATCATCAGGAAATGCGTATCAAAACTGATATGGTTGGAAGTGGTGGTGTTTGGAGAAGACAGCCAAGAAAGAATTCTTGAGACATCTTTGGTGCAAAACGGTGATTTTTGTTTTTGTTTTTGTTTAGAGAGGAAGAGCGTCTTCAGAGAAAAAAGCAGAGGGAGAGACAGACTTGCCAGCAGACTCCACACTAAGTGTGGAGCTGGATATGGGGCTCAATCTCGAGATACTGAGATCGTGACATGAGCTGAAATCAAAACTCAGATCAGATGCTTAACCAACTAAGCCACCCAGGTGCCCCACAAAAAGGTGATTTTATTAAAGCATTGGGACAGGGCCCCGTGGGCAAAAAGAGCTGCCCTGGGGTCCCGAAGAGTGCCTGATTATATATTTTCAAGTTGGAAGGGGTTAGCCATAGCACAAACCTTCAAGGTGTTTTGAAAACAAGGTTTCCAGGACCTTAGAAGGCTAGCTATTGTTAGGAAAAGGTCATTTATTACTGATTAGTAAAAACTCAGTCATGAGACCTTTCAAGTGTATATCACTGGGTCATATGCTTGGGCGATGACGGCTAGCATGTATCTTGGTGGGTAGAGAGAAAGGAAGTTTCCAAAGGAATTTCTATGTTAAAGAAAACTTGTAAAATCCTGGAGGATGGGCTCAGATTTCCTTTCACGCTTAGTAAAGTGTCAACATTGTGGCAGCTGAGCTCCGAGGGAAAGGTCACTCTACCTGTTTCAAGGACTTGTCAGTGGGCTGTAGAAAGTAAGGAACTTTAATTTTTTCTTTTGCCTTTGTTTACCACATCAAAAACCACAATGAGGGGTACATGGGTGGCTCGGTTGGTTAAGTGTCTGCCTTTGGTTCAGGGTATGATCTCAGGGTCCTGGGATTGAGCCCCAGGTCAGGCTCCCTGCTCACCGGAACTCTGCTTCTCCCTCTCCCTCTGCCCCTTTCCCTACCCTCCCTGCTTGTACTCTCTGCTCTATCTCCCACTCTCTCTCTCTCTCAGATAGATAGACAGAACCTTAAAAAAAAAAAAAAAAAAAAAAAAAAACAACCCACAATGAGATATCCCCTCACACCTACCAGAACAGTTAAAATCAAAAACACAAGAAACAAGTGTTGGCAAGGATGTGGAGGAAAAGCCATCTTCAAGAACTATTGGTGGGACTGCAAACTGGTGCAGTCACTCTGGAAAACAGTATGGAGTTGCCTCAAAAAAATTAAAAATAGGACCACCACATGATGCAATAATTCTGCTACTGGGCGTTTACCCTCAAAATATGAAAACACCAGTTTGGAAGGTTATAATCACCTCTATGTTTATGTACCATTATTTACACTAGCCAGGAAATGGAAGCAGCCTATGTCCACTGATAGATGAAGGGACAAAGAAGATATGGTGTGTGTGTATACACACACAATGAAATATCACTCAGCCATAAAAAAGAATGAAATCTTGCCCTTTACAATATGGGTGGATGTAAGCCAGTCAGAGAAAGACAAATACCACATGATTTCACTCATATGTGGAATTTAAGAAACAAACCAAATGAACAAAGGAAAAAAAGAGACAACCCAAAAAATAGACTTTTAACTATAGAAAATTAATGGGTATCAGAAGGGAGGTGGCCAGGGTGAGGGGATGGGTGAAATAAGTGAAAGGGATTAAGATTACACATATCTTGATGAACACTGAGTAATGCACATAATCGTTGAATCACTATATTGTACACCTGAAATTAATGTAACGCTGTGTTAACTACTGGATTTAAAAAAAGAACACCTTCCTACAGGTCTTATAGACCAAGTGACTTCAGTAATGTTGACTCCATATCTATTTCCTTTCTAGCATCAATTATAGATAACTTTACCTAGCAGATAGTTTAAGACTTGTGTGAAATAAAAAGTCTGTGCTATTCCTACAAATATAAGACCTCAGAGAACCTAAAAACAATAGGTACCAAATTTGATTTTTAAAATTATTCTCATGAATACATAAATGTGTCCACATGTATGCTTTTTTTTATCCTAAGATTTTCTTTATTTATTTGACAGAGATCACAAGTAGGCAGAGAGGCAGGTAGTGGCAGGGGTGGGGGTGGGGGGTGGGGAGCAGCCTCCCCACTGAGCAGAGATCCCAATGTGGGGCTCGATCCCAGGACCCTGAGATCATGATCTGAGCCAAAGGCAGAGGCTTTAACCCACTGAGCCACCCAGGCACCCCCACTTGTATGCTTTCTGGATTGGTAGCTCATTGTCACTCAGACAAGCCTTTTTCTCGTATTAAAATGGAAGGCAGCTTTGGTAATAAATCTGATAGAAAACCTTAAGAAGTTTCCTTTTTATAACTTTTAAGCAAACTAAAACAAAAAAGAAAAATCCCAAGCCATTCCATCAATTAATATCTGACCAATCCTAGAATATGCTTAATTTTGAAGGGCAAATGAAGGTCTATACAAGATAAGAAATTGTCCCATTTCTGATGGTTGTAAACTTTTTTTCCTCAGGCCAGATATGTTTTCTGATAAATACATGCAAATTTAAGTTTTCACAACTTTTTTCAAAAACTATTTGATCTTTATTTTTATCACCTACCAAAGTCAACTATCAGATTACTATTATTTAATTATCTTATAACCTGTAAAAATTTTAAAGATTTTCTTTATTATTTGTCAGAGAGAGCACATAAGCAGGGGGAGCAGCAGGCAGAGGGAGAATCAGGATCCCCACTGGGCAGGGAGCCTCATGTGGGACTTGATCCCAGGACCCCGAGATCATGACATGAGCTGAAGGCAGACACTTAACAGACTGAGCCACCCAGGCATCCCATAACCTGTATTATTCTGGGGCTACTCATAATCCAGTATAGATTCACAGAAATATGCCATGTGGGCATTCTATAATTAGAAACAAGTGAAATCTTGAATGAGTATCCTGAGAAATCACCAAAGGATAATTACAGTAATTAAATTTCTTTAAAGTCCTCTATAGGCCTCACTCTCATTTCTTCTCACATGTCTCCAGGGGCAGATTTACACTGACACTAATGAAACATTAAACTTCAATGACCCACTTGCATACGCATTTTCCATGGTCCCTGAAAGAGGGCCTAGCAATGTGTTCACACGCTTTCATGTTATTTGTAAAAAATGTTTAGAGTAATGTATTTTCACTTTAATCTTTTGACACCACTGTCTCTTTCCATTTAAATGATGTCTCTGTTACATCCCATCCTATGAGTGTCTGGAGTGACCACAGGCATTCTGAGAATCCGGCTCTGGGCAAATAGGGTTAGGGTTCCATTTAGTTGGGGTTAAATGGAATATATTTGTATGGCTCATAGTTATACTCTTATATAGCTAAGTTATTGCTAGGCATCCTGTTGTAGGAATGGCATCTAGGAATGCTTTTATGGCCCACTATCCCAATTGTGATGTAAGAAATGTATTTGCTTTTTGTCCCTCATTCCTGGCATAGAGCTTTGAAAACCCTTGGAATTTCCTGAGTAATAATTGTCTTTTGTTATTTAGAATGAACCCCTTTTGATCACGCCTAGACAGATGTTAATGAAGTGTGCATTAGGTGGCTTTGTAATCCAATTTTTGTTGGAATTAGGAATAGAACAATTATTGCTTATTTTATGCTAACAAAGGATTACAAAGTGGGATATACACTGATAGAATTCTTAAAATCACTTGTTCACCGGGTGAATATAACATCGACTCACCAAGGGGTTTATTGTAAGTGTGGTAAGCCCACATTATCTTGTGTCATAGGATCATTCAGTTCTACCATCACATTTTTCCGTTCCAACCAATGAACAACTGTCATACATTCAATTTGATATGTTTTCTGAGTTGCACTTGGTGCCAGTGGGGTGGGAAATAGCAACTGCAAGATAGTATTCAATTATCAGGTGCTTCAAATGATTCATATAGGTTCAAATATGTGCTCAAATTATATTTTGTAAGATTTTTGTGAAAATACAGACAGAAAATGAAAAAAAAAAGACTTAGAAAATGCTCAATGTTATTTTGCTTTGCTAGTAAGATAATTATAGGGCACCTGGGTGGCTCAGTAGGTTGAAGCCTCTGCCTTTGGCTCAGGTCATGATCCCAGGGTCCTGGGATCAAGCCCTGAGTCGGACTCTCTGCTCAGCAGGGAGGCTGCTTCCCCCTCTTTCTCTCTGCCTGCCTCTCTGCCTGCTTCTGATCTCCATCTGTCAAATGAATAAATAAAATCTTCAAAAAAAAGAAGATAATTATGAAAATGTTTCTTCTCAATTTACTAGTCGATTTACTAGTCAATTATCACTATCAGTTCAGCCTTCGGACGAGTTATGCTTAAATATCTTATAGGGTCCCCAATTATTTACATATTTATCAATGCGTGTTATGCATATAAAATCAGACAGTTGAAGAAAATACTGATTAACCAAAAACTGTAACATCAAAACATAAAAATCATCTGTGGCTTCAAGTCCAGAGCTTTGAATCTGCAAGATAAAAGCCTCAAAGCTTTTAGGCATCATCATCTAAGGGTATCTTGACACCTTTTGTACAGCTACTATATATCCAATAGAATTTTGTGATTGGTTGTGTAAGTAGTTCATAAATTATTATGAGTATTGAAAATAATCTTTGTCTTAGGCTAGCCTAGAAGTGTCTTCTATGCCCACAGGCCCTTTGAAGGTGAACCTGCCCATAACCCTTTGTTGCAAAAAATGTTAAAACACATCAGTGGCCAAGTTATGATTTTGTGGCGGGAATACATTTGTGGAGAGGAAGAGGGCAGCTAGTCTAAAAACTGGACTAGAGGAAATAAGAGGTCCAGGCTGCCTAATTTTACCCAACAGTGACAGTGGGGATAAACTGAATATAAACTGGGGAAATTCTGAAATCAGGAAAAGAGAAAGAATTGGCCCATTAACGAACAGAGCCGAAGGAGAAAGTCATAGATAAAGAAGGCAGAAGTCTTCTTCTGCCTTCATCACCTGGCAATGAAAGTGACAACGCAGAGGCCAGCCATGAACTACCAAATTCCAGGAGAAGGTAGAAAAAAAACAAGTTACAACTCAGAAAGGAGATAAGTGAAAATTAAATGAGTAATGGCAAATAAGGTAAAGAACTTAAAAAATTATATAGTGAAGCAAATGATGATGGTATCGACTGGATCCTGAGTGACTTTCCCCATTCCTGAAGTTCAGGAAAGCCAGCTCTACCAAAGAGGATTTCAGTTTTTCCTTTGGGACCTGGATTGGGACATTTCCTGGATTCCCAGGAGGCTGGAACACATTAGTGAGATTTCTCTTTTTCTTATTTCTACATGAAGCCTTTTAATAAATGCCACATGACTCAAGACCTTCCAAGGGGATTTCTGTCATCAGAAACCAACAACAAAGAAGGCCTAATTAGTACAATCTTTTTATAATTGCTGGACATGGTACTCATTAGCTAGCATATGCATTTACTATGTTGTATTAAAATGGCCCATTTACTTATCGATTTCCTCCACTTGAGTCTGTAGGCCTGGGGGTATTTTTGTTCACTACATCTTCAGTTTTGGCACCTAGAAAGTGATCCATAAATTTTTATCAAATGATTAAATGAAACAGCCATTCTAAAAAACTACAAGCACATAAACTAGTCTTTAATCACCTCTATGGATTACACATTTCATTTGTGCAAGGTATAGTGCCTGGTTTGGCAGATAGGTGAGACTTACACACATAAACACACAGTTTAATAAGAGAAGTTACTGCTGCTTCTGGCAACTTCGAAAAGGTAAAATAGAAAAGTCATGAGAAGCAGATATTTCTTCTACAAAGAATCGCTCAGGATCTCCCTCTCTTATACAACAGCTAAGACAACACTTTTACTAGTGGTGGCCATGGGGAAAGGGCAAAAGAAAGAAAGTTTTGTCATTTGATTAATGTTGTCCCTCTCTAAAGGACCACTATGCAAAAGCTGATTAGCCTGGAGGAGAAGCCAAGGCTTTCTGGAAGGAAAGAAAATCAACCTCCAAACCCTATTCTCTAAGACATGACATGGAGAATCTCAGCTATGTAACGGCCATAAAAGTTTCCACTAGGTCTTAGGATTCAGGGAAGAGCAAGAAACTTTGCAAGTAAACCCAACATGGATGGGAAAGTTTCATCCCTGAAATAATGTTGCTCATGTTGGCCCCTAAGCATTATGGGAGGATTTATGCCAACCAGGTCTAAAAGATGCCTCCTGATCCTGCCACAGTGGTTTGGCTTTGGAGAGTAAGGGATGAGCAAGGGAAAGTGAATGAAGAAGAGGTCACATTGGCTCCCAATGTGGGACGTCATTGTAACCTTGGGTGCAGCCCTGAACCAATAAGAGCTTTCCTGAAATGATGGATAAGACTCTGGAGCTATGCCAAACCAGTCTCCAACCCAACACTGCATGACAGGAATAGGCAATGGAGTTGTGTACTGCATCACTCTGTGGACCCAGCTCTTCATGGTTAGAAAGAGTACCAAATCCCTGAGAAAGAACATGCCCCTGGGATTATTGATGATGAGTGTGTGGAGTAGAGGGAAATTCCTCGAGAGTGTAAGACTAAACTTCTTCTAATGGATATATTAGAGATTGACTCATGCGTTTGAACAATAAAATGTGTCTGCTCTACTCCAATTTTGTGGAACAGGTTAGATATATTTCTTTGTACAGTTTTTATCTCTTTATGAATATATTTGGTCTTTTCTTCCCATGGTCTCTTCTGCTTTCACTCTTCTCTTTCTGAACCTATTTGAAAAAGGGAATACTGCCTCTCCTGTTTGGGAGATGCTATCAAGCTTCTTACTCCCATACATCCTAGACCTGAGCCAGGCAGCAGCCTTGCCGCCCACTTCCCACTGCACCCTCCTACTTCTATCCATGCCCATCTGCTCCATTTTGCCTTTCCTCGGGGTACCCCAGCTGCCACTTATTTAATTCTCTGAGTCATATGACATCTTCTAGGCACACATGCCTGAACTTCCTGCTTCATCCAGCAGCCATAAGGACAGGTTGGGAGCCTCAAATTCCAAACTCCAAAACATCTCCATCATTGCCTTTATTTGCGGTTATGTCTGCTTATCCCATTACTCCACCTCTGAGCATGATACAAGTGATGTTTGCCTCGAAACATGTCCCAGTGTTAGTGCTTCACATGAAATATCTAGGTTTCCCTTAATAATACATCATAGATAAATTAATATTCTGTGGTTTAATCCCATGAACAAATCCATTTTTGCTAAATGAAAAATATTTACTATTTCATGACAGCATAGTGTTTTTATTATTGACTCCTAACATGCTATTGTTTTAACACATAATTTAAATATTTATTTCATTCATTTTGGAGTGGACGAGTTTCATATTACCATTGTACTTAGGACTGGCTGCATAATTTGCAGGACACAGAGAAAAATGAAAATGAGGGAGCACTTGTTATAAAAACAGAAAATAGTGTCATTAAAGGTAATAAAACAAACAACTTTTAAATAAATATATATATATATACATACATATATACACACACACAGCTTTTTTATTTCTTCCAACTTTTTTCCCTGCTCATGCATATATACTCCATTTCCCCATTAGACTTCACTTATAAAATTTGAAAATACAATTTTTGAATTTAAAGTCAAACAAGTAAAAAATGTAATTATTATGAATTACAAGACACTGGTAGTGATAAAACCAATTGTAGGGTCCTTCTGAATGTGATCGAATTTTTATGAAGCTGTACCTAATTATAGGTATTTTGTCTATTTATCTTCCTTGCAGAAGTATTCATTTTCAAAATAGTTACAGGTCTCCCTACATCAAAGCAGATTAACAGATAAAATATATTGTTGCCATCTGGGAATCCTGTCCATCCAAACACTAAAGGTAACTCCATGAATGGTTTCCCTGTACTAGCGATATTTGGGAATCATTTCACTCTATGACTGCCAGGATCTGGAATTTTGCATCCCCCGCCCCCAAATGCATATGTTGGAATCCTAATGCTTAATATAACAGTATTAGAAAGTGGGTTCTTTGGAAGGTGATTAGGTCACAATGGTGGAGCCCACAAGAATGCTCTTATAAGAGATCCCACAGAGCCCCTGCCCCTTCCACTGTAAGAGGGAACAACGAGAAGTCTTTGACCCAGAAGGTGGCCCTCAACCAACCATGCTGGCCCCCTTAATTTTGAATGTCCAGCCTTCAGAACTTTGAGAAATAAATGTCTATTATTTATAAACGACTAAGTCTGTGGTATTTTGCTATAGCTGCCCAAATAGACTAAGACAATATCACACCCTAATAGCTCAGTGATGGGTCCAGAAACAAAGAGCAAAGATGGCACCAGGTTCTCTCCTGTTAAAGCAGCACCCTGCTCTCCAGCATTCTACAGGCAGTATTCTCAACTACATATCTCCTCTATTTTGCTAAATGTCTACCTACAAAAGCGGCATAGAACCACAAGCAATATATGCATCCTATGATGTGCATGCATGATTTTATACAAAGAAAGGGCTTTCATCTACAGGTCTTTTGCCCAACCCATTTATTGCCTGTCCAGGTAAAAATTTCAGTTCAATGTACCAGAAAGAACACCAGCTTTAGAATCAAACAGCATATAGCCCTCTTGCAACAGGATTGTACATAAATAACTAAAACCTTCAGAGACAGGGTGCCTGTGAGGTTCAGATGGTTAAGCATCTGCCTTCAGCTCAGGTCATGGTCTTTGGGTCCCAGGATGGAGCCCCATGTCTGGCTCCCCACTCAGCCTGGTCTGCTTCTCCCTATCCCTCTGCTTCTCCCCCTGTTTATGTGCTCATTCACTCTGTCTCTCTCTGTTTCAAATGAATAAATACCAAATGAATAAATAAAATCTTAAAAAAAATAAAACTTTCAGAGGCTCGGTTTGTGGTCTTGGACTGTGTTAACTTTGTTAGACTGAAATTATACCTCCTAGAATCTTCTTACCTTTATAGTTCCAGGTTAGTGTTGGCCGCAAAAGATGTTTTGCAAGGAAGTAGAAGTGAAATAGCAGCCATATTAGTTACACTTTGAACAGAATTACCAGTTTTGATATAGAAAGCTTTAACACACTAGTCTCCATGGCACAGAAAAGTTGTTTGAGCAGTCTTCACTAAAGCTAGACATGCATATACCTTAAGACCAAATTCTTACAAAACAACTCCCTCTCAAAAATGTTACAGGTTTTAAATAGGGGAATTCTATCAAATAAATTATTTATTTGTTTTATTTATTTATTTAGTATTTCTATTAATTTCTATTTTTATATATTTTATTTATTATTATTATTTATTTATTTATTATTGAAATAAATAATTGAATGATATTTATATTATTTCAGAACTTAGAAAAAATAGAGAAAACTTACAAATTATTTTCATGAAACAGGTACAAAATTAATAAGTAGCCTTGAAGTGTATACACAGTAACCAGTTAGGTATATAAGAGAAAATCCCATGTACAATCAAAACAAAAAAAGATAGAAATATTTAGAAGTAAGCTCAGTATAAATCTTATATGAGTAAAACTGAAAACATTACTAAAATATGTGTGCCAGTAATTCTGGTCAATTGTATTTTCCTAGAAAATTATCCATTTAATCTATATTTTAAAAAGTATTTGCAAAAGTCTGTGTATAGTAGACTGATTTTCTGAATTCCTCTCTTTCAATGATTATTTTTCACCTAGTCTGTCTGTCTGTCTTTCTTTCTTTTTTTCTTTCTTTCATAAACTCCACACTCAGCGTGGAGCCCAATGCAGGGCTTGAATTCAAGATCCTGAGATCAAGACCTGAGTTGAGACCAAAACTCAGATTGACCAACTGAGCCACCCAGACACCCGTCTCCTCTAGTACTTTCATTCTGTGTTCTTGGTATTTGTATATTTTGCTGATTCTTTTTTAAAAAGCAATATTTTGATTGATTTATTTATTAGTTTCATTGTTTTTCGTTTTTTGGAGCCAGAAGAGCTGGGTTTATTTTTTTTTTTTAATTTTTATTTATTTATTTTTAAATTTCTTTTCAATGTTCCAGCATTCATTGTTTATGCACCACATCCAGTGCTCCATGCAATACGTGCCCTCCACAATACCCACTACCAGGCTCACCCAACACCTCCCTCCCCTTCACCTCAAAGCCCTCAGTTTGTTTCTCAGAGTCCGCAGTCTCTCATGGTTCATCTCCCCCTCCAAGTGTTTTTCCATTTTACTGATTAAGTTTTAAGTTTATATATTGATGAATTTTTACTTAATATACCTCTTTACCCACCACCCAAATTAAGCTGTAGAATAAATATGGTACCTCAAAAAGCTTCCTTATGGCCTCTACCAATCAAGAACTACCCATCTCCTCATCACATGACAATTATTATTATGACCACTATCACCATAGATTAACTTTGCTTATTTTTGACCTTTTTATATAAAGACCTGCATAGTATATATGGTTAATAACATATGAAAGGTTGCTCAAACTCTTCAGTAATCGTGGAAACACAAATTAAACCAACAATGGAGAAACTATTCACATCCACTCTATGGGATAAAAAAATGCAAATGCTGAAAATATGAAATATTAGCAAGGATATAAAACAATGACAACAGTTCCAGAGGTGTCTTGGAAAATATGACCATCTTGGGAAATAACATGGCATTATTATGTAAATATGAACAGGCACATATCATACAACCAGTATTTTAACTTTTAGATTTATACCTGAGAGAAATCATTGCCCTTGTTCACCTGATGGCACAGGTGAGAAAGTTTTAGCAGCATTTTTCAATGATAGCAAAAATTATGGAAACAACCCAAATGCTTCTCCCCCCCCACAGATAAATTGTAGAGCACATATACAGTGAAATTGTGAAGGAAATAAGCTTCTGTCACACATCGTTTTGGAAAGATTTCAGAAATTAATGCTGAGCAAAAAGGCAAGTTACCACAGAATACATGCAACATAATTTTATTACGATAATATTTTTAAATGAACAAAATTATGCAACATATTGTTTAGGGATACAAATGTGATATATATATCAAAAAATCAAAGGCATCATAAACATAAAATAGTGCTTTCCTCTGTTGTGGAAAAAGAAAAGTGTGAGGGGTAGCACCCAGGAAGCTTCCAGATTTTTAAATATGGTACCTCAAAAAGCTTCCTTATGGCCTCTACCAATCAAGAACTACCCATCTCCTCATCTTAAGCTCATTCTTAAGCTCAATGATGTTTGTTTGTTCTTATGATTATCATTCTTTAAAATGTGCTTAGAGGGACGCCTGGGTGGCTCAGTGGGTTATGCTCGCGTCATCATCTCAGGGTAATGGGATCAAGCCCAGCAACAGGCTCTGTGCTCAATGCAGAGTAAGCTTGTCCCTCTCCTTCTGCTCCCCACCCTGCTTGTACTCCTTCTCTCTCTCTCTCTCTCAAATAAATAAATAAAATCTTAAAAAAATGTATTTGGGACACGTGGGAGGCTCAGTTGGTTAAGCTGCTGCCTTCAGCTTAGGTCATGATCCTGGGATCATGGGTCATGATCTAGGTCAGGGTCCTGGGATCGAGTCACGCATTGGGCTCCTTGCTCAATGGGGAGCTTGCTTCTCTCTCTGCCTCTGCCTGCCACTCTGCCTGCTTGTGATCTCTCTCTCTCTCTCTCTGGCAAATAAATAAATAAATAAATAAAATCCTTAAAAATAAAAAAAAATGTATGTGGACATTGCACATATTTATATATCTTTCATATATACTTCATAATTATCATAGTTTTTAAAGAATACATGGTGCCTTTTGAAGTAATAGAAACAACTATATGAACACATAAATAACATTATCAGTGATGTTAGAGAAGGGTCAAATATCAGATAAATGTGATTAAAACATTTTAAGATCTTGATAAGTATGGGATGCCCCGGTGGCTCAGCCAGTTAAGTGTCTGCCTTTGGCTCAGGTCCTGAGTCCTGGGATCGATTCCTTGGCCTCTTGCTCCTTGCTCAGTGGGGAGCCTGCCTCTTCCTCTGCCTGCCACTACCTGTGCTTGTATTCTCTCTTCTTCTCCCTCTCTCTCTCTAATAGATGAATAAAATATTTAAAATAAGCCAAAAACAAAAACAAACAAACAAAAGAAACAAAACAATTTAAGATCTTGGTAAATAAGCTCACTTGCTGATTAAAACTGCCACCCCCCCAGTCTGGGGAAATCTGCCTTTTTCCTCATCTTTCCTTCCCCTCTGGGTACAGGGACCAGTTTCAGATTTCACCCGGGAAGCTCCCGAGTTTTAAGACAACAGACGTGCAATACATGTTCCGCTTCAAAGTTTTCACTGTGCTCAGTGTCGGCGCCACATCTGAGCCACTCAGAAGTTAGTCTGGGATGTTGATGGTGGTTTATCTCATAATCTCATTCTCCGGGGTTTTTGTTACTCTTTTATGTTCTGTTTTGTTACTCTTATGTCCTGTTCATGCCTGGTTTGGGAGGGAGCCCACTAATGATATCAGTGTAGCTCTATACTCTCTAGAATTTATCTCATGTTCTGTAGCTCTCAAAGACCCCTGGTTCCTCTGGCCAAAAATTTTGGATTTTATCGGAGTTTCATTCCCCTGTGCTGTTGTGCAGTTCTGTGTGACTGGGGTACTCTCTAGGTGATGTTCCGAGACAATAGAGAAGAAAAAGTAACTGGGATTTCCACCCTCTGCTCTTTGCACAATAGATGACTTCTTTACTTTTCTTCTAGTTCCTCTACGCAGATTCTCAGGGTTTTAGGTCTCCACTGTCACAATAGATGTATCCGTGCATAGCAATGTGTTCTTCATTATGACAGATTCCAGAGTGATGGCAGTTCAGTTCTCCAACCAGTGCTGGTCTCAGGAGGGCTGGAGGAAAGCAAGAAAAAAAAAAAAATTTAGGGATTTTCCCCCCATACTCTTTGGCTCACAGGTTTTCTAGCCCTCTGGGTTCTAGCCCTCCACTTCTTTTGGAGTTTTTAATTTTGTTTCCACTTGACTCTGCCCATCCCTGGATCAAAACCAGCAAATAAAGGAAATTAAAGGAAGAAAGGAAAGAAAGAAAAAGAAAAAAGAAAACCAGGAAAATTACCTCCACTCTACCAGCCATTCTTCAATGTTGACTTTTTTCTTTAATCTGCTGGCTATTAAAGTAGTTTCTTTTTATATTTTGTCCCAAGTTTCTGGTTATGATCAGTGAGAGAGGTAAGTGTGGCAGGCTACCCCACCTGGGTTGGCGCTGGGAGTCTGGATTAGGATCTGAAATGATGGGGGCGCCTGGGTGGCTCAGTGGGTTAAAGCCTCTGCCTTTGGCTCAGGTCATGATTCCAGGGTCCTGGGATCGAGTTCCGCATCGGGCTCTCTGCTCAGCAGGGAGCCTGCTTCCCCCTCTCTCTCTGCCTGCCTCTCTGCCTACTTGGGATCTCTCTCTCTGTCAAATAAGTAAATAAAATCTTAAAAAAAAAAAAAAAAGGATCTGAAATGATGGCTTCCTCCCAGACGATGGTACAGAACGCCATACTCCCAGGGCACCGATAACGCACTGCAATCTGGAGCAACTAGGAGCTGATGGGGATTTGGAGATTTGATAAATCCCCAAAAGCCAGGGCACTGACTCACCAGAGACCAACTGAATAGTTCCAGGGTGTATTTCCTCCCACTTCAGTGGTGTACCAGACAGCAGGTTCTGCAGGCCAGAGTTAGTGCAACTCAAGGACAAGATGATACTAGCCCCTGGGTTCCAGAGGTTGCCCCACTCGAACAAGACCTCTTGTTAAAACAGGAGTTTCGACTGTTCCAAGATGGTATGTATCTCTACCCTATGAATGTGTAGAACACTGAGGGGGACAGTTTCATCTGGACTGTTAGGTATGGCTCACGCAACCAAGCCTGGCCTAAGCCATGGGATAATGAAAGCTCAGTGGTTTCTATGTTATTACTTCTTATTTGTCAGTTTCCCCCAATAAGCCCTATTTTATATCCATACAGGTGGCATAGGTGATATGTGTTCTGTGACCCCTTTGCCTAAGCCAAACCGAAAATAGAGCAATCTTTTAATCTGTGAAGATACTTCCTTTCTCTAATACTATTTCTAAGACTGTGCAAATTAGATTTCAGAGTGCTATCAAGTTCCTCCTAATATCTAACCATCATTCTTCCTGTTTCAGCTTAATTAATTAATTATTTCTTGAGTTAGTCTAGTGGAAATATTTACTCATTATCAGAGAATATATCTGCATATATCTGCATATATCCAGAAATAGTCAAATCCCTTGACAGCCTCTTAATCTGCAGACTAAATTTCAGACATGTTTGTTAAAATACTTAAATACAAAAGATAATTTCTTTTGACATTTTTGCATTTCAGAACTCAATGTAATTAATTTGTATGTGTTGATTTTTTTCAAGTATAGCTTTTTCTTTGATAACATTGCATTGTAGTTGATCTGTTATGCATATTACATAACCACTAGTGTCATAAACACACCGAACTATCAACTATCCTTCTGAAGGATACTTAAACATGTCACTTCTTCTAATGGAATATTCATTTCCATGTCTCACACTTCACATTCTTTTATGTTAATATGACAATAAATGCCATTAATACTGTACTATTTAATTAATAAAGCATTTAATTAATAAATATGAAATAATTTATTTTTTAGAAGGAATTCAGATTCATCCTTAATATAAATCAAGTGCATATACCTAAATTATTATAGTCAAGGCAGGAAAACCCAGGATACAAAAGCAAAGCAGAGTTTAAAGAGCTATTTACCTCCTTTAAACCAATTCAATGAAATTAACTTATTAAATACCATCTATGTGGCAAATATGTTGCAAAACAGTGTAGAGTATAGATAGGAACAGATGTAGTTTATATTCTTAAGGTCCTTATAGTATAAAGGTGAAAAGACAAGTACATGAATAATAGCATTAGGCAAATTGCAGTAAACACCAAAAGACACATAAAAGAATCACAATTTAGAAGAAGACTAACATTCTTTAGGGATCATTTAGTTCAAAATAATCTTTGTGAGGTTGAAGAAATTGTGACTTAGAGAAGCTGAAGAACTTGCCAAGAGAGAAAGTTATGTATTCGTTGACCTATGACAAATGTATTTATTGAACTACTCATCTACATTAAGGCTGGTATGTGGTATGTATATTTCTCAAAGAATGGATAGGATTTAAATAGGTGCAAATTGGAAAAAGGAGGACATTCAGAAAGAGAGAGGACCATGAATTAAGAATAAGAGACAAAGAATACATAAGATATGTTGACAATCAACTAATTGTTCAGTCTTAATTTTGGACAATGGTTCTAACACTTCAGGATACATAACAAGATTTTTAAACCTGGAAATTCGAAGCTTCTACTCCTACAGATTTTTCTTCAGCAAGTAGACTGGACACCTGAAACATAAATTTTCACAAGCACCTAGGGATTCAAATGCAAATTAAACAGAAATCTCACTGATTTCTGGTTTGAATGGCAGAATATGAAATTAAAAGTAGGGTAAAAAAATGTTGTCAAGATGTCAGACAAGACTTTCATTGAACTTGGTAAACTGTGGGGAGAAGTTTGGGGTTATAAGTAGGAAATAAACATGATTATCCCTTTACTTTTAGAATCAACACTGTAGCAACATATAGCATGTCTTAGAGGTGGTAGATCCAGTTGGAAACTATTGTAGTAATCTCAGCAAAATGAGTTGGAACTAGAAAGTAGCTTTAGAATGAACAAGAGGGTACAGATATATATATATATATATATATATATATATATATATATAACTTTAAAAGAAAATATATTATAGTAGGCAACATAGTTGATGACAAGGAAGTCGAGGAAAAAATAAAAAGACCTACGCCTTCATGTTTAATGAAGTGATGTCACTTACAATATTTTTTTTACAGTATTTTTTTTTTAATGGAGAAGCAACATTTCTTTTTTTTTCTTTTTTTTTCTTCTGAGATTTTGAGGGTATGGGGAAAAAGAATAATTTTTAGAAATGTTAAGTTGGATGCTCTGTCAAACTACCCAGGCAACTCAAACTGTAAATTTGGAGATTAAGAAAGAGATCAGGGCCAGAAGTGGGAGCTGAGGTTCCTCCTCAGAGTGGAGACAGTGGAAGCATGAGATGAGATAAGTCATCCCAAGAAACGCTTACTCCTGAGGAAAAAGGAGACCAGAAGACAGTTCCTTGGGACAGGCCTACTTTTTAGGATATTTGAAAACAAGAGTAGCAAATGAATAAATAAAAAGACAGGCAGATGGGGAATTTTAAAAAATGGAAACCCAAGAGGAGAGTCGCACATTGAAAGTTCTGTCCATCCTGGAAGCCCAGGGTTGCAGAAATCACAGATCAGTATGTCTTACAGAGGCTTGTGAAACTGATTGACTTCATAATGTCCTCCCCGCCCCACACACACACCCCAGCAGGCACAAGCCCAGGACCCAAACCTAAAATTAGCCAAATCCCTGATTGCCACACAGTATCTCCATTCCGATTTAAGCTCCCCCTCCACATTTCCAGATAAACAGGTGGTCCCTTATTAAAAAGACAAATGAGGAACTTTTGGAGTGCTATTCAATATTTGTGACTTTTACTTGTCTGCATGAACTCTCATTAGCTCAGGAAAAATTTCAGAATGCCCCATGCACCAAAGTTTATGTATTCCAAGTCAAGATGTATTACCAGTCAAGATGAATGTCCACATATTAAAGCCAAAGGAGCAACCGGGTCACAAAAACCATCCACAGAAATAAAGAAAATGCCATCAAAGTTCATTCTTATCAGAACCTGTACAAAGAGAAAGCAGATATGCTCCAGGTGGTCCTATTTTCAGAGGAGAAATATCAAAATGTTAAAAAAAAAAGTGTTAACCATTATAATACATCTAACAAAGAGAACACAAGGGTGCCACGAAATGCAGGCCAAGGCAAGGTAAAAATTTTAAATTCTATCTGATTCTTCCCCATCAAAGCCTATTTAACAGAATTAACTATGATGAAGATGGGAAAACTATGGATAAATGGGAAAATTTAAAGTTACCTGATAACTACATATACATTTATATAGAAATATATATAAATTTAAAATTCATTGCATGAATTTCATCTCAGTCTTCTTGGTCTAAGCTATATTTCTATAAAAGATTAAATAATTAATATCCTTAATATTTCAGAACATTTTATAGTCAGAAAAAATAAGTTTAACTTTATATCGAATGTGTAATATCTTTACAAAGATATTACAAATATATTCCAAAGATATTTACACTGTTAATATCTACACTATTACTCAATGAACATTTTGTCATCTTTTCCATGAGACAATCAAAGAAGGTTTGAATCAAATTCTTTGGCTCAAATTAAGGTACACTACACACTTGGTTTTTACTTTATTTAGCACTAGTGCAGAAACCCCAATTTTATTTTTTTTAAAGACTTTATTTATTTATTTGAGAGAGAGAGAAATGAGAGAGAGAGTATGAGAAGAGAGAGGGCAGTAGGAGAAGCAGAATCCCCGCTGAGCAGAAAGCCCGATGAGAGAAACCCCAATTTTTTTTTTGCTTTTTTTCCCCAATTTATTTATTTTCAGAAAAACAGTATTCATTATTTTTTCACCACACCCAGTGCTCCATGCAATCCACGCCCTCTATAATATCCACCACCTAATACCCCAACCTCCCACCCCCTCACCACTTCAAACCCCTCAGATTGTTTTTCAGAGTCCATAGTCTCTCATGATACACTCCCCTTCCAATTTACCCCAACTCCCTTCTCCTCTCTAACACCCCTTGTCCTCCATGCTATTTGTTATGCTCCACAAATAAGTGAAACCATATGATAATTGACTCTCTCTGCTTGACTTATTTCACTCAGCATAATCTCTTCCAGTCCCGTCCATGTTGCTACAAAAGTTGGGTATTCATCCTTTCTGATGGAGGCATAATCCTCCCTAGTGTATATGGACCACATCTTCCTTATCCATTCATCCGTTGAAGGGCATCTTGGTTCTTTCCATAGTTTGGCGACCGTGGCCATTGCTGCTATAAACATTGGGGTACAGATGGCCCTTCTTTTCACGACATCTGTATCTTTGGGGTAAATACCCAGGAGTGCAATTGCAGGGTCATAGGGAAGCTCTATTTTTAATTTCTTGAGGAATCTCCACACTGTTCTCCAAAGAGGCTGCACCAACTTGCATTCCCACCAACAGTGGAAGAGGGTTCCCCTTTCTCCACATCCTCTCCAACACATGTTGTTTCCTGTTTTGTTAATTTTGGCCATTCTAAATGGTGTAAGGTGATATCTCAATGTGGTTTTACTTTGAATCTCCCTGAGGGCTAATGATGATGAACATTTTTTCATGTGTCTGATAGCCATTTGTATGTCTTGATTGGAGAAGTTGTTCATATCTTCTGCCCATTTTTTGATATGTTTGCCTGTTTCGTGTGTGTTGCGTTTGAGGAGTTCATTATAGATCCTGGATATCAACCTTTTGTCTGTACTGTCATTTGCAAATATCTTCTCCCATTCCGTGGGTTGCCTCTTTGTTTTTTTCACTGTTTCCTTTGCTGTGCAGAAGCTTTTGATTTTGATGAAGTCCCAAAAGTTTATTTTCGCTTTTGTTTCCTTTGCCTTTGGAGACATATCTTGAAAGAAGTTGCTGTGGCTAATATCGAAGAGATTACTGCCTATGTTTTCCTCTAGGATTCTGATGGATTCCTGTCTCACGTTGAGGTCTTTTATCCATTTTGAGTTTATCTTTGTGTACGGTGTAAGAGAATGGTCGAGTTTCATTCTTCTACATATAGCTGTCTAGTTTTCCCAGCACCATTTATTGAAGAGACTGTCTTTTTTTCCACTGTATATTTTTTCCTGTTTTGTTGAAGATTAATTGACCATAGAGTTGAGGATCCATATCTGGGCTCTCTACTTTGTTCCACTGGTCTATGTGTCTGTTTTTATGCCAGTACCATGCTGTCTTGGTGATCACAGCTTTGTAATAAAGCTTGAAATCAGGTAACGTGATGCCGCCAGCTTTATTTTTGTTTTTCAACATTTCCTTAGCGATTCAGGGTCTCTTCTGATTCCATACAAATTTTATGATTATTTGCTCCAGCTCTTTGAAGAATGCCGGTGGAATTTTGATCAGAATGGCATTAAAAGTATAGATTGCTCTAGGCAGTATAGACATTTTAACAATGTTTATTCTTCTGATCCAAGAGCATGGAATGGTCTTCCATTTTTTGGGTCTTCTTCAATTTCTTTCATGAGTGTTCTGTAGTTCCTCGAGTACAGATCCTTTACCTCTTTGGTTAGGTTTATTCCTAGGTATCTTATGGAGAAACCCAAATTTTAAAAAAATACATTATTTTAGCTAAGTTATTTAGCATAGTTTATTTGACTCATTGATTCATTTAGTATTTAGTACATTGTCTTCCCAGAGTTCACAATTCCTCTACTTAATAATCCAAATGGACTTTTCTTTTTTTCCAGGAAGCAAGGTCTATTTTTTTCCAAGATTTACATTAAAAATTTTTTAATTAATATTTTAGGGGTGGGGTGGTGCCTGGGTGGTTCAGTCCATTACACCTCTGACTCTCAATTTCAGCTGAGGTCCTGATCTCAGGGTTGTGAGACTGAGCCCTGTGTCGGGTTCCCTGCTGACATGGAGCCTGATTAAGATTCTGTCTTAAGGGGAGAAGTTACAGAGATTTCTTATGTATTCCCTGTTCCCACATATGCAAAGCCTTCCCCCATTAAAATCTCCCACCAGAGTGGTACATTTGTTACAACCAATGGATCTACATTAACACATCAGTATCACCCCAACTCTATAGTATACATTACAGTTCACTTTTGGTATGTTGTATGCCCTATGGGTGTACAAATGTACAATAACATGTCCCCATCACTATGTTATCATACAGAGTATTTCCACTGCCCTAAGCATCCTATGTGCTCTGCCTATTCATCTATTCCTCCCCACCCACCACCAACTCCTGATCTTTTTACTGTCTCCATAGGTTTGCCTTTCCCAGAATGTCATATAGTTGGAATCACATGGCATGTAGCCTTTTCAAATCGGCTTCTTTCACTTCGTAATACCATTTAAGGTTCTTCCAAGTCTTTTCATGGCTTCGTAGCTGGTTTCTTTTTAGCGCTGGATAATGCTCCATTGTCTCGGTGTACCACAGTTTGTCCATTCACCTTCTGAAAGATAAGTTGGTTGCTTCCTAGTTTTGACAATTACGAGTAAAGCAGGTTTTTGTGTGAACCAGCGTTTTCAGCTCTTTTGGCTAAATACTGAGAACTGCAATTGCTGAATTGTATGGTAAGAGTATGTTTAGTTTTGTAAGGAATTGCCAAACTGACTTCCAAACTGGCTGTACTATTTTTGTATTCCCATCAGCAATGAATGAGAGTTCCTGTTGCCCCACATCCTTGCCAGCATTCTTGTTGTCAGTGTCCTGAATTTTCGTCATTCTAATACATGTATAGTGGTATCTCATGTTTGTTTAATTTGCATTTTCCTGGTGATATATGATGTGAAGCATAGTTTCATATGCTTATTTGCCATCTTTTTACCTTCCTTGGTGAGGTGTCTGCTAAGGCTTGGATTCATTCTTTAATCAGGTTGTTTGTTTTCTTATTGTTGATATTTAAAAGTTCTTTATGTGTTTCAAATAACAGTCCATTATCAGATGTGTTTTTACAAATATTGTCTCCCCTTCTGTGGTTTATCTTTCCATTCTCTTGATGTCCATATTTTTTTTATCTACTTTGTAAATTTTTAAATGAATTACCAATTTTTCCTTTTTGAAAACCAAGGCTATTATTTACTCATCTCTGTTCCTCTGCTGCTCTCACATGTCCTATTATCCCTATAATATGATGACAAAACTTCTAAGATTTATTTCCAAGGTTGTTTTTCAATTCTTGGTTTTTTTTCTTCACTCATCTTGAAGCCACACATTTAAAAATCGGTATCAATCAATGTCCAAAAATGCCAGTTCTTATAGTTAAGGCAGGAAATTTTGTTATCTGGGGCTTTGGAAATAGCTTTGTTTCCTACACTGAGAATCTGATTTCCTGCCATAACTTCCGTGCTGCTCAGAGACTGCTGTGCTATTGGTTACCTGCGGAAATATGAGGTCCTTCTATTCCCTACTCAGCTTCTCTGTAGGTTTGGATTATCAGTCTGGGTTTCCACCTTCATATCTATATATTCATCCATATATATATATATATATATATATATATATATATATTCATGCTCTCTTCTCATCTTAACTAATAGAGCCTCATGAGATATCAGCTTGATCTCAAGCCACTGGTTGTGGTCTCACCGACTCCACTGGTTATTATTAAGTCCTCACTCCTTAGGAAATATCAAGCGGTAAGGATGCTGCTAACCTCTGAGTTGGACCACTACTTAGATACCCTTGCTACTTAGCCCTACATTTAAAATTATATCGCCTGGTACCCCAACCCAGTTGGTGGGTATTATAGAGGGCATGGCTTGCATGGAGCACTGGGTGTGGTGGAAAAATAATGAATACTGTTTTTCTGAAAATAAATAAATTGGAAAAAAAAATTTTATCGCCTGGTGTCGCTGCTCGCTTGAGTCTTGCATAAGCCTACTTTGAACAATTGCTCCTCTCATTGGGGCTAATCTTGGCAGTTAGGTTGGCTTCCACCAGTCTCCAAATCACGTATACATGTATTCAGATTTCTACGTCCTCCTTGTTCTTAACTTCTTGACCCCACCCTGCATGTTTAAGGACTGAAACTCATTTTATACCTTTTCCTGCCTTACTAATGATGCAATTCACTTATCTGGACCTGGATATTTGACACGCTAAAGGGTCAGATGTTTCTTACTTCCTTACCTATCTTTGATTAAACTGTCATTTAAATCATCTGTCTGACTCTTTCAAAGGGGAAGATAAGGCAGTGTCCACGTTGAACATTTTGTGAAAGGAGTTGACTTTAGTCTAATTTAGTGCTCTATCCAGCACCTACTCCACTGTGAATTTCCTTGAGGGAAATTATAAATATGTTCAGGGAGCAAAGTCAGGAAAATGCATAAATTCGCTCCATAAATGTGGAACAGAGCTATCCTTGGCCATCTATTTTGACCTTGTTATTCTCTTTATGTATAAACTTTATGGTGCTGTTAGAAAAAACCATCCTTCCTCCTAGTCTTTTAATTCTTCACGCCCTTCATATTACTCCAAGGGATTGGCCACTTAATTCCCCAAAGCCTTTTTCTCCAATGGGTATTTCATTTCAAGTAACCTACTAAATAATTTGATGCTTTCAGTTTCTGCTTTTCCATCAATTAATATAAGCTGGATTTTTATTGCTCTCAGTTCCAACTAGGCCCTCCTTTCTAATGATATATTGTGTGGTCTGCAACCAAGCTTCTTTACTTGCATTGTCATTCAGCAATGAAACTAATTCTGCTTGATACATTGAGAATATGACTTTATTAAACAGATACTGGGTGACTCACCCAACTTCTTCAAGCTATACAAATCATACTATATACTAATATACTAAATCATACAACAGAAATAGTCTGGTGAAACACTATTGTGTACTTAGCTGGGAAACAAGAGTACCTCCTATTTTAGCTTTTACAGTGGGAGAAGGGTTCAGGCTTATATGGTAGGGATTTCTCAAACATGGAAAAGGAATTCATGTGTTGGACAGCAAAAAGAATAAAATGTCCACTACACTATCTTCAACTTAAACTGTATCAAACAAAAGAAAGTGTAATTAGACTACATTTTTTAATAGTGTGCATTAGTACATATACTAATTTTGAATGATTTCTATCTTATCTAATAATTAACAGAAAACCCCACCTGATGTATAAATTTATAACAGAACAAAATGAGAAAATGTGAACTCTAACATAGTTTTAAAAGGAAAGAGGAATAGATAAAAAAATATCATAAAGATAATATGGGACTTTGATCAATCTTTTTGTCGGTATTAGGTTGGCGTAAATTCTGGAACCACATAACATTGCAACAGATACAAGGGGACCATAAGTAAAAAAAGGATTAAATTTCATTTCATAGATTTGACTTTTTCCATTAACCTCAGTGTTTGAATTTACTTTTCATGTTCCATTAAATTTATTTTAATGGAAAATATAAATATAATAAGGGAAATGTTCAATCAAATACTACAGCTCAGTGCTGTGCTACCTATCGTAGGGATGGGAGCAAATAGAAACTTTGGAAACTGATGGTACAACGGTGGGCTGTTGGATTTCTCAAGAGAGGTAAGATGACATATTTTACCCCACTATGCAGCATTCCACTCGTTCTGTCAGCAATGACTTGCTACTCAGGTTAGCTACCACATCTCTTAGAGCTCTATGCTCCAGTCAGTTATTCCTTCCTGTCTTTATCTCTTCCGCTTCCCACTGTCTGGTCACAATCTGATAACAAGTCAACATTAAATGACAAGATTCCATATAATCAAGACTTGAATGGTTATATTATTGTAAAATTCACACATTTATGATGGCGCACCTTTAGTTTCAAGATATCATTGACAATTAGTTGACATTTTTACTAATAGAAAGTTGCTGTTCTGGGAGAAGTTTAGGATCAGATCAAACTTCCTCCAGCTCCTTCAGCAATAACCATCAATGTGATCCAGCTTATAAAACACAAAACAATTGTCTTTTGAGGAAACAGTTAACAAAATCAAAAGACAACTGACAGAATGGGAGAAAATATTTTCAAACAACATATCAGATAAAGGACTAGTGTCCAAAATCTATAAAGAACTTAACAAACTCAACACCCAAAGAACAAATAATCCAATCAAGAAATGGGCAGAGGACATGAACAGACGTTTCTGCAAAGAAGACATCCAGATGGCCAACAGACACATGAAAAAGTGCTCCATAACACTCGGCATCAGGGAAATACAAATCAAAACCACAATGAGATATCACCTCACACCAGTCAGAATGGCTAAAATCAACAAGTCAGGAAATGACAGATGCTGGCGAGGATGCGGAGAAAGGGGAACCCTCCTACACTGTTGGTGGGAATGCAAGCTGGTGCAACCACTCTGGAAAACAGCATGGAGGTTCCTCAAAATGTTGAAAATAGAACTGCTCTATGACCCAGCAATTGCACTACTGGGTATTTACCCTAAAGATACAAATGTAGTGATCCAAAGGGGCACGTGCACCCGAATGTTTATAGCAGCAATGTCCACAATAGCCAAACTATGGAAAGAACCTAGATGTCCATCAACAGATGAATGGATAAAGAAGATGTGGTATATATACACAATGGAATACTATGCAGCCATCAAAAGAAACGAAATCTTGCCATTTGCGACAACATGGATGGAACTAGAGCATATCATGCTTAGCGAAATAAGTCAAGCGGAGAAAGACAACTATCATATGATCTCCCTGATATGAGGAAGTGGTGATGCAACATGGGGGATTAAGTGGGTAGGAGAAAAATCCATGAAACAAGATGGGATAGGGAGGGAGAAAAACCATAAGTGACTCTTAATCTCACGAAACAAACTGAGGGTTGCTGGGGGGAAGGGGGGTTGGGAGAAGGGGGGTAGGGCTATGGACATTGGGGAGGGTATGTGCTTTGGTGAGTGCTGTGAAGTGTGTAAACCTGGCGATTCACAGACCTGTACCCCTGGGGATAAAAATATATGTTTATAAACAATAAAAAATTAAAAAAAAAAACACAAAACAAAAGGACGAAGTTCCAAAACACAATACTTCTTTAGGATTTTTATCTAGTCAGGAGTTATAAGCTTACTCATCATGATTTTAAGAATCTTGGATACTTTAAAGATTTAATTTATTTATTTATTTATTTGAGAGAGAGAGACAGCACAAGCAGGGGGAGTGGCAGAGGAAGACAGACAAGCAGGCTCACGCTGAGCAGGGAGTCAGACATGGGGCTCTATCCCAGGACCCTGGGATCATGACCTGAGCCAAAGGTGGACAGTCAGCTAAATGAGCCACCCAGGTTCCCCAACAATTTTAGATACTTCATCAAAATTCTCTGTCTGTGCATTTGGTTCTCTACTGATGCAATCTTGTTATGTAATTGCCAACTACTGCAGTCATTTCCGAAAGATCAGAGTTTTTCCCAAATCCTTTGTAGATGACTTTTTTATTTAATTATTTAAATACTTCTATTGACGTTGAGAAATACACTCTTTTGGATTACTCATTACACAGGTGAACTACTGTATAATTTACGTGTTATTTCTGAATTTTCTATCTGTATGAATAAAAATTTTAAATAATAATTTTTAAGCAGTTATAGATCCAAAACCAGTTCCTAAATTATAGTAAAACATAAGAGAGCAATCCTGTTTAGTAGAAAGAAATATTTATACATTGAATTCTATATTCAAAAATAATGGATAATTCTTTGCAAAGTAAGATGCATGTTCATATTTACAAATTGGTTAGCAAATGGATTTAGTCCTTGATATTTCAAGTATTTGCTTTAAGTACCAAAAATCAATTTGAAAATAAAAATGTAACTATATCTGCCAATTTCATTCAAATATTCCAAACATTCTAACTTAATTTTGACGCATATGGTCATTTCACCTTTACCCCTTACTAAAACTGACAGTTTTGTCTTATCTAGAAAGACAGTAATCTGACCATTTTCTTCTTACTTGTCCTTCTGAATTTGCTTCCTGACTGTCCGATATATGTATTTCATTTTACTCAGAACTGACTCAATGATACTTGCCTTGGATACTTGCCTTAGGAAACCTAAGCAATATTTAATAAAAGTTTGGAAATATAGTTTCTATGGAAACTAACAATGTGATAAGAACTTGAAGGGTTAGCACCCAAATAAAGGTGATTTTCTTAAAGAGTAACTAATCAACGTTAGTTGATCCTCTTCAACTCTGAATCCTCTTCAGAGCAGTGCGTGGTTGGGTCAGGAGGCAAGGAATCAATTCACCAGCACGTTGTGGAAGTGACTACCCTGAAGAATGGTTTATTTTGCCTCTGATCAGGTTCAGTTTTATCTGTGTTTTCACTTCTAGAAGCTTCGAAGCTGCATAGCTTGAGGTTAAGGATCTGTACTCAAGGAACTACAGAACACTCATGAAAGAAATTGAAGAAGACTCAAAAAGATGGAAGACCATTCCATGCTCTTGGATCGGAAGAATAAACATTGTTAAAATGTCTATACTGCCTAGAGTAATCTATACTTTTAATGCCATTCCGATCAAAATTCCACCGGTATTCTTCAAAGAGCTGGAGCAAATAATCATAAAATTTGTATGGAATCAGAAGAGACCCCGAATCACTAAGGAAATGTTGAAAAACAAAAATAAAACTGGGGGCATCACGTTACCTGATTTCAAGCCTTACTACAAAGCTGTGATCACCAAGACAGCATGGTACTGGCATAAAAACAGACACATAGACCAGTGCAACAGAGTAGAGAGCCCAGATATGGACCCTCAACTCTATGGTCAAATAATCTTCGACAAGACAGGAAAAAATATACAGTGGAAAAAAGACAGTCTCTTCAATAAACGGTGCTGGGAAAACTGGACAGCTATATGTAGAAGAATGAAACTCGACCATTCTCTTACACTGTACACAAAGATAAACTCAAAATGGATAAAAGACCTCAATGTGAGACAGGAATCCATCAGAATCCTAGAGGAGAACATAGGCAGTAATCTCTTTGATATCAGCCACAGCAACTTCTTTCAAAATATGTCTCCAAAGGCAAAGGAAACAAAAGCGAAGATGAACTTTTGGGACTTCATCAAAATCAATAGCTTGAATACTAGAATTTCACTTCTCCCAATAGCCACCCTGGAATCAGGTAGTTAAATATTTTCATGGAGTAACAAACACATTTTTAAGTACAATAACAAAAAATGATGTCCCAGAAGTTTAATTAATCATAGATAGCATAACTGAAGAATAGAAAAGATAAAGGCTAAAGTGATCTCTCTGTCAGAGAAATTCTCCTCCTCTGCAAATGAGGGATTTATTAAATGGTTTTGAGATACCACAATGCTATATACATTCAAAGTGTCATAATTTTTAAAAAATTTTTAAGAGTTTATTTATTTTTTTGACAGAGAGAGATCACAAGTAGGTGGAGAGGCAAGCAGAGAGAGATGGGAAGAAGCAGGTTCCCTGCTGAGCAGAGAGCCTGATGCAGGCGATCCCAAGACCCTGAGATCATGACCTAGGCTGAAGGCAGAGGCTTAACCCACTGAGTCATGCAGGCACTGAAGGTGTCTTGATTTTGAAACACTGATGTCTTGTCACATTTTTTTTTTTCTATGTGAACTTTTGGAAGTATTTTTTTTTCAGACCTTAGATGATTATCCTCATTGTAGCTAATGGATATTTTAATAAAAGCTTATGTAGAAATATAACACAAGTACTATGGTGAATTGCCAAGCACAAAGGGTATCTTTTATAAATGGAATTCATATTAACTCTATCAATCTGTATTCTCATTCTTTAAAAAAAACTCTTCCTGTAAAAATTTTATTTTATTTCTCTCAGTTATTTCCGACTAGTTACATATGCTCAAAAGTCCAACTGGAGGAGTATTTTAGTTGATCTAAAGAGTAGTATATAGTATTAGTTGAAATGTATAATGTAATCCTAAACCAAGGAAAAATGAAGACAACAAGAACATTCTCATTTTAAAA
The DNA here is from genome assembly GCF_020171115.1 of Neogale vison. Classification (NCBI taxonomy): domain Eukaryota; kingdom Metazoa; phylum Chordata; class Mammalia; order Carnivora; family Mustelidae; genus Neogale; species Neogale vison. The sequence goes on from NC_058091.1 coordinate 111,496,274, forward strand.
TATTTTCAAGAACATTCTCTGTTTTGAAATATTTTCAGAGAACCAAACTTAATTTTTCATTCAAGGTTAAAATATACTTTTGAAATGCAAACTGTTGGGTTAAGCAAAGTCTTGTTTTTTAAAATAAAATACTGATTTTATTAAAGATTTGATTATTTCTAAAAATACACCTGAACTCATTATACACCAAGATTATACTTACTGTAAATTTATGCATCTGATCCATGAACTCTGAGAAGAAAGTTTATCATGCAAGTGCTGATATTGTCTTAAATATACATAAATCTTTAATATTATGATGAGGTTTAGATCTCATATTTACCTATGGATCATTTATTTTTCATAAGAAACGAATGTATCAAATGAACAGCAGCTGTTGCCAAAAAAAAAGATGCTTAACCTTTCTGAGGGAATAAGGCATCAATGGCTGCAATTTAGAAGTTTAATAATTAAAAAATTCAAACTACTAAAGAGCAAGATTCTAGGTTTCCAGCCCCCAGAGAATTAACATCATACGCCTTAGGGAATCAGAATCAGAAGACTCCGTTGCAGTTCTAGTGGCCAGAACTAGATGGTGCTCCACAGTCATCAGACCTTCAAGGCTCCTTCCAGCATTCTAGTGTAGTTGGAATTAAGGGCTTCATTAAGGATGTATTTAATGATTCAATTAAGGAAAAGTTTCAGATTTGACCCCTCTCCTTTTCTTCTTCCTTAGACCTTTTTAGGAAGTGGGAGGCATGCATCTTCCCTGTTAATTGTGTTAGTTATTCCTTGCCCCACATAGCTCTTATTCAACACCTGTAAAATTACTACATATACTAATGTGAAGATACAGAAATGGAGTCCTAGAGTAGTATTTCAGGGAAATAGTCAGAGTTTTATGGCTAGACAAACCCTGGGCTAGGATTAACACTCTGGTCTCTTGCTCTATCAAGACGAATCACCTGACACAGCAAAAAGAGAAAGTACAGGCAGGAAGACTATATTCATGTATAGGAAGTAGTTGGAAGAGCCAGGAATGAGACCCGGTAGTTGCTATTCCTTCCGTCGCAGTCACTCTGGCTCTCTTCCCTAAATAACCTCATTGTCCCATCCTCCACTCTGGAGACCTGCGGAAAGAAGTGTAGAAGGAAGACTAGGAAGGAAGAGGACTAGAAAAAGCTCACAGAAAAGCATAGTCTGTGTGCCAGGCATTGCTTTACACGCTTGAAATGTGTTTCCTTGTTTATTTTTGAACCAATTAAAGGAGGTTCTGAATGAATGATCTCTCTTTTATGTATAAGGAATCCTGAATGAATGATCTCTCTTTTACGTATAAGGAATCTGGCAGCCAAGTGAATGACTCCCCGGTGTCAGTAAGTGGCAGATTAAGAACTTGGCCTGAACTCTGTCTAGTTCCATTACCAATGGGTTTTGCTACAACTGTGATTAAGGCATCCAAGAAAATTGGTCATTTTCTCTTTCCTAGTGTCTGTCTACAGTGAGCATGCTATAATTCCAGATTAATATTGTATAATTATAGTTCTATTACCTCATTTAATATAATAGCCAACTCTATAGTATTATGAATAGAAAATGAAATTTTCAACCTCAGTCAGTGGCAATAACAGATAATATAAGTCTCTTGATAATAAATTTATTATAATAAATCACTTAAAATTATAAAGAAATGGCATTGGCCTTGGGATAAGACTTTCATTTCCCATCTGGTTTATAAGAAACCCATATCTGCATAGAGACCCTTCAAGTTGCCCCCTCACAAGATGTAAAGCTATGTTCCTTCCCTCCTCAACATTTCACTCACTCCTGTCTGGATTGACACAATTGTTATATATTTAGAGACATGAAAAAAGTGTTTATCAAAAAAGTGTAATCAATTGTTGATTATGCTGCATAATTGGATGTCTTTAATTTCTCCACTGATTTCTGAATACTAGTCACTTCTTCTTTTTGGACAGAATGAGAGGAGTAGAGGGAGAGGGAGAGAGAGAATCTCACGACCATGAGAAAATGATCTGAGCCAAAATCAAGAGTCTGGTGCTTAACTGACTGAGCCACCCAGGTGCCCCTGAATATTATTTACTTTCTGATTTATGTTAATTTAGAACCTTACAGGACCTCTGTGTGACTTTGGTAATGCTCAGTGAGACCTTTTCAAATGGCTAATTATTAGGATGTTCTTACTCCTAACTGAACTCTCTTTTCTACTTCTCGAATTTGTCTCACTAATACTAATTTTACAGTTGACATTTTGCAGTATTTTATTAGCTTTTCCCAGCATTTAATTACAGTATTATCATATAACTGGGAATGATGCTCATACTGAAAAGAAAGGTTATTGTAAATGTGCAACTTTTGTCAGAGACATAATTTTTAATATTTTCATTCTCCATGGTAGGTGCAGCTTTGTTATCCTGATGGGTTAGGATCAATTTTATACTCACTTAGTACTAGACCAATCTGGAAAGTACTCCCAGAGTCAGAGTCAGTGAGCACAGCATCTAGGTAGGTTAGCATTGCATATGCATTTGATTTCTGATATGAAACCTTCCCAACCATCCTGGCCAACTTTTAGTCCTTTTGGATTATAAAGACCTACAACACATTTTATCCCATTAAGTCTTCACAACACTGCTGTGAGATTTGTTTTTGTTTTTAACCTTGATATTATACCTGAGGAAATCAAGGACCGTTAAGTAAAGATTTCCCAGAGCACACAGCAAGTAAGTCCAATGGAACGAGGAGGCAAAATGAGGTCCAACTGTAAACGGACTACAATTAGCTTATACTTATGTAGCACTTCTTATGATCTAAGCACATTCCATATATTAACTAACTTAAATCTCACAACCCTTTGAGGCAGGTTCTATTTTTGTCCTTATTTTACAGATGAGTAAACTGAAGCACACGGAGAGTAAGTAAATTCTCAGACTCCCACAGTTACTAAGTGGCAGATTATCTGTAAGACATGATAGATTTGATAACTGCTTTGTATCTCACAGAGGTATAGTTTGGATTTAATAGGATAGTATGTACATGGCTCTTTGGAATCTGTAAGGAATCAAAGTCCATCAGGATAACTGAGGAGAAGTTTGAGGTCGGAAATAAAGTGTGCGTGTATTATACCGATGAGAAACATTCTAGCAAGTAAAGACATGAATGTAAGACTGTGGAATCAACAGATGGAATCAGAATATGTGTGGACAGTAGCTTTGTCTTCACTTACCATTCTCCTCTTTGGAATTTTCTTTAGGTGGTTAACGAATCAAGATCAGAAAAGTAAGGGCAGGAAATGCAAATAATTGTAGGCATGGGTCTGTTGCATGTTATCACAAATCTACTGTGATTCTGCTTCTGTCTTTGTTTTTAAATAACGCTCTTCAGGACTGCCTTTACAAGTTTCCTACATGGAAATTGAAGAAGCTTATAGTGACATTTAAAAAAAAAAATTTTTTTTTTCCATTCAGATTCCACAAATCCTAAAATGTCACCAAGAGATTCATTTTTCTCCTTATGTTAGCTGTTTTTGGCATCACCTCCGCTCATGCATCCTTGCAACATTAACACTACTTTTACATCAGATTTTTTTTTAAAAGATTTTATTTATTTATTTGACAGACAGAATCACAAGTAGGCAGAGAGAGAGAGAGAGAGAGAGGAGGAGGCAGGCTTCCCACTGTGCAGAGAGCCTGATGTGGGGCTCGATCCCAGGATCATGACCTGAGCCAAAGGCAGAGGCTTTAACCCACTGAGCCACCCAGGCGCCCCTCCAGCTACATCTGTTCAGTCATCTCCCACCAAAATTTTTTTGATACATAGTTCTGGTCAACTCCCATTCTGAATTCCTAGGTTTCAGTCCCACAGTAGAAAACATTTATTTTTGTAAATAACTTATGCCCATTTATACTTCAAAGCTGTCTATGGAATTTGGTAATTATCCAGAGAATCTGATCAATATAAACAACCAAAGTAGATTATAAAGGCTGAAATAACTTTTAAAAAACTACACTATTATTGCTTGGTCTAGCTAGATCACTGTCTGGTTTTTAGCTCCTGTTTTCTCTTTGGGTGGAGTTTCAGGCTTCTTAATGAATGGCCTCAGAGGAAACTTGCCTTTTTCTCATTGTATCTTGGAACACTGATAGGCTATGCTTTGTCTCAAAATAACGGGCCTACACAGATATTAGTCGTCTGTTGTGTTTTATGAACATGGCGTCTCTCAGCAGAGCCCACCAAATCTCACCATCCTCATGAAACACCTCAAACCACATTCATAGTTCACCGCATTTTTCTTCCACTTCCTGCTGCTAGTTGCTCTGAAATACTTAGGATTGGGACTCAAACTTTTTTTCACAAGAAGTTATACTTGGATAATATGTATTAATAAGGAACATTCGCTATTGAGACAGCGAACATACATCACGCTCTTTCTATCTGTTTCCACTATAGAATGTATCCTCCCAGTGCCAGTAGAAAGGTTAGGAAAAGCGGGTATAAAGAGTGAAAAGAAAAGACCCTTAGAAATCTCAGAACTATTAAAAGGATAAATCATAAGTAGATTTTCTTTCAAATCCCAGCAGTATACCCTAAGGGATAAAGATTTATAGTCCTTGTAATTTTATCTTAAGTATGGTAACTGCTAGTTCTATTCTTAGCTAAATCAACGTGTTATCATTTTTTCCCTCTCTCAAAACTAGCCAGGGCATTCCACTTGTGTTTTAGGATTTAAGAGGCGATAGATTTTTAAAGTTGTTTTTCCTGACTTTTAGTTTTTTTAATGTTTGTTTGTTTTTTAAATCACGGTCCCTTAATGTTTATTTTTATTTACCTTTTTGTAGATTTATTTTGCATTAAAAGTTTTTTCATCACCAGAGCAAATCTTTGGTACTACAATAAACTTAGCTGAGAGCACACGACCAAAATTGAAAAATTCACATTTGAAAAATTGCCCTGTCTCCTGGGGAAGGTGATATTATAAATACATTTGACGTAACGTTCAGACTAGTATGTATCTCCTCATTGGAACACAAGATGAGTTCTCAAGTGGCTCTCAAATCAAAATGTTCTGCCTACCCCAAGTACATTGGGTTTCATAAGATTCTTCTTCTTGAGTACTGATAGACTCCTTTCAAGTTGGAGCAAAACTTTAATGCAGTGGCTTTCAATGTTAGTGAGTATCAGGATCACCAAGAGAATTTATTAAACCACCTACTGCTAGACCCACCCCACTAACCTGGGGTGCAGGCAAGAGAATGTGCATTTCTAACAAGGCCCCCGGATGTTTTAGTTTTCAGTGTACCTATCTTCTGTTCTTGGTTAATTTATTCCAAAGTGTTTTAAAAATCATTTTTGATATTATTATGAATGGGATAGTATCTTTTTTTCATATATTTTATGTCTAGAAATGGAACTTATTTCTATTTGTTGATTTTATATACTACAGTTTTACTAAATTCATGGATTGTTTCTAGCATATTTTTTTACTTCATATGATCTTCATTTTTCCTTCTTTCATATTCATTCTGATAGTCATTGTCTTTCCTTTTATATAGCATACTCTTATGGAATAATTGTTATATGCCATGTACATGTGTTTTGAAAAAACTGGGGGCACAGAAGATTGAGTAACACACCCGTCTCAGGGCTGGAAAGTGGCAGATATGGGATGTGAACTCAAGTCAGTCTGACTCTAGAGTTTGTCCTTAAGCAATATGCTTTATTAACCTTTAGCTCCGGCATGCCTTAACAATTATTTAAATGACCTTTGTAATAGCTAGAGATACACATTAAGCTGTTGATAGTCATTGTTGAAAAATGTTTTTGAGATTAATGGTTAAATCAGATTATATGTTGTAAAAAATTGTGTAGTTGTTGCCAAAAGAAAAAAAAATAACATTCTTGTCAGGCCTGACTTCTAACAATTTTCCAGACTCATCTGCACCACTCCCTATACTTCATTTGACCTCAATCTGCTGCTAGTCCTTGAAACAAAATGTGTGCTTTGTTACTTCTGTTTTTTCTTATGCACTATTTTTTAAAGGGGTTTAAAACATTGTTCTTCTGCTCCCCAGAGGGAAAATTGTTTCTTTATTCAAGACTCACAGTGTAGGGGAGCCTGGGTGGCTCAGTGGGTTAAGCCGCTGCCTTTGGCTCAGGTCATGATCTCAAGGTCCTGGGACCCAGTCCCGCATCGGGCTCTCTGCTCAGCGGAGAGCCTGCTTCCTCCTCTCTCTCTCTCTGCCTGCCTCTCTGCCTACTTGTGATCTCTCTCTGTCAAATAAATAAATAAAATCTTAAAAAAAAAAAAAAAAGACTCTCAAAACCAGATTTTCGAAAATCCCATCAGATCTGAGCTCTTTCCACAGAGCAGTTTTGGTGACACTTGTGCTCTAGCTAAAGCTCTTCATTGTGTTGCTACCTATTTTCACTAGGATGAATTTTTTTTTTTTAAAGATTTTATTTACTTCTTTGGGGCGCCTGGGTGGCTCAGTGGGTTGAGCCGCTGCCTTTGGCTCAGGTCATGATCTCGGGGTCCTGGGATAGAGTCCCACATCGCGCTCTCTGCTAAGCAGGGAGCCTGCTTCCTCCTCTCTCTCTGCCTGCCTCTCTGCCTACTTGTGACCTCTCTCTGTCAAATAAATAAAATCTTGAAAAAAAAAATTTTATTTACTTCTTTGTCAGAGAGAGAGAGAGTGCACACAAGCAGGGGGAGCGGCAGACAGAGGGAGAAGCAGGCTCCCCGCTGAGCAAGGTCCTCCATCCCAGGACCCTGGGATCATGACCTAAAACAAAGGCAGACCCTTAACTGACTGAGCCACCCAGGTGTCCCTCACTAGGATGAATTCTTTTGCATATCTTCTCTGTGTTTGTATCTAGTTCCATAAATGTAAGCAGACTGCTGCATCCAACCTCTGCTCATATGTGGGGTTTCTTCCACGCTCTCTCTCAACCTCTCTAGCACCTCTCAACCTCTAGCTCTGGATTACTTATATTATTTGTATTACTTATTACTTATATTACTTATATTTTAACGTGTTATTTACAGAAATACCTCTTTTCCAATCTCAGTTTTTTAATATGTCCAAAGCATTACTGTTCTTCCACACCCTTGACTTTGAATTCATGTGCTTTAGACTTCTCCATATTCCCTGAAAATTCATATTTCTCTCAGTTTTCTAGCTCATTCTTTTCTCAGTCAGCACTTCCATTAATGGAACAACCTAGTATGTTTTTATATTGTGTGGATCAATGTTTAAAGGCATTAAAAAATCATTGTCGGGGCGCCTGGGTGGCTCAGTGGGTTAAGCCGCTGCCTTCGGCTCAGGTCATGATCTCAGGGTCCTGGGATCGAGTCCCGCATCGGGCTCTCTGCTCAGCAGGGAGCCTGCTTCCTCCTCTCTCTCTCTGCCTGCCTCTCTGCCTGCTTGTGATCTCTCTCTGTCAAATAAATAAATAAAATCTTTAAAAAAAAAATCATTGTCTACCAATTCTTCTAAAACATTTCACTTCCATTTATTGCTTTGATACATGAAAAGAAATATGGGGAAAAACTTAGCCAAAGCAAACCTTTCTAATAGAAATACTTGCCGAGATTTCTAAGGTTGGATCAAGAGAGTTTTTGTTTTCATATTCTTTCTCAGAGAGTCAATTTTTTTCCATAGTATCTTTTCCTCTTTCCTGTGTCTTTTCTGCCTATCAATCTTTAAAGAAAATTGCCAATGTTGTCTTAATTCTCTTGCTTGTATTTCTTCTTAGATTGGTTGTCTTTATTTCTTTACTCTTACTTTCAATCATTTTCTATATTTTCATCTGTGAGTAGCAGATGTGTGTAGGCTCAGTTATGCTAAAATGAGAATTAGATACCAAAATATAATTATTCACCCTATGCTGGTAAGCTTGATTTAGGGAAATAGATGATTATTTGCGAGGCACATGAATCAATAACTGTATGTATTTAAATTTAAAAGTGTTATATTACAAAGGAAATATGGATTCAGCATGCAGGACCCTTGTATAGCTGGAAATGACAATGTCAGTTGAAAAAAGCAAAGTGGAAAGAAGTTAAACATCATAAAATAGGTAAGAAAAAGGTTAAAGATCAGCATTCTTTAGCTACTTAATAAACAGGTATTGAATCCATAGATCTATAATCACTAAAGGAGATATTAAAGATACAGAAACCTGAATGGAATCTGCCTTCTCAGAGCTCACAGTCATATTAAATTTATGAACTACCACATCACATGGGTGTGGAAAATATTATAGAAGATATTAATGGATTTTAAACAGGATAGAAAAGAGATATTAAGTTCAGGGAGTTTATTTTCATACAGTTATAAAATATTAGCATAAGATATATTTTTATAATTGTTTACCCCAGAGGTGTTTGTTTGGCATAGCCCTCTGGGGATCCATAGACTATTAGATCTGGAAAAGCTCAGATAGGTAATATCTGAAACTTTACAGTTTAGGAAACTGAGACCCAGAAAGCTTACATGGTTTGTCCAGTATTGGTGACATATAAGTAACAGACCTAAGACTGTACACCTGGACTCTTCATTTTTTGTTCACCTTTCAAATTACCTATCCATGCCTTTAAGAAATATTCAAATAGACATGTGAATACAAAGTATTGGGAATGCAAAATAAATACACTAGCATTTGCTCTCAAAGTGGTTTTTGTACACCATGAACTCTAAAAGGGACAGAATAATATTACAAATGAAATCAAACACAATGCCAAAAGGGTACAATGGTAAAGGGTAATCATATTAGCATATGGTGAATTCCCAGATCCATGCTCTTTCTGCATCACCAGATAGCTTCCTGTGAGTCAAGGAGGCTTGGGTTACATGAGAAAAATTTCACTAAACTAAAAAATTAAAAATAAAAATAAAGGCTCTCACCAACATTTTAGACAAGCAGATGATTTTCACTTTACACTTGTGCTAAAAGTGTGGGTGAAGAAACAAGTTTCATTTGAAATGTTTTGTTTCTTTTAACATTTTGGCTTGGATAAAAAACAATAGGGTGGATATATTTTTATTTAAAGTTTCAGGATGGTGTTTAACATACACACATAGAATTCATAAAAACAAAATGCTGTCTTTTCTTATGCTTTTAAATATTTTTAAAGAAAGCTTAAAATTGGAGGTAGTACAAAATTGCTGCTTCAAAGGAGTATAACTTGTAAAGTCAAAAAGTTTTGTTTATATCAATGATTCACAAAAGAAAGTTCCAACTCTGACAGTCAATTTTTATTAAAGAAAGATGTGAAGTTATTGTTTATCATATATTGCCAACTAAATTACATGGAGTAAGAAGAAAGCAGTGGTGTTGCTTTCTTAAGGAATTTAGACATTCAATGTTTAGTCTATATGTGTGTATGTGTGTATTATTAATATTTAATAATATATATATTCCAAATAGAAATATATTTCTTGAAATAATAAAAGCCTCAGTTTCGGGGTGCCTGGGTGGCACAGTTGGGTAAGTGCCCAACTCTTGGTTTCAGCTCAGGTTGTGATTTCAGGGTCTCGAGACTGAGGCCCAAGCTCCCAGCTGAACTCCTTGCTTAGTGTGGAGTCTGCTTAAGATTCTCTCTCCCGGGGTGCCTGGGTGGCTCAGTGGGTTAAGCCGCTGCCTTCGGCTCAGGTCATGATCTCAGGGTCCTGGGATCGAATCCCGCATCGGGCTCTCTGCTCGGCGGGGAGCCTGCTTCCTCCTCTCTCTCTCTGCCTGCCTCTCTGCCTACTTGTAATCTCTCTCTGTCGAATAAATAAATAAAATCTTAAAAAAAAAAAAGATTCTCTCTCCCTCTCCTCTGTCCTTCCTCTCCCCACCTGCATGCACATGTACACACTCTCTCTCTCTCTCTCTCTCTCAAATAAGTAAATAAATATTTTTTTAAAAGACTGTTTTAAATTTGGTTTATTTTTATAGTACTAGCTAGCTTCCACATATTAAAATTTTGATGATAGCATACTCCATTTCCATTTTATTAAAACCTTGATTCCTTTTGTTATTTTTCAAAAGTATAAATAGCATAAGGAGCTGTGAAATTTTTCTATTTTTGTTCTTAATGAGACTACTCAGAACTGTTATGCACAACTTTGAAACAGGTCTAGCATATCTAATTTGCAAAACCATGTGGATAGTTGGATCCATAATGGACATGTTACATTTACATGGTGCATGCATTGAGCCTATTAAAAATTTTTTAGTAATGATATAACTATATTAATAGTCACCCCCCAAAATCCCAAAGGTAGAAGGCATATGTTTTTGCTTCTTTCCTCTGAAGCATAATATATTTTTAAGCTAAGTGTATGATTTTTGAGACACTCCAGAACCTTAACATTTTTCTGGAAGCTGCACATGTCTTTATGGCTACCTTATTGAAAATGAAAATCTTTACTTTTGCAGAATTTATAGAAACTCCAATCTAGGTAATTTTTATAATGGTTAAAGGCTGAAGTTGCTGTTAAAAATTAATAAGTTGGCCTGTAATCTTCTAGGAATATGAAAAATAAAAATTAAATTTATAAAAATATAAATATCATACATATTAGTTATATACTATATATTATATATAAATATATGTTAGGAATATATAGAAAGACTCTAGAATAAAATTTTTAGATAATTTGTAAGCAAATACTACTAAAGGCTTTCAAGTCTTCGATTGGCCTACCATCATATATTTTAAATGTAATTTACATTTTCCTACCATATTTAAAATATTACAAGGGACTATGCCTACTAATGTTGGAATTTCTATCCTTAGACATGCACTTATATTTGAAGTAGCAAAAAATTATTGCCTTTTGGCACTTGAAATGAGATGGCTGGCAGAAGTTAATATGCAATTTCTGGTCAAGTTGTTCCCACTTGCTCTCTTTGGTTTGTTTGGTTTTTTAATTGTTATATATGCACAATCTGCAGGGCACTATTCTTTACCCAATTACAATAATATCTCTTGAGAGATAATAAAAACAAACTTTATTTTTTTACATGCATCAATGGCATATAAAATATTTCTGAATACATCTAACTTTAGTCCTCTGGAAAGAATTTAAATAAAGTGTAAAGAGACAGATAATTTTTGGCAATGGTGTGATATAATGTAGAAGCATTACCATCTATATCATCCAGCAGTCTGTTTGTTTACAAGTAACAAAAATTTAAATTCACATTAACAAAAATGGAAAGGAAATTCATTGACTAACATCATGGAAAACTCGAGGGTTAGGTCCTTCTCCAGGAATTGCTTAATTCAGATGCTCAAGAGATATCTCTTTCATTTCCCAGCTATAATTTGCTTTGTGTTGATTGTACTCATCAAGTTAACTGTCTACCTGAGGTGGCCTCCAGCAACTGTAGGTACTGCTAACTATTCCAGTGAAAAGGGGATTCTCTTATCAATTGTTCCAATAAAATCTCAGTGCTAATAAGTATCATTGGATGACATGGATCATGTACATGTTCTTGGGGAAAAGGAGATGGAATATGTTCATTGTGCAAGGTTAGGTCACATGCCCACTCCTGGATCAGAGAGCTACTGTCCCCTCCCACCAACCTACATAAACTGAGAGCAGGGAAGTGCTGGTTCCTGAAAGGAAAATCATATGATTTTACCAGAGGAAAGAAGCTGAATGGGAAAAAAGCAATAAATGTCTATCTTACCCTCAACTTCAGGTCCTTTTAGTCTACTCACTGCTGAATGACTTCTATTAGTTCAGTATCTTTCCACATATGATACTTGATTTGATTTATAAATGACTAGCATTGAGAAGGTAAGTTCATCTTGATTTTTATTGTGTCAGAATGAAGGACAGATAGAGACTTTGGTAACAGATTTACAAGGAATTACCTCTTACCACAACTGACATGAAAGAAACAAAGATTTTAAGAACTTTAATTCATTATTTTAAGGCATATTTTAGGTTCAATTATTCTAGTCTTTCTATGACACCCCTTTTCTTATTTTGTCATTGCATGTGATATAAGTATACTATATTTTAAAATGAATTCCTGATTTCCCCCCTTATTGGTAAGCCGTTTTTCTCTCCCAATATGAAGTTAACCATTATAGTTTCAGACAGAGACAGAGGAAGGGAGATGACTTCTCTGGTAGGAAGAGGTAATGATATAGCGAAAAGCGTGCCCCTTTTGTTCAGGCATTTGTGCAGAGAGCTGCAGAGTCAAAGGCAGGACAGGGATTTTCAGTACAAGATTAGAGAAACCTTGTCAGCTGGAAGAAGCCAATGGATCCTAACTAAGCCAAGATGGGATAGACAAGGGATTTATTAGCATCAGACATTAGCAGCAGGTGCAGAGCTGTGATTCATCCAACACGCATAGTATGACTCTACTGGTTGTTTATAGCCGGTGTCTGTATTCTTAGGTGCCCATGTTGAACTGGTTTTAAAAAAGTTTTTGCTATCATAATCAATAAATGACAAACCAACTTTAGTGTTTGGTCAGTCAGTGGACATCCAAGGCCTAGCATAAGGCCAGTTTTCCTCTCTTTCCCAATGCCATGAGGTGTTTTACACTTCTCTCCTTCACATCCAAATGCCATCTGGAGGAGAAATAGAGGAAAGAAAGAGAGAAATGCTTGCAGGGTTATTTAGGATTATGCTCAAAGTTTGTTCAGATAGTTGGATTGACTAATGTTTGAGTCAGATTGGGCTAAATTTAGTATTTTAAACATACTTCCTGGTAAGTGTAAGTGTGGTCATAAAAATTAGATCTGTTATAGAGAAATGAAGAAATTGCATTATATATACATCCAAATTGTGATATGTATAAATTTGCAACTCTGAAGCACTCATAAATGAATTAGTTTGACTGTAAATTCATGCTATTCATACTGGCAAAGGTCTGGTTAATTTACTCATAGATACTTGCCTGGGACTTTTGTGTGATGTTGAAACTTTATAATGGTGAACTTGAACCTCATAAACTCTACTATGATACAACTGAAGAATTATATCTTCAAAAGGAACACTCAAAATCATTTTCAGATCATTGTCTAAAATGAGAAAAATGGAAAATCTACTAGTCATAATAGTTATTACTTGCCTCATGCTCTAGGTAAATTTAGTAAACACTAATTTTTTATAACTAGTTTATTTTGTGATAGACATAGTAGTAAAGGCTAAAGCAGAAAGTAGAAAAAACGTTCAGAAAATATAGCAGATGCAGAAATTATATCCTGTTTATAGAAAATAGATCAGTTTGATCAATCGATCAATAGATAAAAAGAACACATAGGGCAAAAAACCCACTAAAATATATGCCTAGAAAAAGGATCTGAACAGAAAATTTACAAAAGAGGAAAAACAAGAATAAACATGGAAAATATATGCTTTATTTTCAGTGAAGACAAATCACATTAATTCTTTTGGTAAATAAAAATACCATATGAGGGACGCCTGGGTGGCGCAGTTGGTTAAACGACTGCCTCCGGCTCAGGGCGTGATCCTGGAGTCCCGGGATCGAGTCCCACATCAGGCTCCCAGCTCCATGGGGAGTCTGCTTCTCCCTCTGACCTTCTCCTCGCTCATGCTCTCTCTCACTGTCTCTCTCTCTCAAATAAATAAAATAAAATCTTAAAAAATAAATAAATAAATAAAAATAAAAATACCATATGAATTCACACATACATGGAATTTAGGAAATAAAACAAAGGAGAAAAAAAGAGACAGAGAGAGACCAACCAAAAAACAGACTCTTAACTATAGAGAACAAACAGATGGTTACCAGAGGGGAGGTGAGTGGGGATGGGTGAAATAGGTGATGGGGATTAAGAGTGCACTTACCTTCATGAACACTGAGTAATGGATAGATTTGTTGAATCACTATATTGTATACCCGGAACTAATACCACACTATATGTTAACTTTACTGGAATTAAAATTTTTAAAAAGCACCCTTTCTCATTATTGAAATAGCATGTTTTCTATTGCTGATGATATTGTAAACTTTTGGGTAGTTTGGCAGTATACATCAAGGGTCATAAGAAGATGGAAATTTGGGGGACCATAACTTATGCAAAAAATCTCAATTGTGGAAAACTCCAGTTTCACAAATATGTTCATTGTGTTTCTAGTAGATGAGAAGAGGAAACAACTAAACCTTCTAAAGTAGGAGAATGATTAACTACAACTAATTTTTGGAATATTATGTAGGCAGTACAAATATAGTTTATTAGAACCAGGACAGGGGGGCCTGGATGGCTCAGTCATTAAGCATCTGCCTTCAGCTGGGGTCATGATGCTGAGGTCTTGGGTTTGAGCCCCACGTCGGGATCCCTGCTCAGCAGGGTTTCTGCTTCTTCCCTCTCCCACTCCCCCTGCATGTGTTCCCTCTTGCTGTATCTCTCTGTCAGTTAAATAAATAAAATCTTAAAAAAAAAAAAAAGAACCAGGACAAAATGTTTGTTTCCAAGCTTAAAGGAAAAGAAAAAGTCATTTTAACATTATTTATATTATTATTATATTTAATAGCAAATTTATATTAAAAATAGGATTATGTTGGAATAAGGGGGGTGTCAGGCATTTTTTTTGTTTTGTTTTGCAAATATATAAAATGTGGATATGAATTTTTATTCATGGTTGAAATGTATAAAGAAAGAAAGCACTATTCTGGGTATTGAAAAAACCGTGCCTTCTCTCTTGGCCACAACATTATCATGCTTATGACTATGGGGACAGAGCTAAATGTCTCTAGACCTTAGTTTTCCTCACTGCAGATATCATCCGGTACAATCTGTTCAAGCCTTTCAAACCCTAAAATTCTGTGATCTATAGTTTATAAATAATGAGCATAAAGAGAGATTTAGTTTTAGATTTCTTTCAAAATATTGTTGCAAAGATTATATGGAAATAAAACATCACTGGCTGGTGAACTTATAAACAAGACTATAAATAATGCATTTTAAAAGTTTGTTACATGCTTAAAATATTTTATGAATTTTGGAAAAGTTATAGAAAAAAGAAAGGGCCAATGAACAACAACAACAAAAGATAAAATAGCCAACACTCAACACATTTTTAGGATCACGACCTGAGCTGAAGGCACATGTGTAATCAACCGAGCCACCCAGGCAGCCCCCAAGAGAAAATTTTTAATGAAAAGTTACATTAAATATAAAGCAAAGGTCACTCATTTTTTGCTTAGTATATTTTTGTGTGCTCTACTTAATTATATATAATATACACTCATCTATAAAATATATAAATTTAATTATACATATATTGAACGAAAAAATACATTACATTTGGTTTTGTCAGTCAAAATCTATTCAGCTCTATCCACTTGTTTATCTTTTCCATTATATATGCAGACACACAAAAGAGGGAGGGAAGTAAATTGTCCAGAGGTTATTGAATTATGTGAGAGGTAGTAAAAGGACAAAACTTCATGAGACTCTAATAAGTATTTATGTTGAAATCTCCAGGATATCTAATAGAAGAACAACAAAACAATATGTAACAAATGGAATAACAAAGGGGAAATGGGATTTTGGAATACTTGATTAAAGAAGGAAAGAAAGAAATAAAGCATATAAGGAGTAAAGAGAAATAAATAGAACTCTCCTTTTTCATAGATAACATAATTGAATGATAGAAAATTCAGAATAATTTTCATATACTGCTAGAATTAAGTGAATTTAGCAATGCCACTGACCAGTGTATAAACATTATTTGTATTTCTATACTGGCAGCATGGAATATATCAAATGAAATTTTCTTTTAAAAATCATTTATAAATAGAAATAGAAACATAAAATACAAAAGAATAATTTTAATAAGTTGTGTGACTTCTATACCCAAAATTATAAAACATTATAGAGGCACTTTAAAAATCCTTAAATAAATGAAGGTATACACCATGTTTATGACTTTGTAAATTTGCTAATGTAAAGATACCAGTTTCTGACAAATTAACCCATTTCAATGTTATTTCAATCGAAATCTCAGAAGTTATTTTTTAAACATGTATCAATCAACAAGCAGATTCCAAAATGTATAGAGAAATGAAAAGAACCAAAGAAATCTTACAGAAGATGATAAAAATTGGACTTACTTCCAAATATCAAGGTTTATTGTAAACCTACAGTAATTAAGACCTATTAATTAAGACTGTGAGGTATGCATGTAAAGATAGGCAAATAGGGGTTCCTGCATGACTCAATCGGTGAAGTGCCTGCCTTCAGCTCAGGTCATGATCCTGGAGTTCACAGATCCAACCCCAGGTTGGGCTCCCTGCTTAGGAGGAAGTCTGCTCCAACCTCTCTTCTGCCCATTGCCTGCTTGTGTTCTCTTGCTCACTCTCTCTTTCTAAAATAAATAAATAAAAGTCTTAAAAAAAGAAAAGATAGACAAATAGAGCAGAATAGAGGACCTAGAGACAAGCCTGTGTATGTATGAGTTATGTCAAAGGTGGCATGCAGGGCAGTGGAGAAGAGAATATCAAAACATGGTTTCAATACATGATGAGGAGGTAGCTCCTACATGACACCACATTTTTTTTGTTTTTGTTTATTTTTTATTATTTTATTAACATATAATGTATTATTAGCCCCGGATACAGGTCTGTGAATCACCAGGTTTATACACTTCATAGCACATAACTTCCCCAATGTCCATAACCCCACCACCCTCTCCCTACCCCCCTCAGTTTGTTTTGTGAGATTAAGAGTCCCTTATGGTTTGTCTCCCTCCCAATCCCATCTTGTTTCATTTATTTTTTTCTTACCCCCCAAAACCCTTCACATTGCCTCTCAACTTCCTCATATCATGGAGATCATATGCTAATTGTCTTTCTCTGAATTACTTATTTTGATAAGCATAATACCCTCTAGTTCCATCCACGTCATCACAAATGGCAAGATTCCATTTCTTTTGATGGCTGCATAGTATTCCATTGTGTGTGTGTGTGTGTGTGTGTGTGTGTGTGTGTACCATTTCTCCTTTATCCATTCATCTGTTGATGGACATCTAGGTTCTTTCCATAGTTTGGTTATTGTGGACATTGCTGCTATAAACATTTGGGTGCACGTGCCCCTTCAGATCACTACATTTATATCTTTAGAGTAAATACTCAGTAGTGCAATTGCTAGGTTATAGGGTAGTTCTATTTTCAACTTTTTGAGGAACCTCCATGCTGTTTTCCAGAGTGGTTGCATCAGCTTGCATTCCCACCAACAGTGTGGGAGGGTTCCCCTTTCTTCGCATCCTCACCAGCATCTGTCATTTCCTGACTTGTTAATGTTAGCCATTCTGACTGGTGTGAGATGGTATCTCATTGTGGTTTTGATTTGTATTTCCCTGATGCTGACACCACATTTTTTTAAACTCAATTCTGATTAGATTATAGACCTAAAAATAAAAATTTTAGAAGATAATGTAGTAAAATATACTAATCACCAGATAGATGATAAACAAACATTTTTAAAAAGTACACAAAAAATAAACTGATTAAAAAATGGGTGAAAATTTCTTCCTATTTAATGTAACTTTTTATTTTAAGATGCTCTCTCTCTAATTATAAATTCTCTACTTTTTAACTACACAGTGCTTTGCACAAAATATATATTATTAAAAACCTGTTGGGAGTTGGTTATTCAATCTGCAGTATGATGTTCATGGGTGTAGTTTTCTTTTTTTTTCTTTGCATTTATCCTTTAGGTCTTATAACCCTTATTGAACCCGTAAGCTTTGTAGCACTACATGAACCTGTAGTTTTTTATCTTTCAGCCATCTTGGAAAAATACTGGTCATTATATCTTCAAATACACTATTGACATATTCTCCATACCCTTTTATTCAGAGACTCTAATTACATATATGTTAGCTATTTCATTTTGTCCAGATGACTTTCTGGCTATTTTCCATTCATTAGTCTTCATTCTTCCATCTGGTTATTTCTACTGACTTCCAGTTTCACCAATCTTCTCTTCCATTGTGTCTAATTAAGCCCATTTATTGAACTAACTTCAATTATTGTGGGTTTTTTCTCCCCTCTAGAATTTCCACTTGATTACTTTTCATTTAATTAATTTTCCATTTAAAATTCTCCATCTTTTCATCTAATTTCTTGGACATGTATTTGTAATTACATGTCTGCTAACTACAATATCTTCCAGTCCCTCCCCCCTTTAAATATAACTTTTCTAACACTGAACAATATGAAGTCTTATGTCAATGTTTCTCGTCTATCAAATAAAGGATCTGTTATTGTGAAAAATAAAACTACTTTGTTAATACTACTCGAAGCATCACCTTACAATATTGAGCTATGCTTAGCCACAAACTTTTATTTAAAAGTAAGGGGTTTATACAGGATTATCTCTAGGTTCTTTCCTAATTCTACAAGACTAAATCTATGGTTATTTTGGAAGATCTTCAGTATTTGGCCCTGTGCTAGATACTGAGGGGAACTCTTACCTAAATTTAATATTCAAGGCAGACTATTTAGATAGAAAGCTTAAAGGCAATTTTTCATCTTTTTCACTGCTCTCTTTGTCTCCTAGCATAGTCCTTGATGCAGAGCATGTGCTCCTTACTTATTGAATGAATGAATAAAAGGGTGATTCAGTTCATTGTATTAGAGACACAGAAAAAAGGCAGAACTCATGTTCTTGCTGTTAAAGGGTTAATATAAAATGGTGAATGGCTGAACACAGGAACTGAGAGAATAGGGAAGAGTTAAGAAATGATATTAACTATGCTCCTTCAAGCATTAGTACATATTAGATACTGTTTTGAATGTTCCGTATATACTACATCAGATAATAGTTAATTTCTCTGTAAGGTGGTTATTTAGTTAGTTTCTCTGTGAGGTTATCTACTTCTGAAACCAATATTACACTATATATTAACTAACTAGAATTTAAATAAAAAAAAAAATAGAGTGAGGTTAGTCGCCCTACCCAAAAATGGCAAAAGTGGAATTCAAATTCAGGTCTGTCTGTCCCCAAAGCTTTTAACCATTACTCTATGATGCCTAAGGTTTTAAGCTTAAGAGCAGGAAAAAAAAATTGTTTCACAGACAATTGAAAATCCGTAAGCTCAATTACACAACTATATAGAAATAGATCTGGATATACATACATACATATCATTTATGAGTGAGAAATATTTTTTAGTTCTGGAGGTTTTATTTTTCCCTCCTCTTTGGCACTTTTCTTAACCCTACAGGAAAATATCCAGTATCTTCCCCATCAATCCATAGCCCACCTGCTGAAAAGTAGAGAATTTTTAAAGATTCTATACAGCTTGAGACAGGGTTAGGTTCTTCATGAGCTAAGAATATATTGTTTTAAAAATACAGATATACATATTACATATACACAGTCACACACAAATACAGGAGAGAAAGAAAGAATGTTTTTCCTTTACATAGCAGATTGGCCAGAAAATCTTTCACTTGTCTAGCAGCTAAACATACCATGATTTCCAGAAATGGAATAAATGTCCTTGCTTTTTATTTTTTTCCCTCTGAAAGACACTTCAGCGAGGGGATGCTGTATCATTTGCCAAAAAGTAAATTAAAAAAAATCTCAGCAAAGTGAAGTTATTTCAGAAATCTTATTTTACACACATAGCCTGAAGATGACATATTTTTATCACCAGCATGAGAAATAAAGAGTCTAGAAAGAAGTTAATAGGATAAATAGACCAAAATAGAGTAGAGCAGTTTCTTTTAAAATGTCCAATATTCTTCAAATGAACACCTCTTTCTACTGCCAGCTTATCTTCCACAGTAGACTACCCTGCAGCCGTTACCCGAGGCAACCCAGACTCTCAGATGTCACCGCCTACTTCTCTCCCTGCCATTGCTCCATTTCAGCATCACTGGCATTTTTGGTGTGCGTTGAATATGTAAAGCCTATTTCCAAGTCAGGACTTTTGTACTAACTTTTCCTTTTGTCTGAAAACTTCTCCCCTCCCTCACCCCAGGTGTCTCCATAATTCATTCCCTTACTTCTTTCAGGTTTCTACTCAGATGTTACTTTTCCAGAGAGGTCTCTGGCACTCTTTATAATATAGTAACCTGTGCTCTGCCTTATCCTCACCATCCACCTGGGTACTATCTCCTTCCTTGCTTCATTTTCACCATCGGACATAATATATACTATTCACTTATTCTCTAGTTGCTAAACATCTCTTTCCTTGGGATACAAGCATAAAGAGGGAAGACCATTCATTTTGTTCACTTTTGTATCCATTAAATGGCTACAACAGTGGCTCACCTGGTGTCACTCTACATATTTGTTGAATGAAAGAATGTTGAATGTATAATAAGAAAGCATTTTGAGGAGGTTTTCAACTTTTCAAGCCTTTAGGGGATAATATTTGCAGAATATTATTCACAAATACTCTCTCACCTAGAAGAATCCTTATACATAGCTACAATGGGTTAAACCAGAAGTATTGGTGGATCTGTAGCTATCTTCATCTCAATTAAGTTTTCCATCACAATTCATGTAAAGAACATGAGATCTTTTCTGTTCTGTTAATATTTTCTAAGAATTAAAAATAGCTTACAGAACTCAATATATATTTATCGTATAGAATATATGCTTGTGTGTTTATATACATATATATTTTGTATACATCCTACCATGTACAAAGTTCTATGTCCTTAGAACCTCTTGATTATTTGATGAATAAAGATTCTATTTCTTTTCTTGCATCTCCAAATAAAACACAAAACCAAATGCTCCACACTTGTAAATTACCAAGGTATTAACCAAAGCCAGCTGCAACTTATAAATGCCCCATTTTTATAAGAAGACAATTTGGGCATGTGTTCTCCTTAGTATTATATAGCATTTGATATCTCTTGTTCATGTCATCCAATTTTTTTATAGTACACAATCTATCTTTATGAGAATTCCTTAAGCCCAAGCCCAATCACGCGTTCAGCATTCTCTGAAGAACCCAAGTGCATATGCACGTGCGCGCACGCGCACACACACACACACACACACTCGTTTTAAAAGTCCATTATATTTATATAGCATGGGTTGACAATATATAGGATTGAAGTTTTAATTTTATTTATAAAAAAGTACCTGTTATACTCATTAAGTTATTTATATGGGTGTCAATATGAAATCATGTAGAAATTGGACAGCAGCACTAGGAACTGTAACCTTACCTTACATACACAACGAACAGATGTTTAAAGGACATTGAATTTTCCTTGAAATACAAGTCATGCTCTGGTAAAAAGTGGTTAGAGAAGCACAGTAATATTTGTGAGCATCTGGAGAGTTTCTTTAGAACTGTAAGATCCATTACATAGTAACACTGACCCTGAGCCCTACAGATAAGGTGACAAAGTAACAATCCTAGCATAGAAGCTTTCCATCCTGGAGCAAGTGATTGGGGGCTTGCATGGATCCATAGTTACTTAGGTCCCAATCTGATTTGTGAAAATAAATTCTAAATACAAACATAACTACACTAGGCCCTTACCCTCAGTAGACATTCCGTTGGCTTATTGTGTGCTCTAAATCTAGGGCTATTGCATGGAGACTTAAACCCATTGTCCTGTAATATTAGTCATAGAGCCTCCTTTTACTCTTGAAAGGGTGCCCATTTGGAAAGAAGGGTATGGTCACCATACTTAAGCCCATCTATGTAACATCAAGTGAAAAGTTTCTTAGTTTCAGAGGCAGGAGCTATCCAAATCTTTCTGGGCCCACGGACCATGCCCTTGGAGAGATTCATTAAGAGGAAAGGCACGGAAAGGCTTTGGAATTCATTTTCTTTTGATCATTTATTTTTTTAATTTTCAATTTTTTAAGATTTTATTTATTTGTTTTTTTATTTATTTGAGAGAGAGAGAGAGAGAGAGAGAGAGAGAGAAAGAGATCACACATGAGTGGGTTGAGGGGCAGGGGGAGAAGCAGACTCCCCACTGAACAGGGAGCCTGGTGTAGGGCTCACATCGATCTAGGGACTCTGGGACTCCTGGATCATGACCTGAGTTGAAGGCAGACATTTAACTGACTGAGCTAGGCACCCCACTTTTGATCATTTAAAGAATACATCTTGTTGTTTGTAAATAATTTTAAAATTATGTTTTCATGTGTTTATATAAATTATTTAAAAATATGAATCATTTTTACTTCAAATTCACTTTTGTTCATATGAACCTATTACATAAATATCGGTTTTTCATAAGGAGGTTATTATTTCCTCCTCTTTTCCCAAAACAAACTCACTCTCTCCAAAATATTGATGGGTCCTTATCTTTTTCATGGAGCTGAGCTTCCTTATGAGTACTGAGGGTGTTGCCTTGACAAGTGTGGCACAGACCACAGCAACTCACCTAATTAACTTCCTTGCTGTCTCAGGAGGTACATGGTGTGGATGTACATGGTCATTTATATTACCTAAAAACAAAACAGAACAAAATAAGTCCAAGATTTAAATCACTGGATTATTAAAGTAGTATTTTGCCAAGTGTTAGGCAAGGAGCTTAAGTCTAAGAGAAACCTAAACCCTAAGTCAACACAGATTTTCGAAGTTTGATTTATTTCACCAAGTCTATAAAATACTCTCTAATATAGTGTTTAATTTTCCCTTTCACTTCTGTACATCTGTAGATATCTCTGTGTTCACAATTATAAGTATGATTCATGAAAAGCAAAGAAGACTGTTACTTTAGTTTTCTCTCTGGAATCCCTTTCTCCTTTCCCCACTGTCTCCTTTTTTCAGTTTATCCAAGGAGGTTGGACAGCAGACATCCAGGGCTCTAGCAACTCCAGTTCAGTTTTAAGAACCAAAAAAGAGCTATTAATTTTTATACCTTTTGTTGAAAAAAAAAATCTGGCTTCATTTGCAGCCACCCTTGCCACTTTAGTCTTCTTGGAGAAGCTTGTGTGATTCTAGGTCGCCCCTTCTCTCCCCTGTCTCTCTTGAGCCCGTATGTGATAGTCAGTTACTTGAGGAGGCTAATAGCCTTCCTTAGCATACTCGAATACAAATTGCAAGACATAAGTTTGTCTACCATTAACACAGGAATTTCTCCCCTTTCCCTAAAGGATAAACATTTGAAAATCAAGCAACTTCTATTTCATTTTTATTGATTAAAATTAGCATAGAACCATAATTGATCCTAGTATTTTTAAGGCCCCTTCTGTTCCTGAAATACAGGCTTGCTTTGTTCTTCTCTGTTTTTCTGGGCCCTTTCGCAAGTCTTATCAAGTTCATTTCTAAAATATGTCTTGAATTTGTTTACTTCTTTCCTTCTACAACTACCACACTTGATGTAGCTGAAAACAGCCTCAGAACTGGTCTTATTTTTCTACTCTTGCCTTGATACAGTCCTGTTCTCCACAGGGAAGCCACAGTGGTTCTTTAAAAACAAAAAAATTAGGGGCGCCTGGGTGGCTCAGTGGGTTAAAGCCCTGCCTTCAGCTCAGGTCATGATCCCAGGGTCCTGGGATTGAGCCCCGCTTTGGGCTCTCTACTCAGCAGGGAGCCTGCTTCCTCTCTCTCTCTCTCTCTCTCTCTCTGCCTGTCTCTCTGTCTACTTGTGATTTCTATCTGTCAAATAAATAAAATCTTTTAAAAAAATTAGTTCATTTCATTCCCTGCTTAAACCCTTCAATACTTACCTATTATTTTACAATGTGAAATATTAACTTTTTATGAGGGTTTAAAAGGCCCTGTAGTATCTGGCCCCAGAGAGCATCATCCCCTACACGCCCTCTGTTGTTCAGCCCCATCCTGGCATGAAGGCCTTTTCTATGGTCATAGAACAGGCCCTGCTCTGCCTACCAGAGCCTCTACACCAGCTGATCCCTTCCTCTGATCTTTGCAGAGCTGGCTCCTTCTGGGCATTAAGGTTTCAGCTCTAATATCACCAATTTAGAGAGGTTTACTACAGGCCATCCCATCTAAAGTTGTCACTTGCTCCCTTCCCAAGTAACTTCTTAATCACATCACATATCCATTACAACAGAGACAGCAAACAGGGAGAAAAAAAGATGTTAAATTTCCAAAGGCCAGGGACAAAAGAAGAAAGATTCTGGTAAGTTAGCTTCCCAGGCCTCTCATGGTTTGAAAAGTATTCAACTGGCTTGGTTGTCTTTGTCACCAGCAAAGTAGTAGGAGATACAAAAGAAAGAGTTCTTCTAGAAGAAAGAGAATGAAGAGCTGCTGAAGAGTGTCTTGTTAGTCACCCCCAATCTGTCTGCCCTGAGGTGGGGTGAGACTTTCTAGAAGACTGAAGACAAGTTTCTTCCTTTGAGATTTCTGAAGCTAGGAAGCTTGCCGGATTTCCTTGCACCAGCAGGACACATGGAAAACTACTTTCTAGGCTTTCCAAAAGGAGAAGGTAGGCATGCATGCATCCCAGTTCTCTATACCTCTGGGGGAGAGTGAAGGGAAGACGCTCTTCAGTTTCCATGATCCCAAGTGAGCAGGGCTGGAATTAGGTGAGGGATAAGACCTACCAAGCTGTACTAGCTGTTGCTTCTTGGCATTTCTAGAGACAACAAGCATCTAGAGGAAGTGGGCACTGGTGGGTTGATTGAAGACACCCTTTATGTATTCTCCTAAACATAGAAAATCACAATTGGCTCCACTTCTTCACTCTTTTATATCTGAGCTCATGGCAATGGGATTTTGAAGATTTTCCCTTCAAGGGATGGCAGTTTTAACTCTGACCTGGCGTTGGGACTTGCTTTGGCCAATAGGATGTGGTAGAAGTGACCATGTGGATTCTGAGCCCAAGCTCAAGAGAACTTGTAGGCTTCCACTCTGTCTTGAATCCCTATGGTCTCCTGGATTAGGCTAGCCTTTTGGAGGATGAGAGATCATGTCGAGGCTGGGATGACTTGTCCCAGTTGAGCCACCTGACTACCAGCCAATCTTCTTCTGACCTGCCAGCTGGTGGCAGACACGAGAGAACCCAACTGATATCAGCCAAACCCAGACTAGACCAGAAGAACTTCAATCAGTAGACTCATGAACAATAATACATGGTTATTTTTTTCTGCTACTGTTTTTGGGGTAGGAGATTATACAGCAATAAGCCGATGATACATGGAGTAAAGAAGCCAAACACTGCCTGAAAATACCACTTGTGTCACCTACTGTGATACTGTCATTCTAACAGAATCCACTGATGTGAGACAGACCTTGATGGGGAAAACAGACCCTTCCTCTGCCTCAGATGGCACCTGGCTCCTGATATGGCCAGCATCCCCAGGCTGGGGTCAAAACTGAGCAACGGCACCACAGCAGAATCAGCTGAGCAGTGACCACTGTTAAGGCACAGGATTAGCAAGAGACTATCTCTGTCTGGCTTTCAGTGCAACCAAGTCTTTAGATAAAAGACAGTGGACTTTAATGTGGCTATCCAAATGCTAATGGTTATTATGAACTTTTTGTTTAAAAAATAAAGAGCTGCTCTATATAAGAAAAGAAGAAAAATATTCTGTAGTTTTTGGTCCATACCAAAAGTGCTTAAAAATAAGAGTAGATTTATGAACAATCATTCGTTCCTTCACTAGCTATGTTTTATGACTTCTCATAATTACTTGAAAGGGGTTTTATAAACATAGAAGTTTACATTTAAAATGGATAAAACTGGGATTATGGCAAAATAATTTGACAGCAAGAATGTTGTTGAGTATTAAAAAACCAGGTAAATCTGTCACTTTTGAGAGAGAACAGAGTCTGGTCAAATTTATCTTGCCTTGCCTTAGTTGAGTAGTCAACTAAGCAAAGTGCTTTGTCTAGTTTTCTATCTTGGAATTTTTTTTTTTCTTTTAATTTAGCACAGACTAAAGCATATTGTCACACATTGCTTGAATAAATACATAATTTTAAGTCCAACTAAGGTATTTCATGGTTTTCTCTTACTAAAAATTGGTAAAATTGGTTCTTTTCTTAAAGCAGAGACTTATAGGCTTATTTTATTTTGTCTTTCTTTTATTATCGTGTAAGGGAAATTGTTGCCACATAACTTTGAGACCTCTGCTTTAACTTGAGCAACCCTTTAGTCAGTCTGTAGGATGATGTAGGGTTGCAAAATGTTTGTGTTGAAAAAGTGATTAAAGTCAATGTGCCAGAGTGTGGTGGATAAGAGCTTGGACATTGGAATGAGACAGACTTGGGTGCAGATCCTGGCTCTGTCGGGTTGGTTCAGGGCCTTAGTCCTGAGCTGTGAAAATAGGACAACACAGTTGTTGAAGGATTTCAAAAAGATGAACTATGTAAAGCACTTAGCACCATGCTTAGCAAATGATTTTTTAAAAATGATTTCATGAGAATAATAGAAGCTAAATAAGTTTTAAGTTGAAAATAAATGCTCCAAAAGATGTTACAATGAAAAGAATCACAAATCTGTAGCCATAAACCTGATTCATGTACTAGCTGACCATTTAACTGTGCCAATGCTGAAGTAGTTTTTTAAAATGTTATATAAAGAGTTCCTTACTTAAAAACACTCAGGAGTTAGAGCAAAGCTTTACTGGAGGTCCTTTTTCATGTTCTAAGAGTAACAAGAGATTAAATAGTTGTGTTCTCTTTGTCAATAATGAAAATTAACCTTTAGTGAGGAAAAGGAGTGAGGGTACAGATGATGGGGACATTTTCAACTAATAATGGTCTTGTTGTCTTGATACTTTGCGATCCACGCATGCGCGCACGCACACACACACACACACACACACATACACAGGAAATAAATAAATATCCCTGTTCTGAGAATCTGTTATATGTAAGAACAAATTATCCTGTGATTACTTTAACAGCATAATAATTTAATTCCCTAGATAGCATACAAAAAAATCAACCTTTCTTTTTTTCCATATAAACTCTTGAGATTCAGTCTATGCTTTGTAATTAGAATACTGTATGTTCTCAGTTACTTAACCTCTACAGGGCTCATTTCAACAAATATTTGAAGATTATATTAAGAAAAAACAATTCATTGTACTAGGTGCTCTGGGTATTGCTGAAAAAGGAGAAGACTTCATTCCAGTTCTCCAGGAGTTTATGGTCATGTCAGAGGGCCACATACAGATGTGTGTGTGAATGTGTGTGAAACAAGGCAGCGGAAAGTAGAGTGTCATTAAAAAGTGAGTATTCTGCTGTCTAGAGGTGGGAGAGAGCTTGGTGACAGGAAGAAACCCTGTTACAGAGAACAGGATACAAGCTTCAGAAGGTGGGCCGAATTTCAATGGCTACCTGGAGGTTCAGCTGGAGGCAGCTGAGGAAGAGCAGGGAGAAAGCGCTGGGTGTGTTCATTCTGTGGTTACCAGTGGTTATTCTGGTTGTGGCCTCCTGTGCATCTAAGGGGTGTGAGGGTAGCGGTCTGAGGTTACACTGTTTCAGGCCTGGAATTCCCAGAAAAGGATTTAACTCAGTATAGAAAGGAACTTCATTTTCCTCATCAGAATAGGTAGAGAGGTGAGTTTGTTCTCTGCTGAGTCGTAGTTTTTCTTCTCTCCTCTCTTGATTCTTTCAACGAATATTTATTACAGAACCAGTAAACTCATCATTTCACAAATAATTATTTAGTTACAGTGCCCTTTTTGGTACTATGATTCTTGATGATTTTTATGCAGATTTATTTAGACTGATAAAGCAACAGATACATTCTTGCTCCCCAGAAGTTGTTGACCCTCATGCTTCTACATATTAATAGCTTCCCCCCTCCTCTGAACATTCCCAGTATTTGTATCTACTTTTTTGCACTTTGTATTTTCATTTCATATTATCATTGTGTATGTGTATACATGCCTTCTGTTTCTTACAAAATGTTAACCTCCTGGACGTGGGGCCCACGTGCAACCTATCTTCATATACTGCACAGTGCTCAGCTTAAGAGCCATTTAAAATGTGTTGAATGAATGGTTTAATTAATATCTGCTACCTAGAGAAATCACTAGAAAAAGTTTAAATGTTTTAAGTTACATATTAATTTTTACGTGGAAGATTCCTGCTGGAAATGACTGAAAAGAGTACTTGAGAGGCAATTTTCTCAGCTCTCTTAACACCACTGCTTCATTAATTTGTGGGCGATAGAAAAAATACCACACTAGTTTATGTTTGTTGTATTTTTATTGCAACAGTAATACATATTCACTGTAGAAACTTTATATTATCATAAATAATCAAAAAGAAGAAATGAAAATCTCCCATAATCATAACTCAGAAATAACCACAGTTAATGGTTTTAGAGGAGTTTTTAGAGCTTTAAGTAAATACGGCAAATCTGCCCTTCAGAAAGACAACTATTCTGTGCTCCTCTGTAAGTGTGAGGATACTCCTCATTTATGCCAACACTGTATATAATCACCAATTCTAATCCTGGAAAAATGGGTAGGGACAAAGTCATTCCTTTAGAAATTAATTGCTTTGAATACTAATTTAATGGAACATTTTTTTCATGCGTTTATTGACAATTTGTATTTCCTCTGTAAATGTCCTTTTCACACTTTTGCCTATTTTTCTATTGGGATATTTATCTGTCTCCATTTATAAAAGTATTTTCGAGAGCTGGATGTGTATTAATAAACATTTTCCCCAGTCAGGCGTTTGTCTTTTACCATATTTCCTTTCAGGGTCACCGATCCCTAGGAAGTAAGTCTAATAAACTAGGTGAATGTCAGATCTATGATCACCTCTTCCTCTCATTTCTAAGCTGAGTCAGTGTGAGGAGCTAGAATATCTTCCAGGAATGGAAGCAAACATAACCACCACCAGTGGAATATTATTTTCTCTGTGAGGAGAATTATTTTCAGAAACGATGGCAAAAATAGCCTTTAAAAAATGTAAATGACCTTACTTTTGATGATTACTAAAAAATTAGAATGGATATGTCAACTTTCTGTTTACCCTTAAGAACATTATATGTAGTACTGGTGTAAAAAGGAAAGAATGGGGAGTGCATGCTAGCGATGACAAGTCATATTTGGTAATTATAGTTAACAGTACCGTCTGTTCAGCCACTATTGATGCATTGAAGTATTTCCATGGGATATGTATGGGAGTCATGTATGGCTGTGCCCTGCCAATTCAATAGAGAATGAACACTCTTATAGTTTGGTAACTAAGAAGTTAGCTGGGGGCAATGCTGAAATTCTTTCTTCTTGGAAAATGGAAACTATGAAGGAGGAGAAAAGTGAAAGAAACTACAAAATGAAAAGGCAAAGTAACATGGCTGGGAGTACAGAGGTACAGAAGAAAGAAAAAGGAAAATAAATAGCTGTGTTAACCCAGGAGATTGAGAAGTGAGGCTCAGAAAAAAAAAAAAAAGTACATTCTTTAAATTTATTATGGGACAGTTATCAAAATAGGATGCAATATTCCTTTTATATCGTTTAAATTTACAAATATGGAACAGTTTTTTAAATGTATGAAAAGGAATTTATTCCTTTTACCCTTCCATCTTCCATGGCGGGTAAATGTTGAAAGCAGTTTGCTTTTGAAATCTTTTTAATTTTTTAAAGTCACACATGCACACAGCTAAACCGGGCGCTAGAAGCCCTGCAAGCTGTTTGCCAGAATTCAAAGTCCTGTCAGATCTGTCTTATTTTCAGATGTGCATTCACCAGCAGTAGCTTCAGAAGTGTGTGGAAAAACTGATCATTTATAATTGTATTTGCGTTGTATAAATAAAAGGTGCTCAATTCGGGCTGTTTCTATTTGAAGTCACTTCAAAATTCAGTGAAAAGAACTGACTTAAAGGGCCAAACCCTAGGGCTATCATAGTTTCTAATTATGAAACCAGCCCAAATTTGAAACCTTTCCTGGAAGAAAAACCAGGATTATTTATTGACCTAGGACTGTTGGTGCAGAGTGAGCTACAGATAATAAAATCTTTATTTTGAACCATTTCTCACTTTCTTCCAAACTCTTGTTTAGTTCAATGCTGTGAGTAAGGAAAGGAGCAATTTGAGACTGAAGCAAAACTATAACAGTAAAATCATAAGGATTATGAAATTACTAAAAAGCTTGCAAAAATAACACTAAAATACAGTTGATTTACTTGTACTAAAACACAGATTAGAGGCAAAATTTCATGCTTTCTCTTAAGTAGTTTTAAAGCCTTACTTTAAATACTACCAATTAAATGTAAATAAGGGAATATGATAATCTATCAGAGAAATAAAGCCTGGATGCTCTTATTTCAATTCACTAGCAAATGAAAGGTACAGTACAATTGCTTAGAAGAAGAAGAAGAAAAAAAGGTTCAAATAGGGGTAGCACTTTTCTAAACATTAGAGAATGATCAGCAAAAGTCTGATGAAGTTTTGTGAATCACCGTTTTTTCAAATGGCCATTCAAGCAGCATGACTCATGTGATACCCTCCCTCCTTGGCCTCTTTCCACAGTCAACCAAAAATTAGTGATGAAAATCACATGAGGAGAAAATGCATCAAGAAGTTTCAAATTCTGACGCATAAACATGGTTCGCATCACTAGGGATACAAGACTAAAACTGCAGGTATTTTGATTACAATGAAAGGCAGGTTTAAAAACCACTAGTTGACTTCAACAGCTTCACTTAAATGAAGTGGAAATGAGCTATCTCCTAAACTTTTTCTTAACATTTTTAATTTTTGCCAGCCTAATTTTATTACCTGATCTGTGAGCCCTGACACGTGAAGCATATTTTTCTGGTTTAAGGTAACTTTTAAGCTTACTGATTTTCACTATTATGGATCAATAACATAATTTATAATATTTCCCCAACTATGGCAATACTGAACTAAAGAACATTAAACCAATTTATCCATTTTCTAATGCCTGATTACTTTTCTGAATTCTATAATGGTTTTGTTTTTCTTTTAAATATATGTATACGTATATATATATATGTGCATATATATGGATATATGTCCAAATATATACCCACACACAATATGTATATAGGCCTACAAACCTACATATATACCCCACTATGTGTGTGTGCGTATGTGTATACTCGCACACGCGCACACCCGCACGCACGCACACACATTTACCTGCAGAAAAATGTTACCTTTACATGTTCAAAGGGATCCCAAAGAGTTCAAAACCCAGGATTCATGGCACCAACCCATGGAAAGACACGATACTTAAAATCACAAAATAGTTTTATGTCCTCTGAGACAAATGATGCCACACTAACCTGTGCACATGAACATGAGAAGGCGGGAAGGATCTCTTGATTAACTTTACATAAAACTCCTGACATAAAAGTGAAAAATGAAACACAAATCAGATCTTTTTTTAGCTCAACTGTTATAAAGCCAATTATCTACCTGTGAACGTATGCCACATACAATACTTTGAAGACACTTCATAATCAAAGTGAGACACTCTAGCACCTGCATCCAACAGTCATTCTATCTGTGAAACTGCTAATAAAACATAAACCTGAAAGGCATTATTCCTAGCTCGGAGGCAACATTGTTGTAATGAAGGAAAAACCTGTGCACGAGTTGGCGGAGTCCTATCTTGCGGAGTCCTCCGTCCTCGTCGAGTGGGAGGGTCACACTGGGAGAGACTAATAAGGGCAGAGATGCGTCCCCCTTCCCCACTCGCAGGGAGCTCGCTCGGGCCACTCCTCGGCGGTGCGGCAGCCCGGGCCGGACTCCACTGCGCCTCTGAGGGGCTCAAACGCGCTTTCAAGGTAAGCTGCGCAGCTTTGCCACGGGCCGTTTACACTTGATCTCTCGCACACATGCCGGGTCTATGTCATCTGCTCGTGTTTCTGGTCATTTGCGTGCATCTGCTTTTCCAGAAAACGTAAAAACTGTGCCGCACATGTCGATGTGTTTTGGCAGCGGAATAATGCACACCTGCAGTTACGCGTTCCCATAGGTAGCTCCATGATGGGACCAAGAGCGTTTGGCACGATGCGGCCACTTTAAAACGCTACACAGAATGTAGTTCGTGTTCAGAGGCTCACGTAATGCAGGCTTTATGCCTTCTACTTTAGTTCTAGGTGGCTTTTCTGGCTGCGTGTATTCGTAAAGGACAGCTATGAGCACTGCTGATGCGGGTGAGAACAGACTCAGAAGAAAAAAAAAATATTCATGGGTTAAATGCACAGAACAGATAAACTCGATCTAAATGCATGCCGCTAGGTCACATTTTGGGGGCTTCGTGTAGAGACGTTACCGACTGGAAGCGAGGAGACTGTTAAGGGGTATAAACTGGAAGACCGAGGTTCCGGCGCCTCGCTCTCGGGTCGGGGGTTCCTTATGCCGACCTGCGGGTATTTCTCCCAAGTGCAGCTTCGCAGGACTGCGCCGGCGGGGATCCCGGCGCTTGGGTCTCCCCCAGCCCCCGCCGGGGTCGCGGCGTCCGCCGTTGCTCCTTAACGACCCTGCAGCACGCGCAGCGCGGCCCGACCGAGCGCCGCCGCCGTTCACGCCGTCCCTGCAGCCGTCGTCGTCGCCGCGGCCGCCGCGGGAACGTCCCGCTCCGGCGCGTGGAGAACGCGGCCCCCCGCCTCCGCCGCCTCGGCCGCGAGATCCAGCCGCCGCCGCCCTCAGCGCGCCGGCGCCGACGCCGCCGCGGCCGTGAGAAGGGAGGCGGCGCCGCGCAGCCAGCGAGGGCACTGCGGGGTCCCGAAGAAGTTTGTTGGCGCGGAACCAAGCGCGCCGCGGTCGCCGGGCACGCGGGCTCCTTCTGAGCAGGCGGGCGCGTAAGCGGAACCTGCCCCGCGGAGGGCGAGGGAGGGAGGCAGCCGGCGAGCCGGCGGTGGGCCGGCCAGGTTGCAGGAGGCTCCAGAGCGCAGAGAGGTGGGGAGACAGGCAGGTACCGGAACTCTTTGCCGGCCTCAGGGCACTGTGGGCTGGGAATCCAAGAGAGGGGAACCCAGAACCCTGAGAACGCGGAGAGTTTTAATTGAACCATCCAATAAATTGCAACAATGAGTGATCCTGAGCCCTAGCTTGAGATTGGGGAGTGCAAGGGGAAAGGAAACATTTGTGCTGCCTCCTTCCAATCACAATTCCAAGAAGGTTTGGTCCCATCTTCTGCTGGGCTCAGAGAAGTCTGAGGAAAAACAAGGTGGGGTGTGTGTGTGTGTGTGTGTGCAGGGATGGTTGGGACCTTCAGCCTCCTGAAGGTCCAACATCTCTCCTTACCCCGACCCCCAACAAAAAGCGAAAGAGCGATAGTACTTACTATTCTCAGTCCAAACCAAGCGGTACTGTCATTTTAACGAGGTTTTTTTTTTTTTTTTTTAAAGAAAAAAAAAAACCCACAAAACCCCTCAAACCAAAAAACAACTTATCAAATGTGTGGTTTCCAGCATGTCTTTGCTGATGCGTGAGGAAAGAGCTATAGGACTTTGAGATTTTTGATATGCACCTGCAAAGGAGGAATTGAGATGTTTAAATGTTCAGGTGGTGCAAAATGTACCTAAAATTTCTTCCTGAGGAAGGTTGACGGGATTCTTTGAGTGGGAATATCTCTTCAGGGTGGAAAGGAGGAAGGGGGTTTCCAGGAGTAGAACAATTCATTCTTTCCCTAGGGGAAGAAAATGGAGGAGCTATCTGGCATGTGCTTCCATGAGGTTCTGTTCAGTCTGATCTCTTAAACTTGCTGGCCAGACATCTAAGTGGGGTTTCCTGGGAAAGAGGGAGAAGATGTAGTGATAGAGCAGGGGAATGAGCCTGAGCATGATATGAAAAGGTCAGGGAAAAACCAAAAAGGTGAAAGAAAACCAAATGTGATCATTATCACAGTTAGGACATTATCTCTGTATCGGAATCATTGGAAACCATCTAAACCAGACAGAAGCCCATGGTATTCTCCAGAAATAGAAAATTTCCATCTCCTTTATGATCCTTCTGTTTAATCTCTCCTGCTGAAATTATAGTTCATTTTCCCCCAGCAGGCAGTAAAGCCTAGTGGGTATACAGAGTGGATGGTTTTAGGTGTACGAGAATATATGGAACTAGAAACCATAGTTGTACACAGAGGTGGATGGAGGGGGTGAGGTGATGGTGTAACTGGGTGATGGGCATTAAGGAGGGCACATAATGTGATGCTCACTGGGTGTTATATGCAACTGATGAATTATTGAGCTCTACATCTGAAACTAATAATGTACTATATGTTGGCTAATTGAATTTAAATAAAAACAGAACAAAAAAAGAAAGAAACCATATTCATATGGCTAATTGACATCATAAATATGAATTCAAGTGAAAAATGAAAAATTAGCAGGAATACAAACTAGCAGGGCTAGAGAGATGCTAATATATAACCAGAAAAGGATGCTGGAAAAAATGGAATGAATGGGACTGGAGTTGGGTTATTCAAGGCAAGTTGCATTAAGGTCATATATTTTAAAGAGACAGAGAATAAAGAGGCTTAGCAGAAGAGCAAGAGAGAGGGCATTCCAGCCAGAAGGAATGGCATGTGTGCAGGCTTAGAGGTGGGGGTGAGAAGTCATGTGCCTGGTAAGACAGAGAATCCAAGCTGGATGAAACCGGAGATGAGGAGAGCAGATAGCACTTGCCAAGGAGAGATTGGAAAGGAGAAACTGAGAGGCAAGGGACTCTTTGGGGTGTTATTTTGTAGGCCTTTTGTGAGACGATCAGGTGAGGAAGTCTGGAAATTGTTAGATGGCAGGTGCGAAAGTGGGAATAATGGGCCTTACCCATGATATCCCATGATATCTATGAAGCCCACGGGGTCTTGACACCTCTCTTTGGGAGAAATAAAAAATAATCATGAGATTGTAAGATTATTAGATCATGAAGTTAGTAGGGCCCTTCAAATGGGAAAATTAGAAAACCTTGATACGTAAGGAAAATATATACATCTATGTTAATTTAAAATTTTAAGTGGCATTGGATCACTGATATAGATATATCTGTGGAAATGGAGCTAGAGAATTGAAATCCGAAAAAAATGTAGGGCACTCATAATGATGGAAGTTGAGAATGGTACCAAGAAAAGTTGACGGAGACGATAGCTCAGAGAAGTGAATCAATAAAACAAGTGGTTGAGGGTGAAGAGAATCAGTTAAGCACATTCAAAGGGAACTTGAGGTTGGACACTTTCTGGGAAATAGGCACTAGTTTTGACATGGCAGGAGAAATAACATAGAAGTTTGGGAAAGTGTGTTAGAGTTGATCACTTTTAGGGAATTATAAACATTAAGAACCAGGGAATCTATTTTCTGTGATGGAAGAAAAATACAGTAGTATTACTTTTTGTGCATTCTTTAAATAACTGAAATTATGTTCACTGAGCCTTCTTTTAGCAATAATTCTCCACCTATATCTTCTATAAATATCTTCCATAAATGTTAAATACATAGTGGATATATTACTTAACAGTTTGAGCCTCCATTTGTTTAATTTTGAAAATGTGTTACCTTACACTATATTCATTCTACAAATTGATCAAGCAGGCACCTACTAAATGCCAGTGCTTAAACATTATTTAATGTTTGAACAGAACACAAATGATAAGATACTTCTTTTCCTACAAGATGTTCCGTATAGAGACAGAATGCACGCAGGTTATTAAAATGCAGTGTAGACCGCGCTGAAGCAGAGGTGGGTTCTGAGCTCGGCTGGATTGCAAGGCAGTGAGTAAATGAGCTCTGTGATGGATCTTGCAGACTTCATAGAGGACATGGCATTTAAACCGCATGTGGAAGACAGAGTAGATGATCACCAATTGGAAAGGAAATGGAAGGACATCCCAGAAGCCAAAACCACATGAGCTGAAGCCTGGCACATTTGGAGAATTATGACGAGTTTGATGGTGTAAAGTTCATTTGGAAGGAGTTAGCAGGCCATGAGACTGGTCAGATGAGTTGAGGACCCTGCTGTGAGAGAGCCTTGAGAGCTTCCCTTAGAAATGGCCAATGAAAAACCACCAGGAAACGTTAATAAAGCAGAGCACTTAAGTGATTCGCTGTTGCAGAATTCTTGAGCAGTAGGGAGATAGAATCAAGCAGAACCAAACTGAAGGAAAGGAACATAGTTAGGAGTCTGCTGCACTTGGACAGATCAGAAATGGTAAGGAGGCGAGGTAAATTATTTTTTGTAAGGATGAATAAGTTGGTATGGATTCAAAGAAAAGTTCTAAAAGTAGATTTGATAGACTTGAAAGAAGCTTGATTTGGGAGGGATAAAGAATGAATTGATAAAGTTTTTAAAATTTCTAACTTGAGTTCTTAGGTGAAAGATGATGCCTATAATTAAAATGTAGACGTCAAGAGCTTTCTCCAGATTATAATGAAGGCAGACACCTTGCCTAAGCTTCAACAGACTTCTGCCAACTAACTTCAATTTCAATGATAAAATTATGAAATCATGCTAGATCTGGTTCTGAGCTCTTGGGAATTTTTGTCCTAGTATTGGCTTAGAATTTGGCTCTATAGTCATGGCCTTTCAGCTGGTTTTCTCGAATAGTTTATAGATTCTGCTGTAGCTTCACTAAAGATAGATTCTAAAGATTGGTAAAAGAACAGATGTGTAACACCTGTTGTTTTTGCTTATTTACAAGATGTGTGACTTCATAACACTATGGTCAGATTTTCTTGGAGTTATGTACAGTATTGGAGGGGAGTCAAGTTAAGATTTGACCCTTACCCAGCCACACAGCATTTCTCTTTATAATGAATACTCTGAAAACATGGGTTCTGTTAGTCATTTGACAAATCAAATTGACTTTTCTCGAAGTTGAAATGTAGTGTTGCTCATTTAATGGTCTATGCAAAGCAAATTAGGACTCTTCCTATTTTCTTCTTTCGCCTCTTTCATTTTCTTTCCCATGTTATTTTCCATTTCTGTCTTAACTCTAATGTTATGACCCTTTACCTAATACCAAATTTCAGAGATGCAGAGTGAGCATTATAAAATGTTAGCAGGCATAACAGTAAAAACAATTCACATACCGGAGGCAGATTTGGTTTGGTTTGGTTTACTCAAAAGCTTGTGCTAAGAAGTCCCTGACCATCCTATCTAGCAAGCCTGGTGTTTCATCGGTCTACTTACTCTGCGTTTCTTTACTTCCTAGTGACTATCTTGCAAAGATAACATATGCATTTGTTAGTTTTTGGTCTCCATGACCAGAGTGTTGTCTCCTCCCATGGCCCATAGTGGGAAGCTCATTGTACAGAGAGAATGAAAGATTAAGGTTTTCCACTGTTCCTTCCTTCCTTTCTTTCTTTTTCTTTTCTTTTTTTTTTTTAAAGAATTATTTATTGAGAGAGAGAGAGATTGAGAGCACGAGAGGAGAGAAGGTCAGAGGGAGAAGCAAACTCCCCGTGAGCTGGGCACCCGACACAGGACTCGATTCCTGAAATCAAGGATCATGACCTGAGCTAAAGGCAGTTGCTTGACCAACTGAACCACCCAGGCACCCATTTTTCCACTGTTTCTTTCTGTCCTTTTTGTGTTCTCTGTACATAAATCTAGATTAATAAGGAATTTTTTAAAGATCCATGTCTTAATTAAAATATTTTGGTAGTTGCCTTATGGGGTTTTCAAGAGCTGAATAAGGGAAACTTAAGGGATAGTGACTTTCCTTTTTAAATTACCTTACCCCAACCAGTATCCAATACTGTTCCAGTTGGCCAGGATGGTGAGAATAATGGGTTAGAGGTAGAGTCATAGACAGACCTTCAGGCAACCTTTATCTCTTTGTTGTCATGGCAATGAGAAATCAGTTCCAGACATGGCTATCTGCAGGATTTTAGAGCGTTCGTAGGCTCCAGCACTGTTGTCTGCTTGAGACTGCCAGTACTGGGCACGTTCACAGTTATGACTTTGGTCCTTTGTAGTGCTGGGAAGGAACTGCCTGGGTCTGGCTAGCATCTTGATAGAGAATAGCTGAAAATTTAAAGGAACTATAATGGGATATGATAGTATATCCCACATCCTGATGGTGTAACACTGCTTCTTAGTCAAGAAAAACATGACTTAGGTCTCAGTCTCTGGAATCTTCTCTATGAGCCCTGATATTTTGTATCTGTAGAATGGGGACCTGATTCTTATCTTCTATACCACCCTTAGGCCCAGGCAAAAGGTCCCTTGTTCTGGGCCTTACATTTTGGAAGGTCTTTGTATGGCCTTACTCTGGATGTGCTTCTTCTCTCAGGGTTAGGAATCCACAGAGTTAGGGGACCTGTCCACCCAAAGCCCAAGCTGCTAGATGAGGCTCTGGGCAGATCCTGAAATTCCCTGGCCAAATGACCCTTAGTCCTCTTATAGGACCTGGCAGACTTCTTCCTTGGGTTCATCTTCCCAGAACAGACTAAGTTACTGGTAGGAACACTCCTAGGCCCCAGTGGATATCAAGGAGTGACTGCTTGCAGCTGTTGCGGACAGAGCTTAGATTTACTGGTATGTTCCCATGCGTGTGGGTGAGGCTCCTCATGGTGCAGACCAAGCCAGGAATGGGAAAAAATGAGAGAAGAGCTTTGGTCCAGCCGAGAGACTAGTTCATCCTTTGCAGCCTGCTCTGTTCAGTTCTCAACTTGACTTAGGCTTCCGGGTCTTTGTGAAGGTATACTTGTCAAGATAAAAGGAAAAAACACGTTTTTCTTAGTTTTATTATCGTTATTTTAAACTTTAAACATATGGTATATGGATCTCATGCTCTGTACCCTGCTCGTGTTATGGGTGGACATGCTTGTCTCTCAATAAATACCACATATAAAAGAAATTCTGTTAAGAAAATGAGAACATGTGTAAAGTACTCCCCATGTCCTTCTTAAAATGTACCATGAGCCATCTTTATCCAAAAAAAAAAAAAAAAGAATGAGGTGAGGACTTCAGTGACCTCAGCATCCACATGTATTATTCTGAGGTTCTTCATTGGTCAGTCCACTGGGAAAGAATTGAAGGTCTGTGTTAATATTTAAATCTTACCTGGGAAGAGCAACACATTAAATTGTGACAATGTTAGATTGAATTTCTCAAACTATCTTGCTGGTCACCTAGCTGGGATCAGAGGGGACAAAATAGAAAATTGACAAGTTTTGATGACGAAGGAGGTTGTGGATAAAGCCCAGAATTGAGAATTCCTGGAGGACATTGGAGGTGGGTCCAGAGCAGCAAGCAGCAGTCTGAAAACAGTGGGTTTTAAGGATAGCGAGGAGGATCTGGAGGAGAGGTCCAGAAAGACCCCAACAGAAGTTTTTCCCAGCCTTGCAACTTCTTGAAGCAGGGGTTAAAGATCTGGAAAAGGTATTAAAACAAAACAAAATAAAACAAACAAACAACAAAATACCGTGTATAGGGATTTACTTTAAAACCTTTACCAAGTTTACCTGTCCATTTACCAAACCTTTACCAGATGTTCATAGTGGGAAAAAAATGTTCAGAGTGGAGTACTTCTGTACTTAATCAGGATCAAAACAACAGAAACCTCAGCTAGTAAACACCTGAGGTAATAGCTTGTGCAAAAGCCCTGAGTGTGGAAAGAGCATGGGAATTTGAGGAATAGGTAATCAGTGAAGAGAACAGTAAAATGGGGCAGGAGACAAGGAAGGGGCTAGTTTAGTCAGGGCCTCGAGGTCCTAGAAAGACTTTCGGATTACGTCTGAATTACAATGGGAAACTATTAAAGGGTAAAAGCAGGGGAGTGCCTTGATTTGCTTTTTATTTTAAGAAAAGCTCTCTAGGGCACCTGGGTGGGTCAGTCGGTTAAGCATCTGCTTTCTGCTCAGGTCATGATGCCAGGATCCTGGGATGGAGCCCCACATTGGGCTCCTTGCTCAGTGGGGAGTCTGCTTTACCTCTGCCCCTCCACCACCACTTATGCACTTGCATGCACGCGCTCTATCTCTCTCAAAAATAAATAAATAAAACTTTTTTGGTTTTGTTTTGTTTTGGTGAAGAAAAGAAAAGAAAAAAAGAAAAGCTCTTTAGTGCGATGTACTGAGTGAATTTGGTCAGGAGCCCAGGAGCCCGGTCAGGAAGCTGTTGAGGAGTCTAGACCAAGATAACCAGAACTAGGATTGCAGCAGAGGAGTGGAGGGCCGTGCATGGATTTGCGATGGGTTTGGGGTAACACTGATATGATTTGCTGGCTGGATGTGAGAGATGGTGATGAGGAAGACAGAAACATCAGTGTGATGCTGAGTTCCTGGTTTGAGCATTTGGATGGGTGCTAATTGAGACTGGGAGGAGCATGACAGGAATAAGTTGTGGTTGGGAATCAGGCATTTAGTTTGGACATAATAAGTTACAGGTGTCTGTGCAACATCTAAGAGGGACTTTGGAATAGGCAGCTGGCTACACAGTATAATGTTCAGAGAAGATTGGACTGGGCATACACATTTCAGGATTATCCGACATACCATTTAAAGCAAAGAGAATTGTGAGATCACCTAAGGAGACGTTCATTGTAAAGAGTTGGGCAAGGAACGCTCATAGATCCCAGGATTAAGAAATCAGGTAGAAACAAGATTTGAGAAGGGATTTAGAAGGAAATCCCAGGGGCACCTGGGTGGCTCAGTGGGTTAAAGCCTCTGCCTTTGACTCAGGTCATGATCCCAGGGTCCTGGAATCAAGCCCCGCATTGGGCTCTCTGCTCATCCGGGAGCCTGCTTCCCTTCCTCTCTCACTGTCTACCTCTCTGCCTACTTGTGATCTCTGTCTGTCAAATAAATGAATGAATGAATGAATGAATGAATGAATGAATGAATGAAAATCCCAGAGAGTGTGAGCACAGGAAGTCCAGTGAGAGTGAGGATTTCAAGTAGGGAGTGGTCACTATTGGAAATACCACCAAAAGTTGAATTAGATGGGGAGAGAAAAGGATTCCTCTTTCAAGTTCTTGCTGAACTTGGTGAGATTCTTTTCAATGGAGGGTAGAATAACTAGGACGTTTAGTCAACTCTCCATAACATCTTCTTCAAACATTTTGCATAAATGAGTTTGACGCTAAGTGCTATCAATCTCTAAGTGGCTCAAGGTACCAGTTGGGAGACCTCAAGATTGAGTTGATATGCTTATGGTTGTATAGCTCTCTGGTGCTTTGTTGTTATAACAGGGACCAAAGCTTCAATGAACATAAAGTTCTAGGATGCTTTGGCACTTCCTCATTGTCCAAATATCAGTGTCAACCTCAGGCTGAGAAGATGACTGTAACTAAATTTTTACGTATTATTATTTGTGAATACGTAGAGCAGACAATTATAATAGGTAATTTTTATGAATACTTAATATGTTCAAGGACATTTACTATACTTTTCCCAGGTGTTAAATAATTTTCTCTAGTGTTATTATCAGTTTTCAGGTAAATAAATGAAGGCGTAGTGAAATTATGTAACTCATTCCTAAGTGACAAAGTCCAGACATGAAACTGTGATTTCAACCACTATACTACACTGCAAACTCATCAATTCTTAATAAGAGTTGCTTTGGAGAAATGTCTCTTCAGGTCCTCTGCCCATTTTTTAACTCCATTTTTTGTTTTCTTGGTGTTGAACTGTTTGTGTTCTTTATATATTTTGGATATTAACTCCTTATCAGATATATCATTTCAAATTTTCTTCCATTCTGTAGGTTGCCTTTTTGTTTTGTCGATGGTTTCCTCTACTGTGTGAAAATTTTGTTGACAGTTTTCATCTGTGTTCAAGAGCCTTGCATGTAAATTTCCTTTCCTATAATATCATTGTCAAAAAAATACCATTGTCGAGTATAGTATAGTAATTTTGCTGACTTAATGATTTACCCTCTTTTCCAATTCTCTGAAATTTTCTTTTTGAAAGTTCAGTGATACCGCTTAAATATCTAGCAAAATTTTCTGATTTAAGATTATTATATTATTTGTACCTTAAGATTATTTGCATGGTAATTTTTTATTAAATATTTAATGATTATAGTAGTGTAAAACTTACTCTTTTTTTCTTATCTAGGTTTTAGTAATTGAAATCCTGTTAAGTAACAAAAATTTCTAGAAGATAAAAAATTGCTGCTTGAAACTACGAAAAAAGTATCTCTTCAAAAATTAGATTAATATTTGTGAGTTCATTTATTTGAAATAAAATTAATTATCTTAATAGTTACTAACTGATTTGAAATAATAGGATAAGTTTATAAGTCATATGAGGATTAGGACTATATCTAGATGAAAGAGTTCAAAAGAAATGAGACATAAAACCAGATGTTTGATATTTAGAACCACACATACGATTTTAGTATTGCAGTTGCTACTTCCAGCTATTCATCCAGAAATATCTAAAATCTTGAATTAATTTTAAAATGCTGATCTTAGGGTATTTGTTACATGCAGAATACCAAAGATGAAGGCTTTAATTTTTTTTCTAGAGTGTGTACTGACAACATTTAGACATTGGTGTGATGGATTCTTTCATATTTGACTCTTGAGTAAACTTTGAATGATGGCAAATAAATGATTTCATTTTATTTGCATATTTAGAAGTCTTAGAATAGCTATTCTAATAATACTGCAATTGTTAAAAACACTATAGGAGCCATTATATTTTTACTTGCAATTTATTTTCATGTTAGTTATTTCACTATAAAAATTAATTTAAATAATAATTTAAGTTTTCCATTATAGGCATTCCATTTACTAAATCTTATTGTAATACCTATAAAGTAGTAGTCTATATTTAGAAAGGCAAATGATTATGGAGGGTAACACATTTATGTTAAATATGATGCCAGTGGTGGGCTCTGTTGAGATAGGCATGGCATTTATCCATTTTCTCTTTGAACAGAAGGAAGGATTGCTTTTCACATGTCTAGTAATCCCTCTAGTAGCAGTGATTATTCAACCCAGTAACAACATAGTTAAGTTTATAGAAAATATAGTATCAGTTAAGACAAAATATGCAACACTAATATTCAGAAGAGAAAATAGAATTGTGAGTAATAAGATTATATTTTAAAAATATAAATCATTGCATATGACACCAAAAGAACATGTGAGAAGATAAATAGGTAAATTGGATGACATAAAAATAAAAAAAACTGCTTTGCAGCAGAGGACACAATCTAGAGAGTGAAGAGGTGACCCACAACATGGAAGAAAATATTTGCAAATCATGTCTGAAAAGGGGTAAATGTCCAGAATATGTAAAGAACTCCTACAGTTCAACAGAAAACCAGATTTAAAAAAGGGGAAATGATTCAAATAAATCCCAATAAGATGTGCAAATGGTGGGGCACCTGGGTGGCTCAGTCGTTAGGCGTCTGCCTTTAGCTCAGGTCATGATTCTAGGGGCCTGAGATCGAGCCCTGCATCGGGCTCCCTGCTTGGTGGGGAGCCTGGTTCTCCCTCTCGCACTCTCTCTACTTGTGCTCCCTCTCTCGCTGTGTCTCTCTCTGTCAAATAAATAAAATCTTAAAAAAAAGATATACAAATGGTAATAAACATAAATATGAAAAGATGTTCCACTTCACTAATCCTTAGGGAAATAAAAATGAAAAACACAGTGAGATACCATCTTACACCCACTAGGATGGTTATTATTAAAAATACTACTGCTAGTAGTAATAATGTTAATGAGGATGTGGAGAATTTGGAACTGCCGAGCATTGTTGGTGGGAATATAAAATGGTGCAGCTGCTATGGCAAACAGTATGTTGGTTCCTCAAAAAATTCAAAATAGAATTTTCATTTGATCCAGCAATTCCATTTTTGGGTATGTACCCAAAAGAATTAAAGACACAGACTTGAACACGTATTTGTTCATTCATGTTTATAGCAGCATTATTCACAATAATGTGAAAAATGTCAAAAGCAACCCGAGTGTCCATCAACAGAAGAATGGATAAACAAAACATAGTATATACATACACTGCAATATTATTCAGCTTTAAAAAGGAAGGAAATTCTGACACATGCTACCACATGGATGAACCTTAGGGACAGTATGCTCAGTGAAAGAAAGTAACAAAAGGATAAAAATGGTATGATTCCACTCTTATGAGGTACCTAGAGTAACCAAATTCGTAGAGACTGGAAGTAAAGTGATGGTTGCCAGGGGCCGGAGGAAGGAGAAATGGGAAATTAGTGTTTCATAGTTATAGAGTCTCAGTTTTGCAAGATGAGACGTTATTGATGGTGGTGGTGATCACACAATAATATGAAGGAACTTAATGCCACTTAAGAAGATCATAGATTTTATATTAGGTATGTTTTACCAGGATTTAGAAATATATATACACAAGCTCAAGTCATTTTAAGTGGTATAGCTTTAAAAAACACACTTAAGGAATAGAGAAGAGAAAATTTAAGGTAGAAGAGGCTTTGTGGACATTGATAATTAGGACCTAATCAGAAAATATTTTTTGGAGCTTTTTCATACATATTAAGGCCTATATTGTGTTATTATGTATCATTACATCTATAACCATATATCTAATTATATAATTACATATATTGCAAAAATCTATTGTGTGCTTTTTGGTGATGAGGGTTTTCTAGAGATCATAATGAGAGGAACTATATACAAGAATCTCAGTTCCAA
The DNA here is from genome assembly GCF_020171115.1 of Neogale vison. NCBI lineage: Eukaryota > Metazoa > Chordata > Mammalia > Carnivora > Mustelidae > Neogale > Neogale vison. Next base: position 111,540,740 of record NC_058091.1, read on the forward strand.
TACTTTGTTTTTTGCAGATCTGTGGCCACTGGTTCACATGGTTTCGAGGCACAATGAAGCATGCTGGCTCTTGGAAAATTTGGCTCTGGGTGGTAATGCTTCTGCTTCCTGCTTCCATTTCCGTGACGGTCAGGGACAAGTCAGGTATCCAGGCCACCTCTTTTGTCCAGTCACCAAATGTTATTTATAGACTGTCAGTTATTTTTAAAATCATTAAAATACATCGTTGGGGTGAGGAGGCCATAGATTAAATCTACTAGTGCAAAATAAAGAATTCATTGTTTTTTCCCCATTGACCTTTTATGTTGCACATTGAGAATTTCTAAAACTACCTCTTTTTCCCATATGCATATTAGGCTAAATAGACTTTCTTTTCTCTCATTAATGTTTACAAATATAAATGTATGTGCATGCCTCTCTGTGTGTCTTTTTCTCCTTTTCCCCTTTGTTACAAGTTATTCAAATTAGAAATATATAAGTCTATCACTAATTAGGTTTAACCAGGAACATGCCTAATCTTAATTAAGGAAAAGGGAAAAACAGAATAGGAGATATAAAAAGAAATGTAGTTTAATTATATATAAGTTTTATAGTATCTCAGATGAAATGAACAAAAGATTAACAGTCATTAGAGCACTTTTTGAACTAAATAGATATTTATTTGCAGTTGTTAAATTATGAACTTCACAAATGTTTCTAAATGGCTTGAAGGCAGTTTAAAACATTTACTCTCACTTCCAATTTTTAAAAATGATTTTGTGGCTAATTTGGAAAACCTTTCTTGAACTCTTGAATTGTAAATTACTGATCTAGATGTCCTTGTAGGTCGAACTAGACACATTGGAGAAGCCATTTGCTAAGCAAAGAGAGACTTCAACTCTCCTATGCCAAGGATCACATAAGATGAATTCTGACGATAGTCACATATGATGATGTATTCTGAAACTGAGTCATACTGTGTTTATTCTTTTGAATATACCTTTAATACATTTTGCTAAACGGGTATAAACACAGCCTGGTAGAGACTTTTGATTTTGAAGCACATATAGAATCAAAACAATCTCTTATAAAGATATAACAAGTCTTAGTCTCTCCGCGTTATGTAAGTCTTTATGACTTTTATATTAATTAGGCAGGAGGTGCATTTCCTAAGAATCCGCATAAAAATTTGAATATTCTACCACTGTATCAATGATATCCTGAGGCTGTCATATATTTTGGGGGAAAACACTTTCCTTCTTCAGTGAGAAATAAATCAGAAGTGACTCAGACAAAAGGAAGTCCATAGGACAAGGAGGGTTCCTTCTGATAATGTTGCTACTTTTAACTTCTTTATGTCTCTTCCTTTTAAGAACACTAGTAAGTAATGCGATTTGCAACTGAAACGGAGGGGTAGGACTTCTTTGGTTAGAAAGGAAAATGAATCTCTGGTTGAGCAGGACATAGATTTTAGGGACATACTAGTGCATAATAAATGTTCTTCCTAATGATTTGAAGGATCTACAATAAATGTATTTATAATTTTAGTTTGAGCAAAAATCATCTGGGGTATTGATTTCTTTTTTTAAAGATTTTATTTATTTATTTGAAAGAGATTACAAGTAGGTGGAGAGAGAGGAGGAAGTAGGCTCCCTGCTGAGCAGAAAGCCCCATGTGGGGCTTGATCCCAGGACCCTGAGATCATGACCCGAGCCGAAGGCAGAGGCTTTAACCCACTGAGCCACCCAGGCGCCCCCTGGGGTATTGATTTCTAAATCCCACTCTGAGGCTCCCATTATGCAGGACTGGCTGGGGTGGGATTCAGCAATTGACATTTTTAACAAGCTCCCCAGGTGAATCTAATGCAATGTGTCTGACCTGGAATATTAATTGACATTTTTTTCTTCTTTTTTTCCTTTTCTTTCTTTTTTTTTTTTTTTTTAATTTACTTATTTATTTATTTGACAGAGAGAAATTACAAGTAGAGAGGCAGGCAGAGAGAGAGAGAGGGAAGCAGGCTCCCTGCTGAGCAGAGAGCCCCATGCGGGACTCGATCCCAGGACTCTGAGATCATGACCTGAGCTGAAGGCAGTGGCTTAACCACTGAGCCACCCAGGCGCCCCTTTTTTTCCTTTTCTTTGTCTTGCATCTTATGCTACCATATTCCCTTTATTTCATTTTCTTTTCTTTTTTGTTATTTTTGGCTCTAGTAACTGTTTCTTAAAAAGTTGTGGTAGGAACACAACACTTAAGAAATATCTAAGTGTGTAACTCAGTATTGTTGACTATAGGCACACAATGTTGCACAGCAGATATCCAGAACCTAATCATCTTGTGTGACTGAAACTTCCCCATTTTGGGATTCCCCAGAATGTTCTGCTTTTTCAGCTTTGGTATCTCAACTCTTTAATCAGGTTATACTGTATGTAGGACTCCTGAAATACATATATTCTGGTCCAATTAACTGTACCAAAGTGATCTTTCTGAAAGATTTTCCTAAGAAGTATGAATTCAGAGTTAATCTGAACCCTAACAAGATTCGCGTAACATGAAGCACTGAGGGAAATTAATACAGACAAAAATGAAGCATTGATTTTTATCAGGCCGTTTGAGAGAACGTGTTCCTGAAGCAACACATCCTGAACGTGCCATGGAAATTGCTTAACTTCAGGTATCATTTGCATTAATTGAAAATGTCAGCACAGCACTGTCACGGGGATTATTGAAGAATATGACACGCTGGGCATGGCCTGACAGGGGGCTCTCATTGTGTCTTGTGTCTCTGATTCACAAGTGCAAAGTTCCCTTTTTAGTTTCCTCATGTGCAGACCTGCGCGTGTGGTCACTAACCATTTACCGGAGGGAAGTGATTACATCTAAAAATAAGATAGAACAAATCTGAGGGAGAGGCTAGGGTTTCAACTCTGGAGTCTGTGAAGTTGTCAGCAGTCTACTGTTAAACCTAAATATACGAAGGATAAATTGAGCCTTCTAATTGCTTTATTTTAGCTCTATGGAATGCTTAATTATACTTGAGATATTGTTTCAGTTGGGGCAGAATTCAAAAGTAATATGAAAAGGTTCAATATGCCTTGAATTTTAAAATCTTGAAGCTATTTTAGAATTCAGTTATTTCCTAATCTTATCAGTTTTACTATTATATTGAGATTGTGAGTTAAGACACATTTATACATTTTCATTTTGTAGGTAAAAATTTTAAGGTGGCAGTTTCAGCTCAGTTGTCAAAAGAGGGTGGGGAAGCGAATTAAAAATATACATTATGTAGATCTTAAAACTTGTTTTATTCAGTTTCTTAAAACTTTCCACTATGATAGGAGTTTATATATAGAAAAATTAAAGGTTCTCCTTTTTGTTCTACTTTCCTAAATCTGGTCTGTGCCAAAGTTCTGAGTTACCATCAAAAGTAATAAAAACAGAAAACCAGGGTAAGGAAAAGCAGCAAATCCGTCTTCCAACCCAGGGGCTCCTGGGTGGCTGAGTAGGTTAAACGGACTCCTTTGGCTCTCTGCTGGGTGTGGAGCTCGCTTGAAGATCTCTCCCCCTTCCCCATCTAAAAAACAAAAAACAAAACCCCAAACCAAAACAAAAAGCCAGACTTGGTAAAAGGAGAGATGATAGAATGCCATTTCTTTTTCTTATGGTAAAACATCAGGTTAGAAAACATCTTTTTCTTATGATAAAACACCTAGATGGAATTGATTATAAACTTAGGCCCTAGACCATGAGCATATAGATTGTAAAATTAGTTTTTTATAAATTACAAGGAAAAACTGTTATTCTGAAATTTGGCTTTAATTAATTGACACACACTGCACTCAAACTCAGCGTAGAAAGTATGCTATTATATAGAACTTTTATTATGTGTTTGTAAGAATTCCTCATGTTCAATATGGTACCATGTAACTGGCAAATACACTTTGTTACTCCTGAATTTTTAAAGTGGAGGAAAGTTTCCCAATTATTAAAAAAAAAAAATTATAGCTCCTAACCGGTATTCTTTGGAGGAGCAGCTTTGTATTAAAACAATAACAACAACAACAACAACAACAACAAACTCACAAGAAGCTCTGAATATTTTGTGACCCCTTTTGTGACTTTTTTGTTAACATGGCTGTGTTCTTCTTTTTTTACTTGTTTGGTCACTTTTCCATATTATATTTGTTATATTTTGGTCTGATGATCTTTACCTATATTTGTTAACCAGTATTTTTCTCCTCACCCAGGATACTCTATAATCTTTTATCAGAGGCGTTATCCAAGTACGAAATATATGGGAGGTCTTTGGGCAACCAGTAACAATAAAATAAAAAGGCCTGCTTCCTCCTCAATCCAACAGAGTCTGTTTTAGCCTTTCTTTAAAAAAAATGTGAAACACCTAAAGCTTCTTCTTTGCTCTGTTTATGAAAACAAAAACAAAAACAACCAGTTCTGCATGTGTGGTAAATTGCTACTCTTCACCTTCCCAACTCTAATCATGAAGCAAATGTTATCTTATTGGTTTTGTCACTACAATAAGGAAAACAATTTTCCTCAATGCCTGTTAGAAAAGAAGAGTGATGGGGGTGCCTAGGTGGCTCATTTGGTTAAGCATCCGACCCTTGGTCTCATCTCAGGTCTTGATCTCACAGTCATGGGTTTGAGTCATGGTGCTGTCAGATTTTTATTCTAGTCATTTAGCAGTATCTCATTGTGGCTCAGAATTTGCATTTTCCTGATGATTAATGATGTTGAGCACCTTTTCATATGCAGGTCGCCAATTTGGATCTTGACTTTTGTGAAGTGCTTAAATTTTTGTGCATTTTCAAAATAGAATTTCCAGATTTTTCTTAGTGATTTGTGAGAGTTCTTTGTATATTCTGGATATGATACGTGATCAGATATATGTATTACAATAGTCTGTATTGTATGAAACAATCTATGTCTCTATGGTTCTATAGGATCTAGGGCTCCTTTTCACTCTTTTAATGTTGTCCTTTGATTTATAAGTATTTTAATTTTAATGAAGTCCAGTTTATCAGTCTTTTGTAATCTGTGCTTTCTGTATCCCTTTAAGAAACCTTTGCTTCCTCAGGTTCATGAACATCTTCTGTTTTTCTGTAGTCCTTTATTGTTTTACCTTTCTTAGTTAGGTCTGATATCATCACTAATTTATTTCTCTGCATGGTATGAAGTAAGAATCAAAGTTCAGTGTTTTCCTATGTGAAGATACAGTTCACCCAGAAACATTTACTGGAAAGACCATCCTTTTCCCACTGAATTACAATGGCTTCTTTTTGGCAAATGAGAGAACCAGCATGTACACAGGTCTGTTTTTGGACTCTGTACACTGTTCCACTGACCAATCCCACGTTATAAACATTTCTGGTATCTGATACTTTAAGTTCTCCAGCTTGTTTTTCATTTTTGCCTCAAATCTTCTAGTTTTCTTGGAGTTCCATATAAATTTGAGAATCAGGTTGTCAGTTTCTCTCTCTCACACATACACACACCATTTGCCCCCCTGTTGGGATTTTTAATTGGGATCGTACTGAATCTAGAGATAAAAGTCAGAATTGACATCTTAAGTCAATTGAGTTTTCCAGTGTAAATACTTGGTTTATCCCTTCACTTATTTAGGACTTAATCTCCCTTGACAAAGTTCTTTAGTTTTCAGTTCTTCAACTTTTCAATTTTCTTGATGAGATGCTTGGTTTTTAGAAAAATGACTATGCTTTTGGATTAAAAAAAAATCGGCAATGTTTACAGAATAGCTAATTTTACTATCATTTTGGACCCACATTACCCTTAAGACCTCTGAGATAGGAGTTTCCAAAGTAGCTAAGTAACTACAATTATTCAGTACTACAATTTCACGTATGTGTATTGCAACTTTTAAATCTGATTAAATGACAGCGCTATTTGGAATCTGATTTATTTTTCTAGTTAAATATATTTAGATGATACCCTGTCACCACCCCTGACGTTCATGATACATTTGTTAAATGAAGGGCTGAGGAGCTGAGCCGTTGAACTTGGGATTCAGTACTTGCCACTTTTCAGTAGAGCAAGAGATCCATTTAGTTTTAAGCAGTTTGTCTCCCCTCTGTATTGAAAACTTTTAGATCATTAAACACAAGTGAATTTTAGACATGGAGAGTTAAGGTGGTGGTTGTGTGATGCCAAAATAGTTAATTAATTAGTAGTTGATAGTTAATTTTAAGAATATCTGTCCAGTTATACAGTTACCTTGGCATAGTCTAAAAATTGGCCACATTTTTGTCTGAATTAACTATTACCTTCTTAGAATCTACCCTGAATTAGATTTAACAAACCTCAAATAACCAAAACTTAATGCATGCATGTTCGTTACTCTATTAAGATGTTGTGGTAGTGTTGAGTAGGTACACTCAATATGAGTGGAGACTAAGTTTATCTTTTATTTTTTTTTAAATTATTATTAGGTGCCCTAGTACATAATTAACACTTTCTCAATGCTTTTACCCGATTTTTACAATTATATGCCACTTCTGTATGGCAGATGTCTTTGCTTTTTAGTTTTATTGTGATAACTTCCATATATATTGCTGCTTTAGTCAGTTCAGGCTGTTCTAAGAATACCATAGGCTGCATGGCTTAAAGAACAAACATTTATTTCATGCAGACCTAGAGGCTGGGAAGCTTGAGATCAGGGTTCCAGCATAGCCAGGTTCCTGTGAGGGCTCTCCTCTCGGTTTCCTTATATGGTAGGGAGTGAAGGAGTTCCTATTTCTCCATCCCCTTATTAGGACACTAATTCTATCAGGAAGGCTCCACTTTTATGTCCTCATACAAACCTAATTACTTCCCAAAGGCTCCACCTCCAAATGCCATCATATTGGGGATCAAAACTTAAACATATGAATTTTAGAGGGACACATTCAGTCCATAGCAGTCCCCTTCCGATCTAAAGTTCAGTATCACCTGGCAAGGAAACCTGAATCAAATCTGTGTTCAAATATAATATTGGTTCATTTGTTTTAATATTAGAATATGTTTTGAATATAAAAATTTAATGATGTTGAAGCTAGATATTTTCCTAATGTCAAAAATGTATAGCAACAATTAGAAAGTTAGAGCAATAGTAGTTGTAATAGTAATAATAATAATAGTAGTAATAACAGCTAACACAAGTGTTGACTCTTTACCAGCCATATGTAATCCTCACAAACGTACTCTGAGGTGGGTAATATTCTTATTCTCAATCTAGAGAACGTTAGTAAAATGGTTTATTATTTTCATTTTATCTTAAGTTTCTAATTGTATTGTCTGATTCAAACTTATTTGAAAAGAAAATCAACTAAAAATGAAGTGTACATATTCAATTTTCAATTTTTTTTTTAATAGAAAAACAGTGTCCTTTACTGAGAACAGAGGGACATCAGTTTACCCAGGACAACAAAAATAAACTTGAAGTTTCAGGTAAGCATTATAACTATAATTCTTGGCAAAGAAGTATTTTGTGTGAAATTCTCACCATATGTGTATTAAATCACAAGTGACTCTTTGACATTGTAATTTAAGATAACATCAGTATGAGAGATTAAAAATAAAGAAGATAAATGATGTAGAAAAAAGTGTTAAGAGCAGAGTATTAACTAAGAACAACTCAGCCTCTTAGAGGAAAAAAAAAGTTATTTAAAATTATAGAAGTTGTATCCATTGTAGAAATTTTGAAAAAAGAGAAAGAAATTTATGAGAAAGATCTTACTACCCAAAGACAGCAATGATTCCCATTTTGGTGTACCGTTCCTCTGTCTTCCTCTGTCTTCCTTTCCCCTCCCTCCCTCTTTCACACACACATATATAATCATTAATATGTTTATTGAAGTTGAAATCAAAGCATTTCCCCACATCAATATATATTCTTCTAAGGCATGATTTTTTAAAAAACAAGACTGCTTACCTTTCAGTTGAATTGTGGTATTTTTTACTTAACTAGACATTAATTAACTAGACAAAATTTTGTCTTAACTAGACAAAAATTTGTCTTTAGACATTAGAGATGTTACAATGAGCTGCTCTGGTTATTTTCTTAGGAGAATTGCTAGGTCAAAGAAAATTAGTATTTGAGTCTTTTGAAACATATTTCATCCTCTTGTATACATACTATAAGGAGAAAAATGAAATCAAGTAATTTTGGTGATCCCAAACAACAGGATTTATTTGAAATAAATCATTCTATAGATAAGGACAACAACAATAAAAAAAAGTCCTATTTACAGATATCAGTATCTCTGTGGTTTCCCAAATTTAACAAAATTACTGGATTAAATCATTTGTCACATTTTATAGGTTTTGACCTAGGAGAGCGCTTTTCTTTGAGACGTGCATTTTGTGAAGGTGATAAAACCTGTTTCAAATTGGGAAGTGCATTTCTTATTAGAGATACCATGTAAGTAAAATAATAATTTTTCTTTACATTTTGATAATACTATGTAAACTATTTTCTAAGGAAATTCCAACTAATTTGTTTAAAAATAAAAACTCTCAGTGGTATCATCCTTACTTGAATGCTGTGGTAAGTGGGCTATTTTTATATTTGTTGTTTTTTAATAATCCCTGCAATCTGATCTTATTCTATGGTATAAATGCCATTCACTGATACAGATATGGGTGTAATCTTTGCAGAATAGAAATTAAGTTCATTTTGAAGAAGTATTATTTATGTTTAAAATAGATACAACCAAAGCAAGATTTTCAAATGTGAACTTTAAAACATACGATGCAATGTAGAGTTAGAGACAAAAGTCTGGTATTTATTGTAATCATTTCTACATTTAGTATGCTTCATGATAAATTAAAACAAAAGAACATAGCCCTTAGGTATTCCTCTTCTATATTATGTGGAATATATAGTAATATAAGATGATAACGTGACTATGAGATGGTCTTGATACACACTGTATTTCAAAATTGAATTACCAAAGTTTCCCTTTGTTATCTGTACTGTTTGTTTCCCACTGATAATTCTGAGATTAAAAGAAAAAAAGTATCATGTGCCATTAAATACTGACAATTGGTCAGGAACTATACAGGGCAATAATACTTCCCCCATGGTCCATATGTGATTGGAGGATGGATACACAGTAATTCAGAAAGCTTGAGTTATCCTGAAGGTAGATAGAGCATATATGGTTATGATATTTAGTCGTTGAGTCTAAAAGGAACATTCCAATTTATGAATATACTGCAGTGAAAAAGCATTAAAACTCTGGTTTAATCCCCAACACAGATGTTTTTGTGTGAAAACATATATGGCTGTTTCCTCTTCTTGATGAGTAGCCTAATATTTAAGTTACCAGACAGGATTGCTGAAAATCTTCACATTTGAATTCTCAGAGGGGAACAGCATTAATCATCTTGTTGCCTATTCTCAGATGCTCTGTGTAAACGAACTACCTCACTCACCTTTTTTTTGAGAAAACTTTCTTTTAAACCTTCTATTTTGTGATACTTTAGATGCATTTAGTTTAATGATGTAGTTCCTAAACTGCACATTAATTGGTAAGAAATAAGAATGTTAAGGAAGAGAGTCATCTGCTGTCGGGGGATAGAATGGGTGATCGTCAGGTGAGGCATTTCAGCAGATAGGACCGTACAGGGCTGTGCTGCTGTGGGCAGTTTCTAGGTGGCTTCATAGGCAGGCATTAAACCCTCAGGGTATATAGCAGGTCGTGTTTGGGAATTCATATCCAGTAAAGGAAAGTCAATACGTATCTCATATGTATCATAGAGAGAGATTTAGATTTTTTTAAACTAGTAGTAGATAGTTTTAATTGAAGAACTTAAGAAAGGCAATAAATTCTGTTCAAAAATTAAGGCGCATTTTTTCTCCTGCCTTCTTTCTGACAATTTAAACTCCTGTAGTTTTGTCCAGGTGGCTAAAGGATTGGAGGGAAAACTTTAAAATTTACTGGAACTGAATATAAGAAGATTTAGCTAATTTTAGGTAGTTACACTGGAACTCTTGCTGCCTCATTTAGGCAGTGCTGTTCCTCTTTGAATATGCATGAGAATAGATATCAGCCAGTCGGACACTTAGTTTCCGACCTTTAGCTCTAAATCATTGAGTGATCCCTGGGCTATCAATGGAAATAAATTCCCTGGCTCTGCAGAGCAGAACCCTGGTACCTCTACTACAGGAAACTGGAGGGTATCTTGTTAAGCTGACTAGCCAGTGTCAAGTAGCTTGGCTCTTCTCCATTTACATTTCACTCACTGAGCCAAGTATGCTAGGAGGCTTCTCTTGCGTGATGCCATTTTGATTTTTCAATGAGACTGGAGTAAAGTTGCAGCTATTTATGTGTTTGTAAATAAGCTGCCTTGCAGAATCAATATGGGAAAGGCAGATGCTATTTTATATGGAAAATGAGGATTCTTTCTGTGCCTGAGATGATTTTTATAGTTCTGTCATCTTCCAGCTGAGACTCATGAGGGGAGAGATTTAATAAGCGTGTTGGTCAGATCCTTTTCAGCACCCTCAGCACCTTGAGCCTGACTTAACAGGGGAATCCCAAGGGCGACTTCTTACAGGGACCCTACAGATACACATTACTATACACTTAACGGTGACACAGGCTCAAAGAACATCTGAGGGGAATTTGTATGTTTGGTTTTGTTTTAAATTTGTATCCATTTCTTCAGTAGCCCTTGGGATAGCAAACAAAAGTATTGGTTAAGAGATTCCGGGTGGCATACTACCTAGTTTTTTGGAATTATCTTTTAGAGGAGGTTTCCTTGTCTTCTTGTATCTCCAAGTATCCCTGGTTGTGCAAAAGAAATAGTTCATTATTTACATATATGTTGAGAGCTGTGTCCCAGATGATTATACTCTGATTATCTTTAAATAGTGTTTTGGCAATTACCCGGGCAAAGTGGTGAAATTGTGAGAGAAAATGTACACAAAACGTGCACATACTACGGAGCACCTTATTTTCTTGGTGTAGTGTACTTTTAACCTTTTTTAGTTGCTTTATAGAAACATGTTTTAAATAAAAACGTGTCAACGAAATACAAATGTCTTAGTAGTTGAATATTTTATGAGCTGATAAATGTTGAATTAGCACATATTGTTGATTCTAAAGGGGCAAATCTCTGTTTTTTGACTGGCCAATGGGGAAATCATTTGATTTCAAATGTAGCAGGGAAACAAAATTTCCTTATTTATTATTGAATTCAAGGACAGTAAAGAGCCTTATTCCTTAGGTTTTGTAACTGAGGGCTAGTGGCTTTCCAAAATACTGTGTTGAGGATTTTGAGGCCATATTAAGTTCAGCAGATTAGAATGTTGTGACCTGTTAGCAAAAGAGGGGAGATGGGAGAGCTTATACATGTTTCTAGTCTGTAGTCTCTCTGATTGAGGATGATTCCTATGGGCTGGTGTCTTTTGCAACTGAAACAGTTCCTAAGAATGAAGGGGAAATTACACTATGTGTGAAAAGATAATCAACACCAATTAACTTTAATAAGATTTTAAGAGCTTGGATAGCATAGCTAGACATAGTGGTGTAATGGACAGATATGGTCCCCTTAGCTTTTTTGGCAAATAAATAAATCTCCAGTGAAGAGGAATCTTCTCTCTCTGTCCCTCTCTTTCATTAAATTGGTGGTTGCTTTCTGAAAGCAGGGCTTATTTAGTTTTACAGCTTTACACAGGAAAAAAAGCTATTGGAGGCTATTTTCATTTGCATTTTATGTTTTTATTAAAAAAATATAATAACCCTCCACAAGTAGGAAATGCCAAATTATATATTTGTAAGATGGGTAGTTTCTGAGGAGTTGTTGAAGTTCTCTGAACCTTAACAGTTCCCTTGGAAATAATCCTAAATATGGGGAAAGCTGCTTTGTGTATTGTATCATGATCCATACCTTGTCTGTGCTAGTGTTGAAAGATTCACCCCATGCTCGTGTCTTTTCTACATCGACCTTTACACTACCTCCAGATTTTTATCATTATAAATAATGCCACCAACATGCAGGAAAGTTGTTTTTCCTCTGTGTTTAGAATTATTTCCGTAAGATTGATTTTTCACAGTGGAATTACTAGTTCATTTTTAGACATCTTGATACATACTTCTAATTATGTTTTATCCTTGTTTTCCCCTTCTATTCTGTATAATACCCAATATCTTCAGCAGCATTAGATGTTATCATTTAAAGATTTTGTCATTAAGTTTTGTGTTTTCAACTAAAGGCTTGTAGCAATTACAAATAAAAGCTGTAGCTTACTATATAAGCTATATGAGAGGTTCCTGAAATGTTTCTGTACTGCTAAAGGGTGAATAAGAGGTGACATTCAGTAGTCACTGTAGTGAATTCAGGGTAGTATAGAGCTGCCTTCTTCTTCTTTTTTTTTTTTTTTAAGATTTTATTTATTTATTTGTCAGAGAGAGAGAGAGAGAGAAAGGCAGGCAGAGGGAGAAGCAGGTACCCTGCTGAGTGAGGAGCCTGATGCAGGACTTGATTCCAGGACCCCAGGATCATGACTTAAGCCAAAGGCACATGCTTCACCGACTGAGCTACCCAGGTGTCACTAGAACTCTCCCTCTTTATTCAACAAGCATTTAGTGAGCTCACATGGACTGGGCACTTTACGAGGCTCTGGGATTATAATAGTGAAAGAATGTACATCTAGTCTTGCCTTCTGGAACCTGCTGGAGAGACAGATGATGCAAGGAAAAACTGCACTTCTCTCTTGGGTTGACCAAAGAAACTGAAACGTGTTGCCTTCTGTCATCAGGCATCGGCCATGGAACTCAGTGCCACCACCCCTTCTCTTAGAAAGGCTAAACTTCCTTTAGCATTCTACACAGGGCTGATTTTCAATCTTCCCCTCGTAAGGGCTGGTTTTCTTTCTTTCTTTTTCTTTCTTTCTTTCTTTCCTTCTTTCTTTCTTTTCCTTCTTCTTCTTCTTTTTAAACATGTAATGTATTATTTGTTTCAGGGGCACAGGTCTGTGATTCATCAGCCTTACACAATTCACAGGGAGCACGTACCCTCCCCAGTGTCCACCACCCAGCCAGCCCATCCCTTCCACTCCCTCCCCTCGAGCAACCCTCTGGTTGTTTCCCAAGATTAAGAGTCTCTTATGGTTTATCTGCCTCTCAGTTTCATCTTGTTTCATTTGCCCCTCCCTTCCCCTATGATCCTTTTATCTTGTTTCTCAAATTCCTCATATCAGTGAGATCATATGATAGTTGTCTTTCTCTGATTGACTTATTTCACTTAGCACAATACCCTTTCGGTCCATCCAGGTTGTTGCTAATGGCAAGACTTTTTTTGATGGCTGCATAGTATTCCTGTGTGTGTGTGTGTGTGTGTGTGTGTGTGTACCACATCTTCTTTATCCATTCATCTGTTGATGGACATCTAGGTTCTTTCCATAGTTTGGCTATTGTGGACATTGCTGCTATAAACATTTGGGTGCAGATGCCGCTTTGGATCACTATGTTTGTATCTTTGGGGTGAATACCAAGTAGTGCAATTGCTGGGTCATAGGGTAGCTCTATTTTCAACTTTTTGAGGAAGCTTCATACTGTTTTCCAGAGTGACTACATTAGCTTGTATTCCCGCCAACAGTGTAGGAGGGTTCCCCTTTCTCTGCATCCTCGCCAGCATCTGTCCTTTCCTGACTTGTTAATTTTAGCCATTCTGACTGGTGTGAGGTTGTATCTCATTGTGGGTTTGATTTGTATTTCCCTGATGCCAAGTGATATGGAGCACTTTTTCATGTGTCTGTTGGCCATATGAATGTCTTCTTTGCAGAAATGTCTGTTCATGTCTTCTGAAGGTCTGGTTTTCCAACCTGTCTTTCATTTTTATTGTTCTTTGGGACCTCTCCAGGTTCTCAAAACCAGTTAGACCCTGTGGCTCAAAATGATGTTAAGAACTCTGATGCTTAAGCTTCTAATTCCAGGAGGATTACTTCACAATTCCATTAAACTATAGAGAATGACTACTTATGCATCCCTTGGGTTTTCATATGGGCCATCTTACCATTTCGTAGAGAAGTTTCCCATGTAAGGAAAAGTGACTTAATTAAAAAGTTGTCCAGCTGTTTTTATGAGATTGAATGACACTTACACATAATTCTTATGTCATCACTGTATTTCCTTAATTATAGTTTGTCACACCCAAAGTGTGAAGTGAATTATTAAGTCATACATTCTTTTTTTAAAATATATTTTTAAGGAACTTATTTATTTATTAATCAAAGAGAGACAGAGAAAGAGAAAGCACAAGCAGCGGGAGTAGCAAAGAGAGGGAGAAGCAGGCTCCCTACTGAGCAAGGAGCTGTTGTGGCACTTGATCCCAGGATCCTGGGATCATGACCTGAACTGAAAGCAGACACTTAACCACTGAGCCACCCAGGTGTCCCTAAGTCATAAGTTTTTGTTTGTTTGTTTGTTTGTTTTGTTGTTGTTGCTTTGTTTTTAAGATTTTAATTATTTATTTGACAGAGAGAGACACAGTGAGAGAGGGAACACAAGCAGGGGGAGCAGGAGAGGAAGAAGCAGGCTTCCCATTGAGCAGGGAGCCTGATGTGGAGCTGGATCCCAGCACCTTGGGATCATGTCCTGAGCCGAAGGCAGAAGCTTAACTGACTGAGCCAGCCAGGCATTCCAAGTCATACAATCTTTTTTTTTTTTTTTTAAATTTTTAAAATTAACATATAATGTATTATTATCCCCAGGGGTACAGGTCTGTGAATCACCAGGTTTACATACTTCACAGCACTCACCATAGCACATACCTTCCCCAGTGTCCATAACCCCACCACCCTCTCCCTACCCCCGCTCCCACCCCCGCCCCCCGCAACCCTCAGTTTGTTTTGTGAGGTTAAGAGTCTCTTAAGGTTTGTCTCCCTCCCGATCCCATCTTGTTTCATTTATTCTTTTCCTACCCCCTTAGCCCCCCACATTGCCTCTCAACTTCCTCATATCGGGAGATAATATGATAAGTGTCTTTCTCTGATTGCAAGTCATACATTCTTAAGATGAAAAGCCCGATAGGTTCACAATTAGTGAGTTCTTTAATTCATATAATATAGCCAAATTACATATATTAGATAGAACACAATTTTAAGAGGATGATTATGCAGATTTTTAAGAATACATGGAAATATTTATATCCCCATCACAAGAACCAATCACGAATCTGTTATTTTTTTCTGAAACATTTAGGTATACTGATATATTCTAGTAACAAAGTGCTTTGTATAGAAATGACTACTAAAATGTAATATAATATGAAATGTTATTAGTTTAATATTTCCATTTATCAGTTTTGGAAACACTTAATATTATCATCAAATTTTAATAAGTTGTGATTTTTCTCCATCAAGTTCATATAATCCAGTAGTGTTTGGGGAATGGTAAGGAGTATCAGTAATTGATCACATGTGTAAAGATTCTACAATATCCATATGTATTTTATTTTTGTTTTGTTTTCTTTCATTTGTTTTATTTCAGAAAGAACATTTAACATGAGATCTACCCTCTTAATACATTGTTTAGTGTACTATATATTATTGTTATCAACTATAGGTACAATGTTATACAGCATGTATTTAGGGCTTATTTCCTACTTTATTATGATTAATTACATGAAATTATCTTATCTTAAAATGTCCTTATGCCAGTTACCTTGAGATAGTGAGGTGCCAGTTAAATATACTGCTTAGGAGTCATAATAATGCAAATGTCATCATGTCAACATAAAATAATAAAATTAAGGTGTTCTGTTTTGGTAATTACTTGGTTCAATTTGACAGGCATTGATTAATCTACAATTAGATTATGTATATGATTTTTCTTTCCTCTTCTTCATCTTTTTACCCAATAAATCAAATATGGTAAGAGATAGAGGTTTTGCTAGGGTGGGATGGTAAGTATCTATCTGTGGAGTGTGCATTGCAGGTTTTCAGAGTATAGAAAAGAAAGAAAGCATATAGGCATAGACTTCAAATGATCGTTAATCTTATTTGACCCATATAAATGCTGCAAGGACTAATTAGCTATTAACCTTAGGTGGTTGCAAATGTATTGCCTTTAGAATGGCTGTAAACCTAAATTTAAGTATGATCTTAAATTTGTAAATTAGCCAGAGAATTGACTATAGTAATGCATGATGTTTTGTTATACTGGTGCTTAAGAACTTCATAAGAACTTGACAGGTTTTTTGTAGATTTGTCAGACTCTTTGTTTGGTAGAAGAGCACTGGATAGGCTAAACTCCATTCTCAAACACAGACTCAGATAGTGGAATACAATTTTAATTTCAGTGATGAACTTTGAAATGTATGTCAATCAAGGAAGAATGATTGTGTTAGCTAATAAATTATTAATTTATCATCATTTCAATTCCTTCAATTTAACCACGAAGGATCATCAGAAAATAAGCAAGGTAGCCAAAAGCTGCTCATGTTATTTTATGTGACTCACAGAAGCTTGGTATACCTTGTCTGTTACCTCATTTTAATTAACACTTACATTTCCTAAAATACATGTGTTCCAGACTAGGTGAAATTTTTATAATTCTAAGCTAAAAGTAATATATTCAAATAATTGACTTTAATAATTCCTCTCACCATGGCTATATCCATGTAATTAAGAAGCAATCACAAGTTCAGTGAAAATTTCAATTAATACGGACACACGTGGTTGTGCTGTGTAGGATTAACATCTGGTTGGTTGAATATGAGATTGAATTGGCCAGATGTTTTGCACCAAAGCTATTCCTCATATTTGAGCCATCTCGACTTCTTCTCTCTACTTCAGAATTTCCCTGTTTCAGCTGTCCTCTCTAGTGGCTACCCTTCTGTTTTAACCCCTTCACTTGTGCTCTTAATCTCCTTGCCAGCCTCCTCTAATACCTTGATCCACTCATGATCCCCTTTGCTCTTCTGTTTTCAGTGTTTCTCTCCACAGTATCCTGGCCTCTTAGTCTACAAATATATACTTAATCCTTTTCTGTTCTAGAAACATTTTCCTTTGACAATCTCTTTTACTCCCAAACTTCCCAGAGGAATAATGTTACTGATGACTTTAACTTCCTCACACATCCCTTAACCCCCTTATATCTTACCGGCCTTCTTGAACACTATGGAAATTTCTTTCAGATGGCCACTGTCCTGTCTCAAATGCCCCTGTAGTATTTCTCTACACTGCCTTTCTGTACCTGTTTCTCTCTACCTGTCATATTTCTTCCTGTCATTTTTCCTGATTTGAATGTTATATCTCCTGGAAAGTTTAGTACCCACACTACCTTCTAAACACAGTTGTCACTGATGGCCTTAAGCAAAATTCCTTCCTTTTGTATGGTTCAGTATACTTTTCATGTAATGCTGAACTCATTCTGGCTCAGATAATCTAAATGTTTCCGGGTCTCATTAGTATTAGGTTCAAATGATGTCATAGTAACATCAGTGCTAAATTGTGATGATTTCTTTCTACCTTTCTACCTGTACAACTGTAGAACTTCAGCCCTTTCTTAAAAACAGCTCTTGTTATTTTGGGGAGCCCCAAGAGTGTTGCACGTGTGCTTATGTTCAAAAGAAAGTACACTCTTGTCCTTGTATTCGAATTTCCTTGATCAGGCAAGTCACCCTTACTTTTCCTGGGAGTCCTCTCCATGAAAATGCTGCTTCATGGGCCCTAGACAACCCCTGTTCATGGCTCCTCATCCTCAGCCCTCAGGTACCAGAGTTGCTCTGTGGCTTATAGCTGAGTGGGAGGTGTGTGTGTATGCTCTGGAGGATGAAGGTATGAGTTCAGTGATCCTCTCTGTAACTGTCCTCTGGACCTCAAGGTCATGCCCAAGGCACAGGGCTGCTTGGTGTATTTAAAAATGTAATCCAATCAACTCTTGGCATTCTTTTTTCTATGACACTCAAAAGCTCATAGATATGATAGAGGGCACGGCTTGCATGGAGCACTGGGTGTGGTGAAAAAATAATGAATAATGTTTTTCTGAAAATAAATAAATTGGAAAAAAATGTTATATAAAAAAAAATAAATAAATGGCTAATACTTCAAAAAAAAAAAAACCTCATAGATATGAACTAGACATTCCTCTCTATTATCTTTACATTTCTATCTCTCTTCTAATTTACCCATAATAAGATTCTATAATTCCCTTTTCAGGCCCCTGGGTAGCTCAGTTGGTTAGGTGTCTGCCTTCTGCTCAGGTCATGATCTCAGGGTTCTGGGATTGAGCCCCATATCATGTTCCCTGCTTCTTCCTCTCCCTCTGCCTGCTGCTCCCCCTGCTTGTGCTCTTTCCCTTTCTCTCTCTCTCTGTCAAATAAATAAATAAAATCTTTTGAAAAAATTCCCTTTGTTCATGATATATACAGAATAAACATTTTATGATATACTGTCCTTATTATTTCTCAGTTCAGCTTTGAATGCAGTGAGAGAAGATATTCTAACAAAGTATTTCATTTGATTCCCTAATGACATGGAAGACTCACTACATGCCAGGGACTGAGGATTTAAAGACAAATAAAGACATGGTGCCTGGCATTGAGTTATTTCTGTCTGGGAAGATAGGTATGTTATTTAATAATTAGCTGCTATGGAATATAGTAGCAATATTTAGATGTATGCACAGATGACGATGACAGACATGAAGAGGTGAACAGAGGAAGCCATTTTGAGGGAACTAGGGAAAGCTTCCCAGAGGATGTGTAAGGTAGAGGCTTGAAGGATAAGTACAGATTTGCCAGGTGACCCAGGGGGCCAGTGTGCAGTAGCTGGGGTATCATTTAAAGGTCAATGCAGTTTGAAGAATGGTGAGAAATCCTGTGTGGTAGTGAACACAGGTGGCAAGAGTTTCTGGGGTGGAGGAGGCGGAAAATGGAGGCTGAGGTGCTGTTCTGAGCAGACTTAAATGCTGCTAAGGGGTTTGAACTTTATTTAAAAATGAAGTGAAAGGTGAAAGATTCGATGGTCTGAAGAGAAACCACAGTATGTCAGTTACCCCTCAGTAAAGCTGCTTAAAATAAAGTGAAGGTGTGAGAGCAATAGCATTACATTCTAGAAACAAGCAGACAAAAAACAAACAAACAAACAAACAAACAGCTGAAAGTATGCCCCTGGGAAAATGACAGCTTTCAGGTCAAATGATCCTGAGGCAGAGGCCAAGCCCCCAGACCCAGGAAGCACACTTCAGTTCTCAGAGGACTGCCTTAGCATGGGGTTTGACCCAGGATTTATGTTCTTTTTTGGGTGGAAACACCTGAAAAAAAAATTAGCCTTCCAAGCCTTTCTTAAGAGTGGCTTCTCTGGTCCATCCTTGATTTTCGTTATCTGGGTGTCATATAGTAGAAGGGCTTGTTTTCAGTGGGTAGTTATTTATGAGGTCAGGATGAATGAGTGCTAATCACAACAGACATATGGTTATCAGAGAGGCATCTATGCTTCGTTTTCTCATCAACAATCTATCTTTCTGAATCCCCCTAGCTAGCAAGCACAGAAAGGCTAAGATTTCAGAGTCTGTGTCTGTGGAACTCAAACATCACCAGCCGGCTTGGGGGGAAGACATTTCAGACAAACCTTCCAGGCCCTGCTAGCCAAATTGCTTGTAACGTGACAGGTGATGGTGGGTGTCAGCTGGGAACGAAATGACTTACTATAAACTCCAAGCATCTCTCACTTCACTCTCAGGAAATGTAACTTGTATCATATTTCTCTTCCTGGAAGATATTCAGCAAGTCAAAGGCCCCATTGATACTTGTAAATACGGAAGTTCTTCATAAACTCTGCCTCATGCTTATTTAGAGTGGAAGAATTAATTTGGAAGCCAGTTCTTGATACTTAAAAATAGATCTTTTTTCCATTTAGCCATTTCATTTTAAAAGCAAAAAAGTAAATAAATGTTGGTCTTGCTAAATATGATCTGGAAAACTCACTTCATCTCTACCAAAATAGCACTTTAAAAAAGGGGGGGGGGCTTTGTTTCAAGCCTTGTGCTAAGAGCTAGTAGAAGAATTACCTCGGAAACTGTTGTCATTAGTAATTAATTTTTTAAGCACTTTGCTATCCAAATATGTACCATGCTTGATTTTGGGAATACCATATACAAAATGAAATTTCTCTAGAATAATTATGTTCTCTTTTCAGTTTGTGAGCACTGAAACTATGAAAGCGTGTTACTCTTTGTATTTCCCCCTTTTTTTTTTCAACCTTTCACTTCTTGCCTCACATTCCTTATTATTTAATTAGGTAAAAGAACAAAAAAGAAACTGGCAGTCACATTTTTTTCTGCCTCTATCCCTTTTTATTCTGCAGTTTGGTTTTTGTCCTTTACTTTTTCCATACATGAGAAAGAGATGTCACTTGCCACATTAAAAACTATGGTCCTTCTAGGAGTACTGAACAAATACATCACCTTGAACTTGCCGTACAATGAAATTACCAATTACTTAATATACAAAGAAGTAAAGAAATTTATGAGCTTCATTATGGTCTTTATTTTTCTTGACAACAAACCACCAGGGTCTGCTCATGGAAACTAAATGAGATCCACTCCTTGATTCCATCTCCCCATAAAACAACTTTATCAATAAATATTTGCATGTACTATAAAAGAGTGAATTATTTTTTGTTTTATGATTTTTCATGCTTGCAGTGCTCCCCATCTAGAAGGGAGTATGAAAAAGCAGAGTTTATCCATTTAGGGTAGCTCTTATTGGTTTCTCATTAACTGGGCAGCCAGGAATGCCTGTGATTTGTTCAGCTGACATCCTTCTGTCCCTGAGAGACCAGACACTTCAACTTTATTAAGTTAGCTTTGTGTATAGCTCTGGTTGACATTGATTTCACACCTCAGGGGATGAACGGGATAGAAGCTTATACTGCTCCCCATGCCGGGGAAGCATTAATATAGGGTCAGTGCTAAAGGTACTTCTTCTATAATTATTTGAAATAGTCACATTTCTGATCATTATTTTCACTTTTTAAGGAATCGTTCATCTTTTTAGTCAGGTTACTATTCTATTGGTGTTCTTCCTAAGATATTAAAATAACAATGTATTTTCTCACCAGTAGGATAAACACCAAGGTACTTTTTTATGAGAACATGTCATGCTTTTCTTCACATTGTGTAATTATTAGTATATATGCTGTTCTTATAATTTTTACTACTTCCCCAAAATTGTACTTTTTAAAGAAATGTTTGGTGAGAAATCCAATTTTTCTAAGAAATAATCTCTAAGGAATATAGAGAAAATACTCCTGATTGGTTATCACTTCTGTAGCATGGGTATCTTTCTTAAAACCCAACAGATCATAGCCGTCTTTTAAAGATATTACTGTGTGGTTTCAATATTTCCTAATCTGTGCTCAAAATATAATTAAGGGAGAGAACTGTAATAATCTTCCCTCTATGACCTCTGGTTACCTAAGATACGCAAATGTCATGATGAATACTTTGCTCTGAGCCCTAAGTATGATTTATTGTTGTTGTTAATATATCATGATTGTAAACATTTTAACTATTCACTTGTTGTTACTGATATTTGATATTTATTTATATTCCCCCATCTCTTCTAGTATTCAGAAAAGTGGATTTTTTTCCCTTCCCTGTAGTCGCATAACATTACTTTTAAGTTAGGTCAGTAATGATGAGGGAAATTTTATTCTTAACCCGGAGGATGCAAGCAACTTGATATACTGGAAAATATTGACCCCGGGAATTAGAAGTCCCGAGTTCAAGTTCCATCCTGACCTCTGTCTGGCAGATGTTGGTGGGGTCAGTTATTTAACTTCTATGGCTTTAATTTCTCATTTATGAGATGGTTGATCTAAATCACTCTAAAGGTTCCCTTCAGCTTTAGGACTGTAGAACTACAGGAAACTCTTATGTGTGGTGTCATTTCCAAACACTGGAAGACTTCTGCTGACGGACACTTTTGGTGAAATCTTCTTGGGGCAGGAGATCTATTTTGCTATAACTTGTAGAGATTTAAAATTTCTTTTTGAAAGTAAGAACACTGATTATATTTGTTCTTGGACTCATTTTGTGTCAAACTGATTAACCTGCTTTAAATCATATAGAGCTTGATTTTTTTCCTTCTGTTTTCCTGCTGAATGTCATATGGCATAGTCTTAAAGGTCTTAACTTTAAAGCATTATGCAAATACCATGTACACATGCCAGGACTGGCCATAGGTATTATGATGGATTTTCTAAGAATGGAACAAACTTTTATTTGTGCTTCCTATAAGCAAGATACTAGTCTAATGGTTGATTTAGAGCGACAAGTCTGGCAGAGCCCCTATTTTCATGGAAATCACATTCTAGGGGTTGTAGACAGGCAATACATGTGTAAACCAATACATTAAAAAAAAAATACTTGGGTAGTTATAAGTCTAGGAAGAAAATAAAACAAGGTAATATGTTAGGTAGTAACTGAAGTGAGAACAGCTGTCAACCTTCCAGAAGAAGTGAAACAGAGCTAAGACCTGAATAGTGAGGAGAAGCCATTTAAGTGAGGACTTCTGGGAATGGCCATCCTGTGTTTTGAGAAACCAAGACATACAAAGGCCCAAGACCCCAATGAGACTAGTGTGCTCAAGGACCAAAGTTCAGGTCATTGTGCCTGAAGTCTGGGTTCCACACAGAAACTGAAATAGGAGATGACCTGTCAGAGAGGGCAGGGGTCAGAACAGATAAAACCTTGTGAGCCATGATCAAAGATGTGCACATCTTATTCCAGGAACCATAGGATACTGCAGGAAGGCTGTAAGTAAGGGAGGGATGAGGTCTGATTTACATTTGAAAAGTGCATCCCACAGGGCTAGCCTGTCATGGAGGGGAAAGAGGGAGAACAAAACCATCACAGAAGTCCTGAGGAGAGACTGGCAGTTTGGACTAGTGAGTGACAGTGGAGCTGAAGAGAAGTAGACAGAGTTAGGATCTATTTTGGTGGTA
Organism: Neogale vison; assembly: GCF_020171115.1. NCBI lineage: Eukaryota > Metazoa > Chordata > Mammalia > Carnivora > Mustelidae > Neogale > Neogale vison. Next base: position 111,563,691 of record NC_058091.1, read on the forward strand.
GAAACAGTAAGACTTGGACTTGCTCACGGTTGTTTGTGTTGGAGGAAAATAAAGGAAAGGTAAGATTCAAGAATGACTTTTAGGCTGGAGAATGTGGGTAAATGGCCACACCTTTTATGGAGATGTGGGATTCTAGTGAAGGGATGTGTTGACAAAGTCAATTTCAGTTATTTAATTAGAGATGCCTTTAATATCCAAGTGGAGATGCCCAGTAGAGATTTAAGCACGTGAGTTGACAGCACAGGCAAGGAAAACAGTCAAGGTCTATCTTGGTTCCATCTCCCCTTTGGCATCACCTTTCTTTTTGAAACTTTGCTCTCTAACTGCCAGTGCCTTAAGATGATGTTTGTGTTACCCAGGGATCAGAACAATGACATTTCGGTCTTCTAACTAAGGAGCATTTCCTGCTCTGGATTTATTCCTCCCTCTTCGTGTCTTTTCTCTTAACTTCCTTGCTTTATCACAATCTCATAGATCTCTGTTCTATTCTTTCCAAGGTGAGAGAATTAATTATTAGACAATTTGTTAGTATCATGTGACCAGTTTCCAGGGACTATTTTAGCGGTAACAGAGCTTATGTTTTATAAACACAAGTGTTTTTCAGAGAGAAAGAAAATTCTAATAGTAGAATTTTAGGTGTTTGGGCTTGTCAGCTAACATAGTCTCTGCATTCATACCATGTATACAAAAGACAGTGGAAGTACAATCCTATTTAATAACAATTACACATACACAGAATGATTAAATGTTTCTTCCTTCTCATGCCAGGATCTTTCCTGTATTGCAGATATGTTTTAGACATCATCATTTTACTTATATTTCTTAAAGATTTTAAATAAATTATGACCAGCAAAGATTTTCATTAATCAAGTGAGAAAGATTTAGAGACTGTGGGAAGTAAGCTATGTAGACAAATACAGCCCATTCTTAATTCCTATATAGTGAATTCCTTCGTGTTTAATAAGATGTTGATTTGTATCCAACTTCATAAGTACAGGTACTAGGACTTTGTAATTAGATATTGTGTTTGAAGTATATGGAGAAAATATTGGGTATAGCGTATTTTCATTTGAGGTTTCTTTCATCTCATCCTACTTCTTCATGACTGAACCATTCTGAAGGCTTTAGATTGGGAGTTATAGACTTCTATGACTTTTTAACTTCCCATAGTAGAAAAAATAATATTTGTTATTGTTTTATTAAAAGATTTTTAAAAATTTATTTATTTGACAGACAGAGATCACAAGTAGGCAGAGAGGCCGGCAGAGAGAGAGGGGGAAGCAGGCTTCCTGTTGAGCAGAGAGCCCAATTCGGGGCTCAATCCTAGGACCCTGAGATCTCAGGACCTGAGCCGAAGGCAAAGGCTTAACCCACTGAGCCACCCAGGTGCCCCAATATTTGTTATTGTTAATTCTCCCTCATCTATGACCTTGAAGAATATCAGATTAATTTATAATTCACTTTAAACAACAGGATTATTTTTTCCTAACCTGAAAAATAGTAGTGTTGTTTTAAAAGTGATAATATAATTTATGCTCATTGTAAAAATTGAGGAAGTAGTGAAACTATAAAAAAGAAAATTTTTAAATATCTCTTAATTTTAACACTGAGAGGGAAGTACTATAATGTTAACATCTTTATGAAATCAGATTTTTGTGGGGTCAAATCTCACTGGTTCTCAGATCTGGACATTGCCTTCGGCTGTAGCTAGTCACTATAAGGAGCCCTACTTTTGATTCTCTGCCACTTCCCATAGAGTTTAATAGTGTTTCTCTCCATTTTATGATTGAACAGAGGGCTGCTATACATAGAGAACATCAGAGAGTGGGTGAAAACTATATTTTAGATTTTTTTCAACATTGAAATAAATTACAAGTTCAAAGGAGTCTAAAATATGTGAATTATGAGGCTTCAGAGACACTCCAGATTGTATCTAAAACTAGTGCTCTCAGGGGCTAGTGTAAAGAGGACTCTGCAAGCAGCAAATTTCCTTTGGCACCTTTGGGTAATTTGGAATGACTTTAGTTTGACTCTCAGTGACTTTTACTTAGTAACATTAAAGAAATTGATTTTTAGATTGAACATTTTGTTAATTTGGTATTATTTCTTCTCTTACCTATCCATGGATATCTAGATGACTTTCATTAATGTGAAGAAAAGTAGACAATGGGAAACAGAGGATTAATTACACTTAATTTTCACTAAACTTTGAGTTCTTCATATATAGGTTAGTATTAATTTATGTGGATGAATTTGCCACTTACTGCATTGAAATACATACAATGTGTATGAAATGGAGAGAAGGTAGAAAATATCCCAATGATGATTTTAGCCCTATAATATATAAAACATATATATTACATGTATTTCATACATATATATTATATACATTTCATATATATATGAATTATTTGGCAAGTAAGGATCAAAAATGTTTTTCTTAATGGGAATATTGCTGAATAAGCAATGGATAGAATTTCTCATAGGAAATTACACTCCATTCAAAAAATATTCAAGCATGGGTATCTTACACATAACAAGCTGTCATTATATCTCTCCGGTATCAGACCAGTAATCCAATATGGCATCTTTTATAATAGAAACTTTGGCAAGACCCAGAGAAATTATTCTGTGTCACATTAAGTGTGCTTGCGTGGTATAAAAAAGAATAGTCTACAAGAGCTGATATATTTTGTAATGTATTGTTTTTAAAATAGAGGAATTGTTCTTCAAAATTATAATTCAGCAAGTGAAATCATTTTGGGGTTTGAAAGTAGAGCAAGAATTACTGAAAGGAAAAGATAGTAATTATAAGGATTTGTATCCATTATAAACTTAGACTAAGAAAAAAATCAGTTTTTCTGTAAACATAACTAAATTTATTTCAGTGTATTATTTTAAGACTGTATTTATTATATATTAACAATATTAATAATGTTTAAGTTTATTTTTTGTCACAGAAAGAACCTTTCATGAGATATATTTTCAATTTTGAATTCAATTATGAATTATTAAAAATAATTATATTTAGTTTTATGAAATATTAAAGCATTCTATCAAAATTAAGTGTGTCTTTATCTGTTTCATTTGCTAGGTCACTCATTCATTTTACAAACAGTTGTAGAGTGCCCTAGTGGCAATAAACTTGAAAGAAACCTCTACATGAGGATGGGTATTGGTTGCTGTTATTAACTCACTTCCTCTGGTGTTTTTTGCTTTGTTTTGTTTTGTTTTGTTTGTTTTTTGTGAGTGTTTGTGTGTGTGTTTTAAAATTTTATTTATTTATGTGACAGAGTGAGCCTAAGCAGGGGTTAGTGGCAGAGGGAAAGAGAAGCTCCTTCTGAGCAGGGAGCCTCATGCAGGGCTCAAACCTAGGACCCCAGGATTATAACCTGAGCAGAAGGCAGACACCTAACCTACTGAGCTATCCAGTCACCCTTGTTTCTTGTTTTTTTCATTTTTGTTTTTGTTTGTTTTTAATAAAAGTCTTAGGAGGAAAGTGAAATTTCCTTAGATGCATATTTCTTTTTTTTTTTTTTTAAGATTTTATTTATTTATTTGACAGAGAGAGATCACAAGCAGGCAGAGAGGCAGGCAGAGAGAGGAGGAAGCAGGCTCCCTGCTGAACAGAGAGCCCGATGCGGGCCTCGATCTCAGGACCCTGAGATCATGACCTGAGCCGAAGGCAGCGGCTCAACCCACTGAGCCACGCAGGTGCCCCTTAGATGCATATTTCTATCCAAGATGGAAAAATCAAAGCTAGACTGAGAGGGTCATGTGTTTTTTGTTTTGTATATATTTTTTAGGTAGTATATATCTGAATTCAGTCCGCTAATTGATTCATGTAATAATATTTATTGAGCACGTGCCTTGTGCAGGCACTGTTCTAGATGCTGGGAACAAGAAGGTGAGTAGGTTAGACAAAGAACCTCAGGAAGTTTACATTCCAATTCCCTGGGTGGGCCCCATAGACCTGGGGTTGTGACCTTTGGTTTATATCAATGAGGAAAGGGTATCTTTAGTGTTAAAGACTTAAGAAGGATTGAGGGGAATGGGGATTGAGAAGAGGCCAGTGGATTAACGGAATGGAAATGCTTTTAGAATGCAAGACAGTTAAGGACTAAGTGGGTAGTAACAATGAGGATGTTAAGATATTCCTGTAAGAAGGTTGGTGGCTAGATGAGAGGGCGATATAGTAATATAGCAAGGTTGGAGGAAGTTTTATCTATTTTGTAGCAGGGGGAAGATATGCATATGTTTGTAAACCAAGATCAAAGGGGCATTGGAGAGGGAGAGGTTGAAGATTTGAAAGGACTTTTAACCTTCTAAAATGCAAAATTGACTGTAGAAAGGGAGTTGGAACAAGAGAAAGAGAGATTCCAATCGATTCTTTGAAGACAAAAAGCAGTTGGAAGATGTTAGAACCTATGTACTGCTGGGCTGGGGTTTCTAGTGAGATGTGGGTCGGTCGACTTCAGTGGACACCTGAGAGACTTATCACTAGGGGGAACCAGCCTCTGCAGAAGCTGGTGAGGGATGTGTGTGTGGGTGTAGTGTACCTAGTGTACCTCCTTTTTCCTCATAAAACCAGACAGAAGGTGAGAGGTTTATTAGACTTATTATTGAGAGAAATTTAGCCAGAGAGCCTCCAGGTGGAAGGTAAGCAGGATAACGAAGGCAGAAAAGAAGCACGGCACCAAAAACAGAGGGATGAAGCAACATTTTATACCGAACTATGACCTGCATCCAGATGAATACTCTTCCAAGTGGGCCTAGAAAGATTCTTCTTTGGAGACACTGAGTGTCCCTAGAGAACTAATCTTTCTACATTCACATGTGGGGGACTGTCCGTGAAATCCGCCAGCTGATCATGCTATGCAGCAAAGTTGTTCATCAACCCTGTGCGGACATACATGAAGCTTGCAATCAAAGTTCAGTGCTTCGTCCTTAATGACATCTGGATTATCAAAAACCATCAGAATGTGGAGCGTAGCTCCCAGCATGGAAGAAAGAGGCCAAACTGTCAAACAGGGAAAACAAACCTGGATGAAATGATGATGTTCAAGGATGCAGGAAAAACATTAAAAAACCCATCCAATTGATTATTTCGGGGATTTAAAATACTGCGTTCAGGATATTTTTAAAAAGAGAACAAAAGAGGATCCTGGTAATAAGAAAAAAAAAACAAAAATTGGTGTTGAATAGATGGACTGGAAAATAAATGAGGGAAATATCCCAGAAAGTAGAATAGTAGACTAGATCATTAGGATAAGGTGTTAAGTGGTTGTCTAAGAAACAAGTTCCTAAAAGAGATAAGAGAAGATTGTGTAGAAAAAAAATAATAAAAACTTGCAAAAAATTTTTTTCAGTAACGTGCAGCTCCTATTTGAAGATGTGTTCAATTCAATGAATGGAAGGAGAATTCCAGGAAATAGTTCTGTCGAATTCCAAAACACATGAAACAAAGATATGATCCTAAGAGCGTGAAGGTGGGAGAGTGGGGTAGAGGAGGCAGGAAATTAGAAGAAAGATGGAGACACAAGTTACTGCATGTGGCGGTAGAGTGGGGTCTGCTGCATGGGTTGAGGACTCCTTTTTAAAAAGAGTTTGGATGCAACTAGCTAGTTCCAAAATGTCATTTGGAAGTTTATGTTTTGGCATCACCTCTCAACTATACCTATGCTCACCTTCAGGTTTATAGGTGGTCCCAAAAAGAAATGGCAGACATCAAAGCCACATTATTTGTTACCTATCTATCTATTTATTTGGATACACAGGAGGGTTTTTGTTTGTTTATTTTTTAAAGTAAGCTCTATACCCAGCATGTGACTCAAAACCCCAAGACTGAGACTCCCATGCTTCACCAACTGAGCCAGCCAGGTGCCCCCACAGGAGTTTCTATTATACTATTTTTATGTGGTTCAAAAATTACATAATAAATTTTTTTTGAAATTGTATAAATAATAAAGGGGAACATAAGATACATTTTAGCACATATAGGGGCTTGAGGCTGTTCTATTTAGTCATTCACTCTGTCGTCTGGTATGAAGAATATGGTCAATTTAATAAAACAAAATGGAAAAAACCATCATTCTTATTGATCAAGTAAAACTTCCACCCTGGTTTCTTGACTGCCCATCCAGCTGTTTTAAACATACATAGTCTTATACTTTTCCAATGAGGATTTATTATTAGTTCATTATTAGTTCACCCGTGATTCAGGATCCCAGGGTGGGGATCACCATGTATCCAGTTTGCCCTTTACCACCCTGGGAGAAGGATGGAAGACAAAGAAGAGGTAGGTGGAGCCAGTTCCCATCTTCCCAGGAGATGAGCCTTCTGCCCTGTGGTCATCCCAGGCTGACATTTAGGCTGTGGGGCAGAAGGACTTGTAAACACGCCAGGACATTCACACATGGAGATATCACCTCCTTCAGCGGTAGAAGTTCAGGTAGTTCTACTAGCAGTTCCTGGTCTGGTTCTGATTGGGGAAGCAATTGTCCAAAGGACAGTCTAGTTCTTGATTTTGGACTTGATGTCTTCTGCCATGGTGCTGACTCCTAAAGACATCCCTGAGGCACCTCGCAGCTCAGTGTGACTCTCAGCAAAGATGCCAGATCAGATCAGACGAGGAATTAACATTTTGTTTGCTTTTTAATGAACAACATTACTTAAGGCAGTACAGTAATGGTCATTGTGAAATTTAGTTTAATAATGGTGACTTTGTAGAGAAAATTCCATTTTAGAGATTTTGTTTTATTGTGATGGGAAAAAAATACTTGTTACAAAGAACTTCATACCTAGATTTTTTTCCTCACCATCTTCCGTGTTCTCACAATAATTCTTTATTTTCCTTCCCCAGTAAGATATTTCCCAAAGGCCTTCCTGATGAGTACGCCATAGCAGCTATGTTTCGAGTACGAAGAAGTACCAAAAAGGAACGATGGTTTCTGTGGCAGGTTTTAAACCAGCAGAATATACCACAGGTAAGGAAACAAAGAGTTGTGCTGATTAGTTTTCTCTTACGTGGTTATGCCAACTGAATCTTGGCATGGTGTGCACAAATCTGGAAGCAGATCTAGTATTTGAATATTCTTCCTTTTAGAGGAATCATCGACAGGGGAATGCAAGTGTTCTCATCATTAGGATGATCTTGCTGAGATCTGTAATATGATTCATATCTTGTCTAAAGACACTCAAGTGACGCTTCTTTCATAACTGCTTCATTGACACGAATAACTTCTCTATCTCCTATCATTTCTGATATGTATCACTTTTAAATAACTCATACATGGTTTCATTTGAAAGTCTGGAGTAAGTGAAGAGGTGGGATAAAATATTGATTCCATCAATAAAAAGCTATTGAACACATGCTATATTCTAGTTAGTGACGAAGAGATTTTTAAAAGAGTAATTCCTTTCTCAGGGAGAAAGACCTTTCTCAGGTCTTAAAAGGATGGCATCTAGGAGAACAATATACTATAGCATAGCCATGGTGTGACAGGTGCAGTGGTAGAGGTAGGCTCAGAGCTGAGTGGGGACTATGGGAGCATAGAAAGGACAGCTTCCTAAAATGGGGCACAGGGAGAAGGAACCTAGGAATACTTGTGCGAGTGATGACACTTGGGCAGAAAGATGAGTTTGCAAAGACTCCAGGTTGGTGGGGGGGAGATGAACCTCAGTATTACTTATTGGCACCTTACATTTGTGTTTATTTCTATACCTATCCATTGGGATGTTTTTTGTTTCACTGGTCTTTTAACCTATTAATATAGTCACAATTTTATGATGGAAAGATGAACTGAACTAAAAGTATATCCTTTATGAAAAGGCATTTTTCTCTACACCATGCAAATCATCAAAGTTTCAAGAAGTCAGTCTCAGTTTCCATGCTAAGAGAAATGATCCTATTCTTATTCTTTTTAAATTAAGTAACATTTAATTCTTGAATTACTCATACAGAATTATATATATACTTAGATATACATATATATAACCTCAGATGTTCTCTCAAGAAAGGAACATATTACATTCACCAGAATGCCCCATATTTAAAACACTTTCATACCTAGATATTTGCTCTTCTTTTGTATTAACAAATCTGGTGTCATCTAAAACATTTTACTAAGTGCCTCAATTACACCAACATGCATCTCTAACTTTTAATTTGTGTGCTTTAGTAAGTTTGAACCCTGGTTTTGAAACATTTAATGCTAATTTGCATTTTTTCAGGTTTCTATGGTAGTTGATGGCGGAAAGAAGGTGGTGGAATTTATGTTCCGAGCTCCTGAGGGAGATGTGTTGAATTACATTTTTAAAAATCGAGAACTCCGTCCTTTGTTTGATCGTCAGTGGCATAAACTTGGCATTGGTATTCAATCCCGGGACATTTCACTCTATATGGATTGTAATTTAATTGCAAGCCGGCATATAGATGAAAAGGACACTGTGGACCTTCGTGGAAAGACTGTAATTGCGGCACGAGCTTCCGATGGCAAGCCTGTGGACGTGAGTTGTGACGTTGGTTATGAAAGAGAAATAGTAAAGTTTCTAAATTAGATACCTTATTAAAACCTTCTTTATTTAATTACTGTGTAATACATTCCCTTCTCAACACTGTTTAAATTAGCCATCAGATGTGTGAAGGCATAGCTATGTATTTCCAACTGTATTTTCACATATATTATCTTCTCTCTATTTTCACCCATTTTCTTCAGCCTGTGAATTTTAAAGAACTAGGTCATGCCTTAAAAAACAAGATTATTACAATTAAGTTCTAGTAAAAATGAACCATGTGATATAAAAAGTCACCTTGAATAAGCTTATATGTTTTGAATAGAAAAGACTGGGAAAAGATGAACTCTAGATTAAATGGTCCCAGATTACCTGATGTTTCCACTCAAGAACAATAGGCTGTTTATTCATCCTTAGAATAGCAATAGTTTTGTATTGCAGACTATTTCTCATAAGCCTATAATGGTTTTTCAATGTTCTGCTGGACTGAAACATAACTACTAATTGTGTCCATGAGTCATTTGGATGAGAGCAAATGGCTAGCAATACCCTTTCAGATAAAAAGCTCCTTTAAAAATCATATCTAATGTTCAGGTATTAATAGATTTATTAATTTCCCTAGAGAAGAAGGTAATCCTAAAAAAAATTCCTAAAAAAGTGAGATATCTCTGAATTTCATGACTTCTGACTTTCTTATGGGTAGAATAATAAGAAAACCCATAAAAATAACCTAAAAATTACCTGAATACAGGTCACTAACATAATAGATGGATAAAGAGAGTATATGTGTAAATATATATTCAATAAAATATGTTTAAACTGTTCTCTTTTAGAAACAGTGAACAAATAAGTGAGAATGCCATAACTAGAGCTCAGTGATGATCAGAAAAATAGGCCAGAGTAGGAAAAACCAATCACAGAATCAAGACATTATGGCATTGTGGAGAGTGAGCTGGTTTGGGGATCAGACAGATGCGCTGTGAACCCTAGCTCATCTACTTAACTGTAATGATCTGCTAACTTATCTTGTTAGCTGTTAATTAATCTATGTCTCAGTATCCTCAGTTGAAAAATTGTGTTATTAGAGTTACTTAGTTACAATTATATAGAGTATGTGCAGTAGTATCTAGTATGTAGTTAGTTCCCTGTATATTCATTTGTTTATTGAGGTCTAGACACTCCACTGAACCCAGGCCTAAGAGAATGGAAAAAAAAAATCCTGCTTCTCTTTCTCTCAGACATCTTGAAGACTAATGAAAGAATCAAAGTCTATATTAGTAAATGGTGTCTTCCAATGATAATAGCAGTATTAATTGTAACAGTAATACTAGACAGACCTTTCAGAAAATTCTCTCTAAATGTAGGGTGGGAAGTGGAGACCAGCATTTAGAACATCAGAGATGTATTTTCAGCACCAGGTGGAGTATAGAAAAATAGGGAGTAAATTCAGGAAATTCCAGCAACAGTACAAGAGAGTGGCACCTGCTGTAATACTAAAGTTAGGGACTGGAGTTTGGGGTTGGACCCTCCTATAAAACTAGTGAGAGCAAAGTGGGCTCTGTTTCTAAGACTTAAAGAACTAAGCACATATGGAAATAAATTCAGAACATTTGTGGGGAGATAGCAATGAGAGAGAAATAAGTTATTGCAAGTGCAGGGTCCAGGCTCAGAGCTTGCCCTCTGAACATTGAGTGCTGTGTTCTGTGTCTCATTAACTTCTCACCCAAGAAAAGAATTGAGCCCAGGGGGCTGAAAAATACCAGGTGTGTCCTCTAAAAAGGCACAATGTAAAAATTATAATATTACAGTGGTTTCATAGTTTAGTGTGGCATCTTACTTCATGAGGATAAAATTAAAGCCATACCCAAAATGAGGATGCAGAAGAATATGTTCAAAATGAAGAAAAAAAAAAAAAGGCTCAAAATGTCAATAAGAGACCTAAATGAAATGGAGATAAGTAATATGCCTGATAAAGAATTTGAAATAATGGTGATAAAGATTCTCACTGGACTTGAGAAAGGAGTGGAAAACCTCAGTTAGACTCTTTAGAAAGAGATGGAAAACATAAAAAAGAACCAATCAGAGATGAAGAACTCCAAAACTTAAATTAAAAATACACTAGATGGAATAAATTGTAGACAAGAGGAAGCACAATAAAGGATCAGTGACCTAGAGGACAGAGTAATGGAAAGCAATCAAACTGAACAGGAGAGAGAAAAAATAATAATAACAAATTAAAACAGGCTTAGGAAACTCAGTAACATCATCAAGCATAATGGTATTCACAGAAAGGGAGCAAGAGAAAGAGGACAGGAAATTTATTTGAATAAATAACAGCTGAAAATTTCCTGAATCTGGGGAAGGAAACACAAATCCAGATCAAGGAGACACAGAGAGCCCCATGCAGAATTAACCCAAAGAGGTCAACCCCAAAGCACATAGTAATTAAAAATGGCAAAAAGTAGTAATAAGGAGAGAATTTCAAAAAGGAGCAAGAAAAACCAGTTGAATACAAGGGAAACCCCATACGGCTGTCAGCTGATTTTTCAGCAGAAACTTTGCAGGCTAGAAGAGAGTAGCACGACATATATATTCAAAGTGTGGAAAGAAGAAAAAAACCTGCAGCCAAGAATACACTATCCAGCGAGGTTACCCTTCAGAATAGAAGGAGAGATAGAGTTTCCTAAACAAACAAAAGTTAAAGGGATTCATAACTATAAAACCAGACCTATGAGAGTAGAGTAGAAGAGAGTTGAGTAGAAAGGAAAGACCATAAATAAGAGTAGGGAAAATGGAAAATGCAAGAGCAATAAAATCAATTATATCTATGAAAATCAGTCAAGGAATTCACAAAATAAAAAGATGTAAAGTATAACACCATATACCTAAAACGTGAGGGGGAAAGAGTGAAGAATGGGTTCAAACCTAAACAACCATCAACTGAATATAGACTGCTGTATGCATAATATGTTATATACAAACCTAATAGTAACCAAAAATCAAAAACTAATAGATATGCAAAAAATAAAAAGAAAGGAATCCATGTGTATCATTAATGAAAGCCAGCAAATTGAGAGAGAATAAAGTGAGAGAAGAAAGAAACAGAGAAGAGGTACAAAAACAACCGTAAAACAAGTAACAAAATGGCAATAAGTACATACCTATTAATAATTATTTTGAATGTAGGTGGACTAACTGCTCCAATTGAAAGACATAGGATGATGGAATGGATTAAAAAAAAAAAAAAACCAATCTATAGTCTCCCTATAAGAATGGCTCGGTGGATTGAGCTGCTGCCTTCGGCTCTGGTCATGATCCCGGAATCCTGGGATCGAGCCCCACATCGGGCTCTCTGCTCAGCGGGGAGCCTGCTTCCTCCCCTCTCTCTGCCTCTCTGCCTGCTTGTCATCTCTCTGTCAAATAAATAAATAAAAAATCTTTAAAAAAAAAAAAAGAAACTCATTTCAAATCTAAACCATGTGCAGATTGAAAGTGGGAAAAACATTTATCATGCAAACAGAACTGAAAAGAAAGTTAGCAATATTTATATCAGACAAATTAGACTTTTAAAACAAAGATAATAAGAGACAAAGAAGGATACTATATAATCATAATAAGAACAATCAAATGAGATACAATTGTAAATATTTATGCACCCAATATGGGAGATCCCAAATACATAAAGCAGCTTATCACAAACATAAAGAAAGTAATTGGTAATAATACAATAATAATAAGGAGCATGAACACCCCACTTATATCAATGAATAGATCATCCAAACAGAAAATTAACAAGGAAATGGACTTTGAATAACACATTGGACCTCATACATCTAACAGATATATTCAGAACATTCCTTCCCAAAACAGCAGAATGCGTTCTTTTCAAGTGCACATGTAACATTCTCCAAAATAGATCACACATTAGGCCACAAAACAAGTCTCAACAAATTAAAAAAGATCAAAGTCATACTATGCATCTTTTTTGATCACAATGCTATAAAACTAGAAATGAACCACAAGAAAAAATATGGAAAAACACAAATACATGAAAGTTAAATAACATGCTTCTGAAAAAATGAATGGGTCAATCAAGAAATCAAAAAGGAAATTTAAAAAATACATGGAGACAAATGAAAATGAAAACACAACAGTCCAGAATCTTTGCAATGCAGCAAAATGGTTCTAAGAGGGAAGTTTATAGCAGTGCAGGCTTATCTCAAGAAGCAAAAAAAAAATTCAAATAAACAACCTAACCTTACACTTAAAGGAGCTAGAAAAAGAACAAACAAAACCCAATAGCCACAAAAGGAAGAAAATAATAAATAAATATTAGAGCAGAAATACATGAAATAGAAACTAAAAACACAATAGAACAGATCAATGAAGCCAGGAGCTGTTTCTTGGAAATAGGTAACAGAATTGATAAACCTCTAGCCAGACTCATTAAGAGAGAGAGAGAGAAAGAGAGGAGAGAGAGGACTCAATTAAACAAAATCAAATGAAAGAGGAAAAATGAAAACTGATACCACAAAAAGAACAAATGATTGTAAGAGAATATTATTAAGCCATAAATTGGACAACCTGGAAGAAATCAATAAATTCCTAGAAACCTATCACTCCCAAACTGAAATAGGAATAGAAAATTTGAATAAACCTCCTACCGTCCATGAAATTGAATCAGTAATCAGGAAACTCCCAAAAAACAAAAGTCGAGGACTACACTGCTTCACAGGTGAATTCTAATAAGCATTTAAAGAGTTATTAGTCTGTCTTCTCTAACTATAGGAAAAAAACAGAAGAGGAAAGAAATCTTCCTAATTGATTCTATGAGCCAGCATTACCCTAAAGCCAAAATCAGATAACGACACTATAAAAAAGAGATCAAGGTAATGCTAACCTCATAGAATGAGTTTGGGGGTTTTCCTCCCATTTCTATTCTATTTCTATTTTTTTAAACAACTTCAGTAGAATAGATATTATTTCTTCTTTATATTTTTGGTAGAATTCCCCTGGAAAGCCCTCTGGCTCTGGACTCTTGTTTTGGGGGAGGTTTTTGATCACTGTTTGAATTTTTTTGCTGGTTATTGATCTGTTCAGATTTCTACCTCTTCTTGTTTCAGTCCTGGTAGTTTATGTTTCCAGAAATGGACCTTCAACTCTTTGGTCCACTAATCTTTGACAAAACAGGAAAGAATATTCAATGGAAAAAGGACAGTCTCTTAAAAACAAAATGAATGAAAGACCTAAATGTGAGATAGGAATCTATCAAAATCATAAAGGGGAACATGGGCAGTAACCTCTTCCACCTCATCTGCAGCAATTTCTTGGAAGACACATCTCTAAAGGCAAGGGAAACAAAAGCAAAAATTAACTACTGGGACCTCAAGATAAAAAGTTTCTGCATGGCAAAGGAAACAGTCAGCAAAATTAAAAGACAGCCTATGGAATGGGAGAAGATATTTGCAAATGACATATCAGATAAAGGGCTAGTATCCTGAATCTATAAAGAGCTTACCAAACTCAACACCCAAAGAACAAATAATCTAATCAAGAAATGGGCAGAAGACATGAACAGACATTTCTGCAAAGAAGACATCAAAATGGTCAACAGACAAATGAAAAAAATGTTCCACATCAATTGCCATCAGGGAATTATATATCAAAACCATAATGAAATACCACCTTATGCAGCTAGAATGGCTAAGATTAACAAGACAGGGAACAACAAATGTTGAGGATGTGAAGAAAGGGGAACCCTCTTACACCGTTGGTAGGAATGCAAGCTGGTACAGCCACTGTGGAAAACAATATGGAGGTTCCTCAAGAAGTTAAATATAGAGCTACCCTATAACCCAGCAATTGCACTACTGGGTATTTACCCAAAGATACAGATGTAGTGAAAAGAAGAGCCATGCACATCCTAATGTTAATAGCAGCAATGTCCATAATAGCCAAACTGTAGAAGGAACTGAGATGTCCTTCAGCAGGTAATGGATAAAGAAGTTGTGGTTCGTATATACAATGGAATGTTACCCAGTCATTAGAAAGGATGAATACCTACCATTTACATCAACATGGATGGAACTGGAGGGTATTTTGCTAAGTGAAATAAGTCAGTCAGAGAAAGACAATTATCATATGGTTTCACTCATATGAGGAATATAAGGCATAGTACAGAGAATCATGGGACAAGGGAGGGAAAACTGAATGGAAAGAAATCGAGAGGGAGCCAAATCATGAAAGACTCTTGACTCCAGGAAACAAACAAGGGTTGCAGAAAGGGAGAAGGGTGGGGGGATGAAGTAACTGGGTGACGGGCATTAAGGAGGGCAGGTGAAGTGATGAGCACTGTGTGTTATATGCAATTAATGAATCATTGAACACTACCTCAAAAACTAATGATGTACTATATGTTGCCCAATTGAATTTAAATGAAATAAATTTAAAAAAAGAACTATAGACCAATATCTCTGATGAACATAGGTAGAAAAATCCTCAAAATCATTCCTACAATCCAACAATTCCCACAATCAAGTGGGATTTATTCCCAGCATACAAAGGTGATTCAATATTTGCAAATCAATCAATGTGATATATCACATCAATAAGAGAAAGGGTAAAAAGCATATGATCATTTAATATAAGCAGAAAAAACATTTGACAAAGTACAACATCCATTCACGTTTAAAAACCCTCAACAAAGTAGGATTAGAGGGAACATACCTCAACATAATAAGGCCATGTATGAAAAACCAACCTTGTACATGTACTTAATGGTGAAAAACAGAGCTTTTCCCTAATCTCAGAAGCAACACAAAGCAGTCTACTCTCACCACTCTAATCAACATAGTTCTGGAAGTCCTAGCTACAGCAATTAGACAACAAAAAAGAATAAAAGGAATCCAAATTGGCAAGGAAGAAGTAAAACTTTCACTATTTGCAGATGACATGATAGTATATATAGAAAACCCCAAAGACTCCACCAAAAATCTACTAGAATTATAAATGAATTCAGTATGGTCACAGGATACAAAATCAACATATAGAAATCCATTGCATTTCTGTATATTAATAATGAAGTGGCCAACAGAGAAATTAAGAAAAAAATCCCATTTACAATTGCATCAAAAATAATAAAATGCCTAGGAGTCAACTTAACCAAGGAGCTGAAAGACCTGAACTCTGAAAACTGTAAAACACTGATGAAAGAAATTGAAGATGAGCCAAACAAATGGAGAGATATTCCATGCTCATGGATTGGGAGAACACATATTTTTTAAACTTCCATACTACCTAAAGCAATCTGCAGATTTAATGGAATCCCTATCAAAACACAACAGCATTCTTCACAGCACTAGAACAAATAATTCTAAAATCTGTACGGAAACACAAAAGTCCCTGAATACCCAAAGCAATCTTGAAAAAGAACAAAACTGTAGGTTATCACAATCCCAGATTTCAAGATACACTGAAAAGCTGTAGTTATCAGAACAGTTTGGTACTGGCAGAAAAATAGACACTTAGATAAATAGAACAGAGTAAAAAGCCCAGAAACAAACCCACAATTATATGGTCAATTAACCTTCAACAAAAGGGCAAAAATATGCAATGAGAAAAAGAATAAAAGGAATCCAAATCTTCAACAAATGGTGTTGGGAAAACTGGACAGCCACATGCAAAAGAATGAGATTGAACTTCTTTCTTAAACCATTCATAAAAATAAACTAAAAATGGATTAGGTCCTAAACGTGAGACCTGAAAGAATAAAAATCCTAAAAGAGAGCACAGGTGGTAATGTCTTCTTCCGTACCAAGATAGGTCTTCTGAGGCAAGTGAAACAGAAGCAAAAATAAACTATTGGGATTTTGTAAAAACAAATTCTGTACAGCAAAGGAAACCATCAACAAAACTCAAAGGCAACCTATTGAATGCGAGTAAATATTTGCAAGTGATATATCTGATAAAGGGTTAGTATCCAAAATATATAAAGAACTTACCAAACTCAGCACCCCAAAAATAAATAATCCAATTAAAAATGGGCAGAAGATGTGAACAGACATTTCTCCAAAGAAGCCATACAGATGGCCTACAGACACATGGAAAGAGTCTCAACATCACTCATCATCAAGGAAATGAAATCAAAACCACAATGAGATATCACTTCACAGCTGTCAGAATCACTAAAGAACACAAGAAACCACGTGTTGGCAAGGATCCCAAGAAAAGGGAAACCTTGTACACTGTGGCGGAAGTGCAAACTCATGCAGCCCCTGAGGAAAACAGTACGGAGTTTCCTTAAAAATTAAGAAAATTTTCTTTTAAAGTATTTCCTTAAAAAAAATATATATATATTCTATATATATGTATATCCTTATATTTTTCCTAAAAATATATATATTTATATATTTACATATTTATTACTCAGCCATAAAAAAGAATGAAATCTTGGCATTCACTACAATATGGTTGGTTCTAGAGAGTATAGCGCTAAGTGAAGTAAGTCAGTCAGAGGAAGACAAATACCATATGACTTCACACATATGTAAAATTTGAGAAACAAAACAAAAAAGAAAAAAGACAGACTAAGAAACGAACACTTAACTAAAGAGAAGAAATTGAAAGTTACCAGAGGGGAGGTGAGTGTAACTATACTAGATTTAAAAATTTAAATAAATAAATAAAGACAAAAATTAAAAAATTAAAGTGATATGATGCAGCTTATTTATGAGATAGTGTTTGAGTTAAGCAAATAAAATACATATTTTATTCTGTAAAGATTCTTGGTCCTGCTAAAAATTTAAGTGGACTAATTTTTCATCATCTCTGTGGAAGCTCTATAATCCATAAGATCTGTTGTAGTGTGAAAATGTTTTATTTACGCTGGATGGATGTTATTGAAAAAAAATCCCAATAATTGGGTTTTATTTTTTTATACTGCCTAGTTACTTTTGTGAAAAAGAAATAGGTGACAAAAAGATACAAAGGATTTTTTAAAGCAAATTCTGTGTAACAAGGGCCAGTATAGACTTAGCCCTAAACATTGTCCTCGTAAAGCACAGTGTCAGTGAAGGATTCCAGAGTAACTAATGAATAAGAATCATTAAACTAGGTTTGTCGTTTCAATGTCGTGGTACTTGATTAGTTACTAATCCATCAAAAATTGATCATCCGTCTTTAGTTAACTAAAATAACTCCCATTATCAGGACACCTGGGTGGCTCAGTGGGTTAAGTCTCTACCTTTGGCTCAGGTCATGATCCCAGGGTCCTGGGATAAAGTCCTGCATAGGGCCTCATTGGTCAGTGGGGAACCTGCTTCTCCCTCTGTCTGCCACTCCCCCTGCTTGTGCTCTCTTCTCACTCTCTGGCAAATAAATAAAATATTAAAAAAAATAAAATAATTCATAAAAGGGTCTAGTGTAGTGAATGGTACATAATCAAATTTTAATATTTATTGGCTAAATTGATAGCAATCATGATGTTATATTAGTTTTAGTTAAGAAGAATATTAATTAATTGGAATTCCCATTCTTCGTTCCGTATAATGGGTATGTTACTGCATGGTCTTTCATGTGACTATGTAAGACAGTGTATTTAAATTTTATAAACAAAAGTTAATTTCAATACCTTGCAAAAAGTTATAGAAAATTAAAAAGTTTCATTTTATCTCAGAATTTTGCATTGGCTGCAAATGGTAGGCTGCTCATGAATCAGAAGATGTCCGTATTTCTTAACACTTTCTATGAGCTGAATTGATTCTGTTCATCTCAGTACACTATAGAGTAATAGTTACAGCCTTTGTCCCCGACCTTTTTTGCTTTTTTCGTGTGTGTGTTGGGTAGAGTTTCAGAACTCAACAAAGATAAGTGCTTCTCATTATGGTAGGATTAATTATTGTAATATTAACAGTTGGATCTTTCTATAGACCATACTTATTGACATCAAAGTAATACATAATCTAGCTCTGTAATCCTGGGAGACAGAGAAAGAGGTGGAAAGGGGCAGAGAGAGATGTGTAGTCAGTGGGAGGAAAGGGCAGAGAGAAGAGGTTGCTCCTGACCTACATAATATGTGACATCCTTGTATGATTATTAATTAAATTATTAAATTTGCAACCACAAAGTAACTTAAAATAGCTGACTTATACATCTATCATACTGATATCTTTTCAGTAGTCTGTAGTAATTATTTTTCACATGGTTGCTTGATCTTGCATTTAAAGGCATGTTTGCACCTTTTTTGAACTACTTTTTATTTCATGTCCAATGCCAAAAAAATATGAATTTACTAAGCAGATAGAAGGAACTGATTATTTTTGTAAAAAGATTACGAGTATTGTTCAAGGTTATCCCAATGTAGTATAACATCCATAGATATTAGACAGAATCCATGAAATATAGATGAAAACTAAGTACTTTTTTTTTCTTATTAAGAAGTAAGCATCTGTTCAGTGTCTCAAATAAGCGCTCTGGAACTACTGAGAAAGCCTTTTCTATCATGTGTTCATACCTTTGACTTTACTTTTTCTCCACAATTTCCTACTTTGAAATTTTTCTCATTTTGTGGGCATACTTTCTTGTAATGCATAACAAAGTCTCTCTTAAAGTAAGTACTTCTTTTGTGTATGAAATCGTAGCAAAGATTTGCAGTTGCTTTCATTACCTGATTTCCTTTATCTAGAGATCTATCTTAATAATCGAATCCATGTCTCTTTCTCAAATGATCCACAAAATCATGAATCCTAAATTAAATAAAAGCGTTAAAAATATCTACCAATAACTTATTTGTATAGCTCCTTTTATCTTTCCTGTTAAATTACCACAATTCTTAAGTGCCTAAGTGACTTTCAAGATAACTAATGATGTGTCTTATTACTACTTTTTTAATAGATTGAGCTTCACCAGTTTAAAATCTACTGTAACTCAAACTTCATAGCACAAGAAACATGTTGCGAAATATCAGACACCAAGGTAAGTTAGTTTTCTTGGCTTGGGAAGAATATAGAATGTCAGTTGTGTGGTCCATAGAGTGCAAATATAAGGCAGCACTGAATATCTTCTGTTGAAGCCAGGTGAGTAATTTGTTCCAAGTAAGAGATGACTTTTAGTGCTCTCACATAGTTTGGAAAATGATGATGCTACTGTCAGAACATAGTTTATGGAAAAAGTCATAAATTCTCCTTTATTTATGTTGAGTCCAAAGTGAGGACATATCATTCCCAAAGTTCAAGACAAAACACTGGGATTTAAACTGTGTAAAAAACTCACATAGTTCTGGATGTCATATATCCAGATATCATATTCATTCTGGATACCTTTCTTTTGTGATAGATTTTTTTTTAAAGACTTCATTTGTTTGAGAGAGAGAGAGAGAGCATGTGAGCATATGCAGAGGGGAGGGGCAGAAGGGAAGGGCTGAGCAGGGCCCTAATGCAGGGCTTGATCCCAGGACTCTGAGAGATCATTACCCAAGCAGAAGTCAGATGTTTAACAGAGCCACCCGGGCACCCTGTGATAGAGTTTTCGTCTTCATTTTCCCTGTTATTCACCTGGTCTACCTTTATCTCATGCCTGGATTGTTGCATTATCACATCAACTGCCTTCCCTTTCTCTAGACCTTTTTCCTTCCAGTGTAACCAGAATAAGTCTCTGAATCATTGCTTTGTATATGCATTTATTTTCTCTCATTAAACATTAATTATTCAAAAACATTGATCTTCTAGTCATTGTGCTGAAGAACAAGGCATTAACAGATGTGAATAAGACATATTTCCTGCCCTCTGTTTATCTCTTTCTCAAACCTTTGGTCATTCCCTGTTGGCAACAAAGCATAAACTCAGATACTTAGCCTCTCATTCTTAAAATTCCCAACCTAACTGTACAACGTTACTTTCTTATACCAGTCTTCCATTTAAAGAAAAATTCAGTGCCTTTACTATCTTTCATTATAATGGTCATTTGTGCTATCTTACATTATTAGACCTAGCTGTATTTGTTTTTAATTTATTCAACTTCATTTTAAACTCACTGAGGGGAGTTATATTTTCTTTTTTTATTCCTAGTGCTTTGTAGAAGATAGTCAAAATATTGTTTCTTGACTTGTTGACTTATCAACTATTGAAGGAGTTAGATGGGACAAAAACGTATTTAAAAGGGACTAATTCAATAAAGTCTTACGGAAAGAACATATGAAAAGTAAAAGAAAAAGGTGAAAATGTTTCTCTTTGTATCTTAGATTTCCTAGAAGTTCTATACTTATCGTCCAAAATTACATGAAAATTTTATCGATAGTTTAGTAATTCAAAGTATTTTTAACTTCTGTCACTCACTGTGAGTAGTAGAATAATAATGTGACTGATTCAAAGCACAGCTAAGTTTTTCAAAATTATTTGTTTTGCTTATGTAACTTGGTTTTATAAAGCATATCTCCAACCCAGTTTATGGCTCTCATTCCAAGTAAAATGAAAGCCAGCCAAATATCTTTCTATAAATATCTAAAAAGAGAATTTATAATGTCAATCTACAGACAAAATACCTAGACTTCCTGGAGCCACATATTTAAATTTTAAAGATGTTAATTCTCCAAAAGTTTACTTTTTAAATTAATTATTCCTTTAGGATATAAGAGCCCTTAAAATAAAAATTTTTCCTGGTTGAAAAGTAACATAATGTTTTGATATATCTAAATACTGTACTTTTGACCAGTAGTTTTTACTCTGTATAATCACAGAGTGATTCAAATTATGAGAAAATTGTTTAAGGAAGTATGAATAATAGATTTGATGGAGTGATTTGACTGTTAAAAACAATTACATAACTTCAGAAAGTATGGAAGAAAATTAATCACATCTTAAAAATATTATTTAGGAGTTAAAGTGTAGAAAATAAGGTAGGAATTAGTCTTTGACTATAGGAAAAAAATAATAAAAGCCTGCTTATTTTCCTGCTAATAATTATTTGAATGGACATCACCATTTTTTAAGGAGTAGCAAAAAATAGAAACATGCTACATTTTACAAGTGGGAGTGTATAGTTTGGAAGGTAAATAACTATATGAAAGCCATTTATGTGCATCTGCTATAATTCTGACAAATTTTTTTTTCTGAAAAATGTGTTGAATTCAGAAAATTTTAATGTGCTTGCTTAAAATTTTAATTTTATCCTGGAATTTCAAATTAGACTTTTTTCGGTTATTGATATGTTACAGCATGGTCAAGGGTGAAATTTATTCAAGGTCATCTTTAAATATAGTTCTTTTCTTCTACTGATTAGATTTTCTGTTTCTGTAAAGTTTCATGACCACAGACATAGACAGAAGGAGAAAATAAGCAACATTTGTTGAAAATAAATGAGAAATGTGATTAAAATTTGTAGGGCCAATTAACTAAATATGCATCAAATTAAAACCAGAGGTTTTATGAAGAGAAGAGTCCTTACTTGTACATTTTTATGTTCCCTTTAGGCACTTTTTGGAGAGTGTGGAAAGTTTTATAGTGAATCCTGAGACATACTTTTAAAGTCATTTAAAGTCCCAATTTAATATAGTAAATTAGTTATCCAGACCAAAATTATGAGCTCAAATTGGGTCTTGGTTACCTAAGTGGTAACAGGTAGAGCAGGAAGTTGCTGGAAAATCATACCAAATCATACAAGATAAATGGACTATTTTGGTGTTAATCGTGTTTCATTCTAATATGACTTTTAGATTTGTCGACTTGGAAACTTCTTAAGATAACAGAATAGCTAATTATTAAATCTGGAGAGAATGAATCTGATAGACCTTGGGGTGGACACAGGAAACTAGTCCCATTGTTTCTGGGTGTCATTTTTCTTACAGTTTTTATTGTTTTCAGAAATATTAGAGTCGTACCCATTTTTTTTTCAAGAGAATTTTTTTGTTTTAAAAATTATATGTTGGGGCACCTGGGTGGCTCAGTCAGTTAAGTCTCTGCCTTCAGCTCAGCTCATGATCCCAGGGTCCTGGGCTGGAGCCCCAGTGGGGCTCCCTGCTCAGTGGGGAACCTACTTCTCCCTCTTCCTCTGGTGCTTCCCCTGCTTGTGCGGTCTCTCTCTCTCTCTCTCTGTCAAATAAATAAATAAAATCTTTTTAAAAATTGTGTATGTTTAGTATAGAAAACTTGGAAAATACAGCCAAATTCAAAGAAGGAAATAATTATCAACTGTCTCACCACAATAACTAACCACTGACAATCTTTTAGTTTTTTATCCTGACAATACTTTTCCAAGCATATATGATTTGTAGCATACAAAGTAATGTGTGAATCCTTCCACCTAAATTGCAAATTCAGAGTTAGAAAATTACAAGTTTATAAAATTACAAGTTCACAGTTATAGACCATGGTGAGGAGCCTGGTAAATGATGTGGAGAGGAAGGGATGCATTTATTTATCCTCCCTGTCTGGATTTATTTTTGAGAGAAAAAAAGTTCATTGCTTTGTAACTAAGTTTCACTTCATGTTATCCCACATGTTCTGAACCCACTTATGGCTTATGTATAAAATTCACCACTTGTCTGTTACAATGGAGGCGTTTTTAATAACTTTAAAGGACAAGGGACTTTAAAGACCAAGACTAGTGTATACTTTAATTAAATATATACCATCCTGGAGTATAAAAAGAATTTATTTTCTACTTTTACATGACTTTACAATCATCTTGTTGGGAGTAAACGAGTTCTAAAAGTTCACATTGTTTGCTTTTGTTAAAAATTTTGTTCCACCAACACGTACACAGATGTAATATGTATAACTATTTTATTTTAACTAGGCAGTTACTGTGAATGTTTGGGATTACTGTACTCATCATAAAGTCATTTATAATAGCTTCAGAATTCCTCAACACACCAACATTTTAGTGTATTTCTAGCGTGTTCTCAGTGTGATAAAACACATCGGAGGCCTAGTAAAAGAGCAAAGGCATTCTAAACGTTCATCCCTAGTTTGGTGGGAGCCTGTATTTGGGAGGTTAGAATGTTTGGAATTGACTCTACTCATTTTTCTGAATTGTAGTGTCCAGAGCAGGATGGCTATGGAAGTGCTGCATCATCATTGTTACCTGCTCACGCCAGTAGAATATCTGCCTACCTGCCAGCAACGCAGGAACTTCAAGACCGGTGCCAGTGCATTCCAAACAAGGTTTGCTAGTTTCAATCTATGCCCACGGAAAAGCCACTACACAGAGTGAGCCAAGCCCCTTGGATGTGGCCCCGGTGCACAGAATGGGTCTTGACCTTTAGTGCTAGTTGAATCAAATACATAAGCCACTCCGTCACTGGGTGTGGGTTAAGAGAAGGGAATTGGGAATAGGATTTCCTAGATTTTTTTTTTCTTTTCTGGATAGTTCTAGAGCCATCAGACTTTCTTTCCAGGCTGTGAATTAGAATGGATAGAAAGATAAAGGGGGGAGGGGGGACCCACCTGTACAGCAGACAAATAACAAGTAATTAACATGTGTTGGGAATAGGCTTCCGTTCTGGGAACTCACAGTTGAAGAAAACAGTGCCTGCTCTTTAACACATACACAAGGTACTCTATATAGTGTTTCTTTGTTGGTTACTGATACTGTAGGAAATAGGAAGAGAATATTACTTTAAGAATTTGCTTCATTTGTGCCGGTATGGTGCCCTGGTGAGGAAGAGTGGTCCTGTGGACCTTCATGAACTTCATTTCTGAATGTTAACAGCAGTCTTGAGGCAGTGCTACAAGGAGGCTAAGAGATTTCTTGATGGTTTTCCTCTATGCCCATAGGAAAGAGGAAAAGAAAAAAGGAAAGAGGAAAAGGAAAGGAAAGAGGAAAAGAAAAAACTAGCCTTGGTTCCTAGAGCAGAATGTTCCCTAGTACTGTGCCTTACTACATGCCCTTAGAGACTTAACACATTCAGCTTCCACTTCACTCCTGGCTGGAAGAGTAGAGATAGGGGTGAGGTAAAAGTTGAGAGGAACATTACATTTCTTCTGGCAACCAAAATTGTATGTAAGCTCCGTGAGAAAAGCAAGTACAAGTTGCAGAGGCCATAGAGGAGCATCACCTGTTCCAGTTGGTGGAAAGTCTCATAGAGGAGATGATGTCAAATGGCATTTGGGAGAGAGAGAGTACTGAGCCTCCTGAGAAGGGAAGGGCATTCTAGCAGAGGAACCAACATGAGCTCAGAGGAGAGTAAAGCTTTATCCTACTATGGTCACCTTCACATTTGTAAACTATTAGTCTTCAGCTCAAGGTGGTAGAATGTTTGATAACACAATTCATTTTTGCTCAGGGAGAAGCAGGATTGCCAGGAACTCCAGGCTCACCTGGCCAGAAAGGAGATAAAGGAGAACCGGTAAGATACCTCAAAATACTGTAAGGATGAAAGTGGATTTGTCCAAAAGTGACTTTAAAATGCATCTATTTCCTATCTCGATGTCCCAGACAAATGCACATTTCTGTTAAAGTCTATCAAGGACTATATTTAAAGGCTGATTGCTGAAATAAAGAAGACTACATCAGCATTCAAAATTTCCTTTTGAGTTCCTATTGGAACTAAAATTTGAAAAGATGTGGAAACCCAAATCTTTGTATCTATAAACTATAAGCAAAATTATGAAGCAAGAAAGTTTATTTTTTAGTTGTGCCCTAGCCTACTCTAGGATTCTGTTCTCCAGATACTTAAAACTCTTATTTCTCTTATGTGCTGATGGATCCCCACTAAACATTCTTTTTTAGCTTCCTATCATTTATTTATTTATCTATTTTTTAAATAAAATTTTACCCTCTTCACCCATTTCTCCAACCTCCACTCCCTAATTCTGGCAACCACAAATCTGTTCTCTTTATCTGAGTTTGGTTTCCTCTCCTCTTCTCTTCTCTTCTTCTCTTCTCTTCTCTCTTCTCTTCTCTTTTCTCTTCCCTTCCCTTCCCTTCCCTTATCTTCCCTTATCTTCCCTTCTCTCTTCTCTTCACTTCTCCTCTCCCCCTCCCCTCCCCTCCTCTTCTCTTCCTCCCTCCCTCCCTCTCCCTCTCTCTCTCTCTTTTTCTTCTCTCCACATATAAGAGAGATCATATAGCATTGGTCTTTCATACTGTTTATGCCTTTGAGGTCCATCCATGTTGTCATAAATGGCAAAATTTTATTGTCTTTCATGGCTGAATAATATTCCAGTGTGTGTGTATGTGTGTGTGCTTGTATGTGTATCACATCTTCCTTATCCATTCATTCACTGATGGACACTTAAATTGTTCCCATATCTTGGCTACTGTAGATATTGCTGCAATGAATATGGAGGTGCATTTATCTTTTCGAGTTAATGTTTTTATTTTCTTCAAATAAATACACAACAGTGGAATTGCTGGATATTCTATTTTTAATTTTTTGGAGAATGTCCATACTGTTCTCCATAATGGCTATACAGTTTCTTTGTGGAAAGTTTCTCTTTCTACACACCCTCATGAACACATGGTATTGCTTGTATTTTTAATAACAGCCATTCTAACGGATGTGAGGTGATATCTCATTATTATTTTGATTTGTTATTTCCTTGATGATTAATGATATTGAGCACCTTTTCATGTACCAGTTAGTCATCTATATGTCTTCTTTGAAAAATGTCTATTCAGGTCTTCTGCCCATTTTTTAATTGGATTTTCAATTTTTTTGTGGTTGAATTATATAAGTTCTTTATATATTTGGATATTAGTCCTTTGTCAGATATGTGAATTATGTATTTTTTTCCATTCACTACATTGTCTTTTGATTTTTTGCTGGTTTCCTTTGCTGTGCAGGAGCTTTTTAGCATGGTATACTTCCACTTATTTATTTTTCCTTTTGGTGTCAGATTTAAAAGTTATCACCAAGACCTATGTCAAGGAGCCTAGTGCCTAGAAAGTGTTTTTTTTTTTTTTCTAGGAGTTTTATAGTTTCAGGTCTTTAATCTATTTTGAATTAATTTTGTAACATAGTGTAAGATAGTGGTCAAATTTTATTATTTTGCCTGTAACTGTCCAGTTTTTGCAATACCATTTATTGGCGAGAGTGTCATTTCCTCATTTTATATTGTTGGCTCCTTTGTCATAAATTAATTGACCACTTATGCATGGGTTTAATTATTGTTTCTCTATTCTGTTCCATTATTTATGTGTTTATTTTGTTGCCAATATTCTACTGTTTTAATTACTATAGCTTTGTGATATCATTTGAAATCAGGGAGCATGAATCCTCTAGATTTGTTTTTCTTTCTCAAGATTGCTTTGGTTACTGGGTTGGTTATTTGTTTGTTTGTTTGTTTGTTATTGTGGTTCCATACAAATTTTAGAATGATTTCTTCTATTTCTTTGAAAAATGCCATTTTGATAGGGATTGCATTGTATCTATAGATTGTTTTGGGTAGTATGGATATTTGAACAATACTGATTCTTCTAATCCATGAGCATAGAATATCTTTCTATTTGTGTCTTCAGTTTCTTTTATTAATGTCTTATAGTTTTCAGTATATGTATCTGTCACCTCCTTGGTTAAATTTATTCCTAAAAATTCTACTCTTTCTGATACAAATATAATTAAGATTTTTTTTCTTTTTCTGGTTCTTCACCATTAGTACATAGAAACACTATAGATTTTTGTGTCTTGGTTTTGTGCTCTGCAACCTTACCGAGTTTGTTAATTAGTTCTAACATTTTTTTTTTATGAATTCTTCATGGTTTTCTCTATATAAAATCATGTCATCTTCAAATAGTGGGAGTTTCACTTATCCCCTTCCAATCCGGATGCCTTTTCTTTCTTTTTCATACCTATTGTCTTGTCTAAGACTTCCAATACTATGTTGAATGGTAGAGATGGTAAAATTTATATTTATTTATTATAGATTTTATTTATTTATTTGACAGAGATCACAGACAGGCAGGCAGAGAGAGTGAGAGGGAAGCAGGCTCCCTGCTGAGCAGAGAGCCTGATGCGGGACTCGATCCCAGGATCCTGGGATCATGACCTGAGCCGAAGGCAGAGGCTTTAACCCACTGAGCCACTCAGGCACCCCAAACTTTCAGCTTGTCACCATTGAGTATGATGTTAGCTGTGGGCATGTCATACATAGACATTATTATGTTGAGGTACTTTCCCTCTATAAACACTCTTGAGAGTTTTTATCATATCTGAATGTTGTCAAATACTTTTCCTGTATCTATTGAGATGATCATATATGATTTTTATCCTTCATTTCATTAATGTGATGTATTATATTGAACCATCCTTGCGTGCCTATAGTAAATCCCGCTTGATCATGGTGCAAACTTTTAATAAATTGTTGAATTCTGTTTTCTAATACTTTGTGTTTTTTCATCTATGTTCATCAGGGATATTAGCCTGTAATTCTCTTTATTTGTGGCATACTTGTCTAATTTTGATATCAAGGTTATGCTGTCCTCATAAAATGAGTTTGGAAGAGTTCTCTATTATTCTGTTTTTGGGAAGAGTTTTAGAAGAATTGATATTTATTCTTCTTCGAATGTAGGGTAGAATTCACCAGTGAAGCTCTCTGATCCTATAGTTTTGTTTATTGGGATATTTTTGATTAATGACTCAATCTCATTATTAATTAGTCTGCTCGGGTTTTCTGTTTATTATGATTCAGTCTTGGTAGGAGGTATGTTTCTAGGGATTTATCCATTTCTTCTATAATATCTATATATGCTGTCCAGTTTGTTGACATAATCATTGTTCATGGTAGTCTAATGATCCCATATGTTTCTGTGGTATCAATTTAACTTCTTTTTCATTTTTCATTTTGATTTTGATTTTGAAATCATTTTTTTTTCTTGATGAGTCTACTTAAGAGTTGTCAATTTTGTTTCTCTTGCAAAGAACCACCTCTTAGTTTCAGTGATCTCTATTTTGTTTTTAGTTTCTGTTTATTTCTGCAGTACTCTTTGTTCTTTCTTTCCTTCTACTAACTTTGGGCTTTGTTGTTTTGGCCTTTTTCTTTTTCCCCTAGTTCCTTGAGGTGTAAATTTGAGCTGTTTATTTGAGACTTTTCTTGTTACTTGTTGTAGGTGTTTATCACTATGAATTTCACTCTTAACAATTAATTGCTTTTGCTATATCCCACAATTTGTTATGCTGTCTTTACATTTTTATTTGTTGCAGGTATTTTTTATTTCTCTTCTGATTTTTATTTGATCCATTGATTATTCAGTTGCATGTTGTTTAATGTCCACTTATTTGTGAATTTTCCAGGTTTTTATCTTGTTACTAATTTCAAGTTTCATACCATTGTAGTTGGAAGGGATGCTTGATATGATTTCAGTTTCTTAATTTTTTTTTCTCTCAAGTTTTTTTTTTTGGTATTTTTAAAGATTATTTGACAGTTTATTTATTTATTTATTGACAAGTAATAAACTAGTACTTTTTTTTTCAATTTATTTATTTTCAGAAAAACAGTATTCATTATTTTTTCACCACACCCAGTGCTCCATGCAAGCCGTGCCCTCTATAATACCCACCACCTGGTACCCCAACCTCCCACCCCCCCGCCACTTCAAACCCCTCAGACTGTTTTTCAGAGTCCATAGTCTCTCATGGTTCACCTCCCCTTCCAATTTACCCAAATTCCCTTCTCCTCTCTAACGCCCCTTGTCCTCCATGCTATTGGTTATGCTCCACAAATAAGTGAAACCATATGATAATTGACTCTCTCTGCTTGACTTATTTCACTCAGCATAATCTCTTCCAGTCCCGTCCATGTTGCTACAAAAGTTGGATATTCATCCTTTCTGATGGAGGCATAATATTCCATAGTGTATATGGACCACATCTTCCTTCTCTCAAGTTTTTATTTAAATTCTAGTTAGTTAACATATAGGGTAATATTGGTTTTAGGAGTAGAATTCAGTGATTCATCACCTCTATATAACACCCAATGTTCACCACAATAATCGCCCTCCTTAGTACTCATCACCCACATAACCCATTTAGCTCATTCCAAACCTACCTCCCTCCATTAACCCTCAGTTTGTTCTTTGTAGTTAAGTGTGTTGTGTGGTTTGCTTCTTTCTCTTTTTTCTTCCCTATGTTCTTCTGTTTTGTTTCTTAAATTCTACATATGAGTGAAACCATATACTCTTTGTCTTTCTCTGACTGACTTATTTCACATAGCATAATATACTCTAGCTCCATCCACATCATTGCAAATGGTAAGGGCTCATTCTTTCTGATGGCTGAGTAATATTTGTGTGTGTGTGTGTGTGTGTGTGTGTGTATGTGTGTATACCATATTCTTTATCCATTCATCAGTCAATGGACCTTTGGACTCTTTTCATAATTTGGCTGTTGATAGTGCTGTAATAAACACGGGGGTGCATGAGCCCCTTTGAATCAATATTTTTGTATCTTTTTGGTAAATACTCATCATCAGGGGAATACAGTTTCTTAAATTTATTAAGATT
This sequence comes from Neogale vison, assembly GCF_020171115.1. Taxonomy (NCBI): domain Eukaryota; kingdom Metazoa; phylum Chordata; class Mammalia; order Carnivora; family Mustelidae; genus Neogale; species Neogale vison. The sequence continues at coordinate 111,593,637 of NC_058091.1, forward strand.
GGCTTTGTGGACTAACATTTGATCTATCTTTTTAAAAATTTTATTTATTTATTTGAAACAGAGATAGAGACAGAGATAGTGACAGAGCTAATGAGAGAAAGCAGGAGTAGGGAAGAGAGGGAGAAGCAGGTTCCCCCTGAACAGGGAGCCCTGATGTGGGTCTTGGTCCTAGAACCCTGATATCATGACTGAGCCAAAAGTTTAACTGACTGAGCCACCCAGGTGCCCCACATTTGATCTCTCATAAAAAATGTTATGTGCACTTGAGAAGAATATATATTTTGTTGCTTTGCATGGAATGTTCTGATCCTGGTGGGTAATGCTTTCACTTTATTCTTGAATTCATTTTGCTTGTATCTGGTTGAGGGTTCTTGCATCTATTTTTATCAGGAATATTGGCGTATAATTTACTTTTTTTGTGACTTCTCTTGTCTGCTGATAGGTTCCCACTGAAGATTCTTCCTTATCTCCCAACCCTTTTCCTAAACAGCACACCTTTATTGAACTAATTTTAGGCAATATCCCATGCTTAGAGATTTGCCTTTCCCTTCTCCCTACCATATCAAAACTTAAGTGTTCCATTTTCCACTTTTTAATGTCATGTCTTTTGTTAGCTAATTAGATAAATTCATTTGTGCTAAGCTTAGGAGTTGATTTTTTTTCGCCTTTCCAAGGTGAAACAGATTTGAATGCCATTCATGCCTTAACTTGGAAGTCCATTGTTCTAAACTAGCAGCATAATCAAAAGTTAAGAGACTGATGTCTGAGCAATGACTGATCCTTCAAAGTTGCAGAGCAAGCTTCAACAAAGGCTTCATAGGCATTTGACTCCCAAAGGAAAGTCTGCTCATTGTAGCTTGCATGGGAACTTTAAGCACCTAAGCAAGTGTTTGAGAGAATTTTGAGGTATGATGGAACATTTATTTTTGAACTTCAAATCAAATTACTTGGAATATGTTACTTAAGGCCATTATATGAAAATATAAAATAATTAAATAATATCTAATCCTAAAGACTAGACTTAAATCAAACTAAACATATAAATCCTTTTAACAATAGCTAGTATTTATTGAGAACTATGTGCCAGACACTGGGAAGAGTATTTTAGATATGTAATTTTTCTGATTCTTAAAACTCTTTGTATTAAGTATTGGCATTACCATTTCACAGAAGGCAAAACTGAAGTTCAGGGAGGTTAAATTGTTGCCCAACGGCACATGGTGAGTGGTCAAGCTAGGATCAGAATCTAGATATGTCAAGTCCAGTCTGGATTTTGAAGGTTGCTCTATTTTCTAAAAGCTCTTCAGTATTATTTGTGTTCTTTGATTATGGTATTTCCACTTGAAATATCTTGTTTTATCCTAATAACTTCATAAAGAATTTCAACCCAGTATTTTTTATCCTCATTTTGCAGCTGAGAGAACCATGCATGGGTAGAATGGTGTGCCCACGGTAACATAATTAAGAGGACTCATAAAGTAGAAAGATCTGGATTAATCCCAACTCTTCTGAGGTTAGCAGTGTGAGCTTGGCCAAGCCACCCAGTCTTTTCATGCTTCATTTCCCTCATCTGTAAATGAGAGTGTGTCATCTACCAGTTCTACCTACATCATAAGGTTGACACAAAGTACTTTGAAAACGATTATCTGTCTTACTTGTTGGTGATTGTGATGTGATACATATTAACATTTTTTAAGTTGACTTTCCCGTTCTTTGACTTACCAGTTCTATCAACTTAAGATTATTGGCATAGGAAGAAATTTCACATGTCAGTTTCAGAAGGAGTAAAATATTTTAAAAATATCCCTGTCTCTTTTTAAAAACATTAAGTAAATGTTAAAAAAAATTATTAAATCACATTTAGATGATTTTTTTTAAAGTTTAGGCACTACAACTCTCTTGTTAGAGGTGTTAGAGCATATGTCATTTAAAGACTCATTCTTTCCTCCATACTCTTCAATCATACAGTAGATACCTCTTTCAACATCTAAATATTCATTTTTCTTTTATTCATTAATATATTAGCAACTATTTATTGAGTTCCTATTATTATAACAAAAAGTGTGCTAAGTTCTGGACCTATAGCAGTAGTGAGAAAACGAGGCTTACTCTCACTGAATTTACAATCTAGTGATTATTTGTTCAAGGAGTCTTCCTTCCCTTTGTGGGAAAAAAAAGCAGTAGAAAATGACTAAGAAGGAATTAGTAAAAATGAAATTATTAGCAAATTTATTGTATTCCAAATCTATAAAATACACAAAAATGTACCTTAGGGTTACAGTGTATTATGTAACTTCCATTTAAGATAAGTTTTTAAAATATTAACATTGGTTTTAAATTCCAGACTACACAAAACTCATAGCTGCAAGTGATTTTAGTGGCAAGGTAAAAACAGCTGGGATAAAATAAATTGATGATCTACAAAACAAGACAAAAAATTAATTCATTTTTCAATACACTTTATTTTTTCAATGCAAGCACCAGCATTTGATTAAACCAGCATAACACTTGCTGTGTAATTATGACTTCAGATGACTATGGCTATGAATGTGTTCTGCTTTCTGGCACTCGTAATAAACGTAGATGTATTGTTTCATTTTAAGGAGTTAATGATGAGTCTGTTCCTGTTCTTATTGTACTGTACGATCCTGCAACTTTAATGTGCAATAAATAAAAATGACTTTCCTTGTGTTTAAGTCTGCTATATATTTTCATTATTAGACTAGGTGCACAAAATAATGCCTGCATAGCTTGAAGATTGAAAGTCATTTTGCTCTAAGGTATATTGAATAGTTAATTTCATGAAATGATCAGAAGTGCAGTGTTGCTAAAGGAACCAGACATTCTCAAGGTTTTCCTTTTGGTGTATAAAACTGAGAAAGGATATTTAGGACAGTACATGTGGGACAGTATATTAGAAGGCTTACCTCTCTAGAGTCTGAACCACTTGAGACTGAATCCCATCCACCTCTTACTTGCTTTGGAAGTAGTCCTTAATAATACCTAGTCAGTAGTTTATTGTGAAGAAGTAATACAATAAAATGTATGTAAGATACATAGTGCCAGAAACTCACACATAATACAGACTGAAAAAATATGTTTCCTCTGCTTTCCTGTCTATAGTATACTTGTTCACATATTGAGGAACAGGTGGAAATAATTCTTTTAGTTTGAGTTGAGTTTCTTATGTGACTTGGCCGAAAACAAATTAATCTTCATCTGTAAGATAATCCCTTTGAATTTATAATTGATTAAATATTTTAGTATATAAAAATCTTAATGTGTTATTGTATGCTACTTGTAGTAAATGTTAATAAGTTATTGATAGTTAATTTCTTGAAAAGGTCACTTAATGACTTAAGTATTTCATCAAAGCTATGTCTTCTGTTCCCAACATTATTTGGCAATGAATAATCATGTGAGTAAATCCTTCCCCATCTGGGTCAAAACCCACCCATGTCTTCCTGTCTCTCTCACGATAAACACTGAAGCTCTCTCCATGGCTCCAGATAATGTGTAGCGCTCTCTCCATCCCACTGTCCACTCCCTATATGGTGTCCTACCCTCTTCCCTTGTTCTATCCTGCTCCAGGATCTTCATGCCAGGTTACATCTACGTGGGGCTTCCTCAGATCTCTTCCTCAGAGAGAGCCACTTGGCTCTCTCCTTCACACCATTTAGAAATCTCAGAAATCACTTTAAAATAGAAAGGCCTAGTCTGAAGTCTTTATATAAAAGCATCTCTTCATTCCACATCTATCTTCTTTCTTAGCACTTTTAGTATCACCTGACTTGTTTGCATTATGCATCTATTCATTTCCCCCACTAGAATAGGAATTTTGGGAGCAGCATACATGAGCAGCACATAATAGGAGTTGAATAAATGAACGAACACCTGAGAGAAAGTCTAAGTCAGCCACTCAGCTGTTTCTAGAACCTATAAATTTGATGCCCCAATTTCCCAGGGAACTTTGCCAAGCAGGGCAAAGAGTCAGTTTGCAGAGGAAGAGCTAGATATGTTGAATCATCAAGGACTGTTACTCACTAGTGTTCTATACTATACTTTTTCTTCTAGAAAACAAAGTGAACTGATTCGTTTTAGCTATATATTGCTAATTAGCAATGCCTGGGTGGCTCAGTGGGTTAAAGCCTCTGCCTTCGGCTCAGATCATAATCCCAGGATCCTGGGATTGAGCCCTGCATTGGGCTTTCTGCTCAGCAGGGAGCCTGCTTCCCCCTCTCTCTCTCTGCCTGCCTCTTTGCCTACTTGTGATCTCTGTCAAATAAATAAATAAAATCTTTTAAAAAAATATTTGGGAAGAAAACGAGTTTGGGCTTTATTTAATTTTTATCTTTACTTGTCTATATTCTCATCCATGCTTCATTCATCTGATTTACTGCCCTTTTTTTCTTTTCATAAAAATGATGACCCTTTTCATGGAGTAAGATGGTTTGAAATTCAACCATTGCATGGATTTGAACACCTAGATGTGATTAGTATTCTGTATTAGAGCCCTTAATCAAATCAGCTCATTTGTCCAAGAATAAACTCTAGATGACATTATTTGAAATAACAATTAATACTTTTCTTTCATTTCAATTTGATTATTGTAATTTTCTGAATCTTTTAATGCCCCCCACCTTTTTTTTTTAAGCAAATGTAGTTAGCAACCTAATTTCTTAGCAACCACATTACTTTCTCAATTCTTTAAGACCCTAGCTAATACCCTTATCCACTTCAAAGTTGAAATTCTGTGAGAGTTTTATAAAATAGCAGCTCAATTTCAATGTCCCTGAACCTAAGGTCTGAGCTCTATTTGGGGAATAATTTTCCAGTTTATGTTTGAATTATTATCTTCCACATATCCAGTTAATTTCCCCCAAACTATAGGCTTCATGAAATGACTGCTTTGCTGATATACTTCTAAAGAAAATCAAAACAATTTAAAATGGAATAAGTTAATTTACCTCTTTAGTCAGAAACTTTTGTATTGATTCCTTTCCCCTCCTTCAGATATCGGTATATGGTAGTTTCCATTTTGAATAGTCTAATGTATTAAGTCAGGGATTACTGGTGAGTTTCCCTTTATTTTCTTTTCAATCTGACATTACTCACCTGCTCATTCTATAAATTCAAAATATGTTGTCAATTTCTTTGAAAGAAGGGATATCTTCCCTTAGTAGAAGCTCTTAGAGGTAGAATTTAATATTGACTTTTGACCTATGTCAATATAAAATAAATATTTCTCTATTTTTTCTAATCTAATATTGAATATATTTTATTTATTTTGTTTTGTATCCATTTTTGTATCAATTTTATTTTTATGTCAATTTTACCCAGCCTGATGTAATCTCATCTAATTTATAGGAATTTGAAGTTAAAATTTACTTGTATACCTTAAATCTGAAATGAACATATATCAGTGTAATAATAGCATTATATAGTCACAAAATTCTGATATATTTCTTAAAATCTCTACCACACATTAGTGAAACTCATTAGAAAGTTGATTTATTTTCTACCATTTCGAGGATAAATCATTAGATTGAATTTGTGGTAGAGCCATTAAGGCAGATATCAGTAACACATCAACTTCATTGAGAATATTTTTTCCCATTTAAATGGAAAAGCAGGGAAGTTAACAATTGGGTTGGCCCAGCTGTGGGATTTTTCCTAGAGGATATAATGGAAGATCAGGTACATTAATGAAACAAATACGGATACCTTAGAGTCTAAAATTTCATGACTTGCTTGAGTTGAAAGCGTTAGGTATTAGTTAAGATAAAAGCAATAGAATCATTCTTTATCTTTGATAAATGTAAAAGAGATGACAAAGCTGAACTACATATATCTGTGTGGAGAATGTTTAGTTTTAGTTTTGATTAGCATTTTGATATTTATTACTTATTAACTTTTTGATAAATTATTGTCAAAAGTATAGTTTAATGACTTGTGGACAATACAAAGAAGGGAACTCAGTAAACAAACTTTTGTGCGAGCAGAAGCAGCATATCTATGAAATGGTAGATTCTCTTTGACATTAGCACTTCACTTCCTAAAAGCATTTCTGTATTTTAGGGTTCAGGTGGTATGAAAGGTGAATTTGGTACTCTTGGAATTCCTGGGGAAAAGGTGTGTGCATTTGCCGTTTGATTAAGCTTTGAGGCTCGTGTAAAAGTTTGTACTGGGTAGGGAGACAAAATATATGGAACCAGTATGATAGCTCAGGGGCCAGCAAACTATGACTTTGCAGCAGGGCTGTTGAAAACACTAACTGGATGATTTTATAAATAACGTACTGGAGTACAATCACACTCATTTGTTTTCATATTGTCTGAGGCTGTTTTTGTGCCATGTGGCAAGGTTAGGTATTTGTGGCAGAAATCACATGGCCTGCAAAGTCGAAAATATTTACTGTCTGATCCTTTGAAGAAAAAACTTGCTGACCCCTACTCTAGAACATTACCCATTATTCTGAGAGCCCCAAGGCTTCTGAGTGTTACTATATAACTTATGCTATAACACCTTTTAATAGATATTTCACTATAGACAGAGATTAAATAAACACTTAAAAATACAGTAGCACACCCTAAATTTAATCAAAATGCAAGAATATATTCAGTCCATCGATAAAATACTAAAACTATGGTATTTATCTCATAAAATGGTTGATTTTCACATTGTCTTTTCTAATAATGTAAAGATAATTCTATATGATGAATTTATTCATAAGAGGTTAGTGTTGTAGTTCAACATCTTATTTAAGTTCAGTTTTATTTTATAAATTTTTTTAGTTAAGTATAATTGACATACAGTTTTTTAAAAGATTTTATTTATTTGTCAGAGAGAGAGCACAAACGGGGGGAGTGGCAGGCCGAGGGAGAAGGAGGCTCCCCGCTGAGCAAGAGGCCAGTAGGAGACTCCATCCCAGGACCCTGAGATCATGACCTGAGCCAAAGGCAGAGGCTTAACTGACTGAACCACCCAGTCATCCCTAGTTGACAAGCAATGTTACATTAGTTACAGTGTACATTCGTTGTAATCAGGTGTACAACATAGTGATTCAATATCCACCACAAGTGTAGCTATCATTGTCATCATACAACACTACTACAATATCACTAACTATATTTCCTATGTTGTGCATTTTATTCCCGTGACTTATTCATTCGATATATTTGTTTTGTTTTTTTGTTTTTTTTTTTAATTTTAATTTTTATTTATTTGACAGAAAGAGATCACAAGTAGGCAGAGAGGCAGGCAGAGAGAGAGGAGGAAACAGGGTCCCCGCTGAGCAGAGAGCCCCATGTCGGGCTCAATCCCAAAACCCTGGGATCATGACCTGAGCCAAAGGCAGAGGCTTAACGCACTGAGCCACCCAGGCACCCCGATATATTTAAGTTTTTATAGAAACTTTAAAAATTGCCATATTTGTAAATATAAACTGAAATTAGCTTGTCCTGGTTTTCATGATACATAAATGTGTGTGTATATGCACACACACATAACATAACTTAAACTGCTGAATTATTAAAGTTTCACTTGTTGCTGAGAAAATTCTCTTCTTCATTAAAATAAGTTTAGTATAGGTTTCTGTAGCTGTTTTAGCTGCACTAATTACCAAGTGAATCCATTGTGCCTCATTATCCAGGAGGCCTTGACCCTGTGGTTAACCTACAGTCACAAAAGTAACTGAAGCTGAAGTGGTAGGAGGTTCAGAAATTATCTGGCAGATATTTTCTGAGTCTTTCTTCAATGTGTCTGATTTCTGACTGCTTCATTCCTGCTGCTTTTTTCCTTTTAGGAATTATTCTTTTTTTTTTTCCTTTTAAGAATTATTTGATTAGGAATAATTAAGGAATGATTTAGGAATTAGCAAATTCCTCACTCCTCCTATAGTAGTGTAATTGTTGGATTCAGGAAACTCTTTGTTGAATGATGATATCTGGCTGCAAGTTAATGTTTATTTGGGCTGCTATCCTCTTGCTTAATTAAACTTGCTGATGACATTAATTGCAGATTCTTCATCATAAGTAAAATTCCTTCAAACACTTGTTCAAAAGACTAATTTCTTCAAAATTCCTTTTCCCCTAGAGAATACTACTGGCATCTATCTCCTAAGCAGGCTGCCATATTCCATATTTGTTTCAAACACTCATTCCACCAACCTCTTCCTAAAATACGTCATAATAATCTGATTGGATTTAAGATCATTGGGAGTTTTGAAATTACTTTGAATACGGGAACTTTTTTTATAGCCAAACATAGAATCACTGAAGTACTTGGACTATAAAATAGATTATAGATAATTAGAGTTCTTCACTATGGGGTGTAAAAATAAGACTCATGTAAGTTTACACAATAAGGTATGGGAAAGCAGGACAATTAGAAAATTCATGCAGCTTCCAGTGGAGCTGAGCATTGTATCAGCCTACACTGAGCTCTTGGATCCTTGTTTCACACATCTTCACAAATCCTCTGTAGTGGCCAATACCCTTCCAGTATCTATAGAATCATGAGTCTTTGGCCACAGCCTATCTTCAAGGTCACAGTCACTGGTGGTACCAGTTGTGCTTCTAACTTGTCCCTTCATTTAGCTGTTAAAGGTATAAAACTTTCATGAGTGCAGAAATGTCACATGAAAATTGTTTTTTCTCATTTCCATAATCCACAGGTTACCATCTATTTAAAATAACTCTGATGAATATATACAGAATGAAGATAACAAGAAAACTATGTTACCACATGTCATGGTTAATAAGTTTGAAATATTTCACTCCAATAAGGATATATCAATTTTCCTTAATTTTTAAAACTTCGGAATTTTGAAATTAGAGTTGTAAAGATGAACACTTATATTTGGAGTAAAATACTTGCATTGCTTTAAGATGAAAATAACTTGACTGATTTTTCTGAGTGAATTCCCAAAGAAAATTATTAGTCCTTAAAGTATTCAGTATTCTCAGAGCTGAATCTCCCACAACTGGCTTTATGTAACTTGTACGCATCTCCCAGAGTGCTCAGACAGCATCCCCAGGCTTAACTTTGATTCTTCTTCTCAGCATTCGTAATTCCTTGGGGTTCTTTTTCTTGGAATTAGAAATGCTTAAGGATTCTGTTAAAAGCTAAAATTAAAAAAGATGGATTGTCTCACTTGGAACAAGAACATATGCAAGGCACCTCGAACATATAGCTCCAGTGTAATATTCTCAGAGGGAAGCTTTCTTAATTTTTTAAGGTTTAATATTTAAACTAGAAAGCTGATTTATGTTAATGGAGTGAAGCATGTTCCGAGCAGTGCAGAGTAGAGTTTGTATATTAGCTATACTTCATACTTATATCCAGTGCGATACCATAATAAATTAAGTGATTTGCATATTAATCCTATTATTCTAGGGTAAACCTACACGTTGAAGTTTGGCTAGGTGATAGCAGTAAATTTCTTTAAGTCGAGGCCCTGAACAAAGTTTTAGTTTCTTCTGAGGCCCAGGAGAAAAATAGGACACTCAACAACACTATATTATGAAGTCAATTTATGGGATATGTGAAGTCATGAAGGATGAAGAACTAGAGCATCTAATTATGTTCTTAAGTGATTCTAACACTCCTCACCTTATATGGACTCACTAGGCATTCTAACCTTATATGTGCAGCTCTGCTGCCAATGCATGGCAGCTGATGACTGTCCCCTTTACATATCTTCCACACAGCTAGGGTTTTGCTGAACAGACTTGGTAAGTTTTCAGTTCTGAGTTCATGTAAGAAAAGCTATCTTATATAGCCAGTGTAGCAGGTGTTAGTCACTGGAGACTTCTGGTAAGCTTGATTGGACAGAAACCACTGGCAGTCAAGATGAGTAAATCGAATGGTCTAATTTCCATGAGAACTGGATCACTTAATGCGTAAGATCACACACACATGTTCTTTCACATATGCACACATGCACGCACACACACAGACACACATGTGCTCACAATATCCTCATGGTATGCGGTGGGAAAGTGGGGTGAAGATTTAGACCCTGGGGGCAAATTCTGCTCCCTGTGTTACCTTCAAATATAACACTTAAAGCATGCTTGTGTTCATTACTTGACTATTTCAAACAAAAAATTACCTCATTCTCTGTTTCACTTATATATGTCATGTATCGGATATGTTTTTTGGGAAGTGAAGATATTTTTTAAAAACAGGAATAATTATCTCCTAGTCATCTTAATCCTAATGATGTGATAGGAAAAGTTCAATAAATATGGAGCCCAATTTATGCTAAAAGCAATTTTCTGTCTGTTTAATTACCTACAGTTCATCCCTAAAATGTTTATTTTACTAAGAAAATTTTCACCAAAATAATTCTGTTTCTCACAGAGTAGGTATGCAGTAAATGATAGCGATCATTATTGTACCATTCAGATATTAACTACCCAGAATTTGATTGCCTATATTTGAATCCCAGCTCAAATCCTCAGTCTATAATTTTAGGGTATGTCTCTTGTTTCTTCCAAGTTCTTTTGTTTTTTAAAATTGGCATTATATTGTATCTCCTTCTATTTTTGTCTTAAGGATTAAATGAGATTATTCATAAAAGTGGCTGCTCAGTGCCTGATCTCTAAATACAGTAGTATCTGCTTGTCAGCAGTCAACTACAATCTAGAAGCAGATGGTCCTGCTTCTGACATATGGTCAGAAGTTCAGTAGTATCCTAATGCTACATTGCAGTGCTTACGTCATTCAGCTCACTTTATCTCATCCTATAGGCATTTTATCATCTCACGTCATCACAAGAAGAAGGGTGAATACAGTACAGTGAGATATTTTGAGAGAGAGGGGGGCCTATTCACATAACTTTTGTTAGAGACATTGTTATAATTGTTCTATTTTATTATTAGTTATTATTCTTAATCTCTTACTGTGCCTAATTTATAAATTAAGCTTTGTTGTAGCTATGTATGTATAGTAAAAAACAGTATATATAGGGTTTGGTACACCCTGTCGTTTTTGGTCTTGGAAGGTTGAGGCATAGATGAGGGTGCATCTATTGTACTTGGTAAATAGGTACAATTTTAAAAGAAAACAGTTTGATGATTCAATTATTCTAAACTCGAGCTTACTATGAAACTAAATTAGAACTCATTTGAGGGGATTTATATTATTTATTCAAAATATATTTAGTGGAAAATGTTAAAGGTCACATATCTTAGATAATTTTGACCTCTAAAAACAAAGTAATGTGTGCATGTTAGCAAATCAATTAATTTTTTATTTAACTGAAATATATATGAGTGTAAACTCTTACAATATTAATAATAGCAGCCATTTACTCAATCATTATTATGTGTTAAACACTGTCAAAAGACTTCTTTACATTATTTTATTTATATCTCACAGTATCTCTGAGGTAAGATTTATTATCATTAGTATTTCACAGATTAAGAAACTAAGATAGAAAAAAAGGAAAAAAAAAAAAGAAACTAAGATAGAATAAAAACTTCCCCCAAGTATCATTGCTAACAGACAGTGGAGGCGGGATTTGAATCTTACCTATAGGAGTTCATAGCTCTTGTACCTTCACTTCCTTTGGATATGTTTCCTCAAGTATCCAGATTTCCTTTGCACAGACAGTTTATTATTAGATCTTACATTCATTTGCCTACTGCCTAGAGAGGGAACTGTACAGAGGGTTTCCTAAATTCTGCTGCAGAGCGGGTCGGGGGGAGGGCTGTATTTCTTCTCTTTAAATCCGTGGACCCTCTTTTAAAGTGTACCCGACTGTAGCAATTCTGACTCTCCCACCCTCAGAAAATTGCGTCCTCCAATTAAAAATCTTCCTCAGATGTTTTTTTTCACCAAGTGGAAATATTTTGTTTAGCTTTATCTTCCAAAATAAGTATTATGAAAACATGATTGTTTGGCTTCCGAATTCAAAAGTATATTTGAAATAAGCTTTTAAAATTCCCATACCTGGACTGTCCGGAGATCCTTATCTGCTCACCTCCCAGCAGACCAGTCATGGCCATACTCTCCAGATTACCTCAGCACCTAACCTAGAAAATTCTCTTTATGTTCTCTGTGGAATATGCTTGCAATATATAAATATACAATTACATGTTAAGTATATATAATATAAGTATGCTTATTATAAATGTAATATAAGTGTATATATAACTTTTTTTTGGTTATTTATATATATGATATATATATACATACACACGTTTATTGTATATTCATTTGGTCAAAAACAAAAGTGTTTAACTTAGCACCATGAGTTTATTTTTTTAAAAAATGTGAACTTCTAGAGGTAAAAATCCATATACATTAAAGCACTTAAGAAGTATATCTGATAACATGATGAAAGAGCTGCCAAGTTGCCTGACTGAAAATCAGCCGGGCCAACTCTGCTCACGCCGAGGTGCTTTGTGTGTCAGCCTTTTCACCATATGCTCTGAAGTCCCCAGTCTCTGCAGCAGGGCGAGACCAAACTGGGCACATCCATTGTTCCCTGTCCGTCTTTGTATTTCTTTTCAGTTGGAAAATGAAATGACTGTGAACTCTGAATCTCGTTTCCCCTTAAAAAGACATTTTACGGGAAGACTGCAGCTTCGGGATATAAAGGCAGATGCTGTTACAGTTGCTGAAAGTGCAGACAAGGCCGGTAGCTGTTGTGAATTATAATGAACTCCGAGACAGCTCTGGTCCAGATGTAGCAGTCATGCCTTAGAGACTCAGAAACTTATAGGCGTTTATTGAAAAAGACAGAAAAAAAAATTTTTAAGTCATTTGGCTTTCCATCTATATTATCCAGTTTCGCCTCATTTTCCACTGAGATTTGGAATTAGTATTAATGTCAGAGGTCTTCCCAAGTTTAAAGAAAAGTTAAAATACCTATTCATATGCAACAATTTATTGTAGGAATTAAAACACCAAATGAGAAGAATAAAAGAAAGGGCAACTCACCTTTATTCTAACAATGGTCTATATCCTTCCTATGAACTTGTTAGGATTTTCAAAACAAACATGAGCTTCATGTCAGAGAAAATACTTCTTAAACAGAGAATCATCTGTAAACTCCTGTATTTCAGAAAATTTTGCAGTGAAAAAAGATGGTCAAATCTGGACATAGGATTGAACTTTTTATCATAACCAATATTCATAGGAAAAATGACCACAAAGAAAACAGTTTCATCAACCTACTGTTGGCTTCACTTACTAAACTTCCAAGAATGATACTTGAATTACCAGTGAAAAAAATCACTGCCTTTACATGGAGTTTAAGTCTCATTTAATTGTCTCGTTTATGGGCATTATTTTAATACAGTGTAACAGTAAAATTAGCAGAAACATGAGAAGGACAGAGGTAACAGAAGGACAGGAAAAAGAAAAAGAAACTTGCTCACTCTGCAGTTGATTTTTTTTCTTAATGGTTTCTTATTCCCTTCTAATGCCTTCCACACACACCCCAAGTAGAGCAGTTGGCAGAGAACACAACAGATGGATGACAGGCTCGACACAAGCAGTCGATCTGGCACCCAGGCACTTGACTTTTATTTGCTAAACAGTTAGCCAGATTTCAAGAACTTAGTCTGCTAATGTTCCTATTTGGTTTAACGCACTGTGAGAATCTAGCACATAAATATTAAAATATTGCCATAAAAAAGATCACATACTCTCTGCTTCTCTGCATAGTTTAGTGGCTAATTATTTTATTCTTGGTGTAGACTGCTGAGATGCTCCACAGTGAATTTAAAGGTGTACTTGGCCTTTGATAAAGACATCAACAATTTCAGATGTTAGAGTTTTCTAAAAGCAGCTTTGTCTAAAAGAGATTTTAGATATCCCAGTGAGAGACTGACATAGCCAGTGTAGGGTACTGAATGAACCTGTTAGGAACTGAATAGAAGATAGGAGAGCCTGATCATACATGGTTGGTACCTTTCTTCCCTCACACCATCACTGCATTTTCAGAGATTACTACATTCAAAGCTCAAGAAAATGTTCATCTTGGGGCACCTGGGTGGCTCAGTGGGTTAAGCCGCTGCCTTCGGCTCAGGTCATGATCTTGGGGTCCTGGGATCGAGTCCCGCATCGGGCTCTCTGCTCAGCAGGGAGCCTGCGTCCTCCTCCTTCTCTCTCTGCCTGCCTCTGTGCCTATTTGTGATCTCTCTCTGTCAAATAAATAAATAAAATCTTTAAAAGAAAAAAAAGAAAATGTTCATCTTTTTCGTAAAGTCCCCTTGGCACTGGACGGGTTAATAGCCCCTTCCCTCTGCTCATGTACTACTTTATTTACATTACCAACATAGTCTGTGTCTTTGTCTCCACTGTGAGCTCCAGGAGAGGAATCCCCAAACCTCACCCAGCATAGGGCACCCAATTGATTCTGGATAAATGTTTGTTGAGTTATTCAGAACTCAAGTGGACTTAGCCCCAGGTCAATAGAGAAAAGAAGTTGAAGATGATTGTTTAGAACCGTGCTGCGAGGAATTGAAAAAGGCAGTGGTGCCTCAGTGCCAGTCTTCTGTACTTTCTGCAAAAGCATGCTTCAGGGAAATAGGAGGGCGGGAGAATCTCTTATCTGCCTGGCAAAGCTTCCAGATCCTGCTTCCTGCAGTGAAATCTCACAGAGAAGTGTGTGCAGCTCCAGAATTTGCTTCCCATTTTCTCTTGGAGAAACTGTGCTCTTTTTTCTCTCTCAAACATAAATCTTCAGGTTATCGTGCTCCTTCTCTTTCCAAATAGGGTTTGGAAAAACATCTCCTGACTTTCTTACAGTGTTACTCAGGCATGTTCTTTCTCCATATCTTCACAACCATTTACCTCAGGGCTAAAGATAAATAACCAATGACTTGAGTGCATTTAAGCTCCAGTAGAAGTAATTGATATGGAGTAGAACTATAAATTACTCATCACGAGGAATACTTTGGACAGGAAATAGTTTGCACTTACTGGTATCTCACTGTCTTCAATTAGGAGCTTACTGATGACTCTATCCTCCTCTTTATATCTTACATCATCTTTCACTTGTTAGAATACTTGGTTCAGATGTCAGTTACTATACTTCGGAAATTTCGGGAGATGATTCACATTAAACGTCTTCTGTTTCCCTAATACTTTAATGAAGCTTTGAGTTTACTTAAAGACTATCTTACAGCTAGTCTCGCAATATAGTGAAAAGCCAAAACACTTGTTCTTGACAAGTCCACTTTAAAAAAAAAAAAAATCCTCACAAGTACAGAGGAGCGCAGGTTTTTAATGGGCTCTACAACACTGGCCAAGGCTCGGTTTCCTAACTTTGTTTTATATGGAATGAATTGCTTACCTGTCCAAATAATTTCAAAATTCTTTTCTTGTTTTTTAATTTGAATAACTCAGTATAATTTTCATTCAGTTATTTTGTAACAGAATTGTAAGATACAGTCCCTTGAGAGGAAAACTTAATGGTTATAGTAGACTGCAAGCTCAACGATACATAAGCAATTTAGCTTTAAAAAATCAAGTCGTATTAATAGGAGTACTGGGTGGTGTCCAAACAAGGTGTGTTTGTGTGTGTGTCTGTGTGTGTGTGTATGACATTTCTGTTCTCTATTCTGTGTGGTGAGACCATTTCTGGAGTGATGTGCTCAATTCTAAGTGCCACACTTTGAAAGATATATTGTGTGACCAGTGCATGCCCAGAAAACAGTGACTAACATATTAAGGAACTCCACACTATCATTGAAAAATCACTGATTTGCTGAATAGGCTTGATACTGACACAGAGGGATATCACCGTAAGATACTTTTCTTTTGTAAAATAAGACTAATGGGCAGAAACTTGGGGAAGGTTAATTTGAGTTCAGAAAGCATTGTTGCAGTACCCACATATAGAATTGTTTTGTTCTGCTCTCCAGTATACAAATTAAAGAGCAAAAATGCCTGACTTTAAGAAGCTTTCAGTAGCATCAGTACCGCAACAGATTCTTTAATGGAGATGGTGGTTATAAGTATATGAATTTGTTCTTGTCCCTGTATTTAAGACTACCCATCCTGCTTGTTTTCTAGGTAGGTGCACTTTCATATACTTGTGTACCCACACACACGTACACTCAGGCTGGTAGTTTTTGAGACGGTAGATGCTGGATTCAGCTCCAGCTAGCTCACCGTATTTATATTATTATGGTTAAGACATGTATCCACCGTATATTATCTTTGGTGGGCTAGATTTCCCTTCTTTGAAATGACCAATAAATACAAGTAATAATCAGTAACAAGCTCATTCCTCTTATGGTTAAGACTGTTATAAATTGGGGCGCCTGGGTGGCTCAGTCATTAAGCCTCTGCCTTCAGCTCAGGTCATTATCCCAGGGTCCTGGGATCGAGCCCCACATCAGGCTCCCTGCTCAGCTCCCTCTCCTGCTCCCCCTGCTTATGTTCCCTCTCTCACTGTATCTCTCTGTGTCAAATAAATAAATAAATAAAATATTTTTTTTAAAAAAGAATATTATAAATTTGCCTTATCCTGAACATTAATATGATAATGTGTTTGCTGCATTAAAGATCCAACAAATACAAAGAATTTGAAAAAGTCTGAAGTTTTAAACCCTATGCAGTATATACTTTTTAACTTGACAATTTATTCCTCACAATGAAGTCTAAAAAAATAGGAAGAAAAAATACTCCTCCCTGAAACAAAAGTACCGAGATTGGATGAAATGTCTGAAAAAAAAAAATTAGGAGGTATCTATTTTATTGCCTATGTATTTAGTTGAGTGGCAACAATCTAAGGACCGTAAAAATTCAATTTCGGAAGATTATGTCCTGAGTAAAGCAGACCTGTAGTCAGAAATATAGAGGTCAAGTTAGCAATACACAAAATCAAAATCAGATTTACTTTCAGCTGCCTCTTCTGTTGGTTATCATGCTAGAACTCTGGCATTGCATTTCAGATGTTTTTTCCAGCTATTTCACTCGACGTTCAATTTAAGCAAAACTTCTCTTAATAAATATGAGTTAATTTGTGGGAAAACACTGATATATTTCCAATTGTATACTATCTTCATACAGGGGATTAAGTTCCTGGAAAACAGGCTATAAAATGAAATGATAGGCCAAATTAAATTTTTAAATACGGAAGCAGTGTTATATAGTAGGATTTCAGCCTTTTTAATCAGAGGGTAAATGCCTAATTTTTTAAACCAAAAAAATCACCACAACATAGTATATAACTTTCTATTTTCTGGGCTTAGGTGCAGTTAGTAGCAAATTTTCTTTTACCTGTTTAATCTGCTTTTCTTTGCTGTGTCTCATTGGGACTAGGTTTGGAAACATCGCCCTGGGGAATGTGATTTCTTATCAAGTGTCCTTCAGACAACATGCGTTTCCTGCATACTAAGGAAAGACATAGATTCCAATTCCAAAAGGAATCAGGAAAACTAATAATTTATCTTTTACGCCTCACCATGCTTCCTTCAGGGAAATGTGCAGTGATAAAAAGGGGGTAAAATGAAATCCTTTGATCAGGTTTTCAGAAAGCCACCAGCTGGCCCTAAATCACACCTCAGTTTTTTCCAAAACCTTCTCAAAGAGGTTACTTTGAATTCTGGAAAGGCTGCTTTCCATCGCTCTGTGAAGTCGGGGATGGGCTCGGCATTACAGTAATAACATGGCAACAGCACTATCAGCAGCCACGTTGGTTTTGGCTTCACTTGTATAACACATACTCATTCACTTGTCCTTCTGTAGCTTGGATTTGTGACAGGAAAAGGACACGGGTCCTTTGATGGAAAAACCTGTAGCAGAATGTATATACCTCAGAAACAAGTTTGAAATGTTAGGGTAGCTGTGGGAAACATGGATTGTCATTTTCTTCAATAATGGGCCAAAATACTGATCAGAAGCCAGAGGAGAAGCTTCTTTCTTCTTTTTTTGTGCTGGGACTCAGAGGAAGGAGGAACAGCAAGACTTCAGAAAAAGCGGCTCATGTTTGCCCATCCGGTAATTTTAGATAGGCCATTTATTGGCTAGGTAGAATTCCATTTGACCTTAAGGTGCCTTAGGTTTTCAAGAAAGTCCTGACAGAATTGTCGTTATCCATGAATCTTTTAAACAAAAATTCACTCTTTACAACTATTTTCGTCTTTAGTTTTTATGCTACTTAACAGATTTTTTTTTTTTTTTTGAGATAGGGACAAAAACAGATACGCCAATTAATCCCTTAGGAACTAGAAAAATGACAAATGGTTTAAGATTATTAAAAGTTGCTGAGCAGGACATCTCTGATCATTTCAAGAAAATCAGTGAGAAAAAAATAAAAAGGGTTCTGAACACCAGTGTTGCCAACTTTACTCTTCAGCAGTGTCCTCTCAGAATCTCAAAATCTTCCGCTTGCCAAGTGGGGGAAGCTTACTTTTTCCTGTGAGAGTAATCAGTGGTGTCCATTGGGTTATCTGGGTATTTAGGATTATGTTTACAAAACCAATTCCTTATCAGGAAAGAATGGAGACCAATGAACACTGGCCATAGGAAAATATAACATTTTAATTGCAATAATCATGAACCTGTATCCATTAAAGAAAGAAAAGTGGTCTTAATATCACAGCTTTAGAGATTTTTGGTTTCCAGTTAGTGGTGTTTCTGGGTGTAACCCTAACCTGACACATGCCAGAAGGGGGGCTTGAGGTGCCAGAACTTGGACTACATAGTACACAGGAATGGGCTGTCAGCAAAGAAAAAGAGAAAGAGATACTATCACTACTCTTTTCCCCCAAAAGTATTTTTGGCAGTGTATACTGTATCAGTGTACTTTACTGGATTACATGCCGTATCTTGTTATCTTGTGTAACTTGTAATATGATATAAAACATTATATTAGACCAACCGATGAAAATAATTCTGCTCCTTATGGACAAGTGGACATACTTCTGTGATGAGTAACAGAAGCTCAATTTCCACAGAATGTTCCCGGGCATCAAATACTTAATGTGCTTTTACTATCTCTTTATTAAATGAAACAGGAAGTTTCTCATGTATTTGTGTAATGCCTGAGATCTAGAACTGTAACAGCTTTTTAAATGATAGAAATATATTTATTACATGGATAAGTGTATTATACTTTATTGATGCTTCAACGCGTAATTCCACTCAGCAACAAAATTTTCCCTTTAGTGTTTATTATATTCTATGATGATAGCAGTTATACTGCGGAAAAACTTAGATAATTTAATCTGAGGACAGCCTTAGTCTTTAAAATAATATGTGTGTCTATATATGATGTTATAACTGTTAAAAATGACTAAACATTTCCAAAATATATTAACTAATGAAATAATAATGATCTCTTTTGATTTAGACACAATGTATTGTTGCTATTTTAAAGTTTGAAGATGTGATTTTTTTCTTCATATATTTGAATTTTACTTAAAAATTCTAAGAATTGGTTTCTAAATTCATTCTAGGTGATGCTTAAAAATTATTGTCTTATAAATTACTTATGTTTTCTAGAAATAAAGCAGATCAATGGAATTGTTAGTTTATTTTGAGCTGTTTAAACCTGGAAACTCAGGAGCCAAAGTCAGTTCCAATAAGCAGCAAAATTCTTAAGGATCCATTGAGAATACACACATCCTCCCAGGAATATCTAATTCTAGCTGGTGTGCTGTTTACAAAGCAGGCTTGTCAAAGAAATGACCCATGAATTCCAGTAATGGAAACTGATAAGCATCTGCTGAAAACCTTTTTACCCAAGACAGGAACCAGATGAACAGAAAGAACTAAAAATTCTTGTAAGCAGTTGTTTCAAGTAAAATGGCATTGGGTATGTCTTCAGTTTAAAGGCAATCAGCAGATATGAGCAGATATATATATGAGCATGTTAACATAATATCTGTATGTCTGTCACTGTAATATATATATTATATATCTCTCTAATATATATATCTCTCTTTAATAGATATATAGATATATTCAGTTGTTAGATGTGGTCACTTATTAGCCAGAAATAAATCTTTTCCATGAGATAGTGGAGGGAGGTGGTTGTGTGCACAGAGCTGAAGTGTATGTGTTCAAATTCCATTTCTATCTCCTACTGGCTGTGTAATCATCTCTTGTAAGATGATCATAACAGTATCTACTCAATAGGTTTGTTGTGAGAACAGTGCCAGCTTATAGAAAGCCTATGCCAGACTTTAATATCATGTCCAGAGATTTGAAAGAGAAAATGAAATAAGGGATTCTAAATGGCATGTGGGAAAACATTGGCCGTGGAGTTAGAGAGACCTCAATTCAAATCTTAGGTCGTGCCACAAGACGGGTGATACTGAACATGGCTCAGAGACTCTTGTTTTCTTTCCTTCCTTTCCCTCCCTCCCTCCCTTCCTTCCTTTCTTCAATTTATTTATTTGAAAGAGAAAGAGAGCACACATACATTTGGGGGGGTTGGGTAGATGAAGAGAATCTTCAAGCAGAACCCCCTTGGAGTGAGCAGGTTGTGAAACCCAGAGTCAGACACTTAACCCACTGAGCCACCAGGCACCCCACAGACTCTGTTTTCTTACTTTATAAAACTGAAGTACCAATCCTACAGTTGTAAGATAAGGAAGGATAGATAGAAAGCCCCTGAATATGCTAGGCGTTCAGTATTGGGCTATCTTTCCCCACAACACTAGAACTAGTTCTTAAAGACTGTAAGCATTTCTTTTTTAAATTTGTTTACTTGAGAGAGTGTGAAAGAGAAAGAGAGGGAGAGGGAGAGGGAGAGAGCACAAGCTGGGTGAGGTGTAGAAGGAGAGGGACTTTCCACTGAGCAGGGAGTCCAATGTGGGACTCAATCCTAGGAGCCCAGGATTATGACCTGAGATGAAGACGCTTAACAAACTGAGCCACCCAGGCACCTGACTGCAAAAATTTATTAATTTCATTTGTTTTCTATGGCTAATAAAGCTTATTCTCTGTTCTTCTTGTAGGGTGAAAATGGTTTACATGGAGCTCCAGGCTTACCTGGTCAAAAGGTAAAGAGTTTTTGAATGTTTTATATAAGTTAGGAATTTAACATCTTAAAAAATTGAATTTGCACATAATATAGTGAAGATTCAGAAAATTCATTTGATGAAACCAAATTCCGTGGAAGGCTCTTAGAAAGCCACTAACTAGTCTTTCCAAAGAGCCTTCTCCAAGGAGCCACGATAGAAGAGAGTATGAGAGAGCTTTAACAGCACGGTTTTCCGGAGAAGTCAACAGTGGTGAATGGTGGTGCTTCCTGGGGGCCATGCAAGTGTCCAGAGCTGCTCTGAATGCATTTCCACTGTTACAAGAGTCCAAAAGGAAGAGTGGAACAGTGTTTACTGCCTTTGACTATATTTGTTTCTTTCTTATTTATCTTCCTTTCTGTATATCCCAGCTCGACTAAACATAATAGTTACAGTGACATAAAACATTAAATATTACGAAGATGCTACAACTAATCTCTTCAAAAAAATCTTTGTCAGAATGACAAATTTGTAATAAGTGAAAATGTTTGCATTGACTAGGCTGCTTTCTGTGCCTAATATCTTTCTTTTTACCAAGGTGAACTTGACTTGTACCCTTTTATTGTCCCGGGGCTGCTTTCTCCTCCTTGGCAGGCATCTGACCAGCCTTGCTGGAAGCACAGAGTCTGGTCTATTCCAGTTTCCTGGAGGGTTTGGGGAGCCACTTCAGGTGGGGCCAGCTGCCATAATATCACCCAGATCATCCCACCACAGGGGAGAGCATTCTTGATGCAGTAGTAGATGCCCACCCACGCCAACCATATCATCCCTATGCTCTGGAAGTTTTCCAAGTTTTAGCACAAGACGACAGAAGTTACTGTTACATCTAGGTTTTTTCTCTGTGGCTAAAAATTACCATTGAAAACCATGTGCATTCATTTATAGTTATAGCTTTTGAAAAATCTCCCGTTCCTTGGCTTGATAAGAAAGTAAGTCTGTGCCGGCAGTGATGAAATGGCAAGCTTCTGAGTTTCTTCACAGCAGCTCCAGACAAAACCCGTTGCTCCAGCATGTGCTGCATCTGTGAGCGGAGCTGCAAGCCAAGGGATGTGCAGATTTATCTGCTGGGAAATAGTTTTGGACTTTCCAGCAGCTGTTTGTGGTGGCTGCATCATGCTGACATTGTGGCTGATGTACTGGAGGCATTTAGCAGCTTGATGTTGGCTTGGATTAACAGATCAAACCACAGTCCAGACTTTAGGGAAAATGGGAGAATAGAGCTAGAGCATGCATTCAATGGCAAAGAGGCCCAAATACTAACCTGTTGTCTTTCCCAGTAACTTTTTTAAGGGCAGATGAAGCAGAAATAATAATTCGATCATGTGTGTATATGTGCATATACATATACACATACACATATATATTATTTATAATATATTTATATATCATTTATAATATATACAGAGAGACTGTATTTATAGTAAAAAGCTGGCATTCCTTTTCTAACATATGAATTTTAATTGTACAAGTGACACCTTGTTGCAGCATTACAGAAAAAAAACGTAAGTAAGAAACCCTTCATCCACTGTCTCCGTGCACTCTGGAGATATTTGCTGAGTGCATCTTGTGCATGGAGGGGTGAGGATGACTCACCTCCGGCAGCCATTTGCTGGCTCCTTGTCTTCAGTGCCTGACCTGTATTTGGCATTCAGTGCATATTTGTTTGAATGTATGAATCAAACATCAGTATTATAAATATCTGTGCAGAATTCAGTGGGAAAACAAGCTGGTCAGACTGGAGAGGGTTTTAGCTGAAGAACAGGGGACATAGGCCTTTTGGAATAACGATGGCGGTTAAAGCCAGCAGTGCGCCAGCCACCAGTCCCCTTTCTGTGACCGAAACGCAGGAGATCTGGGTGGTAAAGAGCATGCACGGCTCTGGCGTCAGAGCTGGAGCCAGGACTTGGGGTTCAAGCCCGAACTCGTTCATCACACAGCTCTCCCTGGAATGGTATTCCACAGAAGTCAGCTTGAGAAGGCTGCTTCTAATGGATCTGGTGAAATCAACAGTAACAGTAATAATGAAAAGTCATAATAATAAAAATGTAATAAATATAAATAAGAAAAAGTAAGAGTAATAATGGCTACCTTAGTTGGTGCCAGGCATATGCTGATGCATTCAGTTCTCAAAACATCTATGAGAAAGGAACCGTATACAGAGAAATTCAGGTGTAAGGAGATTATGTTGCCTTGAGAGCACTCTCATGAAGCTGTAGCTTGTACCCTTTAATATTCAGGAATATGTAAATGTCATCCAACTTAAGATTGGTTTAAAGTTTACATATTTGAAATGGTTTTTATTTATAATTATTGATGTTTTGTTATTGGAAAAATTATCATTATTGTAATAATTGTGTGTGTTTAAAGTAGTGTTCCTATTATTATATATAAATCATATTCCTCTTCTACAGGGAGAGCAAGGTTTTGAAGGCAGCAAAGGAGAAACTGGTGAAAAGGTAAATATCTCTCTTGAGGTATGCACCTGTAAAAATACATTAGGTTCATGAAAATATTTTGAAGCAGAATATGTAACTTCTCTTGTACCTTCCAAAGAAGCAATTCAGTAATTTTGTAGGAAAAAAACCTTAAAATATTTGCTTCACTTAAGTTAGACTTAATATAAGAAGGATTGTCAGAAATCTTTCTGAACTTGTTTGGATGGTAGTTCTATCTAGATATTTCTCCCTAAATGCATTCCATTGATATATAAATGATTCAAACATTGCCTGAGCATTGTGTTTGTGTGCTATAGGATCACTGATGCACTAAGAGTCCAGGTCTTTAAATAAATGTTTTGTTTTCATGTATACCTGGTGTATCAGTGGACTTTTTCCTGAGGAAATAAATAAGAACTGTAATAGGGTCAAACAAAAAAGAGATGTGCAAATAGAAGAGTTTGAAAGAGTTAAAATAAAGGGATGGTGGGCAAGCTGTAGGAAGAACCACAGGGATTGTGCAATATCCTAGATTGAGCTATAGTGAACGCCTTAAATTCCAAAAAGGTTATCAGACTCAGAGGCAAAAAGAACTGTGGGTACAGATCCAGATTGGTGCTGAGGGAAGCAGTGAACCCAATATTCAAGCAATCTTCATTTTAAAAATTTATAGCCTTCTACTGAAAGTACAGAGAATAGAAGTGCCCTAGTCATCCAAAATTTCCATTCAGACTATCATTTGAGTCCTTCTGCATTTCATAAATCTAGTTTTATTTTTGAATAGAACAAAAACAGCATCATTCCTTTGTTTCATAAAACGTCATGTAATTGGACAGCCACAAGAAAGGAAGGGGGAGAGATAATCTCAAATTAGACAGTTTTGCCTGTATTTAGTTTTCTGGGCCGTGATCAGTTATTTGCTTCTTCAATAAGTATTTTAGACAGAATGAGCAGCTATAATAATTATGACAAATTATACATGTTGTAAGCTACTTGCTAATTACTTTTCCTCACAGAACTGTGAGGAAGAAAAAAAATAGTCCTATAGTAATCATATAATTGAGGAGAATTCCATTAGATGATGACTACATTTTAAAAGTGGATCTCTCTTTTTAGGGATCTTTTGTATATTTTTGCTTTAGAATGACAGTCATTGCCTTTAAATTAATGCCCTATTTATGCATGTTCCTGCTTTATTAATGGGACTTTACCTGTAGGAGTATGTGAGAATAAGCAAGGAATCAGGTAAATTCTCTGTAAAGTCACCATTTCACTAAAACCGTAGTGGTTATTTTGATATTTTACATACATAGTTGGTATTGCTCCGTAATAGATTCTCACAGACTATGAAGTATAGAAAAACATTTCTCTATTTGGCTTCAAAGATTTCCCTTCTAATTCTTCGGACTTATTAGCAATCGCTTTCAAATAGTCCGTTTCACCATGAGGTGAAAATATTTATGGAGAAGGATGGAGACAACAGGAAGAAACAAAGCATCAAATAGAAAAGACAACACACCTTGAATGAGAATTATAATTCAAATGGTTTATAGCCAAATGTAAGATTCACATAGTAACCCTTATAATAAGAATATAGTCTGCTTTCATGATTACCTACCTAATAGCAAATATGAGTTTTTTCAGTGTTACACACTACATATGCTGATCTATGACCACAAGTATTTTCCCATAAGATAAATAATTAATGCCATCTTTTTGTTTCTAGATTAGAAACTGTGTCTGGATTAATTAAATAAGGAAGGTCTGTGGAGCACTCATTTCTAGGGGACATAAGCATGAGATTCTTGCAAAACCTAATTAGTTTTCTGAACAGACTATTTATCTCTTTTTATTTATTATTTATTAAAGTATATCTGTGGCATCCCATTGGCTGGGGGCAAGGCAGAGCAGGCAGTGAAAGAATTCACCCAAGGCAGAACAAAAGAGATGACAGTTTATTGAATACACCACAGGAGAGCAGTGGGCCGAACAGCAGAGGGGAGACCATCCGCCTCAAGGAGGTAGTAAGGGCAGAATAAGGGAGGATGAGGATGAATAGAATTCTCCCTTTTTTAGTAATCTGAGGAACTGTGCCTAGCTGTAAGTAGCTTATTGGTCAGTTAGGGCCTCGGGCTTAATGAGCTTGTTGGCATTCAGCTCAGTAGTCACTGTGGGTCCTTTTGCCTTGCTTGAGTTTCCATTACTCAAGCCTGTTGCCTAAAAGCAGCCTCTCCAGTATAGTTGACACCCAATGTTACATTCGTTGCAGGTGTAGAACATAGTCAACAAGTCTATGCATTGTCATCACCACAAGTGTAACCACTATCTGTCACCATACAACACTATCATAATAGCTGATACCCCATGCTGTACCTTTCATCCCCATGACTTACTCATTCCATAACTGGAAGCCTGTACCTCCCACTCCCCATCACCCATTTTGCCCATTCCCCCACCCCCTAAAAGACAATCTGTGGAAGACGGAGTTTGTAATTACAGTAAGGCCTATCTTTCCTCTTTAGTTGCCTTATTGTGGCCTTTACTATGTTTCAAAATTTGTCTGTTTTGAATGAGACAATTCAGTAGTTGCAAAACAAAAGAATTCAGGAAGTTGTTATTGTTCAGAGATGTTGTACCTACCAAAGGCGCACTGCCTCCAGTAGAACAAGAAAACACGTATCAACTGTCAAAGAGAAAACACGTATCAACTGTCAAAGAGAAAACACTATGTGATGGTCTTCCGGTATCTTCATAGTGATGATACCACTCTGTGGTATTCTGTAATCCAGTATAAACCCAGTAGAGAAATGTGCAGTTTTTCTTGATGGCCAGAAAACTATCCTGCCGGCCAGTTTAAGTTAAGCCAGACCGAACAAGTAGTTCCTCAGCATGTCTAATGGGATATCCTTAGTCCAGAGAAGAACTCACAAACCTTGAACAAGTAGAGAGAACCTCATTTGAAAGCATATTCCTGAGTTTATAGCAACTTATGACTGAAAAAAACTCATGTATTACCTGAGCAAGCACAATTTAGCCAAATCAGTCCTGAAGTGAAAATTATTTGAAAGACTCGTTCTTTCTCAAATTACTTATGCTGGCAGGACTCTCCTTGAAGAGCTACTTTCAGGTTTACCTCTTTTTTTTTTTTTTTGGCTTATCAATTAGATGGCTAGGAATGATCCCATCCCATTGCCTCATTGCCCAGTGAGCGACACTCAAGGATCCTTTCACTCTAACAGCATCCCTCATGAAGCTGGAGGCAGGAGGTCCATATTCTGACTGAGGAATAGAACCACAGCGAGGGTCTGTGTTCTGGCTTCTCTGTTTCTAAAGGCGTGATCTCAAACAACCCTTCTTTTGGGGATTTTCCTTAGGTCCTTCAGTATAGTTGGGGGTGTAGTAGGGGCTACGACTATTGAACAAAATGGAGAGTCCCCTCTTGAGGTGATAGTTATCCCTGTACTGTCAGCCTTCGCAGCAGTGATACAGCCACACTCTTATTATGTGACCAAATGGGTGAATGCGTGAACTGAGCTCTGACAATCATATTAGAAAAAGCAGATTTAGCAGGGAGGCATTCATTAAAGTGCGCTTCATTTCTAAACCCTGAGCCCAGGTTTTTGCTTTAGGTCTTTGTCAAAATAGGAGGAGTATTACTTGGTTACATTATTTTAAAAAAAGCAAATAGAAAAGCAAATGTGAACATCTGCTTTATATTATAGCATTATAGCATTCAGTTTCTTTAAGTAATTGCTTCATATGGTTGGGTTGGCTTTTAACCCAATTCTTTTACATCGTCATTCAAGTCCTAACTAACTTAGTTTAAAAACAGATTTCTTAGGTGTTAAACTTGATTCTCCCCAACTTTATTGTTAAATATGATTTGATTGTGAGAAAGGAACATCCAGTGACAAATGCTGCTCATGGCACACTTTTCTTGACATTTTCTCTACATTTCCTGGCTAAAATGTAGTTGATTTTGTTCATTCAAGAGTGACATTTAAGTTCACGTGGGTACAGAGGTAGCAAATCTTTACAAGAACTCAGACGTTTTAGCTAGTGTGGAACTTTTCCATTTGACGAATTAAAATAATCTTATCCTTGAAGATTTCTTAAGTAGAGTGAAAAGAAAAAAGGACAATCAAATACTCTTTTCTTCATGAACCATCTGGCTCAGGAAGATGTGGATAGTATCCAATTTTTGACATTCCATAGCCAAGAGTGTTCATGGTTAAGCAGGTTCTGACTTACTCTTATTTAAATGTATGACCATTGCCTACTTTGATCATCTTGATTACTGATTTTTTTCTTCCATTCTGAGTTAAGCCCATAATAATACATGCAACTGCAAAACTAACAAATGCATATGGCTCCTTCTTTAATTCATCTCTTAAAACTTTAGGAAACTGGTTGCTATAAATTTTCAGTGACTTGTGATTTTTATCATCTTGTTGTTACCAGAATGTTATCTCAGTCCTGAAATGTCATATGACATAAAATAGTTATTTAAATTGGAAAATTATGTTTAATTATCTATTTATCTGGTTGTATAGCTGTTGCAAATATTTTTACCTGGCAGAATCCACTGGAAAATCATTGACTGATCCCTATTCTTCACTGGTTTATTTAACAAGATATCATTTTAGAATTCTGTATAAAATGTTATATTCAAATTAATAAAACCATTGAAATGTCTATTATAATGTAGGATAGAGTACAAGAGTATTTTATTACTCCAAAACTGCCTGGGGTTACTTATAATTAAACCATGTATCCAATCATTTGTATTTCTTCTATCAACAATTAACATCAGGTAATTTTCAAAGGACATAACTCAAATTTTCATTGGCCAGCCTAAATTAAAAAAAAAAAAAGAATATATATATATATATATATATATATATATATATATATATATATAAAAATAATCGGGGGGGGTTGGGCCAGAGGGAGAGGGAGAGAGAATATTAAGCAGCCTTCATGCCCAGGGTGAATCCCAATGTTGGGCTCAAACTTAAAACCGTGGGATAGATTATGACCTGAGCAGAAATCAAGTCAGACTCTTAACCAACTGATCCACCCAGATGCCCTGAAAATAAAATATGTATTTAGACTTAGTATTGATGTTATGTATGATCTACAGTCTTTTGCCTTTGGTGGATTCTTTTGAAGATATGATAGGAGAAATAGAAAATGCTTACTAGAATACATCCTTACTTACCTATTTCATAGTCGAATCTATTCTTTTTGGTTTCTTGTCAAAACAGGGTGAAAGAGTAGAGGCACTGAATTCATTTCCTGTTATTCTGTTGATGTTTGTTTTCAGTATTAACACCTGTGACATATAATATATAGGCCTGATGTGTAACTGCTAATGAGAATTGTGGACAATTTATTCAGCGGCATTTTATCGATTTATTTCTCATAGATTGATTTAAACTTCATATTTGACTCATAACAGCCAAGATTAGAAGTTGACTAATTTTTATTACATCAACAAATAAATTATTTTGCCTACCAGTAAGTAACTAAAATACTGACTTCTAGCATTAGATATCACGAGACCTATAGTCAATCAGGCAAGCAATAGTAATCATTTGCTAAAATAAATAACAATTATGGTTTCAAATAAGCCAAGACCTTTTATACTGGAAAATATTTTCTCTTTACATTAGTTAATTTTTCATTCAGTTGTTGTTATGGTAATTGCATATTGAATTTGAATTGAAAATTCAAAAGGGTAGCTGTGATATTTTAGCCATTTAAAATCTATTGGAGAATGAGAAAAAGCCCAAGTGAGTAAGTATATATAATATGCATAAACTGTTTTGCAGAACTTTCAGGGAGTAGCATCTAATTCTTTCAGCAGTAAACACATATTCCTAGTTTCTGGAGTACCACTCCAAAGAAATCTTAGAGTTGACCTTCATTGTGGAACTGATGGTGACCCATCATAGAATAGATTCTCAGGGTACCTGCGTGGCTCAGTGGGTTAAAGCCTCTGCCTTTGGCTCAGGTCATGATCCTTGGGTCCTGGGATAGAGCCCCGCAGCGGGCTCTCTGCTCAGCAGGGAGCCTGCTGGCTCCTCTGGCTGCCTCTTTTCCTATTTGTGATCTCTGCCTGTCAAATAAATAAATAAATAAAATCTTTAAAAAAAAAAAAAAGAATAAATAGATTCTCATTCCTTGTGTTCCATGTTTCAATCCAGCTCTGCCATGCCAGCTGGGTGAATCTGGACATGTACCTTGCTTTCTTTACAATGGTCTCCTTTTCCATAAAATAAAGATAATTTCTGCTTCATGAGATTCTTGTAAGAGTGAAATGAGTAATTAGTAATTAAAAGGTGCTCAATAAAAATGTCCTCAACAGCCAAAATATGAAAAATTAAAATATTGATATTTGGAGAAAATTAGATTTTATATAATTATTTTATCTACTTTTTGCCTAATACTACTTCCAAATTTTCCTTCTAAATAATTAAACAAAGACAAGAGAGTATATTAGTTAGCTCCTGGTGTGTAACAAACCACCTCAAAACTTAGTGGCTTAAAACAACATATATTTATTTATTTCATGACTCTGTAGTTTAGTGGCTTAGACTGGGCTTAGCTCAATGATTCTTTGGTGTCAGGTTTTCTTACGTATGTCTTTTCAGCTGGCAGCTTGGCTGAGAGTGGCCATTTAGGTTGGGCTCTGATAGAGAACATGTCTATTCCAAATAGTCTCTCATCCTCCAACAAAAATCTCAATCTTGTTTTCAAGGTAAAAGCAGGGGTCCAGAGAGAGCAAGCAGAAGCATATAAGGCTTCTTCAAGTCCCCAGCTCAGAACCAGCAGGCCATCACCTCTGCCATGTTTTGTCATTAGCCAAAGCACTTCCTGAACCCAGCCCAGGTTCAAGGGCTGGGAAAATAGATACCACTTCTTGATCATATAAGCTGCAAAGCCATATTGTAAGTGGTATGGATACATGGAGGGATAAAAATTGGATCATTTTTGTTATAAATTAAACACAAATGAGATAAAAAAATTACATTTTAATATAACAGTTAAGCTACTTCAGAGTAAAAAGGTTGAATAGGTTTAGCAAGTCTACTTCATTCTTCTCCCGTGACCTGCATAGAATCTTAAAGTTATGTTTGCACAATGGGTCTTAGAGCCTGTGTCAAAAGATAAACTCATATTTGAAATGGTAGGGATGTTTTATGCATAATAGGAAAATATTGAAAAGTAAAACTCTTAATTGGAATGGGAATAGAGTCTACGGCCATACCACCCTGAACGCGCCCGATCTCGTCTGATCTTGGAAGGTAAGCAGGGTCGGGCCTGGTTAGTACTTGGATGGAATGGGAATAGAGGAATTCAGTATGTCAAATTATTAAACCAAATTATTAAACCAAATTAGTACTTTCACATAGTCTCAAGTGTTTATTAATTTTAACTAAAATAAAATTGAGACCAGAACAACTGGAAAAAGCAGGTCAGAGTTGAAGTGTATTTTTAGGATGTCACTAGTAAAGCCTTCTTGGCAATTATGTCTAGTATTTAAAACTAATGCAAGAATGTTAAATACTATTATTATAAATATAGCACTTTCCTATCATCACTAAAACAACTGTTGACATGTCATCTTACTTCCTGTTAATTCTCTCTTGGTTCACCTTGTAGAATTCCACTGAATATCAGTGTTACGCAATTGTTCCATTTACTCTGGTAATGTGTAAAACTTCGACAACTTTTAGGAAGGACTTATGTGTTTGATTTGACAGCTGACTCAAAAAATGAAGAGAACAGATGGAGTAGAATAATAACTATAATTTAAAAAATCACAGCAATTTATCTGTGGCCAATGCCAATTGGTATGGAAGTAACCATGCCAACTTACAATTAGCCATGGTAGCAGGCAATTGGGAAGTGTAATGGTAATCCCACAGCCAAGCTAGAGGCTTAACGTTAGTCATTGCTGATTGTGTGTCATTTTCTTGTTCTTCACAGTGCTAGTGAATAACTCTAGATTGTGTGGAACATGTTTAACCCTCTTTGCTTCATTTTTTTAGTAGTGGTTATAGAAAAAGTGAAATGTCAAAAAAAAGGAGGGATATGAAGAATAGGAGAATAACCATCAAAGCGTGCACTATTTCATGCATATAGTTTTTTAAAGTATTATTCTTAATGATTGAATAATATTTCATTATATGGAGATAAAATATTTTATGTGACTATTCTGTTGTTGGAAATTTAAGCTTTTTAATTTATTTTTGTCTCATTTTTTAAGTGTGTTTTAGCTAGTACATATAACACAGAATTAGCATACTTTGGCAAGCATCTTTAAACATTTCTCTTGTTCTTTCTTTACTAGATTTCTGGAATTAGAATTATTCTAGAATTAGAATTATGGGTTGATGAGTATGGAAAATTTTAAGATTTTTTTAAAAATTTATTTATTTGAGAGATAGCATGCATGCAAGAAACCATGAATGTAGTGGGTAGGCAGGAGGTTAGAGGCAGAGGGAGAAGAAGACTGCCTGATGAGCAGGGAGCCCAACGTGGGTCTCAATCACAGGACACTGGGATCATGACCTGAGCTCAAGATGGACACTTAACCGACTGAACCACCCAAGCACCCCTAAGATTCTTGATACATGTACATACTTACTTTCCAGAACTTTTTTTTTTTTTGGTAAGATTTATTTATTTAGAGAGAAGGAGAGAGACATATATAAGCAAGAGAGAGCATTTGTGCAGGGGGGAGGGGAAGAGGAAGAATCTCAAGCAACCTCCCCACTGGGTGCTGAGCCCAATGTAGGCTCAGTCCTAGGACCCTGAGATCCTGACCTGAGCCAAAATCATGAGTCAGTTACATAACTAACTGAGCCACCCATATGCCCCTGCAAATTTGTTTTTTTAAGTTAGTTTTCACATTCACAAATAGTGGTTGCATCCTCATTCTACCCTCACTAGCTTTAACATTTTTTAAATGTTAAAAATTGTCAAATATTATTTCATTTTAACTTTCTCTTTATTCATGGTATCTCTTTAACGATCACATTGACCATTCACACACACATACACAAGATGACAATCCTATGTCAAGTATGTTATAAATATTCTCATTTTGGGGTTTGCCTTTAATGTTTATTGTACGTTGAGATACAGAAATTATAAGGTTTATGGTTGATGGTGGGTCTTTCTATCCTGATTTCCTTAATTACTTCTGTGTTTTGAAATCCTAAACTTTCAAGAAATCTGTTACGTATACACTCTTCTAGTTTTGCCTTTACACGTTGTAACCTAAAATTTACATTTGTAACTGTTGTTAAGATGAAGATGAAACTCAGCCTTTCCCTCAATACCATGTCTTATAATAATTTCCTTACACATTTGCTCATGATGTTTTCTTTATTATGTACTAGTTTGTATATACTAAGATTATTTTAACGGTATGCATTCTGTTAATTATTGTGTTAGTAACACATTATTTTAATTATTTTAGTTAATATTTTAACATCTGGCACTGGAAATACAGTTTCATTACTCTTCTTTTAAAATATTTTCTTGTGCATCTTACCCATCTACGGTGTTTCTTACTAGATATTTCAATTTGGATAGTAACCTACTCTAACTTCAATTTCTTCACCCTTGAACTGGGAATAATAATGATTTCTATTTTATTGTGTTTGACACTTAAATGCAAAGGAACCTAATTAGTGCCCAATATCTGGTAAGATATTAGCAGAGCATTTGCTTTAGTTTTTGTCTTCCTTATGAATTTAGCATCAATTCTCCTAGATCTGAAATATAAACATCTTTAGTATTTTGGTTGGTTTTATATTAAATGTACATGCTGATTTGGGATATAGCAGAGGGTTTGACATATAATGTATTATTTACTTCAGGGGTATGGGTATGTGATTCATCAGTCTTGTACAACTCGCAACGCTCACCATAGCCCATACCCTCTCCACCCATTTACCCCATCCCTCTTACCCCGCTCCCCTCCCAGCAACCCTCAGTTTGTTTCCTATGATTAAGAGTCCCTTATGGTTTGTCTCCCTTTTTTTGTCTTGTTTCATTTTTTCGTCTCTTTCCCTCTGATCCTCTGACCTGCCTCTTCAATTCTACATTATCAGTAAAATCATATAATAATTGTCTTTCTCTGACTGACTGATTTCGCTTAGCATAATACCCTCTACTTCCATCCACATTATTATAAATGGCAAGATTTCAATTTCTGATGGCTGCGTGATATTCTATTGTATTTATATGCCACATCTTCTTTCTCCATTCATTTGTTGATGGCTATGTGGGCTGTTATTGTGGACATTGCTGCTATAAACATTGGGGAGCAGGTGCCCCTTTGCATCACTACATTTTTATTTTTGGGATAAATACCGAGTAGTGCAATTGCTGGGTCATAGTGTAGCTCTATTTTCAACTTTTGGAAGAACTTTCCAAACTACTGTAGTTTGGAACAAAGTGGCTGTTTTCCAGAGTAGCTGTACCAGCTTTCATTTCTACCACCAGTGTGGGAAGGGTCCCCTTTCTCCACATCCTCACCAACATCTATTGTTTCCTGACTTGCTGATTTTAGCCATTCTGATTGGTGTGAGGTGGTGTCTCATTGTGGTTTTGATTTGTATTTCCCTGATGCTGAGTGATGTGGAGCATTTTTTTTCATGTGAAGCAAAGAGTTAGAACCAGGAACTAAAAAGCCATCAAGAATCAAGATACTTCTGCATTCTGTTTTCTTCTCTGGCTGCATAATGTCTCTTTTCTGTGAAACTGCTCTGTTCTCTTGCTTATCTTATAGCCTCACTCTTCTTGCTCATTGGTAAACTTAGTATTAAATGGATACAGTGACAGATTTGTTCCCCAATTTGCATACCTTCATAAGCCCAGTGCTAATAATAGACTACAATCACTGAGTCTCATACTCACACTTGAGTGTAGAGAATCTGGTTGACTCACCTCTGGTCGTATCACCTGTCTGGAAAGTCCTGCAGTCGAGTCATCTGTGCTTACAGACAGTGCATGGGAGGGTTGTGTTTTTTTTTTTTTTTAAGATTTTTTAAAAGATTTTAAAAAATTTACTCATTTATTTGAGAGCGAGAATGAGAAAGCACCAAGCATGGCATGGGGGAAGACAAGAAAGGAGAAAGAGAGAATCTGAAACAGACTCCACACTGAGTACAGAGCCCAATGCGGGGCTCACTCTCATGACTCTTGATATCATGGCCTGAGCCGAAATCAAGAGTCAGAGACTTAACCAACTGAGCCATCCATGTGCCCCAAATGTATGGGATTTTTAAGAAGGGGCAGAGGTAAGAAGAAAATAATAGTACTGTGAGTATTGCTGATATGTGGAAAAGCTCTTGATTTGTGGTTTTTTATTTAGTATCTGGTCACTTTTCCCAATCCTCTTAATGATTCTAATTGCTAATTTTATTAATTCTATTAGTTTTTCCATTGAAAGCAATTGTTATATATGGTAATGGCCTAGGAAATGAACACAGCGATTTTGCTTCTTTATTCTGTTTTAATTCCCTTCATGTTCCACATCTTGCTGTTTATTTCACATTGGAGAAAGATGCAGGATGGAAAGGGTAAATGTAGGATGGCTACTTAGGAAACCTCTGCAGTAGGCAAGCATGAGATGATTCTTGTTTGCTATTTTGATGGAAACAGAGGGGGTGAATAGAACTGAGACATAACCTGGAGATAGGATCAACTGAAGAGAAGGTACAATTTCTGGACATCATATATCATAAGAGGAACAAATTTGGATGGGGATTTATACCACAAGTTTGAGATGCCTGTATAGCATCTAATTAGATCTAAGCCTCGAGTTCAGAAAAAAGGTCTGTATTACATGACAGATGGTGCAGAGGGAGGGGCAGTCAGTACAAACCAATGGGAATGGATGAGATTGCATAGGAGGGAGGTTAGAAGTAGAAGTAGAAGTAGGTGACCATAAGCTGAGAAACACAAACACTAGTAAGTTAAGTAGAGGAAAAAAAAATATTGAAATGATGCATCCAGAGAAGTACGAGGAAAATCAGTAGACTGTGTTGCAAAGTAGAGGAAAGTGTGTAAGAAAGTGAGTGTTTAAATCTTCAAAACATGTTTAGAAGACAAATAAGGTATAATGCCAGCAGCTAATGTTTACCGAACATTTACTATAGGCAAGCATTTTTATTCCATGAGCTTATATGAATTACCTCACTTAATTATCCCAACAACCCTTTGCTATTATTATCACCAAACTATAGATGAAGAAACAGATAGAGAAGGTGAAAATTTAAAAAAGAAGTACCCAAACTCTAATTCTCTGTCTCCCTAGATGAACATGTAAAATCGTCCACATAGGTCACTGGTGACTTTGGCAAAGGTAATTTTTGGCGGAATGATAAGGGTAGACGCCATGTTAAAGTTTGTTGAAGAGCAAATTACAGGTGACAAAATAAAGAGCATTTACAAAACCCTCTCACAATCTGTCTGTGAAGGGGACAACAGCAAGGGCAGTAGCTGGAAGGAGTATGGATTATTGAAGAAGAAAATCTTAATGCACCAATATTCAAAGCAAGCACAAGTTCTTTTTTTTTTCCTTAAAGATTTTATTTATTTATTTATTTATTTGAGAGAGAGAGAAATCATGAGCAGAGGGAAGAGGCAGAGGGAGAGGGAGAAGCAGGCCCCGTGCTGAGCAGGGAGTCCAACATGGGGCTCAGTCCCAGGAAGCTGCGATCATTATCTGAGCCGAAGGCAGTTGCTTAACCAACTGAGCTACCCAGGTACCCCAAGCACGTGTTCTTGATAGGAAAATATTGTTGATCAAGGGAAGACCTGAAAGAAAAGTACAGACCCAGCTCACTTACACAGAGTTGCAAATGTCTTATACTTCCTAAGGAATATCTAATTTATGCCAATAATGATATCATATTTAAGGAATTCTCATTAAAATTAAGAACAAGATAAAGATACCACCATTATTGTTTAATAACATTCTAAAATTTCTGGTCAATGCCAATTTTCCTCCCAAATGGTAGTTTAAATCTATCCATTTCTCTCCATATCCCACAATACTACCAAGCCATAATCATTTACGGTCACCTCTTGACTAATCTCCCTGTCTTGACCCTTGCTCTTCTCCCATTCTCTAAGTTATAGAGATGGAGCTTTACAAAACAAACCAGGTCTTATGTTTAAAACTTTTAGTTGTGGGATGCCTGGGTGGCTCAGTTGGTTAAGCAGCTGCCTTCGGCTCAGATCATGATCCCAGCGTCCTGGGATCGAGTCCCACATCGGGCTCCTTGCTCAGCAAGGAGCCTGCTTCTCCTTCTGCCTCTGCCTGCCTCTCTGTCTGCCTGTGCTTGCTCTCTCTCCCTCTCTCTCTGACAAATACATAAATAAAATCTTTAAAACAAAACAAAACAAAAAACTTTTAGTTGTTTTTCATTAAGTTACTATCCAGAATCCCTAATATGTCCTACAAAGTCCTGCACTGTGGCCTTTATTTGCCTCTTGAAACTCATCTCTCCCCATAGCCCACCACCCCATCCCCCCAACTCACCCCCACCCCCCTTCTCTGGCTCCAGCCACACAGCCTTTGTTCAGTCCCTTGAACTCACGAGCTCTTCTCTGCCTCAGAACTGTCCACTGGTGGGCTCACTGCTTGGACTGCTTTTCCCTTCACTGGGTTAGTCTCTTTTTATCACACCTTGCAAGTTATTTTCTCTAAGGAGGCTTCTTGATGCTCTAATCAAAATCAGCTCCTTTTGTTACAATTTTCATTATACCTTCAACACTACATTTCACCTATATAGTACTTTTCACAATTTAGAATTATAAGTTTATTGACATGAGGGTTTTTGTCCCTTTCTCCCAGTAGAGTAAAACTTCATGAAAGCAGGAACTGTACCTCTGTCTTTATCTCCAACACCCACGATATTGCCCAGCACATAGAAGAATTCAATTAGTTAATTTAATACTAGAGGAGATCGTTGTAGACATGTTTAATTTGTGTTTCTTTTTAGCTTCCAGAAGTGTTTGATAATTAATATTTTGATTCATTTAATTCAATATCCACCCTCATTGTTTTCAAACTCCGGCTATTAAATTTGTGAGATAAAGACCAAAATTCGTTTTACATGTATGACCCTTGGAATCGTGTTTCAAAAAGACAATATATAAAACATAAATGTATTTAATAGTATACTAAAATGTGCAGGGAAGAAATTGGGTCACATATTTCTATTTTTCAATCTTTATGAAACACACTGCCTTTGGCAAGTACTATTTAGTTCCTTATTCTATAAAATAACATCATACTGTTCTTTTAATACCAAATATTGCACTGTCTTTTTAATTCAGGAGTAGTGTTAAAGGTTGTCTATTGATTCTTGTGTCCTAATTTTTCATTGCAATTACAGTGGAATTTTGGAACTATTGACCATAGTGACCTTAGGTTGGTTTTGTTAAGGAAATTTATTCAATAACTATTTTATGTAATTTAAGAACAAAGAAATATGGAAATCCAG
Organism: Neogale vison; assembly: GCF_020171115.1. Taxonomy (NCBI): domain Eukaryota; kingdom Metazoa; phylum Chordata; class Mammalia; order Carnivora; family Mustelidae; genus Neogale; species Neogale vison. Next base: position 111,631,605 of record NC_058091.1, read on the forward strand.
GGGCACATAATGAGAGATAAGTAGAAAGGGCATGATCCTCATTTATATAATGATTAAGACAACTTGACTTTAGTTTCTCATTAATCAGTGCTTGAGTACTAAAAGGGTAGTTTACAATCTGTCTCAATTTTGCTTTTTGTTTGACCTTTATTCCAATTATCCTATTTCTTCACTCCAGGTTCTGGTGTTGCCTCCGATTTCTACTCTTATCTTTTAATCCCCTTTCCCATAGACTCAACTTTACTCTCCCCTGCGTTCCCCTTTGCTCAGCTTCTTGTAAATCTTGCCATCCTTTCTTTCCCACCTGTTTCCTTTCATCCCATCCAAGCCTGATTCTCTCGTTAGGTTAATCTCTTCCCATTTTTATTTTAGGAAGCTCTGGGAAAGGAAGATAATTTTTAATACAAATATTTGAATTCATGAACAGGTGACTCTAGAGTATTTTTTGTACTCAAAACCAATGAAGATATCTATTACCCATTTCCCCCTCACACCTGAGCATTTCCTAATGAGACTGCACTTTAAATATGAGTAAATTCAGCCCTACATTTGGTGACAGTGTTTAGCATATAAAAAACATGGTTTTTAAAAAATATTTTTCATGAAATGGATTTAAAAATCAATCTAGCTATTGCTTCTGCTTAACATAACCATCAAATATTCATCATCTCTGTTTCCACTAAATCTCAGTTAATAAATATACTTTATTAATCAAATCTCCTTGATGGAGATGATTCCAGATGGTGGGAGGATAATTAATTTAATGTCATCAAACATTGGATGGCAGGTGCATTATTTTTATTTAGAAGCAAGCCACTGGCATGTGAACTTTCACATTCAATGTAAAAGCAATTCGCTGTATAGTAATTGCTGAACAAGTGTGTCCCATCAGACTTAAATAACAGAAAGAATTCCACTGCACAGAAAACAGAGGTGTTAGTGCAGCTGCTGTTCTAAGTGGATGTTGTGCATTAACTGTGTGATAAGTTATTGTCTGGGCTTATGAACATCTATTGCTTCTTAGTTTAATATCTTACAGAAATTATTCTCGGTTCTTATTTTTCCTTACTAATCTTCACAATCCCCTTTAAGCCCTGTAAGTAACTTGCTATCAATGATCCGTTGTAATAGCAGTTGAGGATAAATGAGACAAGATACAGAAAGCAATTAGCATTTGCTTTGTTTTTTTTCTACATTTTTCCTTGTTCTTCGTGTACTGCTGATAAGCATACCATAAGATCAAGAATAAAGACAAAATGCTAACACATGAATGCTTTGGGCAAGCATTTTGGAGAATGTTATTTTAAGTACCTGCACTTGTCTGGCCCTGGGAAGGAGTGTAGCAATGCAATGGCCTCACCCTCTGGCTGTATTCCAGGGGCTCACTGATCGTAATCCTGCCTGTCACTTAAGGTTTACTTGTGTATACAGCTGGTTTACAGAGCTGAAGTCTTGGTAAAAAATCGCAGGGCTGAGTCACACAATAGCAACCTGGAGATAGAGGTCCAATCAAGCTTTTGGAACTTTTAGAACTTCAGAGGTCACCTGCAGTGACACTCATCTGTTATTTGGATTTTCACAGGTGGTTGTCCAGGCTCTGCTCATTAATGCTAATAAGATAATTCCAAGTTCTGTATTTTAAGCCCAGATCTAGTCCCTGTCACTTTTACTGATTTACCTCCTGGTAGTTTTAACCTCCTGGAAAAATGCATTCTCAGATGATTCTTTTTTTTTTTTTTAAATTTATTTATTTTAACAGAGAGAGAGAGAGAGAGAGATTACAAGTAGGCAGAGCAGCAGGCAGAGAGGGGAGGAAGCAGGCTCCCTGCTGAGCAGAGAGCCCAATGCGAGGCTCGATCCCAGGACCCTGAGATCATGACCTGAGCCAAAGGCAGAGGCTTAACCCACTGAGTCACCCAGGTGCCCCCCGGATGATTCTTTTCTTCCAAGTTACTGACAGCTCCTTGAAGAGCCAAAGATGACTAATGTATTCTCTTGAACCATGTTGGCATTTCAGGGTTTTCCACTGTGTTCTGCAGATCCTGGTTTCTGGGTCCCTCATGCTCCTCACAACCTTCATCTCGTGATGCGGTGGCCTGCCAGTCACCTGTTAGTGTGCTGCTCACAAGCAGACAAGTTCTTCTGTCATGTCTTGAGCAGTGAATACAGCAGGCCGTGTAGGAGAGTGAAGGAGCTTGGATTCCATAGAGTGGAGCCCCCGTCCTGGCTCCACCTTTGGATGACTGCACGGCTGTCTCAAAAGGAGAGCAATAAGCTAGATTACCTCTGGAATCACAAATGGTTACAAGTAGAATGGATATCAAATATCAAAATGTAAAAGGTCTGTATTCCTCTCAGGAAGATTTTTTTCTTGAATCAAAATAGAAGCGCTTACATGTATGTGCGCTACCTTTTATTTTGGGGGTTTTAGCCTCATGTTCCTACTAGTCAACTTTTAGTTCTTGATTCTGACATCTACTACAGTAGTCACCTTTTTGTAAAACTTTGTAACAGCCATGAATTTTGTATACATAGATCAGCAGTCTTTGAGTAACTCATATAAATACCAAATAAGAAAGACAAGGCCTGGAGCACATCTCTGTGGCATGCCACTGGAGTGCTCTTTCTAGGTACCAGCTAAACAAAATGAAGGTAAAATTAGTATATCTAACCACTTACTTACTCCATTACAATTGAATCCACCTTTATCCAACACATCTTGAGAAATTTTGTTAAGATTCTTACTGAATTAAGCCGATCTCATAACATTTGCATGATTTGTGTTTTTTGAGATGATGTACATTCTTGCTATTCCTCTTACGCTTTACTAATAATGTAAAACCAATTTGTTTAATAATTAATTCTAGAATTTTGCCAGGAATCAATATCTGGCTTACTCATTATTCATGTATATATTTTTAATATATTTTATTTATTTATTTGACAGAGAGAGAGAGATCACAAGTAGCCAGAGAGGCAGACAGAGGGAGAGAGGGAGGCAGGCTCCCCGCCAAGCAGAGAGCCCAATTCGGGGCTCCATCCCAGGACCCTGAGACCATGACCCGAGCTGAAGGCAGAGGCTTAACCCACTGAGCCATCTAGGCACCCCTCATGTATATTTTTAAAATGAGAAACATGGGACGCCTTGGTGGCTCAGTGGGTTAGGCCTCTGCCTTCAGCTCAGGTCATGATCTCGGCTCAGGTCATGATCCCACGGTCCTAGGATCGAGCCCCGCATCAGGCTCACTGCTCTCTGCTCGGCAGGGAGCCTTCTTCCCTTCCTCTCTTTTTGCCTGCCTCTTGGCCTACTTGTGCTCTCTCCCTGTCAAATAAATAAATTAAAATCTTTAATAAATAAATAAATAAAATAAGAAACATTATTGGATCTTGGCCTTTCCCTCTCCAAGATTCTCACAAATCCATGTCAGTGACTAACTCTCATGAACTTAGTTATCTGTCCTTTATCTGCCCTCTCCTATCTTAATGTTTGTCTCGATCTCAGGGGTCATTAGCTAGAATCAGTGAGTGAAAAGACCTTCAGTTTGTTTTCAAAGTAGTTTGATGCCAACTATAACCTAATGTGATATTGAAACTTCCTTCAAAACACATGCTATATTTTAGAACGCATTTGTTTGTTCAGTCATTCATGTATCTGATCTTTTACTACCTATTCTGTACCAGATACTGTGTTCAGGACTAGGATAACAGAGATGAAGGTGAAAAAACATTCTTCCAAAGGGCATTTATGAAGTGTTTGATGGATCATAAAGGACACTGTGGGAAGGAAAGGAAGGGAAGCCATAACTCTACATGGCAGAGGGAAGTGAGTTAGGTAATAATTCATTAGTGATGCTTGAAGCATAGGTAGGAGTTCTCCAGAGCAAGGAAAAGGCAAATGGAATGGTTACTTTAAAGGCACAGAGAGGATAAAGTCCAAGATGTCCGGGGAACCAGATGGAATGTATTATATAACAAAAGGAAAAACAGTGACCACGAGAAGGATAAAAATAGGAAATAACTTTTTATATACTGACTGAGGCACAGGTTGGGGCCAAGCACTCAACCAGAATTGCCAAAAAATAACATGAGGAAGTTCCCTTTGAGCATTCAGTTGACAACATGTTTAGTTCACTCTCCCCCAGGAGGGGCACCATCTGACACCCAACCAAGAGATCAGTATGGTAGGGAACACTGATATTTCTGGAAAAATCTTCCTACCAGAAGACATATCTGAAGTCTCCAGACAAAAGATTAGAAAAGCTAAAATCCCTTTGAAAGACTCAGGCTGGCTTAAATAAGACTATGGTTAAGCTTTCTGCTTAGCATTTCCTAGGAAATTCTGAAGCTCCCTATTTTCTTTGTTCTCACAATTTATAGAAACTTGAAAATTTTAGTCTAATAGGGAAAATGGATTTGACCTTTAGTTTAGGTTTTTTCTTTTAAGTAAAGTCCTATGACAATTTAATCTAAGTATTGATTTTTTTTTAAATCAGTTAAAGAAAGAAAAGAAAGAGCATGAGATGTAACCACTTCTTTTGCATCAAAAACGTTTTAGTATTTACCTTAAAGTCTAAGGGGTGAATTCCTGACTTTACCTGCTAATAAATAGTCATGGCCATATTTAAAAAAAAACCAAAATTTTACTTATCTAAATTCCAATAATTTACTTAGCCTGATGTCCATCCAGTCTTATCTTGTGATTGCCCTCCTCAAATTGTCACAAGAATCCTTGGGGACTCTATATATTTATCTCTGATCAGCATGAGTTAAAAGTAAACCTTGCTGCTTTCATTCCCTCTTTTGGTTCTTGAGAATAGGAATACGACGTTTCAGGTATAATTTGAGCTGGCACCTGCAGCCTTTTCTATATCTCCTTCATTTAGGTTGATTGCTGAGTATCAACAGAGAGAAAGAGAGACAGAGACAGAGACAGAAGGACAGAGAAAGAGAGACAGAGAGTCAGAGAAAGAATCATTTATCCAATAGGTAATTACTTTACACATTCATGGAATATATAGAAAATATTATGATTCCTCTGCCAAAAAAATAAATAAGTAAACTTCAAAAACAGACATATGACAAAATATATTCCTGGATATAAGCAATAGTAAAGAAACCAAGAAATTAAGAAAAACACTCCTAAATATAACCCTTGAACAAAAGAATAAATGAAAGGAAAAATTCGTAGAAATGAATGAATAAGAAAACACTTTATACTAAAGCATGTGAAACATAAACTGTTCTGAGGGTGAAAATATATAGTAAAAAAATAAGTAAAAGATAAATGAGGAAATATAAAAGTAAAAGAAATGTTTTATCTTTTATAATACTAAAAAGAGCAATAAATACACTAAAGTAATATAATCACTAAAATTGGTGAAACAGAATTTTTAAACAAAGGATAAAAACACCCAAAAGCTAGTTTCATAAAATGACCAATAAAATAAGTAAATAAAATTCAGTTAGAGAAACAGAGACTAGAAAATAGAAATGAGACAAAATAGAATTAAGAATATTTGTAAACATAAGTTTGATCACAGATAGTATAAGGATTAGGAGAATTCTGGAAGACTACTATGTATAATTCTAAAGAAGAAGCAAATTTGATAACTCAGAAATATGGATAATTTCTTCCAAAAGAACGTAAAAGGTTGACAAAGAATAACTTGAAAATATGACTACATTAATCACTGTCTAAGCAATGGCTGTGGAGAAGTGATTCAGGATCTGCCATTGAATGAAGGATCAGGACTAACCGGGTTTTTCAGCAGGATTTCATCTAGCCAATAGTTGAAGATGGGTAATTTTCATGAAGTCATTTAGTTAATACCAAATCTAACAAAAAAAACTATAATCAACTATTACTAATGAATATAGATATAGATTAAAAATATATAATATTAGCTAATAGAATTCAATAATTCATCAAAAGAGGGATCAAGTAGTATAATACTGGGACATCAGCAGTCATTGAAGTTAAGGAATTATATGAACCGAATACATCACACCAATCAATTGAATAATGAAAGTTTATGGTTATATAAGTGGATGCCAAAGCTTTTGATAATTGCAATAATCACTTTTAATTAAAAAATATTTAAGCAAAATAGGAATTAATGAAATGTTTTTACTAAAACACAACAGTGAATATTTTTTAAAGGTCAAAACTAGATTAGAAATTAAGGAGTATTAGGATGTAATAAGGTAAAATTGCTGTCACCTTTGCTTCACAAGAATACTAGGTTGTATTGACAAAGAATAAATTGAAAGATAAATGATAAATTTATCCCTTTTTCCTAAAGCCTGGATTGTATAGATAGAAAACCTAAGAGACTTTGGTAGAAAAAGACATTTTACTGAGAAAAGAATTGGGGTATCTACAAAAGAATTTGGAATCTAATCAAAGAATTTGGTTAGATATCAGATATATATTGAAGACACAATAGACTTCTTTTATTTTAGTCTGAAACACCTAGAAATATAAATAAGAAGTGTATTAATGTAAGTGTATTAATGTAAAAGCAATTAGAATTCTGGGAAAATTTGGATAAGAAAGGAACATAATATATACAAATAAAATCAAAGCAGAAACAAGATCTAAATTAATATAGATACCATTTTCTTAAAAGTTACCATATTAAAAAGTTTAGTAATTCAAAATTAGCATGTAAATTTAATGCAATACAAATGAGAGTGCCAACATATTTCAATATTTACTTTCAAGTTGGATAAAATTGGTTAAGGTTTATACATACAAATAACTAGAAATAGTAAAAAAATTTTTTTGACAAAGAACAATAGTAAAGGTGGATATACTTTATCAGATAGAACATTCTATAAAGTCACCATACCATAAATGTTGTATATCATGTAGTATAATGAAAGGTGGGGCAAAAAGAAAGATCTGGAAATAAGTCTCTGAATTTATGAGAATTTAATTTAATAAATTTTGTATTTCAGCTCAGCGGGAAAGGGTACATTGCTTCATAGATGTGCTGACTCTACTGACTCTATTCATATTAAATATATCTAACACCATATATATATATATATATATAAAACCTGAAGGATTTATGTAAAAATCAAAACAAAGCAATACATAATTTGCATTTGCAGTCTAGGTTAAGGGTATATCTAACCAAATGTGTAAATCCAGGGACTATAAAGCAAAGGACAGATGTATAAAAATAAAACATTTCAATTGTAAAAAGACCATAATCAAAATCAAATAGAAAATGATGGTTCTGATATTATAATGTAATTAACAGACAATGAATAACATTAATACTTTTCAGAGAGTTTTAACAATTGAGAAAAGGTAAGTGAATTTTTTAAAGTGAACAAAATGTATGACTAGGTAGTTTTACTAAAGAGCAAGCGCAAAATATTAACACAGATATAAAAGGCTTAGATGCACTACTGGTCAGTGACATGAAATTTAAAACAATTATGAGCTATGATTTTACACCCATCACCCTGGCACCTGTTGCTGGATGTGATTCAAGGACAAAGGCATTCCCGTACATTGCTGGTGGTATGTGTAAAAGAACAGCCTCTTTTGGAAAGCAATTTGGCGACATCTATTCAAAAAATTTTTTAAATGCACCACCCCTTTATGTAGCAATCCCTTTCTTGAGACTCTGAGCTATATAAAGTATGTAACATGCGTATAATGGTGTTTATTGCAGCATTATCTGTAGTGACAGAAAACTGGAAAGAGTCAATAGTCACTAACAGGAGAATACTTGAATAAATTATGGCACATATAGAATAGTGGATAGTCTAAATTGATTTATAGAAGGTAATATTGAGGAAGAAAATAAAACTGTTTTATAGAAATATGAGTATATATATAAATTATATATATATAATATATAAATACATGTGTGTGTATATAAAAAACCTATTTTAAAGCAAAAACAAATCCATAATCTGCATGTATGTGCATGTATGTATGTCTGTCTGTCTGTGTGTCTCCAGTTATGATTATATGAGTTTGGAGAAAAAATTTGGAAGGATAGCTGTAAGTTCATAATAGACATCTGGCGTCTGGAGAAGGGGTTAAAAACAAAAAAGGGAAGAATAATATGTTTTATTGTTATACTTAGTAGCTTATATTATGTATATTTTTATTTTAAAAATTATATCTGAAATACTCTACATTTATAAATTATATGTTTATAAATTTTATATTCATAAAGTATATAAATATATTCATATATTTTATATCATATACATTCACAGAATCATATATTCTGAAATGTGTATCAAATATTTCATAAGAAAAAATTTTAACATCTGTACTAAAGTTTATATTTTATGAGATCATTTTAGGAATTTATGTAAAACTATGTTTTAGGTAATATTTTAATTTTAAAAAACAAGGTCAAAAGAGATGGATTAAAGATAGGAAAAGCAGCTAGATAACTTCTACAATAATAAACATAAAATATTGAACTAGGATTGTGGCAAGGATAACAGCAGGATCATGAAGCACAGGAACAATTCAACAATTTAACAATTTAATAAGAATAAAAATAAAAATATACAAAGAAAGAAAGGAAAGAAAGATTCTGTATTCTGACCCAGTGATTTACTTGTCTATGCTTGTATCTATACAGCGCTGCCTAAATTATATTTTGTAATAGGTATTGTTCTGAGAGTACTAGTAGGGAAAGTCCTTCAGTTTTGCTCATTAAGACTATCTTGGGTACCCTAGGCCCTTGGCACCTCCATAGTAATTTTTAAATCATGTCAGTTTCCACACTCAAACACATAAAACCTGCTGAGATTTTGAATGAGTTTTGTTCCAATCTATAGATTGTTTGGGAGGAATTTACCTTGTGATATTATAGTCATCCAGTCCATAGTATATTTATTTAGGTTTTTTTTATTGCCTCTTACAAATACAATTTTCAGTGTAGAATTCTTACATAGTTTTTATTAGATTGAATAATATGTATTTGATGTTTTAATGATCTTTTGAATAATTATAGACTTTAACTTCCAATTGTTTGCCATAGATATTGAAATACATTGTTTTACTGATAATCTTGTATCCAGAAACTTTGCCTATTTAACTAATTAATTTTAATAGTTTGTAGATTGCCATATTGTATGTGAATAAATAGTTCTGCTTCTTCCTTTATGATTCTTTTTCCTAGGTTTTCTTTTTCTTGTCAAAATGCACTGACTAGGACGTTCAGAACAATATAATAGAAATGGTATAATGGATAGTTCTATCTTTTTCCTGAATTGAAGGAGAAATGATTCAATATTTTATCATTAAGTATGCTTTAGGTTTTTGTAGAGAATCTTTCTCAGAATTAGGATATTAAGAATATAGCTTTCTGAGTTTTCCCTTAAATATCCATTCATGTATTTAATTTTAAAAATGCTTTTATTAGAAGTGGTCAGGCGATAATATGACTTTCCTTTTTTTTTCTACTAATGTGGGAAGTTACATTGATTAACTTTAAGATGTTAAACAAGACTTAGATTCCTAGAATAAAACTCATCTGTTCATGATGTACTATTTCTTTTTGTATATCACCGGATCTGATTAGCTAATAACTTTTTTTTTCATGGTTTTTGTATCCATGTTTATGAAAAACCTGAGATATTTCTTTCTTATAATTTTCTTGTCAGGTTTTGGCAGTAGGGTTATGCAGCCCTCATAAAATGAATTGAAAACTGTGACTTTTTTGTTTCCTTTCTCTGAAGGTATATGTATAATATTTGAATTCTTCCAAAGTATTTCTAATAATTCACAGAAAAGCAAACAGGATCTGGAGGTTTCTGTTTGAAAAAAATTAAATTATGGGTTTAATTATTTTGTCTTGTTTAATAGATTTGTTTTTTTGTTTCTTCTCAAAATCTGGAAAACTTATATTCCAGTGCTTATATTCATAAAATAAGCTATATTCTCTGTTTTTCTACTCCATATCTATTGATTTTCTTTTCTGGAATAGCAGAACCAATATATTTACATTTTTATCCCTGACACTATCTGACTTCAATGAATGATTATTTTTGTTAGTTCACCTTGGTATTACTAATACTATAACTCTGTTACTTAATCCATTGGTTTAAAAGACAATGTTTTAACACCTCATCATGAAAGATAAAGGAATTATTATACCCAACTTGCCACTCTTTTTTTCTTTCCCTTCTAATTTTTTTGATATACAATTTCAAAATTTTTCAGTATACATATTTATGTTTTATTCTTAACCATAATCCCTAACTTTTTTTGTTGTTATACAGCTAAATGGAATTTGTGTTCATGGTCAGTCACATGCCTACAGTCTCTGTATTCTCTTGGTTGGCTGATGTTTGTCTTCTGTAGTTTCTTCTCAAAAAGTTCATGAAAAATGTATATGCATAGTATGTGGAGATCTCCCCAAATTTTCTCTTACTTGATACTTTAATGACAATTTAGGTCGGCTATGATTCTTGGGACATCCTTGTTCCCTCAGGGACATTTTAGCCATTAGTCTATTATCAATGAATATTGAATGTTGCTGTGGAGTTATCTGAGACCAATCTAAAACCTTTTCCATAGAAGACTGATAATTTTCTTCACTTTAAAAAAGAAATTAATGTAAATATAATAACCAAATATGTAATACCAGTTTCATATAAGAGCTGGTGGCATTTGAGGGAAATTTTTGTTGAGGTTCAATTTGGGTAAGTATAAAAAGTCTCCCTACCTAAGGAATTGGTATCAAAACAGAAATACACCTCAAAACATGTCTTTTAGAGAAATACTTATTTCCTAGGGCATTATAATACTTGAAAATGAATTCCTCACTTTAAAAATTGTGATAATACAAGGTTATAAGTTGTATTTAACCTTGTTTTTGTTGTGTGAGATGGTTTTGGCATCTTCAGCCTGGTAAGTCCATCAGTGAATGAGTCTATCAGTGGGAGAGACTCTAAGAAAATCAATGGAGATTGACAAATGCCAACACAGAGGTATTTTATTCATTTCTTTATTCCTTCCTCTGAATGGGAGTAGTCTTCCTGACATTCATGGTTCCATGGTCCAATGTGAGTTCAGCACTATTAGAAAAAGAGACAGAGAGAAGACTCATATTTTATATTTAAGTGTATTGGAGAGATAGCTTAATCAGAAAAACAAGGACCCTTGAAAGTGAGTATAGAAAGTGGAAAGTAGAGACATGAAATCTCAGTTTCCTTCATCATTACCGAACATCTCCGAAGGTTCTTTAAACGTTTATTTCTTCTTCTGCAAAATAGTAAAAATTTCCTTTATTTTAAAAACTTCTCTTAAAAAAATCTCTTCTGGGAGTCTTTGAAAGTTTAGGCCATTTAAAAATGCATACTATTAATTTTCTTGAGTTAATAGCCATTATGGTCTAGCAGTGTGTATAATATATATCAAGGGACATCTTAAAAAGCATATTATCATAAAATGCATATTTAAGGACTTTCTACCTTCATAAATTGAATTTAATAGATTATAACAACTCCAGTGGGCCCATTAGGGTCTTTAGAAAACACAGTTCAGGGCCTTGTTAAAACATATATTCTCTTCATGTCATATCCTACATAGAGAGTTTGCTCTAGTAGCCTAGAAACTGAATATGTTTGTCTTGCTTAGTTAAGAAAAATAAAAATAGAAAAGTAAATTTTTTTTCAGCAACATAAGAAGAAATCAAATTTTACAATTAATTACATAGGTTTTGGTTTCAAATGACATACATAGAAAGGTGTCAATTAAAAGTAGGAGGTGCCAGTAAAAGTTTTGAATGGCATAAATTTATATATATCTCCCTCCTTTTATGTGTCAGAAAGGGTGGGTGAAGGTATATGTGTTTCAGTTTAAGATGAAGTTATTAGACTTTAATGAAAAACATCCTGTATAAAATATATCCAGTGTTTTTCATATTATCGTCTACAGACTGTCCACATCAGAATATCCTAGGTGTTTAAAAAGCCTGCTCCTGAGTGCCACCATAGATTTACTGGATTGGAAGTCTAGACATGTACCTTGGGAGTTTGCATGTTAATCAACCCCCTCAGAGATTGCGCAATAAGTAAAATTTGAGATTAATGGTGATTTTAATCTATAAACATATCTATATAAGATAATCAACACCTGCAGTCCTACCTAGACTGAATTCTGAGTATACAATCTGACTGTAGAGTGTATGTTAGAACTCCCTAAACCTTCTTCAAGGAATATGTATTTTTAATAAGTTTGTTTATTAATTATTTTTATTAAAATATAATGTATCATTTGCCCCAGGGGTACAGGTCTGTGAATCATCACAGTGCTTACAGACTTCACAGCACTCACCATATTACGTATCTTCCCCAATGCCCATAACCCAACCACCCTCTCCATACCCCCTCCCCCCAGTAACCCTCAGTTTGCTTGTGAGATTAAGAGTCTTTTAAGGTTTGTCTCCCTCCTGATCCCATCTTGCTTCCTTTTTCCCTTCCCTACCCCCAAACCCCGCCTCTCAAATTCCTCAAAACAGAGAGATCATATGATAATTGTCTTTCTCTGGTTGACTTATTTCACTCAGAATAATACCCTCTAGTTCTATTCACATCATTGCAAATGGCAAGATTTCATTTCTTTTAATGGCTGCATAGTATTCATACACACACACACACACACACACATTCCACTTCTTTATTCATCCTTCGGTTGATGGACATCTAGGTTCTTTCCATAGTTCGGCTATTGTGGACATTGATGCTATAAACATTTGAGTGCACATGCCCCTTCGGATCACTGTATTTGTATCTTTAAGGTAAATATCCAGTAGTGTAATTGCTGGGTCGTAGGGTAGCTCTATTTTCAACTTTTTGAGGAACCTAAGGAATACGTATCTTTAAACCAATTCTTACCTGTACTATCTACTTCAGACTTATATAAGAAGCCACCAAGATTTATGGCTCTCACTCTGAGTCACTAAACCCTCCTTTTGTAGTAGCAGTTGGGAAATTAATAGAGAGGAGAGATTTGAATGCAACTGTCCATTAGAAATCCTCTCCACTGCTAAGACTTTGGGCATTTTTAAAAATCATCTTAACAGCTTGAGGTCAAAAGGCACCACCCAGGGGTGTCCACTTAAGGCCTGTGGGTGTTCAGCAATTACAGCCAACTTTTATCTACAGCACACCACTGGCTACACCAACCCAACGCACAAAACAAAAACCCTCTATCATGTTCTTTCATTCTACGTTCTTCCTCAAAAATCAAAGTATAAAAAAATGGAATATATTATTTACTAGTAACTCTATCTCTTAAATTACTTTTCCCCATTTTCCCTCATTTTAGAAGTACCAACCATAGCCTTTGGCCCAGGGAAGAAATGAACTTAACCTGTGGCCCACACACAGGCTTGTATTAAAGGAAAATTCATTTGCTACTGAGAAGCATCAACTCTGAGGCTGGAATAAATTTAAAACAAACCATTCTAGGGATGCTTGGGTGGCTCAGTGGGTTAGCATCTGCCTTCAGCTCAGATCATGATCCCAGTGTCCTGGGATCAAGTCCCACATCAGGCAACCTGCTGAGCAGGGAACCTGCTTCTCTCTCTCCCTCTGCCTGCCGCTCTGCCTGCTTGTGCTCTCTCTCACTCTCTCTGTCAAATATATAAGTAAAATCTTAGAAAAAAAAAATCATGCTGATGGCTTAAGTCCTTGAAAAGATTGCCTGGTTACTGGTTTCTTGAACAGAAAAGTGGCTGTAACAGAGTCATCTAGAGGTGCTTTTATGTGCTTGTGAGGTTTTCTTAGAAGTTAGAAGCATCACCATTTACATCACAGCCCCTCCATTGACTGGCTTCTAAGACTTGGATCTAACAAAATGCCTCTCAGCTGTGCTTAACTGCCTTGTGGGGCTGGTTCTTCATTGTTGATAAGGATCCCCAGCTGTGCTTACTGAGGAGCCCTCTGGCTAATATTCCTCCTTCTCCTGTAGAGAACCCCTACTGGAATAGAGTTGTTAATCCCACAAAAGTGCCCTATAAAATCTAGTCAAGTAGTAGGCTTTCTCAGCCCAAGGTTGCAGTAAATGGAAAATGTGAAAAGTCTGAAATGAAGTACGAACATCGAGTTCTGACGTGGGAGGAATAAACTGAGTCAGTAAAAAAGATAATTATTTGGACTCCTAAAGCTTTAAACTGAATAATGTGATTCATCTAGATTCTGAGAAAGACTCAGAAATGGTTTGTTGTTGGCCTTGCAGTAGGAGACAGATCTTTATTTTAGTTTTCAGAGTTTTTAAACTTTAACTAGAAATAATTTAAACGTGCAAAACAGCGGCATTCCTGCAGTTTTCCTTCCCCATTCCTGCAGTTTCATTTCTGATTAACTGAAGCCTTACTTATCGGTGGTTTGTAACATTTGAGGCAGGTAAAAACTGGCATGTTATTTCCTCTATTTCTCATACCGGCTAGACCTGACTCACAATTCAATAGTGAATCATGACCCTATCAGCGTGTGAGTAATTTAGGTCAGAAGATAAAGGTGGCACAGTCTAAAGTAAGACTGTACATCTGAATTATCTGCGACTGATCTTCCGTCAGCAAGTTTGCTTTTGAGATCTGGCCTTTCCCTGTTAGTTGGTTCCCAGATAAGACACAGTCAGAAAACAAACCATCCTCATTGCTTGGACAAATAAGCGCTGTCGTGGGATCAATTTGGGAGATCAAGACACTGCTTATGAAGAGATTCCCAGCATTTCTTACATCTCTTCATGAATCAGACTTGAGATCGTACGGAGTCTGTGCTAAATGCCCTGGAATAATTAAAAAAAAAAAAAAAAGAAAAAGAAAGAAAGAAAGAAACAACATTCATGTATCAAGAGGTCCTAATACTGGTGGAGATTCAAACCAAACCACTTCCCATTTCCCTTGGCAGTCTCAATTTGTCTTAGGGCAACTATCACCTCTCAGAAGGATGATTCCTGAATCTCCATCCTGCACCTGAGTTCTTTCCTGGTCCACTTTACCCACCTACCTCCTGGACCTATTCACCCACATGTCTTCTCGATGTCTTTAGTTGAGTATTTCTAAAGCAGAACCCTTACTTTCTCTCACGCCTGCTTCTCTTCCTGCATTTGATGTTTTCTATTTGTGGTGAGGACATCGCCATCCTCCCAAGCTTTGTCCAGACCCCAGACTTGTCATTTTTGTTAACTCACTTCTCTCTTGTCTCTTGCTTCTGTCCCATTTCATTTCTCATAGCGGCCCTTCTTTTATATTTCCACCCTGTTAACCCAAGTTCCAGCTCTCCTTGCTTTTGCCTAGATGGATGGAGTAGCTCCTAACTGAATTCCTGCCTCTAATCTCTCCTCTTCCAATAACCTGTCCTACATGTCCAGTTCCATTAATCTCCAAATGTACAGTGTCAGTCTTCTGCTCAAAAAAATCAGTGGCTCCCAGTGGCTATAGGACGATGTCCCAACACTCCCTAACTTGCCCTTCATGGTCTTTTACCATTTAATCTTGGCTGGCTTTCCAGTTGCATCTCTCTTGTTCAGAATCCTGTGTTTTATCTAAACCTATTAACTTGCTGGTCCTTTTAATTGTGCCTTTGCTTTTACTTTTATCTTGTTCTGCAATAGCCTCTTCCAGTTCCTTTGCTCTGGATCTTGCCTAAAGCATGCCAATAGTTATCTTGCCAATAATTAAGTACAGAATTAAATATACACTAAAGTTTAAGAACCTGAGCTCTAGAACAGAACTGCCTGAGTTCAAACCCTGGCTGTGCCACTTTTTAGCTGTGTGGAGATACTTTACCTAGCTCTACATCAATTTCCTCATCTAGAATGTGGGGAATATAGTAGTACCTAATCCCTAGTGCCATGGTGAGGTGAATGAGTTAAAGCTCTGAGAAATAGTATCTCATAGACATATAATGTCTAGCACTATAAGTGCTAAGTAACCCAAAGTTACTTATTCACAACTAATGTCTGGCACTTACAGTGTAAGTGCCAGACATTAGTTGTGAATAAGTAACTTTTGTCTTCAGTTTCAGGGCTTTACCTATTAAGAAATTCTTACATAGGTATCAAAATGTTTAACTAGGACATACAAATGGCTATCAGACACATGAAAAAATGCTCATCATCATTAGCCCTCAGGGAGATTCAAATTAAAACCACATTGAGATATCACCTTACACCAGTTAGAATGGCCAAAATTAACAAAACAGGAAACAACATGTGTTGGAGAGGATGTGGAGAAAGGGGAACCCTCTTACACTGTTGGTGGGAATGCAAGTTGGTGCAGCCTCTTTGGAGAACAGTGTGGAGATTCCTCAAGAAATTAAAAATAGAGCTTCCCTATGACCCTGCCATTGCACTCCTGGGTATTTACCCCAAAGACACAGATGTCGTGAAAAGAAGGGCCATCTGTACCCCAATGTTTATAGCAGCAATGGCCACGGTCGCCAAACTATGGAAAGAACCAAGATGCCCTTCAACGGATGAATGGATAAGGAAGATGTGGTCCATATACACTATGGAGTATTATGCCTCCATCAGAAAGGATGAATATCCAACTTTGTAGCAACATGGACAGTACTGGAAGAGATTATGCTGAGTGAAAAAAGTCAAGCAGAGAGAGTCAATTATTATATGGTTTAACTTATTTGTGGAGCATAACAAATAGCATGGAGGACAAGGGGCGTTAGAGAGGAGTAGGGAATTTGGGTAAATTGGAAGGGGAGGTGAACCATGAGAGACTATGGACTCTGAAAAACAATCTGAGGGGTGTGAAGTGGCGGGGGGGTGGGAGGTTGGGGTACCAGGTGGTGGGTATTATAGAGGGCACGGCTTGCATGGAGCACTGGGTGTGATGAAAAAATAATGAATAATGTTTTTCTGAAAATAAATAAATTGAAAGGAAAAAAAATGTTTAACTAGGAATGTGTAGAAATGACATATTTATGGAGACGAAAAAAAATATAGTTATCTATATATAAAATAAAGAACTTGTACTCAGACAAAATTAAGAAGTTATTAAGGACAATTTCAACAGACAAAAATGTACAGAACAAGATAATGAATCTCCATGTCCATACCATCTGGCTTCAACTCCTGGCCATCTTGTTATGGCTCCACCCCATCCTGTGTTATTTTGAGGCAATCCCAGGCAGCCTATGCTTTATCAGTTCAGTGTGCATCTAAATGACAAGAGCTTTTCTTACATAAGCATTATACCATTTTCACACTTTAAAAAATTTAGCAGTTATTTCTCAATGTCGTTATTCATTCAGTGTTCAGATTTCCAATAAGATCATAAAAACTGTAACATTTCTTTAACAGTTTGCTTTAGTCGGGGTCCAAATAAAGCCCACACATTCCAGTTGTTTGCTGTGCTTTTGAGTGTCTATTATAATAGTCCTTTAATCTCTCTGTCATTTTGTTGTTTGTTTTCATTGTATTATTTCTTTGTCTTGAAGAATTTTCCAGTCTGGATTTGCTGATTATATTCCCATGGGGTAATTTAATATGTTTCTATCTCTTCTGTGTTTGCTTTCAATGGCAGTTAGATCAGATTTAGTTATAATATTCTAGGCAAGACTACCTTATAACTTCTTCTGTCAGAAGCAGTAAAATGTCTGGAAATTTCTGTGATGATTGCAGCTATTGGTCATTAATATTTACATACCTTAATTCATTTAGGGTTGTAAAAATTTTTAATTTTATCATTTCCTCTACATACATTAGCTGTATTATTTTAATAAGGAGAAATTTCCCAGGGCGCCTGGGTGGCTCAGTGGGTTAAGTCTCTGCCTTCCGCTCAGGTCATGATCCCAGGGTCCTGGGATCGAGCCCCGCATGGGGCTCTCTGCTCAGTGGGGAGCCTGCTCCCTCCTCTCTCTCTGCCTGCCTCTCTGCCTACTTGTGATCTCTGTCTGTCAAATAAATAAATAAAATCTTTAAAAAAAAAAAGAAGGAGAAACTTCCCCTCATCTATGCTCTGATTACCCACTGGTATGGTTGAGAAAGAAAATCCTGATAAATGCTTTATTCTTTCCATCTTTCAAAATAATGAGTTGATTCTTTAGTATGTCACAATGCTTACCAATCATGTTTTATTTTGTTTCTTTTTTAGTGTTATTAACCTGTTTTAATACATTTGCCTCTTCCAGTTAGCCTCTGAGCCCCTTGACATAAACCAGGAATCTCTGACTGCTCCCTCTATCTCTTAGGATAACACCTTCCAGGTTCCTACACATTGTTTATGTCCTAACCATCCTTCAAGGTCTAACTTAATTTTCACCTCCATTCTGAAGGCTTTCTAACCACACCTGTTCACCATACTTTACTCACCCCCAAACCCCTCTGGGTCTCAGTATTGTGGACTCCTTAGTCAATTATCAGAGCTTGATCTTCACCAAATAACAATGCTAAGTCTTCACATTCCTAGTCCGTGGTATAAGGCTTCACATAGAGTTGTCATGCAATTGATTTGCTTGATTACTTAGTACTGCTTTAATTAAGTAGACTTATAATTACATAATTTTCCTTAGTCAAAGTTCAATGAGAAAAACTAAACCACAAACTTTATAAATAATATCAGCAAAATTGTAAAAGCAAAAATAGTACAGTAAACACTTTTATATCCTTTACCTCATATGGTGAATTATTTGTGTTCTCTCCCTCCACCTCTCTCTCTACACACGTACATATACATATAAATATCTATAATTTATATATTTTTACATTATATACTTATGCATGGTATACATCTTTATAGATTATTTCTGTAATCACATGCCTATATATTTTCTATATGATTTAGGAATAAGTTACTTAAATCTTTTAACCCTAAATATTTAGCCCTTTAACCTTTAACATTTATATTAACCTAAATATTTAGCCCTTTAACCCTAAATATTTCACTATGTATTTCCTAAGAACAGGAATATTCTTATATAACCATAGTACAATTAAAAGTTTCATAAGCTTACACTAATTTGTTGCATATTTTTATCGTAATAAAAATAAGTAACATTTATGGGAGTTTATAAACACCTTTCACAGGGAGCAGCTCAAAATAATGCCAAGAGGTAGGCGATATTATTAGGCCAAGCTCAGAAAGGTTGTGATTTTACTGATGTTAAATTCTTTGCTCTATCTTGCTAACTCTAATTGAGTGAGACCTCCTAGAAAAGTTTACCAAAGATTTAATGCCAAAACAAGCAGAGAAGAAACCTCTCTGATCCTTGCATCCTAGTCAGAGAAAGAACAAGTCAATCTCAAACAAGTTGAGATTTGCCTGTGAGGATTCTGGAGAGTTTCCTCCTAGATCTGTAATTCTCACTGGATCCCGGGCAGCAGCTGCAACAGACTGAATTGTCTGTCTCTCCCGGGTGAGAATAAAGTTCCATCTCCTTTCCTCATCAACAAAATGAAATTAAACGGTGGATTTTGAAAAGGTCCTGAAAT
Source organism: Neogale vison (assembly GCF_020171115.1). NCBI lineage: Eukaryota > Metazoa > Chordata > Mammalia > Carnivora > Mustelidae > Neogale > Neogale vison. Next base: position 111,651,049 of record NC_058091.1, read on the forward strand.
ACCATTGCAAACATTGCTGTAATTCGGAAAATTTTACATTAGAACACAGATGATTTGGCAGTTTTGAGATTTCATTCTGGGTGTGGCCCCAGTTCCAAATCGGCCTGAGAAACTGCCATTTAAAATGCAATTATTTTACTCAAAATTCCTCCTGATGATATTTCACTCACAAGACATTGGTGGGAGACCTACCATTTGCCTCTGCCTGTGTGCATCTGAGAATGGGCAGACCAGTCAGATGATTTTAAGGAATGGGCCTGTATGAGCATATCTCACATCCTGCCCAGTCTCATGCCCTGCCTGTGCTTTTTCCACCTCCTCAGATATCACCTTGGGCTTGGCTTCCCCAGAGACATATCCTCTCGGTATATCACATTACCCTGGATTTATTTCTGCTATGTTGCCTCCTTCCTTTTAAAATCAAATGTGCTCTTTCTCGGACTGACTTATTCCACTTAGCATTATACTCTTCAGATCCATCCAGTACCACATGATTTCACTTATATGTGGAATTTAAGAAACTAAAGGAACAAAGGGTAAAAATGAGAGAGAGACAGAGAGAGAGAGAGGAAGAAAGCAAGAAGCAGACTAATTATAGACAACAAGTTGATGGTTACCAGAGTGGGGAAGCAGGGGGTCTGGGACAGTGATGGGTTGAAATAGGTGATGGGGATTACGGGGGGCACTTGTCACAATGAGAGTCAGGCTGATGTATGGAAGTGTTAAATCACTATATTATATACTTGACACTAATATTACACTATATATTAATGATACGGGAATTAAAATAAAAACAAAAAAATAACAAATTTTTAAAAAATGGGAATATGGAAAAAGCAGGTCAGATATTCTCCTTCTACCTCTTTCTCTCCTCAGCTAACCTGAAAATAACTTACATCTTCTTATTGGCATTCCTAATATAGTGACCACAATTTTAAGCAAAGTGGGAAGGATGGGATGTGCCATACCATCTTGCCAACATGTTACCTTGGGACATTTCAGTAGATTTCGTTATTTTACTGTTATGTGATTGTATCGATAGTCCTCCTGACAACCGTTCTTTGAATATCTCCTTTGTCCCAGTACCACAAAATCAATTTCTGTGAGGCTTGGGTGTTCTGACACTACATTAGCAAATATGAAAGACCACTGCCTCATAGTTGATTTCCCAAAGGTCTCCCTTTCTACAGTAGTTTTAAATTCTAGATGCTTTATGAATGTCAATTGGGTGGCTTTCTTGCCAGCAAGTAGCCGAGTTAACTGAGTAAAGAAGACTAGGGAAACTTAATAGTGGATGACTTGAACTTATGTAAACCATCTGTTAGTTTAACCAGAATTATGCCATTGGTTAGTTAGCAAATCAAAGATAAGATCACTTGTTGGTATTTTGAGTTCCAAGGATCTTCTAAATTCTTTAATTATACTAACATTTTTGTGTCTAAAATTATTCTAAGTAATGGGCAGTAACATGATCTTGGAAATGGTTTATGATATATCAGTGAGAGTGTTTTTTAAAAGAGGATCTTCTCTTCATATATGAAATTTGAACCAAATTAAACCTACAATCTATAATTATTAATCTATCTACAATTAAATTAAATTAAACCTACAATCTATAATTATTAATCTATCTGCATTTTTAGTTGCTAAAAGAAATTGATATAAGCTGATTCTGTAGAAGTTATTTTGTAAGATTAAGTTTTTTCTCCCCCTTGGAGAGATAACATAATTAGGCTTATGTCACAAATGCAATTAGGTGAGTAATCTTGACTCTAATCCATTTAGATAAAAGAATTTTGAACAATTTGTGACATGAATACGTTTATCAAGACAGTCTCTTTGAGACTTTAAAAGCAGGAGCATTGGTCTCAAAACAAAGTTGTCTCAGCCTTTATCTCTCTTCATCCTCATGGACTTATGAAGTCTGATTTTAAAAGAATCTGGGTAAATGCACCTTACATATAAATTCTTTTATCTGCAGCAGTGCAACAATACTAATTAGGTAGGTTTAGAAGTTACTTGGTTTTATCAGTTAAAAACTCAAGAGGTCAGTATGGCAAAGATTCACACAGCTGGAGAGAGAGATGTGTGATTAGGCTCAAGCCTCCTGTTTCCAAGCACCAGACTCTGTTCACTAGATCACAGTTAGGACCTTAAGCTCTGGCTGGGCAGTTTTTGAAAATCTATCATGTTTCTCAGTCTATATTTAGCTTCTAGAAACAATCAGTTAGGCACTTCTGTGTCATCATCATCATCAATAACAACAAAACAAAATTAATATGTATTGTGAGATATATTAAGATGATAAATCTTAATCACAGATACCCTTTTAGTTAGAAAAGGATGTTTTATTTATTTCTGTCTTATAACTTCTTTTCATTAGTTAATCTAGATATGTGATTAGTAAAAAAAATACTACTTTTTTTTTTATTCTCAAATTTACATCATTTAGGCAAAGGGGATTTGTTTAAAGATGTTCTTTAACTTATTGATTCTTTTTTCTTTTTAATTTATTTATTTGACAGACAGATCATAAGTAGGTGGAGAGGCAGGCAGAGAGAGGAGGAAGAAGGCTCCCTGCTGAGCAGAGAGCCCGATACGGGGCTCGATCCCAGGACCCTGGGACCACGACCCGAGCCAAAGGCAGAGGCTTTAACCCACCGAGCCACCCAGGCGCCCCCCCCCTAACTTACTGATTCTTAATAACAAATAGAAAGCAAGACATTTGAATGGTTTAAAGTACTGAAAAGCTAACTATGTAATAAATGTATGTGAAAACTTTAAACCTTTATAATTTACAAAAGAAATGTTTTTAAATTGTTTCTGATCTATATCAAGTAGATTTATTTTCATACTGATAGACCAGAGAATAACACAAATCAAATAGTCTCTACTCTAAATTTATTTTAAGTTTGCACTGATATATATATATATATATAATATGTAATATATATAATGGTGTGTATATATAGTTATATATGTCACACACACACATATATATATAACATAAAATACATATATAGGATAGAAGGATAACTGGTAAACTATGTGCATATATAGGGAAAATCTAAATAATCCCAGCAAAAAGAAAAATAAAAAATGAAGAAGATGAGAAAGGCTGTAACAATAAATGCATTCTCCAACTTACCTATAGATTGGTCAGAAAAGGATAGAAGCCCTATGCATTTGAGGTGCTAGAATACAATTTCTATCTAAATTGCTGGATGATGACTAAGCTATTCAGATGCAAGAGTGATCCTAAGGAAGCTGGTTTATATCCAGTTTATGTGAATCCCATTAGAGGGGAGAGTGATAAACAAGACAGAAACAAGAGCCAAAAACTTCCTAAGTTTGATGAAAAATATTGATAGAAGATCCAGAGAGTTCAATAGATCCCAGATAGGATAAACATAAAGAGAACCACATCTAGACACACCGTAGTCAAACTGTTTAAAGCCAAAGACAAACAATAAATTTTGAAAGCATTAGAAGAAAAACAATTTATCATGTGCGTGGAACCACAATGAGAACAATGGCTAATGTTTCTTTATATATCTTTTAAAGATCTTATTTATTTATTTGACAGAGACACAGTGGGAGAGGGAACACAAGCATGGGGAGTGGGAGAGGGACAAGTGACTTCTGGCTGAACAGGGACCCTGATGTGAGCTTGATCCCAGGACCCTGGGATCATGACCAGAGCCGAAGTCAGATCCTTAATGACTGAGACACCCAGGCACCCCAACTAAAGTCTCTTTAGAAATAGTGAAGACCAGAAGGCAATAGAATGACATACTCAAAAAGAAATTGTCAATTTTGAACTCTATATCTACTGAAACTATCTTTCACATATGAAGGAAAAATAAAGACGTTTCCAGATAACAAAAAATGGATTGAGTTCTTTGCTAGTAGACATGACCCTCGTGAGTTTGTAAAAGAGACTTTCAGACTGAAAATCCATAGGAAGGAATGAAAAGCATTGGAAATTGTAAATATATTGGTCAATGTAAATTCTGGTAGATATTCACATATAGATGCATAATATATAAATTATAATCTCTTAATTTATTTAAAAGCCTATTTTTAAAGCAAAACTTTAACACTGTACTACTACATGTCTAATATACGCCTATGACATATATCATATGCAATGTATATGGCTGCAGTAGGACACAGAAAGGGGAAAGAAGTGGAACTAAGTTGGAACAAAGTTGCCATAGTTTACTGAAATTAAGCTGATGTTAACTGGAATAGATTGTGATAGGTTAAAGATGCATATTACAAATACTAAGCAATTACTTTTTAAAAACCTTAAAAAAATTAAATACTCATAAAAGAAAACTAAAATAGTACAGTAAAAATATCTTTTGAATAAAACGAAGGCAGTAAAGAAAGAACAAAGGAATGGAAAAAGATATGAGACATACAGAAATTAGATTACAAAGTATAAACTTCTGTCTAACCTACTGTCAAAAGGATTTCTTTTTTGCTCTACAATTTTTTAGTTTTGCATTCTAAAATCCACCCAAGTTAATTTTCATGTAGGGCGTGATTTATGGACCAAAGTTCATTTTTACATGGATATCCATCATACCAAGAATTACATTCAGTGTGATCGTAAAGTCATGTGTAAATACAAATGAGCTGGTACAGCCAAAGCAACTCTGAAAAACAAACAAACAAAACCTGAAGGATAATACTACCTGATTTCAACATTTATCATAAACTATCAAGAAAATTTAGTGTCCACATGAGGATAGACAAATAGAAAAGAATAGAATATAACTCCACATATACATGACAACTTCTCTTCAAGAGAGGTACACAAATAATTCAGCAGAATTATGTATGTTTTTTTTTCAACAAAACTCCTGGAACAATTAGATATTCCTATAAAAAATAATTTTAATCCATATCTCCCGTATTATCCATAACATTTACATTCATCCATTTACATTTGTCTATAAATAACTAAATTTATTTGTAAACTCAGATATGACAATAAAAGAAGAGTTCATAAAAAAAAAAGTTGGTATATTAGAATTTATCAAGTCCCTATGAGATCAAAGTAATTGAGCAAATAACTTGACATAATAGGCAGTGTTTTTTGACCCTGTGAAAGTCACCTATGTCCTCTGAGCTGGTGATTTATCATCACTAAATGGGGATGAGAATACCCACCTCATAAGGTTATTGCTAGAATAAAATGAGCCCTTGCTATAGCACTTGGCACAAGTCTGGCATATAATAAGGGGTAAAGAACAAAAGCTAGTATATTATTGATGGTAGCTATTGAAATATTAGTAATATTAATATCTACCTGCATTGTGAATAAAATGGACTGATTCAAACTCTGTAAAAGGGTTTCATTACTTACCTGATGTAGTATTTTGAATACCAAAGCACTACAATCCTGTTTGGAAGAACATTAACTTTTGGTTTAGTTTCGAAATTAGTCTCACCAAAGAATGGGTATTGGAAAAATCTTAAATGTAATCTAATTTCCATTTATCTTCTTTCCTTTGGTTGAGATTGCATTTACTTTTGTTTTGGACCAGAATGATTTATTGTATTTTCAAAGAAATTTCTAGAGAAGTCCTGTTGGCTTTATTTTTTAATCCTTTTTGCTTTCGAACTTATCCAAACACTGGGAAACAATCTGAATGCATTTACTTTCTAACAACCTCTGATGTCAAATCAGTTTTAATTCTAGCTTAAATCTGTAATACTGTAGTTTGTTGTTACTCGTACTCTTCTGAATGAAGAAAAAGAGAACAGCTGGTTACTATTGTCAGAGTTCTTTTGTTTGGGATTTATTATGTATGCAACTCTTGAATATTTTTCTTTTTCCTGTGTGCATACACAATTTCCACTGGTTTTTTGGAGAATGGTAGAATTTGCAATGGAGAGAGGTCTTAGAACTCACCTAGTTCTAACATATAACCTGATGAATTGATTCCAGTTAAAATATTAATCATCCTCTAGCATTTCTTATGCATTCCTTGTGGTGAATTGCCTGATTTTTTTATGCTCAGTTACCAGTTGGATATTGTTCTTTTTCTTATAAATGATAAAAACTCTTTGCATAGTAATGATGTTAACTACTAAATCACCATCTGATACTTTTCCCTATCTTGTCATTTGTCTTTTAGTTTCGTTTATAATATTTTTGCCTTATAAGTTTATAATTAATATTTTGTCAAATATATTTTTCCTATTCTCAATTTCTTCTTTTTGTCCCTTCTTTAGGTTCATCTTACTCATCATGAGCTCTGACCTATGTTCACTCATATTTTTTTTCTGTTACCTTAATATTTTTATTTTTAAGTGTAACCTATCCAGAATTAGCTTTAGTGCTGGATTGTGTATTTAAAACTAATGAAGTTCATGTTGTTTATTAAGGCATATTGTTCCAGTCTGTTGTAACATTTCATATCATGAATCTGTTGCATATATAATGATAGTGTGTAATATATCAGTGGTTCTGATATATTTTACCTCCTATTAAAAATTTGGCACTATCTAGAGTTATTTTTATTTGTCAGGACAGAGGGTAGACAGGGTAAGGGAGAGACTGAACACTGGCTTCTAGTAAATAGAAGCCAGGGATGAGGTTAAATATCCTACAATGGACAGGTTACCTCTCATAACAAAGAATTGTCAATAATGTCAAGTGAAGAGACCTTACAGGTGAAGGAGAGGGAGAAATCCATTGGTACCATGCTTCTCCCTGCTATGTTCTCACCAATAGTAGTATTTCCTAGGCTGTATTTCTGTCTACTACTATGAGGGACACCAGAAGAGACTTTGCCAACTGTTTTGCAGAAATCCAGATATACATTTCATTTTTTATCATCCCTGAACTGTTTAAAAAGTCAATGAAATGAGTAGTTTTAGAGCATAGACAATGGAGCCATGCTGCCTAAGCTGAAACAGGTTCTGTCGCTTAGTTGTGTGACCTTGAGCAACTTATATAACCTCTCTGTCTTCAGTTTCCTCATCTATAAAATGAGAGTAATAGTCCTATCCTGGATTCTCACAGAATTACAAGAGGCTTAAAACAATGCTTGACATGTAGTAAACATTATAGGATTTGGTAACAATGATAGTAAAGTAAGTGACTTGGTTTTTGTGAAACTTGTTTGACCACAGTGCTTGCACAGACCTGTACTTGCTGCTTATGTAATTGAACTTTTTACAGTCCATTGCAGATTTTTGCCAGTGATCGAATTGAAGCACCATGTTTCTTCTTTAGCCTTCTGCCACATCTCTTTTCCTCTCGCCATGCAACATAAACCCCATCAGATTATCAACTCTGTTCTCTCTATAGGTATTATTTACCTTTTATTACTGTAGTCAGGCTTGCAGATTTCCTTATAAGCACATCTCTTTTTTTAAAGTAATTATTAACATATAATGTACTATTTGCCCCAGGGGTACAGGTCTGTGAATCATCAGGCTTACACAATTCACAGCACTCACCATAGCACATACCCTCCCCAATGTCCATAACCCAACCATCCTTTACATACCCCCTCCCCCAAGCAACCCTTAGTTTGTTTTGTGAGATTAAGAGTCTCTTATGTTTTGTCTTCCTCCCGGTCTCATCTTGTTTCATTTTTTCCTTTCCTACCCCTCACTCTGCCTCTCAAATTCCTCATTATCAGGGAGATCTGTGATTATTGTCTTTCTCTGATGGACTTATTAAGCTCAGCATAATACCCTCTAGTTCTAGCTACGTAGTTGCAAATGGCAAGATTTCATTTCTTTCCATGGCTGCATAGTATTCCATTGTATATATTACCACATGTTCTTTATCCATTCATCTGTTGATGGATGTGTGGGCTCTTTCCATAGTTTGGCTATTGCGGACATTGCTGCTATAAACATTCAGGTGCACGTGCCCCTTTGGATCACTACATTTGTATCTTTAGGGTAAATACCCAGTAGTGTGATTGCTGGGTCATAGGGTAGCTCTATTTTAACTTTTCTTGAGGGTCCTCCATACTGTTTTCCAGAGTGGCTGCACCTGCTTGCATTCCCACCAACACTGTAGGAGGGTTCCCCTTTCTCCACATCCTCTCCAACATTTGTCATTTCCTGACTTGTTAATGTTAGCCATTCTGACTGGTGTGAGGTGATATCTCATTGTGGTTTTGATTTGTATTTCCCTGACACCTAGTGACGTCGAGCACACTTTTCATGTGTCTGTTGGCCATCTGGATGTCTTCTTTGCAGAAATGTCTGTTCATGTCCTCTGCCAGTTTCTCGATTGGATTATTTGTTCTTTGGTTGTTGAGTTTGATAAGTTCTTTATAGATTTTGGATACTAGCCCTTTATCTAATATGTTGTTTACAAATATCTTCTCCCATTCTGTCAGTTGTCTTTTGGTTTTGTTGACTGTTTCCTTTGCTGTGCAAAAGCTTTTGATCTTGATGAAGTCCCAATAGTTCATTTTTGCCCTTGCTTCCCTTGTCTTTGGTGATGTTTCTAGGAAGAAGTTGCTGTGGCTGAAGTCGAAGAGGTTGCTGCCTGTGTTTTTTTCAATAATTTTGATGGATTCCTTTCTCACACTGAGGTCATTCATCCATTTTGAGTCTATTTTTGTGTGTGGTGTAAGGAAATGGTCCAGTTTCATTTTTCTGCATGTGGCTGGCTATCCAGTTTTCCCAACACCATTTTTTGAAGAGACTGTCTTTTTTCCATTGGACATTCTTTCCTGCTTTGTCAAAGATTAGTTGACCATAGAGTTGAGGGTCTATTTCTGGGCACTCTATTCTGTTCCATTGATCTATGTGTCTGTTTTTGTGCCAGTACCATACTGTCTTGATGATGACAGCTCTTAATAGGGCTTGAAGTCTAGAATTGTGATGCCACCAACTTTGGCTTTCTTTTTCAATACTCCTCTGGCTATTTGGGGTCTTTTCTGGTTTCACATACATTTTAGGATTATTTGTTCCATTTCTTTGAAAAAAAATTGATGGTATTTTGATAGGGATTGCACTAAATGTGTAGATTGCTTTAGGTAGCATGGACATTTTCACAATATTTGTTCTTCCAATACATGAGCATGGAACATTTTTCCATTGCTTTGTGTCTTCCTCAATTTCTTTCATGTGTACTTTATAGTTTTCTGAGTACAGATTCTTTGCCTCTTTGGTTAGGTTTATTCCTAGGTATCTTATGGTTTTGGGTACAATTGTAAATGGGATTGACTACTTAATCTCTCTTTCTTCTGTCTTGTTGTTGGTGTATAGAAATGCAACTGATTTCTGTGCATTGATTTTATATCCTGACACTTTACTGTATGAGTTGTAGCAGTTTTGGAGTGGAGTCTTTTGGGTTTTCCACATAAAGTATCTCATCATCTGCAAAGAGTGAGAGTTTCACTTCTTTGCCAATTCAGATGCCTTTAATTTCTTATTGTTGTCTGATTGCTGAGGCTAGGATTTCTAGTACTATGTTGAATAGCGGTGGTAATGGTGGACATCCGTGCCAGTTCCTAACCTTAGGGGAAAAGCTCTCAGTTTTTCCCCATTGAGAGTGATATTCTCTATGGGTTTTTCATAGATGGCTTTGATGATATTGAGGTATGTACCCTCCATCCCTACACATTGAAGAGTTTTGATCAAGAAAGGATGCTGGGGGCGCCTGGGTGTCTCAGTGGGTTAAGCTGCTGCCTTCAGATCAGGTCATGATCTCAGGGTCCTGGGATCGAGCCCCGCATCGGGCTCTCTGCTCAGTGGGGAGCCTGCTTCCTCCTCTCTCTCTGCCTGCCTCTCTGCCTACTTGTGATCTCTCTCTGTCAAATAAATAAATAAAATCTTAAAAAAAAAAGAAAGGATGCTGTACTTTGTCAAATGTTTTTTCAGCATCTATTGAGAGAATCATATGGTTCTTGTTCTTTCTTTTATTAATGTATTGTATCACATTGATTGATTTGCAGATGTTGAACCAACCTTGCAGCCCTGGAATAAATCCCAGTTGGTCGTGGTGAATAATCCTTTTAATGTACTGTTGGATCTTATTGGCTAGTATTTTGGTGAGAATTTTCACATCTATGTTCATTAAGGATATTGGTCTGTAACTCTCTTTTTTGACGGTGTCTTTGTCTGGTTTTGGGATCAAGGTAATGCTGGCCTCATAAAATGAGTTTGGAAGTTTTCCTTCTATTTCTATTTTTTGGAACAATTTCAGGCGAATAGGTATTAATTCCTTAAATGTTTGGTAGAATTCCCCTGGGAAGCCATCTGGTCGTGGATTCTTGTTTGTTGGGAGTTTTTTGGGTTTTTTTTTTAAGATTTTATTTATTTATTTGACAGACAGATCACAAGTAGGCAGAGAGGAAAGCAGAGAGAGAGAGGAGGAAGCAGGCTCCCTGCTGAGCAGAAAGCCCGATGTGGGGTTCAATCCCAGAACGCTGAGTTCATGACCCGGGCTGAAGGTAGAGGCTTTAACCGACTGAGCCACCCAGGCACCCTTGTTGGGAGATTTTTGATGACTGCTTCAGTCTTCTTACTGGTTATGGTCGGTTCAGGTCTTCTATTTTTTCTTGTTTCAGTTTGGTGGTTTAAACATCGCTAGGAATGCATCCATTTCTTCCAGATTGTCAAATTTGCTGGCGTATAGTTGCTCATAATATGTTTTTATAATTGCTTGTGTTTCTTATAATTTCTTATAATCTTATAATTGTATTATTTGTGTTGGTTGTGATCTCTCCTCTTTCATTCATGATTTTATTTATTTGGGTCCTTTCTCTTTTCTTTTTGATAAGTCTGGCCAGGGGTTTGTAAGTCTTATTAATTCTTTCAAAGAACAAGCTCCTAGCTTTCTTGATTTGTTCTACTGTTCTTTTAGTTTTTATTTCATTGATTTTTGCTCTGATTTTTATTATTTCTCTTCTCCTGCTGAGTTTAAGCTTGGCTTGCTGTTCTTTCTCCAGCTCCTCTGGGTGAAGGGTTAGGTTGTATATTTGAGAACTTTCTTGTTTTTTGAGAAAGGCTTGTATCGCTATATACTTTCCTCTCAGGACTGCCTTGGCCATGTCCCACATATTTTTTTTAAATATTTTATTTATTTATTTGACAGACAAAGATCACAAGTAGGCAGAGTGGCAGTCAGAGAGAGAGAGGGGAAAGCAGGCTCCCTGCTGAGCCGAGAGCCCGATGTAGGGCTCGATCCCAGGACCCTGGGACCATGACCTGAGCCAAAGGCAGAGGCTTTAACCCACTGAGCCACCCAGGTTCCCCTATGTCCCACATATTTTGAACAATTGTGTTTTCGTTATCATTTGTTTCCATGAATTTTTTCAATTCTTCTTTAATTTTCTGGTTGACCCATTCATTCTTTAGAATGATACTCTTTAGCCTCCATGTATTTGATTCATTCCAACTTTCCTCTTGTGATTGAGTTCTAGCTTCAGAGCATTGTGGTCTGAAAATATGCAGGGAATGATCCCAATCTTTTGGTACTGATTGAGACCTGATTCATGACCCAGGATGTGATCTATTCTGGAGAATGTTCCATGTGCGCTAGAGAGGAATGTGTATTCTGTTGCTTTGAGATAGAATGTTCTGAAAATATCTGTGATGTCCATCTGGTCCAGTGTGTCATTTAAGGCCTTTATTTTCTTGTTGATCTTTTGCTTGCATGATCTGTCCATTTCAGTGAGGGAGGTGGGGTGTTAAAGTCCCCTACTATTATTGTATTATTGTCAATGTGTTTCTTTGATTTTGTTATTAATTGGTTTATATAGTTGTCTGCTCCCATATTAGGGGCATAGATATTTAAAATTGTTCAATATTCTTGTTGGACAGACCCTCTGAGTATGATATAGTGTCCTTCCTCATCTCTTATTATAGTCTTTGGCTTAAAATCTAATTTATCTGATATAAGGATTACTACCCCAGCTTTCTTTTGAAGTCCATTAGCATGGTAAATTGTTTTCCGCCCCTTCACTTTAAATCTGGAGGTGTCTTTGGGTCTAACATGAGTTTCTTGTAGACAGCATATTGATGGATTTTGGTTTTATTAATCCATTCTGATACCCTGTGTCTTTTGATTGGGACATTTAGCCCATTTACATTCTGGGTAACTCTTGAAATATATGAATTTATAAAATTATGCCATTTTATGCCTGTAAGGTGACTCTTACTGTATATTGTCTCTGTTCCTTTCATTTCTACTACTTTCAGCTCTCTCTTTGCTTAGAGGACCCCTTTCAATATTTCCTATAGGGCTGGTTTAGTGTTTGCAAATTCTTTTAGTTTTTGTTTGTCCTGGAAGCTTTTTATTTGTCCTTCTATTTTCAATGATAGCCTAGCTGTATATAGTATTCTTGGCTGGATATTTTTCTCATTTAGTGCTCTGAATATATCATGCCAGTTCTTTCTGGCTTGTCAGGTCTCTGTGGATAACTCTGTTGCCAGTTGAATACTTCTACCATTGTATGGTACAGGCTTTCTGTCCTGAGCTGCTTTCAGGTTTATTCTCTTTGTCACTAAGACTCATAAGTTTTACTATTAGATCATGGGGTGTGGAGCTATTTTTATTGATTTTTGAGGCATTTCTCTGTGTCTCCTGGATTTGGATGCTTGTTCCCTTTGCCATATTAGGGAAATTCTCTAGTATAATTTACTCCAATATACCTTCTGTCCCTCTCTCTCTCTCTTCTTCTTCTGGAATCCCAGTTATTCTAATATTGTTTCATTTTATGATATCACTTATCTCTTGAATTCTCCCTTCATGGTCCAGTAGTTGTTTGTCTATCTTTTGCTCACTTTCTTTAGTCTCTGTCATTTGGCCTTCTGTATCACTAATTCTCTCCTCTGCCTCATTTATCCTAGCAGCAAGTCTCCATTTTTGACTGCACATCATTAATAGCTTTTTTGATTTCAGCTTGGTTAGATTTTAGTTCTGTTATTTCTCCAGAAAGGGATTTATTTCTTCAGAAAGGGTTTCTTGAATATTTTCCATGCCATTTTTGAGCTCAGCTAGCACCTTGAGAATCATCATTCTGAATTCTAGATCTGACATATTACCAGTGTCTGTATTGATTAGGTCCCTAGCTGTTGGTACTATCTCTTGTGCTTTCTTTTTGTGGTGAGTTTTTCCACCTTGTCATTTTATCCAGATAAGAATATATGAACAAGAGAATAAAATACTGGAAGGGTAGCAAAGACCCCAGAAAAAATGTATGCTAACCAAATCAGAAGAGACCCCAAATCAGGGGGAGAAGAAGGAGAATAAAAAGAAATTAAAAAGTATATATATGTGTGTGTGTGTGTATATATACATATATATTTTAGACTGGTGAATAGAATAGAGCTACATACTTGATTTGAGGTATATTTTGGACTCTTAGAAGAAACTACCTCCCAAAACTTTAAAGAAAGAAAAACTTATATATATATACAAAAATAAGGGTAAACATGATGAAGGGATGGAATATAACTGTAAAGATGAAAATTTTTTTAAAAATTCTAAAAAAGTAATTGATAAGATAAATTGGTTGGAAAAAGAAAGAAAAAATGAGGAGAGAATGTGCTCAGGCTGGAGACTAGATCAAAGCCATATGTTAGATTTAGGGTATATTTTGATCTATTAGCAGAAATTGTATCCAAAATTTTTTTAGAAGGAAAAAAAAACCCATATGTGTAGAAAAAAGCCTAAATACAATGAAGGATAAAATAAGACTATAATAATGAAGGTTTAAAAAGTTGGTTTTTTTTTTTTTAGAAATGTATTGTTAAGATAAACTAGTTGCAAAACATTAAAAGAGGAAAGAGGAAAAGTTAAAAAATAGAATAAGAAAAAGTTAAAATTTAAAAAATTTAATCTAACTTTGCAAACTAAAGGATCATGGGGAGAAAGCCATGAATTCCACGCATTGTTATCCCCTAGCTCCGGAGTTTCACTTTTCTCCTTGATCAGTGAGCTTGGTCTTGGCTGAATGTTCTTGCTGTCTTTTGTGGGAGGGGCCTGTTGCAGTGATTCTCAAATGTCTTTGCCTGAGGTGGAATTGCACTGCCCTTGCCAGGGGCCAGGCTAAGAAATCTGCTCGGGTTCACTCTTGGGAGTTTTTTTTTCCCTGAATGCTTTCCGTAGAGTTCTGAAGGACCAGAATGAAATAAGGGCCTTCCAGTCTCAGGCCTGGAGGAGCCAAGAGCTTGGGGCCTCACTCCTCAGCGCACACTCAGAGAAAAGGGTTCAATCACTCCTGTCTCCCTGGTCTCTGGCCACACTCAGAGCTCACCCTGCCTGTGACTGAGTGTTTCTATCTCTGGTGCACAGTCCCATTTGGAGTCTCCAAACCCACCAGATTCCTGCCACGCTGCTCCTCCAGAGGAGGAATGTGAATCTCTTCAGATCTGCCACTTGAGCAGTGGCCCAACTGTGCCTGAAATCATGGTTTAAAGTAACCCCGAGCTGAGTGCCCACTGCTCGGCTGTCTCTGTAGTCAACTTCCCCCTCTCCAATACCTTGGAGCTCTGCCACACTTAGACATCCCCGATCTTTCTGTGACCTCACAGGACCTGAGACCACACTGTCCCCGTGAGGGCTCCACCTCGGCTTAGCCTCTGGTCCCTCAGTGGAGCAGGCTTCTAAAAGTTCTGATTTTGTGCTCCGGTGCTCCGCAGCTTGCTGGGAGCTGGCCCCTCCCTCCACAGTCTATCTTCCCAAGGCTTTGGATTCACTTCTCCACACATCCTACCTTTCAGAAAGTGGTCGACTTTCTGTTCCTAGAATTGCTGCTCTTCTCTTCTATCTCCTGTTGAGTTTGTAGGTGTTCAGAATGGTTTGATAACTCTCTCACTGAACTCCTGGGATCTGATGCCATCTCAGTCTGCTACTCCTCCACCATCTTACCTCCATTCGCACATACCTCTTTAGAGTTCCTTTTTTTTTTTTTTTCCTCCTGGGAATACGATTGATTTTGAATAAAGATTATATTCATTTTTAGTTACATTGTGAAAGTTAATGATGACATATCCATGGAATTAGATTTGTCTCCTTGTGCCAAAAATTTCAATTTGTTCTATTAACATGTGCTGAACACATATGTGTCACCACATAGACACCATGTTGTGTCTTATCCCCTTACTAGACAGATATTTTCTTCTGTGTATTTCTGAGCTTCTTAATTCTTATTTGCTTTCTGTCCTATATGATATCCTCTGGAACAGCACTCTTCAGTGGAATTTTCTTTAATGATAGAATTGTTCTGATCTGTACAGTCCAATAGTGTAGGCACCAGTGAGCACTTGAAATGTGGCTAGGGCAATTGAAGAACTGAGTTTAGATTTTATTTAATCCTAATTAATTTAAATGTAAATAGCTACCTGTGGCTGGTGGCTACCACACTGACCAGCACAGTTCTAGAGTATTTCCTTGCCCTTCCATTTTCAGTTTAAATTTTTCAGCTTTATTCTAACTTGAACCTATTTTACTGAATGTGTTTGTATACACTCTTGTTTATCCTACATATTATATATATCATATTCCAGTAATCAGTCATTTTTACTTTATATCGTATGTCCTCAAGAGAGTAATAATACATAGTCTTAGGTGATATAATAATAATACCTCATCTTAGATGATTTCAGTATTGTAATAATACATAGTCTTAGATGAATACATAGTCCTAGATGTAATAATATATAGTCTTTGACTATATAATGTATTTTCTCATAAAGTCAGATGCTTGATTTTCTTTAGGTTTTTTTTTTCTTGCTCATAAAAATAATAGTGTTCATTGTAAGAAAAAACTGAAGGAAGAGGGACAAAAGATTAAAGAAGAGGATTAAAAAATCATCCTAGTGACACAAAGCAGAGATTACTACAAATATTACCACATACACACATATACACACACACACACATACTGTTACATGATGGACCTGGCAACTTGGATGAGTTCTTTATATGCCTAATATATTCTTTTATTTTTAGACATTTTACTGATTATACAGATAATGTATATTTATTGCTTTAAAAAATTGAAAAGGAAGAACATAGTGAAGGAAAAAAAAATCAGCCATGATCACAGAATCCATAGACTAACCACTTCTATTGTTCTGGTTTTTCTTCTTCCAGCATTTTTTTCTAAGACCTCTAGTAGGTGGATACATAAGTTGGTAGGCAAGTAGGGAAATAGATGCATAGGTAAATAGGTATTTAATTGTTTCTGAATTATGCTACACATGTGCAGCCTTTGCCTCTAAAAGTATACATATTTCAGATGATAGTCAAACAAAAATATATGTCACTGTGGATACATATCATAAAAAAATGGTATAAGTGATCATTTTGAACATTTGTAACTTTAAAGTTAAAAAACAGGTATTTGTTAACATTTATTTGTTGAATTTGTCAATCCCTTAATTGTATCTTACTTTTTACATCATAAGGATTTTCCTGTAGTATAAAGTAAAATTTATAAACTTGATTTTAATGGCTGCATTATATTCCATTTTATCTATATACCATAATTTATTTAATCAGTTCCCTATTATTGTACATTTAGCATGTTTCTCTTTTTTACTGCTGTAAATAGCATTGTACTCTACAATTTAGTGCCTAAAACTTTTCATCTCTGTTTCCCTAGGTTACATTCTTAGAAGCAGAATTACTGGGCCAAATTAAATGAACAGATTTAAGACTCTTGATGTATATTGCCAAATTGCCCTCCAGAAAGTTCCTTGTTGAGTATAGAAGAAAATAAATAATCCCTGTTCTATTTCTACCCTTTAATCATTTTTACACAGCTTTTCTTTGAACCTTTAAACTTCCCTTTGGTTTTAGGACTCAGAATTGTTTTTTAATAAATGTTTCTTTCAAGGGATTAGCAAAGTAATCACATTGTTATAAATGCCCAACAATGTAACATTCTTATTTTTTCTTAGTAAAGGTTCTCAGGCTATAACATTTTTTCATTGTATAAATTGTTTCTTTCTAGGGTGAACAAGGAGAAAAAGGAGATCCAGGTCTGGCTGGCATTAATGGACAAAATGTAAGCCTAACTTTTTTTTTCTAATATTCTGTTTATATTTTGCCATGGAAATATATTGATTGTCTAAGGGTAGCATTTTACTATGCATGGAAGAAATAGCCACAATCAACGCAAAGTCAAGAATCAAGGCAGTTTTTTGCATGGCTCTGTGTTTTTAGTGTCATTATGGGTCATTCCTTGGGTTTACATATTTTATATCCTGTCATCCTTAACAGTGCTTTCTTTTTTGTTGTTTCTGGATTGCATTTTTTCTGGTTTTCTTCTATCTTTATTCTTCTTACATACATTCTCATGTGGTCCGTGTTCTCACCCAGGGTTGTTCTTCATCTTATATCAAAGTTCCCTCCACTGAAGGGTCTGCATGGGTGGGATTGCAATGATGAAACGAAGGGGAGACGGGGAGGGGAGACTTGTAGTTCTGTCTCCCTCCCCTTCCACTGCACCAGGTCATCAGCCTCAGGGATACTATTGCCTGTAACATCCTGATATCCTAGTATCTCTTCTTCTTTCCCTTAGGATGACAGTCCCCCACCCCACCCCACTCCCATTCCCTGAGCTTCACTTTGATTCTTATGATGAAACTTGAAAATTATCCTAAATCTGGGTTTTTCTCTGAAATATAGACTAATCTTCTGTTCATCAAAATCACCATTTACTATAGCTACATTAACTTTGCTAGGGAAAATGACCACCATGAGAATTACTTTTTCCCACAGTTTCCTTTTTCACTTGCATAAAAATGTTTTAGAAAAGTTCTAAAGTGCTACACTACACCACTTGCTTTATGGGTTAAAAAAAAAAAAAGGAAACTAGATCTGGTCCCCTTATGCATTAAAGACATTGCAAAATCCATCTTGTATGTAGTAGATCACCATGGTGAGAAGGGAAGCTGGTCAGTCACTATGGTCTCTGTGGCTTGTGGACAAAGAGGAATACCTGAGTGTGGGGAAGGGGTTTCTCCAAGAGAAATACCCTGGTAATTAACCCTATAGTCAACACTGCATTGAGGTTCTGACCCCCCACAACTTTACTCTCTTGTTACATCCTGAGAAGCCTCATTTATATATTTAATAAGATTCTCATTCTTATTCCTTTTCCTTTTGAAGTGATTTTTCTGTATGAGAGGATGGGAACTGATACCTAGGTTTGTAGCTGGAGGAAATCTCTGCATCTTCTCTAGCTCTTTACAATGCCTCAACACATCGGATGTCACAACTTTTGGTCTGTACACTTGAACTGGGCATCTGATTCACCTCCCTTCCCCACCAGTGGTGGTACCCGTTATCATAGTAAGAGTTCTGGAGTGGAAAACCAGAGCCCACTGTGTCACTGGCTGAGAACATCACTTCTATGTCTGTGAAGGATGGGCTTAGAGTAGAGTCTAAGGTCCCTATCATTATGATGTTCTATAATTTTATACAAAGAGATTATTAAGATTATGAACTTGAAAAGCATCCATTCAGGTTTTTGGAATTCCTGCTGCATGTAAGGAGTTGAAGAAATAACAAACAGAATACATCTGGAGCCAGAGTATGGAAGGTGCTGTGTACAAGGATGTTTGCTTTTCTTCCTCTGACGGAGGGGAGACATCCTCCAAGCTGTGTTTAAATGAAGATTAGTTTGACTGTCTGTTACACAAGATGGATAAAATTTGGGCCTTTGCCTTTGTTGTTGTTGTTGTTGTTGTTTTTTCCCTATCATACCCTTCACAAGAGCAAAGACCATTTCTTGGAATCCCTAGTACTTAGTCAATATTTTCAAAGTTCCCAATAATTATTTGCCAAGCTTTAATTTTAAAAACTGAAGAAGTATAATAATAGTTTAAACTCTAAGTAATCAGAGCCTAAAGTAGGATAACAGGGATGGAAGGGAGTACATAGATAGTGATATTACAGTAGTAAAATATATGCAGTTTGGCACTACATAGCATTGAAAACTCAAAAATAGCTCAAGAATTTGACCATTCATTATGGGAAGGATGTTAATTGTGAAAAATATAGTGTTGTTGAAGGAAATTAATGATAGTATTACAAAAGATAACCAAACTGCATTTATGTGAGCTCCCTGAGATAGAGGAACAAAACAAAGATATTTAGAGGTTCATTAAGATAACACTGGAGGGGCACGTGGGTGGCTCAGTGGGTTAAACATCTGCCTTCAGCTGAGGTCATGATCCCCAGGTCCTGGGATCAAGCTCTGCTTCCCCATCAGCTACCTGCTCAGCAAGGGCATCTGCTTCTTCCTTCTCTCTGCTTGTGTTCCCTGCTCGTGCTCTCTTGCTTTTTGTCTCTCTCTCATAAATAAATAAATAATCTTTTTAAAAAATCTTTTTTAAAAAGATAACATTGTAGTTGAAATAGAGAGGAATTTATCCAAACACTTGAATAAAACTGGAAATTTGAGGGGTTGGACTCTGAAGTCTATCTACATTAACTTGGAGATTTGGAAATTATTCTTATGGCTCTGCAAGTAAGATGGTTTGGCTTTTTAGAAGTAATCAATTGATAAGTACATATCTTTGAGTGCCTACTACTTGTCCAGATGTTCCAGCAGTCATTGTAAGGGTTCCAAACCTGAATAAGATCAACCTGTTGAGAGAGCACATAGTGTAGTGGGCAGTGTGACCTTTCCTCTTGGAAAGGAACTCGGAAGAGTTCTTTGCATGCCCCCAAACACAGGGCTGTCATTTCATTAGTACCATCATTGTTTAATATAGTTCATTAGGTATATCATAAAGCAGGACAAAGCACATTAACTTTTCTCACTTTGTTACTTAATTAATATGTAGATGATATTATTTTCCTTTCCTCAATTTTGCCAAAGATATTCAGAAGTCATGACTAAGGAGAAACAAGAAAAAGTAATGAAAATTCTCCTTTTCTCCCCTCTACTATCACTAGGAATAAAGAGTCAAATGCTCTATTACATCATTAGAGGTAGAACTGTCAATAATGTGTTATCATTCATAAACGATTTCCACAAGGAATTTGAGATGTGATCCTTACTCTAGCTTTATGGGCTATATAGAGCAGGAGTGGTAAAATCTCTGTTTTCAGAGGCAAGAAATAAAGACTTAGGACATTAGGCGACTTTTTTTTTTTTAAGAAAATGGTAAAATCAGCTTTTAACCCTCCATGTTTGACTATAAAGTCTCTTATTTTCCCACTAAATCATGCCACAGTTGTCGTTGCCTATTTTTCAGTACTAAAATAAACTGACTATGCAAATTAAAATCATTCAGCATTTATGAAAGTTCACTCTGCCTTTCAATAAGCACAGGTACACATTCTTAGGGAATGAAGGGCATTATAATAGTGATTTCAATTGAATTAAAGTCAAGCCATGATGGAGAGTCTAACTTCAGAAACATTCTGTTAGAATGCAGAGTGAATGAACTCAGTGGGCCAGCTCACTCTAGCTAACTTTCCAAGGCAAAGAAAATTGGAAGAATTTAATATTCCTACTAAATGAATCCAAAAGCCCTTTTAAATGGTCTTTATTCTTGTATATTACAAATATCTTGATGTAAATGTATCTTTTAATAATTTCTTCTGTGCCAGCTTTTTCAAAAAATGGGCAAACTCACTTTGGAAAAATGTAAACCTGATTTACAGGGAAATATTCAGCAGTTCAGTCTTTCTCAGTGGGACACTATTTGCATTTTGGGTAAGACAGTTCTTTGCTATATGGGACTGTCTTGCAAAAACAGAATGTTTAACACCCCAAAGGCTCACCAACTAATGTAGCAGTTTTTAATCATTAGGACAAAAAAAAAAAAATTGCTCTTATGTCTTTCTAAAAGCATCCTTGGTAGTGTATATGTATGCAAACTTTGGATTGATCTTCAAGGTATTAGAGTATTGGACTAAAGTTATTGAACTAAATACATGTTCCTATTTCCCTTATAGTGTAGGTAATGCATACCAAACATATTAAAATCATAAAAAATTCGAATTGCTAGAATCTAGCCCTCAAAATACCAAGACCTCAATTTTACACACATTTGAGTTTATAATTAAATGATTTTGATTGTGACCTACTGTGAGATATACTCAACAAATGCATCTTTTAACAGACTCCAGAGGGAATCTTATAAAGTTGTTAATGTAACCTTTAAAAGTCAGACTTCCTGGGCTCAGATCCCAGCTCTGCCACTGCCTAACTGGCATACTACTCAGAACATGACTTACTCCCTCTGTGCCTCACCGTTTTCATCTGCACAATGGGATGATAATGTTAATAACACTTCAGGGCTTTTTTTTGTGTGTGTTTGAGAATAAACAGGGTTATGCGTAAAGCATTTAGAACAGTGTCTTGCATACAGTAAGAGCTGTGTAAATATTTACTGTTATTTGAAACTGAGTTAAATAAAACACAATTATCTCTAATAAAAATATCATTCCGTTTGTTTTTTGGTGAGGTTATATAATCTTAGGAAAGTTGATTTCAGTCAATGAGTTTAGACTCTTCCTGTGCATCTTTATTATTGTCTTTCATATATCCCTTATCAGAATTACAGCATCTGATGTTTCTAAAATAATCTTGTTAATCTCCTTATACCAATGTAATCTGTATTATTAAATGCAAAAATATTGAAATCACAAAGCTGAGCTATCAGCTGGCAACAGCTGGTGCCATCACTAGGGAACAAGGTCCAGTCAATGGGAAGAGGAGGCGAAGAATTAATTGATGGTTAAAATTTTTTTTAGCAAATATTGTTTTGTTTAACAAATACTATATCTTCTGATTTTTAAAGATGCTACCTACCATGAGTAGTAGATATTCCAGGAAAATTAATTTCACAGTCTGCCTGCTTTTATAATTCTAGATATTATACTGTCCTTCAGCTTTCATCTTGCCTTTAGATAAGAGTTCCTATCTCCGCATAATGTGCAGAGTCAACTACTGTGCTTTTGAGAGTCTTTATATACATGAATTTTATTGAGAACCTTGATAATAGATTCCCATCTTATTCAATATTGAGTTCATAGTCTGTTCCATTTGATTCTTTATGCTGTAGGGTGCGTGCTGCATCTTTTTCTCCCCAGTACTCAATAACCATCGATAGCAGCACCAGTGTGACAAGAGGAGAAAAATTGCACTTGAGAAAAGCATTACCGATCTGTTTCTTAGAGCTTATTATGATGCCATGGCCTTAAAAACATTGTACTTTGTCAGAGGACATGAGTTACATGGGCCCACTTCAGTGGCCATAAAAGTAGAAGCTTGATAAATGTAGTACTTCTCAATTGCATTTTATCCTATGTGACTTAAAGCACAGTGGTTCCAAATCCATTAAACTGAGTACAAACCTGAACAGAATGAACTATTAATTATCCCTTAAACTTGGACTTGAAAAGTAAAAGCAACATTTATTAAGTACCTACAGGTACTAAGTGTTTTTATAACCTGTGATTCTCAGAAAAAGCCTTCAAGGTAACTATTATTTATACCAATTTTATAGGGAAGCTTGAACAACTTAGGATTTTGCATAAAATGCTGCTCTTTTCCTGACTCCTGAACTCTGCATCTCTGAATCTTGGGTACCTCCAATACATGTAGGCCTCTCTGGGAACTGTTCCCTTCGCACTTGCTATATATTTCCATAATAGTATTCAGTATTCACATCAGCTTGTCTTTGGTTGCATTATTCCCCGTCTGCTTTCTGACCATGGTTGATTGAATCAGGAATGCTTAGTTGATTCATTTGCCAGTAAGTTCTTCCCAAAAATTGCAGTTAGGTTTAGTCTGTCAGGCAGGAATATTGAAAAAATTAGCGTATTATTTTATGCCTAGAGATATTATTTTTATAACGTGTAATGTGTGATGATTATGAATCATAGTAATAACTGGGACACCACTGTACCCAGAACTCAGTGTAACCTTATGCCCCACCCCAAAGTTAACATTTTCCTGAATGTTGTGTTTAATGTTGCCTTTTAAAACAATAACCTTTTCATATGCATACGTTCATAGAATATAGTGTGTAGTCCTTTTTTAAAATTATTTTTATTAACATTTAATAGTCTTTTTTTTTAAGATTTTATTTATTTGTTTGACAGAGAAAGAGAGAGAGCAAGCATAAGCAGGGGGAGTGGCAGGCAGAAGAAGGAAAGGGAGAAGCAGGTTCCTGCAGAGCAGGGAGCCCACAGAGGGCTTGATCCCAGGACCCCGGGATCATGACCTGAGCTGGAGGCAGTCGCTTAACCATTGAGCCACCCAGGTGCCCAGAACATAGAGTTTAGTCTTATATATTTGTAGATATTCAACGATATTTGTTGACTAAATGGATACTTGGTATCTTTCTCAGACATTTCTTCTTCATTTGTCTTTCTCTGGATAGTATTATATCAGGAAGCACAAAGAAAACATCCTTTTTAATAAACTTCTCAGTCCATTAAATGGTTTCAACATCCCATCACTTACTTAAGTCTTGGCACCGCCTTTTCTTTGCCCCCTTTCCCAACATATCTACATGTCCTGCTTCCCAGTATGTGCAATCTCTGACCACTGCTCTCTATCTCCAGTGTCACCCCCATACCCCAGCCATCCTGTGCTCTTGCCTGGAACACTGTGACAGTCCCTTTTCTGCTTCCACTCTTGCTGCCTACAGTCTATTTTCACATTGTGGCCAAAGTGATGTTTTTTGAAACAAGGTCACATCATGGCCTTTCTCTGCTTGGAACATTTAAGTAGTTTCCCCATTCCACTTACAACAGAAAAACCAGCCTCCTTACCATGGCCTCTAGTTCTCTATGTGCATTGACCTCTGCCTGAACTTGATTTGATCTCCCGTTCCTTGTCTGCATGTTCATGACATTCTGCTCACCCTAGGAGCTTTGGTGCTTGCTGTGCCTTCTAACCTCAATATTTTTCCCCTGGATCATTGCATGCCTGGATCCTTTGAAACAACAAATGTCCCCTCCACACAGAAGCGGTTTCTTATCACCCCAATAGAAATAGCAGCTCTGTCCCTCTCGTTCTTATCACATTCAGCCTGTTTTCCTGTTTATTAGCAGGATGACCCTCCTCTCATAATAGGAGTTCCCTGAGGGCAGGAATCTTGACCCTGTTAGGGAAAAACTACTCTCACATTTATTTAAAATTTTACAATAATGAACATTATATTAAAATTTTGTTCACACTTGTGCTCGCTTCGGCAGCACATATACTAAAATTTTGTTCACACTGATTCGAAAAGGGGTATTGCAGAAAGGGAGAGATAGGGAGAGAAATTGAGCTCAACTCCAGATACAACAAGGAGAGGGAGGGATACAGCCAATAGAGTGATGGGCTCAGTGAATGGAAAATAGTTACTAAGAGCAGACCTCAAAGGTAGGATGTTTCTTGAGAAACTGACTTAATAGGATTCTTGCTAAAGGCAGGCCAACCACTTAGGATTCAAAGGTCAGAGATGAGGCGCTTGATCTGATATCAAGGGTGTGGGATTCTTTCTAAACTGATTAAGCAAGAGTCTGCTAAAACTGGGCTAAGCAGGCCAAAGACAGAACAGGACAGAGGCCAAGCTTGAGGCCTAATGGAGAAAAGATTTTCTCAGAAGAGTGTGACTCAAGTTTGGACAAAGAGAGAGTTTTTGTCAACTTCTTGTTTTTGTACTTCTAAGTAGCACTATCCAATAGAAATAGAATCTATTTAATGTAGTACTTACATAGTATAATTCTAAATATGATATAATTTCAAGACAAATCTAGATATACTTTCCAGTAGCCATATTTAAAAAAGTAAAAAGGGACATGTGAAACTAATTTTAATAATATATTAAATATATCCAAATATTGTCGTTTTAATATATAATCAATATAAAAATTATTAATGAGCTATTTTACATTTTTTTGTACTAGATATGGAAAATCTAATATGTTTTACACTCACAACACATCTCAATTCAGACGAGTCTCATTTTGCTTAGTTGGGAAGGAAAGGCTTTCTTTCTTTTTTTTTTTTTTTTTTTAAAGATTTTATTTATTTATTTTTGACAGAGATCACAAGTAGGCAGAGAAGCAGGCAGAGAGAGAAAGAGGAAGCAGGCTTCCTGCTGAGCACAGAGCCTGATGTGGAGCTCGATCCCAGGACCCTGGGATCATGACCTGAGCCGAAGGCAGAGGCTTAACCCAGGTGCCCCAGGAAAGGCTATTTCAAATAATAAGAAAATATCACATATCAAATGTGATTTACTTTTTCACTCATCCTTTTTCTATAAATACTCTGAGGTAACAGTGAAAGACCCATAGCTATGAGTTTCATCCTGAAAAGTATTTCTATAGTTGTGAAGTGTTTTTTGCCAATCACATGCTGTTTTCATCCGTTAAATCTTTTTCCTTAAGGTGTAAGACGACGGTTTTCACATAACCTCTACAAGATTATTTTAAGTATCCAGTTTTCCTTCATTTCTTGAAATTCATCATGGGCTTCTATATTAAGTAGTTAAAGCTGCTGGCATTTGACACTGTTTATTGACTACAAAATGTCAGTGCCGCGAGAGATAGATCCCTCAG
The DNA here is from genome assembly GCF_020171115.1 of Neogale vison. NCBI lineage: Eukaryota > Metazoa > Chordata > Mammalia > Carnivora > Mustelidae > Neogale > Neogale vison. The sequence continues at coordinate 111,676,577 of NC_058091.1, forward strand.
CCAGGAAAAGTAAGACGTCTGGACATAGACTGTGCATTGTGTGGCTTCAGAATATTTCTTTTTTCCATGATTGTTCTTCCCTCATCCAATGTGTTAAATCAAGGATGAAGGAAGATATTTTTTTTCTATTTGGCACACACTCAGGATGTGTCTATCTAACTTTCTGTTTACACTGTGAAAACCTTCAACTGTAGAACGCCCCTGAAATCTATCACAGTGTTCCTGAGAGCTGTCATTTCTGAGTCTGGTCAACAAAATATCCACTGAAACACCCAAGAGTCCAGAAGATTCATGAACATATTTATCTGATACTCTGTCTATGTCTTATATAGTTTGGTTAAATATCTTTATAAATTCAGGTTTTAAAAAAATAGGAACTAGAGAACTAAAATACTTTAAAACAGGAAAGAGACTATGTTATGTTGTAGCTTCAGGCTGTGAGTGACAGGGAAAGAAGATGTCCTTCATTTATTTTTCCCTCACAATTAGATTACTTGATACATAAAAATGCTTTTTTATTTAATTCTTGAATTTTTTTTGGCAAGCTTTATAAAGGCCAAATCAATGCTAAATCAAAGGTATTTACAACATCCACAAATTTAATCCAAAGTGGATACTTAAAAGCTCATATAGATCTAAATGATGTTCTCCCAGATGGTGAATTAATGTAATTTTAGCAGGAAGCAAAGTTGCACAAATATGCAGTATTCAGGACTCACGCTGATTTAATGTATCTGTACTCACCACAACGCAGATGTTGCTTATCATTTTAGTGCCAGTTGTCTCTCTTTCTATACTACCAACTGAAGAATGGGAGTTGGGAGTTCAGTAAATTATGATTTATTTTGTGACTAATGATTTGTTAGAAATTCAACCTTTCTGTGAATTGTATATAGAAATTACACTGGTTGTATTCTTCATACAGGGTTTAAAAGGTGACTTGGGTCCTCGTGGTCCACCTGGCCCCAAAGGAGAAAAGGTATCGTATTCACCCTGAGACATGCCAGTTTTTCTTAAGAAAACTCTGAGAACGTATGCAGTGACTTTTCTCTGATACTTTCTAACTGCCAAAAGTTAATTTTGTTAAAATTAACCAAAGGCTGTTATGTTAAAAGCATCTGAAGAAAAGCCTTTTGGTTCATTTAATTAGTTTGAAGAGACTAAATGCACAACTGCTAGTTGACATTAATTTGTGTTTATAAGATTTCACTTTCTCTCCCTCACTTAACAGCATTAGCTATTCCATTGCCAAATTAGCAACTGTGCCTTGTATCAGGGAACTTTGCCAGCAGCACTGTACTGCTACCATAATGGTGAAGCAGGTGGCCTTTGGGGAGGAAGGAGGTTAACTTTTTAACTTAGTCTTGGTCTGAGCGCTTCATTTCCTGCCATTTTTCTGTCATGCCATTTTATAATGATCTATTGGCTGTGACCTTGAAAAGAGATTTAGAAGTACTAAAAGCAAGAGTCATTCAGAATAAGGTCATTGGATGATCCCAATTTGATGAGAATTATATGTGCGGGTGTTTTATACGGTATTTTGTTCTCTATTGTCAGCACATTTGGGAATCCTTGTCTGGCTTCAATATTTACCTCTCTGTTAAAATCTATCTTACAAATTGGTCCTCAGTGACCAAGTTAAGCTATGTCGATGTTCCTTAACGAGTATTGGCTATTTTTATTCAATTGTTCCAAAAAGTAATGATTACTCAATACTAAGCCTTAAATTTTGAGATGACTATGTTAGATGAGTAAAGAAAAAGTTACAGAGATACTCTCAACATGAGAACGTATCTCCGAGCTTCATACTACAAGGTATAAGGTCTCCATAATGTCCACCTAAAAAGCCTTATAGCAATGATTTTTGATCTTAATGATTAAGAGTACTTATTAAATAAATAGGAGTCTTGATATACAAAAAAGCATAGAGGCAATATATAAGACAGAAAATAGTAAACTTTTAGATGAGCCATTTTATAAAGATTTTTAAAAGCTTCTTAATATATCCACCTGGTAATTTGTATTCACTTAGGTCAGTGAAACAATTTAAGTATTTAAAAATACGTTAATATAGACAAAACCTCTTAAAATTGATGGCAAGTGCAACGTCAGTTTAGCAGAGCTTTGTAAGAGGCAATGGGACTGCTTCTTGCAGCTGGGAGGCATGAAGTGGGGAGATGCACTTATTATTTCTGCTGATCCTCATACTAACTTTGTCAGAAAAATTATCTGTCGTTGTGACACTTCCCAGCTGCTCCATTGGCAAGTAACCATATTTGAAGAGATATTCTTTCTAATTTTGGGTTAGTAGACAAAAGAATAGAAAATTAGATTATTTTAGCTTTTCAAAATAAGTTCTGCAGAAAGCATGGGGGTGCACAAGGTGGTATTTATATCATGAGAGTTTAAAGCACATGATACATTTTTCATTGTGCAGAGACTCCTATCAAGATGAAATTCTATTTTCTCCTTCAGAATTTATCTATATATTGCTTCTGTTCATTCAGAACACTTATAAATAAAATGTGCAAGAAAAGATTATTAGTAACGGCAACTTTTTAAAATCTATTTTAGGGAGATACAGGACCTCCAGGACCACCAGCCTTAACTGTAAGTATTCCTGAGATCAGAATTCAAAATTGAAACATGTTATCCTCTTCATTATTCACACTACATCATGACTAAACCAAAATTTAAGCTTTAGGATATTTTGAGAAATGAAGGTGACCTTAGAGTAGATCTAGCCAAACCTCCAGATTTTAAAGATGGGGCAGCTGCCCATATCAGTGAAATACTTAACCCGAGGTCATACCAGTAGTTACGAGGAAAGTCTCGAGGCGGTGCCAGTCCTGAACAATTTTCTCTACCCTCCATATGGTTCATAATTGTGCCCCTAGAATGTTTGATTATATATTCTTAACAAGACATTTAAAGTTAATGGAAGCAGAGACTGTTCTACTTATTCTAAAAACTGTAAAAGAACAAAATACACTATAATTGCCCAATGGATTAAAAACAGCTACCTGTTTAAACTGATTGTTCCAGTCCCCAAAACCTGTCCAAGAGAATTGCTTTTTCCCTTGTGATTAGCTTCTAAGATTTACAAGTGATAAAAGGCTGATATTTCTGTAACAGATTTATGAGAAAAGTTTCTAATGTGCACATAATGGGATTGTTCTCAATTAAATGGTTCATCATTTATTAAGCACTTAATCATAAATATATAATGACTTTATATTTGGATATAATTTACTGCTATAGATTTTCTTCATAAGACATTAAAGGCTCTCATTTAACTTAAAGGCTTGGTCTAACAATGACTCTAAGCTTAGTAGGAAAAAGGAAACTTTCTTAAATAAGATCACTTGTAGCCTGAGGTCTCTTGAGTTTTATGTTGATATTATCTAATGACATAAATTAAGACTTGAAATCATCGGTTTTCAGACCAATTCTGATCATAGAAGGTCAGGTTTAAAAAGAAATCTTCTAGCATCTGTGTTGAGCTCTTCCCAACAAGGCAGCACAGTAATCTCCACTGTGTGGCTTTGATAACGTTCATATTTATCTTTGTACTTGGAAATGTCATTCCGAACAATACCTTAATAATGTCTTATGCAAATAATTTTTGCAGTGCTTTCTTAAGGGACAAATATTTCTTTATAAATGAAAAAAATCTAAGGAATCAAACACATGACTTAGAAATAACCAAATTCAATTTACAATGGGATTCTGTTCTTGAAGCTTTTATTTTCAAAGTGGAAATGAAACTATTTGAGAGGTGGTTTTAACTGCATATTAGTCAGCTTTTTTATACTTTGTGGAGTTTATTTTTAAAACTATTTGGCAGTGATTTAGATTTAAGCCTGCTTATTTTATTTAAGTCACATGCTTTCTTTTGTAAGTTACATGTTCACCCACTCCACTTAGTTATCTGATTTCCAAGTCCTTTCTAACTTGTGTTTGAAGGGCAAAATGTAGTCTTTGTTTATCATTTCATCTGATAATGCAGTTTTGGCCCCTTACCCAGAAAACTGTATTGGAATAGATATATTTTAAGGATTTTCTTTTTTTTAAGAGGTAGAGAGGGAGAGTGCCTGTGTATGAGAAGAGAGGCAAAGGGAAAAGGAGAAGGAAAGAAGGAATCGTAAGTAGGCTCCACATCCATAGTAGAGCCCAAAACCAGGCTTGACCTCATGACTTTGAGATCAGGACCTGAGCCAAAATCAAGAGTCGGACACTTAACCAACTGAGCCACCCAGGCATCCCTATTTTATGGATTTTTAATAACAGTTATTGTCTTCCTACCAAATAACACCTTAAAGATGTCCCTGTACTATTTAGCTGGCAGACACTGAGGGAGTACAAGTGAATTTGTTCATAAAAATATAACAAGGCAAAGCCACTGTGAAATGAAATGTTTTATTTCATAGTTAAATATTAGTATTATTTGGATATTACTAGTTTTATGCTTATGTCATAACTTTATTAACATTATCAACTGTTAAAAAATGGGCAGAGACCTGAATAGACATTTTTCCAAAGAAGACATACAGATGCCCAACAGACACATGAAAAGATGCTCAACATCACTCATCATCAGGGCAGTACACATCAAAACCACGATGAGATACCACCTCAGACAGATCAGAATGGCTAAAATTAACAACATAGCAAACAACAATTGTTGGTGAGGTTGTGGAGAAAAGGGAACCCTCTTACACTGTGGGTGGGCATGCAAGCTGGTGCAGCCACTCTAGAGAGTGGAGGTTCCCTGGAAAGTTAAAACTACAACTCCCTGTGATCCAGCAATTGTATTACTCGGCACTCACCCAAAGGATACAAAAATGTTAATTCGAAGGGACACACACATCTTGTTGTTTGCAACAGCATTATCAACAATAGCCAAATTATATAAAGAGCCCAAATGTCCATCAGCTGATGAATGGATAAAGAGAATGTGGGGGGGGGTGTGTGTGTGCATGTGTGTGTGATGGAATATTACTCAGCCATAAAAAATGAACTCTTGCCATTTGCAATGACATGAATGGAGCTAAAGAGCATTGTACTAAGTGAAATAACTTAGTCCAAGAAGGACAAATACATATGGTTTCATTCATATGTGGAATTTAAGAAACATAACATGTGAACATAAGAGTTAAAAAAAAAAAAAGAGGCAAACCAGGAGATAGACTCTTAACTATAGAGAACAAACTGAGGGTTATTGGAGGGGAAGTGGGTGAGGAGATGGGTGAAATAGGTGATGGGCATTAGGGAGTGAACTTGTGATGAGCACTGGGTATTGTATGTAAGTGATGAATGTCTAAATCCTACACCTGAAACTAATATTATACTGAATGTTAACTAACTGGAATTTAATAAAAAATTGGGGGCATCTGGGTGGCTTCGTTAAGCATCCGACTCTTGATTTCGGCTCAGATCATGATCTCAGGGTCATGAGATCAAGCCCTGTGTCAGGCCCCACTCTGGGTGTGGAGCCTACTTAAGATTCTCTCTCTCTCTCTACTCCTCCCCGTCCCCTCCTCCTGCCCCTGAGCTCATGCTCCCACTCACTCCTAAAAAACTGAATGAGTGAAAGAATGAATGAATGAATGAAAACTTGGAAATTAAATAAATACTTTAAAATTAAAAAAAAAACAATTGACTGTTAAATATGAAATAGGGAAGAAGCGAAATGCATACCACCTTACCATGTACTAACTATTTAATTGATTTTATGATGTAGATTAATACATTTTAATGAAGTGATTGATAACAGTTTTCAAGGAAGATAAACTTGAAAGCTATATTGACTCCACTATATTCAGAATACAGGGGGAATTTTTTATGAGTCAATAAACTGAGAATTCATTCATAGTGGTTCTCAAAGCTAATTGCACAGTAAATTCACTAGAGAGCTTTAAAACTTACCAATCTGTGGCTCCACCCCTAGAAATTAAAATTCAGTAGATCTGGTGTGGACCAGTATGTTTTAAATCTTTTGGGGTAGTTCTAAATATGCAGCTGTAATTGAAAACTGTTGTATAATGAGCACTGGAATGGAACAAGCTTTCTTCCTATTCAAAAAATTCTTTTAGACTTTTGAAGAAGTCTGACTTTCGTCTGAAATCCAACCTAATGCATCGTAATAAAGAGGCACCGTAGTAAAAATAAATTAAGATTGAAGTCTGCTTGGTGAAGTGGAGGATTTTAGGACTAGGAAGACACCTTTAATTACAGCCTTAACCCAGCCATTCAAGAACTGCAATGAGCTCAGGTGTCTTAATGCTTCTCAGAATTTATTGTGCCCAAGAACATTCAGGGGTCTTGTTTGTATACCTATTTTATTTGATTAAGTCCTGGTGGGTGTGATATTCTACATTTCTAACTGGGGGTGCAGGTGCTGCTGGTCCTCAGACCACACTTGGAGTCACAGGGCTTGGCATTCGGCTGCCAGTTGCACCGCAGACTTGTTGCTTCATTCCATAGATTAGTGGTTCCTTTCCCGTACTGTCCACTAGATGTACACAGATCATCTGATGTAGGTGTGCTTATCTTGAGATTTTTCCTGCTTTTCCTGAGCTTCTTTGATCTGTAAATGTATGTATTTCACCTAACTTGGGAAATTTTTGTCCATGGTAATTTTTTTTGTACAGTGCTGGATTACTTTTCATGTACTTAGAAACTTTACAACTGTGAACACAGTGAATCAGCTTTACAGATTATTTATTCTATTTGCCTTACCTTCGATATATATCTGAATCTGACTTACTCTCACATTTCAGTACCCAGTTAACGGACTCCCTACTTCTTCCTTTGATCTCCTTGAGTTTTACGGAAACACGGAAGCCAGGAAGCTTCCCTCATCATGCTTCTGTTCAAAATCTCCAGTGTTTCTCAGTTTGACTCATAGTAAAAGCCCAAGTCTATACAATGGCCTAGCCTACAAGGTCTCCCAGGATTCAACTCTTGCTGCATTTCTGCTTTCATCTCTCATTCTTCTCTTTTCGGTAACTTTATTCCGCAACAGTGGCGTTCTTGCACTTCTTCAAGCAAGCCTAGCACACCCCCACTTGAGGTTTGCATTGCTGTTTCTCCTTCCTGCTCTAGCAGGGAGCATAGCTACTTCCTTTAAGTTTTTACAATGACCACATTGAACTGCCCTACGCGCATACACACACACAGAAACAACAGAATTTCTAACACCCATTAGTGCTCCATTTTTTTCATTTTCTCTATAGCATTTATTACTTTCTAATGTATCATTTAAAATGCCTATTATATTTATATTACATATTTATTATATTTGTTGTCAAGATTACTCTACATTTGACTATTAATCCCATGAGAGGCAAAGGTTCTCTGTGACTTTTGTTCATTGTTGAATTCCAAGCACACAGAACAGGGTTTAGCACATAGTGTGTCCTGAAGGAAAAAAAAAAAAAAAGTGATGTTTAATGAATCTTGTCTTTGTAGGTGTTTTAATCTTTGCTTTTTAACCTCATTGATTCCATTTATTATCTCTCTTTATCTTAGTTTGTATAAAAATAAGAATCAGCTCTTATATAATGATTTTGGTGAAATAATTTGGACTGATGTTTTCTTTGTCACAAAATTTTTGTGCTGCTTATTCCATTTTTATTGTTTTACGGTCATTTGTTTATTGAAGTTCTCTGAAGTCAATTTTTTATAACATTAAAAAAAGAGCAGAGTGCTAGCCAAATAGAATAAATCTGTGATTCCTATGACTTGATTCTGACACAAAAGTATGAATTGAAACAAAAGTCTTTGATCTACAGTTTTAGGTATTACCTTATCTTGCCTGATTTACTACTCATCTCTCAGCACTTTAACTAAAATGTCAAATTTGGCAGCTAATCCATAAAAATATTAAATCAGTTGCTATAATTTGGGACTTTTGCTTTCAATAGCACAAATAGAAAACAAATAAAATCAGATTGTACCATGATTCCAGCTGTAATTCTCTAAGCAACTGCTTATTAACAACAAAAGAATTATTCCCTTATAAATAAATTTTGCATATACATGTACATTTTAAAATTCTAGTTTTAAAAATATCATCAATCACCTTTTTCTGAAGCTTATTTGGTTGCCACCATACCTAGAATGAATGCCACAATGACACTTAACAAGTGAATTACTGGAAATTGTTATCATAGTGGAATAAGTATTTTCTACCATATTCCTCCTAAAGAACATCAATTTAGACAATCACCCATGGATAAGATAGCTTTGTGGAAGTCCGGAAAGAAGTCTAGTGGGGTCTAGGGGAGAAGTTCCAGCATACCACTGAAGCAAAGAAATCTGAGAAGAGTGAAAGAACAGTTTCAATCTACATGCATCAGCCTTCCCCACGGCTGCACAGCTCAATGCCAAGAGACACCTTTTCAGCCCTTGATTTCTCCTGCTGGGGAAAGTGTGAGCTTGAAAATGAGAACTCACCTGTCCCAGCGATGCAGGACGCTGCCAAAGAAACTCACTTCCTTCTTGCCTCATCCAAAATACTGAGATGTGCTGTGTGATAGGGTGGGTAACCCTGGGGAAAAAAGAGCAGGTAGAGCTCTCAGAGGGCACCAAAGGAATGTGAATCCTACTGAGTGTACGTACCCTAGACTCCATTAGGAAACTCACTCACAAGCCTCTGGGCATTCCTCACCTTTGATTCTCCCCCTAATGGCCCACAGGCACCTCCAAAGCTCCATGCACCTCACCTCCACACATACCAACCTCACGGCCAGCTTCATGTGTATGCTCCCAAGGGCAGCAGGAATGAGCCTTTGCAGAGGACTATGAGTGATCCAAGGGTCCTGGGATTGAGCCCCACTTCGGGCTTCTCTGTCTCCCCCATGCTTGTGCTCTCTTTCTTGCTCTCTCTGACAAATAAATAAAATCTTAAAATTTAAAAAAATCAAATATGAAGACAACAACAAAAGACTTCAAGGAACACTAAAAATCAAGGAAACATGACATTACCAAAGAATGCAATAATTATGCAATAACAGATCCCAAAGAAATAGAGATATGCAATTTTCCGAATTAAGAATTCAAAGTAGATTTAAGAAAGTTCAATGAGCTTATAAGAAAGACAGTTCAATGAAATCGGGAAAATAATACATGAACAAAATGAGGGAGAAATCATAAAAAAGAACCAGATAAATCCTGGAGCTGAAGACTCCAGTAAATGAAATGAAAAGAAAACGCAGTTGAGAGCATACAACAGACAAGCAGAAGAAAGAATCTGTCAAGTAGAAGCCAAGTCCAGTCAGAACAGAAAAAAGAATGAAAACAAGAAAAGAAAGCCTACATGAAATATGGGATATCATTAATAGAAATGATCTATGCATTATTGGAGTACCAAAAAGAGAAGAGAGGAGAAATGGGTAGAACACTTATTTAAAGAAATAATGGCTGAAAAATTCCCAAAGCTGGAGAGAAAGTTGGACACTTGAATTCATGAAGCTCATAGATTCACAATAGCCAGAACATGAAAACAGCCCTAAGTGTCCTTCAACAGATGAGTAGATAAAGAACATGTAATGTGTGCAGTATATGTGTATAATTATTCAGCCATAAAAAGAAGGAAATCCTGTCATTAGCAACAGCATGGATGGACCTTGTGAGCATTATGCAGAATGAAATAAATCAGAGAAAGATGAATACTCATGTTCTCACTTATATGTAGAATCTAATGAAACAGAATTCATAGGAACAGTGAGTGGACTGGTGGTTGCTAGGGATAGGGGATGGGGGAAATGGAGAGATGTTGGTCGAACTTCCAATTATAAGATGGCTAAGTTCTGGGGATCTAATGCACAGCATGATGACAATAGTTAACAATACTTGAAAGTTGCTAAGAAATTAGATCTTAAATTATCAGCACACATACACAAAAGGTACTTAGGGGAGTTGACAGAGTGTTAACTAATCTTATTGTGATAAGTGTTTGATTATATACACATGTATCACATCATCAGGTTCTATATCTTAAACTAAGACAATGTTATATGTCAATTATATTCCAATAAAATGGGGGGGGTGTGATTTACTGATAAATTTAACATATCTCTTCTGTTTGATATTTATCATTTACAAAGCAGATGTTTATTTGCATGAACTAAAACCAACACTGAGTAAAAAAAATCATAATAACATTCAAATTTCTTTGATCAAAATGCAATTTATCTAAGATCATAATGCAAATTTATGTAAAAGTAGCTTCTACTAAATTATTCTGAAACATTAAGATTTTAATATAAAAAGTCCTCTATTACAGGTTAATATTTTGTGGTTTATTTATGTTATTTTAAGTGTGACATTTTACACCAGTTTTTACTTTTTTTTTTAAAGTTTTTATTTACATTCCAGTTAGTTAACATCCCAAGCGGTATTAGTTTCTGGAGTAGAATTCAGTGATTCATCATTTATGTACAAGACCCAGTGCTCATCACAAGTGCCCTCCTTAGTACCTATCACCTGTTTAACCCATTCCCCATCCACCTCCCCTCTAGTAACTATCAGCTTGTTCTCCATAGTTAAGAGTCTGTTTCCTGGCTTGCCTCTCTTTTTCCTCCCATGTTCATTTCTTAAATTCCACATATGAGTGAAATGATATGGTATTTATCTTTCTTGGACTGACTTATTTCACTTAGTATATTATGCTTTAGCTCCATCCTTGTGGTTGCAAATGGCAAGATTTCATTCTTTTTGATGGCTGAATAATATCCCATTATATTTATATATACCACATCTTCTTTACACATTCATCACTTGATGGACATTTGGGCTCTTTCCATAATTTGACTACTGTTGACAATGCTGCTATAAACATCAGGGTGCATGTAACACTTTGAATAAGTGCTTTTGTTTTCTTTGGGTAAATACCTAGCAGTGCCAGTGCTGGATTGTAGTTCTATCTTTAACTTTTTGAGGACCGTCCATATGGTTCTCCAGAACAACAACAACAATTTGCATTCCCACCAACAGTGCAAGAGGGCCCTTTCTCCTCATCCTGCCAGCACTACTTTACATTTAAATACTAGATATAAATCCTTACATTTAATGTGCAAGTAAAATTACTGCAAATTATTTGCTTCTTTGTCATTTGAAGTCAATAACTTTAAATATAACTTCTTTATATATAATTGTCTGTCTTTACATATAACTTCTTATAATTGTTGCATATCTTCTATGTTCTTATTAATATACACTATTAACAGACATTCCTCATATAAAAAACATACTGCTGTTTTTACAGTCCAGTTTTGCCAAAATCCCTAACTGAAAGCTTCAGAAGTGAGGCAGGGAATATGATTGAAATAAGGCAGTTGGCTAACACCTCTGCCTTCTTCCCTCTTTTCTCTTTTGGCCTCTGCATGTCATATTAGAAGAGACAGATGAAGGAAGGTAGAATAGTGTTATTTCATGGAATATATCCATTAATTTTAGTTCCCAGGAAAAATGACTATGTTACTCTGGCCCTGTCCCTTTGGGGAGTTATTAAATACTCATCCAGATGGCACCAAATGTTTACATAGAAGCCAAAGGTTAAGTCAGTCAACAGCAGAAGTGTCTTAGACACGCTTACTAAAAAGCCAGTCTCTTGGGACCTGGATAAATCTAGCATAAGTGAAAATTAGGCACACAGAAGGAACACAGATCTGACCCTCTTGAAACTACCTTAAATACCATATGCAGCTGAGAGAAAAATCTCAGCTGGTCATTTGTAAATCAGATGACACACAAATTAACAGGTGGCCTCCACAAACGAGAAATCATATAGTATTCACATAAAGGAAACCTTGAGATAGGGTTTTTCTTTCTTTCAAAATTAATGTGTTGAAAATACAATAATGATCAGTTCAGTGGATGCTGTGGCCCATTCCCTCTGTTTCTCTTCCCTTTGACCTGAATGCTTATGTGTGGAATACTGTGCTAGGTGCTGGGAACACAGAAACAACCCTTGTGTTGTTGCCTTCCCTAGAACCTATTTGATTTATGAAAAAGCAAACAGTTGTTTAAGATTGATCATTTTCACACTGATCATTTGCAGTTAGCATATGGTCTACTTGTATTTGTATAACTGTAGTTATCTTAGTATTACATGAAAACAGTTATTTAAGAGGAAATCATTTTTTACTAGAATCCTTGTGCTATAATTTAAACTGTTACTTAGTTTAAATACATTTAAATCACAGACAACTACAAAATAGTGTTTTCTTACTAAAATTCCTAAGAAACTATAACTATCTCCTGTTAGGTGAATGAAATAGAAAAGTTCTTGTTAAATACCACAGAACATAATTTCTTTTAGTTTTGACTTGAAAAAATACATCATCTACAGCATATGTATACCATACATATTGATATCTACACATAAATATATGTGCTGTAGCATAGCAATTAGTAGGCAATTCCATTAAGATTATTTAAAATCCCTTACATAGCAAAATCTGAATTATTTATATGGTCTTTCTATGAATTGCCTGAATTTGAATTAAGTTTGTCTTAAAAAGTTGCATAATTCATAGTTAACTCACTATTAACTTTCTAAAACTGATGATCCAGCTCAATATTGAGATTTTTAGGATACTAGTAGGTCAGAAGAAAGAAGGGATTTGATTTCAAATATTCTTAAAAAGCAATTATTTTTTTAATGTATGGGCAAAAGACTTACATAAATGATTTAGTTGATTAAAATAGAAGGTATTTCTATCTACAAAACTATTTTTATTGACTCTGTGCCGAAATATAGGGGAGTGGATGCTTAAGGCCTAGAAAGATTTATGTTCAGCCTCAGAGAAGATTTATGTTTTGGAAAAACATACCATCAGCTCATTTGACATAAGGTGATTTATGTATCTTTCATTAGATAAATGATTTGAGAATAGCTCCTTCTGCCCTTCTGTTTATGGTTTGCTTCTGTTTCAAAAGACATTTCAAATTGTTTTCATCACAATTCTATGTTATGTATTTTAAAGCTCAAGAATAAAACTTTTTTTCCTAAAAGTGCTATACACTAGCAGTTAGGGAATTTTATGAAGGAGCTGTTTTTTCATGATGAAATATTCAGTGATCTAGAAAAAATACATTAAAATGTATCTTAAATGCCATTAGAAAATTATAAATGGAAAAGCCGTTTGAAAAATTATAGGGAGACAAGTGTGTATTTAAGTCAGATACACATAGAAATCAGTTAAATTCAATTTTACTCTATGTATATGAAAAAATTGGGGGTAGGAACCTTGTATTGATCTATAAAGTGGTATTTTAGAATTAGAATTATATTTATTCCACTGGTTTTAACAAACCCAAAATTCATGCATTATAGCTTAGGAGTTACCCCGTCCCTTCATCCAGGGTTTGAACCTAAGCATGTTACTTGACTTTCTCCCTGTGCTCTACTTTCAGCATTTATAAAATGGAATAATAATATTTCCTACTACATAGCGTTAAAGTAACGATTAAATGAATTAGTATTTGTAAAACCTTCTGAAAAATGATTGGCTCCTAGTAAGTACTATTTATCGTTTAGCTAGTGTTCTCATTGTTATTATGCTAATCTTCAAAGGCAAAACATCAATAGGAATGAGTATCAATAGGAATGAGACCTTTATGAAGTAATTGCTGAGAAATGTTCAAAGACAACTTTTGTATAATCACAGTGTCTTTATGGGTAGAATTTTTTCATCTTAAGGAAATTATTAACTGTAAACTGAATCAAAGTATTTTCTTTTTTTACTTCTAATGTGGTCTCTATGAGCATAGCAACCCTTTCTATCGTACGCATCCCCTGCGACTTGTAGTACTTGGTGCAGTGTAGGTACTCAATACAAATTTCTTCATAGGCAGAAGACAGATGTTTTTCACCGACAAACATATTATCAAAATAAAATATCACCAAATCCTACGGGTAGAATATCTATAGGGGAATATTAAATCCCTGACTTGAACATTATAATGAAAGGCAGTCGCCCTCCCTCCAACTAAAAGTGATTAATTTAAGGTAGGTAGTTACCTTATCCTATATTGATTATTTTCAACAATGGCAATCCTGATGTCACTCACTGTCCCTCATTGATATTTTGTCAGTTTGAGAGACATGTCATTTGTGGGCAACTGGAATTATCTCCTTATTTGAAGAATCCTACCTTCTGTTTAATATACTGCGGACATGAATAGAAGCCTCCTCTGGTTTAATTCATTATTAAAGTCTCTTTTGACAAATAAACCCTAGATATAAGGCCAAGAAACTCAAGTCTATCCTGAAGTATGCAACTATTTTTATTTATTTATTTTATTTTGGTCAGGTCGCTGACTAATATTTAGTGGTCAAAACAAGGTTTTAAAGGTCATTCAAATTGTGAAATTTATTATTTCACCTTTCAATTTCCTCAGGAATTCTAATTCATTTAGCTATATATGATGTAATATCTATCCCTCTAGTAACATTTTAATAAATCCTCTCTTTTGTCATATTATTTTGAAAGAATAGAGATTAAATGTAAAAAAAAATAGTTAAGTTAGATATAACCACAATATAGAGAAAGGGTTGGACTTAGCAGTGTCCAGAACTGTGAAAGGTATGAAATTTTACCCCACTTGCAAGGTAACAATTAGCCTGTCACAATTTAACAGATCCTGGAAGAAGACATGAGATCCTGAGTCAGAGGTGTGGCAATTATCTCTCATGGCAGCAGGCAGTGTGAGCTTCGTGTTTGCACTGGTTGCCCTCGCCACCAAGCCTCAGGAGTAACCCAGATAGGTGCTGCACGTGCAATGGATTGGTGTCACAACTGAGGAACTCCAAGTTTTGGGAGCCCAAATCTTTTTCAATGAACTTTTTAAACAGCCCTTCGTCCTAGAAGGAGACATTATCTTTAAAATTCTGAACAGTGAGCACATCTTCCCTTTGGTTTTTGATATAAGCATTCTTAAAAAGATAATAACAGAAGTAGAAAAAGCAATTAGTACCTCCCTCACAAGACACGCATGAAAGAGCCATGGAAAAACCCATTGTCTCCCATCAGTATCCACCCGTCTTTTTGACACAGTCTTGGCTCCTGGCAGATTTTTCTGTGAGTATACCACTGCATCAGCTACTCTTACTAACCTTACCTGAGCAGGCTGAAACCAAAACTGTTCAACTTGTCCCATCTAACAGTTAATGAGGACTACTGTTAAAAGGATTCCAACCAAGCAGGTAGATGAGGCCAACCTAGAGTACTGATTTCAACCATGTTCCCCTGGATCCCAGACCCAACCAGCTGAACAAATCCCTTAAATTATCCAGATCTACCTTAGAAAACCAGATGATTTTTTCCTTAAGTTTCTGAACTGATCTTTCCCCTTGATGTGAAGTATTAACTCCAATACAATATATCAACAAGAACAGACACATTTTTAATAAAACTTATAGAAACCCATTCTGTATCCTATGTTAGCCTAATGTGCCACCAAAATGGTACTCCTGTGTGAGCCATAGGTCAGGTAGCTGTTATCTTTTTGATCTAGGACCACATCAAGCCAACAAGAACATCTAGGCAGCTGGGGCAGAATTAACTTTGAATTCTCTAGGTTCCCTTGTGGCTTGGCTGGTGGGTGAAAAGATGGTTTGGAACATAGAGCAGTTAGTGCCTCCCTCATAAAACAAGCAGAAATGCCAAAGATACATGGAGAATTATCTCCAACAATGTGCTTTGTATCCCTTTTTAAACAAATCCTAACAGGTCGTTGCTCTTTTATTTACCACATTATTTGCTCACTGTCTCATTCAGCCTTTGACCAATTCTAATCCTCAGGAGCTTTCTGGGACTTTGCTATTCTTACTTACCTTCAGTCTATGCTGTTGATATTTCATTCCATTTCTGATGGAACACCATTCTGTCTTGCAAACACTTCTTAGTTTTCCAATATAATATATTCTAAAAAGTTTAATATCTTCATGTATCAAAAAATGTCAAGGGTGATCCTGTCAGATCCAATAATCTGCTAAGATTTGCCTAAAACCCCATTGATGGATTAACATGATACATATTTAAATACATCTTATGCTCCAAATATTTCTTTGGAAGTGGAAGTAAAATGTACTAGAAGTAGAACTGAGTTTTGGGGTCAGATACATTTGAGTTTAAAGCTCAAGTTCCCCCACTTATGTTCAGTGTTACCTCTAGGAAGTTTATTTTCTCACTTATGAGACGGAAAAATTCTATTTTGACAGTTACTAAATTAAATCACTTATGTAAAGTGGCTAGTGGGATTCCTGATGCAATAGCAGGTACTCAGTAAATGTCAATTCTCTATTCTTTTCCTAATTTATTGTTGTGAGTGTGTGGAGGTCATCAAAATATTTGTTGAAATGATGATAAAATGTTGCCCTCGGGCTTCTACCCTTTGGTTCTGTGCAAATATGAGAATCTTTTTTTATATGCTGTTTGTATTGCCCTTTTATTCACTATTTATGTGCTTGTAATAGCTTTATATTAGTACATTGACTCTCAAATTATGTTGATTTGTTCCCATGATACATTCCTTTTTTTGGAAGCTTAGAAATAACTTTCTAATTACTCCATTTCATTGAAATATTAAGAAAACATTAATTGTAATTTACGTTCATGCCAACTTTCTAGTGTTTGATTGGTAGTTTGAAAATTAAGGCATTTGTGCCTGGCTTTGATAACATCACAATCTGGTCATTTGAAAAACACATCGTATTACCAACCCAGCAGATTGAAAAGTAACATGGGAATAATATCTTGGGGGAGGAGGGTCTATGTGATACATCATGACAAATCTTATTAATGTTACTTGCATGCACTGGACTGAAGTTACACTGACTCAGCCTTAACTTACTCAGTATATGATTATAGAGGGTAAATGCTTGACCCATTTCTAAAAGATTGTGTTTAAGAAAATATTTGTATATAGATTGACTTGTCCATTGGCCTGCAGTATAATTTCAACAAAAATTGAATTAGTTCTTAGATATATTAAACTAAGTCTCAGAATTTTAGTATTTTCAAGAATGCCTTTTTTGTCAATATAAAAACATTATCACACTTAACATCCACAAAAAGCCCATAAATAGACAATGCAGTTACTTTACCCATTGCTTAGTGTACAAATTACCAAAATACACCATATAGTTAATTCTAAATTTATAGAGAGTTCTCACTGATTTTGTTAATTAGGAATTAACCATTTCACTATTTAAGCAGCCACCCTGGCATTTTCCACCTGTTCTACAGAATTGACAAGTCTAGTTTAACCTTATAAAGGCCATCTCCTTAGTCCTGCCACCAAGAAGTACAAGTTGAATCTAAAGACAAAATGATGACTAAAATTAAAAAAAAAAAAATACTTTACATGGGAGTACCTGGGTGATGTGGTTGGGTAGGTGTCCAACTCTTGGTTTTGGCTCAGGTTGTGATCTCAGGGCCAGGACTGAGCTCCACATTGAGCTTTGTGTCCAGAATGACATCTGCTTGGGATTTTCTCTTTCTTTCCTCTGCCAGTACCCTTCCCCCCATGCTCTCTCTCTCTCTGGCTCATGGTCCTTCTCTCTCTCTAAAGTAAATCTTAAAATATTTTACATGATAATAATTACCATTACATTAACAAAATTAGTGACAGATTAGTACAATTTGGGACCGCTTATGTTAAGAGTAATGATCTGTTGTACACTTAGGGATAAATTGCTGGGTATAAAAATTAGAGCAATTTCTTGCTATTTCAAATGCTAAATTTGAAACTGCATGCAATTAGTGAATTTTGAGAATAAGTTTATTTGTCTTAATTTATTTAGTATTTTAAGTAAAAATTTAGTACTCTTCAAACTAATATATTTACATAATTAAAAATAAAACTGAAAGGGTCATAAAATAAATGTCATATTTTAGTATGTAGATTGGGAACAATTAACATTTGAAGAAACACAATATTGGATGCATTTATCACTCCCATATCAATAAAAATATTAGATGGATCAAAATTTTAAAGGTGAAAATTAAACCAGAATGGTCTTATGGAAAATACGGAAATTTTTTTTAAGATTTTATTTATTGATTTGAGTGAGAGAGAGAGTGTACACTCTTGATTGAGGAGAGGGGAGGAGGAAAAAAGCAGACTCCCCACTGTGCACGGAGCCAAGACATGGGGCTCTCTCCTAAGACCCTGAGATCATGACCCAGGCCAAAGTCAGAAGCTTAACCAACTCAGCCAAGCAGATGCTCTGGAAAAAATAGAAAATTTAAAAATAATTACTAAAGAACAACTTTTTAAAAGTAAAAAAGTCAAGAAAGTAAATATGAAAAAAATTAGTAAATGTGACCATGTGAACAAATAATTCATGCATTGCAATTAAAAATATAGATATATATAGATATATAGATATAGATAAACTTCATTTTTAAAAAATGGGTAAGGATGTGAACAGAATTTATACAAAATAAAGAACGAGATGTCTCTTAAACATAAAAAGTTTATCTAAATGCACTTATAATAAGAGAAATATAAATTACAATGTCTCTGACATACTAATTTTCACTTACAATACCGGCAGTAGTCTCAGTTCTTTTGGATATACACCTAGAAGTAGGACACCTGGAAAATATGTTAGTTCTATTTTTCATTTTTCTAGTAACCTCCATGCTGGAATTTATAGCCATTGCACCATTTTACATTTCACCAACTCTGTGTAAGTGTTCCAATTTTTCCACATCCTTAACAACACTTACCTTTTTCTTTTAAAGAAGCCATCCTAACGGGTGTGAAATGGTCTTTCATTGTAGTTTTAACTTGGATTTTCCTGCTGATTACTGATGTTGAACATCTTTTCACTTGACTATGATAGAATAGCTAAGATACAGAAACAACCTAAATGTCACCTGACAGAGGAATAAAACTGTGGCATATACACACAGTGAAATATTACTTAGCCTTTAGAAAGGATAGAGGTACCTGTGTGGCTCAGTCTGTTAAGCATCAACTTTTGGTTTTGGCTCAGGTCATGATCTCCAGGTGGGGAGATGGAGCCCTGCATCGGGATCCCCACTCAGTGGGAAGTCTTCTTCCCCCTCCCTTTCTTTCGGTGCCTCCCCCCGATTGCTCTCTCTCTCTCTGAAATAAAATAATAGGAGGCTCTCACTGCTAGGATAAATGAGGCAGAAGAAAGAATTAGCGATATAGAAGACCAAATGACAGAGAATAAAGAAGCTGAGCAAAAGAGGGACAAACAGCTACTGGACCACGAGGGGAGAATTCGAGAGATAAGTGACACCATAGAAACAACATTAGAATAATTGGGATTCCAGAAGAAGAAGAAAGAGAGAGGGGAGCAGAAGGTATACTGGAGAGAATTATTGGGGAGAATTTCCCCAATATGGCAAAGGGAACAAGCATCAAAATTCAGGAGGTTCAGAGAACGCCCCTCAAAATCAATAAGAATAGGCCCACACCCCGTCACCTAATAGTAAAATTTACAAGTGTTAGTGACAAAGAGAAAATCCTGAAAGCAGCCCTGGTAAAGAAGTCTGTAACATACAATGGTAAAAATATTAGATTGGCAGCTGACTTATCCACAGACACCTGGCAGGCCAGAAAGAGCTGGCATGATATTTTCAGAGCACTAAACGAGAAAAACATGCAGCCAAGAATACTATATCCAGCTAGGCTACCATTGAAAATAGAAGGAGAGATTAAAAGCTTCCAGGACAAACAAAAACTGAAAGAATTTGCAAACACCAAACCAGCTCTACAGGAAATATTGAAAGGGGTCCTCTAAGCAAAGAGAGAGCCTACAAGTGGTAGATCAGAAAGGAACAGAGACAATATACAGTAACAGACAGCTTACAGGTAATACAATGGCACTAAATTCATATCTCTCAATAGTTACCCTGAATGTTAATGGGCTAAATGCCCCAATCAAAAGACACAGGGTATCAGAATGGATAAAAAAACAAAACCCATCTATATGTTGCCTCCAAGAAACTCATTTTAAGCCCGAAGACACCTCCAGATTTAAAGTGAAGGGGTGGAAAAGAATTTACCATGCTAATGGACATCAGAAGAAAGCAGGAGTGGCAATCCTTGTATCAGATCAATTAGATTTTAAGCCAAAGGCTATAATAAGAGATGAAGAAGGACACTATATCATACTCAAAGGGTCTGTCCAACAAGAAGATCTAACAATTTTAAATATCTATGCCCCCAACGTGGGAGCAGCCAACTATATAAACCAATTAATAACAAAATCAAAGAAACACATCAACAATAATACAATAATAGTAGGGGACTTTAACACTCCCCTCACTGAAATGGACAGATCATCCAAGCAAAAGATCAACAAGGAAATAAAGGCCTTAAACGACACACTGGACCAGATGGACATCACAGATATATTCAGAACATTTCATCCCAAAGCAACAGAATATACATTCTTCTCTAGTGCACATGGAACATTCTCCAGAATAGATCACATCCTCGGTCCTAAATCAGGACTCAACCGGTATCAAAAGATTGGGATCATTCCCTGCATATTTTCAGACCACAATGCTCTGAAGCTAGAACTCAACCACAAGAGGAAGTTTGGAAAGAACCCAAATACGTGGAGACTAAACAGCATCCTTCTAAAGAATGAATGGGTCAACCGGGAAATTAAGGAAGAATTGAAAAAAATCATGGAAACAAATGATAATGAAAACACAACGGTTCAAAATCTGTGGGACACAACAAAGGCAGTCCTGAGAGGAAAATATATAGCAGTACAAGCCTTTCTCAAGAAACAAGAAAGGTCTCAGGTACACAACCTAACCCTACACCTAAAGGAGCTGGAGAAAGAACAAGAAAGAAACCCTAAGCCCAGCAGGAGAAGAGAAATCATAAAGATCAGAGCAGAAATCAATGAAATAGAAACCAAAAAAACAATAGAACAAATCAACAAAACTAGGAGCTTGTTCTTTGAAAGAATTAATAAAATTGATAAACCCCTGGCCAGACTTATCAAAAAGAAAAGAGAAAGGACCCAAATAAATAAAATCATGAATGAAAGAGGAGAGATCACAACTAACACCAAAGAAATACAAACTATTATAAGAACATACTATGAGCAACTCTACGCCAACAAATTTGACAATCTGGAAGAAATGGATGCATTCCTAGAAACATATAAACTACCACAACTGAACCAGGAAGAAATAGAAAGCCTGAACAGACCCATAACCAGTAAGGAGATTGAAACAGTCATTAAAAATCTCCAAACAAACAAAAGCCCAGGGCCAGACGGCTTCCCAGGGGAATTCTACCAAACATTTAAAGAAGAACTAATTCCTATTCTCCTGAAACTGTTCCAAAAAATAGAAATGGAAGGAAAACTTCCAAACTCATTTTATGAGGCCAGCATCACCTTGATCCCAAAACCAGACAAGGATCCCATCAAAAAAGAGAGCTATAGACCAATATCCTTGATGAACACAGATGCGAAAATTCTCACCAAAATACTAGCCAATAGGATTCAACAGTACATTAAAAGGATTATTCACCATGACCAAGTGGGATTTATTCCAGGGCTGCAAGGTTGGTTCAACATCCGCAAATCAGTCAATGTGATACAACACATCAATAAAAGAAAGAACAAGAACCATATGATACTCTCAATAGATGCTGAAAAAGCATTTGACAAAGTACAGCATCCCTTCCTGATCAAAACTCTTCAAAGTGTAGGGATAGAGGGCACATACCTCAATATCATCAAAGCCATCTATGAAAAACCCACCGCAAATATCATTCTCAATGGTGAAATAAAATAATAAATCTTAAAAAAAAAAGGATACCTGCCCTATGCAACAATATGAAAGAACACGAAAGGTATTAGCTAAGTGAAATCAGCCAGTCACAGAAGGACTAATACTGTGTGATTCCACTTATGAAGTATCTAGCATAGTAAAACTCAATGAAGCAGAGTAGAATGAAGGGTAGTTGGCAGGAACTAGGAGGAGGAGAAATTACAGAGCTGTTATTCAATGGGTGTAAAGTTTCAGACATACAAGATCAATACATTCTAGAGATCTACTATACAATATTGTGCCTATAGTTAATAATACTTGTTGTGCACTTAAAAATTTGTTAAGAAGGTAGGGCTCATTTTAATAATTCTTACCACAGTAAAAAAAAAAAAGATTGGCAAAGATCAAAAAGTTTGATAGTATAGTGTGTAGTATATAGTATAGTGTGTAGGCAAAAATGTAGAGAAACACATACATACTGAGGAACATATATGTGGATATAGTCTCTTTGGAGAACAATTTGATATGGTTTATCAAAATTTCAAATTTTAGTTACAGATGGTCTTGCTCATTTATGAAATTAATGCATGTGCAAGGCTATTTATTTCAGCATTGTGTGAGATAGTAAAATAATAGAAAAAATCCAGATGCCTAACCACAAGTGAATGGTTAATAGAGTTATAGTATTACTTTTATTTTTAAAAATATAAAATTTTCAGAATTTTATGACTATGTAAATATTGGTATTTGTAGAGCCATGTGGTATGCTTTTTTCTATTGAATAGTTTTGTTTTTGTTTGTTTTGTTCTGTTCTGTGGTGTTTCTAATCATCTCTTTGCCCTGTAATTATACTCCATATTTTTCAAATTCTCTCACTAAGTCTTCTATTTTGGGGGAGTCCTGTTCATTCTTGGCTACTAGCTTTTACTACATTCTTAACTACTAGCTTTCCAGATAAGCTACAAAATTCTCTTTCTTTTTTTAATTTAATTTAATTTAATTTAATTTAATTTAATTTCTTCAATGTTCCAAGATTCATTGTTTATGCACCACACCCAGTATTCCATGCAATATGTGCCCTCCTTAATACCCACCACCAGGCTCACCTAACCTCCCAACCCCTTCCCTCTAAACCCTCAGTTTGGTTTCTGTGACTCCTTTTATTTATTTTTTTCTTGATTGATTCCAAATCCTCTTCTTTTCCTTGTTATCTCCTTTCTTGGTTTCATTCTTTCATTTATGTGAATACTTTCAAGCAAATTATTAAAAGAATGTAAAAAGAAGATATGGCCCATATATACTATGGAATATTATGCCTCCATCAGAAAGGATGAATACCCAACTTTTGTATCAACATGGATGGGACTAGAAGAGATTATGCTGAGTGAAATAAGTCAAGCAGAGAGAGTCAATTATCGTATGCTTTCGCTTACTTGTGGAGCATAAGGAATAACATAGAGGACATGGGGAGATGAAGAGGAGAAGGGAGTTGGGGGAAATTGGAGGGGGAGACAAACCATGAGAGACTCTGGACTCTGAGAAACAAACTGAGGGTTTTGGAGGGGAGGAGGAAGGGGGTTTGGGTGACCCTGGCGGTGGGAATTATGGAGGCCACGTATTGCATAGAGCACTGGGTGTGGTGCATGAACAATGAATTCTGAAACACTGAAAAGAATTTTTTAAAAAATTTAAAAAATTAAAAATAAAAGGGAGGTAAATTTTCCAAGATTTTACATATTTGAAAGTGTTTTTATTCTACTTGTACACTTGATTGCTAATTTGTCTTGGTACTGACTTCTAGATTAGAAATTATTTCCATCAGAATTATAAAGGTTTTGCTCACTGTCTGATAAGAAATAGAATGCTTTATGACTTCTTTTTCTTCCTGGTTTCCTAAGAGGAGGGAAAGCAAAAATATTGGTACCGAATTCACCATTCTTCTCCTGAAACTGTTCATTCAAGGAAACAGTAAGGAAGGAAATGTTTTCAATTTCCTTTGTGGTTGGATAGAAATAGCCTTTATCTGTTCCTTCCTCTGTGTTGTTCATGTTCATCTTTGTGATCTATGAGAATATGTCTTCATGTGTGGTGATAAGATGCTTGATTTTTAGAAATACTCATCTATTCCTGGAGCCTAGCTTCCAGACTGCTGTCTTATGTGAACCATTGTATGTCAAAAGTTGAACATTGACTCTTTCATTATCTTTACACTTATGCTATTATGATATTAATCCTCCTGAGGGAAATGGATGCTCTTGGCAGAAATGAGGAAGGCCAGTGGAAAGAAGGTAAAAAGAGAAAAGTCTTCGGAACACCTTAGTGGACTTTTGATTTTGGCTGAGATCATGATCTCAGGGTGGTGAGATCGAGCCCCATGTTGGGTTCCACTTAGTGTGTGGTGTCTTTTTGAGATTCTCTCCATCTCCCTCTGCCCCTCTCCCCTGCTTGTGTGTGCACACTCTCTCCCAATAAATAAGTAAATAAATAAGTAAATAAAATCTAAAAAGAGAAAAGTCTTCAATATATGTTTTTAATATATTTTTAAAATTTCTTTATTATAGTACGGACCATTTTCCCCTATTAAAAGTTTGGATTTTACCAACTTACTCAATGAATTGCCACTTGCTTTTTGTGATATTGTTTTAACCATCTTCACAGTTATCTGCATTAATTCTTAGGTCTTTCATGTGGGGTGTGAATATCTCTGTACTGATTTGTGTTTTAACACCAAAATTATTAGATTATTTCCTTCAGTCTTGTCATTTATGTCACATGGCCCAAATGCAAAAGTTATTCATCGTATTACATTTGGAATTAAATTTGTATCATATTGTCCATTCTCAGAAGTTAACAGAGGACATTTTAAAACAACCCATGTATACACAATGGAATACTATGCAGCCATCAAAAGAAATGAAATCTTACCATTTGCGACAACGTGGATGGAAGTAGAGCGTATCATGCTTAGCGAAATAAGTCAATCGGAGAAAGACAACTATCATATGATCTCCCTGATATGAGGAAGTGGTGATGCAACATGGGGGCTTAAGGGGGTAGGAGAAGAATAAATGAAACAAGATGGGATTGGGAGGGAGACAAACCATAAGTGACTCTAAATCTCACAAAACAAACTGAGGGTTGCTGGGGGGAAGGGGGGTTAGGAAAAGGGGGGTGAGGTTATGGACATTGGGGAGGGTATGTGCTTTGGTGAGTGCTGTGAAGTGTGTAAACCTGGTGATTCACAGACCTGTACCCCTGGGGATAAAAATATATGTTTATAAAAAATTAAAAATTAAAAATTAAAAAAAAAGAAAAGGGAATGTAGCACTTAAGAAGTAAAACAATGTGCTCTAAGAAAGAATTTATATTAGTATAAAAAAAGTAAACTTAAGTTAGCATATATATTGTATTTTATATTGTTGCATGATGAAACCAGTGATTAAAAAATCAGATAATAGATATTGAAGATACGGCCTGCATAAAAAAGTAGAATAAAATATATCTGAATGAATGAATAAATAAATAAATAAATAAAAATAAAATGACCCATGTTAAAAAAAATAAATAAATAAAACAACCCATGTGTAGATTGCTCCCCTTTTTGCAGTGGAGCCATGTCTCCAAGTGGTCAGTGAGCTATGACACAGCCAGTCCAAAAGTAGACCATTGTTATGATCAGACTCATCATTAAAACTGAATCAGTCATTTTTACCCTCACATAAATCCTTAAGACAGATGATACAAATGGATCTGATAGACCACTGATCTACCAATTTTTTACTTGTCAACATGGCCTTGAGTTAACTGAAATCAAACCATTTAATTATTGGGTTAGGGCCAAAATAAAGAAAATTTACATAAAGTTTTTCATAGTCGAGAAAACTAAAAATATAAAATTAACAAAATATGAAAATATTTATGATAACTCAATGAAAGTAACTCAAAATAATTACCGAATATGAAACTACATTATTATAAATGATATAAGCATTTTAAATAACTTGATTGGTTCTATTTCTTATTAATTAATGGTTTGTATAGATACATTAATCTCTTCAATTCATGTTGTTTTTATCAAAGAGTAAGTACTTAATCCTCATCAATATGAGATAAATTTAATGCAACTTACATTTCTTTCTCTAATGAAGGGCAACTCTTCCAAATAGAAGAAGAGCATCTATTTTGCAATTTTACCACATAAGAATTAAAAATAACAGATTATTTTGGTATGCAGTGGGGTTTGTGGATGAAGAATATAAATTTTTTAATTGGAATTTTGGTAGCTATGACAATTAATTTTCTCACTATAGCAGATATACCAAGAGAAGTGTAAAGGAATCAGAATCTATCAGTCATTCAGCCATTCAATGCTTACTACATGCAATTCACTGTACTAGATAATATTCAAAATGAAAGGGAACTGAAGCTATATACAAGTTATGAAGTAGACTATCTCCTAATAGGGGCAAAAATTCTTTGTGGGAAGTACGGATGTCCTTCAGCATTCCAAATTCACAGACTGTATGTTATATTCTTTAATTTAATTTTTAGTGTTAATGGCTGAATCAATAGTGACTAAAAACCTGCTATTTCAGGATCAATGTATAAAAAGAGATGTGATTTCTGTCAGAAAACAGAAAAAGATTATTGCTAAAATTTATCTTTGTAACCACATGGAATAATCATAACACATTATGTCTCATGTCCAAATAGCTGGCAGGACTTTCAAATGAAACTGTTAAATTTTGAAAGCACTACAGATGACCTCAATTTTTTAAATTGTTGAAGATAGGATAAAATTGTCCATCCAACTATGGAACCTGTTTACTGTAACTGATAATGATTGAAACATTCCTGTCTACACAAATATTTCATAAATTTTCTTTCTAGTGATGGCTCTCATTCTTCTCTTGTCAGCGTTACTGGAAAGGTTTGTCAGGACTTTTCTTTTTCTTTTTCTTTTTAAGTGTATGAAAGAGATTCTATTGTGTTTTTATTCCAAAGACATCTATTTCCTAGTATGTACTGACAACTGCTTATGATGAAATGTTAGGCTTTTTATATATAACACAAAATTGTTTTTCTGAATACTTTCACACCATAAGGGAAATTCTTAGTCATGATAATTCTATGAAATGACATAAAACCAGTCACTTCTTTAACTTAATAACATAAACATTCTTGAATTTCACTTCTCAGAAGGACTTCCCATGACTAGACTGCATGTCTGTTACATTTTTACTAATTCACTTTGTTGTTGTTCTGAGGTCTCCACCGTATCACATTTGTTCTCATTGTTCTTATATTAAAGGCATGAAATTTTCTATAAAAACAGATAAGCTCTGTTTTCCATTTTAATTTTGTGCACTCTATTTGAAAGACAGAAAATGCCCTAGTGGTATTTTAAGAATCTATGCAGATTCTGCTTATTCTTATGTTTCAAGTCTATGAAGTATATTCTAAAGCAATAATCTTAACAATTAAAATACACTCACATAATATTTTTGTTGAAATAAGTTTTAGGTATCGTATGTTCTGCAACATCCCTAACAAGGGATTGCAAATAATACTTCAAAATGAAACTTCCCTTTTTTTTTAACTTCAGCTTCTTTCTTTGATTAAGAAGTTATGAATATATCTTGCTTCTTTTCACAAATGAAAATGTGTTTAAATGCAATTAATCTACCCTATTAACTCTACTAAACATCTGCTGTGTTTGTTAAACACTTCAGAATTCTGTTCTGAACCAGTTAATTCTAAGTAATTTCTCAGTTAAATATTTACATGGGCTTCTATAATGATAAGGTCTAGTCTGTCTTAAGTAATCAGCAGATTGTCCAGAGAGAGCTAAGTGTAATGTAACACACTGTAATAGCTATCCACTGGAACTTAAAGTGGTTTAGCTGCCTTGGACTATTTTTTACATTGTTTTATCCTAGCCAAGAGAATTAACAGCCTTATGAGTTCCTTTCCCTGTCAACATTTTTAATATCCAGAATCCCACTTAAAAAAAGAGAAAAGAAACCTGACTTTAAAAAATGAAAAAAAAAAAAAGAGAGAGAAAAGAATGAAAGCCTTGTAGACAAATGCAGATGTTGACATCATGAATCTTGGAAATACATTCTTAATACTTCTCTTTGAGAAAAGCAATAAATCTTCACGTTTGTGAAATTTTAGGGAAAAATCCAGTTTACAGTCATTTTCATAGTCAACTAAATACATGAAAAAAGTAGGGAAAATAAATTGGCATTATTCTTCCACAAATGAAATCAAAGGAGAAAAAAACACACAGATTATACGTAAGGTTCAATTCTCTAACTTGAAAAATGGTATACGTCTATAAAACATCAAATGGTGGTCAAAAATTTAAATAAGTTTCATAACACAGATGATACCATAAGTCGTCAATAATTCTTTAATGAACTGTAAGTCAATTTTACTCTTAGATATCAAATAATTGAATGATTACTTTAGATGAGAAATACAGACAAGACAGAAAGTTCTCCAATGTGATATTTAAGTTCAAGTTTTGAAAATAAATATGATTAGATGTTGACCAGAAATCTGTTTCCTACCATCACCAGCCAGTATTTTTCCATCCCAGTGTTTCTTTCCTTATGATCCAATTTACTAAGTATCTATTGAGGGTCTTCCATAAGTATGTCAGAAGATAGAAAAAAAATGATGATCTGTCCTCTAGGACTCCAATTCAACTAAGAGGATAAGTAAGGTACACACATAATGATATGAAAGCCAGAGTAAGGAGGAACTGTGCGAAGGGTCTGAGACAAATGCTGAGCTCTACCCAAGTTTAGGTAGGCTGGAGCTTAGGTCTATGTATACTTTTCTTTTCTTTTCTTTTTTTTTTTTTTAAGATTTATTTATTTATTTGACAGAGAGAGATCACAAGTAGGCAGAGGCCGGCAGAGAGAGAGAGGAGGAAGCAGGCTCCCTGCTGAGCAGAAAGCCCGAGTGGGACTCTATCCCAGGACCCTGGGATCATGACCTGAGCCGAAGGCAGAGGTTTTAACCCACTGAGCCACCCAGGTGCCCCCTAATTTTCAATAGTAAGTGATCAGCAAATTCACTATTTGACTTTACTAGGTGGAAGGAGTAGTAAGCTGAATAATTGTAAATAATGAATCATTCCCAAATTTTGATTTCTTATTTTGGGAAAAATATGATTTTTCTGTAGTTCGTTGGCCTGTGTTTTACTAATGACAATGTTGATACTATTTTTCTCTGTAAATATCAACTAAAATTCAATAAAGGTAGCTCAAAAATATTCTGGACATTAATGCAATGTGGCTAGGATTAAAAATTGGTCATGGATAATTGAAATAGTGAATAATCCATTTGAGATTAAAAATGATTCCCTAACTTTTCATTAAAAATCTCCCTGGGTTCTAGATTTAGCAAATATAAGGTGGGGTGGGACATGGGATACAGAATCATGAATATTTAGGATGTATATTGATGGGTTTATGTGTGTGAGTGTACCATTTGGAATTTGCACACAGAAGGTTCTCATAAATATTTTTGAATCCATTGAATCCATTCCAAATCAAGTTTAATATTTTTGCATTTTTGTCAGCTTTTGTATATAATTTGTCCAACTAAGTGAGTGCAATTTTGATTATATGTGGCACAGAATTAATTGTACTCCCTTCATGAATATTTGGTGTGTGTATGTTTTAGTAGCTCATGTTTAAAAACACTGAAAGAGCTGTCAACGTTTGGATGGATATCAAAAATGTTATATATAAGTTCGACTATTCATGAAATGATAATAGTTTCCTAGGGGTAAAAGGAAGGAGTTTAATCTAGAGCCAAGATTCTGTCAGTCTTTTGAAAAATGACACAACTCCCTATAATTATATTATAATTAATACTTGGTATATTTGGATTTTAAAAGTTGTTTTTCGTATGCACATTATAAATGTACCACCCTAAAGTTGACCTAATTAGCCAACTTTCCTTGGTTATATATCATTTGGCAGGTGTTTTTTGTAAAAAAAAAAAAAAAAAATCAAACAGAACTGACCACTTTTTTCATTCCTGCCTAAACCAATAAAACATGGGATTTATGTGCCCCTATAACATTAAATTGTTCTAAGAACAGGACACGTGAGTGGCTTAGTTAGTCTAGCATCTGCTTTCAGCTCAGTCATAATTCCAGGGTCCTGGGATTGAGTCCTACATTGGACTTCCTGCTCATTGGGGCATCTGTTTCTCTCTCTGCTCCTCCCCCCACTAGTGAGTGCTCTCTCTCTGACAAATAAATAAAATATTTAAAAATAAATAAATATATAATAAATTGTTCTAAGAATAGATTTTAAAAAGTGAAAGTAGTAAATACCTATATTTTACTGGATTTTATAGGGAAGGAATGAGAAAGACTGGATAAAACACTGGGGATTTGGGATTCATGCAGAATTTTTTGTATTAATGCTTTTTGAAAATGAGTTACAGTGATTTTTATTAAATACTGACAACATTAATCAAATGAAAGCTATCTGAATGAAAAATTACATGTTTATAACTTTTTTCTATTTAAAATAAAATTAGATGGTGAAATTATGCACATGACATTTATTAAAACAGTTTCTTCTATAAAAAATGAATATATACATAATAAATAATTATAGGTCACCACAAACACATCCGATATTTAGTTTAAAAGTAACCACACTTTTAAAGGAAAAGGTCAGAATGTACAAATATATCCTAAGTTTTTTAAAATTAGGTAAGAAAAGAATGCTTCTTCTGAATATAGGTAAATTTAGATTTGTTTGAATATTTATTACTATTTTCTCATTTATAAATTAAGCATTTAATATATGATAGGTTAATCACATTTAATATATGATAGGTTAATCACCTAATATATGATAGGTTAATCACAAATATTTGCAAAACTCTTTGAAAATTATTGGCTTTACCCAAAACTTACTAAAGTGAATTGATTTTCCAGTATGAATTTTTTCACTCAGATTCTTGGGCCCATAATGTGAATAAGATTAATATAATGATAATATAATAATAAGACAGATTCTACCTGTTGTCCTTTAAACTTGGCAAATCATTACCTGTACAATGATTTAAATGAGGTCAAGTACAAGGCACTTTAAGACTGATAAACTTAAGTGACTCTTAATCTCACGAAACAAACTGTGGGTTGCTGGGGGGAGGGGGGTTGGGAGAAGGGGGGTAGGGTTATGGACACTGGGGAGGGTATTTGCTTTTGGGTAAATTGGAAGGGGAGATGAACCATGAGAGACTATGGACTCTGAAAAACAATCTGAGGGGTTTGAAGTGGCGGGGGGGTGGGAGGTTGGGGTACCAGGTGGTGGGTATTATAGAGGGCACAGCTTGCATGGAGCACTGGGTGTGGTGAAAAAATAATGAATACTGTTTTTCTGAAAATAAATAAATTGGAAAAAAAAAAAAAAAAGACTGATAAACTTCAGGGCACCTGGGTGGCTCAGTGGGATTAAAGCCTCTGCCTTCAGCTCAGGTCATGATCCAAGGGTCCTCCAGTTGAGCCCCACATCGGGCTCTCTGCTCAGCAAGGAGCCTGCTTCCTCCTCTCTTTCTGCCTGCTTCTCTGCCTACTTGTGATCTCTGTCTGTCAGATAAAGAAATAAAATCTAAAAAAAAAAAAAAAAGACTAATAAACTTCATCCCTTCCTCTGAAAAGTCAGGGAAGGTCAGGCTGCGTTTTCTTCCTTTTTTTTTTTAAATTTTAAATTTAATTTTATTTAAAATTTATTTAGTTTTATTTAATAAATTTAATTTATTTAAATTCAAGTTAGTTAACATATAGTATATTATTAGTTTCAGGGGTAAAATTTAGTGATTCATCAATTGCATATAATACCCAGTACTCATTATGTAACATGCCCTCCTTAATGCCCATCGCCCAGTTACCCCATTCCCCAGCCACCCACCTCCAGCAACCCTCACATTGTTCTTTACAGTTAAGAATCTCTTAATGGGGCACCTGGGTGGCTCAGTGAGTTAAAGCCTCAGGTCATGATCCCAGAGTCCTGGGATCGAGGCCCGCATCGGGCTCTCTGCTTGGCAGGGAACCTGCTTCCTCCTCTCTCTCTCTGCCTGCCTCTCTGCCTACTTGAGATCTGTGCCCGTGTATCTACTTAAGATCTGTGTCTGTCAAATAAATAAATAAAATCTTAAAAAAAAAAGAATCTTTTAATAGTTTGCCTCCCTATTTGTTTTTATCTTATTTCATCTTCCCTTCCTGTATGTTTATTTTTTTCTTTAAATTCCACATATGAGTGAAATCATGGTATTTGTCTTTCTCAGACTGATTTCACTTGGCATAATATACTCTAGTTCCATCCACATTGTTGCAAATAGCAAAGATTTCATTCCTTTTGATGACTGAGTAATATTCGTGTGTGTGTGTGTGTGTATTTATATATATACCACATCTTTACCCACTCATCAGTCAATGGACAACTGGGCTCTTTCCATATTTTGGCCGTTGTGGACATTGCTGCTATAAACATTGGGGGTGCAGGTGCCCCTTTAAATCACTATGTTTGTATTTTCTTTATAAATACCTACTGGTGCAATTGCTGTGTCATAATGTAGCTCTGTTTTTAATTTTTTGAGGACCCTCCATACTGTTTTCTGTAGCACCTATACCAGTTTGCATTCCCACCAGTAGTGTAAGATGGCTCTTCTCTCTCTGCATCCTTGCCAACATCTATTGTTTCCTGAGCTGTTCATTTTAGCCATTCTGGCTGGCATGAAGTGGTATCTCTTTGTGCTTTTTGTATTTCCCCGATGATAAGTGATTTTTAACATTTTCTCACACATCTGTCATTTGTATTTCTTCTTTAGAGAAATGTTCATTCCTGTCAATGCCCATTTCTTGACTGGAGTTTTTGGGTTTGGGGTGTTGAGTTTGATAAGTTCTTTATAGATTTTGGGTAGCAGCATTTTGTCTGATAGGTCATTTGCAAATATCTTCTTCCATTCTGTAGCTTACTTTTTAGTTTTGTTGATTGTTTCCTTTGCTGTGCAGAAGTTTTTATCTTGATGAAGTCCTGATAGTTCATTTTTGCTTTTGTTTCCTTTGCCTCTGAAGACGTGTCTGGTAACTGGTTGCTGTGGCCAAGATCAAAGAGGTTGCTGCCTGTGTTCTTCTGTAGGATTTTGATGTATTCTTATCTCACATTGAGGTCTTCCATCCATTTTGAATTTATTTTTGTGTCTGGAATAAGAGGTCCAGTTTCATTCTTCTGCATGTGACTGTCCAATTTTCCCAACACTGTTTGTTGAAGAGACTCTCTTTTTTCCAGTGGATAATCTTTCCTGCTTTGTCAAAGATTAGTTGACCATAGAGTTGAGGGTCCATTTCTGGGTTCTCTGTCCTGTTCGATTGACCAGTGTCCGGTTTTTTGTGGTTGTTTTTTGTTTTTAGTTTTTTGGTTTTTGTTTTGTTTTGTTTTGTTTTGGCTAGTATCATACTGTCTTGATTATTACAGCTTTGTAACATAGCTTGAAGTCCAGAATTGTGATCAGGCTGAGTTTTCTTACGATCAGTTTGGCATGATGTGGAGAATCGAGGGGTTGGTGTCTGGTTCAAGTAGGAAGCAGATGAGCAAGCAAAAAGTAATGATTGGAGCCTTAGGAATGAAAAGAAATAGATGGTTCCAAATATACTTTGGAGATGGACCAACCAAACTAGGTAACTGGATGTGAAAGAGAGATTTGAGAACAGAAAGTATGGGGGATGAGTTCTAAATTTCTGGCATGAGCACTAACAGGATATTGTGTGAATTGACTGAGTTGGAGAATGCTGGAAGAGGATTCAGTTTGGGAGGAGAGGGTCCCAAGTCAGTGTTTAACGTGCTAAGTTTCAGATGCTCTAGAGGAGTAAGTATCTCCTGCAGTTGGTTGGGTATCTACACTGGAAATCTTCGAATCACTGGCCTAGAATATTCAAAGTCCACAGTATATTAGATCATGGCAAGAGAATGAGGACTGAGAAGAAAATGAGCCTAAACACCCGAGTTTAAAATGTTGAATAAGGAAGGAGAAAGCATCAGGAGAACTAAGAAGGAACTTTCAGAGAGACAATAAATACTGACAATTTTTTTTTTAAATATGCCATCATTTTGAGTTTTATTTTGAGTAAGAAGTCCTGTATAAAAGTAACTGTGACAATCAGGAGACTTGACTTACAGATTAACAGCACCTGGAATTTCCTGGGCCTTTTTTATAATCTGGAAAAAAAAATGCTTATTTTTTCCCTGCCTCTTGATAATGTTGTTGTGAGAAAGTATTAAATAATGTCTATGGTATTAACAATTAAATGTTATGAGAAGACATATATTGAAGCCAACATCATAATCATGTGTTTTCTTAGTGGGTTTTTAGAAGAGCCACTCTCAACCAAAAATGTGGCTGTATTTGTAGAGTTCATTTACAGAAAGAATCTTCCTTTTTTTTTTTTTTCTTGTTTGCAAATATTGTTACTACTTATTTATAGTAGTTTGGTAAAACATAGTTCTGACCATAGGAGAGTCAGAAAGGAAGTCTGGAGTCTGGAAGTGAACACTGGCCTCACACCTGGTTTAGAATCACTTTTTTTTTTTCTTTTCTGGAGTTAGCTCCAAAGACAAACCAGTCACAGAGGGACAATTTATCATCAATATATTACAGAGTTTAACTTTGGAAGAGCTCAGATCACTCTAAAAGTTTTGTTGAATCAATAAAGTAGGTATTACTTTTCACAACATTCCTCAAGAGGCAGATGTACTTGAAACAGTCTATTAACAAGTATCCTTTCCACCCCCCCGCAGGGTTCCGTGGGGATACAAGGCCCACAGGGTCCACCTGGAAAAGAAGGTCAAAGGGTAAGTAAACTTGGAACAACTGGCAGGCATTACTATCTAAGGGCTTACTTATTTATGAACATTAATGAAAAATAAACCCCAAATACACAACCAGATGGGCATGAGGAGAGGGTTAATGATACAAAGCCTGAAATTGGAGTTGAGATTTTGACAGAGCTTTTGCAATCCAGAAAGTTCTCTATGAACTTTCAAGATTGGCAGCACGAATGTAGAGATGCAGTTTAGGCGAAATGAACTAACCGTAATTTGATCTTGGGCACATTGGTCTTATTTTGGGGTTTTGAGTTAAGCTGATCTTTGCAGAGTTAAGTTGATGAGTATCTTTGTGGAGTTCCTGCCTGTACATGAATTCTGTAAAGATTGTGGATATTAACTACAGTCTTTAGTTGAATTAAATTATTGACATTAGTGATGCTTGGTAATGCTTCTTTCACTGCAGTTTGCTGCCTTTGAGATAAAATATGTAGTAGGTGAATAAATTGTAGTTGCAATAGTTAGTCTTAGCTTTCCCCAGGAAAGGGAACCCCTGCAGTGATAATGGGTAAGCTTCACTTCAACAGCAGTGGGTCACTCCATTCTTTTGGCTTATTTTTTTTTTTTTTAAAGATTTTATTTATTTATTTTATTACTATTTTCAAATCATTTTAATGTCTTGAAACACTTTATGTGCTTGCTCATATGATTATTGTTATCAGCTTTTGTTACCTGATAGATAAAGATTGTATGATTCAGGGTTTAGGTGATTTGCCTAAAGTCCAAGAGCTAATAAAAAGAAGAGCCAGAACTTGAATATGGGGCTTCTGATTCTAAATCCCATGTTCTCTTTTACTGTCCTACGATATTAACCCCAAATCTCTTTTTTAGTCATTTTTGTTTATTATTCCCAGTTTTTCCTCTGGCAAATAAGTCTTTTGCCTCAAATATATCAAAATCCTTCAAGTATTTGGGAACCAGTGGTATATTTTACCAAAGTTTACCTTTTCTTAGGTTAAAATCTCATTTCTCTTAATTCTCTTATATGGATTTCTGACTCCTGACATGCTAGAAAGTACTCATGGACTTTCTGGCTGTATCAGGAATGGGACTGAACATGTGTGATATTATTTAGGGCAGAGAAAAATGTGGCAAGTATGCCCTTGTACTATAGAAAATATACTTCTATTAGAGCTTAAGATTGAGCTGATATGCTTCTGTGTATTTTTTTAAACTAACTTTTTCTACTACAGCAACTTTTATCTTTGTTTTTTTTTTAATTTTTTGGTAGTACAATTAAGATTTGATTTGGATAAAAAATCAAAATTAAACACTAAATATTCTATGTTTACTTTTTATTACAGATAGCTAGTTTAGTAATACAAAAGGGCTTAATAAGTTTTGATGGTTAAGAAAGTAAAAGGAGGGCACCTGGATGGCTCAGTTGTTAAGCATCTGCCTTCTACTCAGATCATGATCCCAGAGTCCTGGGATCGAGCCCTGCTGGGTGGGAAGCCTGCTGCTTCTCCCTCTCCCATGCCCCCTGTTTGTGTTCCCTCTCTCACTGTATCTCTCTCTGTCAAATAAATAAAAAATCTTAAAAAAAAAAAAAAAGGAAAGTAAAAGTTTGTGAATAACAGCTAAGATTTATGAGCTTCCTATCATGTGCTAAATGCTTCACATTATTATTTCATTTTGTTTATTTCTCACAATAGCTCTGTGAGATATGTAATACTATCATCCTTATTTAGAAACTGAGGTTTTTAAGCAACTTGGAGAGGACACATTGCCAATAAGTGGAACGTTGCTGATACTTTAAAATTATTTATAAAGCAGTCCTATCTGAGTTCTGTTCCCAATGCCTGTAATGTACAACTGTAGTTTCCCATTTGGCTCCCCAGCCCCTTTATTCAGGAGTTCATTAATCCACTTGATCAAAGTTTAAGTAGTGTCAGGGAGAAAAATAGAAAATTACTAATCTAGATTTAGGCTTTTGAGTCTTTTTTTTTTTTTTTTAAGATTTTACTTTTTTTTTTTTTTTTTTTAAAGATTTTATTTATTTATTTGACAGAGCAAGATCACAGGTAGGCAGAGGCAGGCAGAGAGAGAGAGAGGAGGAAGCAGGCTCCCTGCTGAGCAGAGAGCCTAATGCGGGACTTGATCCCAGGACCCCGAGATCATGACCTGAGCCGAAGGCAGAGGCTTTAACCCACTGAGCCACCCAGGCGCCCTAAGATTTTACTTATTTATTTGACAGAGAGAGGAGAGAGGGAGAGAGGGAACACAAGCAAGGGGAGTAGGGGAGGGAGAAGCAGGCTTCCACACTGAGCAAGAAGCCCGTTGAGGGGCTCATCCTAGCACCTTGGGATTATGACCTGAGCCATCAATAGACAATTAACAACTGAATGGTTTCACTTATTTGTGGAGCATAACAAATGGCATGGAGGACATGAGAGTTAGAGAGGAGAAGGGAGTTGGGGGAAATTGGAAGGGGAGGTGGATCATGAGAGACTATGGACTCTGAAAAACAATCTGAGGGGTCTGAAGTGGTGGGGGGGGGTGGGAGGTTGGGGTACCAGGTGGTGGGTATTATAGAGGGCACAGATTGCATGGAGCACTGGGTGTGGTGAAAAAATAATGAATACTGTTATGCTGAAAATAAATAATTTTAATTAAAAAAAAAAAAACAAAACACAACTGAGCCACCCAGGTGCCCCAAGGCTTTTGAGTCTGTCTTAAGCAATTAACTCACTGGGGGCAGAGGACCAGATGAAAAGACCTTGTGAAGTTACTTTCCAGGCTTCTTCTTCTGTTTTCTCCCAATGATAGCCAAGATATCTAATTGCATCTAGGACCATATTTCTGAATTAATTTTTATGTTCTGCATCCAGAGGACATTTTCCTTCTAATAACTCTACTTTCCTGGAAACTGAGTATAAATATACCTCCTAGTTAATATCCAGAATGTATAAGTAACTCATGTAAAAAACTCAATAGCAAACTCCTAGTTATCCAGTTTAAAAATGGGCAAAAAACCTGAATAGACATTTCTCAGAAGAAGATCTACAAATAGCCAACAGGTACTAAACAACACTAATCATTAGGGAATGCAAATCAAAGCCATAATGAGATGTTACCTCATACCTATTAGAATCACTGTTATCAAAAAGACAAAAGGTAACAAGTGTTGGTGAGGACAGGAGGAAAAGGGAACCCTGGTGCACTCTTAGTGGGAAGATAAATTGGTGCAGCCACTGTGGAAAAGAGCATGGAGCTTTCTCAAAAAATTACAATAGAACTACCTTATGACCCAGCAATTTCACTTATGGGTATATTCCCAAAGGAAATGAAATGAGCATTTCAAGGAAATATCTGCATTCTCATGATATGCAAACAACTTAAATGTGTATTGACAGATGAATCAATAAAGTAAATGTGATTACCACAAACACACACAAATGCACACAATAAAGTATTATTCAGTCTTAAAAAAGAAGGAAATCCTGCCATTTGTGAGAACATGGATGAACATGGAGGACATAATGCTCATGAATGAAGCCAGACACAGAAAGACAAATACTGCATGTTCTCATTTATATGTCTACATCCAAAAATGTCAAATTCAGGGGCACCTGGGTGGCTCAGTGGGTTAAGCCGCTGCCTTCGGCTCAGGTCATGATCCCAGGGTCCTGGGATCCAGCCCCGCATGGAGCTCTCTGCTCAGCAGGGAGCCTGCTTCCTCCTCTCTCTGCCTGCCTCTCTGCCTGCCTATGATCTCTCTCTGTCAGATAAATAATAAAATCTTTAAAAAAAAAAAAGTCAAATTCATAGAAACAGAGGGTAGAATGGTGGTTACCAGGGGCCAAGATGAGGAGGTTGGGGAGATGTTGGTCAAAGTGTACAAAGACTTAGATATTCAAGATAAATAAGTTCTGGAGATGTAATATACAACAATGAGATTATAATTAATATTGTATACTTGAAATTTACTAAAAGGGTAGACCTTAAGTGTTTTTTCACCACAAAAAAAGGGAAAAGGGTAATTATGTATGAGGTCATGGGTATACTAATTAGCTTGATCATGATGAGTAGTTCACAGTGTGTATCAGATCATCAAGTTGTATACCTTAAATATATACAGTTTAAGTCAACTGTATTCTCAAAATAGAAAAACATAATAATAAAAAACAGATTTTTAGTTTCAATTCCCCAAAACTTATACTTTGTAGGTGGTTTGAGGTGAAAATTGTAAAGCTAGGTGGGTGAGGCTAGATTGAGGGCATTATATCTGAATTAACCCTCCTATGGCAGAGTTGTGTGTGTGTGTGTGTGTGTGTGTGTTAAGAATATTTGACGTGAAATCTACCTCTTAATAAATTTCTTTAACAAATTTTTAAGTGCACAATGATATCACACTTTTGACTTGTATAACATGTAGTCAATTTGATGTTCTCTCTCTTTTATTTTAACAAAAACTTCTGCCAAGTCAGATGTTCATCCATCCTGTTGCACAGTTGCCTTTTTTGAATCACAGAGAAGGAACTGATCCTTGTCACTGTTAAATTTCGTCTTCTGGATTTTAGTCCCTAATATCATTCTGTTAGTTTGCTTTTCCACTAAAACAGCTCCCAGCTTTATGTCACCTTAAAATTTGATAAGCCTATCCTCTAAGTCTTCGTGTAAATCTTTAATAAATCCTGAACAGAATAGAAACTGACAATTTCACATAACACGAGCAAAGGCTGCCATCTTGATTACCACTGATGTTCTTGTGGCATGAATAATTAAATCATGTACAAATATATTAAACTCTACCTCCTTCCCACCCACATTTCTTAATTTGGCTTGTAAGATAATTATGAGAGTCCTTGTCAGAGACTAGCTGAAATGAAAAAAATATTCAAATGAGGCTTTATAAAAATAATAGTGCTTCAAATTGAAATTGTACCCTCTCAAAGCTTGCATTTCAGAGGAAGGTGGGCTAAAGAATAAATTAAACTTATGTATTCTTCATGATAATTATGGAGGAATGTATTCAAATTATAAAGTTCAACCTCTACTTTATGCAAATTTACTCCATTTATAAATATGCATAGTCTCAATAATATTACTTTCATTTTATCCTCTATCAAGAGTTACAGTGTTGGAAACTAAAGACTGTAAAAGAATTTTATACCGTTAGTCATGGCTTGTCATTATCACTACCTCCTTTCACAAGTGCCATATTTATTGAAGAAAGAAGCTGGAACAGGTATTATTGACATTATCCACATTTACAAATTATTATTTCCAAATACAATCCATGATATATTCTGCTTCATAAGCTATTGAATAGGAAAGCAAATTAATTTAAGAAATGAGCATCCTTACATATTTGTAGTTAGGTCCATCTTATTGCCACCATTTCTTCTCTGCTCAAGAGTTAGGTAGCACTCAGCTCTTTTAGACATATTAATGTATTTGTATGTATATGTGTGTGTATACATACACACATACTGCAAGCTAAGATCAATAATTTTTCCATTTCACTAAAGCATGCAATAGGAGACAAAAGAAAAGTCTATGAATTTAAAATTATTTTTTATTGACACATTGTCACAAAACTCTTATATTTTGATTACAGGTGTTTGACTGATAAGGAATTGATTGACTATCATTAAGTTAATCGAAATGACATATAAAATATGTGGAAAGTCTTATACACCTCGCTTCTGGGCATAAATGTCTTTAATGAAAGCAGAACTTTTTTTTTTTTTAAAGATTTATTTATTTATTTATTTATTTATTTATTTGACAGGGATCACAAGGAGGCAGAGAGGCAGGCATGGAGGTGGGGGAAGCAGGTTTCCTGCTGAGCACAGGGCCTGATGCAGGGTCGATCCCAGGACCTGAGACAATGACCTGAGCTGAAGGCAGAGGCTTAACCCACTGAGCCACCCCAAAAGGAGAACATTTAATTTTAAATAAATCATTGATTTCTTCATTTTCCTCAATGGTTAAATAGATAATAGCTTCTGTTAAACCAATATCTCAAAATTATGGTTAGTTTCAAACAGAAGTGTCACAAAAACAAAAAAACAAACTTAGAGTCACATGTAAACATACTTTGAACAACATCAAACATAGAAACATGTTACTATTACTATTGTTATTTTTATTAAAACATACAGATTCTGAATGATAAATGCTTTTCCTTTTTCTCTTTGGCCCTTTGTGTACAGTTTTCTATAAGCCCAATAAGAACACTATTTTTCTACAAGAACCACACCGAATTTCTGTTTCAAATTTATATTAGTTGATTATTCTTTTCACTGTCTTCTAAGTGGCTAAATCTTGGATTATAAAGTGTTCATTTAATAAAATACATTATAGTATGCTTCTCATACTTAAAAGCTTCTCTTAACCTCAACAATGTTTTTTGGCAATATGTATCTAAGATTTATAGGTTTTTTTTCTTAATGTCCTGATTTTCTTCTTTGATTCTGTCATATATGTCAAATACACACACACACACATACATATACATACACATATGTATATTATGTGTATGTATATATAATTTCTTTTACTTTGTTATCTTTTTAAAGTTCTATAGGTAAAACATTTGGCTGGCACAGTTTTAAGTCTCACATCCTTTATAGCTTAACACAATTCTTAAAATTCAACTTATGTTTAGCGTTGACCCTAAGACACAGATGGAGTATATCAGAGAGAAGTAAGGGAGAACAGCATGGGAGCCAAGAGGATGTTCAGCCCATGATGAGGTCAGAGAAGGGCCAGAATAGGGACCAGGACACTGAAGAGCCAAGAAGCCAACAGAAGAGTGTTTCAGGATGTACAGAGGATTGAACAGGATTAAAATTTGGAATAAAGTCAGAGGAAAGATGTTGAATAAAGGAAGAGGTGGCTAGAACGGGTTCCAGCTGAAAGACAAATTTAGTTGAATAATTGAGAGAACATTAGAAAGGAAAATTGTAAGAAAGGTGTAAATTAGGGGGTGAATTTTGAGGAAGGAGAGACAGCAATAGGGAATCTATCGGAGGGGTAAGGACAGGAGCTGGATGGGAACCTATAAAAGTATCTTAGTGAAAAGTGGAGTATTTCAGACAGCTGAGCATGTTCATAGAAGTTTATCTGAAATAGCTCAAAAGAACTGGAATTTTTATAAAATTCCCTCTAAGATATAGATTCCTTACCGGGTTTCGTAATATTCATAATAGACTTTCCCAAAATACAAAAAAATTACTATTTTAATGTGACCTTGGAATTTTCCTTTTTCATCACATTAAGTGTATGTCTGAGTGGTATTAAGGCTGGCATAAAACGACCATGGGCTTTTTAAAGAAATCACTCTAGGTCTCTGAAAAAAAAACATTTTGCTGGTGAGTCAGCTAGTTACTGCCCCAAATGCAAATTTGTTTGGTTGGACCGAGATAACACCTCATTCTTGCTTTTTTTTTTTTTTTTTTTTTTGCTTGATTGTAATTTTGAAGTTGAACAGAAATTTAGAAATTTTATGATTAAAAAAACATCTTTTTTTTTTAGGATAGCTTATTCCACAGTGCTAATTTCAGAGCCATAGAATGACCTCATTGTTCCAATGAAATGAATTTAGGGCCTGGTAGAAACCACTAACAATTGTCTGTAGCTGGGATT
This sequence comes from Neogale vison, assembly GCF_020171115.1. Classification (NCBI taxonomy): domain Eukaryota; kingdom Metazoa; phylum Chordata; class Mammalia; order Carnivora; family Mustelidae; genus Neogale; species Neogale vison. Next base: position 111,718,890 of record NC_058091.1, read on the forward strand.
AAATTATTTTACATTGGCTTGAATTTTAAGGGGAGCCTTATAGAGAAAAGGATGAATAATGATGAATTTTCAGCTTCATGAAGTAATTTGGCTAGTTGCACATGAAGATGAGACTTCTTAACTTTCTGTATTATTAAAACTGACACTGACCTTTAAAATGCACAGTGAGTGTATCCATAATTCTGCTCACTCACTAACGCTATTACTTGTATCCTTGTACCAAGAATTTGTATTGCTGAAAGGGAAAAGTCAACAATTTTTTTTTAAGATTTTATTAATTTACTTGAGAGAGAGAGAGAGAGTGCACAGAGAGAGAGGTAGAAGAAGCAGAGAGAGCTGAGCAAAGAGCCTGTTGTGGTACTTGATTGCAGGATCCTGAGATCATGACCCAAGCCGAAGACAGAGACCTAACCAACTGAGCCACCCAGGCGCCCCCCCATCAAGTTTTTTTAAATAATAGTTTTAACTCTGGTTCCAGGTGGAACATAAACAAGGAAAAAAGCATGTTTTTTTTTTTGCTTCAATCCATATATAAATATGTAAGTATACACCTTATAAATAACATCTTAGAGGTTCTGCATTCTACAAATAATGGTTCATGTTTATTGCACATGTTTTAAACTTCCTCGCATACAGAGGACATCTTTTTCCATTTACTTCCTGTGAAATTTTCTAAGGATTTCTCGTTAAGGATTATCTTAAGAGTTTCCAAGAAATACCATCTTTGATCCTGGATGATATTTCTAGATGGGTATCTGGGAAATTGTGTACCCTATTCAAGTTCCAAGGGCGAAGCAAGTTTCTCACAACATCTTACTTGAATGTACAAAACCAAACATTAAACTCAGAGGATAAAAATGATCAAATTTACATTTCTCCCTGCACTTCTATTTGCAGAGGTCCATAGCAGACTGGGGAGCCTTCACTATTGTTTTGATACCTGATACTGCTGTCTTTGTCTTTATTTGCTGTCTTTCTAGAAACTCATTTACCATTTGGAATTACCTAGTTATCCCCAGTTTACCTTTAAGACTATTAAAATTAACACTTATAAAAGGTCAGTATTATATAATTGAGACAACTTTTACTGAGTTAAAATAGCCACTTTGGGAGAAAAAAAAATACCACAATTTGTATACATAAAAAAATCATATAATGGTTTATTTTGCATTTATGTTCCTTTTGTATAAAGTACCATTTCTACTAGGAATATAAAACCTTCAAACCTTATGTGTCTGTATCATTATATATCTCACATGCAATTTGTATTCTGACTTTATTCAGTCATTTTTATGTGCTTTGGGTATTATAAGTGTATATAAATAAGTAAATATGAAGTCATCTATATGCTTTCATCATTTTATACCCTATTTCAGAAATTAAGTGAGAAATCAGTATAGAATGTAAATAAAGCATAGTAATCTTCTTACTTTTATTTTATGATACATTTCCCAGAGCAAAAGTGTATATCATTCATTACTTTCCATATTAATTTCCTCTGCTTGTCCTAACTGATGAAGTCCCAATAACATATGATTCATTATTAAGCATGTGACTTATCACATATAATAAGGCATGATTTAATGTTTGTGAGATTTTTAAAATATTTTCAGTTAGATGATTCTCAAGATACAGAATCAGAATTTCAGAGACTTTGGAAAGGAAGTTCAAGGAATGACATCAGTCTGTTTTATCTGAACATTTTTCTGAAAAACCTCGCAGTTTTCTCCTAGTGTCCTGCCGCCCATATGCTCCTGCTTCCTCTAACTTGGTGTCCACCAGAGCAGCATCAAATTCAGTTATTGAAGCAATAGAGTGAGGCAAGAAGAAGGGAGAGAGGCTAATAACATGTTCATGTCAAATGAACGTTCACAAAGCAGTGGTTGTGCAGCAAGGCAAGAGTCCTCTACTGTTGCCTCACACTCGAACCGGTAGGAAAGGGAAGGGAGCAGGAAGACATTGGAGGCAACTTCTAGCAACTTCTAGCTCAGTCTTATTAGGATCAGGTGAAGAAAGATGAGATGTAGCCGAGACTTTATGAGAACAGGCCACCGCTCCGATAAATATCACAGCTAGTTAATAGCGGCATGCCTGTGGTCCGGTGTGGTGAACTTCACTCTCATTAGTGAGTCTCTGTGGTGTCCTTGAAGTAGAAGATGCACAGTGCCCTGGGAAGGCTGTAACAAGAAAAAGCGATAGTAACCAGCGGTTTTATTCCAGTAATACTTACATGGGTCCTTATACTACAAGGAGCTGAAGTCCTTACTCATTGAAATAAAGGGTCAGATGACACCATTTGTATTGTAACAGAATAGCTTTATCAGCTCTCTGTTATTTGGATTAATAAAGGGAAGTGTTTTCATATTTTTCAAATAGAATGCTGGCTCGGATGGCTTACTTATTTATGTGACTAGACCCAGGAACTGGCCTCTGCTGGGGGAGAAGCATATCTTCTTACCGGGCCCCCTTTGGACCAGGGACATGTAGTCCCCGAGGCCCAGGCAGGCACCGAGCTCCCTCAGAGGAGGGGCCTAGGAGCCCATTTTAGACACATCCAGTTGTCAGATTTTAGAGTCAAAAGGGAAGAACAGTGTCATTCCAGTCCCCCAAATAATGAAACTGAGTTCCAGAAGCATTCAACAGTTCTTTAAGGCTTCAGGCTAGTCATCTCTTTAGCTATCATGTATCATAGGAACCCCTTACTGTCTGTTTGGTGGTTCCATTCTAAAACCCAGATTTTCTTGTTTTTTAAAATGGAGAATATTGAGAATTTGACCAAAGCCCCTCATTTTTCTCCTGAAGACCACACATTATAAGGGACAAATGTAGATAAGTACAGTTGGTCCTTTTGCAGTGTCCACACATTGTAAAGCGTGCGCCTTCTGTGTGCCTGCCCGGCTTACCCTGCACCACAGTGGGGAACAAGCATGGGCGGGCCAGTGGGGAAGGGGGGGGTGGGAGTCAGTTCTTTCTCCAGCTGTGTGATTGGATTAACTTGTGACTTCAGGCAAACCATTCTAGATTCTAATCTAAATTTATCTGTTTCATCACAGTTTAGCCCTAGGTATGTTACGAGATTAAGCCAGGAGCACTTTGAATGCAGTCTGGTGACAGGTGTTCTATGAAAGAATCTTATAAATATTAACTACTTAGTCAGAGGAACACTTAAAGAGAATGGAAAACGAGAAGGCACTTTCCACTGATGTGACAGTATGCTAATATTCCTGCCTCAGTATCGTTACTCAGAACATCTCACTGAACACGTTAGTAGCTATTTGGTACATTTACCACTGGAAATGTCAAGTACAAAGTTATTCATCCATTTGGTACACAGTGAGTGTATACGTAGGTAGCTGCCAAAGCCAAGAATGAATTACAAGCTATTAATCAGTTTGGGAAATATAGACATATAAGTTTTCAGAAATGCAAAACATTTGGAACATGAAACATTTTTATGGCCTACTGGCTTCAAAAGGCAGCATTATGTTTCTAATAAACAATACAAGACCTCGACTTTGTAAAACTTCTTATTTTGAGTTACCTTGGGTGGTAGCACAGAATTCTGAAAGCAAGTTTAATTTTATAGCACCTCAGCTTTGCAATATGTTATATTTCAATTTTCAGGGGAGAGGAGGGCCATTGAAAAATAAATGTGATGCAACAATTCTTTTTTTTTTTTCCCACAGTATATTTTATTTTTTTTATTTATTTTTTTTTATTTTTTCCAATTTATTTATTTTCAGAAAAACAGTATTCATTATTTTTTCACCACACCCAGTGCTCCATGCAAGCTGTGCCCTCTATAATACCCACCACCTGGTACCCCAACCTCCCACCCCCCCCCGCCACTTCAAACCCCTCAGATTGTTTTTCAGAGTCCATAGTCTCTCATGGTTCATCTCCCCTTCCAATTTACCCCAAAGCACATACCCTCCCCAATGTCCATAACCCTACCCCCCCTTCTCCCAACCCCCCTCCCCCCAGCAACCCACAGTTTGTTTCGTGAGATTAAGAGTCACTTATGGTTTGTCTCCCTCCCTATCCCATCTTGTTTCATGGATTCTTCTCCTACCCACTTAAGCCCCCATGTTGCATCACCACTTCCTCATATCAGGGAGATCATATGATATTTGTCTTTCTCCGCTTGACTTATTTCGCTAAGCATGATACGCTCTAGTTCCATCCATGTTGTCGCAAATGGCAAGATTTCGTTTCCTTTGATGGCTGCATAGTATTCCATTGTGTACCTAGATGTCCATCAACAGATGAATGGATCAAGAAGATGTGGTATATATACACAATGGAATGATGCAACAATTCTAAGAAAAGTTGGAAATTTATCTTTTTAGAATATAAGTAGATGATACAGTACTCTTATTTCTAAATTCTTGGCAACTATTGGACTTTTCTTTTCAGAAGCCGAGGTATAAAGAGAGATGGTATACAATCACATTCAGAGAGGTCAAGGAAAAGTTTTTTGTTGTCATTTTGTTTTGTTTCGCAATTGAGCACATTTACAAACGGGGGCAAGGAAGTCAGCAAATAGCAAATCGCAGTTGTAAGCAGTATGTGAAACAGAAATAAAAGACAAGGCGCGAGTGTCCACATGAGTCAGCACCTGGACTGTGAGGATGCTTTGGGAGAGAGGTGGGGCATCAGTGCTCCCTTCGGGGACAGAGTAGGAATCAAGGCACCGTGTGTATTTATCTCAGACAGAAAGACTTTTTCAGCTTAGATATGACTTAATAAAACTTCTGTTGTTTAAAAGTGACATTGGTCTCAAGATTGTCTATGGTTTCCAGGCAAGTAAAATTTATAGCTACTTCTCTATTCTTTCATGAACAACAAGCCCGACTCATTCAGTAAAGTAAAAAGTAGCGAGAAATACAGAAACAGAGACATTGGAGGCAAACTGGGGAAAAAAAAAAAAAAAGGTGGGCGTGGGACAGGACATTTGGAGAAGAAATGTCTGTTACTGTCATTTCAGAGTTTTGCTAGATTCTTAAGCAGCTGGTGAAGATGTAAGCATTTCCTTCACCCTTTCTATCTGAGCCTCTTTTCCTCTGTAAATTACCCATGGTGTCTGACAAGAGCTTCCTTCCATTATCAGCACTTGTCTGAATTCATCTACTTTGCTTTAGGAAGCCATTTTGCTAGAATACAATTCCAACTTCTCAGAAAACTTTATTTTATTGGTATAATGTAAATGATGTCAGACTAAAATGTTGCCGAAATTAAATTGTTCTTATCTTTATTTCTTTCACCAATTTTTCACTTTTTATATCCCTATACACATTCTATAAACTGCCATTTTTTTTTTTCGCAAATGATACAAAATGTCTGAAACATGCTAATCAAGGATAATTCCCAAGCTAGGAAATGTCAAGGGACTGATTTACTATATAAGTAGTCTTGTCTGTGTCTTTTTATCAATAAATCCTTGGGGTTATAGTTGTAAATTTTTATAGACTATACTGCTAACTTACTAAGGGCTTAAAATCATTTTCATTGGGAGATGATGAAAATGAATGTGGTGTATTTCTTTGCAGTTGTTGCCATAGAGATAAAAACCTTTTCAAAGTAAAACAGGGATGAAATAAAAATTACTAATTCAAAAGAAGCGAAGCTTCTAATTTAATATTGAAAATGGTGCACTATTCCCTTTCTTTTTTATTTTGTCAAAATTGCATGACTTGAGTGTGTCTAATGTACTTTCATTAGATAATTTCTAGTATAAAAAAACTGAAGCAAAGAATGCAATAGGTAAATTCCCCACAGCATTTCGTGGGATGACACTTTCATTTTAATCTTTTGTTCTTAAAATTTAACAACATTCCTAATCATCTCCTCTCATGCTCCACCTCCACACTCCTTCTTTATATCTTGCTATTTAATTTCAAATCTAATTACCTAAAATGGGGTTTCTTAAAAACAAACAATTTGCTTTCTTTTTCTGCCACATTATTTTCAACAATTAGACACATTTTCTAACAATAACATGATTACAAAGATAAATCTATGAAACTTGCTCAAATCTTATTACTGTTCATGTTCAGATTTTGAGAGTCTTATAGGCTTCCCTTGAAAAATCAAATTAGGGTACTCTTGGAAAATAATCTGTGACTTAGAATTGTTTTACTCCATCAACCTCATTTTGATTCTGTCAGCAGCATCACTTTCTGGAGACATTCAAATGAGCTAAACCAATACTAAGATAGATGATTAATTAGATGGGGAAGGGTCAACCAATGAAACAAGGCTGTCATGGATGGTGGGCCTACAACATGTCTGCCATAGGAGAGCTGTGTGATGGAGAAACAGGAGAAGGGGACAAGGTCAGAGAAAATAGACTCTACCTTATCTGCATTTTCCTCCTAACTAACTCTGTGTTTGCTTTCTTTTAAAGCCTAGAACACTGTTCACCTAACCAAAAGCATTTAAAAGGAAGTAGAAGAATTCAAAGTCTTGTCCCCTTAAAAGAGATAGGAGTTAATGAACTGTGGGTGCTTTGTAATACAATGCTAGTCAAGTATGGTGCTCAGACAAGGTGATAGGGCACCATGATAAGTACAAAAATTGAAAATACATGTTTAGAAACTTTTATGACAATTGAATATTGCTGTATATTCTAAACATGTGATTATTGGACTCATCCAATAGGCCATAAATGAGTTGTGTGTTGTTAAACCACGTGGAGAGCAGCTACCTACAAGTCATGAACAATAAGGTTAACTCATCAACTGTAATCCACCAAAAAAAAAACCACAACAAACTGAGAAAATGTAATCATTTATTTTTATAAAATATTTTTTTAAGATTTTTTATTCATTTATTTGACAGAGAGAGATCACAAGTAGGCAGAGAGGCAGGCAGAGAGAGAGAGAGAGGAGGAAGCAGGCTCCCCGCCAAGCAGGGAACCCGATGCGGGACTCGATCCCAGGACGCCGAGATCATGACCTGAGCCGAAGGCAGCAGCTTAACCCACTGAGCCACCCAGTCACCCTATAAAATATTTTTAATTATTTTGAGTTTTAATTAAGTTAGGGAACTAGAATTTATATTATTTATTTTTAACCCCAACTAACTAATGGCAAAACAAGCTTCACAGGGTTTTTTGACACACACATTTCCTTTTTTTTTTTTTTTAATTTTTTTTTCTTAATTTGACAGGGAGATCACAAGAAGGCAGAGACACAGGCAGAGAGAGAAGGGGAAGCAGGCTCCCTGCTGAGCAGAAAGCCCAATTGGGGGCTCGATCCTAGGACCCCAAGATCATGACCCGAGCCGAAGGCAGAGACTTAACCCACTGAGCCACCCAGGCACCCTGACACACATATTTTCATTGGAAATAAACTAACTGCTGACCATGAAAGGAATTTCAAAGAAATAAAGATCAAAAGAATTGGCATTAGTTTTATTAGGAAGTATGATCATTCATATTGTGAGTTCAGTTCATTGATGGTAAAGTATTAAAGCATAGCATGTCATTTGCAGAGATGGACTGGCTCCTGTAGCAATGAATCCATCGAAGTATAAGCAACATTTATACACAGAACAGAAGTAAGTTCAAAAGCAAAAGAATTTCGAAAGCATGAACGCTGATGTAAAAAGCCAATCAAAGCAAATGTTCAGTATTTCCTATTTAAACATTAATGCCTTCAAGATGTCTTAGAAAGTAGTACTTTAGAATCCTGAGACAAAAATGAACATACAATTACCGAAGCATTAGTGATAGATGACATCAAAGATCTTTGCTTGAAAATATTGAGTGAATAAGTCAAAGATTACATGACTTGACATATTTTTTAAAAACCTAGCTAATATCAACTCAAAGAACAAATAAAACTGGCAAAATATTTTTACTACGTCTTGACAAATGCACAAGTAATGCTCATGTGGCACTTCTTTTGGTATACGTGCAATTGTGGATGATAGTGATATAAGGAAGAATCTTTTTCTTTGCTGCAAATGTAGTTTAGAGTTCAATTTTTGTACAGCAGTAGCTATCGATGACACTGCTGCAGTGATAAGGAGGTATCCCAGAACCGTTACCCAGATTAGGGAGCTCAAACCAACACATTGCTTCCTTCATCAGGAAATTCTTGCTAACAAAGAAATATCAGCTAAATGAAACAATAGACTTAAGGACATGGTAAATTTGTTAATATGTAAAGATTAGTATGTTAACATAGAGATTTTTAAAATTTTGAGATAGTACGGAAAATGGTCAAAACAACCCTTCTTGCACACTGAATTATGGTTATTGAGGAGAAAAATTTGTCAAGTATTTTAGGATTAAGAATCAACTCATTCTTTCTGCAAATTAAGAAACCAGTGGCTCAACATCACTCATCATCAGGGAAACGCCAATCAAAATTACAATGAGATATCAGCTCACCCCTGTTAAGAATGGCTCTCACTTAAAAAAAGAAAGAGAGAGAGAGAGAGAGATAATAAGTATGGGTGAGCATACTGAGGAAAGGGAACCCTTATGCACTATTTGTGGGAATGTGTATTGATGCAGCCACCATAGGTTCCTCAAAAAACTTAAAACAGAACTACCGTTTTATCCAGCAATCCCACTTCTGTGCATATGTATCCAAAGGAAATGAAAACAGTATATCGAAAAGGTATCTACACTCCCATGCTCATTGTTGCATCATTCACAATTGCCAAGATATGGAAACAACCTAAGTGTCCATCAACAAATGAATCGATAAAGACATATTGTATATATACAATGAAATGTTAGTCAGCCTTGAGAACATTATGCTAAGTGCAGTAAGTCAGACAGAGAAAAGCAAATACTGTCTGATATGACTTATATGTGAAATCTAAAATCTAAAATCTATGTGTTCTATGAACACATAGACAAGGACTAGAGTGATAGTTACCAGGAACTGTGAGGTAGGGTAAGTGAGAGAAAAAGAGGAAACCAGTTTCTACTCACCTTTTAAAAAAATTTGGACAATTTGACAGACTCGCTTTTTCGCCCATCTTTAATATTTTTAATAATATCTATCCTTCCAAGAGAAGGAAGAATGCAATGTATTTTTCCACAGCAGAAGAAAACTGAAGAGGGAAAATTGAAGTTTCTACAGATTGTTGCAGTATATTCCCATAGTTTTACTACTGTTTTTGAAGAAATAAATGACAGTATCCTACATCAGTGAAAATTATCACCAAATATTTTTGACATTTGATAGAATGATTTAAATTTTATTTTCCATCAGAAGAAAATACATACATAAACAAAGAAGATGCATATATAACAATTCCAGGATGCTGGGGCACCTGGGTAGCTCAGTCAGTTGAGTTTTGTTTTGGGTTTTTCGGGTCATGATCTCATGGGTCATGACCTGGAACCCACATCAGGCTCTGTGCTTAGCAAGGGAGTCTGCTTGAAGATTTCCCCCCCACACCCCTCCCCACCCCATTCTCGTGCTCTCTCTCTTTCTCTCTCTCTCTCTCTCAAATAAATAAAAAGATAAAAATAAAAATAAAAGAATTCCAGGATGCCAAATTCATTTCTTTCATTGAAAAATAATTTAAATTAAATGTAAATGGATAGGGTAGATTGTTGGAACTGGCTACTGATGAAAGATTAAAGATGATTTTTTAAAAAACAGCATCACTTCATTTTTTAATAAAAATTATAAAGAATGTTTTCCTGAGTTTGCTAAAGCAAGTTTGAAATCTTTTATTTCCTTCTTATCAACATACCTCTGTTAAACTGACTTCTATACTGAATATCAGTAAATCCAAACAATGAAGCACTGCAGATAAGTTATGCCCTACAAGTAGCATTGTCAATTCAACTCAAGTTAAATGTTAACAAACAAGAAGCAAGTTTTAATATAAAGGGGGTTTTTTAGCGGGGAGGGGCAGAGGGAGAAGGAAAGAGAATTTCAAGCCAACCCCATGCCCAGCACAGAGCCCAATGCAGGACTCTGAGATCATGACCTGAACTGAAATTAAGAGTGAGATGTTCAACTGACTGAGACACCCAGGTGCCCCTAGTATAAAGTTTCTATACTAAAACTTTCAATGATAGTTTCATTGATAGTTTCATTTGTCTGAAGGAGTGTTTATAGGCACTTAGTATGGGGATCACTATCTCACTCAGAACTTTTGTTTCATCATAATTGCAAAGAACTAAAAGTACCAAGCATAATTGTGAATCCTTCTTATCAGCATATATACACTTTCAACAATATGTACAGTTTTATAAATTATTTTATTTTTCCCTCTGTTAAATTTATTAGATTATATTTACTAAAGTGTTATTTTATGTCTATTGAATCCAATAGTAAACATATCCTTATTTCACTTTTTTCTAATAATTTGGTGTTGTTATATTTTATAAAGTACCAACCCATAACAAATTGTTAAATTTGTTAAAACAGTCCACCACCACAAAGTTAGAGAAGTACTGATTTAGTGAGTTACACTGACTTTAAGCTAAAAATGTAACAAACATTTTATCACCAGCAAAAAAGTTCCTTTTATTGAAGTATTGCTAATTAAATATATAAAATAGTTCAACCCTGTAATAATTAAGAGAAATGTGCATTCAGCCAGGTTAATATATTTTACTGTCTACTCTGTTTTATTCCTGGCTACCTATGTTAGTTTATTTGGAATCTAACTACAGGTCAAGACAAACAGAGGAGCTAAAAGTTATTTTGTAAATAGAATTTCTAGGAGAGTATCCTAAGAGGAAGGAGGACTCTCCTTTCTCACTCTTCTTTGGTTTTCTCCTTGCGAAGAAGATAAAAGGAAATGAATGGGTAAAATGTAAACAATAGTCTGACTTACCTTTGTAAGATCTGAGGATCCATCTTATACAAAGGAGTTAAAACCCCTAGAGCCCAACAAAAAGGCAATTGTGTATTGGATTTGGGTGCATGGAGAGGCAAACAAGATATCGTTAAAAGTATCCCGGTAAGGATCTATAGGATAACTAACTTGGTAGCTGAGCTTAGGTTCATGCTGACTGCTTTTCTTTAGGTAAGATGAATGTGCCTAATTTTAGCATGGATAAAGCTGACTTGGTCACAAAACTGAAAATTTTGGACCATCTCATCAGTTGTTGGTGCTTGATTATACCAATCATATCATATAATCTCTATATATGTAATATTACAATATAAATATATATAATATTATATTTATATAATATTTATAATATTATATTTATATAATTATATTTATATATTATATATACAATATAAATAATGGTATATTCTATATTATTATCCTGGTTACAACATCCTTCTCTGTTAAGGATTATTATCTCCATTTTTCAGAAAAGGACACTGAGGTTTAAAGAACTTAAAGAGCAAGTTAAAGAGTCACAGAACAAGAAATTGGTAGAGTTGAGTTCTAACACAAATCTATTGCTAAGCTCTGGTTCCGTAATAGCCATGTTTTTCACACTGTGTGCAATGATCCATTAGAAGGCTGGAAATCAGCTTAATAGGTCCTAATAAGACTTTTCAAAAAAGAAATAGAATACAACAGAATATTCAAAAGAGTTTAACCAATGTGGTGGGAAATGCATGACATCCAATGACACTGATTTTGTACCTGACACTGGTACAAAAGCTTCTCTGCCTCTTTGTCTCTGCCCAGCCCCCTCTCTGTCTGAGGCTGTATCCGTTTATTTCCTTATTGACACCCTCAACTTTCCTTCTCTCCCCTGACCTACAACTTGTGCTCATGAATGCTTGCTGGTAGGTGGAAGTACTCCTACCAGAGAATGGCCTTGGTGGTAGCCAAAGCAACCCACACACCATCCAGTGGAAGGAGGGCCAGTCATCACTTGATGGGTTCATACCTTCTGTGGAGATCTGGTTGCTTGAGATTTTCCTTAATAAAGTGTTAACCTCTCCATGACATCAGCAATGCAAACCCTCCAAGATCATGAGTTCTGGAGTCACACAGACTTTTGGAGGAGCCCTGATCCTCCGACCCAGAGAATGCTATCCTTCCTCTCTGAGCCTGAGCTCTGCAGTGGGAAGGACACCAACCATGCCTAGTCTGAAGTGATGATTAGAAAAACATATATGGAACATCGCTGGGATAGGGCCTGTCACATGGCAAGTGCTCCTTAACTGCTAAATGTGATATCATACTTATAGTAGTAATTTCCGAGTATTTGAGCACAGTGAAATCCATTAGTATTGAAACCATGGCAAAGGTTTAGTGTTTCTTTTAGCATTGCAGAGACCTTTATGAAGTTGTCACCCAACACATTTGCCCTGAAAAAGTACAACCAGTCAACAGGTGCTTGGCTACTGAAATCTGGCCTGTGCCCCACCTATCAACTGTGTGCCCCCTTGTTTGGCGGCAGCCACCAGGAGGAAAGGTGTCTTTTTCTCATTAGCACAGAAGTACCCTAACTGTCTCCTGGGTCATCAAATTCAGTTAGCACTATCCAGTGGGAGCTCGGAAGTGCCATCTGGTGGACCTTGCCATTTAATAAAGTGCTAGTTGAATGAACTTGGCTAAAATTTGCTCTCCCCAAAACGTGTGTATTTCTAGATGTATTATAGAAGAGTGTTGGAAGGTTCTTCTCTTTGTCACCATATAGACACGTGTACAGTCCAGCAGCACATCACTACTAAACTATTTATAGCACAGGTTGACAAAGTACTTTCTGAAATGTTTTATGGACTGCAAATGTTTCATAAGGATCTTCATTCTTTCTCTTTCCAGTCCTTGATATTATGAAATATGACAAAAGGCCTTTTTAAGGTCACAATATATCTAGCTTAGTGAACACAGATACTCTGTTTCAAAGCTCTAAGAAACTGATACTTCGGATCAGTAGACCCAGATTTAATTTCAGCTGGCTCAGATGACACTTTAAATTCCATTTCAAAATATTTGCCATTATTGTGATATTAGAGATACTACTAATGTTTTAGGAAACTGGAAGTCCTTATGATCCCCAATTAGGTGTTTTAAAATTTAGCTGCATGAATGGAAATATTGCAAGTGAGTTATGCCATTACAGCACTTACCAAATGTTACTAACTGAACTGACATTTTACAGGATGAAGTTTTTCAAACAGAGAAAAATAAAATGGTGCTAAATTCCTGAATTCCTTGGGCCATTAGTTCTTTTCTTGACTGAAAGACTTGAGCAACATTAGATCCCAATATACAAAACCTGAAAAAAAAAAACAATTAGACTTTGCCTTATAGTAAATAGTCTTGTACTTTTTGTACTTCTGTATTTTGCTAATTTGGAAATATTTTCCTTTGGAGAGATTATCTACACACAGACATATACACACATACACACTCCGAACAAGGATAAAGTACAAAATTAGTACAAAAATATTGTTAAAGGGTACATACAAAAAGTAATTTACACAAATTTCAAAGTATGACACTATTTTTTAATATTTGTATACATATACACATATTTGTGCATGGTTTTTTTTTTAAAGAATACAGGGACCACAAGAATAACATCAAACTAATGAGAGTAGTTACACCTCAGAGTAGTGAGGGAAACAGGACTAGAGGTGGTCCAAAATGCTTCCATTTAATCTGTAACATTTTATTTTTGAAAAGTCTTGAAGAAAATATTATAAAATATTACCAGTTGTTAATTCTATATTGTGGGGAAAGTAATCATTTGTTACTTTACTCTTTTTATATATTTGCATTTTTTAAATTCTCAACAAAATAATTTCAGAGTACTTAAGAGGATTTTATCTTATGTCCCCCACAACAATATTAACAGAAATACAAATAAAAACATCACTAGATCCTAAAGAAATTTTGAGACATAATTAATCCTATAGTTTGGGTATTGAGCCTTGTCTAAAAGTATGGTAATGAATGAGATCACAATCTTTTTTTTTCACTAGTGCAAGCTCTTCATTTGTCCAGTATCTTTTCAACAAATTACATGTAATTCCAATTTAATTGTTAGCTCAGTCCCAAAATAAGAACAAAGATTAATTGAGCACCTACTGTTTGCACCTACTGTTATAGACTGAAGATAGAACAATGAAAACAATAGACTGGGAGTCAGCAGACCACGCTTGGCCCAAATCTGACCCACCATCTGTTATTGTAGCTAAAGTTTATTGGAACATATCTATGCTCTCCTCACATATTTTTTATGGCTGCTTTACAACAACAGAGTTCTCCATAAATGCCTACCTATTCTTCAGTGCAGAAGGTTCCAAGCTTTCCGAGAGGTTAAACTGCATGGGGGCATGGAGAAGGTAATCGAACACATTCAGATGTAGAGCTTATGGATCAATTACATTCTTGGCAAATATGAAGGAAAAATATATCCCAAATGCTCTCTTTAAAACTTAGTATTGTGGTCAACCTAGGCCTAAAACAGAACCTTATGTAGAATGTGCTAGCATTTACCATGTCACCATGGCTGACTTATGGGTAAGATATGTCCACAGAAATCGTGGTAATACGCATCAACAGCTACCTAGTTCTTTTCTGCTTTGAACGTGGATAAAGATTGGTTGGATGACTGGCAGACTTGGCACTGAAGTTTTCAAATGTCAACATTTTGCCTAAGGAGGTAAGATTCATAGATTTGACCTTCGCCTTTAAGTGAAATTAAAATTCTAACTTGAGGGCGCCTGGGTGGCTCAGTGGATTAAGCCACTGCCTTCGGCTCAGGTCATGATCTCAGGGTCCTGGGATCAAGTCCCGCATCGGGCTCTCTGCTCAGCAGGGAGCCTGCTTCCCTCTCTCTCTCTCTCTGCCTGCCTCTCTGCCTACTTGTGATTTCTCTCTGTCAAATAAATAAATAAAATCTTAAAAAAAATAAAAAATAAAAATAAAATAAAATTCTAACTTGATTTTTTAAAATTTGAGTATAGTCGACACACAGTGTTGCCTTAGTTCGGGTGTACAACATGGTGATTCCTCAACTCTGTAGGTCATGCTGTGCCCAGCACCGTAGAGCTACCTTCTATTACCATACAACACTATTATAATACCATGGACTCAATTCCTGTGCTGTTCCTTTTATCCCTGTGGCTTATTCATTCCATGAATATTCAGACTTCGCAAAGGACAAACTGGGGCTCTTACTCAGAGTAAAAGCTGAACTGCCTACAGTGGTCTGCAGGGTTCTGCTCCACAGGCCCCATAGATTCTACCTCCTCTCTCCTCTCACACCAGAGTTGCCTCACTGGCTTTCTGCAGTTCTTGAAATTTCCACTTCCGGCCCTTGTATTTGTCACTTCCCTCAGATTTCCACTGAGCTGCTCCCTCACCTCTTTGAGATCTTGGCTCACAGGTCTGCTTTGCAACACAGCCTTCTCTGACTTCTTCACGATGCTCCCTAACCCCTTCTCCTGTGTTCTTTTTGGTTACATCTGTCACCATGGACCACACTAAAACTTACTTACTTTGTTACTGTCTGTCTCTGTAGTAGACTGTAATCTCCATGAGGGCTGGTATCTTTTTATTCTTGTAGGGTGGATGCAGCTAAGGCTGAGAGATTAAATGACTTGTCAGGTTTGCTTAGCTCATAAATAAAAGGGAAGGTACTAAAGATCCTGTCTCTGGCTTCGCAAACAATGCATACTGCTTTCCATCCTATCATTGTTGTTAAGCCAACGATCAGTCATTTTTGTTATAAATATATGAGTTCGAATCTATAGTCAACTTTACTGAATATATATACCTTTCTATATAATATAAAATATGACCATGGACAACCAAGTGTACTACATATGTAAAATATGCCAAAATAGAAAGGTTGCTACGCTATCCAAATCCAAAGCCATTTATATCCAAGTTTCACATAACTTCCAAAATCTTGAAAATAATGGTGAATTATATACTCTTTCCTTGGATCTCTTATGCAACTTTAATTTTTGTGTGGGGGAAAAAAAACCCTTATACAGAGGGAAGAAGAGAAATATTTTCATACTCAAGTATAAACCAATCAAGGCTAGAATTTGTATCTAATTTTCTCTTTAATTTCCAATAATCATTATATAGTAAGCACTGTAAATAATAAGTAATAAATGTACAAATGCTTATTATTGATCTAAGGTTATGTGTTTACTTTGTTTTCTGAATCATTTGTGTTTTTCACTGGCAGTTCATTTCTCATTAAGGTAGTAAACAAATCTATAGTTTTGATCATTTACACCATTAGTTCTTTTGTAGTTACTTATTGATGTTTCTGGAGGATTTAAATTAAGGTTCTGTCTTCAGGAGCCCAAATAGCTAAATGAACCTATGAACATTACCACATGATTTTATGTTTAGAATCACAAACACAAGCAATTGGGTTTTTCTCTTTAACTCTGGAGATCTCGCTATAAAACAGACCCTGTCTACATGGGTTCTCTCCTTCAAATGGACTTAACTCCTATTTCTTTGATATGATTTTACTTAAATAATCAGATAAAAATACTATAGATAAGGAAAAGATAATGACATAACTACTTACATATATACATATTTCCCCAGCTGTTGGTTTCTCCACCATAATCCAACATTAAGGGCTTTTGGTCTTTTATTAGCCTCTCAGGATTCATTTGTTAAGTCATTGGGACTTAACATTGATCATCCATTACCTTAGGGCATCTTTGTAGCTTTGATCCTATATTTTAAAAGCCATCCAAACAATGGTATTATTTCCCAATAAGGACTCTAAGTTATTGGTTGATCATAATATCAAAGGCATTATAAACTATATTTGCATATTTCTCTGTATTAGTTAAAACATCTTTTTCCCCCCCTGGAAGGTCTTTCACTTGAGTTAGGCCAGTAACTGACATATTGCTCATTAATCATATGTATTAACTAGAGTAGTTAAAGCTTTAAAATCCAACGTACCATTCTGTCCACAGGGACTAGTTCTTGTTTTCTAAATGTGATGACATATGCTTCAGACACTGCTAATTAGGTCCTTCCCTTGAAAATTCATCCTGACATGTTTCAAGAACATTTTTCCCCCTTGAGTATGAGTTCATTAAATTATTAATATCCTTGTATAACTCTACCAGGATTACTTACACAATGCAGCTTTCTCTATTTTTAAGTCATAGTTCACAGTGAATGATAAAATGTATCTCACATCCTTGTATATCTTCTTTTCTAATCAAAAACAATGAGTTGGGCAAATATCAAATAATAATATATTCAGTAACATAAAATGTTAATGGACGGTAAAAAATATTCTGTACATGTAAATGGAAATGTGTATTAGGGTTCTCTAGAGAAACAAAACCAACAGGATATGTACACATAGAATTATCTTAAGGAATTGGCTTGCACAGTTATGGAGGTTTAGTAAATCTCAAAATCCATGGAGTAGGCAGGCAGACTGGAGGCTGGAGTAGTCAGTCAGTCTTTGCTCCATTCAGACCTTTAGCTGATTGGACAAGTTTCCTACTATGGAGGACTGTCTGCTTATTCAAAGTCTATTGATTTAAATGTTAATCTTACCCCCCAAAAAAACACCTTTACAAAAACCAGCAGAATAATATTTGACCAAATATGGCCCCGTCAAGTTGATACTTGAAATAAACCATCATAAGATGCTATTTCGAGAATCAACACCTCATTATCTGCACAAATGGAAGGAAGTGTTGCCATAAGCAATTCAAGTCAGATAACCTAAAATCAATTCTGTTGAGCCCCTGTATTAAATGATGACTTTGTAGTAGTTTTACTTTCCTGCCTACTATCTACTTAGGCACTTAGATCAGCCTCTATTATATGACTTTTCAAAGACAAACTTCTAGTAACTTCCCATCATAATCAAAATAATAGAACTTAAAACCTTCATCATAATCTATGAGGTCCAGCATAATCTGGCTTGCCCACTACCCCCACCACATGGACATGCTCTTCTCTAGCCTCTGTTTCTTGCTATTCTTTGAAAAGCCATACTCAGGACTTATTTTTTGCTGTTTCCTCTGCTGGGTTCTCTTTCTCAGACCTTGCATGGCTCACAGACTCACTTGGTTCAAGCGTCTGATTTTTCTATCTAAAACTGCATACTTCCCTATATAACTTTATATTCTTCACCCTCCATTTTTTTTTATAATTCTTATTGCTATCCAAAATTCTTATCTTTATTTGTTTAGTTATCAGATGTGCCGTAAGTATAGCATGATCAGAGATGATACAGCCAAGTTGCTTGCAGCTTTGCTACCTACTAAGCAAATGATCTTAGGCAAGTTGCTTGTCACTCAGTTGCCTCATCCTGTATGGCAGAGATACCACAAGGATATTTTGAAGACTCAGTGAATAAATAGATGTAAATTGCTTAGGATGGTATTTGGCACAGAATAAGGACTATAGGTTATCTATTACTATTATTGTTTACCAATAAAAGGACAAGACTGAAGATATTTCCAGAATGATCTGGCTATATTAGGGGCTCAGTAAATGTTTGTTGAATGAATGGATAGAGGGATAGATGGATGGATGGACGGATGAATAAATGAATGAATGAATCTGGGAATATGCTGCCTGAGAGTGGGGGAAATATCCTACAAAGACACAGTGAAGAGTGAGAGATGAACAAATGAAGAGTTTAAAAGTGGTAATGGAAAGTATACATGGTTGATAAAGCTGAGTTGGGCAGGTTTTATGTAAAAATCCATATGTATGTATGTATGTACTACATGAAGGCAGGATGCTAGGAACAAGATGTAGCTGGGATTTCTGCCTATAGGATAGTTCCCTAAAGGGGATGAAAAAGTCAAAGGAGAACATAAAAAGAATCTAGCAAGTGACCCACCACCAGAGCTGCAAGGACCAAGTGGGACATTGGCTTTCCCAGGAAATTTTAACCTTATGCTGGGAAAAGGTTGGAGCTGACAGAGGGAGAGACTGTCTGGGGAGACAGGTTGATGAGGCTAGACTCCATATTACTTCTACTCAGTCATAGATTCAAGTGGCATTGGATGTGAAGTATTCAAGTCAAGAAAAAATACACCCAGTATTGGCATAATGGCATGTCCTCACGTGTTCATTGTTTGAAGGTCATCAGTACATTCCCCAATACTTGGATCAATCAATAATTGAGTGTGTGTGGGGGGGGAGGAGTGTTGGGCTGGGAAATGCCGTCTGAGCACACTTGACCAAAATGTTGGTGATAAGTATCAGAGGAGAAAAGGACCAAAGAGAATACACACATCTGTGTCAGTGCAGAAGCATCCAGGAAGAGCTCTCCCTGTTTAGGGTTTGCTGCCACGTCTTTTTGCTGAGGATGTACGGGTGGCTTCCTCCCTACATTTCATTCCCATGCTGGTGACCCTCCCTCTCCCTTTCCCTAAAGAGAAGATGGATGAGAATTATTCCAAGGTAGCACATGATCAGTATGGGAAGGAACTTAATTCTTTCTCCCCCAGCCGGCCCCAAACTCCTAGGCTTACTCAACACAAAATGAACAAGTCTATCCAAATAGTTGTTATGAATAACTGTCCCTCCTCTTCTAGTCTGAAGGCAAGATCCAGGTCTTAGTCATTTTAATGTATTTTTCCCTTGCATAGTATGGAAAACACAGTACATTTTCCTTAAACAAATTCACCCATCTTTTTGTTAGGGTTTGATTCTGAAGTCAGCATTTAAATATACAAATGCAGTCTGACCTAGCAAATTCAAACTGGTGAATTGAGAATTATGCCCTGAAAATTCTCTTTTGAAATCAGGTGACCAGTATAGTTCATCTTATGGATCCTCTGGAATTCTCTTCCATCACCAGGCAATTATTGGATAGCTGCAAAATGTATTCCTATGAATTTATTTGACACTGGTTAATCAATTCTGCACATTGAAAATGCAGTTCTAAAAGACCGCCCTTGAGGGTACATTTCATCTTTTAAAGTAGGCAACTCAAAAATGCTGAAATTATACCATCTAATACTTTACATTAATTGAAATCAAGATATAAAATGTCATTAATGATTTCTTTGTTCCCGGGCTGGCAGGTAGAGCTAAGTGTGTTCAGAGTCTGACCTCTCTGACCCCATTATTTTCATTTTCACGTTTCTGTGAAAGTAGACACAGCAGTGTTTCTGCATTATTTTTCCATCTACATGTTGATTTTACCTGCCCTAAATTAGAAATATAACAGTTCCCTTAACAAAGGCGAAAGATAAATTTTGGCTTTCACAAGGCATTCTGAAAGTGCTTAGAGATGTAGAAGACCAGTGGCATTGCCCTCAGACAAGGAAGGTAGTGTACAAAGCCCGATTCCCCTTTTCTAGTCTGTGAGCATGCCTGCTGTGAATTTCCAGTTATGGAGGAAAAGAACTTTTCATAGTGCACTTCTAGCATCCACCCCCTTAATGTGGCACGAAGATGTGAAAATATATTCACAGCGTGTTCAGGAAATTGTTGAGCCACATCCTACTTCTGCCCCACCCATGATATGAAGATGAGTCGAGTGCCTTGACAGAGATTGACAATGGCAGGCGTAGAAAACAGAGCCAGAAATCGGGACTGAGCGAGTTTGGTGGTTTGGCAAGTCAGTCAGGAGTCCAGACAAATCCTAACGGAAGGTTGTGGTTGGCACGTTGGAAGGTCTGCAGAAGTCAGGGTAGATTCTGAGGCAAGAGCAGAGAGAAGCCAGGAGAGCAGGTGAGACCTCAGGAGACCCAAATTCCAAAGGACAAAGTGATAAGCACCTGGGACATTTAAAAATCTGCCTTGGTTTTGAGAAAATAAGAGAACCTCAACAATCACAGCAGCAAAGTAACTTAAATTGTGAATGATCAGGATACCCACCAAGGAAACCTTAATCCTGAGGATTATAGGTTTTAAGATCTCAGACGTACTTGGGCTTAAAATTTGGCCCCACCAGTTAAGAGGAGAGTGTGATTTGGAGCTAGCTGTTCAACCTTTGTCTGTAAAGGGGGAACCGCGCCACCCGTGCACAGTAGTTTTAAAAAGACTAAGCAAAATAATGTTAAGTCATTGCTTAGTACTCTATGCCTAGACCATGGCAAGCACTTGATGAATGGTAACCATTTTAGTAATTATTAGTCATAGACTTTTCTTATGTATTTGTGGTACACCATGGGTAGCTCAGGGCACAGAGGGAAAAGTTGATTGTTGGTACATCTAATAAGAAGAGGGTTAAGAGGTCAGACCTGGAATTACTTATCTTCATGACTAGATTAGTAACAACATAATAATAGGAATACTGAACAGTGACTCCAGACATTACAGACCACAGACTAGACCATTTGGCTCAGTCCAATGCTTTGATGAAGTGTTATCATTTATTCAGATTATCGCTTGTTCAGTTGTAGCTGAGGAGGTTTAGATAATATTGTCATATTTCCAACTGGTTTTGAAAAGCCACTGTAGTTACTCAAAGTCTGTACAAGAAAAAGCAAGGAAAGGGACAGAAAGACAGGGAAATTGTGCAATGATTTAGAAATTTTGAGATCCCACCCTAAATGAGGAAGGCAATATTGAGAATGGCATTACACTATGCATTCATCTTTCCACAGCTCTAAACCTATGTGTCCCTGCTGAATTACATTTTCCCATGTCCTTACAAGAGCCACTGGTCTGATCCCTGAAATAATGAGAACTTCATGACTAGAGCTGTTGCTATCATAGATGTATTTTTAAGTATCTGTTAAGAAGTAAAATGCATCTAGGATATTATGCATTGCTTACAACAGTATTCCTTTTTTTTTTTTTCACATATCATTGATTTCAAAATGTGGTAACTTTTTATATCAGTCATAAATCTTATTTCCGCTCACAATGTAAAAAGAGACAACTAAACTTCCCAAAGAGTCTGCAATGTTTTCCTGTGTAATTAACACCTCATTCACAGTTGTGGGTGCCAGTCAAGGCCCTGTCTCCTCTTCCTTGACATTTCCTTGATACCTTGTTCAGGCTGAGCTGATGCCTAAGAGTGTGCGAAATACAGGCACGAGAATAGGGAACTATTTGAGAGGAGCCAGCTGTCCTGGCAAGATCCGACAATCGAGAGCGCCTGCTTTCCCATGTGTCTCCTCTGTGGGCTCGCAGTCTGCGTACCACCCCTTATTGAAGTCCAGTTCCTGCTTTAACCTTGTCTTCACCGTCATCATCCTTATCAGCAGCAAAAACCATCTGTCCGCTAAGTACCAGTCGCCCATTATTTGCATTCTTTCTCTTCTTAATGCTCCTGCGGGGCCAAGTGTTTATAAATCAAGTGACTAATTTAAGATACATGTGCTCTCATACTGCAAGTCATCCTGGAAGGATGGTTATTTTTAACTGTCGAAAATTTGTAGATGTCATTTATTTAAGTAGCCCTGTCTTTTTTCGTTTTGGTTTTGTTTTTTTAATTTTTCCTGACAATAGTGACCCTCTGTGGCCTTCCACACAGCAAATGCAGATGGCTGTAGTCATTAGATAATTCAAATAAAATCATTCTATTGTTGAAATCTCCTGGTTTCATTTTTTTTTAATTGTCGTATACATTCAAATTATTGTAATATACATTCAGAAAAATGTATGTGTCATAAGGATATACAGCTTGGTGATCTTTCAAATATCAACCCCAGCCATGTCACTGGCACACAACACATCAGCATCACCCACACCGTAACATCCCCCGGGTGCTTTCCTCCACTCCCCGCTCCCACCGCGGTAGCCTGTCATAACCTCTAACAGCATGGATTATCTTTGAGTTTATTCCTTTTTATAAACTGATGAGCACTATGTTTGCAAGAGTCACTGGTATTGTTGCATATAGTATAGTCCATTCGGAGTTTTTTTTTTTTTTTTTTTTGGCTGTGTTGTATCCCATTGTATGATTGCCCCATAATTTATTTCTCATATTTCTATGCTTCATGGGCTCCTCAATTATTATTTTAGATGAAAAAATTTTCATATTTCCATATACATAGTTAAGAGTTGGCTACACTTTTTAATTAATACACAATCCATATTATCTGTTTTCTTGATATGTTATCAAACATTTCTAAATTTAAAAATGTGGACAGTTGGGCAGAGGATGGTAGAAGAGCAGGATGAGAAGGAACTAATGTCATTACGACCATGTATTAGATGTCGTGTCATGAGTATCATTTTTAATTGTGGAAAAATACACATTATATAAAACTTGCCATTTTAACCATTTTCAAGTGTAAAGTTCAGTAGTGTTAAGTACGTTCACATTGTTGTGGAAAAGATCTCCAGAATTCTCTCATCTTGCAAAACTAAAACTCTATCTCCATTAAACAACTCCCCTCTAACCTCTTCCCTCACCCCCCAGGTAACTACCATTGTACTTTCTGTCTCTATAAATTTGACTACTCTAGTACCTCATATAAGGGATGCATACAGTGATCATACAGTATTTTTGTTTGGTGACTTATTTCACTGTGTTTGTTTCAATTAGCAGGATGTCATCAAGGTTTATCCACGTTGTAGCCTGTGTCAGAATTTCCTTCCTTTTTAAGACTAACTAATATCCCATTGTATGTATATACTGCATTTTGTTTACCCATTAATCTGTTAGTAGACATTTGAATTTGTTCCTCCTCGTGGCTATTCTGGCTGGTGCTGCTGTGAACATGGATATAGAAATTCAAAAGCCTGCTTTCAGTTTTTTAGATATATACCCAGATGTGGGATTTCTAGATCACATGGTAGTTCTACTTAAACAATTAAGATTTTAAGAATTTAAGATTTAAGAATCTGCATAGTGTTTTCCATAGCGTTGCAATATTTTACAGTCTCACCAAGAGTGAATAAGTATTCCAATTTTTCCACATCCTTGCCAACACTTATTTTCTGTTTTTTTAAAGAAGGCCATCCTAATAGGTGTATATGGTAGGAATTTACATATGACTTTTTTTTAGTGCTTAGCAGATGTGTTGTGAGGTATGAATATCAATTTTACAGCAATGAAATTTTGACACGAAAAATTTCCATAAAAGAAAAAGGCAGGACTCCATTCCAGGTGCTCTTAAACTTTACAGTGGGCTTTTTATTCACATAAACTCACATAATCACAAAACCAATTGGGCTTTTTTATTCTAAGCTACAAGATTTACAAGATACTAGCAGTTCTACATGATTGCCTAACTTGAAATATGAGTAAGAGCTTGAGGCTTAGAGTAGGGGATCCCAAAGTATGGTCTTTAGGTCAGCAGCGTCAGTATTACTGGGAACCTATTAAAAATGTAAATTCTTGGGGTGCCTGGGTGGCTCAGTGGATTAAAGCCTCTGCCTTTGGTCTCAGGTCATGATCTCAGGGTCCTGGAATCAAAGCCCGCATTGGGCTCTCTGCTCAGCAGGGAGCCCGCGTTCCGCCCCCCCCCACCCCCCCGCCTTTCTGCTTCTCTGCCTATGTGTGATCTCTGTCTGTCAAATAAATAAATAAAATCTTTTAAAAAAATGTAAATTCACAGACCCTGCCCCAAGACTTAGTGAATCAGAAACTCTCAACTGGAGTTGGATTTGACAACTGTTGGGTTTTTTTTTAAGTATAGTTGATATACAATATTATAGTAGTTTCAAATATGCAACACAGCGATTCAACATTTATATCTATTATAAAACATTTATATCTATTATAAAATAATCACCACAATTAGTCTAGTTACCATCTGTTACCATACAAAATTATTCCAGTATTATCAGCTTTCTTCTCTTCACTGTACTTTACATCCCTGTGACTTATCTATTTTATAACTGGAATTTTGTACCTCTTAATCCCCTTCACTCATTTCAGCCATTCTCCCACGCCCTCCTCACCTTTGGCAACCACCAGTTTGTCCTCTGTATTTCAGAGTAGGTTTTCTGTTTTATTTTGTTTTGTTTGTTCATTTGTTTTGTTTTTTTTTTTTTAGATTCCACGTATAAGTGAAATCATGTGGTATCTGTCTTTGTCTGATCTGACTTCGGTCAGATCAGACTCTCGGTCTATCCGTGTTATGACACATGGCAAGATTTCATTCTTTTTTTATGGTGGAGCAATAGTTCAGAGTGTGTGTGTGTGTGTGTGTGTGTGCGTGCGTGTGTAATATCTTCTTTGTTCATCTACTGACGGACACTTAGGTTGCTTCCATATCTTACTATTGTGAGTAATGCTACAAGAAATAAAGGGGTGCATATATCTCTCCAAATTCGTGTTTTCTTTTTCCTTAGCAAATATAGTAGAATCAGTATGGTAGTTCTATTTTTACTGTTTGGAGGAACCTCCGACCTCCAAACTGGCTGCACCAGGTTGCATTTCCACCAACCGTGCACGAGGGCTCCCTTTTCCTCTACATACACTGATCTGTTTTAACTAGCCCTCCTGATGATGCTGACACACAATCAGGTCTGAGCACCGCCGGGCTTAAATCATTAGACAAATATCTAAACTGCTGCCTGTTAACCTTTACACTACTTCCAAACAGGAAATTTACATGTTGGGCACTTTGAGGTTTCCAGGGCAACCTCGTATGGTGAATCTGTTTTATGCTTCATACTCCCATTTTCAGAAAAGGGGTGGATTAGCCCAATTGTGATTATGCTGGAACAGTAGGTCCCCATCAGCCAGGCTCCAATTTATCACAATCGCTTATGAACAAATGGCCACCTGGGAGCAGGCATCCTAACCAGGAAGGTCACCCCAGCTCAGCATTTATCTTTGTCTGCCAGGATTTTCATCCCCACACTCGTCCAAGTCCCTACTTGTTGTCTCACTTTACAGTGGGTCTTGAGCAAGCGTTGCAGGGAAGACACTGAAATAGAAGGAGGCAGACGTGGGAACGAACGTGAGACAGCCTTGTCTCCCATCACTTCGCCTCCACCAGCAACAGCCCTCGCCGCGGCCCCAGGCGTCCCCACACAGTTCCCTAGAGCCCTGTACAGAAAAGAACAGAGATTCATGGAATACACTTTCCTCAGAAAAACTGAAGGAATCTGATTTTAGTCCTAGGAAGAGACTTGTGGCTTAGGCCTGCTGTCTTGGCATATGTTATTAGTAATACATGTATAAGTAACAAGTAACATTAATTAATATAAAATATGAGCCGAACTGTCCTGGCTTGAGTAATAAAATTCACTCTACCAAAAATCTACATTATCTCTTAGGGGAGGCTTTTGCCTTTCCTGAATGCTTTGACGTGGAAAAGCAAAAGATCTTTTGGAGGAACAGGAGAAGGGGAGACTGTTCAGTGCAGCTGGAGGAGGACTTGAATGGGAGGAAAGAAGAAAAAGGATTGAATTCCTGGGGCTCCTTAGAGAGAAGAAAGATGATGCCCGGGAGTAGGCCCAGAATTTCTGTCACTCCAGTAGTTCCGGACCACTCCCAGACACCATCCTCTGGAGCTTCCAGCCTGTTTCTCATCCGTTTACCCTCCTGCCTTGTCCTGTCGGAGCCCCCTTCCTAGATCACTGAAACTTAAGACTT
Source organism: Neogale vison (assembly GCF_020171115.1). Lineage (NCBI taxonomy): Eukaryota > Metazoa > Chordata > Mammalia > Carnivora > Mustelidae > Neogale > Neogale vison. The sequence goes on from NC_058091.1 coordinate 111,745,276, forward strand.
AAGCTAAATTCCTAAGTCTGAAATTTTTGGCTGTATGGCCAAAAAAAAAAAAAAAAAAAAAATGTGTATTGTGTCACTTTGTAAAGAAAATCATTAAAAAGAATTCCAATCAGGATTAGGGAGTAACTAGGAACTCAAGCCTCCAAACCACATTTAAACTGAAATACATGCCATCTGAAGTTATCTGCGGCACACAGTATGTTCCAGTAAACTAACGGCCCTAAGAAATACTTGACCTGCGTATCCACCCTTAGCAAGGACACGTGAACAAAGGCAGCATTCCTCAGCGCTCCTCCAGCATACACATCGGTGCACTCGGACAGTTGCAAGGCTGACTTAAGTGATCGCTTGAATCACCAGTGAAATGCAAGAATTTGGATGCTTGCCCCTACCGTACTGAATTGTGAATGTTTGTACTCCACCTCCTAAAATACAACAAGGGTATGTTACAATATCTGACATTTAGTTTGCCTTAACCATTCACTCTGCAATAAAAGTTGATCAATAGTCAGCCTCATTTTCCCTACTTCCTGCCCAGATCAATACACATGTCTCCTTTAAAGAAAGGAGAATGCACACAGAAGTTGATCCCATGGTTTAACTTACCTCAACCTAAAAGAAAGAACCTATCACCCACTTCGATGCCATTGATTTTGTTTCTTTGTGCTCTTGTGACTAAATAAATTACAGTGCTTCCACTTTGTAAGTAAACTTTTTATCATTGATTAGTCCTCAGGGTCTAATTGACTTACATTTACTAAAAGACCCAATATATTGATTTTCAGAATGTGTAAACTACAAGACCAGAAAATGATGTACACGGGTATAACTTTTATTAAGTATACAGACTATTAAATTATATATTCATTCCAGTGTTACAGCTCCCCAAAGGAACTCCCAGGTTCAGATCTCCGCAACAGGAAATACATGAAAAGACCACCAATTATATTTCTGTTTTTAATAAAGGTTTTAAAAATTTGTTCTGTGGATGTGAGCTAGGATTGTTTATAAAAACAGCTGCTGTTTTTGTATGAATTGTTGATGGTGTGCCCCTAACGTACCTTCAACAACAGTGCAAGCATTTCCCATCCGATCATAGTGTGGTATGTGCTTACTTACCTCCCCAGTTTTATTCCACTCCTTTAACTGACATTGGACTTCCTACCTCACTCCCAGCCTAGAAAAAAACCAGAAAGAGGAAGCGACTTTGCCTGACACTTTCAGGGCAAGAAAATTAGTGAATGAGATGGGCCTTTCTGTGTTTATGTTTACAGTTCTCCCCCCCCAAAATGTTGAAAGATTAACGCAATACTTTGTCAGTAGCAACAAGTCTTAATGTGTATTATTATACTACCAATATGATAATAAAATAATTAGTAACAGTGAAGTACAGTGACCATATTTTAAAAACATGCACGGAGGGGTACCTGGGTGGCTCAACTGGTTAAGCATCTAACTCTTGATTTCAGCTCAGGTCATGATCTCAGGGTCCTGCGACCAAGACCTGCATCAGACTCCAGACCCCACCTTTGGATTCTCTCTCCTCCCTCTGCCCTCCCCTCCCCACCCCTGTTCCCATGCTTTCTCTAAAATAAAAATAAAAATAAAACACGCTCAGAAATGCTTCTCATTCAAAATATATGCGTTCAATACCTAGGCTTACATCCTTCTATTAGAAAAGGAGAAAGATTTAAAAAGGGAGTTTATAAAAAATAACTAACTGCCCTTTAAATGATATTAGGTACACAGTCACCTAGAGATGTTAGCACGATCTTACTTTTCTAACTCTTGTGATTGAAATTGAGCTAGTGGTCAGCTTGGGAAAGTTAACACTCAATGCCATAGTGAAGATGGATCAGCAAGGGATATTTATTTTAGTTTACTTAAAAAATAGCTTTACCATCCATAGGGATGCAAAGAGCTAGTTGATGTGCTTTATACTATACACAGGATTACGGTATGGCTTCGGGTAGTGCTTTTCACACTGTAGTGAGCATAAGAGTGACCTGAGATGGTTTGAAAGGGCAGATTCATGACTTCCTGGCCCAGAGATACTAAACCGGTAAGTCGAGGATGAAGCTTCAGAACGTGCATTTGTAACACCCAATCCTACCCTCAGGTTACTCCTATGAAATTATTCAGACCGTTCTTCAAGAAACACCAATTTAAGATGACAAATGCAGGTTTTATTGCATCCAAAACCATAGACTCGTCAGATAAAACGCCAATCTTAGACCATCTTTCAGATGCTTTATGTTACTTGGCTACAGTATCGAGGTAGACAGCATTTAAAGGACTGCCTCTAAGTTAATGTTCATTCCTTGCAGGCACTATTTTCTCCTGCTGGTCATTAAAATTTGGCCTGTGGGTTTTAGATTTCATTGATGTTTAAAGGTCAGGTGGGCTTGAAATTATTTTTTAATTTTTACTGTCTTTAAAATTGCCGTTTAATATTGTCTCATCTAAAAGCAGAAAAAGGCATCACAGTATTTATGGTCTGTTTCTCTTTGGTTTCCAGGGAAGACGAGGAAAAACAGGTCCTCCAGGAAAACCGGGTCCCCCAGGACCACCCGTGAGTAAACAGTATGATGACTGTCCTTTAGGAGAGCCCTGCTTTCTTCCTGTGTATTTATTTATCTATGGATTATTTTGCCCCCCCCCCGTAGCTAATTTCGATCTTTTCTACTATTTATTTATTTTTTTAAAAGATTTTATTTATTTATTTGACAGAGAGAGATTACAAGTAGCCAGAGAGGCAGGCAGAGAGAGAGAGAGGAGGAAGCAGGCTCCCTGCAGAGCAGAGAGCCCGATGCAGGACTCGATCCCAGGACCCTGAGATCAGACCTGAGCCGAAGGCAGCGGCTTAACCCACTGAGCCACCCAGGCGCCCCTTTTCTACTATTTAAAATGGTTATATTCCTGGGACGCCTGGGTGGCTCAGTCGGTTAAGCATTGGACTCTTGGTTTCAATTCAGATCATGATCTCAGGGTCATGAGATCAAACCCCCTGTTGGGCTTTGTGCTGGTCATGGAGCTGCTTGAGATTCACTTTCCTGCCCCCTCTCCACCCACTCATTTCTCCACCCACTCGCTTGATCTCACTCTCTCTCAAATAATTAAATATATTATTAAAAAAATAAAATAAAATGGTTATACTCCCTACACCTCCCACTACCACACAAACAACGAGGTAAGGGAAGCTAGTAGCTGTCTGCACATCGTATCCACCTCTTTTTTACGTAGACAGGAGCCACTGCACTGCCTACATGAGCACCCTAAGCCAAGTCTCCAAGTAGATGAATCCTGATCTGAACCCACCTGGCTCCTTCTCCTCAGTTTCTTAATGTCCAGGCTGGTAGCAAGTTAGATATCTTAGATATCTGGAGAAGCATGACCAATTTTCTTGATATAACTGTTCATTAGCAGAATTTTGTAGAATGCTATTGCTGGAGAGAGCGATAAAGATCTTCTAGCCAATTCGCTCATATTTTTCTTTACCCCAAGCCTCTAGAAAATGTATTCCTTTTCTTGTGGTTCTTCCAATCCTTCAGCCCATCAGACTCTGATTTGTGTCCAGGCTACCCTAATGGCACTTTTCTCTCTTTGGTGACCGGTAATCTCTGGGGTGTGAGATTCCCTGGGTCTGATCAAGCTTCATTTGATTTCACTGCTATGTAGGAATTTACAGGGGTGCCTGCTCTCTCCTTGAAACTCCTAGTTCTCTTGGTGTAGTGACACTGATGTGGTTTTTTTTCCTTCTACCTCTGGGGCCATCCTTTTTTGTCTCCATTAACAGTGTTCCCTCCTCTCCTATCTGTATGTTGCGTGCATTAAACATTTCCAGTTTTTTATTTCAACCCTGACATTCCTCCTGTGTTCCAGGCTCGTACATTCCCACTGCCTGCTCACTGTCTCCACTTATAGGTCTCCTACACATTATAAAAGTAGCATGTTCCCAAACTATACTCCAGAAATAATTCTAGATTTTTTTTTTCTCCCCCTCATCGTCCATTCCCAGACAGTTCCTAAATCGTGTCCATTCTACATCTGGATAGCTCACGAATCCATCTCCTCCTCTCTTTCCTCATTGCCATTGACTTTGCTTTGGCCCTTGTCAGTTTGTATCCATATTTTAGTAGCTGTCTCAGAGAGGGTCTCATTGCCTCTACCTTCTGCGATGGAGTAATATCTCCCAATGATAATTCAGACTGTGTGATCCTTTGGCTTGAAATTCTAATAGCTTCCTTCTCCTTCTATATCTGGATTCTACATCTTCTGTGTGTCATTCTGGGCCCTTCTTAGTTGGCCCTTGAGGTCTCTTTGCCCATCATCCTCTATGTTCTTCCTTTGCTTGTAACCTGTAGTGTCATCCTCACTTACTATCTCAAAAATGCCATGCTTTGCACATCTGGAGGCTTCAGTAAGCTTCCTCTGTCTTCAGGACTCATCTCAGCCTCAGCTTTCCTGCAGAGCCCTTGTCAGTGCTCTCAGTGCGTGAGGCGTCTTCGCCCACGATCCTTGCACTCATGTACCTCCTGCACTGAGGTAGCACATGGCACAGTGCTTCATGCTGTTGCTTTCTTTCTAGGTCGGCCTGTTGCACTGCAATTTTTTTGAACCTCTGTTTTAACACCATTGCCTAGCACAGTTTCTGTCCTGTAGCATGTGATTGTTAATTATTTAATGAATGAGTATACAAATGAATATATTCTGTAGATAAGAAAATGAAAACCAGAAGGGCACCTAGGTGGCTCAGTCATTAAGCAGCTGCCTTTGGCTCAGGTCATGATCCCAGGGTCCTGGGATCGAGCCCTGCCATCAGGCTCCCTTTTCAGCGGGAAGCCTGCTTCTCCCTCTCTCACTCCCCCTGCTTATGTTTCCTCTCTCGCTGTGTCTCTCTCTATCAAACAAATAAATACAATCTTAAAAAAAAAAAAAAAAGGTGAAAACCAGAAAGTGGCTTTTTAAAGACCAGAACCACCACTCACCACTACTAGAGGGCTCCAGACCTAGAACCTTGGGATTTTCTTAGGATGTGGTCATGGGTGGGTATCCGAAAAATGAACAAGGTTGCTTTCCTGTCATTGATTTCATTCCATCCACTTTCACCATTCAAGTGGATTGTTCTATTATCAATGTACTGGTGTCAATGGATAGTGATTATAAAAGCAAGTGGAGAAAAAAGAGGCATAACTCGGGAGCCTGGAAGCCATTCTTTACAGGAATTAGCTTTGTTGATTTTTATTCCAAATTTTCTAGCAAAACAGAGAATGTGTTGTAAGATTTGCAACAATTGTCTTCTGCTATAAAGAAGAAAAGCTGGTGAATGCGAACAGGCAAGATTAGACCTTCATATACTTTCTAAACATATGATACTGCTTTTAAAACTGGATAATTGTTGTCTCAAAGGAGGAATTTGAATGATGAAGGCTTTTGTGACAAGCCTGCCAAATGTCTAGGAAAGAAGATTACTCCGAGTCCTGGAATGAGTTCTCAGCTATAAATCAATGGAGTTTACTGAAGAATTTAGAAGATTAAGAAGAATGTGACTCTATGAAAAAATTTATAATATTCAATTCCACCGGTTCTAGTTTATTGCCAGGGCGTTTGGGGAAGAGAGGTACTTATTTTATTTCAAGTACTGGATTTAGAATTTCAACTCAGCTGTGGGTCTGATACAGTGTTTGTTAAATCTTGGGTACACAGTACTTAAAAGAATTGTGGGTTTTGTTATCTTCTGTAATATAACAATATACCGATTTTTATAAAATATTGTGAAAGAACCAACTACAAAAATAAGGGGAAAAAATCTATGAGAAAATAAAAGGTTTTTATTCATAGGTCAGCTTTTGTTTTAAAAGAAAATATCTTAAATAGCTCATTTTCTGTTTAAGAATCGTGGCTTTTGGAAATTCTTCATCTATTTGATTCTGGGCTAACTCCTCCAGGTGACTAAAATATCTTTTCTCGAATACAAGTATTATCAAAACTTTATACTGGGGTGTGGCTTTCATCCTGTTCTGGATTTTTTTGCAGTTGTTCAGATGACGGGTTGAATGGGCGACCTGTATACCTGCATGCTGCAAAAAATCTTGGGAGGAACCTGCTCATACTTACAGGACTTAGCCAAGGGCAGCATTGGAAGTGAAAGCCAACTAACATACTCCTGCATTTTTCTATGCTATCTTCATGTTTAATTTTTCTGAACATAGTGTATTTTAGCAAGAGGACTGTTGTTTCTCACATGGGTAGAAATAAACAGAGTTCTTCGAAAGCAGTCCTTTTAAGATCATATTAATTCCTATCTTAAGAAAATGAGCTGGTAAAAACACCAACCTGCTCCTAATTTACGTTGTTAAGCAATTTGACAAACATTTATTTAAGGCCTACCATGTATCTAGTACTCTGTTAGGAGTGGGGCTTACAAAAATCAGTAAGATATTGTCCTTGCCCTCTGGGGATTCAAGTTTAGTTTACAGAAGTATGAACAAAGGGAGAGGGAGAGAATTAGAAAACATAGTAGTCGAGATGGTTTCCTTCAGGAATTGACAACTGAAGCATAAAAACAGAGCGTTAAAAAAAAAGAAGGAATTCCTGCCAGTTACAACAACTTGAATGAACCTAGAGGACATTATGGTACGTGAAAAAAGCCAGTCACAGAAGGGCAAAGACTACTTGATGCCATTCATCAAAGATCTCTAAAATAGTCAAAGCCGGAGAAGCAGAGAACACAATAGTGGTTGCCTGCTGGGAGATAGGGGAAATAGGAGTTGTTATTCAATGGATTTAAAATTTCAGTGATGCAAGATGAAGACCTTCTAGAGATCTGCCATACCACATTGTGCCTGTAGAGTATCATGCACAATATCGTGCATATTGAAGTTTGTTAAGAGTATAGCTCTCATTTAGGTGTTCTCATCACAACACAAAACAAAAATAAACACCTAAGGGGCTCAAGGAAACTCCGGGAAATGTTGCATATGTCAGTTACCTAGATTGTGATGAGAGTATCACAGATGTTTTCGTACGTCCAAACTCATCAAATTGTACACATTACACATGTTCAGTTGTTTGTACGTCAATTATACCTCAATAAAACTGTTGAAAAAAGAGTTGAAAGGAGCTGTGCAGTAAAACAAATAGAGGGGAAGGAGAGAGCAAACTGAGTATCACCAACAGAGGAAAGCAGCCTGAGCAAATACAGATCACTGTGGCCCCGGGGAGTAGGGAAGGGCAGGCAGCCCACGCAGTTCTGAGACAAAAAGCTTGAGGCCAGCATTAACATCGAGCCCTACCAGGGTCCTTGTGAACCTCATATGAAGCCCTACATCTCAGGTTAAGCTACCAAAATTCGAGGAGAGTCCTACATAGGGAGTCTCATGGCCAGATTTCATTGATTCGTCCCTCTAGTGATGGCCATGGTGGAGTTGGATTGTCGAGCGTAGGCAAGCTTCACTGTGGCTATCGTAGTAGTTACTACTTTTTAAATTATCAGTAGAGCATTTTTTATCTCTTTCGGATGTCCCATGGAGCTATTTGTATTTTATGACGATTTAAATGTAGCTTCAGAGATATCCGGATTTATTTATGGACATATTTAGATCAAAATGTTGTTTTTCGCTTGTTTGTCTTTTTCAACATTGTACCCTGTGTGAAAGGAGCCGTACTTCACAGGAGGAAGGAAGGTAACGAGAGAGATGGAAAGGTTGGTCAAGGTGAAAATCTTCCTAATTCAGATTTAAAGATGGTGTACGACTCACCCTAGTGGCTTGCCTGTGAGATTCCTAAAGCACTTGTTGGAATGTCTTACAATAGTATGAATTAATTTTAAAATATTAATTTTATTTCTCTTATCAAACAGTAATCAAATAATATGTAATATCCCTCAAGTAAGTGAATAGTATGTAATTTTAGGATATATGTTTGAGCAATTAGCTTTTAGAAAAATTAGGGAGAAAAAACTCTATTCTGATTAGTGTGATTGTCTAAAAAGCACCAAGATGAATTCTTTGATAACAAGCATACTTTGCTCAGTTTCTTCAAGAAAATATTATTCCCTTTGGTGTTTCAGGGATGTTCCATAAATCAAAGGTAGTGTTGTTATTTAAAGGAACATCAATGAAGATTTTTAAAAATAGAACTGAAAGAAATCTCTAATGGCCTGAAGCAACTCAAATAATTAAAACACTTTAACCGATCCTTCTACTTGCGATTTTTTGTTCTGAAATTAAATTTGTATTTTCTCACTCTTAAACATTTGTTCCAAAAAGGTACATTTTTTACAAAGAGTAATTTCCCACTACTTCCCACTTAGTATTTAAAAGACAACCTTTTTTTCCCCCTTACAGAGCATATTTCTTAGAGGGAAAAAATTCTAATAATGCAGTATTTACTAAAAGCAGAACTGCTATTGAACTGCTATTACTAAATTATCTTTATGAATTATGTCTTTATGAATTAGTGTTTCATCAAAGTCATATATATTGCTCCAATTTAGTTTCCATATTTACTTTTTAAAAGATTTTATTTACTTAGTGGGAGAGAGAGAGAGAGGACTGGCAGAGAAAGAGGGAGAGAGAGAATCTCAAGCTGACTCTGCATTGGATGTGGAGCCTAATGCGGGGCTTGATCTTATAACTCTGAGATCATGACCTGCACAAAACTGAAGAATCAGATGCTTAACCAACTGAGCCATCCAGGCACCCCTATTTCCCCATATTTAATAGCAATTTTTACTCTGAGGAAGATTCAGTTGAAATTTACATACATGTATCCTCCTTAAAATAAGATTATTCCTAATCAAAATACTTGTAGTTAAGGAGCAATTAAACTGGTTAACAGAGCTAGCCACAACTTTTTATGATAAACATTTTTTTTCAAAGATTTTTATTTATTTATTTGACAGGCAGAGATCACAAGTAGGCAGAGAGGCAGGCACAGAGAAGGGGAAGCAGGTTCCCTCCTGAGCAGGGAGCCCGATTCAGGGCTTGATCTCAGGACCCTGGGATCACAACCTGAGCTGAAGGCAGAGGCTTTAACCCACTGAGCCACCTAGGCGCCCCAGTAAACATATTTTTTAATAAAATATTAGTCCAATTTCCTGTTAACAGACAGAGCCTATACTACCTATACAAAGGAAAAAGTTCTCAAGTTCTCCCAAATAACTTCCACCATCTTGTTTTGAATGACTAACTCTTCATTGGTGGGAAACCATTATGTAGAGATATCTTAGACTGATATGACCTGCAAATACACTAGGCTGGAGAGCAGTTTTTCAGAGAAGCATGAGAACATTAAGTATCTCCCCAGGGAAGGAAATAATACTAACTCCTGAGGAAACAGGTTCCAAAGAAAGGGATGGATCAGGACAGTTTATTAGAGTACTTGCTCTGTATGAGGTGCTCCACGGCCAGTGCCTTATGCAATCCTCACCACTGTGGTGAGATGTAGAAGTGGTCCCATTTTATAATAGGATAAAGGTTGATTAGAAACATCTGGCCACGTGCCCAAGATGACACAAGTGTTAAGTGGGGGAACAAGAAGTGAAACCCAAGAGCTGATCTCTAAACCCACCTTTATTTCACTGGATCCCAGATGGGAAAGGCAAGCTTCTAGTTTGTAATTTCACTTGAATCAGCCTTATTTAAACATTAGACACTGAACGTGGTCTGATTTTCTCACGCGATCCATAGCACTGCCGTGTCTCAGGACAGCGGGATGATGGAAGAAGATTGTGAGGTACCCCGTCCTCCTCACTAGAATGTCCTCAGGCAGTTCACTTGGCATTTCCATGGCTCAGTTTCCTTTTCTATAAATTTGAAATGATAGTACCTGCCTCCATCAGATTCTCACAGTTGCTGGGAGGAATCAAAGCCATGTGTGAGAAGATCTTTCTTGTAAATGTGAAGCTCTGTGGAAGTGTAACTGAGATCCATTTATATTACTCTGACCATCCATTCACCCAGAGTATTGTAGATAGAAGAGATTGTCTTCAATCTCCTTTTTATAAAGTTCCCCAAATCCTGTTAACAAAAATGTGAACATCTTCCAATGACTTGCTAAAATGGAAAATCACGAGCTCTACATAAATATGGAAAGCTTAGTCTACATATGTAAATCTACTCATGAAGAGAGAGGAAGGTTACTCACAGTCAGGTAATAATAATGGGATCTGAGTATTCAGTGGTGTTTTTCCGTCTTCTGATTTACAGCCTCTTCCTGGCTTGTGGGACTTGTTCATCCACGATCTGAGCTGTTGCATTTTATTAGTTGTGATGTTCTGTAAGTCTCAATTACTATCCCTCACATTCTAATAAAAATTTCTCTTTTTCTTTAAAACCTTCCAGTTATCTGCATAGCATAAGCAATGGAAAATCGTGGCCTTGTGTTATGATAATGAGACTTGGAAAATCTCAAGACTTGAAATGCCTTAGTTTATTTCAAAGTGTTCTGGTTTTTAGTTCCTTTAGAAAAGAGAGGAAGGCAGCTGGAAATGAGGCGGAGCAGGAGGGAAAGCAGGAGAATTTAACTAATGAGCCATTAAAGGAAGTATGTATCAGCCCACCCATTTGACATTAACTTTACTTCTCATCCATCATCACTATAGAAGTGTTTATTAAAAACCATATTAACTTTAAAATGTGTTATTATTTCTTTCTGTTACAGGCAGGGCTCTTGATTCCCTTTCTTTCTTTTTTTTTTTCCCCCGGCATTGTTTTTGTGCATTGTTTCATTATTGCAGTATGAGAATTGAGCAGTGGGCTCAAATGTGTCACATTTCAGTGCCTGGCAATTTATGTTGAAAACAGAAATTTCAAGGCATTTGTAACGTGGGGCAGCAGCTCCCTCTACTGTTTCCACTGGACAAGCTCTAAACAAATTTCGTAGCCTTTGGAGGATGTCCAAGCTATGGATATATTCTGTGTATGAGGATTAATTATAAAGCTACATGATTTTCAAAATTGTTTTCAGGGGTGTTTTTTGCATTTTATGCTTATCCTATCCTTTAAATGCAAATGCTATTTCATCCACAGTCACTTTCAATATGAATTTGATATACTGTTGAAGTGCAAACCCTTAGCTCATGGATATCTAAAATGCCCATCTATTGTAAAATGCTGATAAAACACTACAGTGATCGTTTTGTGGGAGCTGATTCCAGTGCAATTTATGCTTCTTTTCTAAAACCACAATATGATTTAAAACAAATACAAGCGTGTTATTTCTGTTTTTGTTTTAACCTCGGTGTAAAAGAACTTCTTTTACCTTGAAAGCATGAGTCATTGCACAGTTTGAAAGTTATGTTTGTACTGCCTTCTACACAGTTAAAAGAGTAATCTAGGGTGTAATGTTGAATTCGTTTATTCAACAAGTAGTTACTGAGCATCTATCATGTGTGAGTCACTATTACAAACATTGAGCATACAGTAGTTTCAAAGAACTGCATAGCGACAAACCAGGCTATAGACAAGGTCTCTTCCTTAAGTAACTTACACTCAGTTGTGTGTTGAGGGTAGCAGTGGTTAGTAAGAAACAATTTCAGTTTAGTAGGAGGTGATGGAGGGGAACTAACTGGGCAATGTAAGAGGGATTTGGAAGAGCTGTTACTCTAATTAAAATGGTCCAGGTGGCATCTTTGAGCATTTAGATGACATTACTTGAGAAGAAGCTAGCCCATGAGGGTCAGAGCGAGATCTTTCCAACCAGAGAGACCAGGATATGCAAATGACCTGAGGTGGGAAAGAGCTTGATGTATCTAATGAGCATAAAGGATCTAGGAGAAAAAAGGGGGGGGGCAGGAAAAAAAGATGCCTCCTTTCTGGTAGTTCTTGGGTTGGGTCAGATGATTAATCATAGCCATGGAGATAATATGCCCTCAAAATACCATAGACCTCATGGATTTCTGTGCTGTATCCTATTATCCGTGCATTTAGATCTTCCATTTCCAGCTTTATTGGCTATGAACTGAGAACTCAGGGTGCAAAGTTAATTGTTTTCAGTGTAAAGCAAGGCTCACCTCTAAAACAAGTTAATACCCCAAATTCATTTTGGACTACTGAATAAAGTGGATGACAAGGAATATCTGATTTTTAACATTTAATTTCTAGTTAAAGCACTCTGAATGTAACTATATACATTTTGAGGTTCTTCATGGCTAAATGGGAATCCAGTTCTCATTCTTAACCTCCCTTTTAGAAACCTTGAACTGATCAGGGCTTTATCATGTTTCTCAGTTTTCCTTTCAGCAAAAAACCCTCAGTCTCTTTGGTCTATTAAATGACTAAAGGCCATGTACTATAATGATAATCTCCTCAGAGAAAATGAACCTAACCATTTATTTCAGTCAATGGGAATAGTAATTTCCCTTCTTAATAAAAATAAGATGACTTCCTCAGATTTAAAAATAAAGACACATAAGACCTATAAAATGGAGACAGACATGGCCAGTTAATCATTTTTATTACCACTTGTTCCCCCCACTCAGGTCATGGTCCTAGACAAAACAGCTGTTGCCACATTGCTGAAATTCCATGGTCACCTTGTGTGGCCAGAGAATGCATAGACTTGCGTGTGAAGCAGCTGGGGGTTTCAGGTTGAGAATTTGAAAACTAGCACTTGGGTTCAATTCCCCAATTACTTCTCTTTTTCTGTCTCTATGAACAGCAGCAGGAAGACATTATTAGCCACTTTCGGACTTCCTAAGTTTTTTGCTAATAGCAGCCATAATCTGGAGGAAAAGGATTTTATCTTCTTAGAGCCACCGACTCTTCATCTTGGATTACGTTATTGAAACCAACTATTAGGACTTCTGAATTGACAAGCATTGTGTATCGCGGTCATGGAACAAGATATTTGATATCCTTGATATCTGATCATTAAATTTGCTATTAGTTGGGCCAGAGCATGGATTAAGCACTATTTCTTTGTAGTGGATAGACATTAAGGTTTTAATGAACCTGACTGGCCTTTGAGAGATCTTCAGAAAGAGAGACTTGTTTCCGAGATAATCTTACAATTTGTGTTTGATGAGATCATTTCCAAAAAGTATTTCCATACAGTATTTAATTTGACCTCAGTATGACTTTGTCAGGTAGGCAAGAAAAGATTATCTCTGCTTTAACAAGAACAAGGCTCTAGGCCTTCTAGGGAAGAAGACCAGGGAAGATCTAGGGAAGTAGGGTCTCACTGAACTCCATGCAGTCGGTTTTCTCTGCTCAGCCATTACCTAGTAGAAAACTGTTCGGCTCAAAGGTGACTGGAGAAAAAAACAAGTTTTCAGCAGTGGAATGGAAACATGGAAGGAAATATGGTAGAAAGTAGGACTGGAAGGGGCTCCAGCTCTATCTGTAATTTCATTAAAAAACAAAGAAATCCGAAGCAAATATGGCCAGTGGTTAGGATCTGACAACATTGGATTGTGGATTCATGAGAATTTATCGTTTTCTTCTCTATGCTTTTCAACGTGCTTAAAATACTCCAAATTACTTTAAGAAATAGGAAAACCATCCTCTGGGCTGGGTTAACATCAGGATAATATCACCAATAATTTCGCTGGCTTTGAGTGTCAGCATCTCCTCTTTGCCTGAAATCCTTTATAGGGAACTAAGTGTTTTAAACATAAAATCATTAAGTATTTTTTTTTTCTAGAACTTCACTGAGTGTGCCTTTTGTAACCTTGGGGTTCAGTTGAGCCAAAATCATCAGCTGCAGATGTATCATTCTTAAAACCTAAAGATCGTAGAGAAACCTTGATGTCAAACGATTGAGTTGACGTACAGAAAATAACCACGCCAAAGTAAAACCTACAGATTGTTCGTTTTGCTGTTTCCCAGAACTGTCCAGAATGTCCCCAACTATTCAGATTTTGCAGTTCTTGGCCTCTGTGTAACTTGGCAGCATATAAGCCAGTGCCATCAGCCTGGTTATCTTAAGTCCCAGCAGTTTGCCTTGGAAACCGCATCTTCTCCACACAGGCAGAGATGGTTGTCATCCTAACCAATGCTTTTAAAGAGAGTGAATGTTATCACTTAATTACATAAATGAAAACTCAGAGCACTGATAGGTGCAGGCTGCGTAAGTCAGCTTTCCTCCCGATTTGATTCCCGAGGTCACACGAGGGGGTGGAGGCACATTCATTCTCCAGGTATGGTTTTTGCTGGTGGTAAGCTTTGGCGGACGCCACCGGATACAAGTAATTTGTCTCGCACACCTCCGTTCTTACTAGTTTTCAAACCCCTGTGGTTTTTGTCACCTTGTACGGGGTCAGTGATGTTGTTACTGTGGGGTGGCAAGCCACTCTCGAGATTCCTGCTGCTCCTTGTACTGCAGGGAGCTGACAAATGATATTTTTCCTTTTGCAGGACAAACTGGGGAGAGAGAAGTATGAAACATTTTATGGATGGTTAAGCAGAATAGCAGTGTTGGGGGAGGAATCATTATTTTTCTAGCCATCGTGCCATGGAAATCAGTCAAAAATGTCCCACGCTATCAATAATGCAGTGGGCTTTAATACCAATTAGATTGATTTGTTTCACGGTGTCAGGAAAAAAAAATAAGCTCTTTTGAAAATGATTTTTGTCTCCCTTGGAAAATAAAGTGTTAAAAAAAAGTATGAGCTTCATAGCATAATTTAGAAAATCTGCTTTTATGAAATGGGTTAATTATACCCATTGAATGCATTCACTGTCACAGTCTCATCCTCCCACTCCTGTTCCAAAATGACAAGGAAAACCAGGGACTGTGCAATTTTGGAAAACAATCAGGTCACATATTGAGTATTTTGCTTATTCATACAACCATAAACTGCCTATGCTTGAGTTCCCTCAATTACACAGCTCAGTATGCAGGCCAGAAGAGACAAGCCCAGCTCAAGTGAGCGCTTCCCGGAAAACACAGAGGAATGAGTTTGAAAAATGTCCAAAGTGGCAGATGTGAAAAATTCTCATTCAAGATCCAGAAGCTGCTTTTGCTGCAATTCCTCACCTGTTAATCGCACTGCTTCTGAACTTCTGAACCAGGGATGCTGGCAATATCTTAGATTGAGACACTAAGGAGCTATTGATCTTTCAAAGGATGGTGTAGGTATATGCCACTCTGGGGGGCGGGGACTGGCTCCGGCAGGAGAAGATGGATCACATGGCTTCCAGTGGGGCTCAGAATTTCCAGAGAATCACCAAGAATGAACGTGTGGCTGCTGGCTTCTAACAAAAGTACTACTTTCATTCGAGGATGTCCCCAAAAGATGTCTTTGATGAATGCTTAAACCAGGGTATTGTTGGATCCCTTAAATGCTTCAGATTTCAGGAATTCTAATACACAAATCTCTCTTCCACAACAAATACAATGGCACTATTGTAGTCTTCTTTGAAGGGTATTTGGTTTTCTCTACTAAGTGTGACAACTTTCCCATGACTGTTCCTCACTGCAATTTCACGCTCATAGAATTTCAGCCTATCAACATCATCTCCAAGCAATAATACTCTCTTGGTCAGCTCGTCTTTTTCCACCAACTATGACTCTTTTTATTTCTCCTTTTCTTCTACTATCGCATAAATACGAGGCCTCATTTGGTGTTACTTGAATTCCTAAAGTTACTTAAGATGATTACCATTGCTTGCTTGCTTGCCTTCTTTCTTCAGAAATCTCCCTCTCCTGATCTCTCTCTAATCTAAGCCCTCCATGATTTTAACAGTTCTTGTGTCTGTATGTGCTTCCTCTCTCTTCTCCTTACCCTTTTTCCGCTCTGGCCACTTTCCTCTTGATCTCTTCTTGTCATCCAAATCTTTGAAGATGTGTGTCTATGCTACATTGGAGAACTGTCTTTGCTTGGCCCTTACTGATTCCGTATCTCATTAAGGGATTTTGTGATCCTTTATCATTGAATTCCTTACTTGAATCTTAAAACCAGCTTTAAGATAATGGACATTTTATTTTCCTATCTGGCCACCCTCTCACTGTGAAGCAGATAAAGGAAAGTGTCAAAATATCAAAGCTACGAGGTCAGGCTGACTTAGGTTGGAATCTGGCTCTTACCCACCAAGGTGTGTGACCTTGAGTAAGATAGTTAACCTTTTGTTATATGTAAAATAAGGATAATGCTTACTTCGCTAGGTTGTTGGAGAGTAAATTGCAATAATACATGTCCCTGCCACACATTTATTAGTTTCAACGCCTAACATTTGTATTTATTAATATTACTGTCATTATTTCATTTTATCATTCTCTGCCACCTGCTTATTATTTTCATCTTTCTTTCCCTGGATTTTATCCAGGGTCTACCATTTCTGAAACGAAAATGTTGATACTTTGCCTGCTTCGTACATTATCACCTTCATGTAAATTTTTCTTCTTTCTGCTTCGCTCCTCTCCTGTTCTTCTCTATTCGAGTCTCTACAGAGTAAACTTCATCTAAGAATGTTAACCTATATATATAATATATATATTATAACCTATATATAATAACCTATTATATATAATATATATTATAACCTATAATGTTAAGTATATTCTTTGACATATTAATCATCCAAAAAAAAAAACCTCAGTAGATACAATTTTCAGTGTGGATGAAAAAGTCTATTTAAGGATGAGGGCACTTTGTGTTGCCTGATTTTGTCTTTACATATTGGCCAGATAAATGAAATATGTCTGGATTCGCTTGAAACCTGACTTGCCCTGAGCTTATTCTCTCTGAGTCCTCGTCTCCTAAAACCAAAGTTAATCTTAAGACTTAGCACCAAAGAAGCGATGTCATTCCACAGAACCTGGTGCCAGAAAGCAAGATCCCTGGGCTGATGGTGGTACAAGTAAGGAATCAGCCCCCAGGGTCTTCATCTTCCTTTTTCTGTACCCCTTTCTCTTTGGGTGCTATCTTCTCCTGTCCCTACTCCATGCCTTTCACTCTTCTCTTTCTCTGTCCCGTTTAAGATGGTCTCAGGAAATATTTAATAAATGACTCATAAGAATATATTAGAATGGAACAACTCTTAGACTTGGTTCTACCATTTGCTTATTTTGTGATTTAGGGTAAAATCTCTCCATTCTTCCATGTTAGACGAAGACTATAATAATACCCACTTTAGTTATTATAAGAACCAAATAAGATAACATCTTTTGAAATCACATTACCCTGACATCCAAGAAAATACATGAAAACAAATTTAGGATTATCCAGAGTTGTATAAATATGAAACATTAGTATTACACATCCCAGGAACATTTGCATTTGAGCTGGTGACAAAACCCAAAAAATAAATCAAACTTTCTCTATGAAGTTTTAGGAATCAACCAGAAAGTGGGTGAGATATTCTCAAGAATAAGAGCTCCTTTCCAGGAATCTTAAATATTACCTACTACATACTACCTGGCCACATTCCCATTGTAATCCCAAAAAGGAGAGTTTAAGAAATCTGTGTTGAAATATATACATATTTCACTTAGCATAATCCCCTCCATTTACTCTATGTTGACTAACTGAACATAATACAAAAATAAAAAGAAATAAAAAGAAATGTAAACATAGTACAAACACTCAGTGAATCTTCTCTTGGCTTCAGAAATCATTATTGTGCAGTTTGAATGTTTTCAGAAATTTTGAGGGGTTGGGGGGTAGGAGTCACTAAAAATGTATAGCAGAAGCATTTTCAGAAAAATAGTCCACTATAAAATTATAACTGTCTAACTTACATAATTAAATCTTGAGAAACAAAAAAAATTCATTTAGAGAGAATATTTAAGATAAATAAGAGGTTCTGTGTTTACAAGAAAGAGGAATTGATTTCCCAAATATTTTCTATCTAAAGACTATTACTGATTTTTCTCTCAGAGTTAAAATACTACTTTCTATGTTGTAATTCTGGCCAAAATACATCCATAAGCTCTTTCCTTCTTAACTAGAGCTCACTGCAGCTTTGTTTGCAATTACTTAGCCAGATTCTTAGATTACGCTAAATCTGTTGGCCCTATCTTCTTTGAGTTTGGAAGCAGCAAGACTTATCTAGGTTTGGTACCATTGATAACTGAATCCAAAACCAGCAAGCAAAAAGTTGGCTTTCCCCTCATATTTTTTCTTGGAGAAACAATAATTCTAATGAATTCAGCAAACCTTGTGGAGATAGGAGAGATACTATGTACCACATCCCAAGTTATGATAAGAAAAACAGATTGATATTCCTTGTTTCATTCCAACAGGAAAGCAGGTGTACACAGCCCCCATAATCAGTGTAAATGGGCTTTATATATACTAAGTTATATATAATATTATACATGTAAATATATGAGAGAAAACATTAGCTTTTCCAGTGATTGCTGTATATTCAAATATGCTTCATCTTACCATTCCTGTGAATGAGTTTAGGCTTCCTTGTGATTTTTTTTTTTTAATACCAAGCAAGAATAATTACAGTTCTCTGCCTTTCTACCAGCCATTAGAAATGGAAAATATTTCTTAAAAATTAGCCCAAATGACTTTCCAATAACAAGCTTTCTATCTGTTCTTATTGCAAAGAATTTTTTTTTTTTTGAACATGTTTTGAAGATCGTTGATTAGCACAGCTTTCCTCACAGAGGTTTTGGTATTTCGAAGGTTGTAACTGAAATTAATTGGAAACCCACAGGGCCAGAAGGCAGTTGGTATAAAACCTGAAAATATGTATTTGTGAATCATGAAAGGAGCCCCTAATAAGAGATTGAACAGCTATGGGGCATGGAAATAAGGGGCACCCAGATGGTTCAAGAAGGCTTAGTCAGCAGTGATGAAAAACTCAAGGATGCTTTTAGAGAAAAGGAAAAAAGGGAAATGGTTCAGGAAGGAGGATCGGAGAGGAGGCAGAGTAACTGTGGAGCCATGGAGATTTCGATTCAGAAAACTAGGGGGTGATAAAGCCAAATCAAAAGGTCTTAGCCCTGACTTACATAGAAAGCTTACGCCAAAGACTGGGGAAAGGGGAAAAAAAGAAAAAAAAAGGCAAAAGTAGAATTCTTTGAGCTCTGTGTACTGCATGAATTGAAAAGTAAAAGTACAGCCAAGACTGGGTCTGAAGAGTGTAAGTTTTTAATACGGAAAACTCTGGCCATCTTTTAAACTTGGGGAATCTGTAGGAATGGAGTGGAGTGGAAATCTGCTAAGGTGAAGATAATGCAAACAGTTCATTATTTTCACACTATGCATTTGATGAGGCTGGTCTCAGACATCACGCTACTTCTCTATTTTCTACTTCTAACAAGATTTTAGTAAAAACAAACAAACAAACAAAAACTTTTAAATGCTATAAACTGTTGCTGAGAGTATATGCT
The DNA here is from genome assembly GCF_020171115.1 of Neogale vison. Lineage (NCBI taxonomy): Eukaryota > Metazoa > Chordata > Mammalia > Carnivora > Mustelidae > Neogale > Neogale vison. The sequence goes on from NC_058091.1 coordinate 111,764,569, forward strand.
CCCAAATTGAATTAATTTGGGATTGAATTAATTTGGCATTAATTCACTTCATCACACCAGGTAGGGTTCTGTGCCGTAGGAAACAACTTCAGGATCTCTACCCAGACTAGGTTTATAGACCTCCCAGATAATTACACAGGAGCCCAGTTGTGTTCTGAACAGGTGTGTCTCCCTGGAGTTCATGTGCATTTTAAAGATGCTCTGTAACTGGGTTCTCATCACATTAACCATGATATCCTATGTCTCCCAACCCAGTACAGGTGGAGTAGAGCTGAGCTGCATTAAAGATAGACAGACATTGTATAGCCATGATTTCTGTATAGCTATGTATAGGTCACTATCATGAGCAAGGCAATGGACATTTTTTTTTTCTTTCCACAATCCTTCAACTGGCTTTCCCAGTGGACTGGCTGCGAGCATTTGCAGAGGCTGACGGTGCCTCCCTCGCTAGTCTTCGTTCTCCACTTGGCCTTGGTTACCTAAGCACCTCCTTAATGAGTCTTGCTAAATGCAGACCTCAGAGAAACTGACCTTTCAAGTGTCCTGGAGCATCGACTAACACCATGCGGTGCCAGCAGACCTGTCACTTACCACAAGTCTTTAACTTCCCCTTTCTCAGAGTTGGTTGATAGTCTGTAAGACTGACAGCTCTTACTAAACTTGGAAACAAATGACTCATTGGATCTTTTCCAGCCATACATTGTACCAGAATAGAAAAGAGGAAAACAGCACATCTCTTGGAGAAGTGACTCTAGGACAGCCAACTCTAAGACCCCAGGGTCTATCTGGGTCTTTCGGCAGTCAAGAGTTGCTCTGGGCATTTATATGCATAGTGTTTCTCTCACCTTCACTCTCCCCACATTGATTGAGGTGGGGTTTTTCTGCCAGTTACAGAGCAACCCAGGGACCCTCTGGCTGCAAGGCAGAGGTAGACTGCCCAAGGGCTCTCCACTGGTGTCTTCTTTCAGTCACTGCATGGTTTCTTTAGCCCTCGGGGAGAATTTGTGTAAAGGACTGCCTTCAGGGTAGATGTTTAGCTGTAAATCTCTGTTACATTACACCTAGAATCTGTGATACCCAGAGCATCCTACTGACTAAAAGAACAAGAAAGAAAATGCCATCATAAATGCTCAGCGGTAGATTGGGTAATAGAGTCTAAGACTTCACATCGACCCCATTTGGAGCAATACATTGTGGATACATTTTATGGCAAGAATAGAATATATGGAAATGTGGAAGTAACTTCTATTAATCTTGTATATATCTGAATCATTCTGTTCAAACTTTTCTATTGGCCAGGGACTCTGTTCAGTGAGCTGTGTCTGCTCTTGTTTTTGGAAGGAGAAGCAGCACTGAACCCTCCTACCCTAGCCCCCAGGTGTATGCTCCACAGCAAGGTCAGGATCCTGGGCGAGGAATATGTTCCAGGTTTCTGTGATTCAGCTATACACTGTGAGCAGATAACTAGTCTGTTAAGGAGCAGACCTAATTCTCACCCAATTTTTTCCCTCCCATTATTTTTACTATTCTCCTCCAGGCTGTTACCTGTTATGTGCCAGGTAACCCCCACCACACTGCTCACTCTCCTGTTTATCTTTCCATACTGCCTTTCAGAACCCCCTCAAAGGCTCCCACGTTTTCTCTGACCACCTGCTGTCCACCCACTGCCTGCAAACAAAGAGAAGATGCATTTTGAGTATAGCTGTGGGTTGGGAGGAATTGGGGGAATATTTAGGCATAATATCCCTATCATGGGTTGTAAGAATGTGTGAAGATAGGTGGGATGTGCAATGAATTGTTTGGGGGGCCTCCTTCATCTACGTGGTGGAACTACATCTAAAGGCCAGTAGCTTGTACTTTCCCCTCCTGCAGCAATCACGGTGCTGCCTCCTTAGAAGTGCTATTTCTGTTGATTTTTTTTTTTTTAATTTCAGTATGTTAAGTAGAACATGGGAGATACTCTCTAGGGCACAGTCAACATGATTAAAAAATGACTACAAAATAATTCTAGGCTGTGAGTGTGCTTTTAAGTTAAGATAGGAGAGCAGATGAGAACTGAGTTTAGGTCCAGGCTGCCTGTGTTAAATATTAGTCCTGCCACTTCCCAGAGGCGTGACCCTGGGCCAGTTAACAATTTCTAACCCTCATTTCCTATATCTTTGACTAGGAAATAATGATGGTATATACTGCTCAGTGTCACTGTAGGGATTAAATGAGTTAATCCACAGAAGATCTCTGGCATAATGCCTGGCACACAATAAGTACACTATAAATATTTGCTATTCTTATTTGATTGATTCTTCTGCTCTATTTGAGAGATTGTATCATTCTGCTATATTTGGGAACCCTCATTATTAAAAATTTCAATGAGGATGAATGTGTATGAAGCTAAATTTATCCACCACATCACTATTCTTTGATCTCACTGGCCTTATTATGAACACATATTCACCATTCACCAAATGCCTGCTGTGCATATACCCATAAGCCACCTGTTGATGCTATTACAATACAATACCTAAAATTTCTCCCTGCCCCATAATATAGCTGCAGAAAGATCAGTGCACAAGCAATCTCAGTCTTCCTGAGTTTTTAGTTTGCATCTTCTGGGCTAGAAACGTTTTGCAACAACTCCCAACCCAATGATTGCTTTCCTCATTACTTCATCTAACTGACCTAGAATACACAACGCTGGCTGATAGAAAAAGAACAGGAAAAAAATATAGTGCCTTGAGAATTCTTTTCTGACATTAGCTCTGTTTTTATTTCAGCAAGGTAACAGCATCGTTTGTCTTTCCAATCATACTCGGCTCCGTTACTCATGAAGCCTATTATTTTCTCAGGAGTTATATCAAACTGCTTCCAGACATCGTCATTACATCATTGTGTCCTCTGTACTTAGCGGCACAATGCAAAGGTCTCACATTAGAAAAGACCTTCAGACACAAGCCATTCGTAAGAAATACCAGTGATAAATGTTAACCGGCATTAATTTTTTCAGTGTACTTAAGGTGTTTCTCCTATCAGTGAGTATAGCTAGTAATTGTTCCTTAAAATTTTCTTCCCTTTTCAAAGTTTTTATTCCCTTGCAAAGGAAATAATTTTTATATAACAGTGATGTTTGATTTGCTCAATCATAGTCTTTCTTTGTGTTATCTTTTGAGGTAGAATGTAAAGAACTTTGCCTCTGTAATATTTTTCCTCCTCTGAGGAGTTTTTGAGGTCTCGATGAAATATGCAGTCTCTTTTCTGACATTGCTGACTCTCTCTTGGCTTGAACTGCTTGATTTAAAATAATGCTAAGCTTTGTATTTTCTTGTGGCCCTCTCCCCAAAATGTAATCCCTGAAAACTCAGAAACTCTTCTCTTCTTCTCAATCTGGAAGATTTAGGGACAAACGAATGTCTTCTTCCCTGTCTACCCAAAGCTCAGCATAGCTCTTAGGGAACACACCATGTCAACAGAAGTCTTTGAGGATCTGAATGTCTTAAATCTGAGGTTTTTGAACAGATCTCTTTTTCTGGCCTGAAGTTCCATATGCAGCCATTTTCACTCAGCCAGTTCAAAAGAATAAAGCAATAGAAAAAAATATTTTTTCCATATTTTCTCACTTAATAACACATGGGCACACATTTCTATAATATATTGATCAAAGCCCTATGAGAAGTGTCAAAAATAAACTGAATCTACAGCCTCTTCCCTGGAGGAGTTTTACAGGTACAATATTTTTTAATAAAGAATATGCTGATGGCTGACCTTCTGGTGAAATGCTACACGTTCCCACTAAGGACCTCTCTTTGGATTCATGCAGGATTTTACCTACAAGTACCTTTTGGAGCCTGATAAGTTATTGCTTCCTCTAATTCTCTATCACTTAGAATATTTGACTAAAGATATGCTTCCTTTTTCTTAACTGGAAGATTTCAAGAATTCTCAGATACATTATTTAAATTCGTATTGTTTTGGCAAATGTTTACACCTCTCTCCTTGATTTATTTCAAATACAGGGACCTCCTGGTATACAAGGAGTACAACAGACTCTTGGAAATTATAACAAGGTATGTCTTCCCTTCTTCACATCGTACATACACAAACATTTTATGTAATCATATTTTTGAAAAAAAAAAGTTATTAATTCCTAATCGCTCAGACTCTGAAACATAACATGTTTCAAAAACATGTTATCACTGAAAGTATGTTTCCAAAAAATGTGGTTTGCTCAGCATCTCTTCACAAAAACATAAATTTTTTACAGATTAAAAAAATTACTTCAAAGTTTGCAAAACTTTATGCAAAAAATTAATGCCAGCCATCATGCTTCACCATTGATACTGTCATAAATCCAGTTTCTCAGAGGGTAGACATAGATTATTTGCTGTCTTGAAGCTCGAGTAGCAAATAGGTGATAGATTTCTTATCAGAACCAATCACTGCTACACTAAAACCTCCAGCAAACCTTGACATACCATATGTCAATCTGGGAGGGGATGTCCCCCACCTTTCAGGGAGAGGCCCTTTCCCCAAGGTTTTTAAATTGTAGTCAGGATAGATGGAATACTGACATGGGAGTACCTGAGTGGTAAAAGGCAAGAATGTTTTGCTCTGTTCTTCAAGGAAACAACAGAGGAAAGGAAAATGGGTGTTGGCAGTGAAGTAAGACCCAGAGACCTAAGTGAGACCACTGAGTGACCCATCATTTAATAACAAGTACTTGAGGTCTGATCACTTGGCATGAGGCATTGTGTTTACAAAGTAGGATCCCCTCTATACACAATAGCTTGTTGTTGATACGTTGCGGGTAAATAACCATGCTCCTACACGAAAACAAGTTCAGAGACACTTCCCTTTATATCTTTCTTTTATATTCTTGCTTTTGCTTTTAATAAATTCTTCTGACTATGGCCATTCCTCTTTCTTTAGAAATCCCAAAGAGAGGCTATGTGCCAGCTAAGGCCCTGAAGATAGCAGGCGCTCAGAGAAGTGTTTATTAAATGATGAGCTAATTAGTTTGAAAAATCCCAGTTCTTCTTTGATCAGATTAAATTCAACATAAAGACTGTGGAAAGTGTGTAGAGCTTGTAGCACTTCCTGAGAGATCCTGTCTTAAATTTTCTCATTTACTTAGATTTTCTAGGGAGTATTCTATTAGAAAGAATGTTTGGGGTATATTTTATGACTCTCTATTAAGCATTTTCTGAATAGATCTATGCCACCTTTATGAAAACATTAGGGCTTGGCACAAGTGGGGAAAAAAACTGAAGCATACCTAAAATTAATCAATTAAAGTACAGTGCTTTCTCTGTAATGGCATCTACTGTCACAAAAGGGGATTTATCATAAATGCTTCAAAATAATGAGAATGAGTTGGCTCTGATGTCACAGTGTCAGCTAGAAAAACTTAAAGAACACACTGTATTACTACCACCTTTGGTATAAAATTACCAAGTTGCTACTCAGCTACTTAAATATTTGCTATCCCTTGCAAAACTTTCAAAGCTTGTATCTTTACAGGTCTCCCAGCACTACTTCTATATATAGTCTGTCTTGCCGATGAGTCAGTTTTCCCTCAAATGAAGATATATGAAGCATTTGTATTTTAGTCTGAAGTTGAGAATGTAAATCTTTTTAACTTTAAGGTTATGTTTCAAAAAAATGGGTGCTGACCAGAGCAGGCAAGTGGAGACTCTTGCTAGTAGTAAACCAGGTCTTTGAACTTAGCTATTGTCTTGCCCAAAATAACTCCAGCTCTGTATCCTTGCTGATAGGGGACTGAGGCTCGAGGGATTTAGTCCACATGTGCTCGAAATGTGGCTTTGGAGCTAGAGCATAATGGTTAGACAGGAGAGACCATAGTTTTTCTTCCCCAAACAATGCATCGTAACCTCTTGGCATCAAAAGATTTTAGACCCATCTGGAAATCAGTGGAAGCTGGTTCCCCAAAGACTTCACTTGGTTTCATTCTGAGAGTAGTTAGAGCTGTTTTACGAGCTCCCACCAGAACGGATGGAGGAGGTAGGGCCCAGCTTTTCAGTACCTACCATGACCAGTGTTTCTGGATGATAACCACTTTATCCTTATCCTCAGCTCCACAAAGAAAAGGGCCAAGTGTGCCATGATGAGAGAGATGCATGTTTTCTCTTGGCAGTGACTTCACCCACCCACCCCCATCTATTTTGGATACTGAGGTGGTTTCGTTTTGCAATTCATTGCATGCCTGATGCTCTGGCTATAGCATATAAGGAGAGGGGAGAACATGAGGGAAATTTTCTTGGAGATTAAGTGATGGACATGTATTGAGACCTATAAAGTGATGCTCCAAGGTTAAAATAATCTTCCCTTTTAAATTGGCATTGATTTATGTAATGTCTGCACTTGAGTCCTGGACCTCAGCAACTCAGCTCCCAGTCGTGCAGCCTGGATTCTGCTGAAGCAGCCACCCCCCTCCCCCCTCCCCCCCCCCACCGTGGGAGGATGAGCGGCAGGCGACCAGACAGTCCTCCTCCCCATTCTAAACCTGAAGAGTCCACAGTTCATTCCCTCATCGCAGGAATCCTCAAAGGCCAAGGAATTGTCCCGTGGTCCCAGTACAGGTGTTGGTCTTTTCCCCTATGGTTTTCTGTATGTCATCTGGAGGGAGAAGCTTAGGCATAAAAAAGCTTCTCCCCTCCTGGCACAAATCACAAAGGGAATTGGGTGGGAGAAAAGGAAGTAAGGAATAGCGAGAGGCTCAGGAGTAAGGTTGGGAAGATTCTGTATGTGTGTTTGTATGTATTTTTGCATGCCCACTTGAGGCTGCAAAGAATAAAAGGTAGAAGATCGCCCTCTCCATCACAAAAATAATTTACAAACAGCTGCTCCCACTCGGTAAGATTGTTTGCAAAACAAAGCAACAATGCCGAGAATATTCTCCCCCTTAAGGAAATCTGCTCACAGTCCAACAAACTGCTCTTCATTGTCCCCAACTCTGGGGATTTTAATAAAAATTTGATAGGCTCTGTCAACTGCTAAAGCCATCAGATCCAGAGCCTCTCGCGACAGTCTAGATGGGGGAAAAGTGTTCTCTGTGGAGGGCCAGAATGGGAGGATTTTACGTTTGATGTTGTTTTTAAAGATCCTCATTGAAAATGCATAGTTGTGCTCTCTCCCATCGCCACACTCGGTGCAATTTGCAGAGAATCGGGCTCCGCGGCGGGAGATTGCTGCTCTGCCTCCAGCAACCAATTCTCGTGCTCACTCTCCGAATTGTTGATCCAAAAAAACCAATTTGCTAACCAAATAATCTATTTTCCTTTCAAGTAGCAAATCATAACTTCATTTTAATATGCACAGACAAGAAAGGACAGAAAAATCTTTCTCCAGAAAAAAATCAAACATTCAGAGCTTTTCCAAATAGTGAGTTAAACCCACCCGTGGCCTAGAAGTGAAGTGAAGACTTTCTTGGGGACACTAAAGGCAACCTTCTGGGCCCAGAAATGTCAGAAAGAAAATTTAAATCCTAACTTCCTGTCTCTTCCTCTTTGTGAACCATCTCCTGTGGTTCAACCTATCCACTTTCAGGTACATCATCTTTTTTCAGAGAATACCTTCTCCAAGTCAAATGGAAAAGCTTGAGTCTTCCCACTGGGCTGACTAGAGGTTTCAAAGTTCCATTCGTCATTGCCCATAAGAGAGAAGGGACATGTTCTGACATCCCAAATTCTTGAAATGACCAGGCAGATTAGCAGCCCCATTCCACAAGCCTCATCACTTCTGGAGAACATTTTTAAAAAGCACATTTAAAACCGTGTGACTATTACATTTATTCAAAAGGCATATAAAAAACCCATTCAAATTACATGGCACCAATGTACAAATGACCTAGTAAAATTAGAATAATATCTATGGCAGAATGCCAGATTCCAGAAACGCAAGGACTATGTCTCTTATTTCTGTGGAGCCAAGTAGTTGTCTGGTACATTGAGCTTAGAGAAAGTAGAGAGCAAAATATTACATGTCAATACTACTGAAGTTCAAGGTCAAATCTGCCTTGAGTATTGTTAGCCTCAGAGTGGAGAACAGCTCCAGAGGTCACTGAGGATCCTTGATTAGACGGATTTTCTGGCCTCGCTATTGAGTGAAGCAAACATATGGGACTCTGGTAGGCAGTAAATAGCCCTGTTTTCTCTCTGGGTATGAAAGCTACCAGAAAAATCAAGATTTTAGAACAATAGAGCATGTGAATAGAATAATATGAGCTGGTGGTATAGAGGCAATTTTTTATCCCAGTTTACAGCATCTCTAATATCCTGTAGGTTGTGGGGAGGTGTGATGGGAGAAAGATCTAGACCAAGATGCTACGTTGTAGTATGCTCTCACCCAAATGCACTTTGGGTGCTCTTCTGCTCTGCAATTCAAGAGCATGAAGCTTCCCAATCCAAGATCATCTCTGGATAAGTCATGCAGCAGACCAAAGCATGTTCCTTCTTCCCCCCAAATTTTCTACCTCAAACACAGCCAGGGAGAGGTGCTGATGGGTTGTATACACTGACAGGAATCATGCCCAAATGGCTAGTATTTTTAGGAAATGCCTCAGATTTATGTTTTATGCAGGTTGCATCTAAGCAACCTACCATTTTGTAAATGCTGATTCTTTATGTATGCGTGTATGTCTTACAGTTACACATCTCATTTTCAAATATGTCCTTGTAATAATTTACAGCTCAGGATTTTGAGAATACAATTTTTATTTTCAATTCAGACATCTCAGATCAAAGTTAAACAGGAAAAAGGAGAAATGTCTGTCACAAGACCAACAATAACAGCGGTTATAAACTACTTATTTTTGATTGGAGTAGGATGAATAAATGGAAGGCATATTTAAAATGTCAAATTTTAGCAACAGTGATTTAAATGCGTGCCTCTGTGTATTTTTGTTGCTTAAATGTTCCTCTACTTTTTTCTACCAACACATAGAGTTTAATAAAAAAAAGTTTGGTGGGAAAAGCACATAAATTAGAATTATAGGTTTATTTCTTCAACAAGTATTTATTGAATGTTTCCTGTATGTGAGGTACTGTGTTAGGAATGGGGCCTTCTATTCCAGGTCATCACGGGGTTATATTCTAGTGCAAAAGGTGCAAGATTCTTTAAACAAACACAAAAATAAAAATATTAATAAGTATTAGGAAGGAAAAATACAATATCCAATGAGAATATGTGAGAGGGGAACCTGTGTGGGAGAACTGCAGGAACTTCGATGAATGGTGTTTTATCATAGTTGAGTCCTGAGGGATGAGGAGTTGCTTCCTAGACAGAAGACTGAGGACAGAGTGGTGATCTAGAGGGTGAAATGGGAAGGACTTTGGTCTATTTGAGAAGCGAAGAGAAGGCAAATACAGCTGAAAATTCTGAGGGAGAACAGGGGCCACCAATGATCCTGGAGAGGGAAATGAGTTTAGGTCATGCAGGATTTTGATGGCTTTGTAATGGTTTAGAAAGAAGGGCCTCAGGAAGGTGTTTCTCTGAACTTATATAGAAAATGTAGGTGTGTGGAAAGCAAGAGTGGATTATCAAATGCCAATTAGGGAGCTACTGCAGTAGTCCTGGCAAGCCATGATGAGTGAAGGTAGATAGTGTGAAGAGAAGGGATTTGGGGAACAGAGGTAGCTGGGCTAGATGACTGGACTTGAGGGGAAAGAGGAGAGTAGTCTTAACAATGATACCCAGATGGAAGAAGGAAGACTTCTATGGATGGGAGAGAATGAATTCAGATTTTCTTTCTTTCCTTGATTTTTTTTTCCAATTGTAAAATGAAATTACCATGCATTTTAACAAGTAACTATAGAGATAAATTAGGAAGAAGCCAACTGTTATTATCCCACTTCTGGACAAATGCATGTTAACGGCATGATGCAATTCTCTCATCTTTCTCTCTCAGATATGTGTGTATTGTTGTAATTTTTAAATTCAGCTTTGAACTTGTTGAATATGAATTTTTTCTGGAGTTTCCAAGTGAACACATCAAGTAGAAAATTAGATACATGAGTCAAAAGTCAGAAGGAGATGTATGCTGGGTTTATAGATTTGTCTTAGTGTAGATGATACCTAAGCCATGGGAGCAAAGAGTGCCCAGGAGAAAATGTTGAGCCACAAGAGAAAAGGATCTGGACAGAGTCCAAAGGAAATCTAACATTTACCCGTTAAGTGAGGGAGGAAGTGGAGAGGTCAGAAAGATAGGAAGATACTAGGAAAATGAATGTTATACAACTCAAGAGCATGGCAGAACAGCCAAGAGGTTAGTTAATGGATCATCCATTATAGTGAACAACAAAGATACCATTAATAATGTTACAAAGACATATCAGTGGACTTGTTGGGGACCAAGAGCAGTTTCCAGGCATTAATTTGGAGTAGTGACAATTTGCCCTTGGAGGTGTGATATTTCTCCCGAATCACCTCCTGGGGGGAAGTCAAAGAGAAGATAGATAGGGCCTACACAGTTGGAAGTTTTTCAGGAGTATTTCACAGAAGGTGAGAGAAGCAAAATTGATTAACATGGTATTCATAAAAAGCTATTATTAGAGCAGTGTTTCCTGACTATATTTTAATGCGGGGGCTGAATGTGTTAAAAATAAATTGACTTTTGTGTATACATACATTTTTTTTCCTTTGTTTTTTCCCACCTAGGGAAAACTTGGTGAATATGAAGCTCATGGCCCAAAAGGAGAGAAGGTAATCAGATTTTTCCAAGTAAATAAAAATATCCAGAGTTTTACACCAACATATCCATTCCCACATCAGGGGCAATCCCGCTGCCACATGGGCTTGCATCCCTGAGGAGGCCAGCGTTCAGTGGGCAAGAGCCTCCCTGCCTTTTGTCCAGTCATCCGGATTAGGCACTGAGAGGGTCTGCTCCCCGGTGAGGACTGTTAAATAGCAGCTGGCTGGCTGCAAGGAGGGGAACGCATCTAGGGGAAATAGCTGGAACAAGGTGAATGAAATTAAGACGCAAGCTTCGATGCATAAAGTGATGTTTCGTGAATTGGTGTAGGTGGCAAAAAACATCTGAAGACGGGGCGCCAGGGTGGCTCAGTGGGTTAAAGCCTCTGCCTTTGACTCAGGTCATGATCCCAGAGTCCTGGGATCGAGCCCCACATGGGGCTCTCTCCTCAGCGGGGAGCCTGCTTCCTCCTCTCTCTCTGCCTGCCTCTCTGCCTACTTGTGATCTCTGTCTGTCAAATAAATAAATAAACTCTTTAAAAAAACAAAAACAAAACAAAAAAAACATCTGAAGGCCCTTTAGCAAAATGCCTCAGGCCGAGGCTCCCTGTTTTTCTGTCTTCCTAAGTACCCAAACATAAGCCATCATGAGACATTTTTTGGGTGCGGTTTTATAGTGTGCGATCATCGTTTAACCAGTTATTTCAAAAAAATAGTTTTAGGGGCGCCTGGGTGGCTCAGTCGGTTGAAGCCTCTGCCTTCGGCTGGGGTCATGATCTCAGGGTCAGGGTCCTGGGATCGAGCCCCGCATCATCAGGCTCTCTGCTCAGCGGGGAGCCTGCCTCCCTTCCTCTCTCTCTGCCTGCCTCTCTGCCTACTTGTGATCTCTGTCAAATAAATAAATAAAATCTTTTAAAAAATCATTTTAAAATTAAAACACTGATGAATTTCCATTGTGTTCTCACCATCATCTGTCACCAGTTTAATTACATGAGGCATGAAGCTGACAGATTCACTTGCCCACTCAGAAAGAGGTTTTGCTCTGGTTTGATTCTGAAATTGTGATGACCTCGGATTCAGTGTGAATGTGCCATTGTCAGGAAAAAACAATGCCCGTTAAATCTACAGACAGAGATGAGTAGGTCTGAAAATACTCTGAGGGAAGGTGGCCTGTGAGTGCTACTTTCATTCATTCAGCCAGTAAAAATTCTCTTGATTGAGGGCAGGGTATTTTGACACGAATCCAAGAAAATATGACTTTTGTGCCTCATAAATCAGTGCAACCAATCTATTCAAAAGATCCTACATCTATCACCAGAAAATACGGCTAAAAGATAGTCTCAACAGAAACTAGGAACTTCTTTTAGATTGACCATTGAAAATGAAAATTTCTGCAAAAAAGTAAATAAAACCTTGACATTCTTAAAAAGACATCCAAAAGATATTGATTATACAGCAATAATAAGGCATTTATGTGTCTGGGAGTTTACTGTTTAGTGTTAGCTTCTGTAACCAGATAGCTTACAGAATTTCGACACCACCGTAACGAACACATTACATTTTAAGCAATTACTACAGCACACATGCAGGCTAACGAGGGAGAAAAAGCCACAAAGCTTGTCACATAGGACAGCTGAGCAAAGAAGAGTGTTGTGGCACTTTCAAAGTATTTAAATGATGATTCATTTATTGAAACAAAACAGCTGGCTTCTGTTTTGCTGTGTTCATTAGGAAGCATATGTTACTTAGGAATTCTTAAGACCTCAATGATGAGAAATTTGATTCTGTAAAACAGGTGTATTTCAAACTCTAAGGACCTTTTCTATTGCTCAAAATCTCTTCTAATTGCTTCAGCATCCTAAGTGGAATTAGAAAAAGCCGGTGGCATAACTCTTCCCTCCTCCCACCCAAAGAAATAACCTAGAAGAGTCCATAGGGAACTTGATACAGTACCTGATATAAATGTACAGATGAAATGATTTGTAAGAATTCTAATTAACGGGAGAAGGACTCTGCCAATAAATAATGCACAAAATAAACTGAAAGACAAGCACAGCCCTTGCTGGGTGAATGAAGTCACCTCTCCCTATACGTAGGCACTAAGTGGTTAGTATCTGTTCTGAATCAATACATTTGTTTTTTTAAATTATAATGCTGTTCATGGGTCACCATAATAAGAATTTAAACCTCCTTCAAGCTGCCCTCGCAGATCTTTCCTTCCACCTTTTGTGGACCCTGGCGGTTCTGAATCTCAGCTGCTCATTGGAATTACTTAAAGAGCTCTTAAAAAATGCCAGTGCTCAGGCCTCACACCCAGAGACTCTGATTCGGCCTGGAGCCCATGCCTCTGGTTGATTTGGGGTCGAGTCCATATTGCTGTTATCTCAAACGCCTTCAGATGATTCTGAGAGGCAGCCAGGACTGGGAACCATTGAGTGGTGGAAAGAACATTGGCTCTGGGGTCAGAATTGATTGTACCATTAACAACTGTGTCTCCTTGGGAAAATCACTTCATTTCTCTGAGCATCAGTTCCCTTGTCTGTAAAATGGGCATAACTGTGTCTACACAGACGTTATGGCAAGACTGAAATCAAAGGAGATGAGACAAACTTACCAAGAAGCACAATGGCTGACACATAAGAAGCCTACACTGCAGACTTGTTCCTTTCCAGTCATCCGCTCCAGACTTTCTTCTCGTGAAGTCTCACGTCTCTCTCTTTGGTATTAATCACGGTTGCCGTCCTTAACACCTGGTCTTATTCATCTTTGTGCCTCCCAGCACAGTTTTGACAGAGGGACTCAATTTACATAGTTGAACAAAATATTTCATCAGAAGTACAATCAACCCATAGGTGACTTGCTTTTGCCGTATAATATATCACTTCTCAGCCGACCATTTGGATCCCAGAATGACAACGAAGCCCCCAAGTGAACACAAACAGCAGGAGAATCTACACACAAGTCACTCCTGGCTTGGCACCCTCGTCCTATCTCGAGAGCACTCAGACACCAGGAGGAGCACCAATGAGCACTAGTGCCTATTAATGGTGGATGGCCGGCGAGACCGTGGAGCCACGGGACCAGTCTGCTAGTGTGGAAATTCCTACACCAGCGCGTGGTATAGAAATAATGCATTTGCAAATGGGTTAAGGAGAACTGCTCCTTTATCCAGACAGTGGAATAAGGTGGCAGAATATCGAGGGACTCCTAAGGAATTAGCAGATATCTTTCGGGGCCGACTGTCAGAAGGAAAAGATGTAGCCTCAACAACACAGGCCTTTCAAATAGCATTGAAAGTGTCAAATTAAAGGACAGCCATTCCTGAAGATGAGTAAATTCATCACTTGTCTTGCAGCTCATACCCACAGTGATAAATCACTGGACATTCATTTTAAGTATGAAAAAACAACTCATGTGTCTAAAATTCAGATATGAAATGCTTTTGTTTGCAGAATTTTATATGAGGGAATAGGTGCCTAAGATTTCCTCTAAATCCACCCTTACCCACGTACCACTCAGAGAGATGGACCGATGCCTCTGTTGGGTCCTTTTGCTACATTTCAAAGGAGAGTGGTTTACATGGGTTCAAACATACAACAACTATGAATGTAATTATTGTCCATCCTTTACAATCCCCTGCTCTTTCCCTTTGGTATCAGGCAGATTTTTTTTTTTTAAAGATTTAATTCACTTATTTAACAGACAGAGATCACAAGTAGGCAGAGATTCAGGCAGAGAGAGAGAAAAGAGGAAGCACCTCCCTGCCGAGCAGAGAGCCTGATGCAGGGCTCTATCCCAAGACCCTGAGATAATGACCTGAGCTGAAGGCAGAGGTTTAACCCACTGAGCCACCCAGGTGCCCCCAGATGTGATCTTTTATAGTGATCTCTAGACCCCTTTCCCTGAGTTCTCCTTTTTATTTTGCAGATCAGTACAACTACTAGGCATATTTTTCCTTCACACCTATTTATGTATTTATTTGAGAGAGAGATCAAGATCACAATTAGGGGTGAAAGGGCAGAAGGAAGGGGAGAAGCAGATTCCCCGCTGAGCAGGAAGCCAGATGTCAGGGTCCATCCCAGGACCCTGGGATAATGACCTGAGCCGAAGGCAGACGCTTCACTGACTGAGCCACCCAGGCGCCCCTGCATTGGGGATTTTAATACCAGAAGAGTAAAAGGAAGGCCTCTGTGTACACCCTAACACTCAGACAAGGCTAGTTGTTTATTTTCTTTCTAAAACCAACAGCAATTGGCTTTTTAAATATAACCATCAATTCCTCCCTCTTCTTACTTTGGATAGAATTGATCATATGTAGAAAAAAATGATTTCTGCTACAGTTGTGGTAAGTATAAGATACATGATGGTACACTAGACGTTTAGACGGTAGAAGGAAGGTGAAGTGCTTATATTAAGAAAATTAATTTTACAAAATATACTCCACAAATGTAAGGATCCAGAAGAATCCTTTGAAAACTATAGCCTTGTTTATCAGTTACATATGACAAGTTCCATCTTCTTCTAGTGTAAAGTCATAAGATACTGATTTTGATAGCAATGTGGAAATAAGCCAACATTTTTAGGATTGTAAAAAATTTTTACTTGAAGTACTTGGGGTCAACTGTTTTTCGAGGCTTCAAAATAAACAGATAAACACATCCATCGAAGGGGACAGAAATGTAGATATGCTCCGCAGCCTTGTTTCTAATAAAGAAAAGCTAGAGACAACCCAAATGTCCATCAACAGGGCTTGGATGAACGCTAGTATGTGAACATTATAGGGTGCTATCCAGTGGTTATGAAGAGTAGATAGATCTCCGTGTATCAATACAAGGAATATTAAAAACAATCTTGAGTGGATAAAAGCAAGTTATAGGATAGAATATATAAAATAAAGCTATTTATGAAATTTGTTTTAAATATTCCTAATAATGTATTGTTGATGATTACATATATGCAGTAAAAGTGAAAAAATACAGATTGAATATATATACATTTAAGAGAGTGGCTCCCTCTAGGACAGAAATAAAGAGGAAAATACAGGAAATATCTACTTTGTAAATGTATTTTTTTTTTCATTTTGGGTGCCTGGTACACAGAGGTTTTCCATATTCTGCTTTATGTTTTCTGTATTGTTTTTTTTTTTTCCAAAGTAAAAAATATATAAGCTATTGTGTGAGAAAGGTATATGCCCAGAAATGCAATGGTGAACATCATTTTGCAAAAATGCTTTTTGAGGCTGGAATAAACCCAACATACCTAACTTCTAGTGGCGGTGTTTACTTTAACCCTCAAGTATTCAAGGATCTTGGTAGATGCTAAAAGAAAGCACAATGCCGAGACTCCTCCAAGGTCTGATTTAGTGATCTACTTCCTTTCTGTAGTATTATTTCTAAATTGTATTTTCTGAAAACACTTTTTATATGTCACATATAAACCCCTCTTCAAGATCTCCGACTGGAATGTCTTAGCCGTCCCTAAGCTGCCGTTACCACGTCAGTGCCTTCTTGGTCCACAGCCAGTCATTTAAGTGATCCCATAAATGCTGGCAACAGCTGACAGACTCACTTTTCTTCCTATGGCTGCCCCCCCCTTCACCTCCCCCCACCTAAAAAAAGAAAGACGCGTCTGAGATCACAGGCGTCTGGGTTATGGTGACAGTTCCGCAATCTCAAGTCGTTAAGAAAAGAGGAGGGTGAGGGCCTGGGTGGCTCAGCTGCTTAAACAACCTCGGGTCTTTAAGGTCTTTCGTAAAACAAGACACAGTTGTAGTTTTTTCTTCTCTGGACATCTTTTCTTAAAAAATAATTTTGCTCTCACCTTAATTTTAAATATCACGACCCATATAATGGATTTCTTTTTTTTTTTTTTTTAAAGATTTTATTTATTTATTTGACAGAGAGAGATCACAAGTAGGCAGAGAGGCAGGCAGAGAGAGAGGAAGGGAAGCAGGCTCCCTGCTGAGCAGAGAGCCCGATGCGGGACTCGATCCCAGGACCCTGAGATCACGACCTGAGCCGAAGGCAGCGGCTTAACCCACTGAGCCACCCAGGCGCCCCCATATAATGGATTTCTGAGAGAGCTGAAGGCATCGCAGAGTGCTGACAAATACATTGTTATGCTAACCGTCTAACTAGTTTTACGTTGTCTCTGGGACGATAGTAGATAAGTTCCACCGTGGGCAGGAGCGCAAGCCATGGCTCTGAAGTGGACAGTCACACCAGTACTCATCTGACCTCATGCAAAATCTCTCTTCTGCTTTTTCTCTGAAGGGTGAAACTGGACAACCAGGATTCCCAGGGTCCATTGGCCCTAAAGGTCAAAAAGGAGAATCGGTAAGTATGAAAGCTTTTAAGACAAAGGAAAAATATTAAAAAAAAAAATAGAATTAAAAGTATTTTTCCACATCAGTTCTAATTCCATGAGCCTTGTTTGCCAGCCCCTGCCTTGGCAAACAACCACAGATCAGATATTTGAGCAAGTTCTTTATGCAAGGCATGAAGTCACTTAGTCTGTTTTTTAAAAAGGAGATAGGTAGGCTGTGATCACTCCTATTCTTCACAGGAGGCAACTGAGGCCCAAAGAGGTTAACTAAGTTGCTCTAGGCCACACAGCCAATTAACCAGAGAGGTTAACTAAGTTGCTGTAGGTGACACAGCCAGTTAGAGCTATGAATCCCACTTAGGCGGGGATTCTCGTACACAGGGTCTAAAAATTACGAAACCATCTTGCTATAACTAAACATTGTGGCTATAATAAATAATAAAGTCAATATATCAAAGACTGTGGCTAATATATCCAAAAAATTAGAAAGGTGTATCTGCTTTCAGTATATTTTCTGAATATTTTTCCTTCCTTGGTTTTTATGAGATCAAACTAGCTTCTCAAGCCACTTTTTAATATTACTGAGGCCACTTTCTTTCAAGACATAGTTCCTGTGGTAGGAGAAAACCTAAATCATTTATACTCAAATCAGACCACCTAAAGAGAGCACGTGAATCCTAGTTAAAAAGAACTTTATTTAGTCCTGCTAAAAAAAAAAAACAAAAAAAAAAACCTACAGCAGCCCGTAAGAATCAGCCAGAATTAGACTTAATGTTTTATCTTTATTCAAAAGTGTAATACTTTTTAAAAATCACTTTTCCCTTTTTGCTTGCCAGGGGGAACAAAGGACATGTGTTAGCAGGGGTAGTGAATGCAGAGGTCGCGAAAATGCCTGTGTGCCAAATGGGAGCAGTAGAAGCAGCATTTGATATTACAAAGCCAATTATCTCCCTGTGCTTCTGCTTTAAAAATTAGGCTTGTTGGGCAAGGAGAGTAATTTTGCAGGCAGAGGCAGATTCAGGGCTGTCACCCGAGTTCCCCAAGTTGTCTGCTTTCACGCTCACTCACCTTTAGTGTCTAGTCCAAGCTTCGGTTTCCACCTGCAGCACGGACCATCTTTAACGGGGCTTCCGGACTTCATATTTCCAAGGACGCCTGGGAAACTCCCATTCCACAAATCCAGCCCGGGGGTGGCTGCCCCTTCCACCTGCCTAATTACTCCGGATGCGCCTCATTTGTTGGCAACTCTTACCGTCGCCTCGCTGCTTCTCTAGGTCTACGCTGTCTCCCCTCCAAGCTTGAACATTGGCTCTCACCTCTTTTTTTTTTTTTTAAGATTTTATTTATTTATTTGACAGACAGAGATCACAAGCAGGCAGAGAGGCAGGCAGAGAGAGAGGAGGAAGCAGGCTCCCCACAAAGCAGAGAGCCCAACATGGGGCTCGATCCCAGGACCCTGGGATCATGACCTGAGCCGAAGGCAGAGGCTTTAACCCACTGGGCCACCCGGGCGCCCCTGGCTCTCAACCTCTTAAACTACATGGGACACAGGGCAGACCCAGACTGCGCACTGTCATAAATCCTACTACCGGAAAGACAGGAAGAGCAGAAAAGTGGAACTTCCAGTGGTTTAAGAGCAGTGCTTCCCAAATGCAGAACGTGCACTTGACTCACCTGGGGCTCTTTTGAAATGCAGGGTCTCATTGGATAGGGCTGGGGTAGGGCTGAGAGGCCGCACTTCTCACGGGTTCCCAGGTGATGCTCCTGCTGTTGGTCCAGGGATCACACTCTGAGAAGCAGGGGCTGGAGGATCTCACAGCTCCTAGGAAATTGCTCTGGCTTTTTCTCCCACTGCAGGTGTCTGGGGCATCTTACCTACCTCCCTGAGCTTATCTTTAGCCCCATCTGCCTTACGCAGGAGAAGCAGACTACTTTTCCTTTTACCTTTTCTGCTTGCCAAGTCCCTCTTAATCCATTAATGATTCCATGTCCCTTATTCAGTAGTCCCACCTTATACAAGGGGGATAAATTCAAAGACCTCTGAAACTGCCAACAGTATCAAACCCTGTACAGATGACCCTGAACAACGTGAGAGTTAGGGCATCGACTCCCAGTGCAGTCAAAAATCCACGTAAATCTTTGGACTCCCCCAGACTTAATTACTGATAGCCTACTGTTGACCAGAAGCCTCACCGATAGCCTACAGTTGATTAGCACATATTTTGTATGTTATATGTATTATATATTGGATTCTTACAATAAAGTAAGCGAGAGAAAAGAAATGTTACTAATAAAATCATTAAGAAAAACACCATTTTACCATACTGTACTGTAAAAAATCCACATGTAAGTGACGCATGCAGTTCCAACCTGTGTTGTTCAAGGGTTAAGTGTATATACTAGGTTTTCTCATATGCATACAGACCTATGAGGAAGTTTATTTTATAAACTAGGCACAGTATGAGATTATCAACAATAATAATAAAATTATAATGATCTATTGTAAAAAACTTTATATGAGTATGATCTGTCTGAGAATATCTTCTTCTTCTCGTGAAGACGTGAGATGATAAAAGGCCTGCCTGTTGGAATGAAGGGAGGTGAATGACGTGGGCCTGGTGATGTGGCATCCAACGACCACTGATCTGATGATTTGTCGGAAGGAGGGTCATCTGCTTTCAGACTGCTGCTGACTGTTGGTAACAAATCATGGAAAGTGCAGTCACAGAAAAGGGGGGAACTACTGTGCATCTCCGCCTGCCTTCCTCTCTGCCCCCCACATAAGAAAAACATTTTTTTTTACATTATTATACAGAGAAGTTTAGTGCTTTGTGGTCTCAACCTTTCTAGTCCAAAACAGAATCTGGATGTGACATGGTAAAATATCCAGAAGGCCCAAAATGAGGAATAGTTTTTATCCAATTTGAATTCTGAACTACTTATGCTGAATGGCAGTTTCTCCTCCACTACTGGACATGTAGATATGACTACGTGTGTCACATATTAGAGCTTAGAGTTATGGATGAGTTTACAGATAGAGAAAGAGAGGTGACCAGAGAGTAGTCATTGGAGCAAGGACTAAATATTCAAGTCTTAAGACAACAAGGATCCTGGTTTGTTTTGTTTTTGTGTTATTGTTGTTTTGTTTTGTTTTGTTTTTACTTTAACCATGTGGCTTCGCAGTGGCTCTAAAAAACCATGATATAATATCGTGCTTATATAATATATATGTAATCATACAATATAAGCAGTGCAACATAAACAAAAATAAACAGTTATATAAGCAATGTGGCCCATTGCTCATATCTAAATAACATCATATCTTCTCTTCAAAATCAAGTAGAATTTTTTGAATTAAGGCTGAACAACAAGATTATAAATAAAGCCCTGATCTAATGTTTAGCAATTAACCAACAAAAGAGATTTAATCACATTGGCTAGAGAGGGGACATAATAGAGGAGGCTAAGTTGTGCTAGGTAACTAATTAACCCTGAATTTTCTGTGGCTTAAAGCAAGAAAGGCTTTCTCTTGCTCCTGCTGCGTGCCCAGCGTGGTTGGGTCAGGAGTGGATACTGACATCCACTGCACTCAGGTACCAGGCTGATTACCACTAGGTAACTAAGCTTCTGGAATAAGAAACCCTCTCCATCACCATGCAGGGAAAGTGGGACTGGAGAATCATGAATGGGCTTCTCCTTGACTCAGCCTGCAAGGAATACATCTCACTTCTGCTCACGTGTCATTGCCAAAACTAGCCAGACGGTCCCAGAAAACAGCAAGGGCGTGGGGAAATATGGGAGAAGAGAGTTGAGCCCTGAATCCCTAGCACACCAACGGGAAGTGAAAACCACAGGGATTCACTCCCTAACCACTTACCTCCCATTAGCAATTTGTTTAGGGGACTTACAGTCCCTAAGGGGACCTTTAAGAAGAGTATTATCTACTGTCTGGTTCTCATACTTTCTCTTGACTTCCTATGCAAAAGAAAAAAATAAATTTAAATAAATGGTTTCCATCTTATTGTCAATTCTCTCAATTCAAATCAAAAGTAAATCAAATTACATATCAAATTAGACTGAACAACCAAAGCCCAAGACTGAAGTCAGGCTATCTAGGTTTAAATCCTGAATGACCTCCCACTGGCTATATGACCTGGGGGAATCATTTAACTTCTCTGTGCCTCAGTTTCCTCATCCAGAAATGGGTCTCTAGTCATATAAGAATTAAGTAGAACTATGTTTAGATCAGCGCTTGATCCATTATAAGGATTTAATGTGTATCAGCTATTATTGTTATATCTGCATAATTGAAATTCTCTAATTTAATAAACTTTTACTGGGCACCGGCAGAGTACACCAGAAATGCTGTGATAGTCAAGATGAATTACATCCCTACATTCACAGAGTTTATAGGCAAGATAAACACGGAGACATAAAGTGTGTGAGTGCTATTTTAGGGGAAATAACTCACAGTTACTCAGAACTTTTCGAATCTCTTTCCTCATGCTGAAAATGGGACCATATCTTCTTCACAGCATTGTTGTGAAGAGTAAATGAAATCGTGCCCATGTAACTTCAAGAAGAGAAGCGTGTGTGTGTGTGTGTGTGTGTGTGTGTGTGAGAGAGAGAGAGAGAGAGAGAGATCATCTCCGTGGCCATGCAAGAGAAAGCCTTGGCCTTGGGCAGCATTCCAATTTGTTCCACTCAGGATTCTCGAAATAGTATTAACATGATTAACGTATTGTTCACTAGGGGATATGAAAGAGTTTTTTAATTAATTCTCAGATGCTTCCCTTAAACTGCGCAAGCAGACTGTGTGACATTCTGAGTCATTTTAGAGGCTGCTTTGTGACAGAGGTCTGATTTTGGCCTGCAGGATTTATCTATATCCCGTTTTGGAGAGGTTCTTTCTCAAAGTGTTCATAATTGACTCTGTTTTCTGCCCATTTTCCTAGGGAGAACCTCTTACTAAAGGTGAAAAGGGAGATAGAGTAAGTAGATGTTTTATCGCTATCTCGGGTTTTCTACTCCATTGATTTCTATCTCTCTGATTTCTCAAATGTTTACTTTGGAGTCTAATAGGTTTGATAAAATAAGCTCTCTGAGCACTTTACTTTTTCCTCTGTGAATTTTGACTTATTTTAATAAATGAGAAATTTTAAACCATGTTAAGTTTCATCATGTGATGACGGCTTTGCCATTTGGCTTAAGTATTGAATATATTTTCTTTAACCATTACTATCTGTGATTGGATGTAAATATTTTGAAAGATGTACGCTTATGATATCTAAAATACAAAATAAAAATGCAAGATACAGTTTTTTCAAAAATGTGTTAATGATACAGATTTAATTTATCAAACAAGATGATTTTATCAAAAGGTTCAATAAGTCATGGAAATAAGAAAAGCAAACTCATAGTAGCCAAAATTGTCCTCTTTTGTGTAACCTTAATTTTTTTTCTGGGTTTTTTTTTTTTTTCATTAATTACCTATACCCAGTGGTAGAATCATCATAATATCAACTTAAATTTCAATCTCTCGTTTCCCCCTTCATCTGAGGATTTAGCCCTCTGAGATAGAAGATTAGCTGGTGGCAAGTCATGAAAATGTCATCTAAGTGGAGAATGCAGTGATCGCTAATGAACTGTGGTGATTATAGAGTCAAAGTGATACTGGGGGAAAAAAAACCGTTTTAAAAGGAAATCCTGAAACCAGCATTACACTATATGTTAACTAACTTGAATTTAAATGAAAGAAAGAAAATAAGGAGCTATTGTTCACATCTTAGCAATAAATATTTTTTAAAGATTTTATTTATTTATTTGACAGAGAGAGAGAGATCACAAGTAGGCAGAGAGGCAGGCAGAGAGAGAGGGAGAAGCAGGCTCCCTATTGAGCAGAGAGCCCAGTGTGGGATTCAATCCCAGGACCCTGAGATCATGACCTGAGCCGAAGGCAGAAGCTTAACACACTGAGCCACCCAGGTGCCCCAGCAATAAATATTTTAAATCATGTTTTAGAATGACCTCTCCTTGATTTCATCATGTCATCCATAATTCCCCTAGATTATGTTACTTAGTAGAAATGCAGGTGAATTCAAGTATTAGAGATACTCATCCCCGTCTAAGTTTAAACATTACATAAATGGTGATTTTTTTTTTTTTTTTTTTTTTTTTTTTACAGGGAGAACCTGGGCTAATGGGATCACAGGGATTAAAGGTAATCTCCTGACCTTTTTCATTGCATCTCCAACCCAATAAGATATTGAAGATTAAAGTAACCATTTCATTTTCCTTCCCACCCATGTGTTCAGGGCGAACCTGGAGATCCTGGTCCCCCCGGTTTAATAGGAAGCCCAGGACTAAAGGTATATGAGAAGTAAATAAGACAAAAGAAGAAATAATTTTGGAGTCATAGCCATTTCTGTGGCTCTGCTATGCTACTCGTTTTCTTCAAAAATGTTCGCAGGAACATTATCATGTTTCCATGACGATTTCCCCCTATTGGCTGCATTTATTACATGCAGAGTATTGTGACTTAGGGTTCGCAGTAGGGTTTTGAAACTGTTTTTCAAAGCATATCCACAATAGCATCCCTAAAAGCTTTGGAGTAAAGAACGTGAGCAAAACCTATGACCTTGAACTATATTCTTAAAGTGAATGGGAGTCAAGAGTCAATCTCTTAGCCAGACTTAGGCAGATGCTTGAGGTCCCCAGTGTGAGATTCTGTAGGAGTGTCCCATGAAGAACCAGTCGTCAGGAGACATGAGAAAGACTAATGTGATGCCTTCCTGCCGATGAGTAAGGCAGGTTATCCCGGTCTTGCTTGCTGGGGGGGAAAACCCATTTAAAGGACAACATGATCAAACTACCTTTATAAGCCCAAAGCACATTTCAGAATTATTCAGAAAAGGTAGGATGATAGAAAGCCTGTCTTTCTGCATATAAGGTCACACCATGTTTTACATATATTCGGCTACAATCTATTTTTTAGCAGAGTTGAAAGACGTATCACCTTCTCTTTTAGGGTTCACAAGGACCTGCAGGCTCTATGGGACCCAGAGGACCACCAGGAGATATTGTATGTATAACAAATACAGGTGTCTTTGATATGTGGGAATTAAATTTATGTCTTAAAGAATGTACACATCTTTTCATGTGACTGAGTTATATTACCTTTTCCAAAGACATGAGTCATCTCTACTCTCAAAACCAATCACACCTGATGTCAGAGGTTATTAGAAAGGCTAGTACCTTCCTATATTCAGGTCCTTTTGAATATTATTAGCCTAATAAATCAGTATTTGGAAGTCAAATTAACTAAGTTATTATTTTGCACAGGCTTGTCAGTGTTGTACCACCGGTAACAGAGACTGGAAACATCAAAAGAAATAAGGAAAACTAAGACAGAAAACAAGCATTTTCATTATGCGTGGCCATCCAAAAAAACACTTCTTAAGCTTCTGTTGTTCATTTCTTTCAAGAGCCTCTAAAAAGAGCAAGTCTTTTGGCTAAAAAGATTTCTCTAACGCCATTGGAGAAGAGTCCTCAGGTTGCATTATAAGCTACTTCTAGTGGTCTCATCATTCTGTCTCTGTCTGGCTCTCTCTTTCTCTCTCTCATGTCCTTCAAATATATTTTTCTATCCATTCCCCCAGCTAAGCCTTTTGTTCCTTTGAGAACCTCCCTAGCCTGGCCTTCTGACAATTTGGGATTTAAGACTCACCATCATCCTCACTTGAGCAAATTAAGAGAAATGCAAATGCTTGGCCATAACTTCTTGGAAACTGATCTCTGTCTGGTCACAGTTCCAGCACTTTCTATGCAACTATTAGAATCACTCCTTTTCTCATCATCTTGGGAATAGCCCCATGACCTCCATGCTTCCTGACTGAGTCTCCAGAGGTCTCCTTTTCAGTGCATTTGTTCACCTTGGCCCTTTGAACACTCAGTTTGTAAGCAAAACTTTTTGTTGCTCCCCCAAGCCATTTAATGAGCAGGCAGAGGTGTACCTAATGGAGAGATGTTATGAAAAAGGAGAAAGCGCTGGTGGCACAGGTGGAGACATAATTGTCCAAAAAGTGCGATTAGGTGATAGTGGCTAGAGCTGAGGAAGAGAAGAAAATCAAAAGGGAAAGAGCCACTGTTGCCACAGTAAAAATATGTTTTCTTATTTATCCCATCATCCTTCTAAATCATGATGTGATGCTACCAACCACCATCCTTCCATCTTTCCTTGGCAGTAATAATGGATGGAGCATTTGGTTCAGTTCTCCCTTATTTGGTTTCTTCTCCATTACATCCAGGTCACTTCACTTGAAACAAGCCACATATTTTCACTAATGTGTTTTTCTCTTTAACACGCCCAGATCAGCCCATCCCCTCAGAGTTTGTGTGTTACCGTTCTGTTCTCCAGACAAAGACTCATCGATAGAATTGTTCTTACAATAAGAGATATTCTAATTGTTCTTTCCCATTAATTCTGAAATTTCTAGGGATTGCCAGGAGAACATGGTATCCCCGGAAAGCAAGGCATTAAAGGAGAAAAGGTATAACTTCCCTTTTACCTATTTTGTAAATTAAGCAGCTTGGTAGGAGGAAGAGACAGAGGGTCATGAGGGCTTTCGAAAAGTGAAGGGATAAGACAAGGCTGCCAGGACTGTGCAGGGACCAGACAGACATAGACATGAAGGCATGAATGATGCCCCCTGGAGTTGTGCTTTATGACAGCTCTCATTCTGACACAGAAACACAATGTGGCGAAATGAACAGACTTAGAGATGAAGACCTCAGGACTCAGAAAGTCTGTTTCAAGCTCAGCAGCCAACTCTAGAGTAGATCTAATGGGTCTTTCAGGACCCATTTCTTATTGTCTATACATGGAAATAGTAGGTCAGTGTCGAACTTTTACTTGGAAATAACTTAAAGAAAACATAAAGATCATCTAAAGAACTTCTGAATAGAGGCCCCTTTTGTGCATATGTTTATATACATACATATGTCATGATATTGCTAAGCTTATTGTCACATAACTTGCCATAGAATATAAATGCATTTAAGATGACTAGAACAGTGCCTGGCGTGAATGAGGCCTTCAATACATATTGCTGAACGAGTGAATGAATGAGAAAATGAAGTTTGGCCATGATGACAAGTCAAAGCACTGGAAATGGAAACTACTGCCCCCACACCTCCCGCCACAAACCTGAGCAATGAAGAATCTTACCTTGTTTTCCTCAGGGAGATCCAGGTGGGATTATAGGCCCTCCTGGGCTTCCAGGTCCAAAAGGTGAGGCTGGTCCTCCAGGGAAAAGCCTGCCGGGGGAACCGGTAAGTACCAGCCCTTTACTCCCTTGCAAGTTCATTAATTACCACTTGGGTATTACCAGTTTCAGATCACAAGTAAAGGAATAAGTTGAGGACTGCAGGAAAAGAAATATTGGTCTTGTTCTTTAGGTCAGAACTCTAACCTCTGAAAATTTGGTGCAGCTTTCTTCTGAAAATAAAATGCACATACCCATTTTACATGCAGTTTTGAAAGATTCATAGACCCCCCTGAATCTTCTGCATGAATCCTTTAGGGACCCAAGGAGCTAGTAAGATACACTAGTTTAAATCATAAGGCTTCCTAAGACACTATTTTAAAACAGAACAGCCTGAAATTTTCTTTCCAGAGGCTCTGCAGGGAAAGCCATTCATGGTCATTTGCAGAAAATGTCCCTGATGCCCAGGCGATTTCCAGGCCATAGAAGAACTGGAGAGCTGGGAAATCTAAGTAACCAATATGCCATTTCACATAATCTTTTTTCTCATCCCCCTTGACGTTTCCTATGAATTGTTGATAATAAATAGTTCTCATTCTCAGATGCCTCATTTTAAAGATTAAAATATCTTTTTTATTACTAAGGTTTTATTTTAATTCCAGTACCTGCAGTGTTATATTAGTTTCAAGTATACAATATAGTGATTCAACCATTCCATATATCACTCCATGCTCATCAGGATAAGCGCACTCTTATCCTCTTCATCTATTTTGCCCATCCTCCCCTCCCCTAAAAATGAAAAGTATCTTATATTTTAAAGTAACTATACAAAATCTATAACCTAGCGAAATATGTATTCTCTGTTTCTTGTTCTTTTACAGAAAAGCATTTATTCAAGAAGGATGAAGCAAAATGAAACATTTTTGAGTTGTAACTTCTAAGATGCTTTTAAACTTTCTAGAAAAAAGAAATGTATTTACCTCCTTTTTTTTTTTCCTTTTTTTTCCTTTAGGGTTTAGATGGAAATCCTGGAACCCCGGGTCCTCGTGGACCAAAGGTATGAAAATATCATAGATAATTTCCAAACACTTAATAAGAAAATCCAACCTGGAATTTCATGTCCCCCGAGCCTCACACTAACAGAAGCCTCTGGTTGTACAGGGCGAGCGAGGACTGCCAGGCGTCCACGGTTCCCCGGGTGACAGAGGCCCCCCGGGGGTGGGGGTTCCTGGCCGAACCGTAAGTGAAATTCCATCAAGTTTTTGAAATCATATCAATTCTGATAATCAAATAAAATGCAGTGACAAACCTGAGTCGGGAGAAAGGAATGAAATGATCAGAGGAGGAAACTAAAATAAGCACGAGTCAGAGGAAGACAAGTGATAAGCATTAAGGTTACATCACTGAGTACAGGGGCAGTGCTGACTGTTTCCTGACCGACAGATGTTGGTCTCACAATGGCATTGGGGTTAGAAGCAATTATTTAACCCTTTATTCCTCTGTTCTATGTATTAAAAAGTACAAATGAGTGTTTGTAAGATGATCCAAGTGCCTAAGATTAGGTTTTATATTTTACTATTTGTTTTTAGTGAAAATAAAATTGAAAGTTGATATTATAAGTGAATGGAGCATGTCTAAACGAGATGATGTCAAAAATCTTTAAGTAATATCTTCAGGAAGAGAGACTAGAAGTCATTTATAAGAGGGAAGACAGAGCATGGGCAGTTTTGTAATGTGTTTTAGCTACGAGGACAATGCCTGGTAACAATGGGCTCTGTATGCACACTTGTTGACTAAATAGTAATAGGAGAACTTTCTATTTACTATGATAAAAACATAAAGATTCTGGAACAAGAAAGGTGGAAACAAACACTAATTCTAACTGCATTACTTTGGGAAATCAGCCTTTTAATAAAGTTATCCTGAGAACTCAAAGAAGGCATAGTGAATGATTACATTGTGTGTGATTGATTCTCTGGGGCAAGAATGTAAGAGACCACGGGAGATGGGAGATTGAACACAGTAACAAAACAGATCAGGGAGTAGGGAATTTGGGTAAATTGGAAGGGGAGTTGAACCATGAGAGACTATGGACTCTGAAAAACAATCTGAGGGGTTTGAAGTGGCGGGGGGGGGGCGGGTGGGAGGTTGGGATACCAGGATACCAGGTGGTGGGTATTATAGAGGGCATGGCTTGCATGGAGCACTGGGTGTGCTGAAAAAATAATGAATAATGTTTTTCTGAAAATAAATAAATTGAAAAAAAAAACAGATCAGGGAGTGAAGGAGGTTGAAGCAAAAAATTTTTAACTTTATTAATAACTAAGGACACATTATAAATTTTTAAAAAAGATACAAAAAGTAGCTTTGACAGTAAGAGTGATATGATTCTTTATTTTAAAAAATAGGACAGGAAATGTGGATGAGCAGTTGCTGAAGTCCGCTGCTGAGAACCCAGCCGTGTACTTCCCGAGGTTGTCAGCTCCTCCTTCCGTGGTCTGTGCTTACGTGGCAGGGAGGAAGCCCTCAGCGTTAGAGTCACTGATCATTTCCCAGCCTCATGTTGCTGGCCCCAAACTCCAATTTGCTAAAGTAGAAAAGAACGATAATTGATACCTTACTGCCTGCTCCTGAAGGCAGAATCAGGTTCTGGCAATTTCTTCAAACGGGGAAGTGACTCGAGGTAGAAAGCCGAAAGGAAAGCAAGTCCTGAGCTGGTCACCCTCTCCGCAGCCAGTTTCTGAGCACATAGAATCTGGGTGCACGGTGTGGTCGTGAAGATACAGGGACAGACGACGGTACCGAGAGAGATAGCCTGGGCCTCTGAGCGAAATCTTTCTGATGTCTCCAGCAACAGGCATCTACTTAACTGTTGATCTGCCACCCAAAAGTCTTGGCGGACTTCACAGAGAGTTTTCAGGGGGTGTAAGGTTGCCAAGCCCTATTGTTCCATAAGTGAATTACAATACATAGCTCTTTATCCCACTTGGATAACTTATGACATTCTTAGAAGAATTCTGACCATTGGGTCTCATTCTACGCAGGGCTCCCAAGGACCAGCTGGAGAGCCAGGTATCCAGGTAAGCTGCTTTACTGTGTTCTTTGGCACCACGAATCCAGCTTGCTTACTTGGGGACAATTCCTGAAAAAACTGTCCCTGGAAGTAACTGTTTTCCCCCTCTTCCAGGGTCCTCGAGGTCTCCCTGGATTGCCAGGAACTCCAGGGACCCCAGGGAATGATGTAAGGACTGTCTTTACCTCCTCTTCCCCACCACCCCATTTTAATCCACACCTGTGCCACTGTGAAAAGATTTGAACACGATGATTCTGTTTTCAGGGAGCTCCAGGAAGGGATGGAAAGCCAGGTCTGCCAGGCCCCCCAGGTGACCCGGTAAGTCAACAGACTATGCCTGATTTATGTATCTTTAATGCACCCAGAAGCCAAATAGCCTACCAAGCAACTTTTACTGTCCAAACTAATTAGAATGCTCAGTGACTGCTTGGTGATTTTGTTTATCCCCATTATTTTGTAGAGGGGAAAATATTTCAAGCTGCATCAGCATTTTTTTGTGTGTGTGATGAATACTTATTTCCTAAGGGTATAATTCAACTGTACAATTTTGCCCCAGGCTGAGCCATGGCACATAATGTCTCAATCCCGTGGAATACTGAGTTAAAATATATAGGCACAATTTCTGTTCTTTCTAATGCTACTGACTAAAAGAATTTCACTTTTCTAAATGAAAGTTTGCAGGTAAGTTACCTACAATATGATACATATCCATTGATTCTGCAGCTTTAAAACGCTAAGATGATTAAATTACCAAAACCGGCATGAGTGGGCTCTTAAAAAATGGGTTTAGGCACTAAATGTGTGTTCCAGAGTTTTATTTCAGGATGAACCTGGCTTTGAGCGACAGCGAAATCCCTGTAAATAGCCTCAGAATCGGCAGTTATAATTTGAGAGGCCATATGGTACATGACATTGTATTAAGAGTTTTGTATGATAAAATCCAAATCTGGCCTCTCACTTCTTAAGTCTCACAAATCCTTCTCCCTCCCACACTGGTTGGGCCTTATGTGCCTTTATATGCTACATGCAGAGGCATATTTTGGCCCGAGTTTAACTTCACTGCCAAGTGAATCATGTGTGTGCATCATCTAGGATTCTTATAAAGTGTTACTTGGGTTTCCAGCGTCTCTCCAAAAGGACATTTTAAGACAGGAGTCTTGAACACCGCCTGCGTTCCCTCAGCGCCTCTCTTGCGAATCACGGAAGTCACCTGTTGGCCCTTTTGAACTTCACTGAGAAAGAACATTAAGGCAGACTCATTCTAGACTTTTCTGTGGCCTGATAATTCGCTTGGCAGGGTGGTGACATCCTTTTATTAAATGACTCACTTTCGTGTATTATTTAAAGCCAAGAATATTTGAGGGTTGTTAGAAAAGCTACCATGTCATGAAAGCATAAAATAGAGATACAGACTCCAAACCACAATATGGGTGTCTTTATATGTTCATTGTAGAGGAATAGTGAATATTTCTCAAATAAAGTTAGGAGTCCTGTCAGTGTCATATGCCTACTTTGTGATCTGGAACATAAAGCCGGCCATTCTGACAGTGAGGCTCTTAGAAGCCTCAGGACAAATCTCAACTAGCATGATACTTTGAGGAAAAACAGCTGCATTAGATTGTATGTTTGTATTCTATTATGTGCATTTACGTGTATAAATACATGTATTTGGGTTTTTTCTCCTTAAACACAGATTGCACTTCCTCTCTTGGGGGACATCGGTGTCTTGCTCAAGGTAATCTGTTGCTATATAAGAAACGGTGTGTTAATTTTTAGGAAAAATCAGAAAGGAAGTCTTGACCCGAAATTGAGTTAATTGCTTGGCCTGAGCAATTCAATTTTTTTAAAGGCAAAACATCTTTAAGATAGAAAAAGGAACACATTTTTATATCTCTTGAGTCACTTGTACTAATCCCTCCAACCCTTCTTCTCTACCTCCTAGTCAGTTTGGGTGTAAGGGGTGGTGGGTGAAGGTAGTCGTTCTGAGATAAGCTACACGAAGGAGCAGTGTCATCAACACCCTTGAGTGTCCCTCTGAGGGACAGCTCTCACCTCATGGGTGTTTGTGTCCTGGCTGGCTGCTGCGAAACCTAATCCTTCTCACCTGGACTCACCTGCGCCACTCCCAGGATGAAAACCAGTACAGCTCAATAAGGCGCTAGCTGGTAGGGCCGAACTTTGATGTCATGGGATTTTACAAAGTAACTTATAAAGTTCCAAAGCCAACAACTGCCCTAACACCTGTTACTCTGTTAAATAAAAACTATCTCTATCTATTTTTCATCTCATAAGGAATAAATCTGGCTACCATTTTTGTCTCCAGTACTACCCGGTGTTTTATTTGTAATGCAGATGTGGGAGAAGGATAATGGGATACTGTAAAGTTATGTATTTGTAATATTTTTTCATGGCATGCTAAGACTGAGTGGACCCAGATGAAAATCGGTCCCTTCACATTATACTCAAACCATATGTGTCCTGTCTCTATGTGAATGCACAGTGTATATGAGTGCATACACGCACATACACACACTTGCACTTTTTGTGTATAAATGTGATTTATGTTCCTAGCATTTAGCCCAGTGTTTGGTACAATGACTTACATGATAGTAGGCAGGCAGGAATATTTGCTGACTTAAATCCAAAGATTCAAGAATTCTGATAAAAGTATTTGCTAAATGCCAAAGATTCAAGAATTCTGATAAAAGTATTTGCTAAATGATTAAAAATTTGAGAACATATATATAAATATAAGAATGAATATCAATATAAAAATAAATTACAGGAGGGCTCTAAGACCTTCAAAAGTCAACATTTTCTTATAAGTCAAAAGAGAATATTTGTGGGAATTTTAGGAAGATCCTATATGTGTTGAGATACAGCTCCATGGCAGACAGCACCCTGCTTTACTTATACCATCTCCCTTAATCTTCACAGAAGTCCTGTAAATCTAGACTGTGGTAGTATCCCCATTTTATACAGTAGAAACTGAAGTTCTGAGCAGCTAAGTAACTTCCTCAGAGTCACACAGCTAGTGAGCGCAACAGGAACACAGGAACCCAGGTCCTCATGCGTTGTCTGAGGTTCTTCCCAAGAGCGGCAATGCTGGAAATGGCAGGACTCTAAGAGTTAAAGCTCGCCATTCCAGAATAGTTAGAATCAAAACTTGCACACTTCAGCAGAAATGAATATTCTCAGAGGATATAGGGGTGGCTTACAGAATAGACAAAAAGGCCAAATTAGGCTCTGATAAGAACCAGGACTCCAAAGGCCTCAAAAGTGGCCACAATTAATAGTTCCACCAGGGCAGCATCCCTTCAATGAGGTTCTGGGTCCCAGGACAGCTGAGGCAAGACACCTCAACTGAAAGTCCCATCAAACTGCATTCCATAGAAGGGGAAAGTTTGGAGCTCCCCAAAGCAAAGTCCAAATACAGGGACTTAGATTGGAGATTGGGTCTGTTAGGTCAGCCTAACGTAATTTTAAATTCTGATCCTATTACCCAATGCATTAAGTCTCCCTCTCTGTCTAGTCTTTAGCAAGCTTGGTCATCTGCTTTCTGTTTTCAAAAATATCTTTGGTTAGAATGTAGTAAAGAACTGACATAATTCCAGGTCCAAATGATCCCCCTTCAGAGACCTTATGTGGGTTAATCTGTGTATCAGTCCCTCTTTGAATGAGACTGTACATTGGCTAATAATTGGTGCATCTTTATTCTCTCTGTAAGAAAATCTAAAGACTTTTTTCAAGACCTTCAATGAAATCATTTCCCTGGATTTACCATTCTGGCAACCCTAACCCAAAGAAAATGGGGTCCGTTTGAAATGACTCTGAGAAAATTTTAGTGACTCATAATGCTTACCATTCTTTTATGTTTTATTAAAACAATCAATTGAATAATCCACTCTAAAATATTGCTGCGTGTTGATATACTGGGGTTTTGCTCCGTATTGATGTGCCACATTTATTTGCTGCAGAAATAATTTATCTTCTCCATGATTTTTGGAATATAGAAAACTTCTTGGTTCTCATAACTTCCTGGCATCTCTCTCTCTTCATAGTTTTTCAGATATTATAAGTAATGGATCTACAATTATAAACGTATTTGTTTTATTTCTTCTACCAACACATTAGCTCTGGGAAAAGATGCAGATGGCAAAATTTGTTCTGGGAGATGTTGCACACTCTAGCTCCCTTTTATATACACCATCTCTAAGAATGGACCACCATGAAGAGAGAGCTCTTTAGTAATCCAGTGTTTTTTAGAGAAATTGCCTCAGAACCTTTTCAATAGTATACAGAATTAGTCTTCCAAGGAGGGTATTTTTGGAAATCAGACTTATTCTGGTATTCACTGAGCAAAAATACTGAGCTTCATTAGCCATGAGCTTGCTTGCCAGCTTCTCATTAATGGCAAGTTTCTGTTTCCTTTTTACATTTCAAGATCCTTCCCTTTGGTGAAAAGAATGGAAGAAGAGAGGCTGATACTGTCCTACCCTCTGTCAACTGTTAAAATTAAACTATCTCCTCCACCCGGTGATCCCTATTCTGTGGCTTTCCTGATCATATTCTTATTCTAACAATTTAAAAATAAGTCTTTTTAGGGCTTTTCACAAGCATTTTTTCTCTAGCAATGTGATAAGAAGTTTATCTTGTGAGCTCAGACACTTAAATTCAAGCCTTTCCAGATCAGCTAAAGGTTACAGAGAAGGCAATGGCAAGGTAATTCCACTTAAATTTCCTATCTGCACTTGGATTTGACATAGAGTCAAGTCCAAGTCACTCAAATAATTATTTCTCACATGAGTGCTTCCACTGACAATGTTGGTAAACTGTGTGCAGGGTCCTGCAACTAATTTTGTTCTCAAAAGGAGAAATCCTTTCTTCATAATTCTTTCTTTCTCTTTCTTTCCCCTTTTTCCTCCCTTCCTTCCTTCCTTCCTTTCTCCCTTCTCTCCTTCCCTCCTTCCTCTTTCTTCCTTTCTGTCTCCTTTCCTTTCTTTCTTTCTTCCCTCTTTAATGATTTATACTACTGGTTCTAGGAGGTCTGTAATCTTGTTGGTAATCCTGAACTTGAAAACATGCTGCTAAACAATGGAAACAGTCTGTCTTCCTGACTTACGTGTCTTTTCTTTATATATTTGGAATTTCCCACTTACATATCATCATGGATATGCTTTGTATTTAAAATTTTATTTATTTATTTATTTGAGAGAGAGAGAGAGAGAGAAAGGGAGTACACCATGAGCGGGGGCGGGGGGAGGGAGACAGAAACAAGCAGACTCCCCACTGAGCAAGGAACCCTAGTGGGGCTCAATCCCAGGACCCTGAGATCGTGACTGAGCCAAAATCAGGAGTCGCATGGTCAACAGACTGAGTCACCCAGGCACCCCGACGTGCTTTAAAAAAAAAACAAAAAAAGAAGGTCACCAATATCATGAACAGATACAGTTGTCTAGCATCATATGTAGTTTTTACCTCACAAAAAGCGGTCTTTGCAAATTGGATAAAGTTTCTGAAAGTGGTGATGTATCCATTGCAGGATTGGTCTCTGACAAAGATTCAGGTCTGATCAGACCTCACTTTTACAGACTGTTGTGATGAATCTCTCAGTAACCTTATCTCTGCTCATTAGAACTTCTGCGGCAACTGCCAAGCCAGTGTTCCCGGGACGAAAAGCAACAAAGGAGAAGAAACCGGCACTGGTGAGCCTGGGAAGTATGAGTCCACAGCCCAGAAGGTGAGGAGGTGGGCTGGATGTTGCTGGCCGTGTAGTTTGCACCGAGTGCCTTCTCTCATTTCTGTACTGTTCCATCCTCTAGGGTGATACAGGCCCACGGGGTCCTCCAGGAATCCCAGGCAGGGAGGGGCCAAAGGTAAGGCAGTTTCTCCTCCACTCTCTGTGCTCCTTCCAATTCAGTGTGGAAGAAAACAAAACCAATTTTAAAACACACTACTTTTAAAAAAAAAGTTGCTATAAAAAAAATAAATAAATAAATAAAAAATAAATAAAACACACTACTTTTTTATGAGAAATATTTTGGAAAAGGGGTGTAAAAAGCCATTTGCAAAGATCATTGTTTTTGTGCCCTGATTCTGTCCAAGTTACATGTCCCGAGTGTACGAAGAAGAGATGTTTTTGTTGTTCTAAAAGATGACAAAACGGATTCAGTATACTAGCTGAATTTCTTGTTGTTTTAGGGAAGCAAAGGAGAGCGGGGCTACCCGGGGATACCTGGAGAGAAAGGTGATGAGGTAAGACTCTTCTCTGGTAGTGTGGTCCTGCTGTTAGCTCCCTTTGCAGGATGCAGAGGAAAAACATCAACTTGTTTGTAGCTCAGGTTTTTGGTTTTTTTTTTTAAGATTTTATTTTATTTGACAGAGAGAGGTCACAAGTAGGCAGAGAGGCAGGCAGAGAGAGAGAGAGGAAGAAGCAGGCTCCCCGCTGAGCAGAGAGCCCTGATGTGGGGCTCGATCCCAGGACCCTGGGATCACGACCTGAGCAGAAGGCAGAGGCTTTAACCCACTGAGCCACCCCGGCACCCCTATAGCTCATGTTTAATGCCAAATCAAATAAAAACAAAGATTTAGGTAGGTTCTTTCAAATTCAAATTTCAACACAATTTAAATAATGATAATTGATGTTTATTATCAGTGGTTCAATTTTTGAGAGAAGGAAAATATAAAGCATAGAGTTGACCCTCAGTTACTATGGTTTTTTTTTGTTGGGTTTTTTTTGTTTTTTTTTTTTTCATGTAGCAGACAGCAATTCCAACTCTCTCGAGATAAAAGCCAGGATGTACTGAAAGGAATCCCTAGGTAGTTAGTGGAACTGAAGGACAGTTGGACAACCTGCCTAGGGACAAGGGACAGCTCTAAAACTCAGCATAACTTGCCTGGGATACTGCTGTAACATGATTCAACTTTGGTGACCTTGGTTTGTCTGTGTCTCTGCTCAACATTCATACTCTTGGCAGAAAAACAAAACTATCAAAAGGATCTGATTCAACTAGTTTAGATCAGCTCCTCATCCCTAGACTAAGGTTCAAAGACAAATGTACTTTGGAGACGATGTTATAATTTTCTGACTCTAAGCCATGGTGATGCTCAGGATATCATTCTTTTCCTGCATAATTTACCTTAACTCTTAGAAAAACCAATTAGGATGATGAATTGTTGTTAGTTTAAACAGTTTTGATGCTAATAATTCTTAATGAAAGTAAGTAAGCCATCTGGCATATATTAACCTTGATGGTAGTACTGAAAATCATAACGGTGTAAAGTAGGTCTATTTTTTGAGTCAGTTACATTTCATGTTACAAATTGTTGCCATGTGTTAATGTTTTTAATATTGATTCTATTTGAGAAAACTATGAGAATTAGTTTGCTTTTTTCCAAATTAAAAGAAATACAACATTTATTTTCATTCATAAATAAAGCAGTAAGGGCATTTTATTTTCAAAATAAGAAATATTGAGCTTTTGCTTCTTTATGCTCCATAGGAAGTTTCACTAATGTACAAGCCCTGTATCTGATTTTAATAGTCTAATAGCTTTTAACTGCCTAGATTCAAGGAGTAGGTGTTAGAGGCAATTGAGAAGGTAATAACAAAAAGATCAGGAAATAACAGGAATTCAGGTTTTTTACAAGTGACTCCAAGTTGAATTTATTAGAAGTTAATTTTGATTGATTCTACAGGATACTTTGCTCCCTTGGTTAACTGAAATGCATCATTATTATTATGCCACTATTTTAGTATACTCTTTCTTAAGTATAGTAGACCCCTGTTACCTGTGGGGAATATGTTTTAAGACCCCCATGGATGCCCAAAACCGCAGAGAGTACCAAAACCTATACATGCTGTGTTTTTTTTCCTGATACATACATACATATGATTAAGCTTAACTTAAAAATTAGGCACAGTAAGAGATTAACAATAATAATGAATAGTAAATCAGAATAATTATAACAACATACTATAAGAAAAGTTGTGTGAATGTGGTCGTTTCCCTCCTTCTCTCAGTGTCTTTTTGTACTATAGTCATCCTTCTTCTTGTGATGATGTGAAATGATAAAATGCCTATATGATGTTAAGGGGAATGATGTAGGCATTTTTGACAGGGTGTTAGGCTGCCATTGACCTTCTGGAGATAAGTCAGAGGGAGGTTCATGTGTTTCTAAACAGCAATCAACCGTGAGTGACTGAAACCATGGAAAGGCAAACTACTGTATACTTTTTGGATTCTTTAACAGAGCACACACAAAATTTTGCATGAGACTCTTATTATATGGAAAATTATTATTATATTAATTATTATATGTAGCAATTTCAGAAAGATTCTTTTCAGTTATCTCTTCATATCACATGAATTATATGAATAAGGCTAAGAAAGCATAGTAACTCAGACAGATGGAGAGCGATGAATATCATCCACTTGGATAGACTCAATGAGTAGTATCTACTTGGAGTCAGATACTAACTGAAATTATAATTTATTGACTTGTTTAGGTGAATGAGACTTTGACCGAGAACATGTACGTTTCCAACTGGCCAGTAAACTATACTATTTTTAATATGTATATAATATCTAGTTGTACAAAAATCTCAGATATCTGTTCTAATCTTAGTGGAAAAATTACAGAGGGACACTCCATCTCTTTGAGGACTTCTAATTATTATGTCTTCATTTTAATCTATTTGGGAACTTAGAGGAGCTGCCTATTTGCTCATTGCTCTGAGAAAAGTGACATTATCCTCTACATTTTTTGCAGGTGTTTCACAAATCAAAGTAGCAACTGATAAGACACTAACAGAGCACACTTACCTCTCACAGAGTGAATTCTTGCTTGGAAGGAAGATGTTCCTACAATATTTCAGCATAATAATTGATAAATAGGCCATGAAAAATATCGTCAACCATAAATTATAGCAATGGAAAAATAAATATTCTTTGGTAGCAACTGAGCTAGGACTTGCAAAACCAAAATACCAGTTCAGAGAAAGAACTTAGCTCTAATGATCCTTGAATATCTATGCAATAAATTCTATTTTGTATTTTAGTTTGGCACTATATGCTAAATTGACTGTCCTACTCTTTAATCTGTATTTGTCTTCTTTAGTGACCATCTTGTCTTCTAAAATTATCTTATTGCCCTTTATGCATCCATAGTAAGTTTTACCCTTACTACAAAATTTCAGCTTGTTCAGAGAAAGACTGCTGAGAATGATTTTTTTTATTTATGGACTAAGGTTTATTTTAAAGTTTAATGTGGTCATCAAAGGTTAATGAGTCCCGAGGTTGTAAATTAAACTACCTAAAGACTCACTCAGCATCTCTAGACTGATACAGGAATGAAACTAAAAGTAGCAAAAAAATTTAAAAAAAAGAATACACCCATATGTACACCCATATCTTATACATGTACATATAGAGAGAATTTTATGTACACCCATATCTTATACATGTACATATAGAGAGAATTTTATGGAAATGTGGGTATTTTGAGATAAAGCAATTTGTGGTATGGCATTTATAATCTCCAGACATTTAGAGGTACCATGTGCAAAGGAAATTCGTTTCCTTTCAATTTTTAAACCCATAAATAAGTTAAGGGTAAGGGAGTAAAAAGAGCCAATGCAACATGCCGGTGTTTGCCAGCCACGCATGTGTGCATACAGGCACGTGTGCACACATACACACATGTGCACACACAAGCACACAGGTGCACGCACACACAGCATTGTCAGTGAGGATTATATCATCCTGAAGAAAGACCATGTCCACATTCTTTAACACAAGCATACATAAGATTTTGCCCAAAGCTCTTATTTCATGAGGCATTTCAGCGTGTTCGAGGACATTCTCTTCAGTGTTTCTTCACATCATATCACGTGAGAAAACCTGAAGTAACACACAATCCCATTTGGCATGAAATGGACAGGTCCGGCAGCGCTTGGTCCTGGATCACACTGATGCAAAGAACCTTGATTCGAGAGAACCTTGGTCCTGTATAATTCTCATAAATAAACATGCAGTATTTTTACCGTGGTCACTCCACCTAATATTTATAATGTGTCTAAAAATGCATATTTTATTACAGTAAAAGGCAGAGGAACATTGTTATAACAATGAATGGTTTGGTAGTATAAAACATTGCTCAGTAAAGAAAATTAGAACCTGAAAGAGTGGAATCATTCAGATATGGTTATCTGAAATAGCAAGAGTGTTTAAAAGTATAATATTTCTGGGGCGCCTGGGTGGCTCAGTGGGTTAAGCCGCTGCCTTCGGCTCAGGTCATGATCTCAGGGTCCTGGGATCGAGTCCCGCATCGGGCTCTCTGCTCAGCAGGGAGCCTGCTTCCCTCTCTCTCTCCCTCTGCCTGCCTCTCCATCTACTTGTGATTTCTCTCTGTCAAATAAATAAATAAAACCTTTAAAAAAAAAGTATATTTCTAATTATAGAAGTCATCTGAGTTTATTACAGAAAATTTGGGAAATGCACAAAAGTACTAAAAAGGTAAAAGCTATCCCTATTTGTACTGCTAAGGGAGGACTACTGGTAATAGTAATATTATGATTCACACCCCTCATCTATAATGCCAAAGCTCAGAAGCCTCTGAAAACCCTGGATATTTTTCCCAAATTTGCAGGAAATTCTTTTGGCAGCAGAATCTGACCTGAAATCATATGGGCCAATCTATTTATCCCACATGATAAGAATATCACGTTTTGCTACAGAAATATTTGTGTGTTTATTAGAGGTTCCTGCCCCGGGCACCACTAGGAATGTTCTGTAATATCTAGTGTGAGCAGTGTTATTTTTATAAAAAAATCAGAAAATTCAGAATTCTGAAACACATGTGACTTCAAAGTTTCCAGATTTCATACTTTGCAACTCTATCATTCTCATCTTTTATGAAGGACATTGGTAATTTCTAATAATTTAAACTTTACTCTAAACATTTTGTAACTATCAGTTTTCTATGTTATCCTGTAGTTTGCTGAAACATGATTTTAATAGTTGCAAAATATTTTATATTCTTTTATGTAACTTATTTAACTAATATTCTGTTGTTGACACACTTGGTAAAAGAACGAAGTTAATTACACAAGACACCAGTTAATCTTGCCAATTCTTCCTTGAATATATGAATGTACCAGTATCTTAAACGCTATCCAGTATAATTAGCATTATTCTACAAATCCAAGAAAAAGGAGGAGGAGATATTCATTAACTTTTATGCTTAAGCCACTAAAGGATTCTAAATTTAAATTCACCGATGAGCCAAATTTCCTCTTATAATGAACCATTCAGCTAAACTAGATATTGTATCATAAAACATATTCCATTTTCCCACTAGCTGAAGCATTGGTGTAATCATGTATTTCTTTGATGGCATTCTGCCAGTTTGAAATGTGTATGTCCGTGCGCTAGCGATGCCAGATTTTCAGTGATGCTCTTGTTGACGGGGTGGTTCTGTGAGCTCAGAAACGCTCTCTGAATCCACAAATGCATTAAATTATGTTTGTTGCAGATTCTGTGTCATAGCATTTTAGCTCATCATCCTTACGCTTTGAAAATGGGCATTTGTATATCATATATATGTTTTCCAGCCAACATAGATGTTGGATTTCAATAGTCAAAATAGTCGATCAACTAAAATGCCTTGTTTCTAACTATGTAACAGACTTGTGATAGGAACTGTTTCTTCTAGGGCCTTCAAGGAATTCCAGGCCTTCCAGGTGCCCCAGGCCCCACTGGACCCCCTGTGAGTATTTGTTAAAGCTCTTCCATTCATGCTTCATATCTGCTGGGATGAGGCTGGGTGAACTAAATTCCACATTGCCTCTTGTTCTCTGCCTCTACCTGTAGATTTGCCAGCTCTTGCCTAGAAAAGTAGCATCTTAAGTCTCAGATTTTCATTTAGTATTGCTTTAAGGTTCCTCAGGGTCATGGAGACTTGTCATCAAGACTCTACCAGACCAGAAAGCAATCTATTTGAATAGAAGTTAGATGTAAAGGAGCATTCTATTTTTCAGTTACACTTTTTTGGCATTAATCTTTGGAAGAGATATTCAGATGGTTACACCCTTACACTCTTAAGTACCATAAACTAAAAATATTTTTTTTAAAGGGGAAAAGTAGGCTAAGGATTATCATCTTCGATTTATTTTTATTCCTATTTATCCATTAAAATACCCTCTACTTTAATTAGCACATCTTTTTTTCACTGTCCCTCAAACACAACTTTGTGATCTTTGTGTCTTTGCTTATACTGTTTTCCTGAAACCATCTCTTTTCCTCTCTTAGCTGTTAAATCCAACCTGTCACTAATGTGGGGCTGTCAAGTCTAGGGTGGTGGGTTAAATTACAAGACATGCAATTAAATTTAAATTTCACATAAATAAATGGTTTTAGCATAAGTTTGTCCCAAATATCATATTTTTATTTGCTAACTCTAGCAACCCTATGCAAGTCTCATCTTCTCCAGCAATTCTTGTGAGTTCCTATGCAAATGGTATTTTACCTCACAGGTAGGCATGTGATCATGTTCCTTTGTGTTTTAAAGGATAGATTCACCCTAATTAAAATTTTATCATTTATGCTTTCAACACAGTTATGTAGAACAAACCTGGCTTTAAATTGTACATTAAAATTAAAAGTGGAGAGAAGAGCTGTGAAAGGAACCATAGAAATTATAGCTAATCCATTCTCAAAGAAGAATTAAAATCAAATTTTATTTTCCATTGGTAAAATGCAGATTGCATAACTTAATATGCACATTGATAATTCTGCCGCATCTTGAAGTATTTAGAATGTTGATCACTACCAAAATTATAGCTCATTTAGGAAGGCATAATGTTATGTAAATTGCCATTTAAACAGCAAGGCTAAATTCTTAAATGTATCAAAAGGTTCCAATTAAGGTCATTAAATGTGGTTGGCCAAGGTGAAAAAGCGACCACAAATACAAATTTTACCCTTGCAAGGGCTTATCAGCAGGGTACAGCTGCTGTATCAGCCTAAAGAAATATAAGCTTTTAGGACTGATTTAATTAGGATCAAATGACCTTCAAAATAGGTCAGTTTTAGCAACCAACTTCCAATGCCTTTGGCCATTTAGTTGTGTTTTTTTTTGTAACACACTTAGTTTTGTATTTTACAGGGCTTGTTGGGAAGAACTGGACATCCCGGTCCCATGGGAGCAAAGGGTGACAAGGTACAGGGGAAACGCCTTGCTTACTCTCTGAACTGGGGCTTGCGGGATGGCAAGTTTAGACCTATAACACATCCATAAAATCAGGCAAAGACTGAAAGTAGGAATAATGTCAGGGAATAGCTATTCTGGTAATGGACTTGGAAAGATAACAGGTACAAAATCTGGTCTGAATACAGGCTCCTAGGAAAAAGGATGAGTAGAACACTGATATCATATAGCAAAAGTCCAAATTGGGTTCAAGGTCCTGGGCATCTAGTTATGTGGAAACATAGAGTGGAGGTAGCTTCCTGAAGAGGTGTGGGTACCATGGCCATAGCACCTCCATAGCAGGGAGTTCCAGCCACAGGTGCCAAGGCTTCAGACAGCTTGCTGAGAAAATCTAGAAGTTCTGTCCATCCAGAGTCATAGGGAAATTCACTAAGGAATTAGGCCTCTTATTTCCTGTGGAGTCCGGTTGATTGGACAAATGGGTTGCTATGGTCTGAAGGGAAGACCAGCAACAGAGGAATCTCAGGCAGGATACCCCAGGGCTTCATATGTGTACCCAATTTAGGTCTAAATTAGCCCCACAATGTGAGCCCAGACACATGCAGCCAAAGAGTGAATAAGACTAGGTATTCAGATTCGGGAAGTAAGCATCAAGAATCCCTTAAGCAACTCAAGTGGTGTCTATCCTGAAATGACCAAAATGGGGCATAATGGCATCAAGAAGCAAAGGGATTCCAAGAAAAAGAAAAAAAAAATTGAAAGGAG
Source organism: Neogale vison (assembly GCF_020171115.1). Taxonomy (NCBI): domain Eukaryota; kingdom Metazoa; phylum Chordata; class Mammalia; order Carnivora; family Mustelidae; genus Neogale; species Neogale vison. The sequence continues at coordinate 111,807,901 of NC_058091.1, forward strand.
CCATGTGCTTATTTTAGATAGTCTCAGCACATTTTTGCTGATCGTATTCCCAAGACACTTGCCTAATCCCACCAGCCTCTTTTCCTCTGTTCTCTATGGAAATTATTCAGTCAGAGATTTGCCTTTTGAAGTTAATGGGAATTCCACACTGAGATGAGCTTTGGGGCACAACCGAGAATGAAAATATGACTTTTAATTGTGCCAGGGAAAAAAAGAGTCTTTTCAATAGGCACATATTTTTCCTTGTTTGTTGTTCTCTCATAGTTCATGAGAACTATGACATAATTCTCTGAAAGACACTGCCAGCAGTCAGCAGAATATGACATGTCTTAGAGAGATAGCCACCATCAAAGCAGTCTGGGAAAAGATACAATATACTTGTTGTCCCTCATTCTCAGGCAGATCCATTGCAATAAAAACTTTACAGTTTCTTTTCATTGATAAAGATAGAAACAGTTTTTATGATACTTTCTTTTGTTATCGAAAAAAAAATATGGGCAGATTGGAATGAATTTCTTCATCAAATTCATGGAAACGGACTCAAATTCCTTGAAATTTGGGGGCATTGTAAGTAGGAATCTTACTGTCTGGATTCTTTTTTAATTAACCATTTCTTGCCATTGCCCTGACATGAAGGAACTTACAGATTTTATGAGGCTATTATCCTAAAAAAAAAAGCACAGTTCCAGGAAACACTGGTTAAAGGCACCAAAGGGACTGTAATAGCTTTGCTTAGTATGGATCAATAAGCATTGTATGTTTTATAAAAATAAAAGTGAAATCCATTTTTCAAGTTTCATGAATTCATTTTTCACAATTCCATTTTCAGGCTGCTTGTCCTGCCAACAGAATGTCTGAGGCTATTTAAACTGTCCATAACATTTCCCTTAAACAGTGTTGTACCACAGCCACTGCTGTTCAATGGGGTGTACCTGACTTGGTTACAAAGTCCAGTAGAACCTTAGGGAGTGAAAAAAACTTTCTCCTCCTGCAGACACAACACAGGGTGTGATTTTTCTCCTTTAGTCGAATTATGTGGATGGCCTCTGGGTCCCCAAAGAAGAAGGTGGTGGAGTTGAGGCTAAAAGTGAGGGGATGACCCAGAAAGCCTAGTCCCCAAGCCTGCCACTGCTTGCAGGAATGCCTCTCTACACCCCCATATGAGTGGAGTTTCCTTGGCTGCACTTGAACTCCAGAACAGGGACAGCCAGGTTGTCTGGCTCCATCGGAAACTAGGCTTCATCCCTGGGGCTCTCCCAGTGGAAATCTGAATGGGTATGGAAAAGGCGTTTACCTTTCCTGTAGTCTAGGAATGTTATTTTCCCAGGTGAAAGGGAAAGCCCAGCTGAATAAGACTTTGCAAGGTTGAAACAAAATCATATCGATTTCAGAGTACAGCTCTCTGAGCAAGCATAATCTGGTTCATAAACTTTGTGTCAGAATGGGCAAACCATTGATTTTTGGTCTCTATATTCCATGCAGGGCAGTGAGGGACCCCCGGGGAGACCTGGACCACCCGGACCACCGGTGAGTTTCTCCAGTTTTAAAACTTAAATTCATGTGTCAGCTTGAGACTTCTATAACTCAGAGATCAGACAACCTTTCGATGCTTCCAGGATAAAGGGTGTCTGATTTTTATGGATACCTATGGATGATAGCCAACGCAGCTTTGGGGAGACCTGAGTTTTTCCCTTAAGCGCAGCCCCAATATGAAGTACTCAGATTTGCATACTGTAGGCCTCCTTCCTCTGGACTCAGGAGACCTGAGTGTGTGCCCCAACTCCCCATGTCCTGCCTGGGGGACCCTGGGAAAGCCATGTGACCTCCGTGAGCCCCGGTCACAGAAAAGAGGGGCTTTAAAAAGAGCTCCCTCTGGCAATGTGAGTTGGTACAGAATGTGATGTTAGGCTACATGTGTTCATTACCACCCATGATGTCTGAGATGTGGAGAAATTCTATTTATAGAGCACCTAGTGAATAAAATGTACAAGAGCCATCAATGTTTTTATGCTTGCGATTGAGACAGATGTGCACTTGGTCAGGGCGGCGGCAGAGAGGAAAGGTACCGCTCTCTGTAGCAAGTCTGCCCTCATGTGGGGCCACGCTCAAATCACAGCACAGGTTTGGTCTAGGCTGAATGCTCTTTTCCATTCTACCTCATAGGCATACTTTAAGAAACCAGATTCACCTGAGAAAGGGCAGAATTCGTCTGTGATTTTCTGAAGACAGCAAAGATATATAATTATTCTGCCTGCAGTTGCACATTTCATACGCATAAACAGATTTGCACTCTGTCTTCCTAAACCTGTTCTTCATTTTGTTTACTCTCCTGTTCCCTTGACAGAGAAGCAGGACAGAAAGTATGTGGGGCTCAAATCCCAAAAGTCACTCTCTCCAGTGGACTCAACAAGCAACATATAGCATGAGTTCACAAAAGGGCTGATATTTTACACTGAGTTAAGAGATCTTCCTCCTCCCCCTGAATTCTTCGAAACTATTCACTCTTCAAAATAGATTACATATTATCTCTTTATGAGACACACTGTCTAGAAATCTCAGACAGAAATATTCATCTCTTTAGGACTCAGCACACTAAAATACAGTAGACATTCGCCAGTTGCCAAATGAGTGAGAAAAATAATAAAGGAATAAATGAATGGAGTATTTTCCCTCCCATCGCTAGTGTTTTGAATGCACGCAAATCCTGTTCACTGAGCACCACTGGCCGCCATCACCCGAAAACAGTGAAATGATGGCTTCCTCAGTTTTGCAACTGAAGTGAGGTGCTCCCAAAAAAGGAAAAATGCAGATTATTGATTCTATAGGAACTTCTTAAAAGAAGGATAAAAGGTCCCAGCCATAATTTTTATCTGGAAATTTTTCCCGAATGCCAAAACATAGGATTCTTTAAAGATTGTTGAATTAGTTCTCTTTAAGTGTTAGTTATTCTGGAACTTTCCACCCACAGGTCCATTTTATTAGGAAGTTTTATTCCCTGTTGTTCTAAAGAATATGTTTGTGTGGAAACATCCACACGGGGCTGTGAGCAACATCATTTTCCCCATTTACTTTAATTTTCTCTTTAGTGTAAAGGGACTGTAGGAAAAAATTACTTTTCAGTGGCCAAATTGCTCCCTATTCACATCTTCATCAGCACCACCGTGTTATAGCCTGCAGGTCAGCGGGCTGTAAACAGTTAGCATAAATCGGCGATTCAGAAACTGAATTTTAATGAGCAAATAGTATTTTCCTCTGAATGCATTAGTGTCTCATCTGTCAAACACGGACATTCATCACACCTCCCCTGAAAGTCTCTCTGGGCTGCAGCTGTAGCTCAAACTCCTGGTCATTTCCCCCTACATTTGCTTTAGAAAAGCCCCAGACAAATACATTATTTTATTTCACTTGTAGTATCAAACTCCCGTTCTAAAATAAACTAGGAGAAATATCATTTGGTAAAAGAATAAAAGGTAGAGAGACTTATTAATGTAAAAAAGAATTATTTTCTATCTCCTCTCTTTCCAAAGGGTGTACCATTCAATGAAGGAAATGGAATGAGCAGTTTGTATAAAATCCAGGTACTTGCTTTGGTAATTATATGAAATTATGTTCCTGTGATAAGTTGCTATAAATGTTTCTCACCTTTTTGTGTGTGTGTTTTTTTTTTTCATTTGAAGGGAGGTGTGAATGTTCCCAGCTTTCCAGGCCCCCCTGGTCCCCCTGTGAGTACAGTTTTTTATCACTAAGCATTCTTTAGCAGAACAGCCTAAATAAATAAATAAGTGTTCCTAAGTTCACTGAAAAAGTACATGGTATGACTATAACCAAGATCTTCTGCAGCAGGAAATAAATGGCAGCAAATTATAATAAAATGGAGAAAGTGTGCCCAGCCAAAATCATGAAAAATAGCGTTCTGCATGGTGATGTCCCTTTCTGCATTGTAAATATAAGAACTGAGTCAGCGCCCCAGCAGTCGCTGTCTTGGGGTTCCATCAAGTTATGTATCGTCATCATCTTATTCTCTAAATCCAAACTATAGCAAAATAAAGTTTGCGAATACGTTGTATGTGTCTTAAAGCAAATTGAATTAAAGTGTTTTAGATTCTATAATTTTGCTTCCCTTGTTGCTTTAAAAATGATTTCCCATGTTTTTCTCTTAGGGCCCAAAAGGAGACCCTGGCCCAGTGGTATGTATATTCCCATGCTTTGTGTCATTTAGAAAATAAGTGTTTCTTTTCTTTTTTTTTTTTTTTTTTTTTTTAGGTTTTAAAAAATTTATTTTTTAAAAGTTAACATGTGCATAAAAGGAAACTGAAAAACACAAGAAGCAAAGAACAAAGTCATCCATAATCACAAGCAGTTTACAGTTTGACTTCTAGGTCCCATGTGTGTATCTACAAAAGTAAGCATTTTAATGTAATTAAGATTGTAGTTATGTATCATGCTTTTTTACACACCATGAATATTTACCATTTCAAAGTCCCCAAACTATAAGTATTTCGATAACCAAGAATACACTACACCAACTCCATCTGAAAAAGGAAAGTGTAATCCCGCCTTTCTCGGCGACAAAGATTTCAGAAAGGACAAAAATGGCAACAGGCCTCTAGATAAAGATGAAAATAAGTATTTCTTGAAGTTTGAAAGAAGAGCGTTAGGCAAATGGCCTGTTTTCTTAGCCATTCATTGGTTAACTAACATGGGAGGCAGGAGGCAAGCCAGCAAAGAAATACCAGCAGTGTGTTCATTTTTAAGATACATTGGTCCTGATGTCACTGCCCAGTATCGGCCTTGTCTCTCTTATTAGTGTATTTTCAGAATTGCCCTGCGATGGAGGAGGGCGCAGATGAAGTTGCTGATGAGCAGAACACTTTCTTCTGATAGCACGATTTTGATGGTTAACTCAGTGTAAAGTCGATTGTGGAAAAGAAAAACTTACTGGAATGAAATTCCTTAATATGTCTCCAGTCTCTCTCTACTCCCAAAAAGGAAGGGGCTGTCTACTTGCTTTGGATGTCCGAGGCAGTTATTCGGTGGGAAATGTGGGGTGCTGTCATCCACCTGCTGATTAGGTATAACGGCATCAGGAGCGTAGTTAGCACTCAGCGTAGAAAGAGAGCATGTCCTGCAGCCCTCGAGAGAGTGACGACTGTTCTCAAGCGTCCTTCTCAACCACAGAGCGTCACACTGCTGCTTCTGCCGAATTTCTTAGATCCCCTTCATCCCTTGGCGGTTTTTCCTGCCATGTCCTTGTCAGGCATATGTTCATATTTCTCTTGTACTAACCTTGAACCTTGATTTATAGAGTACACTTGAAACTCAGATATACCTGAAGTTGAAATAAAGTTTCAAATCATTTGCCATTGGGAAATGATTCGGGAAAAAAAAATTAAGGCCCTTTCATTACAGTACAGTTTGGTAAAACTGGATGAATCAATTTTTAAAAAGCAAAAGAAGAAGCCATAAAAAGTAATCTTTTCACATCTATTTGAAAATATATTTTCAAAATATATTTTTGAAATATTTGAAAATATATTTTCAAATATATTTCAAATAATGCATGTTCTTTGAAAATATATTTTCAAACATTAAAGCACATGTTTTTTGTTATTGGTTGGTATATATTAAGAACCAATTTTCTCCCCTGAAAGCGGGATTTTCAGCTAGTTTGTACCATTTTCTGAACCCCAATTATGTAACTTAGAAATTTCCTTTGTTTTCTTTCTTTTTTTTTAATTGTAGGAAGTATTATTTATTTATTTATTTATTTATTATATAATTTTTTTTCATTTATTTATTTTCAGCATAACAGTATCATTATTTTTGCACCACACCCAGTGCTCCATGCAATCCGTGCCCTCTATAATACCCACCACCTGGTACCCTGATCTCCCACACCCCCCCACCACTTCAAACCCCTCAGATTGTTTTTCAGAGTCCATAGTCTCTCATGATTCACCTCCCCTTCCAATTTACCCCAACCCCCTTCTCTCTAACTCCCCATGTCCTCTGTTATGCTCCACAAATAAGTGAAACCATATGATAATTGACTCTCTCTGCTTGACTTATTTCACTCAGCATAATCTCTTCCAGTCCTGTCCATGTTGCTACAAAGTTGGATATTCATCCTTTCTGATGGAGGCATAATACTCCATAGTGTATATGGACCACATCTTCCTTATCCATTCATCCGTTGAAGGGCATCTTGGTTCTTTCCACAGTTTGGCGACCGTGGCCATTGCTGCTATAAACTTTGGGGTACAGATGGCTCTTCTTTTCACTACATCTGTATCTTTGGGGTAAAGATACAGATGTATGGCAGGGTCATAGGGAAGTTCTATTTTTAATTTCTTGAGGAATCTCCACACTGTTCTCCAAAGAGGCTGCACCAACTTGCATTCCCACCAACAGTGTAAGAGGGTTCCCCTTTCTCCACATCCTCTCCAACACTTGTTGTTTCCTGTCTTGCTAATTTTGGCCATTCTAACTGGTGTAAGGTGGTATCTCAATGTAGTTTTTTTTTTTTTTTCAATTTATTTATTTTCAGAAAAACAGTATTCATTATTTTTTCACCACACCCAGTTCTCCATGCAATCCATGCCCTCTATAATACCCACCACCTGGTACCCCAACCTCCCACACCCCCGCCACTTCAAACCCATCAGATTGTTTTTCAGAGTCCATAGTCTCTCATGATTCACCTCCCCTTCCAATGTAGTTTTAATTTGAATCTCCCTGATGGCTAGTGATGATTTCCTTTGTTTTCTTATTCATGTTACCCCCCCTTTTATCTGTAACTTTTTTATGCTTTTACCAGGCATAGCCTTCATTCTAAGTTTAATTTTCTTTCATCTGGTTGATAAAAATTTCCACCTGGCCTTTCTCTCTCCTACTGACTCACAGCCCCTAGAGGCCCCTAGATGTCTCACTGACTCTTCTGGAACATTCTTTTAGGTTTTGCATTAAAAACTGCATATCAAGGTGATAACATTTTTTAAGCATTCTGATAAAGGATAAATCATAATTCACTGGATTGGAAAACAGGTAGCAGACAGATTCAAGTAGACTTTGAAGAAATTAGGCTTCAGATTCCTTAGCTACAACAAAGGGAAAAAAAAAAAACCGATTAAAGGATGTTCCTTGCTTTTAGAGATGTGATTTAAGTGAGTGAAGCCCAAAAGCAGAAAATCTGGAGTAATGAAGTTAAATACTGTATAAAGCCTCAGATTTATCCTGCATAAACCTTTGAAATTATTCTTTGGGGCCTATGTCAGCAACAGTGTGCAACACCCTTCATTTCATACCAGTTGCCCGGTACAGAGAAATACTACTTCCTACTAGAGAAATAAGCCAGAAATGGTAGAAGGACAGGTCACAGAGCAGAAAATGGAAAAGTCAATTTGAGGAGGCTGTTGGGCAGGAGGGGGAGATTTATTCTTTGCATCCTTCATTTCCCATGACACTAGGTCTGCACCATTGTTTCTAATCTTCTCAGTAAACGTTTTTGTAGACAAAAATTACCCTTAACTGAATTTATCTTCTGAGGTGCTTCATTTAATTCCTTTGATATTTAATTTACAAGTGGCCTCAATTAAATACTTAATTATTAACTACTTTCAAGTAAATATTCATTGATGGGGTGACCACCTTCGTCAGTCCTAAGGATTGTTGAGGATGTAAACAGAGAGAATCAAAGAGTTTATTTCCTTTGTCAACAATCCAGGACCACTTTTACAGCACTTTATGCAGAATAGAAGATGAACACTTTTTTTTTTTTTTTTTGGTCTGATTGTTATATATTAGTGGACATTTAAAAAGATTTCTAAAGCATGAAAAGTATCAAGTCATCTGCTTGCTCATTAAGTGTTCTGTAATAAGGACAATATCATAAATAATAGTGGAAGTTGGAGACTTGGTAGTATTTTGAAGCAGATTAGAATTATACATGCAAAAAATATATTTACAGAGAATGAAAGCCCTCTTTTTATGTGATTATGTTGAAAGCATCCAGTGTCTTACAAAAATATTTGCAGTTGACATCAATTCATTAACAAGGAGGTATCAGACAACTACCTCCTTTATCTCTCTTGATTTAAAAGACTTCATGTTTATTTGCTCAAAATTAGTAGCTTCCTTCACCCTAAACTTTCTAAATATATTTCTTGAGAGCCTTCAGGCTCCAGCTGGCCTGGGACCATACACTAGAATATGCAATAGATTTTTTTTTTTTAATGGAAATGCTTATTTATCTTCTGCCAGTGACCCATGAGCTTGAGCAATAACGTTTAGAATCATTCAAGATGCTGCTTCTGGGGCCATTCCCTGAAGCATTCACAATTCATGGCGAGCTGCAGAGAACACTGCAAAATGGTAAACTTCGCTATCAGACCTTCGTCTTCATCTGCTCTTAAAGAGCTTAGTCTTATTCTCCAGTCATCTAGCAGCCCTGAGTACCTCACACATTGGCAAACTTCATTAAAGCCCATCTTTCCTTCTAATTTTTATTGAAATTAGAGTTATCACTGACTGGGGGGATTCATTCTAATTAGATTCTTAATCAGAATAAAAACAATCAGAAAATATATTCATACTTCTCCAGGGAATAGCTTTATTTTCAAACTATTTTCAAATATCAAATGCAAGCATACAGATGCTTGAAAATAGAGCATACCAATTACTCGCTAAATTGCTAATCAGTGTTTGGGGATAGTTTTTTGTAAAAAAAAAAAAAAACTTTGGTTTTCAAACGAAGGCCTAAAACAGCTCTTGGTCATTGCTTCTGCATTTCTCATGTTCATATTTAACAGGGAGAACCCGGTGCAATGGGCTTGCCAGGACTAGAAGGATTTCCGGGTATAAAGGTAAGTATAGGTGTCACTCCTTGTGGTCACTGAGTCAACATCCAAAAATGTTTACTGAGCACCTCCTGTTGACCAGGAACTATTTTAGGTTTAAAGATAGCCAAGAGTACAAAACAGACAAAAATCTCTGCCTTCAAGGAACTTACTTTCTAGGAAGGGGATAGAGAAATGACAAGAATAAACATAAGTAATAATGTTGGTAAATTCTATGAAAGAAAGAAAAAAGTAAAGCAGGTGAAGAAGGCTCCGGAGTGCTAAAGGAGAGGTGGTAATTTTAAATATTGGTGTGAGATAGCAAGATCTGAGCCCAGACTTGAAAGAGTGAGACACAGTTAGTCAAGTCCCCTCAACCCTGAAGGAAGAATGTCCCAGGCAACATAAATCAGTTCTAGCGATCTAATGTGTAGGATGGTGACAGTAGGTTACAGTACTTTACTATATACTGGAAAACTGCTAAGTATTCTCACCACTGTGTTAATTAGCGTGATTGTGGTGATCACTTCACAGTATATGTATATATCAAATCCTCAAGTTGGATACCTTAAATATATACAATTTTTAAAATATTTTATTTATTTATTTGAGAGAGATCACAGTAAGCAGAAAGAGAGAGGGGGAAGCAGGCTCCCTGTTGAGCAGAGAGCCCAATGCGGGACTCCATGCCAGGACCCTGGGATCATGACCTGAGCCAAAGGCAGAGGCTTTAACCCACTGAGCCACCCAGGCGCCCCTACAATTTTTTGAAAGCACAAACGTTAGGTCTAAATGCACTGAGACCATGAGCATTCCTGCTCCACCAAAGGAGACCAGAGGGATGAGGTGAGGGAAGGGGGTAGATGAAGTCAGAGAGATAGGGATAGAAGGGAGGTGTAGCCCAGTCATAGCAGTCCTGCAAAGCAATGCTACTCAAGAGCTAGCTGGTAGAGGACAAGTGCCAGTCTGAAAATTCTCTTATGGATTCTGTGGCAAGGTAATTATAGACTGAGAGTGAGTACTTAAAAACTTGTCTAGCAATTTAACTTTGCTATGATACTCAAACATGTGATCAGTCCTCTCACCTCGGCTCAGGATGTATTAGAACATAAATGATAAACTGCTCCCCGGGAAGCACAAGTAGTTTGAGAAGCACCGATAATAAAGAGGCTGATTAGCCACTGTGAGGACTTTATCTTTCACTCTGAGTAAAATACGGAGCCAGTAGTTCATTTCTGAGTAGAAGGGTGGTGGGGCCCGCAGCCGGAGGGCAGGGAACCCTGTTAGAAGACTATTCCCATGCTACAGCTGGGAGGGATGCTGGCTGAGATCAAAGTGGAGATGGTGGAGATAGTGAGGGGTGGCTAGGTTCTGGATATACCGGGAAGGTAGAACCAACAGGACTTTCTAATTGATTGGACATGGGTATGAGAGAATAAGGAGGAATCAAGGACACTCCCAAGTTTTTTGACCTGAGAAACTGATATGATGGGATAGTCATCAAGTGAAATGAGGAAAGCTATAGGCAGAGCCTGTGTGGAGAGGGTGAGGATGATCAGTTTAACTTTGGACATGAGGTCAAATTTGGCGGCATTTCTTAGATAGCACAGTGGAAGGATCGAGTAGGCAGAACAAGAAAAAGGCATGGGGTTTGAAAAGAGTCTTAGGGGAGTTTTAAACTTGGTTGTTCCAAGTGTATAGACACTGTCTTAATCAGGAGACTTGACAAAATCTCCAAGGAAATGACATTTTATAAAAGAGAGGAGGACTGAGCACTGAGCACTGAGCACTGAGGCCTCCAACATAAAGGGATCAGGAAGAAAAGGAAGAATGAGCAGGGAAGACTGAGATAAAATGACCAGGGAGTTACGAGGAAAACTTGGTGTCCTGAAAGCCAAGTGATGATAGTGTATCAATGTGAAGAGGGTAATCACTTGTCTCCAGTACTGCACATGGGTCTAGTGTGATGGGGATGGGGTCAAGTAGGACGGTCAAGTATCAACCATTGGATTTAGCAGGATAGAGGTTTAACAATAATAGATTATTACTATTCACTATTTTGGTAGGAGCAACTGTTGGATTTAAATGGATTTAAGAGAGAGTAAGAAAAAAAGAATTAGAGATAGCAAATACAGTATAAACAATGGCCAAGGAGTTTTGCTGCAAAGGAAAGCAAAGAAATGGGAAGGTGACTGCTGGAGGAAGTAGGGTGGGTAAGGCTTTATAAAATGGATTTTAGAAATGGACCATAGAAATATCAGATTAGTTGTATGCTAAAGGAATGATCTGGTAGAATAAGGTAGGGGAGTGATGATACAGGAAGAAAGGGGATAATTGTTGGAATGACATCTTCAAATCGCTAAGAGAAAATAGGAACCGGTACATAAATGGAGGGTATGGCTTCAGAGAGGAGTCTGGAGAGCTCATCTATAGTAACAGGTGGAAAAACAAGAGTGTCAGGGTACAGACACTAATACACAGGAAGAACAATTGGTTGGGGTCTATAGAAGTTCTTTTCTGGTTGCTGAAATTTTCTCAGAGATAGAGGAAGAAGATCATCGTCTGAGAGTGATGAGGGAGAAGAGGTAGGAGATTTAAGGGGGGGAGAGTCCTGGGGCCACAGAGTGGGATGACTAGGCAGCCCCAGAACACCCCTGAGGTTCATGGGTATAAACTGAAGTGAGACCGGTCAGGGAGATCTTCTCCAGCATGTACACTCAGGTAAAGACATAGATTTAAACAAAGTTCCAGTTTTGACAGGTGAGTACTAAAAGCAAGAATGGGCCAAGAGAGTCAATGGTGTACAACAAAGGAGTGATTAAAACAAGTGACCATGGCATTTAAACTAAATAAATAAGGTAGAGAGGCCATTTAGAGAGTTGAAGGATGATGGAAGATTTGTTCAGTGGATTAGAGGTCTTGATAGCATCAAAAGTGTGAGAATCCAAGGTACTTACGGGAGTGAATTAAAACTATGGTGGCCCAATATCAGAACGCATGAAACTGAGTTTATGGAGGGGATGGAATTATGGTTACTGACAAGGTCTCTGGTATAACAGGGGAATAAGAGGCCAACTCATTAGAGGAGAATGGTTGAAGGAACTGCAAGACCTGAACTTTGGAAGGACTATATCGTCCAAGAGAAGGTTTCTTACTATTAATATTAAACTTTATCAGATATACAAGAGTTTCCACTGAATAAAAAGTTCCAATATATTCATTTTGGGGGTTAAAATCCCATAATTTAAGAGGAGCCTGAGTGAAACTGGTAAGAATTACCTGTTTGTACTATTTGTCCTCTATTCTATTAGTTCTTTTTCTATTTATCTAAGGATAATACTTTATAAAGATACTACTTCTATTTATATGTTAGAGTTAATCTCCTAGCTGGTCTGACCTTTCATTTTCATGTTTGATCTCATAGTCTATAGAAACATAACATTTAAGTAGTCAAATATCAAACAATTTTTCTCTATGTTTTCTTGTTTTGCTTTTATGCATTGAGTTCTTTTTATTCTTATTGTCAACCAAAATCAGGTAGTCACTTTGTATTTTCTTCTAATTCTTTTATAGTTCATAATATTTTGTTTTTTACATAATCTATATGGGATTTACATGGAGTATGATATAAAGAGAGGAATTAAACTCTTTTCAAGGATATTACTCAATTATTAGTACTATATTTTGAATAATACATCCCTTTCTTTACTAAAATCCTATTATAGATATTGGCCTATGGTTATATTGCATTTTTATATTGCATTGATATACTGCTTAATCTTATACCAATATTCCATTATTTTAATTGTTATAGCTTTGTTATATGTTCAGGTATTGATATTGCTAATCTCTGTATTGTTCTTCTTTTAATTTTTTTCTTTTATCTTCTCATTTATTCATTATCCAGGGTGGACTTTAATATCCCCTGGTCAAGCGGCAGTTTCATAAGAATTGCATTAAATTTATAAATTAGTCTGGGTAGCAATGACACCTTTACAACATTGTCTTGCCCTCCAAGAACAAAACATATCTCTTCATTTAATCAAGTCTTCTTTTATGTCCCTGAGTGAAGTTATGAAGTTTTTTAATGTAGGTTCTGCTCAACAAAAGTTGCCATTTTATTATCCCGTATATAATCATGAGCACTTTTAGCATCATCAGCTTTATCTAAAATACCACATTGCCTTTGGAAAAAGAGTTACATCACTCTGCTGTTCAGAGCAATTGAAGGGATCTTCTGATGGCCTAGTGAGGAGAAGTACAGAATCCCTTGTTCTAAATATCTTATTCCAACCCTACATCGAATAAGACAAGTGTAGGAAAAGCTTTTTAGAAAACATTCAATGTGCTTTCTTTTTTAAGTACTGGTAATGGATTACTTTTGGAATAAAAATACTGTTTTGACTAATCTTAACTGTAAGTATGTGTGGAGTCCTATTAAAAATAGGTCACAGAAATGATAACCTGAATGTTTATTTTCGTTAAGATTATTATTTGCTTTCGTTTTTTGGAAAAAAAAAAACTTTAACAAATTCAGTTAGGTACTAATTTTTATTTTCCCATCTGATGATACTGATAACGCTTATCAAGACCAAAGAAAAGCTTCACCAAATCCAAATACTCATTTGAGCATTAATTTTATAGACAAAGATTTTATAGATATCATCATAAGCAGCAACTTTTTTTTAAAATCCCAACAGGGGGATCGAGGCCCAGCAGGCCCCCCAGGAATAGCTGGAATATCGGTGAGTCCAGAGTATCTCACATTATTTTCACAAGGAAGCAATTCTATCTCCGCAGTCCACCTGTGGCTAGGGATCAAGAAGAGGTAGGGAGCACACAGTAGCTCTTATGACAATAGGTTCTAGAAACATCCAGTTAAAAAAAATAAAACCACCTTGTCCCTATTTATCCTCAAGAATTCTCCTTTCTTTTTTATTTTTTAAAATTTCTTTTATTTTAAAGAGGGAGGGAGAGAAAGGGAAGGGGCAGAGGGAGATGGAGGGAGAGAATCTCAAGCAGACTCCCCACTGAGTACAGAGCCAAGCATGGAGCCCCGTGTGGGGCTTGATCCTTAGGATCATAACCTGAGCTGTAACCAAGAGTCCAACACTTCACTGACTGCACCACCCAGGCACCCCAAGACTGTTCCTTTCTTTATGTTCACCTCTTTCTTTATTATCTTTTCCTTTTTTCCCCCAACTTCCTTAATGAGGGGAGGAGATGCCCAGTTAATTACAAGTGCCAATACGTTAATACACGAGCCCAACTTTGAGAAGCTAGTTTTGTTTCTCTGTTCTTGTCATACTTAAGGTTTCTTGGCCCCCAAAAGACGAAGCTCTTATCCTTAGGCATGTACTTCAAGTTCTTGATATTAAGCTGCAATCTGCCTGAGTTTTCCCTTGGCCTGGTGTTATTAACAAATCTTTACTGCTGCTAATGTTTCCTCGTAAACTAGCCCTTCCAGACTCTCAATCATTTTTGTTGCTCTCCGGTGTCAAGTGTTTTAATCTCATCAAGGTCTTTTCAAATGAATAGGAAGTACTCCAGGAAAGGTTGAAATCATTTCTCTGAGCCCTAGGGATCATTCTGATCTTCATTCATGATGCTCTAATTAAAATTTTGCGGCCATGCTTTATGAGTAAGAGCCCACTTATCCTTTTGTTCAGTGCCCCTGCAGGGTAGGCCCAGGGTAGGAAAGTCAGTGGAAACTCCGTGCTTGAATCATAGGCACACAGGATAAGAAAGGGCTCTACCGTCCCACTCACCACCACCCACAGACATCTACTGACACCCAGCACCGCCCAGAGCATCCACCACTCGCCACCGCCATCCACCACCACCCATCACCCCCATCCTTTAAAAGGCCAATAGCCCCTCTCTTTTATTCTGTGTAGATATTAAGCCTAAGAACAAAAATTCAAAAGCCATCCCTAGTCTGTAGAAAACCATCCTTTGTAGAGGATGAATCCCCTTATTTAGCAGATCTATCCCTTTCTAGTATTTTCAAGCCCATCCAGAGAATTCTCCAGGGCTTGTTTTTCTCCTGCTTCTTCCCAGGATGACACATGGGTAGACAGGAGGAGGTGTCTGTGAGTGCTGGCAATGAGGTGAGGCCTCCAGTCAGCATGCTGTCCCCTAGGTTTTCCAAGCTCTCCCCAACTTTTGAGATTTCTGTTACCTGCTACCAATGTCCCTGATCCCTTTGTCTCCGATCTCAAAGCCTGAGCACTCTCCCCGTTGTGTCCTATGCCAAGTCCATGTGGGACATTAGCCTTCCAGCTCTAACATATCCCCCCACTTGGGCCCACAGGAGATTCGGGAGTTCCTGCTTGTACACACGGGCTCTGGGGAACCAGGGCTGCTCTGTCAGGCCTTGTGTCTGCCTCACTTCACCACTCAGCCGTGTCTGAACCTGTGAGGGGTTCCCCCCCAGGGTTCTGGACAGCAAGAGGAATAAAGAAAGGGTCCTTCCTCTTTCAGATTCTCTCCTAGGAAACCTATTAGGGTTTCTGCAGCCTTGGTCCCATGCCTATATCCCTGTGTTATTTGTTTTTCCGTCCATGTTAAGTCCAAGGGATAGAAGGGGGTTCCTTCTTGAAGCTTGATCTGGACACTTGGGCACTTCTCACTTCTGGGCTCTAAGGGACCATCTTCCTCTCTTGTCCCTCCCAGTGGCCTCTCCACCCAACCCTTCTCTGTTGTCAGTCCTCCAAGCTATAATATGTTGGAATAAATCAGTCTTGTCCCCTTCCTTTCAACCAAACATGGCTTTTCAAGTCAAACATGGTGTTTCTTCAGGCTATCCTACTATGAACTTAGAAACCCTCTTAACAAGACACAAAATCTAGGAAAGACTTCTTTGACCCCATGTGCCCTCCCTCCTCCAAAGTCGAGAAGAGCTGCCGATCAAATAGGCACTAGAGGTATTCTCAGTAATGAGGATACATTGGTTTCATATTTTCAAAAATAGTACCGTCCGCTCCCACCCGTCTGCTATACACATATGTGTACGTTCAGAGAACTGCATTCTAGTCCATACCTTGGAGCTTCCAGACTCAAGTATATGTCCCCACAGCCTCTGTCCCATTAAGAATGCCATTTTAGTATAGAGAGCCACAGGCCTAGCAGCTCCTTAAATTCACAGGCAGGGAGGGGATGGTGTCATGCCGTCGTAATTCGGCTCCTAATGTTTCTCCTTGCTTTGATTTCCCAGGGAAAACCTGGAGCCCCAGGGCCTCCGGGAGTCCCAGGGGAACCGGTGAGTTTCCAGTTGTTTACTTCACAGTTGTACTTGCATGCAGTTCCAGAGCTTTCCTTGGCAGCTAATATTTGTCTGTGGACATGCCTATAGGGTGACAGAGGGCCTGTTGGAGATATAGGTTTCCCTGGACCAGAAGGACCCTCCGGAAGGCCAGTAAGTACTTTTTATTATTTAAAATTTGCCAGTTTGAGAAATATTCCAAACACTGTTTATCTCTTATCTCTTATCCAATCACTGTCCTATCTCCTTGGAAAATCTGATGTTTGTAGTTTCTAAGGAAGTTAGAGCAAGTTCCACAAATGGGTCTTAGCGGGTGTGGTTCTCCCTGAGTGTTCTAGCTCTGTATGAGGTATTGTTAAGTCTTAAACAATGATGAAAAGTGAGATTTTCTTTAGTTGTTTGAAGTGTCAGGAGATTAGACTCATTACTTCTTAAGTCTGATATTCTCCTGGTTAAAAAACAAAATGGCCTTTCACATCCTAAAATATAAAAAACCTGAAGACTCACAGATATAACTCCTGGAGGCCAAGCTAAAAACTGAATAAGAAGCTATTTTTTCAGATTCCCTTCATTATCTATGAACCTTGTTCTTCTACCTTCATAAATCGTGCTTCTAAACATAGCATCCATTTGGTTCCTAAAAGAACTCTTGGATACTGACATATATTGCTATAACACAGTAATAATCATTCATACTAATTCAGTTTACTTCAACATATATTTATTTAGTCTCTTCTGTTTGCTAAGGATGTGCTGGGCCATGAGGGAGGGGACAGAAAGATGAACAACATGCAGCCCTCTCTCAGGTTTACTCTTGATAGAACGTCACTGCTCCCTTTGCTTGTTTATTTGTGTGTGGGGAGGGATGCTATTAGGAGAAGGAGGACACTGAAGGTGAACAAGCAGCACAGAGTTCACAAGGCTGGGTCAGTACCTCTGGGAAACCTCTGGGTCTGAGTGCTCCCTGGCCTCCCCCTCCTCAGAGAAGCAACATAAAAATAGAGGAAGCATATACAATTTAGAGTCAGAAAGATATGGGTTTGAATTGTGACTCAAAGGGTTTTGTGAGTCACTTAAGTAACATGACATATGGTACACATTGTCAGTCCCTGGCCCTGGGAGACACTCAAAAAATAGCTTCAATCTGGAAACCCACTGAAGCATTTGTAGTGGGGAAGGAAAATGGAGTATATTCCAGAGTATCACTCTTGACTGTTCTGTGGAGAGCAGACTGTAGGAAGCAGGATGGAAGCAGAATAGTGAGGAAATGTCACCATAATCTCCTTGAGAAATAGTGATGGGGAGAACAGGGAGATCATGAGGAGTAAGGGAGTTTAGGATGTACATCAAAGGGAGAGTCAGCAAATTCACTGATGGACCGGAAGTGGAACGTGAGAGAGAGATAAGTCAAAGCTGTGGCATGGGGTCTGAGCAGCCATGTCACAGTGGTGTTTTTGGTGAGATGGGAACTACTGGAGGTGGGTAGGTTTGGGAGGAAAATCAAGAATTCCCTGCAGTGGGCACATTCAACTTCAAGCACTCATAGACATCCACTGGAAATGTCAAGTAAGCGGTAGATATACGTATCTTGAATTAATGGAGAGGTCAGGACTGGAGAGACTGATTTGGGTATTTTAAACCTGGGTCTGAATGAAATGTAGTCCCTGCGGATTGGGAGGGAAGAAAACATTTCAACTGTTAGGAAAAAGACCCAGCAAAAAATCTGAGAAGGTGCATCTGGTGAGTTATGAAGGAAACCAGGTGAATGAGGTTTCCTGGATGTTGAGGGAACTACGTGTTTTAAGACAGAGAAATGATGAATCTAGATAAATCATGTGAGAGCTGACAGCTCTGCACTGGATTTAGAAATGTGGTGGTCCTTGGTGGGAGAGGTTACAGCATGCTTGCATCTTGGTAAGAATGATCCAGTCGAGAGGGGAAGTTTTGATGATACCTTGGGATTGGAGATAAATTTGAGTAAGGGGAGAACACTGGTATTTCATTCAAAAGTGAAAATCGGCCTTCACAAGGAAGAGGGGCAGCTCATCCTTCTCACCAGGAGGAAGGGGACAGGCAGACATTGGTATACAAATGTGTACAAATGTGTGTAGGTTGGATCTATAAGAGAGAGATTTCTCTCCTACGTATTTTCTCAGGGGAAGAAGAATCGAGGTCATTGGTTGGGTGTAAGGAATCAGGTGGTGATGCTGGAGATCTGAAGACAGGAAAATCTGTGAAAGAATACTTAAGGAGAGAAGGAGAGGGAGTTGAATCAGGAAATCCAGGATAGCCTGGTAATACAGGGGGATACTTGCACTCCGCCTGCGTTCATTTAGGTAGGAACAAGTGAGCAAGGAAATGCCTTTTTCTTCAACCACAGCCAGCTGCTCAGACGCAGACATGTGACAGACAAAAGGCTGCTTACACCCAGGCGTGGAGTTCTTCCAGATAAGTGAGATGAGGGAGGGAAAAACAAATCCATGCAGGCTATTCTAAAAATCTCTAAAAGCAATACTAGTCTAGGGAAAGCAAGTTAGTAACACCTTTACACACAAAGGAGAACACACGTGATAGTCTTTGATGAATTACAAAAGACAATAAAAGAAAAGAAAAAAGAAAGACTGCACTGTTTCTTTTCTTACATTGTTACCAAAAGCATGAATTACATGTTAACACTAGATACATCTTCTTTTATTCAAGTGGTACAGCTGTGTTGTGTCATCCCTTCCCCCACTTCCTCTCCTTAATCAGCTTTATCTTTGTTGCCTGTGTTTCTGGATGTAATAAATTCTTTGAACTACACACTGCAGGTAACGTGTGCTTAGTTAAAGTACTCTACCTAATTCCCAGATGTTTCAGAGAGGTTGGGGGACTTTGGTTGGGTTATCAACTGTGACGGATTTTCGTGTAATTTACAGCAGTGAAAACATGTGCTTGTCTGCAGTTCCATCCTCATAAAATCCATTCCAGCACAGCAAAACTCTCTTAGGCTTTTCAGAGGAACATGTCCATGCAATTGCCTGCTAGCTAAGAAATCATTTCCCTCACCTTGATCTCTCTCTTCAAACCAAATCTCAAAAACACCTCTGCTATTGAACTCTAGGTATTTGATTTGACCCCAAGTGCTTTCCCTTCTGACATCTCCTGGCCACAAGTTTTCTCCATCTCATAAATCTCTGAGTAGGGGGCTTTATTTCCACCTCCAGGACGGCCTTATAAAGTTTGGCAAACTTCCAGTTTACTAATAAAAAAAAAAACCCAAAACACTACTTAATGCTCTCAAAAACCATGATTACAGATTTCCTACTTTTCTTTCATATTCTCCCACTGGAAAATAACAAATTGTTCTCTAGCCGACAGTTTATTTCATAGGAGGATTGTGCTCTGGCCATGTTATGAAATTTCCCCAGCAGCAACTGAGACCATTTACTGAGAATGACTCTCTATGCTAGAAAATTGTTGGGCGGTAACAATAAATGCCGTCCACCAGCCACCCAGCACCACGGGCCACCTTATTTTTCAGATTGTACCTAAGAGAATAAGTAACGAAAATAACCCCATTGACTATTTACAGTGACTTGGGCATTTTCTGTTGCTTTACCAAATCCTGAGTTTTCAAATAATGACTTCGTCCTCACTTTATAAGGAAAGAAGCATGTGCTATTAGGAGTCAGTAAATTGCCTGAAGAAAGTGGAACTCGTCAGTGACAGAGTCCGAATTCGAACTCCGGACCATCTACTCTCTCAACTTCGTTTTCTGTTTCACTCTACTCCCTCACCAAAATAGCAGAAATGTGATGATTAGGTCCTCAAAACTTTACCCTTTTATTGTGTTTAACTATGTCTACCGATGTAGAAATAGAAATATTGATCATCTTCTGTCTTTATAGGGAATAAATGGAAAGGATGGATTGCCCGGTGCTCAGGTATGGAAAATACCACTTCGGATAAACATTCTCATGCAAAACCTCATTTGCAGTACCTGTCAAAATACTTGACTAAGCAGGCTGGAGAAAAATCTTGGCAAGCAGTGATTTTTTTAGTGTTGGCATTTGTTTTTCAGGGTGTCATGGGTAAACCTGGAGACAGAGGCCCCAAAGGAGAACGTGTATGTATATTACTCTTCTGATCATGATTTAAGCCTGTCTGCTGCAGCTGCCTTATCCTTTGGGTTACACAATTTGTGTGTGGATCCCTGCCAATCTCCCAGTATGACACATTTAGGGTGTATGTGATCCAAGATCTCTTCTAGGCATAAAACAGGCCCATTGAAGGACCCCGAAGCAGGCCATATGGCTGGTACACCTACAACAATGACCTTTCTTCAGAACAAAGTCTAGTGTGCTATTCCACTTGGGTTTGATCCTCCTGTCTCGGACACATATTCCTATGATAGCGTTCACCCATTTTCTTGTTCCTTAGAGTAGGGTTTCTCAACCTCGGCACCATTGATGTTTGGAGTGGACAGTACTTTGCTGTGAGTGTCCATCCTGGGCACTGTAGGATGTTTCGTAGCATCCCTGGCGTCTAGCCAGCAGATCAGTGCCGCCATCTTCCCTCCAGCTGTGACAACTGAGAATGTTTCCAGACATCACCTTCTGGGAACTAGAGTGGCCCTTGTTGAGAACCACTGATCTCATGGAATATGAAGTCAAGTAAAGGGGGGTGGCGGTGTGGAGAGGTAGAACAGTGGAAAGTGGAACCAAATACATAAAGTCATGCCAATTCTGTCATATACTTTTATTGAAATTGGCTTGGTTGTTGGTGTTGTTCCAACTTCTCATTATTTTCTTTAGTGAACCTTAATGTTTTCAAGTAGAGTTGGAGTCAGTCCACTGCAAAGATTCAAGCACTGTAATTCAGTGAAATTCCTGGGTGGGTTGCTAGTATGTTGCATATGTGTGTTTGTGTATTGGTGTCTAGTTTACTCATTTTTACTTATTACACAACTAATTCATGATAACTGAAGGTCATATGAAAACAGAGATAATATAAGTAAAAAGTAAAGAAAAAAGTCTATGTTATCCCCTTGCATAGAGATAAGGATTCTTAAATTTGTACAAATACTATTTTGGACATATTTCTATTTCTCTCTTATATATGATATACATGTGTACTTAATATATCAATGCAAAAGAATATTTGCTCTTCCAAAAATGTGTTCAGACTGTTTTGTAAATGACTTTTTTCACCTAACAGTATATAATGACCATCTTTCCGTGTCAGTCAATACAGATCTGCATATGACTTTTAGTGGCTATATGTTATTCCACTATTTGGATATACCTTAACTTCACTTTCCCAGTCTCCTTTTTCTGGATATTTAGGTTCTTTCCAGTTTTCATAATAATAAACATCACTGTAATGAACATCCTGGTGCCTAAATTGTAAAACAATTTTAATATGCTGAAGACTGTGATTATTTTGCATGTGATCACAGTATCGATCAGCATGTACTAGTACTTCTTTTCTTTATTGTTTTCTTAATCTGACTCATCTCAGGTATTTCCCCCAAATGTGAGTTGATACACCTATATGCAGATATATTTTTACAACTAAAAGAGTAACGTTGAAATTAGGTCCATCTGCTTTTTCTTCTTTCTACATGACTTCTTTCTACACCTCTTCATTCCGGGATCAAATAGATCCCTATAATTGTTCATCTGTTTTCATTACTTTTTTTTAAAAAAACACAGAAATGGAGTTGGGCCCTTTGCACGGTAGTCACAAATAAGAGTAACACAATGAAATACACAGCAGCCTCAGTGCACCATCCCATCATAGCTGGTGTGGTCCTCACTTTCTGGCATTGGGGAACTGAGTATTTGGAATATCTCTAACTAAAACATGCTATGGTACATATATACCCCTCTCTCCTGATGCCCCCCCATCTCTAATGAACAAACACATGCAGTAGTAGACACCTTGCTGATAAGTCAGCATTAAATAAACTTCTTACCACAGTCAAGCCACCTAATACTATCTTATACCTAATTTACCATGGCACTTTACTCAGCAAATTCTCTTGTAGTTCATTTATTTATTAAATATATGATCTCAGTGATGACCCTCCACCCCAAGTACCTGCTCCAAACTTTTTCAAAGGCTCCCCTTTCTCATCTTTCCAAGTTGTTTATCTTTGGGACACAGCATGTATGCACCTGCACACACACACACACACACATACACATTCATACAACTGTAAAACACAAATAAAGAAACCAACGCACAGAATCTAATAAAGATTCTGATAGAGGTAAAAGAAGAAGAAAAGCATTTGGGAAGGATTTTGAGGGTCCTGAAGTTTTTACTTAGCGTAAAATCTTGGTGACCATCTTCATTCAAGTACAAAATCCTCTTGGCCATCTTCCTTTATTATTTCCAAGGAGACCCAGGCCTGAAGTGAGAGCTACTGTTGACTTTCAAAAGTGTCGTCATTCTAGACAATCAAGTACAATCAAGTACAACCCACATTGTCACTAGCTTTCTAGGGAGTGCCTTCAACATCCCAGTCATTTTTCTAAGCACTTGACTTGACTCATTCATTTCCAGCATCACTCTCTTTCATGGGTATTATTAATATCTCCACTTTATGGGACAGGAATCTAGGGCACAGAGGGCTCAATTCTCTTCGTGGAGGTGCTACAGCTAGCAAGTGCCCGTATGAATGCAGAACCTTTGCTCTTCACCACAGCTTGCGTGTTCTAGAAGAGATCACTCTTATTAACTTCTTCCTTAACAGGGTGACCAGGGAATTCCAGGAGACAGAGGCCCACAAGGTGAACAGGGGAAACCAGGCCTTCCAGGCATGAAGGGAGCCATAGGTCCTGTGGGGCCACCCGGAAACAAGGGCTCCACGGGATCTCCCGGACACCAAGGCCCTCCAGGCAATCCAGGCGTCCCAGGCACTCCAGTGAGTAGTGCCGAGAGCTCCAGCAGCTCCTGGCTAGCATGGACCTCGTACCCCTTTGAAAGAAATCAGAATTCATCCCCATGAAAGCAATCATAATCCTTTTAGAAGAAATAAAGTGAACCTAAACGGATCTCCATAAGGGTAGCAATATCTGCCACTTATTTCAAGTTATGTACCAGACCCTCCGCTAAGTACTTCCTCTACATCACCTCTGCAGAGCCTCACAACTCAGAGGATGGTGTCCTACCCGCCCCACTTTGACGAATGCAAAAACCCAGAGTTGTCTTGTTCAGAGTCACACTTATTGAGTGGGTTAGATTCAAGTCTGACTGACTCCAAAGCCGCGCTCTTAAATACCATCTATAATGTCTCCTACACCACACAGACGACATATGTCTGTTTTATGTGAAAACTCTATTTGTTGAATATGAGAACCACAAACCTGCCCTGAGTGGTACTTTGACGTGGAAAACGGGCCAAGAAGGAGTGTTTGGTTAAGGAAGCTCATATTACTATTAATACCCTCTGGAGGTGTGGTGGATGGTCATTCACAGAGGAACCTAATTAGAAAACATCCTTGTCAGGGAGAAAGGTGGGTCCTGGAGTGGGGAGGGCGGTGGAGGGCGGAGCAGGGCGCTAAGGACACACTGTCCTCAGATAATCAGCCAACACCAGATGGAGGGCCAACTGGGGCATTCCCACAATATTGAGATTCTTTATTTTTATCCATTTTCCCTAAGCTCTACTTGAATAAAGCCTGTATAATGAGTTCTCAGTGCTGTGTCAGTAATTGGTATTAGATGCATTAACTCAAGTTCATATATCCCATATACCATGAAAATAAAATATTGAAAGAGAGCATTTTTGGAACTATACTGCCCTATAGAAATCATCATTTTATGAGCCCATCATATTGTCTTTAATGTCACACATATACACTTGAATAATAACCACTAAAAAGAGAGGAGCAATAAAATACTTACAAATCCTAATGATCATGGAAAATAATAGCCCTCTTTTAAAAATATCAAGGTACTACAGTAAAATATTACTATTATAAATGTTAGGTTCTCTCCCAAATTCATGTAGCTTCATTTGTTAAGGGGTTAAAAATTCAACTGACATCCTTTACCTACTTCCCTTTCTCATGTCCCATAGCGTTTTTCATTAAAAAAGGAAAATTACTTAGTACAAATATGCTCACAAAGTGTAAATTACAGAATAAACTATACCATAAAAATGACTAAAACTTAGTAAGTAATAATCCAGCACACTTGGAGTTCTCTTCCTTTAAAGATGCGTAGTATCCTAGATATTGACTTCACCAGTGCCCAGGGATTGGTTAGAAGTTAAACTGTGCCTGGGATATTAATGTCCTGATAACACTGTTCAAGTTCTGTAACTTCAGAAAATGAAGTAATAGGAAATGTCTTTCCTAATCATATGAAGCCATGTCTCTCCATTTAATAAGAAATATGTTCGAGTCACTGGTTATGATTCCAGCCCACGGCTTTTAAAGCAATTATGCACTTCAAGTTCTTCTCAGCATTTGATCAAAACAAAGATACTTATTGCCTAATAGAGCCAACTGCCAAAAGCATTTTGTTTGATAAATGTGTCTCCACGGAAGTTTCAAGTATGCACACCAACCCAGGATTCCTAGTCTTTATTCGTTTGTGCTATGCTCAATTTTAAGACCTTTTCCCCCCTTCTTTAGGCTGATGCGGTTTCACTGGAAGAAATAAAGAAGTATATTAATCAAGAAGTTCTAAGGATTTTTGAAGGTTAGATCTACTTAATAAACATTTCTGAATTTTTCTCCAATTACCACCTCCCATTTACTGAAGGGGATCCCTTCAACACTCTCTCAAAAGATGGCCATACAACAATGATGTTAAGAGGCCACCTACTTTATTGGGGGGGGGGCATCTCGGTTGGATAGAAAATTCTTCCTTACATTGAGTTAAACTTGCCTCTCTCTAACTTTCTCTCCTCATTGCTGGTCTGTTAAATAGCACAGGTGAAGTATCTTCCTCTAGTCCCACGACAGCCCTTACAATATTTTTCCATACCCATGGTACTTCTCCTTACTTTTCTCTTCTGTGGTGCTACTGTGTCTCGCCCATCCTGTCTCCACTCTTTTTAAATGACCTTCGTTCACCCAGGAGTATTTTGACCAAGGCAGAGCACAGTGTGTTTTGATCTAGACCTGGGTCAACAAACTGTGGTCCACCAGCTAATTTCACTTGCGCCCAGTTTTTGTACGGCCCATAAGCTGACCATGGTTTTGCTTTTTCTGGGGTGGGGGGGAGGTTAGGGAGAAGGAGCACTTAGGAAGTACATTTTTAAATGGTTTTTTTAACTCAAAAGAATATTTCATGACATGTGATAATGATCTGAAATTCAAATTTATTTCCATAAAGTTTTATTGGAGCATAGTCAGAGTCATTCTTTTATGAATTTTCTCTGTCTGTTTTCATGCCAGGGTAGCAGAATTGACTAGTTGTCATGGGGATTGTATAGCCTGAAAAGACTTAAATATTTACTATCTGACCCTTTGCAGAGAAAGTTTTCTAACCCTTGATAGAGATACTTCAATAATGCTGCCTAAGATAGGATCCCTTAAAAAAAAAAAAAGAAAGAAAAGAAAGCCTTCCTTGATTTTGATTTTCCAATTAACTAACAACCCTGGATCTTATTTACACAAACTTTTACAAATTAGGTGTTTCTCATTGAGCACTGTGTCCATTTTTAAACTCTAAGTGTGTGATTTAATGTTTCTTTATATTACATTTCAAAAGGTTTATGTTCACGCATTGTCCCAAACTGAAGTTATCTTGCGGAATGTTGTGTTACTGTAGGGCAGGTGGACTGACCCTCAGAACTTGGTGCCATTTCTGAATTTTATAATCATGTCATCATTCCATTGTGTTTAGAAATGTTGAAGGGAAGAGTCAAGAGTCAAGGGTTAGGCCTTTCTTACTGCCATTGAGTTCCTGCTCTTCCTTTGTAAATTCTATTAACCTTTTTGTTTCAGTGACCTCTGGATCCATATATACAGTTTTTGAAAATCCACTCTCTATTTTTTTATCTGTTCCCAAGATATCATATGATTTTGTCAAATGACTTGCTGAAATCAAGATCACTCCCCTCAACTGTGAGCTTAATAAACTGGGGAATTTTTGTCTTTAAAAAACGAATCCACATTGGCTCTCCTGGTTCCTGCTGCTTTAGCACAGCCTCCTCTCTTTGCTAAACTAAGTATATATTATTGAATTTTACAAAGAATAAGATTACAAAATGCCTCAACTTCACTGGAACTTGTCCTACTGCAAACATGGAATTAGCTACTCTCCAAGAAGCTCTGGTTATTTTAAGCAGCAATTAGTATTAGAGACCAAAATCTCAATGCGTGTGTGTACGTTATCTTATTTCTCGTGAGCACTCGAGATGGAGCAGAGTTTACCCAGGAACTTTGGCTGCTTCGATGACAAAATAGAGGGAAAAAAATGTTTGTTTTTTAAAGGTAATGAATTCATGCTGTTGATTTCAGTCATTGATCTCTACTAAGTATCTTTACCATGCTCTGGCATGATAAGTCATTAATACAATTATCCACCGTGGTTTTGTTTCAAGCTACCAGGTTTCTCTTTATTATTTATTGTTGCCCTTCAATCTAGAAATCCTTTTTTACTATCTTTTTTTTTGGGGGGGGAATCTTCAAATCAAGCATCATGAAAGAGCCTCCAAACTTTGCAATCCAAACATTTCCTCTCCACAAGCATTCCTCAAGCATCAGCTGCCTGAAAAAGAAAAAGGCCTCTCAAGTGCTCCAGAGAAGCACTGAAAAAATACAGATGCATAGGCAGGTCCAGCTAATTTGCAGGACTCAATGCAGAATAAAAATGTAGGTGCCCTGATTCAAAAATGTTGTGGAATTATAAGACAGCCACAGTTAAACACTATACCAAGCATAGGGCCCTTTTGAGCAAGGGATTCCCTGTGACTCACAGGTGGCTTGTTCTTGAAGCCAGCCCTGGGCACAGGACCTCCAGGACCTCAACATCCACACGCTTAGTAGACACCATCATGGAAGGGAAAATACCTGTAAATATGTTTTTGAATTGTGATCTAAAACTCTCCTTTAACTCTTTTTTTTTGTTTTTTTTTTCCAATTTATTTATTTTCAGAAAAACAGTATTCATTATTTTTTCACCACATCCAGTGCTCCATGCAAGCCGTGCCCTCTATAATACCCACCACCTAGTACCCCAACCTCCCACCCCCCCGCCACTTCAAACCCCTCAGATTGTTTTTCAGAGTCCATAGTCTCTCATGGTTCACCTCCCCTTCCAATTTACCCAAATTCCCTTCTCCTCTCTAACACCCCTTGTCCTCCTTGCTATTTGTTATGCTCCACAAATAAGTGAAACCATATGATAATTGACTCTCTCTGCTTGACTTATTTCACTCAGCATAATCTCTTCCAGTCCCGTCCATATTGCTACAAAAGTTGGGTATTCATCCTTTCTGATGGAGGCATAATACTCCATAGTGTATATGGACCACATCTTCCTTATCCATTCATCCATTGAAGGGCATCTTGGTTCTTTCCATAGTTTGGCGACTGTGGCCATTGCTGCTATAAACATTGGGGTACAGATGGCCCTTCTTTTCACTACATCTGTGTCTTTGGGGTAAATACCCAGGAGTGCAATTGCAGGGTCGTAGGGAAGCTCTATTTTTAATTTCTTGAGGAATCTCCACACAGTTCTCCAAAGAGGCTGCACCAACTTGCATTACCACCAACAGTGTAAGAGGGTTCCCCTTTCTCCACATCCTCTCCAACACATGTTGTTTCCCGTTTTGTTAATTTTGGCCATTCTAACTGGTGTAAGGTGATATCTCAATGTGGTTTTAATTTGAATCTCCCTGAGGGCTAATGATGATGAGCATTTTTTCATGTGTCTGATAGCCATTTGTATGTCTTGATTGGAGAAGTGTCTGTTCATATCTTCTGCCCATTTTTTGATGTGTTTGTCTGTTTCGTGTGGGTTGAGTTTGAGGAGTTCATTATAGATCCTGGATATCAACCTTTTGTCTGTACTGTCATTTGCAAATATCTTCTCCCATTCCGTAGGTTGCCTCTTTGTTTTTTTGACTGTTTCCTTTGCTGTGCAGAAGCTTTTGATTTTGATGAAGTCCCAGAAGTTTATTTTCGCTTTTGTTTCCTTTGCCTTTGGAGACGTATCTTGAAAGAAGTTGCTGTGGCTGATATCAAAGAGATTTCTGCCTATGTTCTCCTCTAAGATTCTGATGGATTCCTGTCTCACGTTGAGGTCTTTTATCCATTTTGAGTTGATCTTTGTGTACGGTGTAAGAGAATGGTCGAGTTTCATTCTTCTACATATAGCTGTCCAGTTTTCACAGCACCATTTATTGAAGAGACTGTCTTTTTTCCACTGTATATTTTTTCCTGTTTTGTCAAAGATTAATTGACCATAGAGTTGAGGGTCCATATCTGGGCTCTCTACTCTGTTCCACTGGTCTATGTGTCTGTTTTTATGCCAGTACCATGCTGTCTTGGTGATCACAGCTTTGTAATAAAGCTTGAAATCAGGTAAGGTGATGCCGCCAGCTTTATTTTTGTTTTTCAACATTTCTTTAGCGATTCGGGGTCTCTTCTGATTCCATACAAATTTTAGGATTATTTGCTCCAGCTCTTTGAAGAATGCCGGTGGAATTTTGATCGGAATGGCATTAAAAGTATAGATTGCTCTAGGCAGTATAGACATTTTAACAATGTTTATTCTTCCGATCCAAGAGCATGGAATGGTCTTCCATCTATTTGTGTCTTCTTCAATTTCTTTCATGAGTGTTCTGTAGTTCCTCAAGTACAGATCCTTTACCTCTTTAGTTAGGTTTATTCCCAGGTATCTTATGGTTCTTGGTGCTATAGTAAATGGAATCGATTCTCTAATTTCCCTTTCTGTACTTTCATTGTTAGTGTATAAGAAAGCCACTGATTTCTGCACATTGACTTTGTATCCTACCACGTTGCTGAATTGCTGTATGAGTTCTAGTAGTTTGGGGGTGGAGTCTTTTGGGTTTTCCATATAAAGAATCATGTCATCTGCGAAGAGAGAGAGTTTGACTTCTTCATTACCAATTTGGATACCTTTTATTTCTCTCTGTTGTCTGATTGCTGTTGCTAGGACTTCTAATACTATGTTGAACAAGAGTGGTGAAAGATCGATAAGCCACTGGCTACACTAATCCAAAAGAAAAGAGAGAAAGCCCAAATTCATAAAATTATGAATGAAAAGGGAGAGATCACAACTAACACCAAGGAAGTAGAAACAATCATCAGAAGTTATTACGAACAGTTATATGCCAATAAGCTTAGCAACCTAGATGAAATGGATGCATTCCTGGAAAAATATAAACTACCAAAATTGAACCAGGAAGAAATCGACAACCTGAATAGACCGATATCTAATAACGAGATTGAATCAGTGATCAAAAACCTCCCAAAAAACAAGAGGCCAGGACCTGACGGATTCCCTGGAGAATTCTACCAAACCTTCCAAGAAGAAATAACACCTATTCTCCCGAAGCTGTTTCAAAAAATTGAAGCAGAAGGAAAACTTCCAGACTCTTTCTATGAAGCCAGCATTACCCTGATCCCCAAACCAGGCAAGGACCCTACCAAAAAGGAGAATTTCACACCAATATCACTGATGAATATGGATGCTAAGATTCTCAACAAGATCCTAGCCAACAGGATCCAACAGCACATTAAAAAGATTATTCACCATGATCAGGTGGGATTCATCCCTGGGCTACAAGGATGGTTCAACATTCGCAAATCAATCAATGTGATACAACAAATTAATATGAGAAGAGAGAAGAACCACATGGTCCTCTCAATTGATGCAGAAAAAGCATTTGACAAAATCCAGCATCCGTTCCTGATTAAAACGCTTCAAAGTATAGGGATAGAGGGAACATTCCTGAACCTCATCAAATCTATCTATGAAAGACCCACAGCAAATATCACCCTCAATGGGAAAAAGCTTGCAGCCTTCCCATTGAGATCAGGAACAAGACAAGGATGCCCACTTTCACCACTCTTGTTCAACATAGTATTAAAACTCTCCTTTAACTCTTAATGTCCATGGCCTCTAGTGTCCACCATTGTTTATCTCAGGCAGCTTTAATGTGGAACTTCAATTCCTTAAACAACCTTAGATTTAGTCTGAGATGTGGGAGGTGTTCATTTTGCCCAGTGGACACTGGATGAAGGCATGGCCCCTGGTGACCTGACCCTGCATTCAGCAGAGGAGACGTACCACTTCCACCCATAGAAAGCTTCTAGCTGGGATGCCTGGGTGGCTCAGTGGGCTAAAGCCTCTGCCTTCGGCTCAGGTCATGATCCCTGGGTCCTGGGATCAAGCCCCACATCAGGCTCCTTGCTCAGCCGGGAGCCTGTTTCCCCCTCTCTCTCTGCCTGCCTCTCTGCCTACTTGTGATCTCTGTCTGTCAAATAAATAAATAAAATCTTAAAAAAAAAAAAAAATGAAAGAAAGAAAGCTTCCAGCTGCCCACTCACAGGCCATAGTGAGATTATTCCTGCGAAGGACTCTCCTGAGGAGAGAGATCAGGGGAATTGGACCCCTCTCCATCGGTCTTGGGGCAGGCTTTGCAGCTTGCACTTTCTCTCAGTCTGTGGGCTCCCCCTCTGCTGTCCTGACCCAGCTTCCTCTCCTAGTCACTCCTTGCCCACCAGGAAGCAAAGGGTACAGAGGCTGCTCCAGGCCTCCTCTGGCTTCCCTCCATCCACCTCCGCCCAACCGTCCCCAGTCTCTTCCAGCAGCTACATGGTGAGGTCCTTCAGCAGCTACATGTCTTGTCTCAAAACCAGACTCTAAGGCGGAGTGCTCGAGGGATCCCGCTCTCCCACTTTATCATCCTTTCACTCAAGGTCCGCACTGGAGCCTATGGTGACACCTAGACCCAAGCCCCAAACCTGGGCTCTCCAGCTCCTTTTACGGATTCTCAGGCGGTCCCTTCCCACAGATCGAACACTTCGGGCTCTGCCTCGGGCCACCAAGCCCTCCTTCAGCAGCCTGATGCCCCCATCTCAAACCTACCCATGGTGGAAGAAGGTGCTTTCCTACCAACCCCAAGTCTGGGTTTCTGCAAGGTCACAATGGACAAATATACACCTAATCCAAAGTTAAATTAAATTCCCTATTTGATTAGCCAACAGGTCAAATCACTGTGCAAATAAGGTGACCGCAGAGTGGTGCAAGATGCCGTGCGTCTCAGCTTAGGTTCTTTTGGCTTTATGAGGGTTTTTCAGCTACCCCCACAAATTAACTAACTTTATCTGAGAAGCTTAATTCTTGCTATGATACCACCCTATTATACTTGGAGATTTCCATCAACACACAAGAATTTGCCAACCTGTGCAGGAGTGTGGACATGTATCCTGCTCTCTTGGTTCTGGAGACAAACTTGGAACCAACTGCGACAGTGGGAAGACCAGAAGTTTGGGCTCCATGTCCCTGAGCAGTATTTCTGCCTCCAGAACCAATGTCCAGGAATGCCCCTTTATCTATGTTTTCTCCATTTTCCATACATACTTTCATATGTATGTGACTATGCATGAATACATATTAGCAGGCTCTCTTGTTTCAAGAGTAACACCTCTCTTGCATATCAACAACTAAGAAGTGCATTTACATGTGTGTATGTATATGCATCATCATATATATACACTGCATCTGATAGATACACATCTGGAAGATGTACATATACCTTTTAAATATTTTGCACAGCATAGCCTCTATTTCTTTCAATTTGCCCCCTTCCATTTCTTTGTTTGGGTCTGTTGTTCAGCTTATAGGATTTCCTTAGTGCCAGTAATCCTTGGATGTCTGTTCATACAAGAGAGTAGGTTCTAAAAACCCAACTGAAATTTATGAGTGAATGGTGGGACTCGCCAACCATGAGCTTCACTGTAGGGTAGTGTACTGCTCTTTTTAACTGAGAAGACTTCAATTTCAGTGCCTTTAAGTCTTTCCTCTTATTCTGGCCAGATTCCCCAGAGGAAGCGCTTCCACATCCTGCATGGCTGCCAGCATTTGGAGAGCAAAGTAGGAGAATACAACTGAAAATGAGAGCTCATTTATTCTTCTTGTTTTCAGTTAGGGAAGCCCAAGATGCAGTGGGATCTGGAGGCCCCCCAGGGTATACATGATCTATTTAATAAAGCCTTATCAGATAATAAAGCCTTCAGGGTTTTTTTGCTAGGTTTGGGGAGGAACAACTACCTAGCTGTATAGAGAAAGAAATTTCTCAGACTACTTCTTCTTTTTTTTTTTTTTAATGTTATGTTAGTCACCCTATAGTACGTCATTAGTTTTTGCTGTATGTAGTGTTCCATGATTCAGTGTTTGAATATAAGACCCAGCCCTCCATGCAATATGTGCCCTCCTTAATACCCATCACCAGGCTCACCTGGCCCCCCACCACCTTCCCCCTAAAACCCTCAGTTTGCTTCTCATGGTCCAGAGTCTCTCATGACTCATCTCCCCCTCCAGTTTCCAACCCCCCTTCATTTTTCCCTTCCTTCTCCTAATGTCCTTCATGCTATTCCGCAAATAAGTGAAACCATATGATAATTGACTCTCTCTGCTTAACCTATTTCACTCAGTATAATCTCTCTACTCCCATCCATGTTGATGCAAAAGTTGGGTATTCATCCTTTCTGATGGCTGAGTAATATTCCTTTGTGTATATGGACCACATCTTCTGCATCCATTATCAGCTGAAGGGCATCTCAGCTCTTTCCACAGTTTGGCTATTGTGGCCATTGCTGCTATGAACATTGGGGTGCATATGGCCCTTCTTTTCACTACATCTGTATTTTGGGGGTAAATACCCAGTAATGCAATTGCTGGGTCATAGGGTAGCTCTATTTTTTTTTTTTAAGATTTATTTATTTGACAGAGAGAGAGAGATCACAAGTAGGCAGAGAGGCAGGCAGAGACAGAGGGGGAAGCAGGCTCCCCATTGAGCAGAAAGCTGGATGCAGGCCTCAATCCCAGGGACCCGAGATCATGACCTGAACTGAAAGCAGAGGCTTAACCCACTGAGCCACCAAGACACCCTGGTTAGCTCTACTTTTAATTTTTGGAGGAACCTCCACACAGTTTTCCAAAGTAACTGTACCAATTTGCATTCCCACCAACAGTTTCTTTGGTTTTTCTTTCTCTAGGCCTCTCCAACATTTGTTGTTTCTTGCGTTGTCAATTTTTGCCATTCTAAGACTACTTCTTAAACAGGTTTTCAACTAATTCTTTTGATTTTAGTTCCCCTCCTCTACCACGTTTCCAGAAGTAATGTGCATTGCCAATCCCTGAGTCTTTTAAGGATTTGGGGGTTTAGAACAGGTTGTTTGTCCGTTTCTAGTATAAAGATTTGGTTTTCCTGAGTCTACTAAGTCATCTGTCACTCAGCCATCTGGTTCTCAGCTTCCAAAATTTTGATGTGTTATCTTCTTTCATATTCTCCCCATTCTTATGCTTTTATGCCTTGAAGACAAATCTTACTATTGCTTTACAGGGAGTCAGATGCATGTGTTTCATCCACTATCTTCACCCACAATAACATTTCAAAGCAGTATGCTTACAAATGTGGCAGAGGATTGGATAAGAAATAAAATGTAGAAGTAACAACCTTTGGGTTATGATGAACCACAAAATGAATATGAATCCACCAAATGATACTGTGCAACACTCAGTTAAAAATGAAACTAGAGAGTAATTATTTAAATATATGAAAGGAAATTACCCTTCTGATATTTCCTGCCCCTTAGGAGAGAATCGTATCTAATTTTGGTTTCCACGTTTAAGAGATGTATGGAAAAGCCCTTGAATAGTGAAGCCAAAAAGTGATTTGCAAAACAGATTACCATGAGCAAAAGTTATTTAACCTGAAGGCTAAGAGGTAACAATAGTATCAAGTAGATGACTGATTTCCCAAGGGAAATGCTCATTGACTGCTTTCTGTTTCCATCATAGAATAACAAAAGAAAAGTTGAAGCTGTACCAAGAAAATGGGCAATTAAACATTTGAATGGGCGTTAGGAGAAAATGATGAATTCCTTTGTTTGAAAACATTTATAAGTTCTTTCTGTGAAATAGAAGATAGACATGGGCTCAATGAGGTCCAAATGCCCCTTCATTCTCCACATAATATAGTTTATCAACACATTAATATTAATGTCTGCATTATATTGATGAGCCCATTCTCTCAAGAAGGCAAGTTATTGGTCTTATTTGTTGAAATGGCTGCTCTGGGTTTACATTGGCAGATGTAATATGTGTATATGGTTTATGTAAGCTCCTATCTGAACTCTTCAATTTTCTGCCTCATTAGAAAGCATAGCCAAAAATGGTTTAATTAACCAAAGTTCCCTGAAAACAGAGGAAAAGTAATAAAGAATACAGGTCTTTATAATTTATTTAGAGTCTCAAAAACATATTATTTTAAATTATAGAACATTAGAGTAAGGTTCAGAAGAAGTAATTATCCTTTTGCTAAATGATTATGTCTGAGTATATCTTAAACCCAGATAATTTATAGCTAGAAGTAATTATCTAAAAGAATTCTGTTTTACTAAAAATATTAAAAACCACCTAAAGCAAATTACTTATAAATTCAATTCATACCTTAAAGAGGAAAAAATTTGTACTGTGAATATTTGTGTTTAGACACTGAAGGTAATCAAAGAGATATATCTCAAATTAATAAAAATTATACTGGGGCCCCTGGCTGCCTTAGTCAGTTGAGCATCTGACTCTTGATTTCAGCTCGGGCTCTGATCTCATGGGTGGTGAGATCAAGCCCTTCCTTGGCTCTGTGCTCAGTGGGAAGTCTGCTTGGAGAGTCTCTCCCCTACCCTTTGCCCCTCTCCCACTTGCACAGCTGCTCACATGGGTTCTCTTTCTCTCAAATAAATTTTAAAAAAAGGAAAGTTGTACTGAAATATATATCTCTTTTAAGGGCAAAACAACAAATAATAGAGTTTTTAATTGAATTTCCTATTAGTTTGTAAAACACCAGTTTACAATTTCATATAATAAAGAGATATCTACATTCAATATAATGATTTGCAAAACTTTAACTATTGATTACAAACTTGTTTTATGTATTTAGTTATTGGAAACAAATGTATGAACATCAACCAAACATATCCCAGGTGGATAAGAAGTTTTGCCTGAAGGCCTGTAATGTAATATCACCCTGGAGATGAGTCATCACATCCTCCTTGGTCTTCTCCCATCCCTGTCAATCAGTCTGCATCCAGAGACTCCCATCTTGTGGATGTGATGCTTCCATTCTACTTGCTTTATTATTTGAGAAAAGGAGTATAGACTGATTGCTCCTTGGATAATTATACCTAATAGCCCATGTTTGTTAGTGTTTCTCCCTTAATAATTCTATTTGAAAATAAGTTTGTTTTACTTTCTCAAACAGTATAAGGGCCTACATTTTTTAAACAAATTTTTTATCAAACGCCTATTGAAAAATGGGTTTTACTAGGGGATAATTTGCTCTTTACAGAAGGCTGTAAAACAGGGCGCCTGGGTGGCTCAGTGAGTTAAGCCGCTGCCTTCGGCTCAGGTCATGATCTCAGGGTCCTGGGATCGAGTCCCACATCGGGCTCTCTGCTCGGCAGGGAGCCTGCTTCTCTCTCTCTCTCTCTGCCTGCCTCTCCATCTACCTGTGATTTCTCTCTGTCAAATAAATAAAATCTTAAAAAAAAAAAAAAAAAAAGGCTGTAAAACACACATACCTGCTTAAGTGAAATGTGCCTTGACAGTTCAACCGAATGAGCCCAAGTGAATAAAGAGGCTGGAGAAAACTGGAGTGACTCTTCACAAGGTCTTTACAATTTGGCCTTTGATTTTTCTAATTGACAACTATAGTTTCCAGAATGTTGCTGTCATTTGGTCTTACCTACAAAGTAAACACTAATTTAATTCAGTAAGAACATTTTCTGGAAGATTTGTCTGCGCAAAACCCATGCTGAATTCTTTAAAGAATCATTTTTTTCTTACACACTGGATGTATCCTTGAAAAATTGGGTATAAATTAGTTTTAAAAATGAAATCATTTGAATTTGTGTTTTGAAGAAAATATATGAAAAGAAAAGAAAGGGATGCCTGGGTGGCTCAGTTGGTTAACGGGCTGCCTTTGGCTCAGGTCATGATCTCAGTCCCACATCAGGCTCCCTGCTCAGTGGGGAGCCTGCTTCTCTCTCTGCCTGCTGTTCCCCTTGCTTGTGCTCTCCCGCCCCCACCCCCTGTCTCTCTGACAAATAAATAAATAAAATCTTAAAAAAAAAAAAAAGAAAGAAAGAAACACTGCAGTGAATATCCTTTGTCATGCTAAGGATTTGCCCTGCTCTAGTTTCTGTTTTAAATCCAATTGTGCCTATATTCTATTTGTTAAATGTGAGATATATAAAATATAAACAAACCAATCAAGTTTAAATAAAAATCCAATGATAGATTGCATTTATAATGGACTTTGGATTAATTTGCATTAGCGATTTCACTAAAATTAATTACTAGGGTAGTAAAGAATTGAATATGGTTTTGAGGAAAAATTGAACTGGACAATGACCAATGTAGAATTTATAACTGAGAAGTCAATAGTAATAAGTACAGTCTTGGAGTGATTACTCAAAAGAGCAATTCCAAGAAGGATGTCTTATATTATGGAACAAGTTTTTAGTCATAAGATAAAATTTATCAGCAGATAATCTTTACAACATATGGGACTTATAAAACATGGAGAATAGCACAAGATGATAATCTCTTTCAGGCTTTCTCTGGGATCCCTGAACAAGAACACTTCATGCAGAAAGTATAAAATGTTTAATACAGGGCCCTGCCTACAGATAATGTTTAATCAATGTAATTAATGGTATGTCTTATTTAGGAATTTATTTTAGAGTGAAAATTCTCATTTATATTTTCATATTTCCACTTTCTTTGAACTTCATCAGTTTCCAGATCCTTTCAATTTCATGAGTTACTGATGCACTGATGTTCTGTAATATACTCACTTTCATCCAAAAGCATTATTGATTTATTAATAAGTCTCTAAATAAAGTATTAATAGTTACATGACACCAAGACCACCTATAATGATACTTTCATGGCCAAATGACTGAGCTCACCTTATAGAAGCCCCTTTAATCAGTCCTTACTTCCCTTCCTAAGTTCTTTCTTTAGGACCAGGATAATAGTGTTAGGCTCCAAGCAGTTTGGTGAATGAACAAAAGGACAAATGTCAATGATATGCTCCTTAGGAAGGCAACATTGCTTTGGGGGGAAGTATTCAATTCATAAAGGTCACATCACTCAACACCTACAAAAGATTTTGCTATTTTTATTGACATTTCTAAATGTTCTCAGTAATTTGTCAACTTATCTTAACTTGTGTGTTCTTTGTTTCAGTGTTTTCTTCAGGTTCACGGAAATGTGTAGATACTTTATTATTTTCACTCTGTCTACAATTAGAATTCAGTGAGAGCATGCTCTTTGGCACCAATGCTGAATTTTTTTCTTTGACCAAATTAGTCTCCCTACTAAAACCATGACTGAATAATGGAACTAACTGGGAATCAAACCAGAAAAAAAGAATAATATTGAGGGTGTATAATAAGACTCTTTTTAAAAAGCAAAATTTGGGGCACCTTGGTGGCTCAGTCAGGTAAGTGGCTGCCTTTGGCTCAGGTCCTGATCCCAGGGTCCTGAGATTGAATCCCACATTGGGCTCCCTGCTTCTTCCTTGATGGAGAGGTTAATTCTCCCTCTCCTTC
This sequence comes from Neogale vison, assembly GCF_020171115.1. Lineage (NCBI taxonomy): Eukaryota > Metazoa > Chordata > Mammalia > Carnivora > Mustelidae > Neogale > Neogale vison. The sequence continues at coordinate 111,845,817 of NC_058091.1, forward strand.
TGCTGTTCCCCCTGCTTGTGCTCTCTCTCTCTCTCTCTTCTCTCTCTCTGTAAAATAAGTAAAGAAAATCTTAAATAGTAATAATAATAAATAAAAGCAGAATTTAGTTGTTGACAAAGTACAATATTTTCCCAGTATAGAAATTAAACATGAAATTAATGAATATGGAATCAATGATCTTTTTTTTCAATAAAAATAACCCATTAGTAATGCAGTTTTATTCAAGGATATAAAGAGTCACGTACTATATGAGTTACATATTGTTACATAAGAAAACATATGTAACTTATGTTACATATTGTTACATAAGAAAACACCTCAAAACTTTGTAGCTTAAAACAACAAACATTTATTAACTCATATTTCCTGTGGGTCAGGGACTTGAAGGCTTGCTTAATTTTGTGTTTCTGGTTCAGAGTGAACAACGAAGTTCCAGTTAGGATGTCATCTGAAGGCTTGACTGGGGCCAGAAGATCCTCTTCAAGCTCACACACGTGCATCAAGTTGACAGTGGCCTCAGTTCATCCCCATGTGGGCCTCTCTGTGGGACTTTTTAAATGTCCTCACTGTACAGCAGCTGGCTTTCTCCAGAATGAGCATCCGAGAGAGAGCAGCCAGGATGGCACAGAGCTTTTTATGACTTAGCTTCCTTATTTACACACTGTCAATTCTGCTTTTTTTCGACTCATTTGAAATGAAAAGTAACTCCAGCCCACACTCAAGAATAGAACTAGCCATCACCCAATTCCATTTGGAAGAGAATGTCAAAGACTTTGTAAACATATTTTTTCTTTTACTTCCTTTATTTCATTTTTTCTTTTTTCAGTGTTCCAAGAATCATTGAAACATATTTTAAATGACCACACACATTTACAACATTGCTGGAAAGTGGCTTAAATTTATTATTAAAACCATCTTTTTTTTAAAGATATTTTTTATTTACTTGACACAGAGAGAGAGAGAGAGGTCACAAGTAGGCAGAGAAGCAGGCAGAGAGAGAGAAGCAGGCTCCCTGCTGAGCAGATAGCCTGATGCGGGGCTCGATCCCAGGACCCTGGGATCATGACCTGAGCCGAAGGCAGAGGCTTTAACCCGCTGAGCCACCCAGGTGCCCCTATTAAAACCATCTTTTAATAGAAACCTAAAATCCTCTCCATAAATCATTAGATTCCAGGCTAGTGTTCTGTCCAGTAGACTTGCTATATCTCTGAAGCACTGAAAATACTCAGACCCTCTGATCAGCACAGGTGGTTGGCATTTATATTCAGACAACTTTATACACTGCATTTTGTTTGACCAATCAGTAAGAAAACTCTCTTGGGAGAGAGGCCAGTTAGTAAATTAAATATGTTTCAACTGAAAACCAAGTAGTGTTTTCTTGTTGAATTTCATGTAAAAATTTTTGAAAAATGTTGAAGTAAAAATAATTCTCTTACATGATGTATTATTTTTTCTTTCATAAATAAAGAGAGGATGGCCGTGTTCCTATCGCAGCTCAAGCTGCCAGCGGCAATGCTGGCTGCTCAGGCTCACGGAAGGCCTGGTCCACCAGGAAAGGATGGATTACCTGGGCCGCCAGGAGACCCTGGGCCCCAAGGTAAGTCTTCAGGTATAATACCTGTTTAGAACATGCTAATCACAGTTAAAGCAAATATATAGGCATATACATATGTATGTGTATATATATATACACACATATATATGATTTAATATAGTTAAGTTTATTTTTAACTATGACATCTTCAAGCTTAAAACTAGCTAATAATTACATGGCAGTCTAAATGTATTTTAATAATACTTGTTTTAAAAATAATTGCAACAATAATGGCTTATATTTCATCATTTTGTGGGAATCAGAGTTGCGTATGCCTCCCTGTTGATGTAAGTTCGACAACAAAAAGAATCATTTTAGTACCCATCTTAGTATCCTGAAAAAGCCGAGGAAAGAATTTTAAGAGATGCCACTACAGTAGTGATTTATGTCCAAGTAAAATTTTGAGAAATTTTAGAATCCTTCCCCATATGGTTTCTAAAAGTTTCAAAGCAAAACCTTACTTAAATTGGCAAAAAATTATTGTTCCACTGATGACAGCTTGACAGAAGACATGAATTTGAGCATAGCCTGACTAAATTAAGCCATCAAAGCCATTTTCTAGAAATCTGGTTAGCAATCAGCAGAGAAACCAATTAGACCCTGGTTTAGAGGATTCACAACTCTGACAAAGAAATATTAAATCCAGTAAGTACGTGGCATGAAAAATAAAACCAGGAAAATTCCTTTTCATGTATTACCACTGAGGAGTTCAAGGGTCTTCCTTGAAATAATCAAAAGGTTGTATAAAGGAGAAAACAGAATGAACATCAAAATTGCATGAGAATACAATCAAAAATACCATCTATGCAGAGGATTCTTTTTCTTTCACTAGTTCCCTGTCTTCCTACTGCTTCTCTGTAACATGAGCCTGATTTTCCATAGGAAGTACCCAAGTGACTGACTGGCCCTTCCTCATCTGAAAGAACAACCACCTCCAGTCACAGGGTCTGTTAGAGTCTTACCCTTCAGTCACAGCTGACAAGGCTATCGGTTTGGTTAGTACGATATAGAACAACAGAAACATCATTCTAGTTCATCTAAACTAAACAGTATATTCTTCCCTCCCCTGAGATCATAGAGGTGTTTGGCTGATAGCTGGAGGAAAATGTGTAGAAACAGATATAACCTCTGTGTGTACACTGTTGTGTAGAAGGTAGTTATTATCTTTTGAGAGTTGGATCTGTTCTGAAGTTGGGAATCTATGAATCTAGAACAAAGAGCTTGAAGGCTCATCTAAAGATGGATGATGCCTCAAACCACGTGAAGGTTAAGAACTGTTAACACCCATAGCAGAAAACATATGGACTGATGCTTCAAATAGCTGTTTGAAGAAAAGAATAGTGGGAAAATCAGGATTATCGAGGAAAATATTTCTGGAACTGGAGTCACCTATCCACACAGACTCTAGTCTCCAGTCTCCCTCCCATGTAGGGAAGGCCCATCTGGAAGGCTCTCAGTCAGAGGCAATGCCAAGACAGCCATGTTAGTGAAGCTTCTGGAAAAAGACTATTCACCACTCAATTTATCTTCCGTTTTGTGGAAGATTTCTGTGGGTTTTATCCATTTGCTTAAGAAACCCTCCAGACTACTTCTACTCCTGACAAGACTTTTTGACTCAATTCTTGAACTAGAAAGACTTTCCTATGTGATTTCCAACTCTTTAAAAACCGATGTTTGGTAAAATTGACAAAGCTTGTGCTCACTCCAGCAGCATATATGCTATAATTGACAAAATTTTGTCCCACTGTGGAGTTTCTAACAAACATATCTTGGACTCTAACTCAGCTGTCTCTTCAACTTTCATATGATAGCTCCTTTCTAGTATTTGTTAAATTTGCCAGAAAGGCTATGGAAACATAAACACCTACATGAAATGGGGTCTGTTTTTAAGGAATATTTGCCTGTAATCATGCTATCCTGAGAAAACCACCAAGAAATCTTGCTGGACAAAAGAAGACAAGAGGCTGCTTTTTGATTTTTGGTGCCTCTCCAAGAGTTCACACATCATTGAAGGGTTTGTCTGTGGTAGAGAAACAGATAGGAAGTGTTCAGAAGATGAAGTTACGCATATAGGCTCCACGTTTTGCTCTGCCTGACTTAAAAGTTTTCTCCAAAAGAAAGAAACAAAACGCATATAAAAACTGTTACCCTAGTGTCCATAGCAGACATCAGACGCTGTTGGCTGAATGAGTCCTCTTCGTGACACAACATGATTGAATTTGAGAAAAGATTGAAGTGAGAAAAGCAGTACCGAAAGGGAAAGAAAGTGTGGGCACCGAGCCTGGCACAGCACCTCCTGCCCACTCTCGGGTTCTGTTGGATGGTGGCTCTTCTGAAATGCCCAAGAGACTTTTTTTCCCCAGTGTTTATTAGGAAAGAAATCCACTTTCATTTAAAAAGTGGTTTATATTGAAATGTGTATTATAGAAGGAGTCCTTTATTATCTTATGAGGAGCAGGACAGAAATTTAAAGGGGTCTTCTTGTCCGTTTCCTGTGCGATCCTGAGAAGCAGGAGACGTGCAGAGTGATGAGAACGTGGATGGGAGACTACTATCAGCGCTCAATCCTAGTTGAGAAAGGGAGGTCCGGCTCCTTCCAAGAGTCTGACAATCTGAAAACTTGGATTCTCTTTCAGTGGCCTGGTCTTCTGGCGGTGAAAAGAGAAACCCCTGTGATTCAGAGTTGAGACACTTCATTTGCATTTTTCCCTGAAGTCCCCAAGGGGGTGATCGTTGACGTCTTTTTCAAATTCCAAAGCATTTCCAGACTTTATATTTTAGCCATCCCGTGGGTTTCTGATTATTGCCTTCCCTCTGTGCAGTGAGAGAACTTTCCTCAGTGTTCTTTCCCACCTCGGATCTGCAGCGTAGGTTCCGATGGCTTGTGCAGCGGGGCGGGGGGGAGCGGGAAGGTGCCACACTAGGATCAAAGAAGCCCAGTGTCATGACGCAGCTGGTTTCCATATATACATGAGCGAGGCGGATCTTCCCAACAGACCTGATCCTCTTGGGCGAGTTTTATGAGAAAGAACTTTATTTAAACTTCTTCCAAACACAACTGATCCTCCACTTCTGAAACTTCTGAAAAGCAGAAGCTACCCTTGAAAGCCTTGTTTCAGAAAGAACCCGCCCACAGAGTAGATGTAGAGTTAGTTGCGTAAAACAGACCCAGTCATTCCACGTGTCCTACATCCATTTTGAAAGGACATTATTGGGAATGGTTGTTCTTACTTTTGAACTTTTAAAGTTTTGCTGTTATTGGTCTATAACAAAGAAAGCCTTCTGTTCTCTGTAAGCCAGTGCCCCATAGGGTCGTTCATGTGACCGATAGGGATCTGACCTGTCACGCTGTCTCACAGTACGGGCCTTAGGAAAGGGAGGCCCTTGTGTCCCAGTGACTGAGGCGTGCCACAGCCCGTCAGTGAGCTGTGACAGAGGAGGCTGAACGACTTGTCAGGTGTGTCGCAGGCCCCCACAGGAAGCACGGTCCCTCCCCAAATGCTAGGAACACTCCTTTCATGGCCATGGTGTCCAGTATACAAATAGATGCACTGATTTGCGGTTTAAAAATAAATCCCTGTGGTCAAAACAGAAATCTGTCTACAGAAAGTACATCAAGTCTGCCATCTAAAACACTCCAACAAGCACCAAGTTTCTTTAATGACAAGGACATAACTAGTCACATGCTGTAGATTAGGACATCGCTGTGGTTTTCTTTCCCCACCTAAGCTATGGTGGTATCAGACTGTCACTGTGCGTCCTTACAGGCCAGGGAGACAGGTGTCTATTGACGTGAGACCTGCCTTTTATTTTTTTTCCAAATTTCAAGAGAGGCCTCCCCTAAAGGGGTGAAAAACTTAATTCTAGTAAATGGGAAAGCGCTTATTGACTTTATTCGCATTCGTATCTGAAGTTTTGTTGTGAAGCAATTATAAAATAAGACCCTATGGCTCTATGGCAGCCTTCCTAAGGAATTAGCTTGAGACTTATTAAGAAAATTGAGAGTAAAGGCTCTCATGTGCTTGTACAATTCAACAGCAATAGTGGGTTGTTATTAACCTAATGAACTGAGAAATTTGTACAAATAAGTCATTACATTTGACAGGAGAATTGTAAATGTTATCCTATTCTACAAATACGAGAATTATTGTTTCTTGTTTTGCGATACCGTGTGCACTGAAATCCATGAGGAATAATAAATTTTTGCATTATATTAAAATCTGAGAACTCAGTGTGAGTTTGTTAGTTTTAGCAGATATTGCCTCCATTTGGAATTGTGTTACGGTCTTATTAATCCACTTGATAATCAAAGTTCATACACCTTTTGCTTTTTTTCTTTCTCCCTCATTTTTTAGCCAAGGTTCTCAAGCACTTAACTGAGATAGCTTGAGGGTCAGTTTTATAATTTTTCGTAATTGTTGGACCTATGTTGAACTATCAAATAGATCTTATGTAACAAATGTTATTTTACTGCAGAAATGTTTAAATAATGGAATTGGAAGGGTGCTTTCAAATGACCCTAAATATAAACATTTTTCCTTGTTGTTCAGACAAGTTAAATGAAAGTCACTCATATAAAAGAAATTCCAGTAACATTTTGAACTGAATATGTATCAACTTCTGATTATCATACCAATGTTCAAACCACTATTGTCTCTAAAATCTAGGATTATATTGGATATCTGTAACAGTTTTATAAATGTGTGAAAATTTCTCCCTGGACATACTTCCAATATGCACCTCAAAATATTTCTTGAATGTGTATGCTCTTTTCCCCACTGTTTTCACATTTATGATCAGGTCACACCTCCAAAGTAAAAAAAATGATATCATTGCTGATATTATTTCCATTATATATACTGTATGGTCAAGTAAAAATGAAGATGGCAACCCCAAAACTGATGTCTAATTCTCAACAATAAATGGGAAAATATTTATCTTACATTCTGCTCATAGAAAACATTAAAATTTCTCCTCTTAATCACGTTCTGCTATAATAACACACCTTTACAGAAAGGCACAACTAAGTTAGGACCTACTTCTCCTGCTGAGATACTCTCCTAATTATCTCTGTTGTGTATTTGCATGTTTCTGCATGACTTTGTTCATTTCGGATGAGGTATAGTCTTTAAGCTGCTGTTTAAGTATGAAAAGTTGGAAATTAAATTCTATTTGACATCATCATGAAACTCTTAGAGCCACAAAACCTTTTTATCAAACATAGTCTTAGGTGGATACCAGTATATAAAACACAGATAAAAAGTGTTTTATACTTTGTATTTTGTTATTTACAATTTTATCTCTTTTTTATAAATATCATTGACACACAATGTTGCATTAGTTTCAGATGTACAACATAGTGATTAACAAGTCTGTGCATTATTTTGTGCTCACCATAAGTGCAGCTACTATCTGTCACCATACAACACTATTATAATATCACTGACTATATTCACTATGCTGCATCTCTTATTCCCTTATAAGGATGAACGAATGACTTACTCATTCCATAGGGGGAAGCCTGTATCTTCCACTCCCCTTCCCCCTTTTTCCCCATTCCACCACTCCCCTCCTCTCTAGGAACCATCAGTTGGTTCTCTGAATTTATAGGTCTGATTTTCTCTGAATTTATAGGTCTGTTTTGTTTTTTAGATTCTGCATGTAAGTGAAATCATACAGTATTTGTCTTTTTGCTTTTTAAAAGCAGAGATAAGGGCTCCCAGAAGCAGAAATTACTCTGCCCTAGTCTAACTGAGGTGACAACAAACATATTCAAGGATAAGAATGATTTTTTCTTAAAACGTATACAGATCTTAGACCTAATATATTTTGGCTAGAGGATCTTAAATTGATGAAGGGAGCTTAAACGAATCCCTCAGCCTCCTTGCTTTTTACCATTGTTGAAGCACCTAGTCCTTCGGAGTTAAAAACTGCCATCTTAAAACATGGGGTTGTTGGTTTAACTTTCCTCGGAAGGGATGTTATGTTCTTACAGTCAGTAATTTAAACAAAGACCTGATTTGTCCTCTCCTGACTTCTGAGATGGATGGCTTTCCATATACTCACACACTTGTTGTCATTTATTAAAATCATGAATTTTTGTTCCTTTCATTCCCTTTAATTCTTGGACTAAGGTCCAGATCCTTGTTGTCATATCATCTTATCCTCATACTAAGCAGAACTCTTGTCAGTATGCTTCTTATATTTAGCCTGCATCTAGCCTCCAGTCAGAATTCCAATTGAAGAGCATTCGCGTACTCTGTCATAGCTCTTGACAGATGACATGAATGATCAATTTGAGTTATTCAGGGTCAAAAAAAATCTCACTATCAGTAGTTTGACCAGTTGGAACTTTTATGGTAGCTGCGTATTTCTAGGATCCTCATTGTGTATCGCACCTAATCTGTTTGATATGTAAGCCTAATGTGATTATAATGCAAAACAGATAGCCAATATACTGTTTAGGTTAAGTGAAGGCATAACATAAATCACACGGATTAAGAACATGATTCTTGCACGTGCTCTGCTGCCACAGAACTCTCTTACTTCTTGTGTCTCTCTTTTTATGTATCCCTCAGGCTACCGAGGACAGAAGGGAGAAAGAGGGGAGCCTGGCATTGGGCTCCCAGGGAGTCCAGGTCTTCCTGGGACTTCAGGTAATGGTGATATTATCCTCACAACACAAGCAAGCCTCTAAAAACAGGAACAGCACCTTCTCGCCTGTGGCCCTTATGTGTTGCTACAGGTGAAGTTGAATGACCCATGTTGGTTGGAGTGAGGGAGGACGAGCCATATGTGATCTGCATTCTGATGGGGGTCTTTTATTTCATTAGCTCCGGGTTTGCCAGGCTCACCAGGTGCCCCAGGGCCCCAGGGCCCCCCAGGACCTAGTGGAAGATGTAATCCAGAAGATTGCCTCTATCCTGTGTCTCATGCCCGTCAGCGGACAGGTGGGAAATAAACACACCTGAGGAAGACTTGACATTGAGCTATCTTAATACTCTCAACCCCTCATGATATGTGGGTGGCTTTTTTTTTGTTTGTTTGTTTGGTTTTTGTTTTTGGTAGGCCAGACATTAAAAGCAACAATTGGAATCCTATTTCCTATAGGAATTGGGATATTAGCATTTTCAGCTTTTCCCAAATTCATTCCATTTGTTTTTCTTCACCATTACTATGATTTTTATTCAGGATCTTCTATGAACTAAGCAAGCAAATCTTGTCATTAGTTCTTCTTCAAGATGAAATGACATCTTGTGATTGAGTAGGCTGATGGTGATGTATTTTCTGGACTTATCAACTTGTATTTGGCCTTTGATTTCTGAATTTTAGAGTTTCAAACTTAAAGTTTTCTTGGAGTTTAAATTTACCATCATTGCTAAAACTTTCAACTTTTTTTGACATAGTGCATTGCTCTTGCTCAATGTTTTTTGACTACTTTTATAGCTGAAGAATTCTTATACCATCCTATGTCAATCCTGCTTATGCAGAGAGATAGATAGGCAATAAGAGCTTCACTTCGTAACTCATTTTGGAAAAAAACAAAACAAAACAAAAACCAAAACCCAGGAGGCTATTTTATCAGGGAGGCCAAAGCCCACCATAGCCAACGACTGAAATGATTTTGTTTATTCTGTATAATGAGCTCAGTTCAAAGCAATCACCACTGGCATGAATATGTGCTGCATGAAAAGAGGGGAACAAAGTCCAATTGTACAAGATTTCCACAAGAAAAGCCCAACACTGCAGCCTCTTCACTGAATTTCTCATTTGGGAAAAAGAAGGCAGTTTTCCCTCAGAGGCATTTGATGGTGGAGGCATGAAGCTCTCTTTGGTACCTTTGAAGCTTAAATGGCCTAGCAAGGTCTTGGGGTCCTGGTATCCATTTTCCTTCCGGCTGGATCACTCTCCGATTGTAAGACAAGAACTGGCGATCAGAACAAAGGATGGGATTTGTAACAACTGGGAAAGAAACCCCTTGATCTAGAAGATGAATGGCTGGTGTCTGCAGATGCGTATTGAGGAGGTAAAGCCCAAAAGCTCTTTCGGAGAAACAGTTATTCTGGAGAACCAGGGCAGCCAAGGATACGCAAGTAGTGCTCAGACGGAAGAGTTAGCACTACCTTCAGCGGGAACAACAGGCACCGTGAAGACCATGTCCTCTGGCAGGAAACAAAAGTATAGTGATCACCAGGCCAATTGCTTTCTAAAGTATTTTTATTGCCTAGCTCTACATTATTTTGAGAGGTTAAAAACAACTGATTTTCTAGAACATTGGGCACGAGGGTGTTGCTGAAATCTAAGCAGTGGGTCCCACAGATGCAGTGAGCCTGCCACCCAGAGCCCTTCCTGCCACAGAAATGGGGAGACCCTGACTCTTCAAAGAGCAGCACAGATTCCAGTTTGGCTGAACAGGCTAGAAGGGTTGCTTTTATTTGTTAATTGGAAAATGAATTTAGAAAAACAAGCCCACTGATATTGGAACAAGCTGTGAACAGAGTTGTATAGGGAGGCTTTTGTTCAAACGCACCCGTGAGCTGAACTGGTTTTCTTTATAGATGAATGCACTGCTGGTCAGGTACTGTCTACATGGCTGTGCGCACACACAACCATTTAGTTATTTCGTATTGAATTCTGATGTATATTTTAATTCCAAGTTTGTTTCTTTTATCCTCTAAGGTTATTTTATTTATTTCCAATGTTTTTAACTTTAAATTGATTTTCTTCCATTTTCTTTCCTGTGCAATACCTACAATGGTGCTGTGTTTTAGATTAATGATTGGAATATACATATGCATTTTCTTAGTAAAATGAAAAATTATCCCTCCCCAAAATGTACAGAGATCCAAAATCTGGTGCTATGTGTATATCTTGAGGTTTTAATTTGTTGAACTTTAATTTTCTGAAAGCTTACAATTCATCTGCCACTCCTTAATTTACTTGAACTTTTCATGAAGCTAGACATTTTGTATGTTTTCAAAGATTATTTTTTAATATTAGTTACTAGGTTGTTTATCCTTTTGCCTTTTTGCTAGTCCAGAAGTACTTATTTTAGCATGTTCATGTTTTCATGAACTTTTTTGCTGCTGGTGATCAGTGCATTTTTTCCTTGTTTTCTTTGAGTCTTATATATCCATGAAAGAACTCAGTTCATTTTCTTGTTTTATAACTTCTGTTCATTTTAATTCCACAGAATATGTCATGCATCCTTTCTTATCAATTGTATATTTAGGAACCTTTCTTTGTCTGACTCCCATTAATTGCTGGGCTGGTTTATTCCTGTTCCGAGAATTCGAATTTATTCAGGGGATGAAAGCAGAATGGGGAACTCATGTTCTATGATGCAGATGACAAAACAGAGTACCTTAATTCAAGCTCACTTGTTATAACTGACATGTATGACTTAATCTGCCTTGGGCATAAGAAGAAAAATGGGACTTTGTCCACCTGGAATGAGGTCCTCTCACCCTACTTAACATTAACCTTCCAACATTTGTTCATGTCTCACACGATCTGCAACCAAGAGCAAAGAGAAAGCCTGGGCCCGGCTAACACAACACCAAATAGAGTGGACATTTGGCAGTTGTCTAATAAGGCCCCAAAGTAGGGTGGGAAATTTTCCCCTCCATAATTTGGTGGTTGCAAACTCTGTTGTATCATTTTATTCCATTCCAAAGCGTTTGTTTACTTTCAGATAGATGTTAGTAGCATCCACAGCAGGGAAGAAGAATTATCAAATTTCTTGAATTATCTCTTATTTGGACTTTAGAATAATTATAGGCCATGATGACAATTAGTAATTAAAATTGGCTTTGCCCTATATAAGTATGTTTGGATTCCAGTCTAACATTTTATACCAAAATCAGTTAACACTTTTCACATAGAAATCTTTCTATGCCAAGGACAAGATATGACTTCAATCAATATTCCTAGCCTTTGGAATCTAAAGAAGGAAGAATAATTCAAGAGTTTGTTCATTGTTCTTTCCTGTTGAAGATATTAGCCACTTCTTCCTAACCATAAGAGAAACACAACCAGTCTTAACCTTTGAAATTTTTCACTCTGTGATTGTAGTAATTTAATTAACAACTTTAAAGTAATCCCATATGCTATTTCTATATTTCATGGCATTGTTGAAACTTAAAGTTTTGTCACTTACAGAGCTTAAGTAATTATCTTAAGATATGTTGTAAAAATGTCATTTGATGTTTGGATTATAAAATATTTTTTTATGACTATGTTTTAGGAGTTAAATAAGACTTAGCTTTTCTGCAGTCTTTCTCCTCTATTGAGAACCTGTGATATACCTCCTTTTGTCCACAAGATGGTGTTTAAAGCGACTTGAAACTGAAGAACTGAACAGACTTGCAGAAATACAAGGCTAGAAACAGTTTAGTGGACAACTAAATCAGACCCTTGCCTTTGCACTTATTTTTTTTTTACTTTTATAAATAATTTCTTATTAATTTGTTTTTTTGTTAATTTATGTTCTTCCTCATTTTAAGTATCTTTACAAATAAGGCACAATAACCTGTGATTCCTTAGCTGTTTCCATTTTATTTCTTAAGTGGATTTATATACCTGCTTAACTTGTACCTTTACTATTGGTAACTTTAGTTTGGATGCTACCCTCATATTTTGGTGATTGACATGAAAACACCTAAGTATTCATCCTACTTTTCAGACAGGATATTCTTTTTTTTTTTTTTTTAATCAGACAGGACATTCTCTTTTGATGGACAGGTAAAAAGCATTAACCTTATCTCAAGAAGTAGACCATTTATAAAATTACATAATGTCTAAATCTCCATAATATTCAAGGTACTTAAAATTTTTAAATTTAAAAATTAGATTTGTATAACGTTTCTATTTTTCTAGAAATATATCATGATTTACAAAAAAAGATAAGGAACACTATTTTTCAAATTGCTGTTTTAATTTTCCTAACAGAGGTAATAATACCCTGAGATTGATAATTTCTAGTTTAAATTATACTCTTCAGTCTTCTCAATGAATTCACAGAATTCTTTTGCACATTTTTTCATTGCTTTTATTCATTTTTTTTCCACATCTACCTGTGTTCACTTTCTTAACACACATAAGTGTTCATTGTTCTTTCTTCCCAGTGTTCTTTCTTAGAACTTTAGTGTTGAGGGACATGTACCCTCTTCCCCGCTCTTCATACACGTTCCTCTCACAGAGACTACCTAGGCTTCTAGGAGGAGGAAATGAAGAAAAGAACTGAATTTCTATCTTTTATGCCTTGATGCTTCTAAGTGACTTAGGCCATTGAATTCATTTACTAGTTGGCTGGGAGTAGTAGTAGCATTATTTCTATTAATTTTTTTTTAATTACTAGGAGACTCAGGAAACAAGACAAATGGATGTCTTCAGATTTACTATGTTGGGTAGCTAGAGCTATAATCCAAACATTTTCCTCAACAAAATCATGCCAGGCTAACTGGTGAGTTTAAACTGAATGAAGAACCAGTTGAGCACAGAGAAAAGCTCACTCAGACAAGCAGACCCAGAAGAGCAAAAACTTACCTCAGAGATAAGGCAGGTTTATAAAACCAAAGCTAAGCCTAAGAAAATCTAAATGGAAAACATTTTGTGTTCACATAATACAATAACGAGTGATATATGGTACAACTCAAGGAGTTAGCTACTTGCTTCATGAATTTGTCAAAAGTGAATATTAACTTATGGGGTTCTTCAATAAGAATTAAGTTCATCAGAACGGTGTGTGTCATTTGACCATAATAAGCTTATGGGTGTAAAGATGCTAATTAATTTGCAATTTTTAATTTTGCTGTATTATTTAAAGTATATTTTAGGGATGAATATTTTTTGGTGTATTGATGTATTTAAATTCAGATTGTTTTATGGCATATTTTATAACTATTTATTTTTAAAATAACATTGAGGGTGTATTTTTTGCCCATTTTGTTCTCTACCTTACCTCATCCAACTATTCAAGATTTCATTTGACATACTCAAGTTAAGTGGAATGGCACTGGTTTTATTCCAAATCCCACTTGGATATAATGTTTTGAGGCCTTGATTCCTATATGTCCATGATACATAATGAGCTTTTCGCTTATCTTAGCAATAAAGGATTTAACCCTAAATCAAGGAATTCTGAGGTGCAGTTATTAACACCATTTCTGCTCTTCACCACTTCACCATGCCTCATGGCTGAAATCCACATTTCAGCTCCATTCTGGGAGGTCTCCGCCACAAAGATACCCCAAAAGCACTTGTAGGTCAAGTGTGAGCCACAAAAATGTCCAGGATACTTGTAACTGGGACTGTTGCAAGGTTCATGTTTATACCATGCTGGAGATGATGTTTTTGCTTGTCATAAGAATCAGTGCTTACCTCATAATAATTAAGTTTATTACCCATCTCCCTGGCAGCTCATAAAAAGCCTGGTCTAATGATTGTGGATAAAATTACAAGCAGAAACAAGTCAGACAGAAACCCGTCCTTTGCAGCTTTTGTCCCACAAAAGTGGTCTCCTCACTAAAATCATATAAGATTTATTGGTATAGGGGGGCCTGAGCAAGATAAGAAATATCACAGTTGAGTTTTCTCATAAAGTAAGCTCTTACATCATTAATGATGTCAACAGGCAATAAGAAGTTAAATACATAGCATGTTTCCTTAACTGAAATTAATCACATCAAAACACGCCAGTGGATTTACATGTCTGTTTAGACTGGGAAACGCTTTATATAGGTCTTAACTATTCTCATCTTCAGGTCTCCTTATGATATAAGAAATTTAACCAGGTGCTCTCTAAGGAATATTCTTAAGTCTTTACACACACAGATCTTCAAAATAGAGGCCAAAGACACATTCAAATAAATCTTAAAAAGAAAGGTAGTTTCTTGGAGCCAGTTTCCCTCATCTGTTCTTTCTCTAGTTAGTCTTAGAAAGCTTGTTGGAGTCAAGAGTAAGATGTGGAAGCATGTGAGGGGAAAGTTAGCATGGATTTATGAAGACTAAAAATAATATCAGCATCCTCTTTCTAATAACTGGATCTAACAAACAGATTACACTTCCCCTAGTTAATCACTTGAAGGGCATTTGAGCATGTGTATTTATAGTCCTACATCGTAATGGTTAACGAAATGTGATTTAGTATTTACTGAGCCAAATGCACTTAATACCACCATCCCAGATCGCAAGCTCACTGAAAAGGGTTAAGTACACAACTGAAAAGGATTTGCTTTACCCAATGAAAAAAAGTCTTGACCTATAGTGATTGAGCACAAATATTATTTAATTAAAAATAGTTGAAACCATTTATGTCCACTGCAAAATCTGTAAATGGCAGAATCACTAGTTTGCCAGTATTTTTTTTTTTCTCATTAGTACTTTTCACTCCTTCTGCTAGGGCTAAGAGAAAAAAAAAAACAAAACTTTCTTGATATTTGGTATGATCTGATGTATTGTTAGTGATCTTCTCCATATACCGGTTTATTTTTAAACTCATAGATATATGCCAGAAACACTGCCGTAGCCAAAATATCAAATAATACAGTCGGAGGTGGTCTTCTAAAGCAGGAATTCACCTTAGCTTATTTCAGGTAGCAAATAAATCAGATTTTACTAATGATGTTTAAGAATAGCAATACTCGTTTAGACAGCTGGGCATATAAAGTGTCTATATGACATAATTGATAGACTACTAGTTCAGACTCTTCTGCTAAACAGAAGTCAATTATCCCAAACCATGCGCATGAATTTATGTACTCAGTCAACCTGGGAAGTGATTTCTGTGGTTCTTAACCAACCTGTCAGATATTTGGGGTGAAAATCATATCGTAATGCCATAGAAGAACTGCCTAGAAATAAATCAGCAATCATTTGCCCTTGAGTAATATGCCAGTTTCTAAACCAACCTTAATTATTCACACACTCTTCTCTCAGTGAGTGCTCTAGGTGACACTTCACCCAACTCTTAAAAATATCTCAAAGAGGTTTGGAGCTTTCTGTTTTGCTAGAGAGAGAGATTTGGCTTAATTAAATGTTTATCAACTCTCTTCCATTGGAGAGGATTTGCTGGATGCTTGTCTTTGCAATTTCTCAGTCAAGTATTTACTGCTTCTGTAAACTATTTCACTTAACTGAATTTACAATGGATTGTTCCCACCATTTGGAATGTGCTGGTTTTGCATAATCTATTTGTAAGTGGCTGTTTCCAATATTGCTTATGATATCCGTGGGGCTTGTTGTACAGCCTTTTATATATCAAGTTTGTAAAACAGTTGAATGAACTTTTCTTTGAAATTTTATTTTTAAAAAATTTTCTTATGAATACAATATTCTAGAACTGGGAAATGTATTTATTTGGTTATCTAGTTTTTCTTTTGTTGTATTTGATTCTGTCACTCCAGTTAGAATAAAACCATCTTTGTGGAAAGACAAAACAATTGCTTTGCATTTATTTGGTTAGATGTTGCAGCACCTCAAAAGGTTTGCCATTTATATAAAGACCATTTTAAGTAATAATGATGAATCTCTCCATTTCCAAAACTTACCTATTCCACAGGAAGGAAAACCATCCTTCTCAGTGTGTGTAAACGGCACTCATGACGCAGCCAAGTTAGGATTGTTCTCCTTTTTTTTTTTTTTTTAAATCAATTTAGATTTTTATTTATTTATTTGACAGAGATAAATCACAAGTAGATGGAGAGGCCGGTAGAGAGAAAGGGAAGCAGGCTCCCTGCTGAGGAGAGAGCCCAATGCGGGACTCGATCCCAGGACCCTGAGATCATGACCTGAGCCAAAGGCAGCGGCTTAACCCACTGAGCCACCCAGGCGCCCCTAGGATCGTTCTCCTTAAGCACAATCCATGTTCAAATCACAGAACTAGATGCTATAAGCAGTTTTAAAGAAATCCAGGTTGGGGGAGGGGAGGGTAGAAGGGAGTGCCTGGATGGCTCTTTCCTTAGAGTATGCAACTCTTGATCTCAGGGTCATGACTGCAAACCCCACACTGGGTGTGGAGATTTCTTAGATCAATCAATCAATAAATCTTTTTTTAAAAATTAAGGCAATCCAAATACAAATTAAATAATGATTGGTTTGGTCAAACAAATAGGGCTGAAATTTTTAAATATATAGCAAGTATACACAAGAAAAAAAATTGGTATCAAAGATCCTATTGGGGCTCACTCCCCCTTGACTTGAGAGAACTGAATTCCATAAACCAACCAAAGATACTGTTTTGAGCACTGTGCTATGCCCCCAAGAGAAGTTACTGTGATATAAAACTAATATATTAAGTCTGATCAATAGTTTAAAAAAATGTCGATAAAACAGCCATCTGTGTGACTATGTAAATAGCAATAAAGTGCCTGAGTGGTCAGGCGATACCTGTCTTATAGGTCAGAACACCGTGCTTTAGCTGAGTTGTTATTATAAAATGTCTAAGAAAAATGGTGAAACATAAATTATTTTTACAGCAGTGAAGTTCTAAATAGGAAGGTGTTAATGAACCACTGAAACAAAAGCAGTGGTTCCTAACCGAGAAACAAGCACGGAAGTGGTCTATGAAGTCTGAAACAGTCTGCAAACATGTTTGTTCATATGCTTTCATGTGTTTTCCTGGGATGATGGCCCCATGGCTTTCATCAAAATTTCAAAAAGGTCCTTGAAGCTCTCCCTAACGCTGCACACATACACAGGAAGAACTTCTCTCCCCAGGGTAACACCCCCCAGGGAACAGGAAGGGCTTTTTAATTTCTCCATAGGAAAAAAGCACTAACATTATAAACATACGTATAGAAATACCAGTCACTAAAAATTTTTCAAAGTATCTAAATAAGTTCAGTGACTTCATTGAACACAATTATTTATAAGAAAACATGCAAGAGATTAAGAAATCATATTTATTTCTTCTTTGGTACAACCAGGGATTTTACCTCAAACCTTGAAAATAAATAACCTCATTAAAACCGATGAATGGCAGGATGTTAAAATTCCCTCTTTGCTTCCTTCACATAGAAGAGCTCAAAACATTAATGGGCTTGGGAGACAGTACAGTTCAACAAAAATCCAGGCACTACAAAACCGGCACCTGACGGCGGAGAACCGTGGCGGGCGGCACCTGGGAGCACGGGCTGCTGGGCGTTCTAAGGAGGTTCCAGCAGGTCTGATGATCCTCTGTATAACCCAAACATTAATCTGAGAACATCTAACTAAAAGAGGAAAAGAACTACTCCGGCTCAGGAAAACCAAACCAGTTGTCCTTCTTTATTGGCACCTTGGCCCACGATGTGTCCCATACGCACAGCGCGCTGAATTCAGTTCAACGCCCCGGGAAGAGGATTAGAAATTTATTTAAAGAGAGAATTGGGGGGGGGGGGGGGGTTTTGTGGTTGTTTTGTGTTTTGTGGTTTTTTTTGTTTTTTTGTTTTTTGTTTTTTAATCTGATGACTCTCCTGTCTACTCTCCAAAGGCAAAGAAAGAGGACTTATTGAATAGCACCATTGTTTTAAATCCGTCAAATAAGACTTAGGTAATAATGTTGAAGGTAATGCATTGTCGTCTCCTGCCTCGGCTTCGGTGGGGTTTCTCCTCCACACTCCTTTGCCAGGCACGGTTTATGCAGACAGCCACGCGGCACTAAGCTTTTCACGGATCGGGCCCTTTGCTAAATGCCCGTTGCCCAGCCTGCAGGGTGCAGGAAGCTGGCTCGCAAAACCCAGGAGGGCCAGGAGGGCCCGGGGGGCCAGGTACCCCGGGAATTCCTGCCACCCCTGGGGGCCCTCGCTCGCCATCCCGGCCGTTCCTCCCGTAGCTGGCAGGACCTGGTTCACCTGAAACACAAACGGTTGCACATGTGAACAGGAGAACCCCGACAGCAGTGAGCTGGCCGCAAGGCACCCAGCCAACTCCCTCCCGCAGCCCAGCGGGGTGCACCCAGGGCCTTAGGAAGTGCTTTTGGAAAGGATGGATGAAGATCGATGATGATGGTAAAACTCCTTCACTGGACTTGGGTTTCTTAGAAATTAAAAATGAAAGGAGGCCTCAGCATCTCCAATAGGGTAGCCTCTGGCCACACAGGTCTATTGAGCACCGACATGTGGCTAAGTCAAATTGGGATGAACGGTAAGAGTGTAAAACACACCCGGACTTTGAAAAGTAAATGTAAATTTTATATTAGTGTAATTGTTATTAGTGTAACAGCGTAAATGTTATGTTAGTCGCCATACAGTACATCATAGTCTAAAATGTTTAAAATATATTTCATTAATAATTTCTGTTCTTATTACATGATAAAGGGATAATATTTTAGACACAGTGGCTTAAAAAAACTATTATTAAGATTAATTTCACCTGATTCTTTTGGCATTGATAATGTGGCTAGTAGCAGATTTAAAATTATGCACACAACTCTCCTTGTGGCTCACGTCATATTTCTGCAGCAGCAGCATCCCTACTAGGCGAGCAGTCTCCAGACAGGGAGTACGTCCACAGCCCAGTGGTTAGAAGCACAGGGTTTAGAGGCAGAGAGCTCTGAGTTCTTGCTCTGCCATTTGTGAATATGGCGGCATTAGCAAGTCGTGAATCTTTCAATTTCTTCATCGCCGAGATGGGATGATACCTTCCTTAAAACTAAACTCCCTGTCTAAAAGCCTCTACTAAGTAGGGGCTATCTGATTGTGAGGATATCACTGACGGATGTCTTAGAAACCTGTGCAGTGCACCTGCAAACTTCCCAGATGTTTTCCCATCAGGGGTTCACCCCTGGGTGAACTTTATCATGGCCTGCGTTCCTCAGGAGCATTTTGTTCCCTTTGTCATGTTCAAAGGTTGTTTGGTCACCCCGTGGGGCACATTCTCTGAAGCAGGGCACCCCATGGCAGGGAGGAATTTCTGCTGAATGCTTACCCACCACATCACACCAGCAGTGCTTTCCCACTAGTAGCGTAAAAATGGCGGGAAGCAATCGGTGTGAGACAAATTGTATGTGCCATGATGATACCATTTTATAGAGATCCTCTTTCCATCTCTGCCCTCCTACCTGGGCCATTCTGCTGAAACAGTGGACATGTTCATTTATGTATCTGCTTAGATTCAGTTACTTTCCTTCTTTCTCAGTGGTTTTAGTTTTCTTTTTCTATTTTTGTGGTCTTATTACACATGTCTTTTATTGGTCTTATTATAGTGGTCCAGTCTTACTAAATGGTCTTATTACATATATCCAGTCTTATTACATATATCTCACATACTTTCATTTACTCATTTTATTTATTTATTTTAGTTTTTTTTGTTTTTTTTTTTTTTGTTTTTTTTTGACAGAGAGCACAGGTAGGCGGAGCAGCAGGGAGAGGGTGAGGGAGAGGCAGACTCTCCACTGAGCAGAGTGCGCTACCTGGGGCTCGATGCCAGGACCCTGAGATCATGCCGAAGGCAGATACCTAACTGACTGAACCACCCAGGCGCCCTCTCACATACTTTTAGAAGGAAGATAGATCAGAGATTTTTATTTTACATATAAGATCTCATTCTACCTGTGATGCTTACAATTAGATCCACACAAAGCAAGAATATAGAATAACACATTATTAAATTTGAATTATCATCTTTGATTCTCCATCTCAAGCCTATAGGTAAACAGAGAAGTGATTTCCTCTAATCTATCCCATAAGCCTCCATTTAACTATATTAAGTTGTAGTGAAGCAGATGATTGTGTTTTCCTCTAAAGACAAGGGCCCTGAGAAAGTTTTTCCCTAATCAAGAGCACCTGTAAATAAATAAGCCTCTAGCAGAGCCTCTCCAGGTCTCCTGACACAAAGTGGTTGTTCAAAGTCGCTCTTTGAAGGTTTAAAGATAGGCCAGAAAAAGGTGCGCACAAAGGGTAATTTTCACACACCTTAGGCGCAGCAATGTTCCCATGGAGACCTACCATGTCTGCTTTCACAAAATCAAATCAGGATGAAGAGGAGAAAATGCCTAAAGGAAAGGTCACAAACCAAATGACCACGGAGGCAGAGCGGATAAGGCGGATCAGGGTAAGCGAACAGGGAGGAACCCAGGAGCCAACCCCTGTTTTTGTAAATAGTTTTAGAACAGAGCCATGGCCATGTGTGTATGTATCACCTACAGCTGCTTTTTCACTACAAGGGCAGAGCTGTCTAACTCCTACAGAGACCGCAGGGCCCGCAGATCCAAAAACTCTGGTCCTTCATGGAAAAAGTCTGCTGACCCTTAAGGACGTAAAGAAATGGCCCTGGATTAAGAATGCCTTGCTGTCTTTACAAGAAGAAAAGGTCTAATGACGCAGGTCTAATGAAAACTGATCTAATGAGAAGTCCCACCTCAGTGGTAGGGAGGCAGCAGGGAGGACTGAGGCCTGTGGCAGCTCTGCTCCAGCCCACAGCTGCCACGAGGGAAGACAGGCCAGAGCCTGCAGAACTTCTGATAATTGTCAGGGAAAGCTCGAAGCTGAGTTCTTGAATAGGTCTCTCCGTTTCTAAATGTTAGGATTCACATTTTTATTGAACATTTGCAGAACCAGCCACATGCCTAAAACCTTAAACTTAAGGGAATTTATTCTCTACTACACACCAATATTAGAAATCAGAAGGTTTTCTTATGTGGTGCCCCATCACTACACATTCCGGGAGAGGTTTCTCACTTGCTGCATTTATTCCAGATTCCTGCTCATCCTCTGAAGAAAGAGTTGATGAAGCCATCCTGTGGACCCTCGATTGATTTTATGTAAAGCCTATCTAGTCCAATTCTCCCTTGGGCAAACACAGCAAGTGACGTCCGGGAGCTTTTCTGATGTCACTGTCATCAAGGTCGTCATCCTCATCAACACAAACTATTTCCACTTTACCATGGCCATGAACTGTGCTCAACGTTGATCCTATTCTCCTCTTGTGTGAACTGAGAGTTCCGAAGGCTAAATAATCGTCCATCGTCACATAGCTAGAGGGTGTTGCAGCTGGAAACAAGGGCCCTTCGCCGCCCCTCCAATCCAGCCTTACTCCCATAGCCATGGATGAGCTAATTCTGCCGCGGCGTGTGCGCCACTGCGCATGTGCGTGCGTGGGCCTGCACGGCAAGTGTGGGTGGGGGGGATTTTTTTTTTTTTTAATTCTTTGCACCTGAATTGACTAGGACGTAAAAAGAGGTACAATCTACCAGAGTAGTACTGATTCTTCTGGAGCTCTAAGTGTCCTAAGAAACTAAAGATATTTTTACTGAGGTTTTTGTCCTGTAGAAATGACCAGGGGAAGAAACCAGCCGTCACATAACAGATCGTCAGTTTCCGGTGAGCCCAGACCCTGGGCATTTACTCTCCAATGTTCTTGTTACTGTTTAGGAATGTAATTTTGGGGTGACACTATGTCACAGTCCAAATTATTCAAGAAGTCCAGCAGCTTCATTAGCAAATATCTGTAAACTAGCCTCCAACTCCTCAGAAGAAAACAGATCTGAAGTGTTCTCATTATGCTTTGTCTGCCTCATGGGTGTGTTAGCGGCACTAACCAGCTAATGATTACACAGTTTTCTGAAATTTCAAGGGCCTATAAAAACGTTATGGCCAAACAGTGTTATTTTTAAAAATAAATGTCTGTGTTATTCTCTGTGTGAACACTAGAGGGTAGTCATGTTACACTGACAGAGATCAGTCCCCACTGGAATATTCTGAAGGATCTAACACGTGGGGCAGAGTGAAAGGGACCGTATAAAGGCCTTAAAAAAAACCACCTGCAAGTAATTTTCAGCATTAATTTATCCACGGGTTATGTAAAATATGTGTCAGAGACTTCCTTACAGTTCTCATCTTATGCTGAGCTTACTTTTGTGGTGTTTAACAAAGCATATATGTTTAAGGAATTGGCATAAAGTGGTTTGTGTATTTAAGATCCCCACGGCCAAATATAATAGTTGCAGTGACGGAAATAGGATAAATGGCTACTGCTAAACCAGGCTACACTGAATGTGCCTTTGGTCTGGGGCTTGTTGGGGGTTTTCCACTCAGTATTCTCAAGTAAAGCTCACCTCTGGGCAAATTTTGCCTAAGAAACCTAAGTAGCCCAGTTGCCTAGCGTGACCCTGCACAAAGCCAGATCTACCCTTCTCTCCTCATCCCAGAAGGGAAAGCATGTCAGCCCGCAGGCCACATTCCTGGTGGTCACAAACTTCTGTGTCCTTATCTAACTGGCTTCTTCCCCTCATGAGTTTGAATGCACAGTGGAGATCAGAACCTATTCTTAAAATGTTTCCTTAAAATCCTCAGAGCGGCAAGGAACTGGTCCCAAGCAGGCAAGTTCAGAGGCAGCAGACATAGAAGGTTACTCTTAATGAGACAACCCAATCAAGTGATACCACCAAAGGCCTGTGGTAAGTAACTGAAGGTAGGGGCAGGGGGTTTAGGGCATCTAAAGCCCCAGGGATCTCTATTGTGATCTGCTCTGCTCTGTGAGAGACAAAAAGGAGTCAAGACATTAAATGGTTATGGGACATGCTGAAGTTACATGGCTAGAGTGGCAAAGACTAAACTAAAGACAAACATGACTGGAGAGCCAGCTCAACATTCTGTCTACTACATGAACCTAGACCTAGAAAGTATGAATATTTGCCTCTGTCACTGATTACCTGAGAGACCTTTGTCAGAGCAGGTGACCTTTGTAAGTCTGTATTTCCTCAAACACGAACAGAGGAATACAAAATGATCATAGCTAAGTTTGCAAAATGCCAGCCATATGCCAGGCCCTGTTCTAAGTGTTTCGCATATATTCACGTGTATGTAGATCTTCCTGAATAACTCTGAAGGGTACATGTGCTTATTAACCTTGTGACACGGAGGGGAAATGGAAGTGCCAAGAGGTGAGGTAGCTACAAGGCAGTGACAGCGCAGTGTGTGCACCCTGCAAGCCTGACTCCAGAGCCCGTCCTCCCTAAGGACACATTCTGCCTCCCTCGGGCTGTGGGAAACAGACTGGAGGATACGGGAACTTGTTAGACAAAGAGCCCTACAGCCAATCAGCGTAGTGGTTTTAATAATGATCTATGGTCCATATGAAGCAGCGTACCATCACGGCCCAAAGGGCCACGAAACACTAGACACCGAACAGAGAGATATGATATGGAAAGGAGACGAAGAACTAAAACTATCTACAAAGAGCAAAGGAATTCTGATAACTGATAGATAATTAATGCATTAGTTACGTTTTTTTCAAATATGTCATATATCAGATATGTTTGCATCAGAAAGAATGATCAAATAAACTTTTTTCACCCAGGAGGATTTAAGTCCCAAATCCAAGTCCCAATAGAAGACAACAAGGAAAGTTGCAGGATATCCTGTTCTGCAGGAGGTTTATTTTAGGTACCAGACAAGACCCTGCACAGGGTGCTATTGGAAGTTCTTCCAGGCCCTAAAGTCCTATTACTATTACCTTTGTGAGAGTCCAGAAACCACATTTCTAATCACATTCCAGGTTCTGCCAGGGAAATTAAAAAGCCCAGCTTCTCAGTGGACAGTGAACTTGTTTAATAATTTACTGTGAACCAGTACTTTGCATTTATGATTTGGAGTCAGAAGTCACCCAATGTCATAGAGCTAGTAAGTGTCAGAGTCGGAATTTGAACCCAGGATATCTGAACTGTGGAGCTCCAGATAGCTCACTTGCCCAGTACTAGCTTAAGGAGACGAATGACTCAAATAGCTCTTGTTTCGGGAGTGATGGATTGGGGAAATTGTTAGCTAAGCGTATTCATAGCGTAGACGAGAGAATGTGAGCTGACCTAAAAACCTGAGAAAACCAAAGCACCCAGCTGATGCTTCGAGGTTTGGGGGGAACATAAACCCTTTGTGCCTGTGCACTAAAGCACTTGCAAAACTGTGTGCTTTTGAAGAGTGGCCCAGGCTTTTAAAATATAATCTGAAACTCAGATTTCCCACTAAATAATGTCAGATATCCTCTCAAGGGAAATATAATAAAAGCCCAGATTTCAAAGTGTACCAGGAAGCAAGGGACAAGGACTGGCAAAAGGCAGAAAGGAAAAGGCAAAGGGCGGGTGCCCCCATCCTGAAATAGCCAATAACCGTTTTTAACAAAGCACATTTAAGTATTAAATTCAAGACCAGCTATAACAAATTAATTTTTTCCTAAGGGAGACAAGATGGGGACCAGGCAGAGCTACCGGGGATGAGCTTGCCCTGCCTTAACCATTGTGCCCAGCACATGTCTGAGGAATTAAAAAGCAAACCAGGGACGCCCCCTTCTGGGAGAGTAATGGCCCAAGAGCACATGGGAACCGCTCCCGGTCAGAATCAGCAACTCTAAGTGCAATTACTGCAGATGGAGACTGACACGTCCCCTCGTGACAGCCTGGGACACTGCAGGTACAGAGCTGGGTCTGCCTCAGTCTTCCCATTTGAAACCCCAAACATGGTTTATCAACAGAGTGTTGGAAACTAACAGTCACCAGAAATGATCATCTATTTCTGCTAAAGGAAAATCTCGCCAAGAATACAAGTTGCTGGTCTGCGAAATGTTACATGATCTGTCAACAAAGTGGGAGAAGGAGAAATTGTAAGGCAATCCTATAATATATAGATAATTAAATAGATTGGAATGACATTTTTATCAGCTTTAAACCACCTATCGCTACCACTGATAAAGGAGGAAAGCACTCAGTAAGTTTTATTTCCCTTTCCTCTACTAAACATCCATGAGTGGATGCAGAATTTATCATACACTGAAATCTTCTCTTGGTCCCGTGTAGCTTCAACCAGATTTTCTTTCCTTTTCCAATCATAAAAAACTCCTTTTCCAATCATGAAAATTTATCAATTTGTGAAAGCATTTTGACAGACCCATGAATCACAGTTTTGCATAGCAGTGTTTGAACCGTCTCCAAATGTATTCATATTTTTTTAAAAAAATGTTAATGAGAGAGCAATTCCCAGGAGCAATGAAACAGATAATGAGAAAGCAGTGATGTTTTTGGCTGCAATTAGAAGCATGATTGAATAGGTAAGCCTGTCAGAATTGGAAAATGAGCATTTCTTTTTCTAAATTCCCCTACACCAAGTTTTCCAAATCCACTGTGGAAGCGTGGACCACCCTTTCTCGGCAGATCCTCTCACCCTGATTCCCAGCATTCGCCGGGAGGCTACATATCATTCAGGTGCTTAAACCGAAGTGACTTTCTGTGCTGCTTCTGTGGTGGGGCTGGTAGGCCATTTCCCAGAGGATGAGTGTGTGGCAGCTTAGGCTGTGGGGACAGAGTAGCCAGTGTGTAAAGACAGAACAGACGCCCAGTATGCGAAACCAGGCTCTCCACACAGAGGCAACTTTGTCACCTCCGCCAGCGCAGCTGTGCTACGTGGCTCGTGCATGGTTCTTTGTGGCTATATGAATAGGAATGTTCAGGTTTATTTTATTTATTTACTTTGGATATGGGTTTCTGGAGGGTCTGGATATTTGAAACAGGAGCTTGTAAAATAAGACTTCGTTTACCCCCTATGCAACATGAGTAGTCTGAAAACTTGGATTAATTTTCTTGTTGCTCTGACTTTTTGGTCAGTTTGGGAAACTATCAATGAGGCTAACAACGGCTAGGACCTCATTCATTCAGAATTTTCTAACAAGGGCACTGTGGCTGGACCTTGACACGATTTTTTAAAGTCATCTATTCAAGAAATTAATATTTTAAGCCCTGACACTTGTTTTCTCATGAGGAACACAGGCATGAAGGGGCACCTGGGTGGCTCAGTGGGTTAAAGCCTCTGCCTTCGGCTCAGGTCATGATCTTAGGGTTCTGGAATCGAGCCCCGCATCAGGCTCTCTGCTCAGCAGGGAGCCTGCTTCCCCCTCTCTCTCTGCCTGCCTCTCTGCCTACTTAGGATCTCTCTCTGTCAAATAAATAAATTCTTTAAAAAAATAAAAAATTTTAAAAAATTAAAAATAAACAGGAAACTATCAACGAGGCTAACAATGGCTAGGACCTCATTCATTCAAAGTTTTCTAACAAGTGCACTGTGGCTGGACCTTGACACAATTTTTTAAAGTCATCTATTCAAGAAATTAATATTTTAAGCCCTGACACTTGTTTTCTCACAAGGAACAGAGGCATGATTTACAATTCTTTTAACTCTTCCTTAAAGTTGGTCTTGAAAAATCTGTGCCAGCCGTTACTGAGAATCACATGACAGGCATAAGTAATTAAAGGGCAAGTCTTTATAATGGTATCCAATTCAGACTGCACACTCGCTACCAATTTCTCAACCCTGTGCTGTCGTATAACACACTTACCTGGGAGACCTGTTGCTCCAGGCAAGCCCTTCGGACCTCTTCCTGGAGGGCCACGTTCCCCTCTTTCTCCCAAGTCACCTGCATGTCATTAGAGAAATGTTATTTTTCTGTATGCTTATAAAAAGAAAGTTCCATATTTTTAAACTTTCAGCAGACCCAATGTTGAGAAAGCAAAATCTCATGAAGTTGCCACAAACGAGGTTGTAGTAAATACATAGCCAGGCAAAACATAAGTCAATTATAGGAAGAGATCTAAGGGGAAAAATCAAATAATCATATTCATTAAAGGACAAACAAACTAAAATATCTAATGATCAACATTCAATAAACCAAGAATCAAATGCTGCCTCCTTAACAGGATAAAATGTATCTACCTCAACTGGAGAGTTAGGGTAACGCCTACTGGGAAACACGAGAAGCAGTTCCGCTACACACACAGCATCACAGAGATGCCCACGTTATCATTAGTATTTGTCATTTAGTTTGAGAGTCGAAAACATCCCTCTTTTTAAGTGGCATCAGTGTGTATCTTTTTTTTTTTTTAAGATTTTATTTATTTATTTGACAGAGAGAGGTCACAAGTAGGCAGAGAGGCAGGCAGAGAGAGAGAGGAGGAAGCAGGCTCCCTGCTGAGCAGAGAGCCCCATGTGGGACTCGATCCCAGGACCCTGAGATCATGACCTGAGCCGAAGGCAGCGGCTCAAACCACTGAGCCACCCAGGCGCCCCCATCAGTGTGTATCTTAAATCCTTGAAAATCAACTCAAAATCTACTACAAGCAATGAGAGTAATTCAGTAAAGGAGCAAGATACAAAATTAATATATGAAAACCAGTCGTTTTCATATATACAAACAACCACCAGAACTAAGATGTAGTGAAAAAATATCCCATTTATAATAACAATTAAATTAATAACAAGGAAGAAGTTTAATCAGAAATATGCAAATCCAACATTAAAAAATTAACATTTCTGAAGGATACAAAAGGACTTGACAACTGTTCGTAGGTGGAATGACATCAACACAAAAAGGTGTTGACTTCTCCCTAAGATGAAGTTTCGTCATGTTCCCAATAAAATTTTTTTAACCAAAAAAGGGAATTCTGAAGTTTGTATAGAAAAATGCATAAGCCAGAATAGCCACAAAAACTCGAAAAAGAAAAGGTATATAAGGGAATTAATCCTACCATGTATTAAACCAATTAACATGGTGTGGTACTGGTACATGAATAGATAAACCACTGAAACAGCCCAAAAACAGGTTTGGATACATAAAGGATTTTGTTTTGTAATAAACATGCCATCTTAAAGTGGGAAGCAGTCAAACAAGTCAATAAATGGTGTTTGAAAAAGAGGGAAGCCAGCTGGAAAAAAAAATAAAGTTGAATCTGTTCCTCACAACATAATCCAGGATATATTACAAGTGGATCAAACATTTAAATGTATAAGAACCAGAAGAAAACAAGGAAGAAATATTTTATAACTTCAGATTTGAATTGGCCTTTCTGTTATGATTCAAAATATGAAGAGTTCCTAAAATCTATACAAAAAGGTCAACAACAGTAAAAAGAATATATAAGCAAAAAAGCTACTAAAAGGAAACAAAAATAAGTCTGGAATATAAGAAAAATTCCTTGACTTCACTCTCACATCAAAATAAATGGAAATTTAAAATAACACGAAAGCTACTTTGAATGATAAGATCGGCAAAAATTCTAGAGTTGAATCAAACATATGTTAGCAAGTATGTGGAAAAACACATCGTTACATATCGCTAATAAGACTGCAAACTGAGACAGTCTCTTGGAGGATAATTTAACAATATCTATCAAAATTACAAATGGTAGTACCATTTTACCTGGCAATTCCACTTCTGGGAATTTATCATAGAAACATAAAGGTTATGTTGATATTTACACAGAGATGAAATTGTGTGATCCACAGCAGCCTTGTGGTAATGGCAGAAGATGAGAAACTAAATGTCCACGAGAGGGTTAAATGCGTTATGCTACTTCCGCAAAATGGCATACTATGCAGCTATGAAGAAGAACCAGGAAGCTCTTTAAAATGATCTCAAAACATATTGTTCAGTGAAAAAATTTAAGGTCCAGATCACTACTAAAGAGCAACACGACTTGTTTCTAAAAGGCTATAGAGAGTGTATATAACCGTATATTGTACATCATCACTGGCAAAGATATGTAGGAAACTAATAAAAGGGATTATCTCACGGGAAGGATAAAGGAATCTAGGCAGATGGGAGACCAGAGTGGGAGAAAAATTCTTCAGTAAATATCTTTTCATATATTTTAAATTCTCAAACATTGTAAATTTAGTATTGCTGAAAATAAATTAATGAATTTTCAGAATTTTAAATGTGCTATCACAAGTGCCCAGGCTTCACTTGTGATTCATTATTTACAGGGAATGTGCTTTGGATTACAACCAACCATGTTTATTTGCAAGACAGTTGATTTTCAGCCACAGAACCAAGTTTCATTAATTATCCTGGCCCCTGCAGAGAAACCCAGAAACTTGGCCTCATTAACAAAGTGCCCTAATACCTAGTCAACTGCTCCTAAATGACGTTTATGGCGCATAGTAGAAGGCATTATTCTACTATCCCATTGGCATAGTATTATATTATCCCACTACTCTTGTA
This sequence comes from Neogale vison, assembly GCF_020171115.1. Lineage (NCBI taxonomy): Eukaryota > Metazoa > Chordata > Mammalia > Carnivora > Mustelidae > Neogale > Neogale vison. The sequence continues at coordinate 111,875,371 of NC_058091.1, forward strand.
GAAGATGCAGTACATTTTTCAAGATTCTATACATGATCATTTTTTCCAAACATTTGTATCAGCCCAACTTGATTCAATATTGAGTCAAGTTTGTTAGAATTTTAAAAAACAAAAGCATGCATGCCAAAATAGTAAAAAACAAAAAGAAAAACAACAAAAAAAACCCTCTAATTATGAAGTGAATGTTTTGTCACCATACTTTGATTTGAGCTGTGAATGTCCTTGTATGAATATTTTTTATCATGAGTCAAATATAAAATTATATAAACACTGTGTGAGGATACAGAGCTCAAGTTGAACTCATTCACATAAGCTGTTTTTTTACACTCATCAATATGGCCTTACTATATTAGGAAGATAACGATAATTAGCATTTTAAAAACGAAGAACTTGAGCGCTCTTGTTAACTTAGCAATTTAAATGTCATATCACTGTAATTCTGGAGGCTAGCAAGGAGAAGAGAACCAATAAATGTGCCACATTTTCCGAAGATAGGGGAAGATTATAAATTAAAATGTAACTTCCACGCAAACCGTGAAAGTTAAACACTTTGTATTACGAAGCCGCATCCCCTTTAAAATGTCGCTTGCAAGGAAGGTCTTCGTCGTGATCCTGCCCTGCGGTTGTCATCAACCGTAGACACAACATTTTTAGAGGGGCTCCAGGACAGAGGCACAGGGCAAGCTGCTGGTCTTTCCCAGCCCAGGGAGCTACGACCTGGCTCTGTGATCCCCGGGGTCAATCCGCTCCTTCAAACCCTGATCATGGCTTCTTTGGACATTTCTGAAAACTGGCTCAGGGAACTAAAGGTGCACCTTTATTAGCTAGCCTACTGTGTGGAAAAACAGAGGGAGCTTGTCAAATGAGCTTTAGATAAGGTAAAAAGGGAAACGTGCAGGGTTAAGTAACAAAACAGCTCTGTCTGAACAGACTGGCTAGAACGAAAGAATTTCTCATTGCTCCGTGGTTGCCCTTTATTTCATTTATTTGAAAGCTATAACTGACACGCCAACCCGATGCAAGCTGACGAATACCAAAAAAAGAGTTAGTCACGATAATGACGTGTGTATTTTCTCAAGCCATCATTTACATGGTGACACATCGTTTGACTCACACGAAAATATCTAAAAATAGATATGTAGCCTTACTCAAAGGAACTTAAAATTAATCCAAACCATGAACATTTAAAAATAGTATTTATGACACAGAATTTATGACCCAGAAGACCCAATAATAAATAAAGTGAACATAAGCTAATTAGATATCTCTCATGTTTCTGCTTGAGTAGACATGTAAAATGTACCCATGGCATGGGTCTTGGCCCTCTTTGTATAATATTGCACAGAACATGTCCATGAAAAACAAAAAAATTATAAATATGATTTAAGATTTGAGTATGATTTCTGGCAGATATTTCTACTAGCTCCTACTGAAAATGTTTCACTGTGTTTTGCAGACTAATTGCTTAGGAAAAAATAATTTTATTAAAGACATAGTTTGAACTACTCAACGCTTTAGTAAAATTTATTTGTTCATTATCTGTGGAGTAATTTCCTTAGAAAAAGACTCTCAAAGTAATATGTTGAGCAAGGCTCAGACTATCCCTTTATTAGGCATGGGAAAAAGACAGGAGGGGACATTGAAATACATCTCTTCTCTAACTGGCTGAATAGTTAAGTTTCAAATGCTGGACTATTTATTCTCTGGGAAACACTGACGTGCAACCTTTGGCTAGTGGGATGTTATATGTTTTCAATTATATATTACTGTTACAATGTATGTGGTAGGACAAGAAAGGTCAAGTCTGGTTACCTAGAATTCTACATTTCCAAATCTGTGACAGCACTGATTGATAAAATCCAAAGACAGTACTCCTTCCTTCCTTCCCACACCCCAAAGTTCAAGAAGTAAAACAGAAAAGATCCTGCTTTAAAGGAACCCAGTGATTATAAAGGGATGGAGGAAGGTGGGGAAAAAAGTCCTTCAGAAAAAAGAAAGTCTATATCTCTTCTAGATTATAGACTATGTCATAAATACTAAAGAAACATTAGGGGGAAGTCTCTTAGACGATCAAACAATGCTTGGTGAGTAACCCCAGGCTGAGAAACACAGCCTTAGGCAGACGCTACTAGCATAGCAAGTAGACATAGACATTCTTATTTCTTAGAAAATAAAATGGGACTTCAGGCGAATTCTCTTACTAACTCAAAGTTAAGTTTTATCCCACATATGAAGACTTCCTTTCAGCTAAAGAAAACAGGGCTAGGATTCCCGTAGCCCCTACAAGGCGTTTCCTTTTGGCAGGAAGATGGGTGACTGCCCTACAGCATCAGAGTCATCGGGAGACTTGTTAGAATGCAGACTGCTGGGCCTCGCCTGCGGCGTCTCAGATCAGGGGGACCGGAGTGGGCTGGAGAATCTCTATTCCAGACAGGGTCCCTGGCCGTGCTGACGCTCCAGGGGGCACGCTCTCACAACTGCTGCTCACAAGGGAACTGAGGAGAAAGGCTGAGGAGTCACCTTGAGCTCTGGTGCCACAGAAACAACTAAGTCAACAATCCACTCGAGGCAGCAGAGTTTCTTGGAAACCGAACAGAGTGAATGGGGACTAACCACAGAGAGAGTCCCTACTCCTGAGCTCCCGAACCAGGAGCTAAAACAGGACAAAGATGAGCGGCGATGAGCTTCTTTCAAAGAAAATACTCCGTTCTCTTTAAGAGCTCTGAGCTCTCTCCACATTTGATTTTGTCCAGCCTCTGAAAGCTCGGAAATCCTGCCAGCCTTGCAAGAGGCTCCAATGAGGGGTCATTTTTTCACATATGGCAATGCACATGCCCTCCACCCCCCAAAAAACCCCAAACATAATTAACAAAATTGTTCCAACTGAGAGTGCAGTTAGCCAAATACATCAGCAATTCATTTACAGATCCAAAAAGGCAGCTTGCTTGCCCTCTGACCCTTCACACCATAATATTTATCCCTAATGGGTGCACCACCATTTAAAAAAAAAAACAAAACCTCTCCTGTTTCTGATGCCACATCTTTCCGAAGCTCCCTAGAGAACTGTCAGTCACTTGCCAAGATAGAGAAATGCCTCATTTTGTTCCGCGCTCTCTGTCAGTGATCCGGGCCACACGCCCGCCCCATGCTGACAGACTCACCTTGACTAGTAAACAGCACCTGAGGCAACCAGTCCTTCTTCCGCAGGGCCTGCTGCACAACCAACTCACTCACAATACCGTTTTGGTTTTTTGTGGGGGTTTTTTTTGGCAAAACACTGATTTTAAGGGCTTAACTTGCTTTCGATAAAAGGAGAAGAAATAAACTGCCTCACATTCCCTCACATGTTAAAGAAGGAAAAAAGTTAAAAAAAAAAAGAAGGGAAAAAAGTTAGATTGTACTTCTGAGCTGAAAAAAAATCCATGAAAACTAAACATCTGATGTCACTCTTTAAAAGAAGAGGGGCTTCACTTCATGATGTAATTTATGTCTTCTGACCTGCTAACAGATACTGTTAGTTTAAGTTACGGTTACAAACATTCTAAGTCTGGTTGCCATTTTAGAAGACTTGTACAGTGATTTTTGAGTCTCAAAAAAAAAAAAAAGGCTGACTTATCGTTTACAAGATCCCGTAAAGTTTATTTTGAACCATGATTGAGGCAGAGGGTAACTGAAAAAGGTCAGTACTAAAAATCAAGGGACCTTAATTCCAGGTTTTGGTTTCCTGTTGACATACAGCAAGGTCAAGAGGATGTCTTATAATAGCTTTCTGATCGTTTTCCTCACCACCGTAGAAGACAACGATACAATGGTCATTGGGGAGGGTATGTGCTATGGTGAGTGCTGCGAAGTGTGTCAACCTGGCGATTCACAGATCTGTATCCCTGGGGCTAATAATACATTATATGTTTATAAAAAATTTAAAAATTATAAAAAAAAAAAAAAAGAAGAAGAAGAGAACGGTACATCTCCTGGTCTCGCAGTGTATCTAGAGCTTGGAAGGACGTGTGGATATATCGTGAGGAAGGACAGCGCGTGTTCTTTTGTTCTACCGGGGCAAAATGCCTTACCTTTAGGCCCCCTCAAACCAAGAGCACCAGGAGGGCCTTTGATGCCTGGAAGGCCACGAAGTCCCATCTGGCCTGGGAAACCATTCTCTCCAGGCGGCCCTGGGGGACCAGGGGGTCCAGGCCTCCCAGGGAGGCCAGAGGCTCCTGAGTCGGGTCGCTTGAGACTAGCAGCCATTTCAGCAAGATGCTCTGAAAGATAATAAACCGGCCCAGAGAAGTCAGAAACAGGAAGATGACTCAAATGAAAAAAAAAGGTGGGGGGCGGTATTTCAAGTCTCTTTTTATCTTTTTTTTTTCTTTCTTTTTTCTGTTTTCTTTTTAATTTTTTTTCCAATTTATTTATTTTCAGAAAAACAGTATTCATTATTTTTTTCCACCACACCCAGTGCTCCATGCAAGCCGTGCCCTCTATAATACCCACCACCTGGTACCCCAACCTCCCACCCCCCCCGCCACTTCAAACCCCTCAGATTGTTTTTCAGAGTCCATAGTCTCTCATGGTTCACCTCCCCTTCCAATTTACCCAAAAGCACATACCCTCCTCAAGTGTCTTTTTTTCTTAAATGTGTCACCAGAGCTTCAAAATTGGTGGTGGGAAGTGAATAAAGTTGGATTTTTTTTTTTTTTTTTTCATGGACTTTCTGCCAAGAAGCTTCCCTGGTGCTGTTTTATTCAGCTCTTTTTGGATATATTTGGTCCTGCTGTTCTGAGACAGGGGCAGGGAGATTTGAAAAAAAAAAAAAAAAAATACACGGCAAGGCTTTCAGGTGAGCAGTGTTCTAAAAGGATGAGTCCGTCACCTGGGTCCTGGCTGGTTCTCTGAAAACCCAGGATGGGCAGAAAATGAGTTTCTTAACAGAGAAGAAGTGGATGTCGCAAAGCTTTTTAAAAGCCAAGGACATTGTCCAGAATTAGTTTTGAGAGGGCATTTGAAACTCAGCCCCACATTTTCAGTCTGAAGATATTAAGTGACCTAAAATATCCTCAGCATTCATGATTTCTTATAAATTCCCCTCTCAAAAGTTTTTTCATGTTTGGAGTAGACAACAGACATTAAAAATAGCCCGCTTCTTGGGAATGTTCACAGTCTGTCTTCAAAATTAATAACTGTGTGGGCTTTTTCAGGAACCATTAAAGAGATTAAGAATCATCCGCTGAAACCATGAGGAGGAAGAAAACTTTCCTATGAAAACACTCTAAGGGAACTATGCCGATGTAATATTTTTTAAAGGTGTGAAGGAAATTATGAATTGGAAACAAATTTCTAAAGAACATTTTAAAAGTGCTTAAATGTGAGCATTCTGGTTGGCCTTATGTAAGTAAGAGCATAAAATTATAATTTTCTAGGGATATAATGTTTAAAATTGAAATATCCTTTCAAGATTAAATGTCTTCCATGAAGAGACTTAACATTGGTTTTCAAATATCAAAGTGACAATTTCATTCTGGAAAACTCTACAAGTCTACCAGACAAATGACACTATCTCATGAACTAGCAAAAGAAGAGTATTTATCATGACTGACTTGGTTCCAACCAGAATAGGGTAATTATTTGTTACAAGGGCCCAATGTTACAGGATCTCCCCAGTTCCTGCCTCCCCAATTTCTTCCTTTTCTATATGATTTTAGAATTAGACCAATTCTAAAGCAGCTATGAAAAATGGCAATGGCTATAAGTATAGATGAATTTAGATAAAGGTTAACAAATATAAAAATATATCACCATTTTAGTAAAATATAGTTATTGATTTTCTCTACATGATACATGAGTAGAGATAATGTCCCAATGTTTCTTATGGGCATGAAGACTGTCAGTTACTTCACATAGAAGCTACAGAGAGAGCCAGGGTCAGTGCCAGGAACACACGAAGTGGTAGGATGTTAAGGAGGATTAAGATACCTGAGAATCTGTGTTCCAAAGTTGGGGGGGGAGGGCTTATCTGTATTTGTGTGTGTGTTTTCTTGTAAATTAACCTCCTTGGCAAAAAACAAAAACAAGAATAAAAATAGGCTAACCGAAGGGTGCCTGGGTGGCTGAGTTGGGTTCAGTGTCTGACTCCTGGTTTTGGCTCAGGTCATGATCTCAGGGTCATGAGATCAAGGCCTGTGTTGGACTCCATGTTAAGTGGGGAATCTGCTTAAGACTTTGTCTCCCTTTCCCCCTGCCCCTTCCCCCGCTTACTCGTGTGCTCACTCTCTTACTCTCTCTCTCAAATAAATAAATGTCAAAAAAAAAAAATGGGCTAACCTAGAAAGATGAAATTTTTCTTTGAGACTATAAGCTATTTTGTGACAATACATTAACTAAAACAATTAATATTATTTAAAATCTCCCACCTTTAAAGCACACCAAAAATCCAGACATTATGATTTATTTACCTTGCATGACTCTCATGCAAACCTGCCTAATGTGCCGATCTGTCGGTGCTCTACCCTGAGACAGGAAGAAAAAAAAAAGAGAATTTATACACAGAACTATAAAGAAGACATTGTTAAATGGTAACCTGACAGACTCAGCAAGTGGCCAGGTGGCTGGATTTACAAAGGAACTTGCCCACACTGCTAAGGAGCTGATGTCTGGGCTAGCCTGGCTGCCCGCCCCCCTTCTGGTCCTGTGAGATGGAGTGTCCAAAGGGAAACCGCGGAGACTGCCCACCACTCACTGGGGGGCCCTGGATGCCAGGCAGGCCGGTGGCACCCTGCTCTCCCTGCATGCCTCGCGGTCCAGGCGGTCCTCTAGGTCCTTCCACTCCAGGAAGCCCCCGACTTCCTTCGGGCCCCCTCAAGCCGGGCTCCCCAGGGTTACCCACCTAGAACAAAATGGCACATTATAAAACCAGAGCTATCCACAAGTAATGTGTCTGCTTAATATTAATACAAGACTTACATGAAATTTGGAGTTTGCTTACATTCTGTCTCCCAAGAGGGGTTCGGTCAGAGGTTACAAATTCTCAAGGTCAAGACACAGAATGTCACAGTCTCTGAGAATTCCAGTTCAAGTAAAGTTTTTCAAAATCTTTTTCTTTGGTATAGCTGTTATTTCAAAATGTTAATTGAAATAATGCATTTTAAAACTACATTCTCTATATTTTAAGCTACTGCCTAAGAACAAGTTAGTTTTTAGTAAGACTTGTGAAGTTTTTTCTGGCCACAAAAAGGCCACTGAGTTCATACAAGACATGTTACTTTGTATATCACCAACATAGAAAACATAAAGTTATTTCCAAGGACATAAGTTATTTAGCTTTATGACACTTTAGAGAATTTGAAGAAGCAGATGTATCCAGGAATTATAAAATACATTAATTAAAAACATTTAAAATGCCACCTTTAAAATGCTGCACTTAAAATAAATACATTCAAAATACTGGAACAAAAAGAGCGAGTCCGTAATTTAACTGACTCTTGAGGAAGTTAAAAATCTAAATATTAAAGAAGTGAAAAAATAAACCAATTGTTTCCTTTGAACAAAAGCTTATACCAGTTAGATTTTTTTTTTCTGATAGCAGACCACTAAAAGCATTTTTAAAAGTCGCCATCTACAATAACTGTTTTAAAACGAGACTAAATTAATTCACTTTCTGCTAAACTGCCTCTGGTAGAATTTATAACATAGTAATTACAATGTGCCCTTGTTTATAGAACAAAAATGAGAAGATAAAAGGACAGGAGGCATTAAAGAGCACAAGGGCTCAAGATAAAGTTCATAAAGCAACTTAATCCTGCTCCTTGTTCATTTGCAACATTTACCTAGGAAGAGCTAACTCTTCCAAACGGTCAGATTTTAAGCTGAAGGGAAGAAGGTGATGACGCCGGGCTCTCACTAGATGCGTCTGAATAAAGCTTCACACGTAGGCTTTTTCCAATCTTTCTTTATGCAAAAAATTGATACTCATCTGAGTCAACTTGTCAGAATTACTTCTGTGAAGAAATTATGGCCTCAAAGACTTCCCAAAAGACAGTGTCAGCAGAGTGAGCTGCGGATGTGCTGTGGAGGCTGTGGACCTGTCAGATAGCTGCAGTATAAAACTACCACAGCTTCTAAAACAAGCCTGAGGAGAAGCCAAAATGAATTTAGAAGTGCACTAAAGAATTGGCAGAGGAACAAAGGAGGCCAGATCAGAATCTATCATCTTGTTGACGATGTCTGAAATACCAACAGGACATTTTCCATGAAGACATCAAGGGCCAACATGGCCAGTATATCTCCAGGGCCCCGGGTCTTTGGAAAGAATACCTCAGTTGAGTGCTATACTGAAGTAGAAACTAGGGGACAGACGTCACCTGCTTCTCAGGTTTGTCTCTGCTGAGATCACTGAGCAAAGTGAAAGTGTATCTCCCTGACTCTGGGACAGCACATTTCAGCTGCCTCAGCAGTAGGTGGGTGGTGTCAGAGAAGAGAGGGGTAGGAAGGGAGGTGACAAATCAAGCGTTAATTCCAAATTTAAATGAAATTAACTCCTTTTGACCACTGCATTGTTCATTCACTTTTTCCTCTTATGACAAATTCTTACCATTGAACATTATCAATTATTTCTAGGCAGTGAGGTAGGATTTCTATTACCAAATTTCTATTACCTATCAAGGTTTACTCTTCCCAATTTTTTCTCAATCCTAAACTATTCCTGTCAAAGATTCTTGGGTGTAAAGATGTTACTTCAAGCTCAAGACTGTCCGTGGTGTTTAGAGGCAGTGTGTAAGCAGGTGAGTTAATACAACAGAACGGTTTCCATCTCAGGGGTAGGTAAAGAGCCCAGAGATGGCACTACACCCGAGCCGGGAGCGGGAGTCCTCCGGGGGAGAGTTGAGCTGAGGATCGGGCTACATGCCTAGGTAGGAGGTAGCTATTCTAAGGAAAGAGGAAGAGTGTTCCAGGCTAGGAGAACAGCACAAGGCATTAAAGAGCCTGCCAAGTAAAAACAACTGCAAACAGATAAAGTTCCAGATGGGCAGAGAGGGGGTTGGCAAGGCAGAGACCACTTCATGAAAGACTGTGTATTTTGCTAAGGTCTGATTTTATTCTATCAAATGTTATTCCTGAAGGGTTTGCGCAGAGGAGGGATAAATGGTGGGCTTTATATTTTTCTCTAGATCACATTGGCTGCTATGAGCATAATGTGCTGTATAGGGACAGAGAAGAGCGGAAAAGTTTCCAGAAATAGTAAGGACGAAAAGATTAAATGGAAGCTAGTGGTGGTGGCATTTGAGGTTAAGGTCTGCGCTTCATTTTTTCCCTTATACTCTCTTAAATTTTTCTTGCATTTCTTACTGTATTAAATGTGCGTTCCTTTCAAGTTAGTGAATCATCCCAGGTTTGCTAGTTCTCTAATTGGTTCTATACTCGGTTCTAAAAATTTCATTCTAATAATTGGTTCTATTATGGGTTCTATAATTCTGAATAATCTAATCTTGAAGGACATCAGCTTAGTTTCTGTAAGATCATGAATGAAATGATCATTTTCTAGTTTTAACAACTGTCTATTAAATTTTCTTATGCATTATGACTTTATGTTACTTCGCTAAATAGAACACACGGGAGATTAATAAAATTACTGAAATATTTGCAATGGTATGAGTGCCAATAAAATTCATTTATACTCTTGTCACCACAAAGGATAAATCAGTTTTTTTTTTAAATGACTCATTTGTGAAAGAAATTACCATGTATACTCATTGAGCTACTTATGATAAAAACTTCGTTTAGAGTGGATTGTTCAAAAGGCAGATCCATTTACACTGTTATGAGGTGGTCGCCTCCCCCACCTGGGATGAATCCATTACTTAAAGAATAAATTAATCTCCTTGAAGGTAAGTCCTTTAAGAATTGAATTTTATAGTGATTTCATAAAGCAGAGCATTGCATTTTCTATAGCTTTATTGATATTTTAATTTTTTATAGCATTGTTGTTCATTGTACTTACAGATCCCTTTGGCCCAGGTAAGCCTATCTCTCCCTAAATCAATAAAACAAAATTATATTAGAACAATGCATTCATATTTGATAGTTTACTAAAAACATTTAAAAGGTGATTATGTTGCTGAAATCTATAGAAAAACATGAAGAGATGAACTCTGGCACTACCAAAATGAGATTCAAAATTCGGATTCTAGTCCACTTCTGTTACTTTGTGAGCTTTGTAACCTCCTAGCCTTTGACTGATATCTATTAAATAACAGGGCTGAATCGGAGCTCTGCAAGACTCCAACCAGGTCTAAAATGCTAAGTGTTGAGACTTAAAATGTATAAGTCAAAAGACATTAAACTAGCATACTGTTTTAAAATAGAGTAGACATTTAAACCTGATGACTTCATTTTTGAAACTCTAACAGTATTGTAAAACTCATCTGCAAAATTCTATCAAACCAAAAATGCCTGATTTTATACTTAAAAAAGAACACTTGGAAATAAGTCTCCCACCCTTAATTCTAGATATGATTTCAGCTTAAGTTCAAGCATATCAGTTCATCTCCACCACAAAACGATGATTTAAAACATCCTTTTAGCCCACAAAATAAAACATTTTAACAGAAAATAAAATTAAAATAATCTTTTTTCAAATTTACTTAATAGAGAGCTTTGCCTAATTCAGATATTACATTTATATTAGCTCTAAATCCTGAAAATCTGAATAAAACAACATTATGAGGGGTTTTTTTCCTGCACAAAGTGCTCTCTGGAGCTGTTTTATGAGAAATCGGTCACCACTCCAAAGGACCAGTCAGAAGTTCCCACATTAGATCATGTTAGATTGTGTCAAAAATGAGCCAACAGATGTAGTACTCCCAGCAGAAAGATAATTTTTTCTCATTCTTGCTACCTTCCTGGAGATTTAGCAGCAACATCCTCTGGAGATGGAGGTCACTTCTTTGGGAAGTTTAAGCCGACAGAAAATACCCATGGTCAAACTTGTGAACCACAGCTTTCTAGCTATAATAAAATTCATTTTGTTTCCACAATAGGCACTATTCATAGACTTTCTATAGTCCTCTAAGAATCACTTCGAATGTCTAGGTAAAGCCACAGAAAAGTCACCACCTATAAGAGAACACTTTGTTCTCCAAAGGCTTAAGGCCAAGGCTATCGATTTTGGGATGTTTACCCTCTGCTTTACTTGAACTTGGCTACAGTCTTGGGGAGTCATTTATTAGTTTATATAAGAAACACTGTAGCTACTAAAGAAGCCATGGAGGATAACAGCATCAGAGAAAAGAAAAATTATATTTTTAGTAGTTAGAAATCAGCAGGGCTCATCATTAACCAGAAAAAAAATGTCTTACAAGTTCACCCCTTTCTCCTGCTTCACCTTCTTCACCAGACGAACCCTAAAAATTAAAATTAAAAGTCACATTCTTGAACTGTCTTGCCTCAGTTTTAACCTGTCCATATTGATAAGCATTCCCAAGTGCCCACAGTGCCCCCCAGATCATACAGAAATACAAAATGCACTCAATGGCTTTTCAGTGCAGCTGTCAGTGGCTAGTCCAAAACTGAAAAGAGCCTAGAGAAAAGGTAGCGGGTGAGGCTGAGTTTCTTCTGAAGTTAAGGATTAATGACTGTATCCGGCAATTTTATAATGAGGTAATCCTTGAGAAAAGGCTTTCACTGTAGAAAAAGGAACCCAGAAAAAGGAATAACTCTAAGTCATGTTCATAGTTCATTTGTTAAGGTCTTGATACAGAAAAACATAAAATATGATGATGTAGGGGCACCTGGGTGGTTCAGTGGGTTAAGCCTCTGCCTTCAGCTCAGGTCATGATCTCAGGGCCCTGGGATCGAGCCCCACATTGGGCTCTCTGCTAAGTGGGGAGTCTGCTTCCCCCCCCCGGCCTGCCTCTCTGCCTACTTGTGATATCTCTCTCTCTCTCTCTCTGTCAAATAAATAAATAAAAGCTTAAAAAAAATATATGATGATGTAGCTAATAGAAGGCTCCATTGGTCACAAGTAAGCCAACCTGGTGAATGAGAGAGAGGGACACTCTTTTCAATGTGTGCCCTCAGAGGCAGAGTCATTATCAGCTCCAGCTAATTAAAATAGTAGATAAGGTTATAAACCAAACTGAACTGTAGCTTTCATTCACTGTGAAGCACATTGAGAAACACAGCTGGCCTCCAGCCTAGTCCTCACACCCCTAAACCAGCCAGTGCCCCCTGCTGGTGAGGCACCTCCATGCACATCACTGTCCGCATCTCACATTCTTCTAAGACCTACCTGTAAACCTTTTGGACCAGGCTCACCGACAACTCCCTGTAATGAATAAAACATAATACTTTTTCAGTATTTTGACATGTTCCACTTTATAATTTCAAATGAACCAACTTTCCTTCTCAGGGTGGTAGATAAGGGCAAGTATGAATAATGCGACAGATGAGGACTTGCTCCTCTCCCACAACCTAACAACAGGACTCCAGGCTGGGCGTGGAGCCCACTTAAAAAAAAAAAAAAATCAGGATGACAACCTGGGAACAGCCAGGTAAGGCCTGGAGAAACTGACAGCTGTCCAAAAGCTGGCAACTTGTGATGTTCTCTGATCACATCCACAGAAAATTGGATCAGTAGGAATGTAAATTTAAAACTGAACAGGAAGTATGACTACAACTGGCATTTTTACTTTTTTCAACTTTTATATTTTCCTGCTGATCATTTATTATATTGCTTTTTTTTTCTTCTTCTTAATCTCAACTTTCAGTAATTTAAGATACTTTTCTTGATAGCTGACTATGATAATTGCTACAAAAAATCTCCACTGTGCCGAAAGCAAACTCAACCTGCAAATAAGAAACTTTGGGGGGTGGTTAGATAGATATCTTACCCTGTCGCCTTTCATTCCCGGAAGGCCAGGGGGGCCAGGCAAGCCAGGGAGGCCAGGACTGCCAGGAGAACCCTGAAAAATAAACAGTGTCTCCAGATTCACCTTTAACTACGACATGGCAATCACATGAGGCCCACACAACCTTGGGTGTGTGGACTCCCGTCTAAAATAAATGCATGCTGGGGCTGATTTAACTCTGCTCCTCAAATCTGCCTCTCTCCCACACTCTCTGAAAAAAACAGGCCAGCCCCTCCACCCCGTGGGTCCCACCGCGGAGTTCCTGGGTTTGCACCCTTCCCAACAGTGGGCTCGTTCAGTGGGCCTCCCTGCCGTGGTGCGGCTTCTCTCCCTGTGTAAACAAGTTGGGCTCAAGAAGTAAAAGGCTGCATTTACGCCCTCTTCTCTTCAATTCCAAGAACAACCAGAGGCACTTCCGGTCTCCTGGTTTCAAAATGTGTGCTGCAAACCACACTGACGTAAATTCCCTCGGAGGGTATCCTAGACATGATTTCAAACTTCACATTTACATTTCCATGCATTCCCATAACAACAGGAATCAAGTAAAGACGATTAAATCACCTTTTGTACATTGTTTTTTCTCTCCTTGCTTATTTAAAAAAAAATGTATTGTGTTTTGTACGAAGCCAATAAACTTCTGGAGACTGGAATTATTACTTACCCGTTTACCGGGTGGCCCTGGGGGTCCCACCGGTCCTATTTCTCCTCTGCTGCCCTGGAGAAACACAAACAGGACCATCAACTGGCTGGTTTGCCAAAACGCAAATGCTCAATTACTATGTGAGTAAAAATAACACTTTACGCAGGTTTTTGTTTAAACATCAAAGACATCAAGGTATTCTACCCATCTTCGAATGAAGGCAGAGACCTTTACATAAAACCGCTGTAGCCCCCGCAGTATTTATCATTCAGGGAATGTGTTAATGCTGTTCCTTGTGATGACGGCCTCTTAGATAAAAACAGTGTCTGCTGCATCTATGTGAAATGACAATTAGTAATTTTCAGCATCTGAATCACTATGTAGCTTATATTATGGTTATCTGCGTACATGTTTTATCTTCTCATTAGATTACATGTTCTTGAGGTATAAGGTCTATCAATTTTGAACTCCACCTAATGCCTAAAACACAGTAAATTTCAGGCCCACAGTATGTTTTAAAGCAGCATCTGGCAAATGATCTTGAACTGCAAAACAGTGGGGGAAAAAAAGAGAAACAGGACAGGGATGTTTGCCTTTAAATTACTAATGCAACTTCAAAAAGACAGACATAATGGAAATTTACAAAGTTTCTGACATACAAAATTCTTTGTTCTACTTATTCTTGTTCTAAACATGTCTCAAAGATTAAATAAACTTTGGAAAGTACAATTTATAATGAAAATATACCAAAAGCAACATCCATTTTGTGAGTCAATTTCAATTCTTTATTTGAATCTCTAAGCCCTTTGAGAAAAGGAGACACATGAATTCTTCAATTTCTTTCCCCAAGAACCTCATACAGTTTTATGCAGTCTGATAAAAGCTTGTTTTAAAGCTTGAATATGTGTTTCTAACACATATTCAGCTAAACTGAATACAAGGTTATTGGATAAATAATCACATTTCCTGGACGGTATATGTAAAAATGAAAGTAGTCTTCTGAGTTCATTCTACTTTAAAATAACATGATAACTTCATATTAATTCTTGATATTTATAAATGTTCCTGCTAAGATTATCTGATCTGGCCCTTATGTTATTCTTTTATCTCTAAGTTGAACCAAGTATCAAGGTCCATTATCTTTCTGAATTTTCAGTTTCTTTGAAGGATTAAGAAATGTTTGCCAAATTACAAGTCTCTAGCTTTGAGCTATACTTAAGTGGCACTTGTCTCAAATGACTTATAGGTGATTTAAATGAAATGCTCTTTAATACTTTTCAAAAAATTTTATATAGGCAACCTGCCTAGTTGTGTAAGTTTGGATGATACATCGGCCCTTAACCCTTGTGAGCAGCTTAGAAGCCTGAGCAGAGTCCTGTGAGGATGGGCACTGGAAAGATGTAAGACTAGATGAAAACCAGCTGCTGTGATAGATTCTTCTATCCATCTATGAATATAAAGATTGGGTTCTACCCCATTAATTTAGCCCAGCCACTTGAAAGTTCAAGACAGATTTTCTTCAGTATATCTGCTCTGTTGGCATTTTCAAATAATTTCTGAACTGCTTCTTGATGAAGATCCTAAATGTCATTGGGCTAATATGACTTTAATTCACAGAATAATTAGTAGTCATTGGGAAAACTAATTAATGATATCAGAAGAGGAAAGCAGTTCTTGACACAACCTCAAATATTCACTTCCAAACAAATGAACCATTATGCCAAAATAAAGATAACTGACATACTTTTTTTCTCTTTCACAAACCAAAGAGCTAAGTTAAAATGAAGGATTGTGTGGGGCGCCTGGGTGGCTCAGTTGGTTACGTGACTGCCTTCGGCTCAGGTCATGATCCTGAAGTCCTGGGACTGAGTCCCACATCAGACTCCCTGCTCGGCAGGGAGACTGCTTCTCCCGCTGACCTCTCTCCTCTCAGGCTCTCGCTCTCTCTCTCTCAAATAAATAAATAAAGTCATTAAAAAAATTTTTTTAAAATAAATAAAAATAAAGGATTGTGTGACTTTTCATTTTTTGATGGGATTATTTTGCCAAGACAAAGATGTTCTCTGCTGGTATCTTATTTTCTCTTTCATTAGCTCTCTTTGTCAATTCATAAGTGTCTTCCAGGGCGCCTGGGTGGCTCGGTGGGTTAAAGCCTCTGCCTTTGGCTCAGGTCATGATATCAGAGTCCTGGGATCGAGCCCCGCATCAGGCTCTCTGCTCAGAGGGCGCCTGCTTCCTTCTCTCTCTCTGCCTGCTTCTCTGCCTACTTGTGATCTCTGTCAAATAAATAAATAAAATCTTTAAAAAAAAAAAAAAAGTGTCTTCCAACCCTTGGCAACACGTATGAATGGCTCAGAACCCCAGTGTAGACAGCCTGTTCCACTGACCTTCTAAAACCATGAGAGCCCGTGTACAGGACTAGAGGGTCAGTAAAATTAAAAGCATTTACTCCACGGTTAGTTAATAGATTGCATGTGTTCCTCATTTTTTTTCTTCCATTCTTCAAATTCTTCACTATTTTAAATGCAGGTATTTCTAGGAATCATCTCAAGGTTGAAGAAGGTAATGTTTATTTTCACAACAATAATCAAGCAGTTATGAATAAAGTGTTTGGACAAGATTTTCTAATGGTCATTCCTATGATTTCTATGTACTCTAAAAAGATGTAAGTAAGATGAACATGAATGATCAAGATATAAATAGTCATCTCTAAAAACATAGGTTAAACTAAACACATGTTACAGGGAGCAATTAACCATGGCCTTGTAAGCACAGGTGTGCTAAACTTACAAATGGTAAATCTCCTGTGTTTCAACAGCTGTGGCGATAAGCATAATCTCAGATGTGGGCAAGGGAGACTTGTAGGGATATCGTTTTTCTGCCCGGTAGCTAATATTTACAAGCCCCGTGACAAAAAGAGTTATGATTGGTAACAAAAGAATTGTAAAGAACCAGGGAAAAAAGGCAAAATCCTAACATTAAAAATCTGAGGGCCATAATAAAAGACTTTTTTTTTCCCCTCTTGGATGCTCCGTGCCACCATATCTCTCTCCAGCATATTCACACACATCTGCCAACCACTCCCTACTTAAGAAGCCAATCGAGGCTTTAAAAAAAACTGCAGACCCTCTACCAGTGATTCCCAACTCTGGCTGTGCTTCAGAATCCCCCCAAAGAATGTTTTAGGGATCTATTTCACAAGACGTCTTCCACCACTTCCTGTCCCTGTTCTTCCTCCTTCCTGTCTTCCCCCCTCTCCCTTAGACTTTTATTCTGTGATTTGGAGGTCAGACCCAGGAATCTGTTTGGGTTACATTGTGTGTGTTTGTCTTCACCAGCTTTAAATTAGACTTTTGTTAAATACTCACTACAAAAATTCCAAACATCAAAATTTTAAATTTTCTAAATATGTCTTGTACCATTAAAATTGAGCAAGCTAACTTCAAGTAAAAACCATCCTGCAGAGCCTTGACTTGAGCTGTCGAGGCACTGGAGGGGCACGGAGGCCCGGCCAGGTCTGAAGACTGGCTCCACAATGTCAGCCAGCTCTAGCCCCACAACTTCTCTGTACCTCAGTTTCCTCACCTGTAGAGTGGGGATAAAAACAGTACTGATCTCATAGGGTTTTCAAAAGGATTGAATAGATACATAAAGCACTTACAACAGTATGTGTCTCATAGTAAGCACTATGGAAGCATTAGTTATTTTTATTCAAGAACTATAGAAATCAGGGGCGCCTGGGTGGCTCAGTGGGTTAAAGCCTCTGCCTTCAGCTCAGGTCTTGATCCCAGGGTCCTGGGATCGAGCCCCGCATTGGACTCTCTGCTCAGCAGGGAGCCTGCTTCCCTTCCTCTCTCTCTGCCTGCTTCTCTGCCTACTTGTGATCTCTGTCTATCAAATAAATAAATAAAATCTTAAAAAAAAAAACTATAGAAATCAGTGAAAATTAAGTATTTTAATCTTTAATTAGATGTTCTTTGTCTTTCAAATTTCCCAAGTTTCTTTAAAAATACAAGTAGCTCTTGGAAAAAAACAAGTCTCTGGTCTTCATTTCTCCAGTTTCTGTCAAGATCTCTGATCACCAAGAAGAATTTCCTTTTTTTTTTTTTTTTTTTTTTTTAAGAGAGGAGGTGGGAAGGGGCCAGAGGAGAGGGAGAGAGAAGCCCAAGCAGACTCCACAACCAGTGCGGAGCCCAATGTGGTGCTCAATCTCACAATCCTGAGATCATGACTTGAGCTGAAATCAAGAGTCAGATGCTTAACCAACTGAGCCACCCAGGCAACCCAAGAAGGCACCTTCTTTATAAACAAGTACCAAGAACTATTTTGTAAAACCCATTTCAATGAATACAGACAAATAATTCCATCTCTAAGTCTTCCTTTTAAAATGGAACTACTAGACTTTTAAAATATCACAGAAAAAATCTACTTCATTATATGTGTGTTGTCATAAGTATTTTGCAAAAAAGAAAAAAAGAAATTTAGATTTTATTCCATTGTGCTGTAGATTGTGATGGTGGTTGTATTTGCTTGATTACCCAAAATGCTATCTAGCTGAAGAATGAACATTATTCTTAGTACCATGCTAATTTTAGAAGTGAGAAATTGTAAATCGTCATACTTAGTCTGAATTATATACTTAAGTGCCTCTCTCTGGGAAAAAGGATGCTGATTAACGCAGAAGATCAATTATGATTTCTTTAGATTGTCGCTTTTACAAACCCATCTTCATATTAAATAGGAATGTCATATTAGTCCTGCCACAATGATAATTTTTAGGTCAGCCACAAAGGTACTTTAAAAATCTAGTCCATTTTGCAGCATTGTACGGTTTGTTTTTCTCTGGTGTAGGTTTAGGTATTCCCTCACATACAGAGGGAAATCAAAATCTACAACCATCACAGCTGCTTCACAAATTATTAACAGGGATAATATTCCATGTCCTGGGTGGCACAGGAACGCGGTACCGATCATTCAGCAACGCACCGTTTGGAGATCTCTGTGCTCAGAGCCGGTGGGGATAGGATGGAGTGGGACTTCAAGAGAAACTGAGAGCGGCTCTGTACTCAGGAGTGTATCATCTTCAGAAAACTGGAAGTAGATCAGCATGGCACTGATCCCAGCCAGAATCATGAGAGCAGAGCAAACACAGCTCACTCATCAAAAGTCCTGGCAAGTACTGGGAAGCCTGAACGAGGGAAATGGACCAGGAGTCATGGCGTTCAAGGCCCCCCGCATTCTCCTGCTGTAAACGGGAGTCACCCAGATCCACGTATAAACCAGTAGAGTGTGAGCAAGAAAGCCTGAAGCACGATCCAAGTGGTGAAGATACGTGCTCATATGTAATCACTGGAGGTGACTAAAAAACCTCCAATATGTTTTGCTGTGGCACTGGCTAAAGCTGCTAGAACAATGATTTGAAAGGGGAATACCACTTAATTTCAAAGACGTGCTCCAATTAGTCCTGGCCCATTAGTAGAACACATTAGAAATGGGTTTTCACTCTTTCTACTCAGCTTTTCAACTTGACATTTACAGGAAAAACTGATAAAACTTGGGAGGAATCATTGAAAATGTGTGAATTTATCTATGAAACTAAATGTAATGATGTAAGATGAAAGAACAAACGTATCTTTCAGTGAGCAGATTTGGTGTTAAAGCTCTGCTCAGAACCGTAATGCTTACAACCTCTCGTGCACTTTTCTGTAAAATTTATAGGAGGCGAGAAGTCAATTATTACCAACATAAGCAACATAGAAAGATTTACTATACCTCCAATTCAATTCACTTTTAGAAATATTTATTGAGCTCCGCCTTGTAACAGGCCCTGAGGGGAGAGATGTAGGGAATGAAAAGGTGGATCAGAGTGTCCCTGCTTCCCTGCAGTTCCCACAGCATGGAGTGAACAGGGCCCGGGGTTACAGGGTTCAGAATAGAGAGAGAACTTCTATCTGGGGCATAGGGTATAAACAGAGATGGTTTCACTGTTGAATTAACATTGCAGTTACACCTAAAAACGTACATGGGCGGCTGAGTCAGAGAAACAGAGAAGGAAACCATCTAAGGGCAGAGTGTAACAAAAGAAAACAAGCAGGCTGAGAAGTGCAGAGACTAATTGGAAATGACCATGGAGTCCAGCATGACTTGAACACAGGCTTTGAGCAAGACACAAGGGAGACATAGAACTACCAGATAAACAGTTCATGATTTGGTACTTCCTTTCCTTGCTAGTGGAAATTCACTGAAGATCTTGAAATAAAGAAGTAATGATCTAGTTATATTCTGAAAAGACCAATATGTGCAGACTGGGACCACTGCCATTCCCCAGGCCTTTGACATTGTGTCTGACACTCTTGTCACCATGACTGTGGGAACCCCATTGGAGTTCTAGGGTGGAATCCCGGGGAACATAGAACTATGCCAGCCAACATACCAGGAGTACCTTGTTGGGGACTACTGGTAAGGGAAGGAAAGACAACATGGATAGGCAAATCAGGAGACACCTGATAATCCAAGCAGCAGCTAATGATCTGAGCTGGGATGGTGGAGGTGAGCTTAGAAAAGAAGAGTCAAATACAAGAGACTTTTAAAAGGAGAAGGTAGAAAGCCCCTGGGTGGCTCAGTCAGTTGGGTGTCTGCTTTAAGCTCAAGTCATGATCCCAGAGTCCCAGAACCAAGTCCTGAGTCAGGTTCCTGGCTCAGTGGGGAGTTTGCTTCTCCCTCTGCCCTACACCTTGCTTGTTCTCTCTCTCTCTCTCTCTCAAACAAAATCTTTTTAAAAGGAGGTGGAAGAAAGAACAGGTCCTATTGGAGAGTGGAAATGATGGAAGAAGATCAAGGCTTTGAGCCACAGTGACTGGAGCAGTGAGAATCTGGACATTTACAGGAACTCAGAAATCAAAACCCGAGTCAGGCTCAAAGTTTGCATAGTCACCACAGATCTGCCTCCCCTCACATGAGAGAACGGAACCCCCACCCCATCTCCTTCTGCAGTTCTTGCCTCTAGGTCTTTATACATCCCTTAGCACTTAACTGATGATGGGCCAAGCTTTCTCTACTGTGTTACTTTTTGTGTTCAGTGCATGGACTTGACATACAGCAGGTGCCCCTTCAATTTTATGTTCTCTGCTCTATAAAGTGAATATTACACCTAATAGCCAACATTCTCAAAGTTCCAATGCCTCTCTCCCACACTGTTAAATCTTTCCGGACCAGTCATGTAGCATCTCCACTGTTTATGAATATGTTCTAGCTACAAACTCATTGTTTTGGCAATCAATTTTTAAAAATTATTTTAATTAGAAGTTTACAGGCTTCAAGCAAGACAGAAGAAAAGGATAACTGAGCAGTGAGTGAACAAGGAGAATAATGAGGAGCATTGGCTAGTTTCTCTGGCTGCAGAGAAACTTCTAGAAACCACCTGATAGAGCTAAGTTGACAAACATCTGTGAGAAATGGAAGAGTTCGCCTCTTATGTCAAGACACCTGGAATATTTCACTTCTTTGACACATGAAAATCGTCATTCAACGCTCATGAAATGCTTTAAAAGTAACAATACTTGGAAATGTTTCTCTGTTCTCACTTGGAGTTCCTTTTGTTACCCGGCAGATTTTCAAAATAAGAACTTAAGCTGAAGGCCAAAGAGAATTTTTTAGAGCTGACATTAAGTATATAATATTTAATTAATCCATTTCTCTCTAAGGGTT
The DNA here is from genome assembly GCF_020171115.1 of Neogale vison. NCBI lineage: Eukaryota > Metazoa > Chordata > Mammalia > Carnivora > Mustelidae > Neogale > Neogale vison. The sequence continues at coordinate 111,896,617 of NC_058091.1, forward strand.
AAAGTGTATCTAGTGAAACAATATGATTTGCTGTGTTGGCAGCAAAACAGACACACAAACTCAGACTACAAGAAGTCTGGCAGTTTCTCCAAGGATTAAATAGAGTTATCACATGACCCAGAAATTCCACTCCTCGGTGCTCTACTCAAGAGAAATAAAAACATGTGTCTACACAAAAAACCTGTAGAAAAATGTTCCCAGCACCATTATTTATAATGGTCCAAAAGTGGAAGCAACCCGAATGTCCAAGAGCAGATGAGAGAATGAAGGAACGCTGGTACGTCCATACTACTGAACATTAGTCAGCAAGAAGAAAGAAGGTAAGCCTTGAAACATGCTGAAGGAAGCCATTCACTGAAAAAAAAAAAAAAAAAAACCCACTGCATGATTCTTTCTTTATGAAATTTTCAGACCAGGCAAGTCAAGGCAGAAAGTGGACTAGTGGTTGCTGAGGCTGAGAGGACTGTGGGGAAGTGCTGAGTGACTACAAGTGGACACAGAGGTTCTTTTCTGGGGGGTGAGGAAAAAGTTTTAAGATTGTGGCAATGGTTGTATAATTCTAGAAATATGCCTTAAATATCAATGAATTGTATGCTTTAAATGGTTGACTCATACGGTATATGAAATATATCTCAGGAAAGCTGTTTTGTTTTGGGTTTTTTTATGTTTTTTTGTTTTTTTTTTTAACCACACTGGAATATTTCCTTCAGTATGAAATAAGAGCACAAGGGGTCCGCATGCTTTTTAAAAATACTTTAAAAATACTTAAAAAGCAGATTGTATTCACAAATGACATTCTCATTTCACTGTCTCAAACTTGAGAAGGTATTCATGGATAAATGAATAAATGATTGGAAGGACACCCAGAAAAAACCCTGAGAAGACACTTCAGAAGGTTCTACAGGAAAGGAGTACTCACAGGAAACCCTCTGGGTCCTCGGGGTCCCACCTCTCCTGGAGGCCCTTGTTGGCCCTGTTATGAGGAAGGCAGGGAAAGAAAAAAATTAACACTCCCTGATTCTCTGCTGAGTAATTACAACGAGTGACAACGTAAGGAAAGGTAGCTCATGTCATCTTACCGGTTTGCCTGAATTCCCCAACTGACCAGTCTTCCCAGGAGCACCTGTGTTACCCTAAAGGTAAAATGCAACATCCAAAGTAATTCATACAGCAAGTAAGCAAAATCCGCAACCTGTCTTACCCAGACTGGGCATTTCTTACACCTGAATAGTATTAATTTCCCAGTTTCACATTGAGAATTTGGGAGGACATAGAATCTCTTGCTTGCGGGATACATTAAAGTTCTTTAGATCAGGATACTGTTCTGCTGTTCCCTGAAGTATAGTAAAGGTATCAAAAAAATGTTCAAAAAAATGAAGGTCAAATGTCAATACATGAAGCTCTTTACCCAGACAGGAAGAAGGTTTTTCTTTCCTCACAATATTAATTATACGTGTCTTTCCTTTACCATTTCTATCTCCAATAAACTTCTTGGAGCTCTTTTCCCTGGCACTGACACTATTAAAATTAAGAAGGATCCTGTGAACATGAGGAACAGGAGGAAGGGCTGTTGAAGGGACGCCGCCAGCAAGCTCCAGAGAAAGCACAAGTCTGGGGGTCCAGCCCCACTATCCGTCTCTCACGGTCACTTGGGAGGAAGCATCCCTGCTCAAGATGCTGCGGGCCCCAGGCTCGGAGACCGTAGCCATATAACCTGGTGGTGACCAAATTCTACGTTACTCACGTGTCATCCCTTTTATTTAAAGTAAAGCTATATCTTATCCCTTCAATTTTTCCTTCACCTATTGTTTTTAATGTTTGCACTCTATGCACTGGTTGATCAGTTTGAGAATAAAATGTCTATTTTGTTTAAGCAAAATCATGTTAGTAATATTCACCGACATGATTTCTGTAGCTTAATCATAATTTCTTTCTTTTAAATGGTGAAGAGCAATAACACTGTCTCTGTTTAATACTGGCGAAGGAAGACACTTCCAGGAAGGAAGTCTAATCAGCAACACTTTGTCAAAGTATTCTTTCTGCAGCTAGGAAAGAGATTAGCATTCGAGGCCTTAAAAGAGCCTTTTCAAAAAATTTCTCCTTAGAGTCGAATATAAAATAAAAGGCAGGTTGGAAATACTAAAAATGATAAATAAAACATATTAATAAAAAAAAAAACCAGAGAAATACAGAAAAGTACTAGTTAAAAAATTTTCTTCTTTTACCTTTTCACCAGGAACACCCTTTGCCCCAGGAATCCCAGGCACACCCTAAAAGAGGGCACACAGAACTTGGGCTGAATCACATCAGCGGAAAATCCATGAGATGCCTTGCCCCCAGCACACTGCCCAGGGGCTGAGGGAATCGTGACAGCGCCAAAGCTTTAGTGGGAGAGAGATTCTTCCTAGTTCCCAAATCCTGAACAGTTCTAGAACTACCCACAGTTTAGAAGGAATTACACTTCACTCTATGTGGCTTGTTAAGTCTGAACACCCTTAGGCAAATCCTATCTCTAAACTAAAGTTATTTTTCAAGCATGAATTTCCACATTATCATCTGTCAAGGGGAGCTTGAATAACAAAACAAAGACCTATTGAAACGTTAACGATGAAGTAGAAAAGCGGAATGGCAGAATGCCGGCTTGAACTAAAATTCGGTGTTAATGGGAGTCCTAATGTTCTGTAACTGATTATTTTTAAAATGTCAGATAATAAATTGAGGCCAGTCCTCAAATGACCAAGTATCTCTTTATTACCTTGAAACATTTGTCTCCAAGATACATCTGTATAATCCACGTTACCCTCTAGCCACATCAAGGCAGGGAAACACCAACTTGAATAATTCAAAATAGCACGCAATCAAAAAAATGGTATCTGATACCTCACATCGTTCAGGGAGCATACTCGCAAGCCCCTTATGGCTCAACTCTGCTAACAAGAACTTCAAAACTGGTGAAAAGGAGGAGGGAGTATGCGCTCCTGGCCCACAGCTCAGAGTTAGTAAAAAGAGAAGAAAGACTGAGTGAACGAAAGAGAGGAGAAGAATACAAAATACAAATTAAAGCTTAGTATAGTTATTAGGAAAGAGTTCCTTATTCAGGAAAAAAGTATAAAACATAAAATTACAAAAATGTAAAACTAAGCCATCATGTATCTTCCTGAAACTTAGCCAATTATTTGTTTCTCTCTAAAATTCATATTTTCCAAATACTCAGCTAAATCAGTAAACATTTAAAGACCCAAATACTCACAGGTAAGCCCTGCAATCCTGCATCACCAGGAGGCCCAGGCTTCCCGGGTTCACCCTGAGAAAAGAAGTTTTTATTGCATCATTGAACCCGTGTGAATTGCTCTAAGTCTTTCAAGTAAAGAAAGGACACAGGGCTTCTGTGTAGAAGGATTCTCCCTACAGGTGACCTTATGCGCACTTTTATGATATGATCCCGTTCAGGGCAGGGGCAGGTGGTGGTACAGGATAGGGCGGATGGACTTAGAACATAAAATAAATCAAAAAGCCCAATCTCTTTCAGCTGCTTTCATCGACAGGGCAATTCTACCGAGTTCCTAAAACCAAGTAAACATACTAGTCTAAAAGTATTTCTGAGGTGACATTTGATGAAAACACGGAGGAAAAAAGCCAAAACCAGCTGAGTAAATCTCCCTGTCATGTAGTAATGGAAATGCTGGGCTCGGTTTGCCAGGGTTACAAAAGCTACCTTTGTCCCAGGCATTCCAGGTATCCCGTCACGGCCGTCCACACCTGGCAAGCCCTAAAAAGACACAAAGAAACACACTGTGTCTTAGAGACAGTCACATTCTTCTTCCCTTCATTATTTTCTAAAGTTTTATTACAAGTTAATAATCCCTTCAAAAAATGTGGTGGGTGACTACGGCTCAGGACATACCATGTCTCCTTTGGTTCCAGGGAGGCCAGGAATTCCTCTAGAACCTTGAGGCCCCTTGCAGGGTAGAGGGGAAAGGAGAGACAAGACAGGCTCATTCATTCATCACGACACTTTGGCCACATCAAAGAGATAAGCATAATCAGTAGAGGACACCAGTAAGCCCAATGTTTATAGTGATTAACACTAATCTGAACTCACTCTATCTCCCTTGGGACCTATTTCTCCTGGAGGTCCTCTCTGTCCTTGGTCACCCTGTATGAAAATAAAATGAAAAGCAAGAGTTACTTATTGATAGACTTTTGAAACTAGAGAGCACCATCCATATTACCTTATGACTGCTCTTTCATTCCAGTGCTTTGCTCTATCATGGGTGCCTAGCTCAAGAAATCATTTATAAAAATTACACCATCTTAAAATTTTATGTTGGGATAGGGATGATAGAGAATTACATGTCTTTTTATTTCATTTTCAATGTGTAAAGCTTCTGTGCCCTTTTGATGTATAGGTATAATAAAATTAAGATCCGTACTGTAGGTAATCTTAACATCAGTAACTATGTCTACATTATCAGCTAAACTCATTGACTATCATGGCGGGTTGAGGTTTGGGTGAGTTGCCAATCTTTTTTCCATGTTATTTCATTCTCCCGGCAATAATAACGGTTTCTGTCAAAATTATCTGGCTAATGTTGACTTACGGTATAGGTGGTAAAAGATGAGAGGATATGTCTTCCTTAAAATATAGCTTTTGTTGAACGGCAGAACTACTCTAAAACCTCAAATGCCTTCCTGTCGCTATCAGATCAGTTCAAATTGCTCACATTGGCATAAAACACTCTCTTCAATGTGATCGTACTTTATCTATTCAATTTCATCTTCTCAACAGAAACTTTCCAAGCTAGGCAGTAACAATCTCTTAGACAACACACACCCCATGACCACCAATTACTCCCATCACAGAGTATCACCGGTACTCTGCTCCTTTCCCACCCAGAATGGCTTTCCATTTGAGCCTGCCTCTAGGATCCTCCTCTTACCAGCAGTACCTCTACCACATACTCCAGCGCTGGATCTTTTAACGTATGACAGAGTTATATTCTGTCTTCCCCACTGGGCCATAGGAGCTTGATAATTGAAAATTCTATTGTCTTTCTACCTTTTCTACTTTTTTGGTGATAAAGGTGGTTATTACATGGGTGGCTTATTTATTTCCAGAAAAGGTATGAGGCAGCCTATAATAATGACACATGTACATATAGCAGTCAAAATATAGAATATAGAAAATATAGAGAAATATAGAAATACAGAAAATATAGAGATCAAAAATCATAGAAAAGGAGCAAGAACCTGAAATGAGACAGTTACTGTGACTCTAAACTTCCTGGTAGTTAAAACAAAAGGAAAACACAGCAAACATAAAACTTAACAATTTGACTTCACCTACTTGAAAAACAAAAACCCTCGTCAAGGCAAAAGAACATTTCTCTTTATTCAAGGAAGTGATGCTTATCTTAACTAAAATTTGTTTAAATAAATATAGAAACTATTGCCCATTTTTCCACTGTATTCACATGTAAAAGACACTTACACACACACACACACACACACACACACACATATAGCACTTTATCACTGGCCAATCATTGCTAAATAACCTATCATTGGGTCTGGTAAAAGGAAAACTACTTACAGGTGCACCAGGAAGACCTTGAGGCCCAGGTTCTCCGTCTAAGCCCCGAGCACCCTGCAAAAAAAAACAGCATAAAGAAATGAAATTGAAATCAGTCATTAAAAGGCACATCGGTCTTTCCATAGAACTTTAATAGCCAGATTAAGAAGGAGGTTTTGTGCCTGGAATATAATCTGTATACATCAGTGTATTATTATACATCATATATAATATATCACTGTATATATTATACCAGGGAGTATTCCATTGGAACCTCAGATATGAAAACACAAGTTTACGTCTCCTCATCCCACCAAGAGTACTGACGGCCGATCTTTCCTACCACTCTGGATATTTTAAGTTCACACTGCAGCCATTTTTGATTGATGACATGAACTAAAAACACTGATCCCTATTAAGGGAAGTTGGCAAACCTATGGGAGGAGGTTGGGTAGTTACCCTCCAGGGTTCTCAGGATTCCTGTGCTTTTTCATGAATGGTGAAGACCAAGGAGCCACCCAGAGAATACAGCAGTTGTCGTGGACTGTGCTGCAGCCACAGCTCTGGGTAGGATTCCGTGATGCTGGATTTCTGCCAAGATCCACAATCTGAAGTCCAGTCATGTGATTTAGAAGAACGAATCGTAATAAGGATTTGAGTATCCCCCATTCCATCCTTGATAGACATTAGGTTCTGTTTATATAAAAATAATCCATCTATTTTCTTAACAACAGATTTGTCCTACCAGGGGATGGAAACTAGAGTTTTATAAATCTAATTATCTTGAAATCAGTTGTGACTGGCTATACTGTAAATATCACCTCCTCAGTTAATAATAAGAATCAAACTGTGATTTTAAAACAAAAGTATGGAGGCTTTTTTTTTTTGGTGCTTTCTACATATGCTACCTGACAAAATACAACTCCCTTCTTCAAATCTTTTTCTCATCTGCTAAGTGAATGAGAAGGCAAAAGGGTGACTGAAGTCAACAGGCCATTTCCTAATGAATAGGGTTGAGACAAGGAGATGATAAAATAAATGGAAAACAGTCAAAAGAGTGCAGGATGGATGTCAGGCCAAGAAAACCAGGCAGACAGCATCTGTAGTGAGATTTAAGCATTAGAAAACCTTTGATAGAAGGTTCAGAAAAGGTAGAATCAAAGAAAGAACACCACTGAAGCAGAAGCACCACAGAGCCTTGAAATTCTTTGATCCCGAAAAACTAGAGCAGAGCAGAAAGCATTTTACATTCACCGAAGAAGAGGTTTGGAAGACTCAAAAAAGACCTTGAATTCATCATTCACCCTGCGTTGCGAGCGAGGAACCCAACCTTTGCATTACAGAATCGGCTGTGATGCGCTCACTCTCTCTTATTGCTGTTCAGCATGAGCTCAGACCCAAAATGCTGTTACTAGGCAACCACTCCAGGGGTCTGAGTTCATGAGAAGAGCTTGCTTTTTTTTTTTTTTTTTTTTGCTTTTTGTTGTTGTTGTTGTTATTGAAAGCAATTTGACAGAACTCAAAGGAAATGAGAAATTTTGAAAAATGCCAAGTAAAAAAATACCTCAAATAAAGCGCATATCAAGAACAGTAATCAGTTTCAAAGTGTGAGGTCACATACTTGACATGATTTAAACCCAGAAAAAACAAAGGCCTAGGTATCAGCAACTTCAAAATAAATGGGGTTTATTTCTAATAACAGGAGATAAACACAAAATATTACTTAAGGTAATATGAATACAGAAACATGAAAATTTTTTTAAAAACAGTATTTTTAGAAAAGAAATATTCTAGAGGAAATGGAAGAGTAAAACGGGCAGAATGAGAATACCTAGAAGGGACAACAAGGCTGAAAAAAAACGAAGTTGAAGGAATCTGTCACAAAATAATTCCTTCTGTTTCCAAAAATGTTTATTTCTTTTAGGAAAATTTAAATTTACTTATTGAGCACCTACAATGTGCAAGTTATTCCCTCTTAGCTGTTAATGAAAGTCTCTGTGCTTCTGTGCGAAATGAAGCAAATTAGCCATAGAGGTTCTAAAGAGGAAGAGGCAAGGGTCAGAAGTGGTAGTGGGCAAAGTGCTTTTATTGTTTTTCCTGGAACCCACAAACTGGCTTTCCTAATATACTAAGTGGCAACCATTTTCTTAAAAATCTGATAGAGAAGCTGGGCACACCCCTACACACATACACACACACACACACACACACAGTGAGAAAAACATTTCTGAGCACAACAGGAACATTCAGGTTTCCACTGTTTTCATTTTCACTCAGCCAAGCATTTCCCATTCTTCATCCTCCACCAATGGGAGCACGTCATCCTTTCAGGCCTGGCATTCTTCTAATGCCACCTCATTCATGAGCCCTCCCAGTTCCCTGACCAAGAGTGGTCACTCCTTTGTCTCCACTCCCTCACACCACTTGCCCTCAAATTTATGTGTCTCTTTTACATTGTAGTTAGCCATCTACTCATTTGTTTCTCCCAATGAATAACAAATTTGAAGTCCTTTTTCCTTTTTGAATCTCCCCACCATCTCACAGTGCCTTGCTATGGAAATGGTAGGAGAATCTGGTTTTTGAGACTGGGCTAAGGGCAGGTTGGAAGTACAGGGAGTATTCTTTTTGGGGACAGAGCTCAGCGATCAGCCTGGAGGGAAAGCCATGGATGGCCCTCGTGTCCTTGAGGAGACCTTGCCTTCTCTTGCCTCTCCCTTTCCATCCTCTCCTGTCTTTGCTTTGATTTCCAGTATTAACTATTAATAATGATGAAGATATAAAAAGGTAACATCCCTGTTTATTCCTATCTACCAAGATAATTTAAAATATATAGTACATAAGTATCACACATACTACTCACTTCTGTCATCTATGTTTATAACAGAAATGTGAAAACTTTAACCAAGTATCTACTAAGCAAATAAGAAATTAAAAAATGATGTTACTGAAAATAAGATATTTTTAAATGGGAAAATTTTTAAATATTTATACATTTTGATATCCTATCATCATCATCTTACTTTTTCTCCTTTGGCCCCAACTATGCCAGTGATGCCTCTTAATCCCTGGGCTCCCTGGGGGGGAAAGAAAAGAACAGTGAATTGTTTTAGTTGAAGCACACACTTATTTATCTCATCACAAAAGTTGCTCCAGAAGGATGTTAACATAACCAAAGGTAACATTAAGCAATAGTAACATCATGTAAACAAATGTTTCTAGTTTAGAAAGAAAAAAAAAATCCAAGGAGAATTCTTCTGATGCTAAACACTCTTCTGAAACTCTGAAGACATACACAAACCCGGAGGGAAAGCAATTAATGATGACAAAAAAGTAAACATCATTATCATAAGAAAACCACAATCATGTATTTTGACTTACTTTTTAACTCAGGTACAGAATACATTGCCATTTCTACTTCCTTCATGATTTGTAACTTAGTTACATGTAAGATGATTGTGATTTTAAACCTTGGAGTTAATTTCTCCCCACCAATGTATGCCGTCAAAGGCCATTCAGTTTCCGGGGTCCACAAAAGCTTCTGACTGTACATAGAGCTGAAATCTCTACCGACCACTGGGAGTCACTACACCACCCGTAGGGCATTCTACATTCCCACCTGGAGCAGCAGGAATCCATCTCACCCCATCTTGGGCAATGGAGTGGGTAAGCCTAAAAATAAGGCTGTGAGTGTGATTTCTAGAATCTTCTTCAAATACTGAAGCAGCAGGGCTCCAGGAGTGGATCCTGTAAAGAGTGAGCCTACGTGTTCTCCTGGGAACAGCAGCAGGTAGATGCCCCTTCAGGAAGGTAGAGCTAACGGTGTGCTGTGATTGGCTTCAGATCAAGTAGCTCTAGGCCGGTCATTCTCTTGGGCTCTCCCTTGGAGTAAGTGGGGCAGTTCTCTGGCCAACTGGGCCTGCGACCAGATAAGTCACAATTTGTGTAGATCAGTTAGGAATGACCTGACTGTGTAAGATTATGCAGCACAGGATAACCACTTGAGATATAAAATGTGGCCATATCAGATTCAAACTGCTCTTTCTGAAGATAATTCTACAAAAAGAATTCCAAAAATATTTGGGCCAATGGCAGTGACATGAGAATGCCATGTATTATCTCTTAAGGTGACTACTTTGAAGGACAAAGCTTGTGTATAAATGTTTCCAAAAGCATATAGCTTTAAAAAAAAATCTGTGCATTGCTTTATAGATGTACATTTAAAAAGTAAACATTTGTGAAGTTTATAGAAACATTTTGGTAAGCCTACTGCCAAACATCAGAACATCAGCAAGCATTAACAATAGTCCCCAGTAGATCACTTGAGCCAGGCAGGACCCAACAGATATCCTTAATCTGTGAAAACATTTTTAAATGCTGCTTGCAAAACCCTGTTCTGAGGATTTGGGGGATGGCTTAAAAATAATTTAGGTCCCCACTAAATTTTCATCAGATCAAAAAAAAAAAAAAAAAAGCATATGTCTCTCATACTATTTCTATCTCTCTCCTACCAAATAGAGCCATCTCCTTATTGTCTCCTTTCAAAGGCTCAGGGAAGACAAGCTTCTGAAATAAACACCTTGTATTCCTCCAGGTTTTCTTAAAGTTCTCATGTGGCTTAAAAGCAGTGACCATTTCTTACAAATGCTCAAATTCATCTCCTCTAGCTGGAATTTCTTTCAGCTCTGGGGTAAGTATTAATCTACACAGCTCCCTGAACTCTTTCGTAAGAGGCCAGTTGTTTGGGGGAAGAGCAGAGCAGGGCAAGGAAGGGTGGCCCTATGTTTGTCCTCCCTGACCTGAGCCTGTCCCTTAGCTAGCGACAGTGTTCAATGAATATTCAGAAATTATTATTTCCATAATTGTTAACTACTCATCTTGACAAGAAAAAAAGTGTGGTAATTCTACTTTTGTATACAAAAGTAATGTAAATTTTGATGTAGCAAACACTTTAAATCGAAGTATGGCAATGTCCCAAGTTACCTCATTGTGTGTATAATTAATTGCAGCAATCTGCCAAAGCACAAGGGATTAACTTTTTATTAAGAGACCTGATTATAAGCAATTAAGAATGTTCTAATTATAATGATTATATGCTGGCATAAGGTACATTAAATCCAGTGGTTGAGGTACCTCTGCATATTCAGGGTACATGAAATTTTCTATATCATGTGAAAGTACCATAGAATATAAAAGACATATATCAACCTCTTGTGTTCAATATTTGCTTTCAGATTGCCTAGCCCTAAAATCTAGTAAATGAACATACGTTATTGTAGGTAAAATTTTTCTGTTAAAATGGTGCTTGACTATACAATGTGGATTCTTCCTATTTTGAAAAAATGGTAAACTCCCAATGCTGGCTTGGTGGGAAAATATGTTAATGCAATACTATTAATCCAAACGCTAAACAGAAAATATTCCGTTAGTCGTGAAAAAAGAATATTTGCATATCCAAGTTAAATATTTTTAAAGAATACTTTACTGGAGGTCCCTGAGCTCCAACTTCTCCTTGTTCCCCTTGGTCCCCTTCTTCACCCTAATAAACAACAGAAAAGCACGCCAAGTGTTATTCCACCAAATGAGCATAGATAGATAACTCAGCACATCTGAAATTCACTTGGCATCCCCTGAGTTATGTTACCATACTTTCTTAAATTCGTTTATATGAGTAATCCATATTCATTGTAGGACATTCAGAAAATACAGAGAAGTTTACAAATAAGTCACCCAAATCCCACCTTTCAACTATAAATTATCAGTAACATCTTAGACACTTCTTTATAAAGGGGTGAATGGGGAGGAAAGAACAGAGAGAGAACATATATATATTCATGTTCTCAGTGTGTATGTGTGGAGGGGGGTGTTAAACTAGGAAAATATGATCATCGTATGCAAACTTTTCCATCAACTACAATATTATTTATTTGAGATTTTCATTTTTTACTTTTCTTATTATAATTTTTCTACCATATATAATTTTTTAAAAAGCATTTAAATCAGTCTTTCTTTTTATGGCTTATACCTTTGATGTCTCCCACAGAAAAGCTTTCTTCACCTCCTGAATATATAAATATTCATCTGTATTTTTCTGCTATAATCTATAGTTAAACTTCTTAAATAGAAACCTTTAATTGATTTTAATATAAAATATAAAGTAGAAATCTATCATTTTGGGGTGATCGGGTAAGAGGTGATGGGCATAAAGGAGGGCGTGTGATGGGATGAGCACTGGGTGTTACATGCAAGCGATGGATTACTGAATTCTCCATCTGAAACAAATGATGTGCTATATGTTAGCTAGCTGAATTTAAAATTTTTTTAATAATTGTTTTATTTTTTATAAACATATATTTTTATCCCCAGGGGTACAGGTCTGTGAATCCCCAGGTTTACACACTTCACAGCACTCACCAAAGCACATACCCTCCCCAATGTCCATAACCTCACCCCCCTTCTCCCAACCCCCCTCCCCCCAGCAACCCTCAGTTTGTTTTGTGAGATTAAGAGTCACTTATGGTTTGTCTCCTTCCCAATCCCATCTTGTTTCATTTATTCTTCTCCTACCCACTTAAGCCCCCATGTTGCATCACCACTTCCTCATGTCAGGGAGATCATATGATAGTTGTCTTTCTCCACTTGACTTATTTCGCTAAGCATGATACGCTCTAGTTCCATCCATGTTGTCGCAAATGGCAAGTTATCATTTCTTTTGATGGCTGCATAGTATTCCATTGTGTATATATACCACATCTTCTTTATCCATTCATCTGTTGATGGACATCTAGGTTCTTTCCATAGTTTGGCTATTGTGGACATTGCTGCTATAAACATTCGGGTGCACGTGCCCCTTTGGATCACGATGCAGAGAAAGGGGAACCCTCCTACACTGTTGGTGGGAATGCAAGCTGGTGCAACCTCTCTGGAAAACAGCATGGAGGTTCCTCAAAATGTTGAAAATAGAACTGCCCTATGACCCAGCAATTGCACCTACTGGGTATTTACCCTGAATTTAAATTTAAAAAAAGATATCTGTCATGTTCTTTTTTTCTGGTAATTGCTCACCTTCTCTAATATCATTTACTGAATGCAAGATTCTCCCCACACAGGCTGGAAAATCTTTCTTTAACATATAGTAAATTATGAATATACTTGTTTCTAGATTTCCTACTCTGCTCTTCTGATCTGTTGTACAAATTTGTCAATATCACATTTTAATTATTGAAATTTTATAATACATTTTAATTTCAGATAGAATTCCTTTACCTTTGTTTTTCTTTTATGGTTACTCTTATCTTTCAGTTTTTCCTAAATGTTTGCTTTTCCAGATTAACTTTAGAAATATCTGGAAGATCTTCACAAAAAACTACTTGCTTTATATTAGGACTGCTCTGAACTAAAAGATTAATATGGAGAGAACTAGAATCCTTACAATACTGAGTCTATCTTGGAACTCAATGTATCTCCCTATTTAATCAAATCTTTTACTTTCCTTCAATAAAGCTTTGTTCTTTTCCTCATGTTAGTTTTGAATATTTAAATTTGAATATTTGAATATTTAAATGTTTAAATTAAATCTTGGCTATTTGGTGGTGATTGCCAATGGAATCTTCTTCTGTGTTGTTTTCTAGCTAATTATTGTTTGATTTTTTGATATTAATTTTATAACTTCTGATATACTTTAAAATGTTAGTATATTCTGAAAAGAAATCCAACTGCTGTTTCTTACAGAAAGATCACTTGACTGACTCTGAAAAAAAATTATTATTCCCTCTCACAAGTTTTTTTTTTACAGAAATATACTGCCTTACATGTCCTGTAGTAATGAATGTCTTAAATTGTAAAATTAATCATGAGAAAAATTCTTCATTTTTAATATTATGTGCATAATATTATATAAAAATCTATTCCTGTTGTTTCTTTATTACACATTTCAATTCACCCATGTTCTTGTTCTATAGATTATACCTTATAGTGCTTGTCACACACACACAGAAATGCAGAAAATTAAATGGCAATATTAATAGAGAAACATAGAAACTTTGGGCATAAATGCAAAGAACTAGTTTATGCCTAAGTCATTTATACTTGACTTTTGAATCAATTATACCTAGTGATTTCAGTCTCATAATTTTACTCAGATTATATTCCATAAAAACATCTGACTGATAGCGAGGAGAGGTAGTCCCAGTGGGAAAGCCAATGAATTAGCTATTTCAAGGAATGGATAAACAACACATGTGTGTAACTAAATGCTACCTGTATGTCCCTGCCTAACTATCAAAACAACAGTGACTGATATGTGCACAGTAAGCTTTCATTAGCAAGGTTTGGGGTATTTTCTTTTCTTTTTTTTTTTTTAAGATTTTGTTTATTTATTTATTTGACAGAGAGAGAGATCACAAGTAGGCAGAGAGAGGCAGAGAGAGGAAGGGAAGTAGGCTCCCTGCCTAGCAGAGAGCACAATATGGGGCTCGATCCCAGGACCCTGGGATCATGACCCGAGCTGAAGGCAGAGGCTTTAACCCACTGAGCCACCCAAGTGCCCCAGGTTTGGGGTATTTTCCTACAGATTCCAGGATAAGCCCTGGAGTAATATAGATGATTTAACTATCTCACCAGCAGGTGAGGAGCACACAACTAATCAATCAATAACCACAACATAATGACAAATTTAGGAACAGCAATTTGTTATCATTTTACTGAAAGATTGTTGACTATTCATTCCTTTATTTACAAATTTTAAAATCTTTGTTAACTAATCTGTAGAGTATATTCAAGGCAAAATTGTGAACCCACTTTCAGTTTACAGTTCAGTGCATCGATTACCCTTTTAAGGTTCATTTTTCAATGAGCTATTGTTATCCTTTCATCCCAAGTAAATTTTCTTTTTTTTTTTTAAGATTTTATTTGTTTATTTGACAGACAGAGATCACGAGTAGGCAGAGAGGCAGGCAGAGAGAGGAGTAAGTGGGCTACCCGCTAAGCAGGGAGCCCAATGTGGGGCTCGATCCCAGAACCCCGAGATCATGACCTGAGCAGAAGGCAGAGGCGTAACCCACTGAGCCACCCAGGCGCCCTCAAGTAAATTTTCAAAGACACCACTGAAAGGTGTGAGTGACACAGCATGTGAAATAAATTAAAGGAGTTTTCAACAATGACTAATAAAATTTTGGCCAATTTTCTCACACACCAAAACTTCTTCACTAAAATCAAGCCAAATTTGAGAGTCTGGATAACTAACTTCTACAGGTGTCAACAATAATTGGTTTCTTGAGGAGAGGGGGAAAGTATTCTAATTGACAGCTCTGTCCCCAAATGGGATTGTAAAAGTTCCCCTAAAGAAAAGGGGTCACTAAAAGAAGGAGGAAGGGAGCATGGCATCAAAAATAATAGAAGTCTGCCGAATCTGTTTGACTACATGCATTACCTCATGAATATCTTTTGGTATAATGTAATATCCTTACACATCTTTTTCTGTGGTTAGATAATATTCTATTGCATGGCCATGTCACACTTAATTTAGCCAATCTCCTGTGGTTGGACTTTTTTTTTTCACTTCTGTTCTCCTGGCACTTAGAATAAACTCTGGCACACAGCAGGTACTTTAAAAATATTTGTTGAATTTTTTTCAATTATGAATTTCAAGATTGAATGGAGAAATGAACAGGCAGAAAAGTCTCTGGAGTACTCAACTTTTTTCTACTTTCTCCAATTTGACAGTAAGAACCCAGGTGTTACAGTCCAGATAAATAAAATGCCTTAATTACTCAGGGCCCAAGTAGTAAAAGACTAGAAATAAGTGTCCAAACTGTAACAGGGTAGGGAAAATTGGCTTACTTATCCTGATTATCTCAGGTTGTTCAACAGACTGATTTTAGGTAGAGTTCAAGGATATCAATGCCTGACAATATAATAAATTGTCTCTTCAGTTCTTAACTTCCAAAGAAAAAGACTAATTTTCCACCCAATAAAGGTCTAGAAGGACATAGTCAACAATGTCTAGAAAACCCACATTGATAAGAACAGTTTGGCTTTGGAAAATATCACAGAACTAACAGACAACACTTCTGTTATGCAGGAAGTCAAATTCTTAGACATTTAAAGCCAATATGCACCAGTGGATTTTTAAAAGAGCAAGTCAGTCATCATACTTTAAATTTCTGCCTTGGGTTTTCTGCAAGACACACCAGCCTCAATGCAAGTTGTGCTACAGATTCCGTCTTTCTATCCCGACAACTATTTAAGTCTATCATTCACTTCCAGATGACCCAAAATCTAAATTCTCTTGAAATGGAGTCAAAAACAGACAAATTATTTCAGAACTAAGAGGAGAAGCTATCAGCTTTCAACCTCCTGTTTGCTAGTGTCAGCGACACTTGTCATAAAATTTTACACGTGTCATAAAATTTTGTTTAGTGGAGTGGAAAAGCTAGCTGAATGATGTTTCGACCATCAAAAGCATCAAGGAAAAAAAGCTGAATGTGATTGATTTCAAAAGGAAAGCAAGGGGCAGCAACACAAGAAAGAATGAAATGTCTGGTGTATTATTGTTTTTTGTAATTGAACAACATGAGAATATTGTGCTTAGTCAGGATATTGATGCATCTACTGAAAACCTGTCAATCATCATTTGAAAAGGAAGGGAAAAATATCATGCTTTCTTATTCCTTATAATTTGTTGTACTACTTCCTAAACACAACTTACCCATTAAATACTCATTTTCCTTACCTTGTGACCTTGCCTTCCAGGTTCACCAATTTCTCCTTTAGCCCCTTTATGACCCTAAGAATGCATAATTAACAAAAAAAATTAATTTAAAAATAATTCTACTGGGTTTGTTACAGAAAGTGGTCAGGAGGTTCATAAAGTGATTTGCTTCCCTAAACCTGTGTCAGTGTGCTACAAAAAAAAAAAGTTATGTCACAAAGAAAATGACTGCCTTCAACAACCTTAACAGTGCCATGTATATTACATGACTAGTGTATATGGTAAATACTAGCTTTAGTTAATAGAAAAACACTGTTCTAGAATAACAAAGCTTCATTACCTGGTTCACCAACATGATTTAACACCAGTTGATCCCTAAATCCCTCTATCCCAGACTTCCTCTCACAGTTGGCTCAAGAGCATTAAGTCTTCTCCAGCATCAGTAACTTTCTTCTCGGAGGTGATAGTCCTGACTGAGCTTAGCTGGCTGTTCCCTGCTCTCTCTGTGCTGCTCCAAAAACCCTTCTGCCTCCTCCTCTATACCCACCTCCTTCCTGGAGATGGAAGAAGGGCTGGTATGAGAAGGGGAGCTCCCCGGATGCACAACTTCCACCTCTTGTACACAATTATAAGTGCAAAGGGAAAGCCATAAAGGGCAGTCCCTGAAAGCTGCATAGTACTAGAAGAAATCCCTGTATCTTCTTGTCAGGCTGCCTGTTCTAAGCATATGTGTGCTTTGGGTGGTAATATGAGGCAAATGGGAAATGAACATTCTAAAATTAAGTCTGTCAGAGCTTTCACCCTCAGAGACTTTCTTATTGTGAGAGTGGAGGTCTTGGAGAAAAATAAGACACCAATCCAGGACAAAATCTTCTGCAGTTGTGGGAACCCACTAAAACTCACCTTAGAGAAAACCATAATTGGAAAACCAATGTTTCAGATCATAGCAGTGCCTTTCAGATCATAGCAGAATTCCTCTGGTCTGGAATTATCAAAATCACTTCAGACTCATAGGCTAGAGAGAAAAAGCCATTTAACCCCAACAGTTGGTGGTTTTTTAATGGGAAATTTTGAAGTAATTATGATACAGAGTGAGAGAAAAACATTTTGTGGAAGTCTCTTTCCTTGGCTCTGTTGCACTGTTTTCCCAATTTTTTAACTAAAATAGATTCAAATACATTATGTGTATAATTGCTCCCCAATCTTCCCCATAGGAAGCAAACTTCAGAGCCTTAATTTGGTGTTACAGCATCTCTCCAGCCAGTACATTTTACTGGTATTTCCTCCCTGAACAATGAAAGCACTGTATAATCAAACATCCACGTCTCCATGTACCTGCCAGGGGAGCCAGCTGAAGTTATAGGACTGTAGAAGGACCACAGACTAAGCCAAAGAATAAACAAACACAGACTTGCCTAATCTTCCAAAATGGGGTCTTACACCAGAAAGGCCAGTACTTCCAGGAAAGGATCTAGTTTTTTCCTATGGTTAATACTCTTGAATATAAAATACTGAAATTACTCTCTTACCCTCATGCCTGGTAAGCCTGGATATCCTGAGCGACCTGGTGGACAGGAATTGGGACACTGCGAAGGAGAGCGAGAGAGAGGTGGAGAGCATAAATTAGAGCCTCCCTTTATCACAAAATGGTACTGTTTTAGGGATTGCAGCTTCAGAATCCCAGTATAATTATATTCATTAAATAAGTCTGAATACCCCTTCTTTTCAATATTTCATTTTTAAACTCAGAAATATACCTAGCTTACAGAAAAGTACAGAGAATAGAGCAAGATTTCCCCATGTGTTCACCATCCAGATTAAATAAGTGTTAATATTTTGCCATATTTATTTCAGATTTATTAAAGAAGTAAAATGTTTCCAGACCTCGTATACCAAATGTTTCCAGCCTAGTGTACCACAACCTGATCCTTTTCTCTTCCCCCACCACCAGAACAGCTCTATCCTCAGGTCCACAAATCCTTGTCAAATTGGCCAAAAGTGCATTTAGTACAGTTTACCAACATCATGTGAATATTAGTCTGTAAGTAAAACAAGTCTCAGAGGGAGTCATTTGACTTCTAGCTTCGGAAATTGGGGTGCTATGGTGAAAACGATGCTTTAGTCATAAAGCAAAAAAGACTTTAGAGAAACAAAAACATTTCCATAATGAAAACCACGTACAGTCTAAGTGTATACAAACCACCAGCCCACGAGGGCTCTCGATTGCTCTGCTATCCAAGTAGAGTAAAACACAGAAATACAACATATTCCGGCAAGACAATTTTAAAGAGAACTCATGTAAAGATTACGTGGTCTTTGACTTAAACAGTATTTTGTTCAAAGGTAAACATCTTACCAAGGGATCTCCTTCATGAAAGCCAATTGTTCCCTAAAGTAAAGAAAATATTAACGTTAAGAATATAGTTAAGTACCCTACTCAAACCCACTAATAACAGAAAGTCCATTGGACAAAAATATAATAAATATATTTGTTCAATAGAATATAAGGGACGAATAGCAACATACAATATGCTAATATTCTAAAAACTTGGACTCATGGGAATATTCTTTTCCAGCTCAGGTTGGGATCTCAGAATTACGAGATGAGCGCCCTGTCTTGGGCTGCGCTCAGCGGGTAGTCTACTTGAGGATTTCTCTCCCTTTCCCTTTGCCCCCTTCCCCAAATTATATGCTTTCTCTCTCTCAAATAAATAAACACATCTTTTAAAAAACTGAGAAGAAATAAAATATGAATTATCTCCTACTTAAACTCCTATTTTTAAAATTGCTTACTGTGTAAAGTCTTTGTAAAAATTAGTTCATTTGAAAATGTCCCTTTTATACATCCAAGTGTTAAGCATTTGAGAAATCACAAATGCCAAAAGACTTCAAATATATGAGTAAGCCATTCCCTGAAAAAACCACCTTTTAAATTATTGTTATTCCGTGACTTTTTTGGCCTAAAAAGTCCCATGGTCTGAATGGGTGAAAAAATTTATAGCCATTTTGGAATTTTAGAATGATTACTTGATTAACAAGTACTTGCATTTTGGGTTCTCAGGTTTCTTTAATCCTAACTCTCAGACACAGGAAAATTCAGGCTGCAAGTAACTTACACTGGGTCCCGGAGGGCCAGGGGGCCCAGGCGGTCCTCTTCTCCCAGGGTCACCCTAAGTTATTTGAAAATTGTGACACAGTGGTTATACACATGTCAAAACACAGTGCATAAAACTGGTGAGGCATGAGAGACTATTACGAGAAACCCCCACAGAGCTCAGCCATGCGTAGACCTGTCACGAAAATCGATGGGTGTCCTATAATCCAATTAGTTCCACAAAACTGGAAGGATAAAGGAGCTCCAGTCTCACCAAACCAATAAACAAGGCAGAAGGAGATTTGGGGGGGGGGGAAATCCAATTCTTCTCTAAAGAATGATCACTTTATTCTGAAAACAAACTGGAAACACAACACATTTTTCTAGTTGATTTACAGAGGAACTAGAACAGACAATACTGCCAGTGCCATCCAGATAATGGTAGCACAAGGAGGCTTGCCCCTGAAGCTATGGAATGGGAGGCTAATCTGTGCAATGCCAGGCTCTCCCTGGTACCGTCTACACACAGCTGTTACTTGGCCTGTCGCATACCCTCTTGCAAATGGGATAAAAGATCAAAGATGGCTAAATTCAAATGAAAATGGACTTTGAGTTGTCTTAACATCCAGAATTTACTCTTTGCATACCTTTTCCTTCTTATATTTCTACCATAAGAAATTAAAAGCATCTTACAATTAAGTTAACCTTACAACCATTTCATTTATTCATCTGTTCAGTGAATAATTTTACCAAATAGTAAGACATACTTACTATACTATGGTATAGTAATATACTATTACTATAGTAAGAGAAGCAAGAATAACTGTAGAACACGGGTCCCCTATTCTCAATGCGTTTACAATTATCTATCCTCCACATAACGTCACTACTTCTCAACAATCTTGAAAAATTTATTGGATAGTAACATCAAGAACTTATTACCAGCAATTTTTCCTACAGAGTTCAGCTCTTTTATTACTTACTGTTAAGTTCTGTTGGTTCAATTATAATTTAATGATCCTAACATAAATAAACATGGCAATAATTTTTGGCTGTTCACTTTTCATTTCAGGCAGTGAGACTAATACAAAAGACACTGGACCTTAATTCCGGCTGAGAGTCTGTTAGATGGAGGAGACACACTTTTGATTGATCACTAATTCTGGAAGTTGGGAAGAAAAGTTTAGCTGGTAACTTTGGGGAAAAAAAATTAAAATCACTCTACAGAAATGAAGTAGCATTATTATCCCCGGTTCCCTTCAATAGAAGTAGAAAGAAATTCATCATTTTTTGGATTTGCAGGAGAAACCATACAGTTAGGGCAATTTGCCTTCCAGAATAATGTCTTCTACTAAATCAGCAAATGTCTATCAAAATGCACTGCAGTACTCACAACTGGTCCAACACGGCCAAGCTCTCCAGGGAGTCCTGCTGCCCCAGGAGGACCCTGTATATACACATGCAATGGAATATTACTCAACCATAAAAAAGAATAGGATCTTGCCATTTGCAACAAAACAGATGGACCTAGAGGGTATTATGCTGAGTGAAATAAGTCAGACAGAGAAAAACAAATGCCATATGATTTCACTTGTTTGTGGAATCTAAAAAACAAAGCAAACAAAGAAGCAAACAACCAACCAAAAAACCAAACTCTTAAATACAGAGAACAAACTAGTGGTTGTCAGAGGGGAGGTTCGTGAGGGTATAAGGTACAGAATTCCATGATAAAAAAGTAAGTCACAGAGACAAAAAGTATAGCATAGAGAACATAGTCAATAAGATGGTAATAATACTGGTGACAAATGATGACCACACTTATTGTGGTGGGTGTGGATGATGTATAGAATTGTATATTGGACACCTGAAATTAATATAACACTGTATGCTAATTACACTTCAATGTTTAAAAAAGTATAATTCTAAATAAAGAAAGAAAGAACATGGTGACTTATGGATATTTTTACAATCTATCATAAATGATATCAAATTTGATAAGTAACTGATTGATTTAGGAGTATGTATCTATCCTAGCTTTGGTTTCCAGTGACACAATAATTCATCTGACCAAATTTTAATTACATAAAATGGAACAGAAATTTCTAAAATGAATAAAATTTTTTGTTTAGCAGAACAGAGGTGTGTCATAGTAACCACCTAAAGTCATGTATGTAGGACACTATAAATACCACTGGGTAGTGTCCGTTGGAGAGTTAAGCTTGGAAGCTGAGAAATTGGCCATTGTTATAGACTAGGAAGAAATAAACCAAGAGATGATACTTACAGGGGGCCCAGGAATACCACGTCCCTAAAAGGTTAAAATAGAAATTATTATGGTAAGTGATTTAAACTTAGTATAAATGCAGATAGACATAACTCAGTTCAAAAAGAAAGTATAAATTTTGTCACTAAATAAATATATGATGTTCATTCTAAAGAAAGGACTATGAACAAAGAAAAGTAAACATGGCTCTCCTTCTAAAGGAAGAAGCTTGCTTCAACACCTCAAATATAGCTTGGACATCTAAGCTAACTGATAATACTTTTTCCAAACTTGTTTTTAAGAAAATCAAAGTAAAGAATTCATTCGTGCTTGTCTTCAGAACTTAGCATCACTCACAAAGAAGCACATCACATCCTGACAGTTTAAAGATTTTTTTTTTTTTGGCTGTGTTTAATAAGAAATCTGCATTAAAAGCAATACAGTGTACTGCTTTATAATGTATAATGTGTTGTTTGGAAATCCCCCCAAACATTCAGCACAGAAGGGCAGGGAGTAAAGACCAGAAACCACCCTCTTTTGACAAGTAGGACTGTTTCCAGACACCAAATCCAATAGATGAAAATAAAATGGTGTCACTCCAGAAATGACTTACTACGGGATCCTAATCTAATATCCTGAATTTGATCTTAAAGCTAATTATTTTGTCTCCCTCTCCTTTATAATTTATCTCTATAGCAACACAAACTGCATATAATCAAGGATTGAAATCACATCTTATTTATCCTTCTAGCCTCAATTCCTACCACAAGAACCAGTATATGCTAAACCCTAACTATATGCTTGTTGAACTTCCTATAAATGAACACCAGCTGCCTAAAATCCCTTTTTCTCTATCTTTGCTTTCCAGGTTCAATATCCCCCCAATGGGAATCCTCATTTCTCCTACAAGAGAACTCCTTTCTCTCCTACATTGACTTAAATAACTTTTATTCACTGCTATCTCTGATACCGTGTTCATGTTAGCTTTTCATTCCTGTCTTCCTTTTCTAAAATATCCATATATGAATCATTTAGTGGAATCAGTGTGCACCCTGTGATAATGATGTTACGATTTCCGTTATTCAGGCAGCCAAAGCAAGCACGAATTTCAGATGAGCAGTATGTTTTAATAATAGGTGGGGCTTTTTCAAAGTATTTCAAGGCATTTGAAAAATTACTCCTATTTGATCATTTTAATATGTAAATCAATTCAGGAAATAAGAGTTATGCTTAAAAATACCAAAGTAATCAATAAGTTATTTCACTATCATAGCTCTAAATGTTTGACAAATTTCAAATTTCACTCAGTTTTTTTTAAAAAGACATTTCTATAAGATGTTGAGCTCTGAATGGAAAAATATGAAGGAAAGGCCTGCAAGCAATTTCACTTCTGAAAATAGCCTCATAATGGAAAAGTTGACAGACGGTGAAATATGGCCATGAAAACAGTGCAAACAGAAAACAAAGCAAAAAATACAGATTAATGACAAGAACAAAAGAGAAATAAAGAGCAAAATAGAAAGGAAAAATAGCCTGAGAACCTAGCCCTCTTATAAATAGAAATTACAAAAATCAGCCAGATTAGGCAATGCAGGAAAGGACTAACCAGGGAATCAGGCTGGTAATTATATCTGATGGTTACATTCCATCCAAGATAAAACCAGTTGTGAAGAAAGTGGCTTGATATTATGGTTTAAAAATCAATGATTTAGATTTGCTGTTATTATGCAAGAAATGTTTTCCATCAAGGGGATTGAAGGGGGAGTTACCTATTGGGAGACACCATCTGTAAGCAAACATATGTATTTTATACTGTGCATTCAAATTTCTCTAAAGGTTCTCTACTCATACTCAGAATGCTTATCATAGCAGATAAGTCGTAAACTCCTTTGTGATGCATATTATGCCAAAAGCTGCATTTAAACATTTCACAATGACAGGAAAAGACAGATTTTCAATTCTGTCACTTTACAGTTACTTACTGGAAATCCACGAGATCCAGGAACACCAGGTTCTCCCTAAAAATAAAAAGAGCTTCATTGTACTTAGATTTTGTATCATGAATATGTAAATATGTAAATTGCATAAATTTTGAAATCATTAAAACACTCCATCTTGATGTTTTTAATTTAATTCAACTAAAACACGATTTTAGTTGAAGTACATTTCCTCTGTTTCATAACTGATTTTTCAGTTGATTTGCAAACACTATAATAAAATTATACTTCAGCATCTAACTAATACCAGTAATTAATACCAGGTGGCTAACTTACTTTTTGTCCTCTTGGTCCAACAGAACCAGGGGATCCATCAGGTCCTGTTAATCCCTAACAAAGGAAGATGATGTTAGAACTATTATAGCATCCTTAGGCAAACCCCTAGGTGGATAATTGCATTTTATTTATTGTACAGAATGGTTATCTTTGTATGATGTAAATATTTACAAAGAAATACTTTCCTATATTCTTATTCAAAGGTAATGTTTAACATGAAATCTGCCTGTTACTTTCTGTTGATAAATTGTATAATATTCCTAACTTCCTCCTAACAGGGTCCAATAATTTTAGTAATTTTTGTTTTTGCTTTGGAAAAATGCTGACAACAATTGTAGCATTCTAATAGCTACATCTAATGGGACAATAGATCTTGGCTTTGTCAATTACCCATGTTTATGCACCTCCCTTACTTCAGACATATAGTAAAAATACTATATGTCTCTGTCTCTCTAACAGTGTTTTGAGAGTTAATAAAATGTTTCTTCAATAGAAATTAAAAATACTCAATCTCATTATTGCCCTATAGCCATCTAAAGCCCCCTAGCCATCTTCTAGCAATAATGACTGTTTATCGATTAACTTTTAAAATAAAATGTTTGGAGCACCAGGGTGGCTCGGAGGGTTAAGCTTCTGCCTTCAGCTCAGGTCATGGTCTCAGGGTCCTGGGATCAAGCCTGCTTCCTCTCTCTCTCTGCCTGCTGCTCTGTCTACTTGTGATCTCTCTCTGTGTCAAATAAATAAATAAAACCTTTAAAATTAATTAATTAAATGTTTGAGAGCACCCATGTTTCTACCCTATTTGCCTTAGTAAAAATAACCATAATTAAGTATATATTTTCATGTGTGTCAATTAGTATGCAGAATTTGAGCCAATTACTATCAATCACATTTTATAACTATCATATTTAATATTAAATATGTTATTTAAAGCATATCCTCCAAATATTCTCAGTTTCCCTATCAGTACTTTTTTTTACCATCATCCTCAATATAAAATAGATTTTAAAGCATTAATAACACTATATTATACACCTTAATTTCCACATTTGATGAAGAGGTATTTTTATTTTTTAATTTTTTCTCTACTCTTTGACACTTTTAGATATCATTTGTAATGCACTCTTGAAATTACACCTTGCCAAATATAAATATGTGTACTTGTATATATACATATACATATGTGCATGCATACATCATACATCTTATAAAACTATTTATTATCAAGATGTTGAAAAAGACTCAAATGCTATTAATCGAGAAAGGGATTCCTTGCAAATATGAAAGCCCTACTTAAAAATGGATCACCAAAATCCACATTTAAACTGTCAAAGTCTACATATCACTAAAATGTTCCCATGTAATTTATACAGAAAACCAGTTCACTGGCCACCATTTTTACATTTCTCTACGTCAATCCATTTCCCTTATAACTCCAAAGGGTGAATCAAAGGAGATAGAAAAAAAATAAGTTGAAAATGTTAATTACTGGAAATTTACCAAAGAAAAATATTAAACGCAATCTACATACAAGCCCCGGCATCTTAGGTGCTGAGCACCTGTAGTAATGCAATGTTCGTTTTTGATTTTGGTACACAAACCACACATCCAGAGCATTCTCTGCAGGCATGGATGGCCCACAGATTGTACAAACCTGAGAACACATCTGACTCAAGGAACCCCTAACACCCACTTCATGTAGAGACCCTCCAAAATCAACCTTGGTCAATCCCCACACATGCAACCAACGTACAGTCTCCGGTCGGTGACTGGAAAAACCGACGAGACTGGCGAGCAAGAGCTACAATATAGGGTAGAGTTTCAGCTGCATAATAGTAAAGCAGAACCAGGTAAGTGGCTGAACAACATGGAAGCTGCTTCCAGGTCACTTCTCATTTAAAGTACCTTGTATAACACATGACCAATTATGTCTGTCACTAGGAGGTTCTTTGAACTAAATTGGTAATACATTTTGGTGTCAGATGTTATAGTGAACTCTGTTATGAAACAGTTATGTAAAAAACCATAAGCTCCATCAGGACAAGGACTGCATGACCATTATAATCCTGGCACACTGTCCCTGGTGTCTAACATATACTCAGTACAGAAGTACTGAATATTTAATTTAGGTTAGTCTATTAAGCAGAAGGATATTTCGCTTATCTCTCTACATCATCTTTATTCGGGTTTCAAATCCCAACGTTGCCACTTATTAGCTGTGCAACCATGACAAGCTGCTTAACTGCATAGTGCCTCAGTTTCCTCATCTGTAAAATAGACAATATTAATATCTACCTGATATGGTAATTTTGAAAATTAAATGAGATATTACACATAAAATGCTTACAACAGTGCCTGGCAGAGTGGGCCCTGAATAAATATTAGCTATTCTTATTATCATCATTATTATATGGACAGCATTGCTATAGAGGTTGTAAAGAGTTCACCTAAAGTACAAGACATCTTTCCTGCCCTCTGGGAGCTTAAAACCTCATTCACAAGGGCTTCTGCAAACAAAACGAATGAACAAACAAACAAAAATCTAGATATTAACCATAAGTACTGTATTACATGGCCCCCTCCATTTCTTTGATGTCCATTTCTGCTTACACTGACCTATCAAAATGACTTCTTAATAACTACTATTCTAATCATATAAACATCTGCCAGGGATAGTAGTTGTATACATCCTGAGGATGTTCTAACTTCTTTCCTCTAACAAATGGTATGGTTTAACTGTAATGCTTATATTTAATTCTAATTCTTCTTCTGCCTATCTTAGATGGATGCTATAAAGAATGAATAAAATACTGTTTTCAGAGCTCACTGAGCATGTCATAGCAAATAGTGCTGATAAGAATATCTCTATTGATTATTGATAATAACACAGTTGTCCTTTGGGTGCAAAGTTATAACCAAACTCTGACTTCTCTAATTTTACATATATATATATATGTATGAAATATCCCCATTTACATTTACACACACACAAATTCCATTTCACAATAATTCTTATCTGTCAAAAACTTGACAGAGAAAAATATTACCCGTGGCAGAAAGAATTGCTTTCATATGAATGTTTGTGAAGATAAAGTTCTGTATGGGATGATTTTGAAGCTGTGCTCTGAACTTTCATGCTGCTGCTTGGCAGAGAACACCAGACCTCAATAGTAATTTCCTTCCAACATTCCAACTACTCAGCTTGTGAGACTCAAGGCATAATTCTACAAGCATAGCTGCCATGAATCTTTTACATTTTCTGTCAAAAAATCTACTTCACTTAAGATAATTACCCTTTAAATCATGTTCCTTCTATAGTCGTCCAAACATCATCTGATTAACCATTTGTTAACATTACCAAAAAGTATAGCTTTGCAATAAACCAAAGAGCAGAACACACAAAGAGGTTGGAGATTTAAGGTCCCACCATTACAGGCCGGCTTCCCTAATAAGAACAGATCATTGGCGTGCTCCTGCTTACCTAGCCCCTCTATGGTCAGGGAAAAACAAAGCAAACTCTGATGCAGTTACTCATTTTTCACTATTCTCAATGTCTAGTCTCAATTTAAGGTAAAAGATGTGTTTAAAATGTCAAATGAGCCAGAGTACAGTAAGTCAGAATTTTGTAAGCCCCCTGGGGCTCCATGTCAAAATCTGGTGGAACCGTACCAATATTTCCCAATAATTACAAAGTATCAATTATATATTATTTTTATGATTCATTGAATTACCCATATCATTTTTCTTGGCCAGGAATTCAGATACTAAAAATGAGGTATCAATCTTTTCCTCTCTTATTTCCTCTGATTATTCACGTATTTAAGATACTCATTTGTAGCCACATGAGACAAAACTATCTGGAAAGAGAGTGTGTGTAAAAATGAAGAAATCTAGCTTTCTTTTTTTTTTTTTTTTTTTTTTAAGATTTCACTTATTTACTTGACAGACAGAGATCACAAGTAGGCAGAGAGGCAGACAGAGAGAGAGGAGGAAGCAGGCTCTCCGCAGAGCAGAGAGGCTGATGCGGGGCTGGATCCCAGATCATGACCTGAACCAAAGGCAGAGGCTTTAACCCACTGAGCCACCCAGGCGCCCCGAAGAAATCTAGTTTCTTTCGCTATCTTAGCCACTAAATAACTCTGGGTCCCTGAGGAAACTACTTGTCCTCAAAATTATTCAGTGTTCTTATCTGTGGAGAATATTAACCAAACTTGCCTTCCAGGTTATTGTAAGGTTAAAGGAGATAATGTTTGTGACTGCACTTGATGAAAAAAGTTCTACACAAATGTACATTAGTATAGTTAACTTTTTGCTTAGTATAGTTAGCTTTCTGTTGTAGGAAATGCCTAAAAGACTGGCACATACACAGAGGTCTTCCTACGATTCTGCAACTACAGACCACGACAAAAACTCCTTGTACTTCTAAAGATTTTTAAGCAGTTTCATTTGTTTATCCAAAATTTCTATTTAAATGGGGGAATTATTTTATAAAGCAAAACCAGGCATTGTCTTTATAACCTGACAACGAAAGGTAAAGAATTTGTAGTATGTTGAGCATGCTGCAAAAGCACCACACAAAAGCCCCAGCGGCGCCCCAGGGGAGCCCCAGGGGAGCCCCAGCGGAGCCTTCCTCTTCCTCCAGCACCGCCTGTGCCAGGAAGTTGGGCTGAGAGCTCAGGCAGTGAGCAAGGAATGGAGGGTTAGGGGCAGGCCCCGGGTACCCAGGAGGGTTTTCTGAGAGCAGGGAAGGCCGGCGCTGGGTGCTCTCCCCAGCGGGGCGCGAGCTATGTCCACCTTCACAGGACCCTTTGCAGAAACTGCCGCCTCCACGGCACGCGGGGAGTACAAGGCCCAGTTCAGGGCCACAGCCCTGTTTCAACGTGGATTCCCGCAGCCTGCAGGCCTTCAGCGTATGGCCAGGTCTCTCCTGTCCCCGCGCCCACCGCCGCGCCCAACCCCGCGCCCAACTCCGCGCCCGCTCCGCCGCGCCCAACCCCGCGCCCAACTCCGCGCCCGCTCCCCAGTGCGCGCGCCTGCGCCTACTCACGTCTGCACCGGGCGTTCCTGGCCTGCCGGGAGCTCCTGGCTTGCCGGGTTCTCCAGGAGGACCCTGAGCAGGGAGGGGGTGAGGCCAGGAGAGAGAAAGATCCAAAGTTGAGACTCTTGAGACTCACACGGCTGCAAACCACGTCCAAAGGAAAGAAACAAAGAGCGAATGCGCTGATCAACTTACCGGGGGGCCCGGGGGACCCTTTGGACCTCGGTCACCCTGCAGGGTAGCAGAAAAGGCAAGAGTAGTCCGTGAGTGGGAGGCGCTGAGGACCCAGCTGGGAGACTCCCACGCGTGTTCACCACGCACCTCTGGGGCAGGGACGGGGTAAAGCTAAATGGCGGAGATTCTTGACCAGCGGAGACAACTGGATGTGTCTACCTCATCCCTCCGGGAGTGCCCAAGCTTCTAGAGAGGATCCAACCCAACTCTCACCTATGCCCTAGCCTGCCTCTGGACGGCGGGTGTCTGGCCCCATCAAAAAACCCATTCCGATGGAGAAAGGGTAGGAAAAGGCGGGACTAGAGGAACAGAGGACTGCAGATAGAAACTTACGTCGATGCCATCGATGCCTGGAACTCCAGGGGGACCCGGGGGCCCGGGGGGACCCTGCTGGCCCGGGGGACCTCTCTGACAAAAACAGCACACAGGTTAATGGAGCACGTTGGGCAACAAGGAGAAACTGGCGTCATGTCCTAAGGCCCCCACCTCCACCTGGTAAGAACACTTCGCTTTGGAGGACAGAGTCTTGAAATCCGGAAAGAGTATGAAACTCCCAAACCACCCCAGGTTTCTTTGATTCCGCCACATTCTGAATGAGGCTCACTAGTGTGGTTAGAGCAGAATCTAGGCCCTAAAATGGGCGCTGGGGTCACACGGACTCACCCCTAGAGGGACCATTAAACCAAAAGGTGGGTCTTGAAGAAGGGAGGGCCTGACGCCTCTTTTTTTTTTTTTTTTTTTTAAGGGACTTAGTAATGAAAATGGTGGCCATTCATCATCACGGTTTGATCAGTAATGGAAGGTGTTTTGGCTAAAATGGAACAGTTCAGAACGGAGGCGCTCCAACCCAGATCGATTTCAGGATCGTTTTGTAAAACTTTCTACATCCAGTAGAAATCAGGGAGAAATACTGGAGGAAAACTGGGGAGGATTGGGGCAAAAGAGCTTTGAAACCCAGGGAGGGCCTGGCCTCATTTCGATTTACCTGCATTGACACTCTCTTGCATAAGGTCTTTGCGCCTCGTTCTAAAACTACACCAAATTTCAGACTGACCCTAGGGTATTACCGCTTTTATCGCTTGCAAACAGCTAAGCTTTGATGGTGCTAGAGGGAATACTGGCGACTGAAAATAGTGTGACCGTGTGGCTTAGGGAATGTGAGATTTTTTTTTTTTTTCCTCTCTCTCTCTCTCTTCTAATTTAAAAAAAGAAAAAAGTGGGGGGAGCTTTTTTCATCAAGGAAACTTTGTTTTTGTAAACTCCAATGACCAGACAGGTTACAATGGGGTCTTTGTAAGTGAAACCTCAAACCGCCACTGGGCTCACCCGCCCCCGCCTGGTCCTCTCCCGCGCGGGAGGGAGGAGACGCTGGAGCCTTCGAGAAATTGCTGAAATTTTGACTGATGCCAGCCAAGGCCGCCGGGTTCCAATCCCATAGCGGCGGGCACAGCTAGCGGGGGCTGGCGGTTTAATGCTGCCACCGTGGGCTGGTGGAGCTGACAGGCAGCTTCAGCGCCGCTAGTCTGAATTCCCGCCTCCTCCAGAAAGGCCTGCTCTTGAATGCAACCAAGAGCGGCTGGGTGGGGGAGTTAAGCAACCCGGTAAACCGCCCAAATTTAGTGGCCGGTCCCCAGTCACTAGTGGCCTTCACAACCTCAGTCTGCAGTTTGGAGGCCCAGGTGGGGAAGGAGATGCCTTTCCCCAACTCAGGGTCATCTAGGGTCCCCTACTCCAACGGTACTCGCTGCAGGTGCTCAGGGCTGGAGGGAGAACACCGCTGCAGAGCCCAGGGAAGGCTCTGCGCCTTTCCCCACAGCTCCCGCGATGGCTGTTCCTCCACTTTTCCCTAGGTGCATTGGAAAATGCAAGCGCTTCTCGCCCTCCGCTTACCTGGTCGGTGGTCTCGCTGGGCTGGAGAAGAAAAGACAGGGAGAAAGTGAGAAGGCTCTCCCCACCCCCCTCACTCGCGCACAACTTACTTGAGCCATGCACAAGCAGAGCCCAGACAGCAGCAGTCGCAGCCCTAGGGCCCCTCGATCCCGCGCCGTCCAGGCCATGCCCGCCACCCTCTGCTAATCCCCTGGACGGACTCTGCCTCCTGCCTCCCCGCTAGGCTTCCGGACACGTCACACACATAAAGTGGCTCTTCTCCCCCGCAAAAAGTGCCCCCGGGAGTAGTCAGTCTTTGCAAAGGTGCCCAGCCAGGAGGCGTACGTTCCTCCTGTTTATGAATGGCCCTGGAGAGGGTCCTGGGGATTGGAGGAGAGCTAGCGGGCTGGAGGACGGATAGAATGACAACAGTCCCCCTTAACCCTTTCCCCGCCGACACACAGGCAAGGCCTGAAAGCACACCTCTGCCTCTCCACCCAAGTGTAGTCTCTCGCTGTCCACTGTGGGCGGCAAATGGACAGCCAGGGTTCTCGGGGAGATGTTTGGGGGAGGAGCAGTGAGGAGCCTCCCAAGGGGGACCAGACACCCAGAGGTGATTTCTACTTGCCAGGCTGTGGAAGTGGCAAGCATAGGTGGCACCTGTGCTTCCTTCATATCTATCTGGTTCCTACAGTAAAGCCTGAACTCTAAAAGAGTGAGGAGGTGCGGAGTTTATGGAGCTGGTGGGAGGTAGGCTAGGTGGAAGTGTCCTTTGCAGGTGGTCAGCGGACTCACAGTTATTCGGACTGGCAGCTCATGGCAAGTTTCTCTCCTGGGGCGTAGTGGGTCACAATGGATCAGCATCCACTGAAGTTCAAACTGGGGAAAGACAGCAGACAGTCCATTCAGATTCTTTTGGAGGACAGAAGCAGGTCATTTAAGCGAGAGATAAATTTGTAAGTGTGGTCCAGTTGTTAAGTGACCGGAGACCACTTTGAATTGGTTGACTTCGAAGGACCTTTACTCTTGTTCCTTGAATACAGATTAAACAATGGAAGTGGGCTGGAAGCCCTTCCCAGGTTTCTGTGATGATTGAATGTAGAGGTCTAGCTCTGTAGTGTTCCAGCGCAGCCCTTGGCAGGAACAGACCCCTGGCACCGACTTTCCATTTCTGTCCTTCCATATCCTCAAGATGCAGATTCTATTAAAAGGAAGCCCTGTGAGAACAAGGAACTGGCCAAGTCACAAGCCAGTGTGAGGGTCTAGATTGGAACCCAGGCCTACTGAACTTCACAGAGAACATATGCACTAAGAGTTTACATGAGAAAAGATTAGAGACAGAGACAGCCAAAGAGGTGCCACCTAGGAAAAAGGAGAGGAAAGAAAATCCAGTCCTACAAGAAATTTGCATGCTAGAGAAGACATTCTCCATGGAGTATTCACAGCTTAAAATGGAAACAGAAAGGACTAGAAATGGAGGGAATGAGAGGAAAATCTAGAACTCAGGGGAAAAAACAAGAGAATAGAAAACATTTAAATTTGGTGTTATCTCATTCATTGGTTGAAGAAATATAAGGTTTTCAGACACTTGAAATCCAAATGTGCCCTGAATAAGTAAGAACTTGTTCTTACATTTTAACAGGTGTTAAGAGAGAAAGAAGGCAATAGGAGAGAAACATTACAACGCAAGAGTGACCAGGTCTGAAGCTGAAGACTTCAGGTGACAAGGTTAAAAAAATATATATATATATATATACACACAGTACCCAGCACCTCCATTCTGGCCCATATTCTTAAACTGAGGAAATTCCTTGCTAGTCACCTCAAATCAGATCTGTATTTCTTGGTCAGTTGATTCTTGTGGCATTACACAAATGTCTAATTAAGTATCAAGGTCCCAAATCTAAATCATTATGTGTTTTCTTTTATCCACTAGTGATTTACACTTCATCCCACCTGCCAAAAGATCTCTGGATCTGCTGGATCTAGCATTAAGTTAGATACATTTTTTTTCCATTTTTATGGAAACATCCAGAATTGAGGTTACTGAAGGAAAGATCAGATTTGGAGAGGATGAAGGAAGAACTCCTTCCCTTCTACCCATAATGAAGGGAAGTCAAACAAGGGAAGTTTTTCATGTTATAAAGGGGTAAAAACGAGACACTAGGCTGTCAGATTCATGCATTTGTATCTCTTCTTAGATGATTCTAACAGTCCTGGTTGCTCTCAACCCTTCCATGGCTCTTTTCCAGAAAACATGGATATCTGGAAAAATGAGGTAAGTGGGATGAAAAGAAAGTGAACAGCTAAACCAAGATATATTTTAAGATGGACAGTTCTCTATAAATTGTATGAAAATTGTGTATTCGTGGTATGAATTATTTAACAATAGTATACTGACATCCTACAAAAGAACTGCTTTTCAAGCCACACAATTATCTTAGAGCTAAGCACATCACTTTGTCAAATACTTTATCTTTATTAGAGTAGTCTCATTTGCTTGGGAAGGATTTTACTTTAGTTTTGTTCTTAACTGAAGTGGAAATTTTAATAAGAAGATAAAAGAAAGAATGGGACAGCCTTCTCCTTCATGACTACTAAATACCTAGCTGTGCCTCAGACAACACTTTGAAGCTGTCCACACATGAGTAAAGTGGGGCAAAGAGGTGAAATCACAAATCACACAGCTAGTAAAAGACAGAGCTGGTATTCCAAATGGGCCTAATCATAAAAGAAGGGCTTTCTCTAACTCCTCTACTTAGCCTCCCCCAAGAATAATCCATCTCCAGAAAGAGCCATCATTTTCTAAGCCAGTAACCAAGGAATTTGGTGATTGAATATTTGTATTAAAGATGAATAGAAAAGAAGAATGATCTAGAAATTAAATCTTTGTAAGCTTACGTCCAACATCTGCTAGAAAACTTCAAAACAAGACTAAGGAACTTCCCTAAGAAGCTAGACCTCTCCCTGCTTGCATGAGTATTATGCATATACTTCCAAAAGCAAATTTCTAATGCTTCTTCAAAAACTGACAACTAATTCTATAGGCAGACACATATACCTGTGTATATGTATAATAAAGTATCAAATAAGAAAGAGGGCTATAATTCTTGTTCTTCAATGATTAGATAAAAATATTACTGGAATAAGAGAAAGTATCTCCCCCCAACTCTCAAAATAAGAAAGACCATTCAAATATTTTATTCACTAAGTCCTTTGTGAATTGGAAATTCACACTAGGCATGCATTGTATATGTTTTATATTTTGATTCTCAAAAAATTCATAGCCTAATCATCTTGAGAAACTTTAATTGTATGGCTAACCAGGAAACCTATATCCTTTGTTTAGATATTTCATTAAAGTTACTTATTGTAAATGCAAAGTAATTCATTAAGCTGTTTTCAGAAAAATGTAATTCTCTCTGGATAAATGGGTACACCTGCTTAAATATGCAAGATGCAATTGTGGCACAGGATAATGGGGGAGTGAAATGTAATT
The DNA here is from genome assembly GCF_020171115.1 of Neogale vison. Taxonomy (NCBI): domain Eukaryota; kingdom Metazoa; phylum Chordata; class Mammalia; order Carnivora; family Mustelidae; genus Neogale; species Neogale vison. The sequence goes on from NC_058091.1 coordinate 111,931,167, forward strand.
CATCTGTGAATACAGACTGGGTTGTTCAGAGTGCCACACAGATCAAAGGTTTCTGCACACATCTGTGCATCCACATAAACACCACCTACGCACTAATAATCATCTATACAACAACATTTTTTGGCATGCAATATGAATTCCAATTTGCATGTTAATTATTTTGAAGGAGGATTGGCAGAGTTCCTTACTGAAAGTCACTTTCATTACACATCTAAAATGCTGATTTCCATACGTCTCTCATCTTCATACCTGGAATCACTGTTCTCTTTGAATACCCACTGACAAAATAGATGTGACGAATATTTTAATTCAGTCCTTCAGTTAACATTTTTGAAGTCCTGATATAAGCCATGCGCTAGGGAAATATTCTAGGGAAACCAAAGATAGTCTCCTCCCCCTAATGAGTTTATAGTCTGTAAGACTTGAGAAAAATACAAATAGAGAAATAAGAAAGTTTTTTTTTTAATCAGTTAAACAGAATGCCCTAGCACAATTCATTCTTCTCAACATAAAATACATCACCATTGTCTCAGGAAGAACTGACTTGTGCGAGTGTAAGATGCCTGATGTCATCCAGATTTGGCATTATCCAATTCTTTCCTATAGAACATTAAGGTATAATTCTATCCCCTAAGCCAGAGTAGTGTCCAGCAGACAACACATTGGAACAAGGAATTTTGGCACCAACTCTCTACCCTTCTAATAGCACTAGTGATTTCTACTTATTTTTCTAGTTTGTTGAGAAAAATTAATAAGGTATTTAAGCTTTTCATAAAAATTAAGCAAAACTAATGGCAGACAACTGTCTTTTCCTCCTGAGAGAATTCTAATGGCAACCTGTAGAACTTGGTTCAGTATTAATGAGAATAGCACAAGACTTGATTTTTTTGCATACCGAATTATGTTTAAATTTTACAAGTATAAAAATACCTAAAAACTAGCTCTTCAAAGATAAGGTTTTTTTTAAACAGGAGAAATGTTTCATTAAGTTTTTGTCTACTCAGTGGCAACAAAGATTTAAAGAAATACTTGAACTCTGAGATCTCATTTTTCTTTTCAGTTTATGCCAAAGTGTCGATTTCTACCATCATGAGGGACCTCCTCCAAGTGAGGCTTCCTAGTTGCCAAGCAGGAGGCCCTGAGCTGCCCTGAACTCAGAAATTTCCCCGACTCTCTGTAGACTGGGCCCTGCTGTTCCAGACATAGTGCTAAGAATTGTCATTAACTATGAGCAGGTGGCAGTCTTCTGAACCAGTCCAAGGGCAGAGGCAGAACAGTGGAAGGAAAGAGCAGCCGACTTAGAGTTAGCAGACCTGGCCTGTAGTACTTTGTTCATCTTTTTATCCAGTGTATCTTTACATAACACACTCATGCACTTTGAGCTAGAAACTATGGAAGACACAAAAATGTTTAGTACGTAGGGCATCATCCAGGCCAAAAACTGCTTTTGACGGTGTATAGTACCGAAGTTGATGTACGACGTGGCTAAGGTCATCAGCAAGAGGATCTTCTAACCTGTAGCATGTGAGAGACGCCCTACAGAGCAGCTGTGATGCCCGTAAGCAGAGACAGGGAGGGTAAAGGTAGAGTTCTAAAGAGAAGAGGTAATAGGAACACAGCACAAGAGGAGGAAGTGATGTGTACAGAAGGGATTCGACTCTCTGGGGCAAACAGCAGACATTAGACGTTTCTGTCTTTTGAATTCTAAGCTAAGGAATTTGAGTAGCATTGGATAGCTAGTTAGTGGACCATCATCAAAGATGTTTCTGCACCAGGGATGTGGATGGGGAAAGGTGGCCTAATTTAATAGGGCACTTCCAGGGGATTCATGTGGCAATAAATGCCCGATCCTTCGAGTCAGAAAGAGGCTTCTTTAGTAGAGCATAAAGGAATTTACACCTTAGCCATGGTGAGGCATCCTCAGCTATGTGCCCATTTAAAAAAAAAAATCATCCTCTCATGCCACATCCCCCTTCAGATGCCATCCCAAAACCTTTCCAACTGAATTTCACTCCCAATACTCCCAACAGGTCTTTTCTCAAAACCACTCTCTTGGGTTTCTGAATCCAGTATCAAATCTCAGCCCTCATCTAATTTGAACTGTCCACAACATTTGAGTGAGTTGACCATTCTATCCTCCTTAAAATTCTATTTCCCCTGACTTTTAGGGCACCAAAATCTCCTGATCCTCTCCGATATCACAGGCTACGCTTTCTGGTCTCTTTGGCCAAATCTCCCTCATCTCAGCAACCTTTAAATGTTGGTTGGTTCACAGTTCAGTTCTAGAATTTATCAACTGCATTCATCTCTCAGTGATGCATCTCACTGCATGGCTTTGAATACCACATATGTGCTGACAACTCCTAGAGTTCTGTTCCCAGCTGGGCCTGCCTGTTGAACACAGAAGAACATAACTAACTGCTTCCTCAGCATCTTCTCTTAGGTGCCTTAAGGGTGATCAAAATCCTGGCCGAACGTGCACCCAAATGTTTACAGCAGCAATGTCCACAATAGCCAAACTATGGAAAGAACCTAGATGTCCATCAACAGATGAATGGATAAAGAAGATGTGGTATATACACACAATGGAATACTATGCAGCCATCAAAAGAAATGAAATTTTGCCATTTGCAACGACGTGGATGGAACTAGAATGTATTATGCTTAGTGAAAAAAGTCAATCGGAGAAAGACAACTATCATATGATCTCCCTGATATGAGGAAATGGAGATGCAATGCGGGGGGCGCGGTAAGAAAAGAATAAATGAAACAAGCTGGGATCGGGAGGGAGACAAACCATAAGAGACACTTAATGTCACAAAACAAACTGAGGGGGGCCAGGGGGAGCGGGGTAGGGAGAGGGTGGTGGGGTTATGGACATTGGGGAGGGTATGTGCTATTGTGAGTGCTGTGAAGTGTGTAAATCTGGCAATTCACAGACCTGTACCCCTGGGGCTAATAATACAGTGTAAGTTTATAAAAAAATTTAAAAATTTTTTTAAAAGAGTGAACTTTCACAACATTTTACTAAAAATAACTTAGTTCTTAGCAACTTAATTCTAGCAACTTACTTCTCTTTTACTAAGTGAAGTCCTCCAAGTAAGCATCATTTTTATAGAGAGAAAGCTGAATTCTAGGTTTGCATTACTGTAATATTTGATTCTAAAGGAACCATAAGCTTATTTTTAGAACCTTATGAATAAGCCCATCAAAATGGAGACAGATTTGGCAAAATTTTAACACGGATTCATGTTTCTTTTTATATTATCTTGTCTGGAACTTCCTTCAAGCTGCAAAGCCTTATTACTGTGATAATAAAAGATTGTTCGAATAAAAAAAAAAAATCCTGGCCGAACTTGGATATTCCAAACCAACGCTTGATAGTCTCAGTGACACCTGCTCTTCCCATCATCTTTCCCATCTTGGTAAATGGTAACTAAATAATTCTGATTAATCCGTCTAAAAATATTGGTGCCACTCTTGATTTTGTCTTCTCTTACACTTCAGATCTGTTTACTTTATCCTCAAAATGGGTCAGGATCTGACCACCTGGTACCATCTCCATTACTACTGCCCCCTTCCAAACCAAAACCAGCCCCTGCCTGAGTTATTGCAGTAGTCTCTAAAGGTCTCCCTTTATTGTGCCCCTAAGTGTTCTGTCCTTCTCTCCTCCTACATTATATTGCCAAAACAGGAGCCAAGGAGATATTTTCCAAAAAACGAGAACATATTACTTGTCTGACCAAACCCATCAAAGAGTTCCCCATCTCGGGGCGCCTGGGTGGCTCAGTAGGTTGAGCCACTGCCTTCGGCTCAGGTCATGATCTCAGGGTCCTGGGATCGCGTCCCGCATCGGGCTCTCTGCTCAGCAGGGAGCCTGCTTCCTCCTCTCTCTCTGCCTGCCTCTCTGCCTACTTGTGACCTCTCTCTGTCAAATAAATAAAATCTTAAAAAAAAAAAAAAAAAGAGTTCCCCATCTCACACAGCATGAAAGCCAAAGTGCTAACACAATTTCCCCACCCTCACGTCATCTCGGTACCTCTCCAGGCTCATTGGCTGCTTCCCTCAGTCTCACTCCAGGTCTCCATGCCCTCCTCAAACATAGCAGACAGTACCAACATCAGTCCCTTTGCACTCCATATTCTCTCTTTCTAGAACCCTCCTCCCTCAGAGAACAACATACTAATACCCACAGCCCCTTCAGGTTTCTGTTAAAATGTTCTTTTCTCAGTGAAGCCTTCTCTCCAGGCATCCAGTTTCCTGCTTCATTTTTCTCCACAGTATTCATGAACACCAGGCATACTATATACATTTACTAATCTATCCATTTGCATCCACCTCCTCTCCCCAGAATGAACATAAACTCCACTGGAGCTTTAATTTCTGCCTATAACGTAACATGTTTAATAAATAGTTATCAAATGTTAATTAATGAATATATAAAAATGCAATGAAATATAGTGAACTACGAATTGATAGTATTTATCAATTGATAGTATTGACTTTTGACCTTCTCCTCTCTGGGTTTCAATTTCTTCACATGTAAACTTAGAGGTTTAGAGTAGATAACAATCAAAGTTTCCTCTAGCCTTAAGAGTCCATGATTCCATTGATACCACACTGTAACCAAAGAAACCAAACACACAGAGATTAACACAAAGAGGAGGAAAAATAATGTTGAATTAATCTCCTGACTTACAACCATCCAGTCTATATAACAAAGATTTCTTTATGATTTTAGCCCATATACACTTTAATAGAAATAGAAAAACTAATATCACTGACTTTTTTTTATTGCAACAGTATGAGCATAGCTGAGGCCAATAAAAAATTTTAGTGTTTTCAATTTTCCACTAAAAGTAAGTTTGACCCTCATTTTGTTTATATTCTAGTTATCCATAATCCCTTCCTTTGATTATAGCCCCTCCTACGTTAGTAGATTTTTTTTTCCTGTGTGCTTGTCATTTCATTGCCACCTAGTGGAAAATCCAGCTGATATTGTTAATATGGTTTACAATGCAGCCGACTAGATTTTATCTCCAAAAAATTGTCTTCACAGTCAGTATTCAAAAATATTCCATCAAATCACGCCAAAGTGTTATAAAGAGAATTTCCTGCAGTTATGTATACATAACATAACTATTTCTTTTGTATTTATTTCATACTTACATGTGAAAGAGTGTTTGTAAAAGGTGTATTTGTCAAAAAAAAAACAACTTAATAAGCAAACCTAATAGTTTAGCTATTATGCATAGCAGAGAGTATGCATTTCTTAAATCACTGAAAAATAACTTTTCTACAATATTTCTTAAATACCAAAAAGAACATTAACTACAACCTCATAGTTGATTTTCCCATCTTATCATTTATGAAACTTACACTCTTTCTGTCTGTGGAGATTTGTGATTTAATTCTATGGAAGAGAAAAAAGGACAGATAGCTTCTCTATCACTAGTTTTGACAGTTCTTTCTATCTGCTCTCACATTTTCTCTGAATTTAACAACAAAGAGTGGCACTCTTGAAATATACTTTTAAAGATACTCTATCTTCTGATTATTTTCCACATTGGCTTATTTTGAATAAGCATAGGTAAAAAAGAAAAAGGTCTTGAAAAATCATGTATTTGTAAAGCCACATAAACGTGTATCCTGCTTTAAGCCCAAACCCCGAATGTACATCCCTGAAAAAGGAGAAAGGCTAACTTTGTTTTCTAATAGAGCTGTACCAAATAACTCTCCTAGGCAATCATGCTGACAACAAACAATAAAGAACCTGTCATAAAATAACATGTTTTTATGGTATGCTGCCAGAAAACTGAGCTTTGCAGTGGGATAAATGGCACCATCCTAAAATATGGGCACAAAGGAGAATAGGAAATATGGGATTTATTGCTTTAAAATCAAACTAACAATGTATTACAGCAGTACATTGGGAAAAAATATAAAATGCTCTGAGCCCACTAAATAACCATGAATGATGAGAAGGTGTTTGAGTTGTAGATCACGTGAGCAGCTATACTGCAAGCTTTATGAAAAACCTCTTGAAATTGGTTTCCTTCTCCAATTTAGAAAAGGGAAAGGTACACAAGATAGGATAGATATGAGAAAATCACAAACAAGTACAATATAAATGAGTCTTTCAGCATTAGTGCTCCATCAAATGTTGTTTTGAATTGCATTTTTTATTATGTAGTTCCTAGGGCTACCTTTTGACATTTGTTAATACCTTTAGAAGGGATGTTTGCTTTTGATTTATTTGCTAAAGAAAAGCCAGTGTTAATCCTGAGAAAAGTATTCAATTAATCTAGAATGTCAAAGATTAGAAAGAATCCAATTTCATGGAGAAAAACTGAAAAATATACTCTTCCTTATTGTTTTTATGTTAGTGGCACAGTTCACTCCAATATAAAATTTCTCACGCATTAATATGGACTATTTGCTGTCTCCAGATGGAGAGAAGGGTGCCCTATAAGTATACTTCTACCTCCCAAAATACATGGATACTGTTATTCATTACTCTCTTAAGTTTTCTAAGGGATTTATGGTCACTAGTGAGCTTCAGTAATTGCTAGCAACTTCAGATTTCAGCCAAACTGGTGAGAAGTCAAAAACATAAAACAAAAATAAAAACAAGGGTTTAGGGTCAACTCATGGCACTTGAACTTGGACTTTGGGAACTTGTATGAGTATTTGACTATTCTAGTCTAGAAAAGTAAGGAGCAGTGTGGAAAGACTAACAAAACTTGAAAGGATTTATATATGTGGGAATGCCCAAATGAGAGCCTCTCTTCCTACAACACTGGACACTGTCTTCTCCTGGATAATCTCATTCAGCGCCAGGGTTTCTCCAAACATCATCTTCTACAGTAAACATGATTGACCTCCACTCTCATGCCTCCCTGGCCTGATCAGACTGGGGACCTTCTTCCATATGCTTCCATTCACTACGATAACCCTTATCATGTCGTGTTGTCATTGTTTACTTATCTCAACCCCTTACTCTCAAGAGACTGAACTGAAGAAGACAAGATCTGTGAATTATTTAACTTTGTATATTTAGTATATAGCCACATGATGAAAGTCTACTAAATCCATAACCAAGTAGGTTAGGTGTGAGAACATGTTTTATAGTGTATAATCCTCCTTCTTTTTTTTTTTAAAAAAAAAAAAGAGCATTTATTTTGTTTGTCCTGCAAAGTAAATTCTGAAAAGTCTACACAAATCACAAATGCCTTCCAAAATGTAAGTGAGGAAAAAAAAATGTAAGGGAGGAAATGCTTCGAAAAGAATATGTGGTGATACATATTTTTCTTTTCTCAAAGGGAAGTGAGTTTGCACAGCAGAAAATAGGTAGATTAAAAATTTTATGCATAGCATGGCTTCTTACAAACTAGGAAGCCCTCTTGAAGGTACATCGTCAATGGAGAAAGGGAGATAATCTGTGCTTGCTATCTTAAAAAATTGTTGCAAGGATAGTGGTATATATACACAATGGAATACTATGCAGCCATCAAAAGAAACGAAATCTTGCCATTTGTGACAACATGGATGGAACTAGAGCGTATCATGCTTAGCGAAATAAGTCAAGCGGAGAAAGACAACTATCATATGATCTCCCTGATATGAGGAAGTGGTGATGCAACATGGGGGCTTAAGTGGGTAGGAGAAGAATCCATGAAACACGATGGGATAGGGAGGGAGACAAACCATAAGTGACTCTTAATCTCACGAAACAAACTGTGGGTTGCTGGGGGGAGGGGGGTTGGGAGAAGGGGGGTAGGGTTATGGACATTGGGGAGGGTATGTGCTTTTGGGTAAATTGGAAGGGGAGATGAACCATGAGAGACTATGGACTCTGAAAAACAATCTGAGGGGTTTGAAGTGGCGGGGGGGTGGGAGGTTGGGGTACCAGGTGGTGGGTATTATAGAGGGCACAGCTTGCATGGAGCACTGGGTGTGGTGAAAAAATAATGAATACTGTTTTTCTGAAAATAAATAAATTGGGAAAAAATTGTTGCAAGGATAAATAAGTTAATGAGAATGAAAGCATTTTTGAAACTTTAAATTGGCATGTTAAGAATATTAAGATGCTTAAATAGCATAAATGGGTTTTCCTTACATAGAATGTTCTATTTCTTTGTCTAATATAGGGTAAAAACTGAGGAATACATTTTGGTGACAAGTTTGAGTTTGACATTGTCACTGTCAGTCTTTGGACATAAATAGGATTTTTTTGGCCTATAACCTTGACCTGTTTTAGTTATTATTACTACCCACCACTATATATCAAATATGAAACTTTAATGAAGCTTTAGGTTCAAGTCTCTTTTGTCTTTCCTTGTGGGAGAGTGAAAACTCAGTATAAAGGAAAAAAATTGTTCATGCCTGCTTCAATTACTTTTAACATTGGCTATAGTGTACTGACTTTGCAAAGCTCCTTGGTGGACCAGAGGCAAAATATAATATCAGCTACCAGGTTCTTTGTTGCATGCCTGCACGTGGCAGAATAAAATGGAGGATAACTGGTCCTAACTGGTCTCCACTCTGATATGAAACTAGACTTGGCAGAAAACCTACAATCAGCTATAGCATTATTGGCTAGATTATAATATATTGGAGTAATATTGAGACTTTACCACTCTGGCAATCAAAGAGTTTAATAACGTCCTCACATCCAGAATGACAGTGATTTGAAGTGTTTCACAAGGGATGCATTAAATGGGCGATGGGGATTAAGGAGGGCACTGGTTGTGATAAACACCAGGTGTTGCATGTAGGGGATGAATCAGTAAATTCTGCACCTGAAACTAATACGACACTGTACGTTAACTACCGGAATTGAAATAAAAACTTGAAACTACAAAAAAAACGAGGTGTCTTTCAAGACCAATGAATCAACAAATCAATTCTGCACATACTTGATTGATTGATGTTCATTATACTACAGAGGTGCCTTAAGGTCTCCCTGCCCTTACCCATGGTCCAGAAATGACACAGATGCTGTAGAAATTTGGTGTTGTCTGCAAACCTATCCCATGCCATTGCAGCAATCTTACTGCATGAAATTTCAAGATGGCATAATAGTGGTCCCATTGGCTTTTTAACCCAGACACTTGAAGTGTGATAACTCATTAGTTGAAGAAATAGTTTCTCAAGTGTCTACAAGCCAGAGCAGTAATGTGGCAGTTACAAATTGCTTCCTGTCCATCACAGAATATAGAAATTTCACACTACCCTTCACACTAATCACAGTTCTTCCCTTGAAAATAAGTTACTTGAACAATTCCATTACTGAGTGCCTGATAACCTTTTTCCTTTGGAAACAATTCAAAATCATTGTATCACCCTGCTACATGCCATGATATGTTTTGTGACTAGAATGTAACAGTTCTATATAAAAGAGAGAGAGAATATGTTGGCATCCATAGTTTATTGAACTCTAAATTCTGTAATTTCCTCCCAAATAATACTTACCATATAAGATATGCTTTTAAATTCCTGTAATAACATTATAAAATACCCTTTTAAAGTATTCAATGAAAGCTGAACAATTCAAAATGGTAGAACTATATGGTATTAGTTGGTACAACTCTTCAGTTACTACATAATTCCTAACCTTTATATCCATGGAATTCTACAGAAAAATCCTGAACAGAGTTCTAAAATTGTTTACTTTTATAATGTCATGCAAGACCTACTTCTAACTATGTATTTTACCATCTATATGCTTTCATTCTTGTTAATCAGACACCATATGGCTTCCTAACCTTCTCTCTCATGCCCTGCAGTTAGAATCTGCTACCTTTCTTCCCTTCATCACACACACACACACACACACACACACACACACTCATTTTCACATAGGCATATCATCCAAACCAACTGGTCTCCAGACCTTGGATTGGGTCCACTCATTCTCCACTTCCTTTTCATTTAATGCCCTTTTCCTCAGCTTGTGCAGATCCTTCTGTTTCAAGGTTCATTGCCTTCAAGAAGCACAGACTCCTGACTTACTGAATCCACCATTTGTCTTAGCCTTACTTTGAATATTCTCATTAGTTGTCTATACACAGTGTGTACCACACCAGTATTATGTTCTTTTACACTGCCTCTGAAGGATTCTGGGAGGTCCAGGTCAGCATGTAGCATTTTCCAAGTAGACGTGAAATTCCTCAAGACCAGGAGCCATTTATTTGACTTTCTCTGATTTCCCATTTCATCTGATACATGCTCTGTGCTCAAAACAGGCACTGAATGCTTTTTGAGTAAGTGGTTGAATGAATTTTGAAAATGAATAACTATTCATTGCTTAAGATGTTCAGATGATTATCAAAGATACCTGAAGTATTAGTTTTTAAGCAATCCAGTTTTGTTTTAAGCGACCGTCATGTATGGTTTTATACTTACCGGAACAGAAACTTGAGGATTATCTGCAAGTTTTCCCAGGACAGCGAAGCCATCAATGTCGATTTGGCCTCTTGGCTTTATAGGTAAGGATTGAATCCTGTTGCAATCAACAAAAAGAGTAGCACTACTCCTTTCTACACCGATCATGAGCTTATGCCACTGGGAATCAAACAAGGAAGGCAGATTTGAAAAGGTTGCAGTTTGGAGACTTCCATCCAGTCCCTTGTATGAAAATGCAACAGATTTTGTTTGGCCATTAATCTTCACGCCAACTTGCTCCTTCCCTGAGGAATCCTGAATCTGCCAAATGCTCCAGTTCTTTTCAAGTGTGCTTCCAGTCATCCGAAAAGTAGTTAAAAAGGAGTATTCTTCAGGCAGACCACTGGGATATAAATGCCTGAGTAAAATTTTAAAACAGTAAATAAAAGTCTTGTTTTTTGTACCCATGCATATTACCATATTCCCTTATGCTTTCTTAGATTCTAGACCTACAGAAAGACTACAGTGTTAAAAACCATGCTCTGTTCTTTCATGACTGTCCATAAAAACCTTCAGAGAAGTTCAATCATTCATGTACGTTAATGCTTCATCCTAAAATACACTTTAAAAAAAAACCCTTCCTCACAGCTAAGGAGGGTTCCCAATGCCACATAACCCCAATAATATTACTATTGATGCTACCTAAAGAGCTCCTGTTCAGCAATTCCATCTCAGCCAAAAAACATATTCTTACAAGGTTCTTGGCAACATTTCTTTCACAAATTAAAGAAGAGATCATTTGGAATCCAAATCAGCTCTACTAGTTAATAAAGCCATTTTAATTATAGCAGCTTTTAAATTTCTTAATTTTAATATAGTACATTGTTAGGAGTGTTTGTTATTTCCACAATTGCTTGGGTGGTTCCCTCCACAATTATATCCTAGACCCACATATGCATTTTGAGATTCAGTCACTATAAACCTGAGAACCTCCTTCACACTGAGCATGTTAGATGCCATTAATTTTGTTTGGTAAATAATAATATTTGACATTTCTGAAAATAGTTATGGACCAGGACTCAAAGTCCTGAATAACCTTCCTTCAGGTCAAATTCCTGTTAAAGAGCCCCATCTTGTGAAAGTAAAAAAGAAAAAGGCAAGAAGAAATATCTAAGTAGATGCTTATTTGATTTGTTACAAAATGAATAACATAAATTTATTATATTGGCATATGTGTCACTGCCAGTTGCAACAAAATACATTGTTGGGGGTCAAGAATTTCTAAACCAAAAAATTATTCAGTTCCAAGAATGTTTACCAATAAGTGAAATTATTCAACTTACTAAGATTTTCTATCTTTACTTTGACTTTATGAAACTTAATCATCCCTCACAATATCATAAACAAACATATAACTTACTGCAAGTAATTTTGTACACCTTCAGTAAAATGGGTCAACTATGTCAACAAATTTCATTGCTTTGCTGATTTTATAAAAATAACAAAAATATGAAGCTTTTAATCAGAACACCCTTTGAGCATCCAAGTACTTTTTTTAAAATTTATGTCTCAAACTACTTTGTTTTTATTTATAATATTGGGTGAATTCCTTTGTCACTACACATTTTTAAATGATCACTGGTGATATGTATTATACTTATTGCAAAGTTTTTAATTTATTAAGTATTTGTCAAATATACAGGAGGTTTTGGGTGCCTGGGTGGCTCAGTCAGTTAAACATCTGCCTTTGGCTCAGGTCGTGATCTCAGGGTCCTGGGATCAAGCCCCACACTGGGTCCCTTGTTCAGTGGAGTGTGCTTCTCCTTCTCCCTCTGCCCTCACCCCCGACTCCTGATTTCTTTTGCTGTCTCTCAAATAAAGAAAATATTTTTTTTAAAAAGTATACAGGAGATTTTAACACATACATTTAAAAAATTCAGTTTGGAGCTAAAGAAGAAAAAATGTGTGCAAGAACTATTTCCCGAGAATAAAGATGTCTACATTTGATATTTACTTTTAATATAGATTTTGAAATATTTCCTTTGACTTTAAGATTTTCAGAATATGCATATGCCAGACTAACCTCTAGAGAAGAAGCAAAGGTTCACTGTTGACAGTATAATATGTTGCCTACTTTATAATTATAAAACCTTATAGAAGTTCATACATTTCACTTAATTGACCTCAATTAACTTGGAGCTAGGAGATAAGTTTTAAAAATTTTATTCAATGTTGAAATTTAACAAATATCCCCTTAAATTATGAATGTGTTATTTTAATATTCTTCTCATTTAGTGATCTGGTTTTAACCAGATGCTTCAAGAATTTATTCTTCTTTGTTGTCCAAATATAGTTATTGCTGAGGATGAGCCCTTCACAGAAGAAAGATGAATCTTAATGTTTTGTTCTCTTCCTTAAAGTATACTTTTTTTAGGTTTTTTGTAAACTTATATATTTGCTTACAGATCCACTGAGCAAGACTGTAGAATTTCATCAGTCCCTAGATAAAACAAATCTATTTTGCTTGGATTCCACTAGTCACAGTAACTTGTCTAAGTGACTCTTCTGCAAAGAGATTTTGAGGTTGACTGAGGAATCTCTCCCAATTTATACTCCATCTCATCTTTCCTGCTAAATAAACAAAGAGACTATATTGAAGGTAGGATAGAATAGAATGTCCCCCATTTATCTCTGACTTGGTTCTGTAATGCCAAAAACTTTTTTTTTTTAATGAGCTGGTAACTGAGGTTACTAGAAGAACAGTTCATTTATAGACACATTGTTAAATCAAAGGCATCCATCTGTTCTCTTTCTTCATGTGAATGAAGATAATATATATATGTTTGTATATGTATATATAAGTATAGTCAAGATTATCATGTTAGTCTTTTAAATTAGGTAATATAATTTGTCAGTATAAGAAAAGGGGACGCCTGGGTGGCTCAGTGGGTTAAGCCTCTGCCTTTGGCTCAGGTCATGATCTCAGGGTCCTGGGATCGAGCCCTGCATCAGCCTCCCTGCCTGCTTCCCTCTCTCTCTCTCTCTCCCTCTGCCTGCCTCTCTGCCTACTTGTGATCTCTGTCAAATAAATTTAAAAAAAAAGAAAATTCCTTTTAGTGTACAAATTCACAAAATGTATCTGTATGTATACACACTTAAGACCTTTTAAGGTCTTAAGTCCTCACAAGTCTAATTTACATAGCAGTCAGTAGCATTGTCTTTTTTGAACACCTGAAATTCTGTTCTTGCAAAGATGCTATGCACATCGATAAGTAAACTTGACAGCATACATAATGTAAAAGAAGCTGGATCTATAAATGATTTATTTCATTATGTTACAATCTTCACAGAGTACCTTAAAAGAAGAACTCTAAGTGTTTGAATAAAAGATAAGGAGACTAGACCTTGAAACATTTGTTTATGACCTTAACCCAAAAAAGAACCAAGAATTATATTTGTTAAGGTAAACAAATACAAAATGTTTATAAATCTGAGTTGAGAATATGATATTATTATGTCTAAACAAAGAACAAAAAGCAGTAAAAAATATGTCTCAGAATCTTTCAAAAAATTGAAAATAGGAGGGTAAATTCTGACTTTATCACATCAGCCTTATACACCGTACTCTCATTTCCCTCCCATGAAAAAATCCTGTTAAGGTTTTTTTTTTTTCATTCCCTCAGAACTTATGTTCTCCAGAATAGAAATTTCCTTTAAACCGAGACTACTCCCTGCATGTTCTGAGAGCAATTCCAGTCCCTGCTTTTCTTGCCACCCAGTTTTTGAATCAGTAGGACTGGGAGGGCAGCTTGAAAAGAAAAAAACCCACTAAGGAGAAAAGGCTCCCATTTGCACACACACCCTCTCCTTCTAGTACTCTCTACTCATTGAATGAATATTTAACTAATACTACTGTGTGTGCTAGGCTCTATCCAAACCCTCTCCGACTTACTAACATTTGCTCTTCGTGGCAAATCTACAACACAGTTATCATTCTTGATTTATGCTGAAGGGACTGAAACAAAGATAGTGTAAGTACTTGCCCAAAAGTACACTTTATTACCTATTTACGACTCCATTTATTTCAACGCTCTGGCTCTCCCCTCCTTTTTTTTATTTCTTTTTCCTCATTTTTTCTACTTCCTCCCTAATTCTTTTTTCATCTTATAATAAGCTTTTGTCAGTCAGAGTTTTTTAGTCTTTGAGGGTCAGGGAATCAAGGAAATAGGGAATACAGGACATTGGTTATATTTTGTGAAAAATATTTAGTGACAGCTCTAGGCACTTAGAGAAAAGCAACAGCAAAGATGAACAGGAGGTACAGGTTGATGTGACCTCAAGTTGGTCAGTACCTGAACTTAGAGTAAATGACAGTCCAGATTGTACCTCAAATTATAGAAAAGGGAATTAGGTCAGCATTAGGGGGTCTTGCATCATGTTTATTTTATTAAAGAAAAAAAATGGATGTTTTTTAAAGCTTATTTAGGAACACATCTAGGGCTAGACACTGGGCATGGAGCCTACTTAAAAAAAGAAGAAGAAGAAGAAGAACACAACTAGCCTTTCACTGCATGAAAAAAAAACACAAGCAAAAATTTTTTTAAAAGTCAGTAGCTGTTATCATGCCTGTAATCTTTCCGACTGTGAATAATTTTTCAGGGTCAGTATTGAGTAGTGGTTGTAGTACCATTCTGCCTGAACTTCCATCTTCCTAGCACATCCTAACCCTGGGACCTCATGTAAGTAACTTAAATTTTCTGGCCTCAGTTTCCTCTTTCATAAAATATGGATAATAATGTCTCTACTGCAGGGTTGTGATGAGGATGAGATTTAATGTTAATTAGTAAATTTAGAAAAAGAGCTTATGCAGTGCACTATTGTCATTTTATAAAATATAGTTCATATTTAGAAAAATATGGTTTTTATATTCAAAATACGAAATTCTATCTGCAGTCTGGTATATATAAAAATATTCTAACTTGACCAAATTCTCATGATTATATATAAACATTTAGAGCTTTTTTTTAAAGATTTTATTTATTTATTTGACAGAGAGAGATCACAAGTAAGCAGAGAGAGAGGAGGGGGAAGCAGGCTCCCCGCTGAGCAGAGAGCCTGATGCGGGGCTCAATCCCAGGACCCTGAGATCATGACCTGAGTTGAAGGCAGAGGCTTTAACCCACTGAGCCACCAGGTAACCCACATTTAGAGTTTTTATAATACTCTTTTACTGTTCTAAATAATCGTTATTTACAACTTAATTTTTATCAAAGCCCTAATTTTCTTATTCATCTATCAAAGGAAACTTAATTCAGTATTTTTTTGCAGTGCATTAAAACATACAATAATCATGATAATTACATTTATGGTATTTAAATGATATAAAACTGAAAATCCTGAAGCTCATTCATAACAATGGCTTGACTCAACACTTACATACACTAAAGCATCACAGTTAAAAATATTTTAAAGGATAAAAAACATAGTTCTAGAGAGGAAGGTAAACAAAGCAGAGGATTTTTAAATTATTATCACTAGCATTGCTTCGGTGATCATTATTTTAGTTTTGCTTTTGTTTGATTCCTGCCAGGAGCCAAACAGTAGAAGTGTGGTTCAATTTCAGCACTAGGACGTTTGAACAGCACCATTGTGAGTCTTCTAACCACTCCACGGTTCCTAGTTAAATTTATGCTTAACCTCTGGCACTTTTCACAGAGGGTCCTTTCAGCCAAAACCAGACAAATACACAAAAACAGTGAGCAAAGTAATAAGAACATGTCCTGAATCAATGTATAATGGTTTCAGTGATTTTTTGCTTCTTGGAATGAAAAGTAAATTACATACTGAAAACATGAAGAGTATTCACATATTTAGACACTGAACCCTGAAGACGGGTAAATAAATTTCTTCATCTTCAAATAAATTGGTGATCTAAGAAGCATTGAGCATGAGATTTTCTAACATTGCATAGCTTTTCATTTTTTAAAATGCATTTGAGACAGATAATTAGATAAAATATTTGTGTATACCTTGTTGGAATCCTGAAGTCTACATTATTTCCCAATTTGTAAGCCACTTGTAATGCAGTGGATCCCACTATCCTCTGAATAGCTCTTCTAGATGCTGCTTTATCTACCTGGAACTGAGAAATCAAGTCAAAGCCTACAGAAGGGGAACACAGAATAAAAAGTCTAAAATGAGATTGGTTATATTCCTTTCCACAACCTTCCCAAATAATAGAATATATCAGGTAAGTTTATAGAAAGCATGCATTTTCAATATGATATAAGGCTACTTGCCTGGTAAATCATCTTGGCCAATCCTGACCTTTGGACAGAGTTCATTTCCACCATTAGAATTTGAATTAACAGGGAACCCTGCAAAAGAGTAGCATGTCATCCTACCCTAACCCCTACAAGGACCATGAAGATATATCAATAACAACAAGATCTGAACAACTATTTAAAGGAGGAGAATATGCCAAATAGCTTGCTTATAATGTATTTGACTTTAACTCTATGATTCTATGATTATAATTAATTTATCTTCAACTCATCCTGGAAGAGAAACAAGGTGGAAGGTTTTAATAATTTGTACTGGGAAATGTTCCTTTGGCAGAAGTTGGGAATTTGTTCCTTTTGGAACCAGAGCTGTGCCGTGTTCTGAATGGCATGGTGTCAGA
Source organism: Neogale vison (assembly GCF_020171115.1). Classification (NCBI taxonomy): domain Eukaryota; kingdom Metazoa; phylum Chordata; class Mammalia; order Carnivora; family Mustelidae; genus Neogale; species Neogale vison. Next base: position 111,948,235 of record NC_058091.1, read on the forward strand.
TGCCTGTTTGGGAAACTTCTGGTGGCTTGGACTAGAAAATATTCCTTAAACACCACAAATTTTAGGATTCCTAAGAGAATCCAGAGCCAGTCTTGAGCCAGTTAATGGGACTTCTAGAGAGTGGGGTTCTTAGGAATCTTTGTTAAATAGAGGAGTTTGCAGGGATACTTGGATTTCGTTAATCCAAAATAAAATATATAGGGTGTTTTAATTTTACAAATTCATTCCAAAAGATCAAAAAAGGGTCCCAACTAGACTCTTGCTCGCATCCTAGAATGGGGAAAACTAATGAAAAAAAGAAAAGAATCATAAAAATGATTAAACCCTTAATTCAATGAGAAATTCTAGAATTAAATTGGGTGCTCCTTACACAGGTGGGAAGTTGCAGGGAGAAGGATTTTTAAGAAGGCTTCTTGTAACTGTCCAACCCCAGCACCCTGCTGAGACAGATCTGACAACAGAGACTTCCTAGACTTCAGAAAAAGCATTTTCCAGCTACAAGTTTTGGCTCAGCCATCCCAGTATATTAAAATAGTTTTTACACCTCCACTGACCCCAGGCCATTCATCCATCTGTTGGTCCACCCACCCAACCTTACCAATCACCATGTGAACCAAGTAGGTACTGTGCAAGGCACTGGAGTACCCAGCTTGGGCTTTCCTGCCAGTTGTGATCACAGCCAGGACTTCTCTTCTATACCCAACACTGACCCCATAAAACCAGCCACGGAGCAATCCCCTGGCTAAAGCAGGATGGAAGGGTGAGGCTGTGGAGGACCATGGATGCTTCACTCAGTCCTCACTCAGCCACAGCCCTGCCTGATCCTTTCTGGGAACAAGTGATATTTCAAAATCCAGAAACTGTGGCCCTTACTTGGGCGACGCTTGACAGCAGCAGATGCCCAAGATCCCAGGAAACTGCATACAAAGAAGAAAACTGGAATTTTCCTGAAAAGGAGAAAAGACAATGACTCAAATAAGAATCCCTCCAGATGGGGACTACTTAAATATTTTGATATCTGGTAAACACGATTAATGTAGGTGATCAAATCTCACTATAGTTTATTTTTTCCACTTGACTTTGAAATCTTGGGAGATTTAATGGATTCTCACATTTCCAGCTCCTGCACTAAAACAATCATGAAACTGCTGTTTGCTTTATTTTACTTTCTATCTACCTATTTCACCATTTCTACATCTATTTCCTCGTCTATGTTTTCTTTTATCTTAGTATTTCTCCCTCTTCTCTTTCTCCTTGCTCTGTCTCCTGTCTCTTATGCTTGTTCTCTTGTCTCACTCTCATCTGTCTGCCTGTCTTTCTCCGTCTGTGTCTCTGTCTGGGTCTTTTTCTTCTTCTCCTCTCCCTTCTCCCATCTTCTCTCACCTCCTCTTATCCTACCACCACTGCAGAAACACAGACCCTTGGTTCTGAGGGCTCCAACCCAGTCTCCCCACCACCCTTTCCAAGGTCAGGGTCTTACCAGAAAATCTTCATTTTCCCAACTGGTTTTCTTTTCTGCCAACAGTCCCAGTGCTAAAGGGGGTGTGTGGGGAGGGAGGGTCAGTGCTCCCCCCCAAGGCCCCTTCGCTATCACCCCTGGACTAATGGGTCCTGGGCCCAGCCTTGGTTCCTCCTGCCCTTGTAAGTACTTAAAGCAAAGGGAGTGAACCAGAGGCATCTAGTGACACTTTAAACCACAGCAGAGGGAAGGGGTGGGAAGAGGAGGCCCTGTGAGCCCAGGCCTAGCCAGGGGTGTGTCCTCAAAACTAACAAGGTTACACTGAAGGAGGGATTAGCAAGGGAAAGTTTACTGAAAAGAAAAAAAGTCAGGATGTGGAGACATTCACCAGAAAAACTCAAGCAAGCTGCTATAGGAATACAGTGGAAGCTTTTAGAACTGCTCTAGGAATACAGTGAATGCTTTTAGAGGACTGCGGTAAAGAGGTGCTCACTGGAAAGTAGAGATGTGGGAACTCATGGGTACCTTGGAATACAGCCAACCTAGATTTGAATCTCCATTTGTTCTGAAGCGTACTAGTTGTATCTTTGGGGGCAAGTTAGTCAATCTGTCTGTAACTCAGTCGCCTTGGATAAAAAGTGGGTTGAATATAGTTACCTAAAACAATTGTTTTTAGGTCACATAGAAGAAAGTCTAATGCCTGGCTCAGGGGAACAGCCATTATTCCCCATCATCATCATTATAGCTAATATAACTTCACTATTTGCCTCCCTCTATTGAAAAAGTTTGAAGCCTGATAACATTTGATTCTCAGAATATTATAAAGTACTAAAATCATTCCTGTTCTACAGGTGAGACAACTGAGACAATAAAGTAACTTGTAATTTGCTCAAAGTTGCACAGCTAATTAATTACCTGAGACATGCTAGTTTTCTATATTTCATGGCTAGAAGTCTTGGTAAAATGTAACATCAAGCCCCCTATTTTGTATTTCTTCTTAAACTCTATAATTACCAGAGCTAAGCACAATATCCTGGGAAATAAGCAACTTATTATCCTCTACAAACAAGTTGAGAGCATGTTAAAAGGAGCACAGACCTGAAGAGAAAGGTTTGTATTAGCGCCATGTTACGCAAACTCATCCTTTCCCCCAGAACCTCAGTACTCAAGAGAGAGCCTCTACCCCATCCGCTCGGGATGGTTGGTGTGCTTCTTGTCCCATCTTGGGGCACACTAGTGTCCACTCCAAAACAAAGACTTTCAGGCTCAGATGATCCAATGATCTTAGTGTGTTTTGGCATCTAGTGTGAAGTGTTGTTTTCTTGAAATGTATTTAATTTTTAAACAATTTCATTTTTCGATTGCAAAATAAATGGCATTAGTTCTTATTTTCTGTTTGTTCTTTTAAAAAAAATCCTTTCCTCATCAGTTTTCCTTAGTTCGATGGAGAATTTGTTTCCCCTGATGAGCTGAGAACCAGGTAAACCTGAACATCTACACCACTTGTTCCCCTTTCCTTTTCCACTCATGACCTACCTGTCTCCCCCTGGCATTGGGACATCCATTTTTTCCTGCTGTTTGGGGCTCTCCACAGGGCCCTGTCATTCTCCTTTCATCTATCAAAATTATGATCCCCAAGGGTAGCCATCTTCTAAGTCACAGAATTTTATAATTTATAATTCTCCTAGCCTAGCTTTTCCTTGAAAGTTGACCAGGGCTTATGTAAATGGAACAGTTTATTAACCCAAAAAACCCTGAACTTCTAACGGTAGGACTTCAGAAGAGAAACTGCAGCTGGGGAACTCCTTGAAATCATACAAGGTAAGTGAGCCCTAGATCCACAGGGGAAGGGGCATTTTCCTAAGGGACCCTCTCCACTCAAGTATTTTATCTGTAGTACAGATCCTCTAACACTATTTATTGTGGGAAACAAGAGAGGCAGTTCTTCCTATGTAATGGTTGGAGAAATCCTTTTGTTGAGGGTTTTAAAAATCTCACTTCTGCTTTTGTCCCCTCCTCCTCCCATTTGAAGAGTCTTCTACAGCTAGAATAAGAAGGTAAATAAAGGGGACTTTTAATGAAAGATTTTTCAAATGAGAAGAAAATGGGTTTTCTTATAAGCAGTTTGGCTTTATTCCAGCTTGGCAGTTTTATGTAAGATGAAGATGAGCAAGCAACAGCGCTATTAAGAAAGAATGTAGGGGTGCCTGGGTGGCTCAGTGGGTTAAAGCCTCTGCCTTCAGCTCAGGTCATGATCCCAGGGTCCTGGGCTTGAGCCCTGCTCCGCAGGGAGCCTGCTTCCTCCCCCCTCTCTCTCTCTCTGCCTGCCTCTCTGCCTACTTGTGATCTCGGTCTGTCAAATAAATAAAATCTTAAAAAAAAAAAAAGAATGTAAATTCAGAGAAAACAAGATCTCTCTCTCTCTCTCTCTCTCTTTCTCTCTCACACACACACATGCATTTAAGGACACTTTTTCTCCTTTTCCCACCCCTGTTTTCTATTAACCTTATATTTCATAACTTGACATGGAGTCTCACAGGGAGTCGTGCAAACCCCACACTCTCTGGTCTGGGTCAGACTGTACCCTAAAATCAGACACATAAGCTTTTTTGTCATTAACACTGTTCCCTCACTTCACCTAACAGTTTTGTTCCTGCAAAACGATGTGGAAATGAAATCTGATCAATTATATAAGATTGTAAATGCAGTAAGACAGTGCTATATTTTAAATTATACATTTTATAATTAGAAGCCTTTTATACGAAAAATTATGCTTTCATCCCTTTTACTCCCTCCATCCCCCGACACACACTGCTCTGTACAACACACACACACACACACACACACACATCTTTCCCTTCCTAGAAATCTAGAATTTTGTTTACTTATAGTTTACATCAGGGAACTTCATCACAAATAATCATCTTTCTTGATCACCTACCTCTTTTCTTTTTGTACCCAGTCATTCAGCAAACACTTATTAAATGACTGTATGTACCAAGTATATAATCACTCTTGCCAAGTGCTAGGAGTTGAGGAGATTTAAAAAACAAACAAACAACCCTTGTCCTGAGGAGGCTCACAGCCAAGTTTGGAAGTCCAGCATGAAAATGACTGTAAAATAGTGAGGGAATGATGTTGCAGCGTCCCTGAGAACAAGTATGAACTCAGTCCAGGAGCATCAGGAAATTTTTCTTGAAGAATGTGCAATCTTAAAGCATGAATAGAAGCCTACCAAGAGAACAAGTGAGAACAATACATTCTGGGCAGAAGAAATAGCAGGTACCATGATAAAAAGGTAGAAGAGAGTATTTTAGGAACCCCAAGTTTAATTCAGGAACTCTTTCACTTGGTAAATTTTTATTGGTGACTCTTCTACCATGAGGCTTGAACTGGTCTCAGCACAGAGGTATAGCAGAGAAAGACCAGGTCCCTGCCCCCATGGACCTTACAGCTGGTGGAGATAGGTACTAAATACATTTACAAGAAGAGACATATAATTTGAATTGGAACTGTTACAAAAAATATACAGGGGAGCGTGGGTGGCTCAGTGGGTTAAGCAACTGCCTTCAGCTCAGGTCATGACCCCAGGGTCCTGGGATCCAGCCCCCCATCAGTTTCCCTGCTCCAGGGGGAGCCCTCTTCTCTCTCTCCCTCTACCTGCCTCTCCCCCTGTTTGTGCTCTCTCTCTGTCAAATAAATAAAATCTTTAAAAATACATACAGAAGAAGTGTATGTATTTAAAAATACATACAGATTTTTATTTTTAAAAATCTCTAAAAATACATTAGAAAAGGCAGGGGTAGGTTTAGAGACTGATCAAGATTGAGGGATAAATGAGATGATTTACCTCTGAGATGATACATTTTGACTCGGACTAGATGAGAATCCAGAGACAAGACTGATAAGGTAGACTGCAAAAGGAGAGGAAGGCAGGTGGAACCACTTGTTTTTCAAGCTTGAGCAACCAAGTATACGGTGATGTTGTTTTCTGAAAAGACCAGTAGAAGGACCATGGAGGAGGCATTGAGTGAGGGGATAATGAGAACCTTTGAAAGATTTTGGACTTTATTCTGGCTATTAAGGGAGCTGGGTGAAGAGTTTGAGGCCAAAAATGACTTTTTAGGTAGGTCTTCAGAATAATGGTTCTGGCATTGCTGAAGGATGGATTGAATGTATTTGATAAATATACATGCATATACACAACTGAAACAAGTTTCAGAAGACAATATTTATCTATGTAAATGTAGTGCACTCTATTTTCCGTTTTATTCTATTTCGCTTTTTAGTGATGGTGATCAACTCAATCGATAGATTTTAGGACCAGCTAATGGGTTGCAACCCATGGTTTTAAAAACATTGTATTAGAATACAGTAGGCACTAGATATGTCAAGATGCATCTTTCCCCTTATTTCCTGGCATAGGGCAGAATAATTGGGACATCTCATAAAATTCATAGAACAGTGGGGAGGCCTCCTTAGTTTTAACACAATGATATTTAAATCATTAACATATAATGTATTATTTGCTTCAGGGCTACAGGTCTGTTAATTACAGTCTTATAAAATTCACAGCACTGAGGCTCCTGGGTGGCTCAGTGGGTTAAGCCTTTGCCTTCAGCTCAGGTGGAGGTTTCAGGGTCCTGAGATCAAACCCCACATCAGGCTCTCTGCTCAGCAGGGAGCCTGCTCCCCTCTCTCTCTGCCTGCCTCTCTGCCTACTTGTGATCTCTCTCTGTCAAATAAATAAATAAAATCTTAAAAAAAAATTGAGAGCATTTACCATAACACATACCCTCCCTAATGTCCATTATCCAGCAACCCCATCCCTCCCACCACCACCCCCAGCAGCCCTCAGTTTGTTTCCTGAGGTTAAGAGTCTCTCATGGCTAACACAATGATATTTTTTAAAGTATTCTTTTGAAATAAAGTTACCATAAACACAGCTTTTTTAAAGATGCTGTGCATCCTGAATTTACTTTATAGATTAAAACCAAGAAGAAGCCCTTTTAAAATTAGCTTCCTAATAGCGTTTAATTATAAGCTTTCTTCTGCATATTTTGTCTTTAAAAATAAAAGACTCGAATGCCTAGTGACACAGAGCAGTTGTTCAAGGATGCTGCAAATTAGCCACAGCTAGAACTTGAAATTTACCAAAGGAATCTGGCTGAGAGGCTGATTAATAATCAGAGAGTTGCTAAAAGTAGGACTCTCACAGTTTTGCATTAAGTTTTACTGTAAAGAAATCCCACCACAATCAAAGCTCTATTTTTAATCTGTTTATTTTGGCTCCATAGTTGTAACTGCAGCCTAATCATATATAGCAAGTAAATAGAGCCTCATGATGATAACCATTTCTCTCTGAAATCACTCACAAATAAATGTGCTCTTGCCATGGACCATTAATACAAGAATGCATTATTTAACATAAACACTCCCCCCACCTCCAAGTTTCCTGATGTATGATTTTTGCTTTCTCCAAAGCATGAGCATTTGCATTACCCACCTCCCCGCAAGGGAGAAATCAAGTCCCCTCCACCACACATGTGCTTCCAACACATGTTTCTACATTTGTTGCCTAGTGGATCTTCAATTTGTAGCAGCTGATTCATGTCCTAAGTCTCTTTTGCATCTTCAAACCTCACATACTGATCACTTGCCATATTTTTCTACATGCCATAAACCCTCCTTTTCTAACAGTGGTTCCCAAAACTACCTCAAAATCATCTGAAGATAAAAACGTTTCTCTGGGCTTCACCCTCAGAGTTTCTGATTCAGGAGCTTTAAGGTGGGTCTGAGACTTTATATTTCTAACAGGCTCCCAGGTTGATGTTGCTGGTCCAGTGAGAAATGCTGCTTCTAAAGGTAATGTTTTCAACTCCATTGAGCCACCCCTCCTTTTTATAACTGATATGGAGTTGCAGACTGAGATTTTTTAAATACTTACTTGCAGAATAACTTTTTAGAATAAAAATCAGTTGCATCCATAAAAACAGACCTACTGGGAACTTTCACACTTATGAAAACAGATTGTACTAATTTCTTTATATTATATGTATTAAGGAAATTTACCTGGCAGAATGATGTACAGAAACCAAGCCTTCCCTTTCTCACTATTCTCATTTATCAAGCAAAATATATAAAATGTGTTCCTGAATCCATGTTATCCTTAATCAATAAAATATAAAAAGATCCTTCATTCTGAAATCATTCTCTTTTATCAAAGAACCCTTAAGAGATCATTGCTTTATGTCGCATCCTATGAAACTTTATATGCATTCACTAGCTTTCACACTCTGGAAAAATGTTTGTCTACACTAGGTGGCAGTGTAACCCTGCAATTTGAAACCTGAGCTGAGGTGTCACACTAGAATTTGATTTCCAGTCTCTCAGTAGATAACTGATTTTATGCAGATATTCCATTATTCCATTCTTGGTGTATGTATGTATATATATATATACATACATACATATATGTTTATAGTTGATTCCATTTTAGGGCTATTCTCAGAATAAATGTTATAACTTATATATGTTATATATATATAAAACTTATATATATATATGTTTATAGTTGATTCCATTTTAGGGCTATTCTCAGAATAAATGTGCAATAAAATGTAATGTGTTCAGAAAGTCTATTGAAGGAGAAAGACACTAAACATTGAAATCTTTTAAAAATTTAACTCCAATATAGTTAACATACAGTGTTATATTAGTTTCATGTGTACTACATAGTGTTTCAACAGTTCTGTATAGTAGCCAATGTTCATTAGATAACTATACTCTTAATTCCCTTCATCTATTTCCCCCATGCCCATACTTACCTCTCCTTTGCAACCACCTGTTTGTTCTCTATAGGTAAGAGTCTGTTTTTTGGCTTGTCTCTTTTTTATCCCTTTGTTAACTTGTGTTGTTTCTTAAACTCCACATATGAGAGAAGTCATATATTTTTTAAATTTTTTAATATATTGTTAGATTTAGTTTGCTAATATTTTGTTGAGGATTTTTGCATCTGTGTTCATCAGGAATATTGTCCTGTAGTTCTCTTTTTGTGTGTGTGGTGTCTCTCTGGGTTTAGTATTAGGATAATGCTGGCCTCGAAGAACGAATCTGGAAGCTTTCCTTTCTCTTCTAATTTTTGGAAAAGTTTGAGAAGACTAGATGTTGACTCTTCTTTAAATGTTCAGTAGAATTCACCTGACAAGCTGTCTGGTCCTAGACTTGTTGTCAGAAGTTTTTTGATTTCTGATTCAATTTTATTGCTAGTAATTGGTCTGCTTAAATTTTCTATGTCTTCCTGCTTCATTCTTGGAAGGTTATATGCTTTTTAAGAATTTATCCATGTCTTCTAAGTTGTCCAATTTGTTGGCATATAACTTTACACAATAGTTTCTTACAATACTTTGCATTTCTGTGGTGTCAGTTGTTATTCCTCCTCTTTAGTTTGTGATTTTGTCTGAGTCCTCTTTTTCTTTGTCAAACGAGTCTGGCTAGAGGTTTATCAGTTTTGTTGATCTTTTCAAAGAACCAGCTCCTGGATTCATTGATCTGTTCTACTCCTTTGGTTTCCATATCATTTATTTCTGTTCTTTTTTTTTAAGATTTTTATTTATTTATTCAACAGAGAGAGATTAGAAGTAGGCAGAGAGGCAGGCAGAGAGAGAGAGGAGGAAGCAGGCTCCCTGCCGAGGAGAGAGCCCGACGTGGGACTCAATCCCAGGACCCTGAGATCATGACCTGAGCCGAAGGCAGTGGCTTAACCCACTGAGCCACCCAGGCGCCCTCATTTATTTCTGTTCTAATCTTTATTATTTCCTTCCTTTTGCTGGTTTGGGATTTTATTTGTTCTTTTTCTAGCTCCTTTAGGTGTGTAAGGTTAGGTTGTTTGAGATTTTTCTTGTTCCTGAGGTGGACTTGTATGGTTCCCTCTCAGAACCGCTTTTGCTGCATACCAGGATTTTGGACCATTGTGTTTTCATTTTCATTTCTCTCCATGTAATTTTTCCTTTCTTCTTTGATTTCCTGGTTGACCCATTCATTATTAGGAGCATGTTATTTAACCTCCATGTGTGTGTGCTCCTTCCAGAAGTGGAGCATTGTGGTCAGAAAAGATATATGGTATGACTTCAATCTTTGAATTTGAGACTTGTTTTATAGCCTAATGTGTGATCAATTCAGAAGAATGCTCTATGTGCACTTGAATGTGCATTCTGCTGTTTTAGGATGGAAAACATGTTCTGAATATATCTGTTAAGTCCACTTAGTCCAGCATGTTATTCAAAGCCACTGTTTGCTTATTGTTTTTCTGTTTGGATGATCTCTCCATTGATATAAGTGAGGTGTTAAATTCCCCTAATATTATTGTGTTACTATTGATTAGTTCCTTTGTGTTTGTTATTAACTGTTTAATGTTCGGTGCTCCCATGTTAGGTACATAAATATTTACAATTGTTATATCTTCTTGTTGGCTTGGCTCCTATATTATTATATAGTATCCTTTTCGTCTTTTGTTACAGTCTTTGTTTTAAAGTCTGTTTTGTCTGATATAAATATTGCTACTTCTGCTTACCTTTGACATCCATTTGCATGATAAATGTTTCTCCATCCCCTCACTTTTAATCTGCATGTGTCTTTAGGTTTGAAATGAGAATCTTATAGGCAGCATGTAGATGGGTCTTGTTTCTTTATCCATTCTGCCATTTTGCATCTTTTGACTGAATATTTAGTTCATTTACATTTAAAGTAATTATTAATAGATACGTATTTATTGCCATATCGTTACTTGTTTTATGGTTGTTTTGTAGCTTTCCCTGATCCTTTCCTTCCCGCTCTTTTTCATGCTTTGCTGGCCTTATTTATTGATATATTAAGTTCATGGTAGCTTAAATTTGAACCCATTCTTTACTCAACACCCCTCCCATATTTTAAGTATATAGGATGTCATACTTTACATCCTTTTATTTTGTGAATCCTTTCATTGATGTTTACAATTTACTTATTTTTTTTGCTGCTTTTGTGTTTCCTACTTTCCTTACCCTATGGCCTTTCCTTTCCACTTAAAGTGTCCTTTTTAACACTTTTTGTAGGGCTAGTTTAGTGATCATGAACTCCTTTAGCCTTTGTCTGAGAAACTCTTTATCACTCCTTTTATTCTGAAATGATTGCCTTGCTGGATAAAGAATTCTTGGCTGCAGACTTTTCCCATTCATCACTTTGAATATATCATGCCCCTCTCTTCTGGCCTGCAAAGTTTCTGCTGAAAAAGCTACTGATAGCTTTATGGGGTTTCTTTGAATATAAGCATCTTTTCTCTTGCTGCTTTTAAAATTCTCTTTTTCATGATGCCATTATAATCATCATGTGTCTTGGTGTGGACCTCCTTGGCTTGATTTTGTTGGGGAATCTTTGTGCCTCCTGGATCTGGATTTCTTTTTCCTTCCCCAGATTCAGGAAGTTTTTAAGTTATTATTTCTTCAAATACATTTTGTGTCCCCTTTCTTTCTTCTTCTTCTTCTAGGATCCCTATAATGTGAATGTATTGTGTTGGATGGAGTTGCTGAGTTCCCTAAGAATATTCTCATTTTGCATATTTTTTTCCTCTTAGGTACACAGCTTGATTACTTTACATTACTCTGTCTTCCAGCTTGCTAATTCATTCCTCTGCTTCTCCTAGCCTGCTATTTATTTCATCTAGTGTATTTTAAATTTCACTTGTTGTGTTCTTCATCTCCAATTGGGTCTTCTTTATCTCTTTGTTAAGGGTCTCACTGATGTCCTCTACTCTTTTATCAAGGCCAGTGAGTACCTTTATGATCATTACTTTAAATTCTCAGCAAGGTATATTACTTATGTCCATTTTGCTTGGATCTCTTGCTGTGATTTTGTCCTTTTCTTTCATGTGGGACAAATTGTTGTGTTTCCTAATTTTGTCTAACTCTCTGTGTCTTTTTCTGTGTGTTAGGCAAGTTAGCTGTGTCTCCTGCTTTTGAAAGTAATGGCCTTATGCAGAAGAGGTCCTGAAGTGCCCTGCAGAACAGTGTACCCTATTCATCAGAACTTGGTACTTCAGGGGGCGTCTCCTCTGTGTGTTGTGTGCACCCTGCTAGTTTGTCCTGGCTGTTTTTTTCTTCAGTCCAATCATCTCCACAGGCTCTCTCTTTGCCTACTGTGGGCATTGTTTGGTCCCCAGGCGGGTAGGGCACGTGGTTTGAAAAAGATGCACACCAGTCTGCTTATGAAGTGAGACCACTTCCAGGTCCAGGGTAGTCTGGGCAGATCCGCCAAGTGTGTGAATACCGGGCATGCGATTTTAACAAGGGGTGCCTCAGGCTTCTGCATGGCCTGCCTCTGCCACTACCACCACCACTCCTGGGACCAATGCCCCACAAAACACATGGGTTAGGAGACATGGTGTTGGCAAGGTTTGCCCCAGTTTTCTGGGAAGGGGATGTGCAGCACTGGAACGGAGGCAGACAGGACTGGGAAGGGCCAATCTACCAAAGCACAGGAGGCGGGGCTTGGTATAAGCAAGTGAGGTCATGAATGTGGGTACCTCCCTGGTTCCTACAGGTGGCCATGTGTTTATGCTGGGGTCAGGGGAGAGAGGTGGTGCCTGCCAGCTACTTTGTTCCTGGAGAAGTTCCTCAATGAAGCCTGCCCCTTTAGGACATGCTCTGAGATCAGAAAAATAACTCTCCTGTATATTCTGGCTTTTCAAACTGCTACTTCTGCACTGTATCTCTGCAGGCTGTTTGTTGTTATAACTGTTGTAACTAAATAAGGACCTCTGCAAGGTTAGGAGTGTGACTAGTTAAGTTCAAATCGGCACCACCACCTTCTAGCTAGGAGGCCCCAGAGAAATTACTCTCCCTATGACTTGGTTTGCTCATTTGTAAATATGAATAATGAATCTACCCACCTTTTGGTAGATTTTATAAGGACTAAACTAGAACTTAAATAAGTGTCTGTATATCAATAAATTTTAGCTACATTTTTTTTTTTGGTATTATAATTTGCTCTCCTCTACTTAATTTTCCCACTCAACTCCACTCTGCTACAGTGAATGGTAGCTTATTTAGACCTCCTTAGGAAAGAAGGATGTGACCACACTAATGGTTAAAAACTCCTGGACAATATTTAATTACTGGAAAAAACCACCTAAAACTATCAAAGTAAATCAGTCAAAGCCCTTTCCTCCCTTCCATACTCACCTCCTTTGTTCTCTGCTATACTTTTATGATTCTTCCTTTTTCCAAGTTTCCCTTAATAAACCCTTTAAGCACACCTCAGTATCAATAATGCCTTCTCTCTCACTATATATAACTGAGAAATGAATATATATATATATAATCTTCTAAAATGAAAAAATCAATTATATGTAACATTATATAATATATATCTGGCTTTTTTTTTTGCTTTAGAAGTGATATGTAAACATTATAGAGAAGCAGAAAATATAAATAGAAAAAGAAGAAAAAAACACTTAGTGAGACAACCCACTATTGATTTTTTTTGCTTTAGAAGTGATATGTAAACATTATAGAGAAGCAGAAAATATAAATAGAAAAAGAATAAAAAAACACTTAGTGAGACAACCCACTATTGACATTTTAAGATGTTTCTTTTCCTTTTTTAATTTAAATTCAATTAGCCAATGTATAGTACATCATTAGTTTTTTATATAATGTTCAATGATTCATTTCTATGTTTTTTTCCTATGCTCAAGCTGTGGTCATACACAGATTTACAACTTTCATTTTAATGCATCACTTGAAGTACTTACACATTTTCTTTCACAAAGTTAATGCAATCATATAGCATATACAAAATAAATAGCAAAGCCTAGGTATAAGAACTTAGCCTTGAAGTCAGTATTACAGCTTTTAATTCCAACTGCTGTAACCTCGAAAGAGAAAACATCTGTAGAGAAAGAAACATTTGAGTAACTGGGAGAGATTCTTCCAGCAGCTTATGGTTTTTGAAAGACGTTCTCTTTGTCACCCAAAGTCACTTGGAACTGTAAACTCACCACCAACTGACTAACCACAAAGCAGCAAAGGCATGCACAGACATTCTAGAGGCACCGAAGGGTAACCACAGAGAAGTCCTGCCTCCTGCCATTCCTGCATTTCAAATATCCCTGAAACCATGATTAATGCCAGGAATAGAAATAGCAACTGACATGAGGACAGGTGATGAAGAGGCTTTGTTCTTGAGGACTAAACTTGGAGCCCTTGCAAGCTGAAAGGGCGCTAGCATTGGCATAGTTGGTTTCTAGGCAGTTGTCAGTCCAGGGTGGACCAGCAGAGATGAAGAAGTGGACAGGACGTCCCAGAGGGTGACAGAGGCTCAGGATTAGGACTGCTGGTGTTATCCCTGCCTGTCTTGGCCAAGGGCTTCCTCAAGACTTCCAGTACTTTTTCTAGACGTACTGTGTAGGAGAAAGTAGGAGAAAGACTACCTCTACTATGCCAAAAACTGTGCTTTATACTTAAAAAGAAGTTGTTCCACTTAATCTACACAACTGGTTATAATTGCCCTTTTACAGGTGAAGTAAGTGAGGCTCAAAAATGTTAGGTAATGCTAAGGGAAAACGGCAAAACTAACTTTGGGTTTATCTGCCACCAAAGCGAATATTCTTCCTATGATTTGTTATTTCTGAGTACACACACACACACACACACACGCACGCACACATGCACACAGCACAATTTTTTTAAGTACATTTTCCATTTCACTGTGCATCTAATCCTTCACAATTATTTTCTTTTCTTCATAAACTTCCAAGATGAAGAACTTCTTCAAAAGTTGATAAAAATTTACCCACTATGCTGGTCACCAACTTGGTGCCCTAACTGAGTGAGCTGCATGAAAATGTTTACCTTACTGGTGCTTTGCTAAAAGTTACATAAAGTAGTAGTAAAGGTCTGTTCTATACTTTTCTGTGTGGGGTGCCTGGGTGGCTCAGTGGGTTAAAGCCTCTGCCTTTGGCTTAGGTCATGATCCCAGGGTCCTGGGATCGAGCCCTGCATTGGGCTCTCTGCTTAGCAGGGAGCCTAATTCTTCTTCTCTCTCTCTCTGCCTGCCTCTCTGCCTACTTGTGATCTCTGCCTGTCAAATAAATAAACAAAATTTTTTTAAAAAAGATTTTATACTTTTCTGTGGTTCTTCCATACCAGGATTTGGCCCAGATTTTAAACTCTTCCAGGTTAGGGACCTTAACTATTTATAATCTTGCCCCCATACTTTCTTTATGACCACGAAGCATCATTTTGTATATTCCTCAGCAGTCAAAACTTCAGCCAACACCATATTAAAAGCACAATGTTGGATACTAAGGAAACTTTCAGAGCTGAATAATGCCCGTTTACCTTTAAGGAAGAAGGACACACACACACACACACACACACACACACACACCCCAAAATTGTGAAGCATACTTTGGCCTAAAAGGACTCCCAGAAGAAAATAAGTAGAATCATAAAGTGTTTTGGAGACAGAAAAGCAAAAGTAATTGATTCGGTTCAGAAAGATTCAAAAGCATTTCACAGAAGAAGTGACATTTTACCTTGACCTTGGGGAGTGAATCATATTTTACAGGCAGAGAAAGGCAGAATAGGTTACAAGTGGTTGGAATAATAAGAGCAAAACCTCAGAGGTATGATAATGCATGGAGTGTGTTTAATTATGTTAAAGGCACGACTTAACTTTTTGAAAATATTATTTATGTGCCAGTGTTAACCCAGAGGTTGAAAAAATTAATATCATTAAACTGCCTTTGGTAAATAAAAAAATGAGTCTAACAATGTTTTTAACTATCTTCTATTAAGCTGCCTGTCACAATAATAAAGTTTTCATTTCCAGAGGTATCCCTTGGTCCACTGAAATGCAAATCAGCTATCCATTTCTATGGGAAGTATAGAAATAAGAGTTTCAGTTGCAGAGTGTCACAATTCTAGGAGAACATCTCTGTTGCCTGCAAAGGACCCTCAGTTTGGGGATACTATCAAGACATAAAGAACATCAGGTACCCCATGCTAGCAGCAAGGGTAAAAGAGGTAGGATGTCTATATTAAAACACAAGCTGTTTTCTACCACATACAATTCTTCTTCTTCTTTTTTTTTTTTTCATCAGTATAGCAATACGCTACTAAACTTGCTTAAAGTCAGGGGCTAGGAAGGGTCAGTGGCATAAGCAGGTGGCAATACTTTCCTTTCCTTCAGGGAAACCTGATCAGTAAATAAAATCCATGTTACTTTCAAAAAACAAAGGTCCAAGAGAATCCTGGGTACATAGTAAGTGATGACTTCAGGCTGCGAGATTGAAGGCACACAGTCAAGAATGGGAGATGTGTTTGTGTGCGGGGAAAAGGTTTGAAATTGAAGTTGCTCTGAACGGTGAAATGAGCTCTCAAGTCGAGCTCAAAAGGGAGAAAAGGAAAAATGTAGAGTGTGGCTGAAGCAACTCGAATGGAAATCAGCATGCCCATGGTGTATTTCCTAAAACCTATTCAGTCAAGTAGAACAAAATAGTAAAGAAGCAATAAAAGAATAAATGGCCTAGAATTATTGGCCTCACCAAGCATAACTTGCTACATAGGGTTGGTTTCGGAAGCAGATGTAGAGAAATTGCAACCCCACAAGGCTTTCATCACTGTAGATGTTCTTTTAAGCTTTGTTATCTGACAGGACACTATTGAAAGCCAGAAGAACATGTAACATGTTATTACTAGAATCACTAGAGTAACCAGTAGAAATCTGTCTCTTGGTGCAGTATTGGGAAATGTCATTTGGCTACAGATTTGTACCATAATAAAGTTGTCCATAAATACACACTCTAAACACAGAAGGAAAGAAGTAAATAACTTCAATGTAATATCCAAGGGCTAAATGATAGACCCTTGGTGTGTTACTGTAAGCAGTTATTTGAGAAGGAAAAAACCCCACCAAGTTAGTTGACCTACATTGGACTGTAAATAACCATAAAAAGACTTTTTTTAAGAAATTGAAGGATTATGAAAAGCCTCAGGGTTTTGCTGTGTTGCCTATAGAGCCCACCACAGTCATTCCTATTGCTGGGTCCAGAGTTACAAATTCAACTGTAATTTTAGTGGCATTCATGCATGCCCTCTAAAAAATAAATGCTTTCTGTAACCTAAGTTTTTTTTTCAAATATGAAATAGTGAAGCTAGTGTTAATATAAAACTTTTCCTGTTCTGTATATCCCAAAACATCATTCACCTTCTCTCGGCCTATCATACCACACATTCTTCCAAGACACACTTCCCAGCCCCTTTCGAGCAAACCCTACCTCTCCCACAGAACTCCCCTATATCACCAGCCAGATGTTCTTCATTCTGATCACTCAGGAAAAGCTATTTGCATGAAATAATGTTACCTTCGGTTTCACAGGCAGGAAAGTATAGTAGAAAAATCAGAAACTCTCAAGTCGGACGACTTGAACTAAGCCCTTGCTTGTCCCACAGTGTGTGTCCTTTCACTCATCTTCTTCCAAATGGGGACTTCTCTTGGAGGCTCACCAGGAGAGCCAACGAGCTGATCCATGTGGAAGAGCTTTGTAAAGAGTGAAGTATTCTGCAAAGGTAATTAGTGTTTCAGAAATATTTAGGGGTTACCTCTTATGCGCCGGACACGATTTTGAACACTGGAAGAAGTCAGATTCCCACCTCACAAGGACCTAAAAATAGAGTAAGAAGTCAAGAAATATACCTTAATAATTAAAACACAGGATAGTAAATAGTAAATGCCTTAAGCTGGAACACACCCCGCCCCCCGCGCAGGATTTCAACACAATTTGACAAACATCCATGAAACAGGCTCTTGAGATACAAAGGTAAACACAGCAGGCATTGTCACCTGTCTGGCCAGAAGGACAGATGCACAACAACATCAATACTAGGCAGATGGTGATAAACACTGTAGAGAAAGTGCTTACTGTGAATGAATTAGGTCTGGGTGGGTAGATAGACTGAAAGGTTTATGGCTAGATGCTCAAGGATAAAGTTTTATAGATGTCAAAGACTGAGTTTTCATTTCCAGAAAAGGTAAAAAGGGTCAGATCTGACATCAGATTGACCAGTGCTATAAGGCAAATGGACACTGGGAAGACATGGAGGTGACCATGGAGAATTCAGCTGAGCTGGAAAACACTCTGGTTAGAGACCGAGGTTAACATTTTTGCAAGGCCTCAGCAGAAACCTAATCATAAGAGGCAGAGAAGAGAATAGGGTCAGCAGAGGTCAGGGAGCCAAGGGATGGTGGGAAAAAAGCTAGGACAGGTGAGAGGAGAAAGTTTTCTTGTTTATTTGTTTCAAAATAATTTAAAAATAACAATTTTATAGTGTTTAGTCTATGGTGGGTACTGTTCCAAGCATTTACCTGTATTACCTCATTGAATCATAAGGAACCATCTGTGGTAGGTGCAGTTACCCCACCGTAGTGATGAGAACGTTGAGATGGGGGAGAGCTGACCACATTTATGGGTTGAGAAAAAGGAGCCAGTGCAGAGAGAGAGAGAAGTTGAAGACGAGAGGGAAGAAAAGAAAACATGCTATTGAAACTCAGAACAGGAAGAGCTCAGAAATTAGGGCGATCATTATTTTCCTTTTTACACTTTTCTTTAACTCTTAGCTTCTCTACAATAGACATTATCACTTTATAATCAGAAAACTAAACAATATTAAAATTTGCAATCACTTAAGTGATTTATTTTGTCTAAATTATTCTTTATTTCTTCCATGTAAAAATAAGCTTTCCAATAAGAAAGCTCCCTGAGAATAGGAATGGTGCCTTATTTTTCTTTTCTCCCCACCGTCTAGCACCTGATGTGTGTGTGTGTGTGTGGCACCCATGTGTTTCTTTTAAAGGAAACAAAATTAAACACAACCAAACCCAGATGCTTGTTAATATTGCCCCCCAATTTAGCTTTCCCTATACTAACTACCCTATATTACTGTCCTTAAGTACTTTTAGGATCTGGATCTATTTTTTTTTTCCTTCCCTTCTGTCCCTTTCCATTATTCCACTTCCTACCACCACTATTTATAGATCTTGGGAAATAGGGAAACTCCTGGGGCTAGCAGGTGGCAGACTGATCTTTTTGTTGGCTCTCAATTGTCCTGTGTTGGGGATTCACAGCGGTTCCCCTGTCATAAGACGGGGATATTCAAGCAATCATTTGAGCATACTATCATTTTTGTTTCCTTGTCATTTTCATAAGATGGGTTTTATAAATTAAATCTCAGACTTTCACACGTAATGTAGCTTTCCTTCAAATAATTGATTTTTTTTAATAATTTTTTTTATTTTTTATAAATATATATTTTTATCCCCAGGGATACAGGTCTGTGAATCGCCAGGTTTACACATTTCACAGCACTCACCAAAGCACATACCCTCCCCAATGTCCATAACCCCATCCCCTTCTCCCAACCCCCCTCCCCCCAGCAACCCTCAATTTGTTTTGTGAGATTAAGAGTCATTTATGATTTATCTCCCTCCCAATCCCATCTTGTCTCATTTATTCTTCTCCTACCCACTTAAGCCCCCATGTTGCATCACCACTTCCTCATATCAGGGAGATCATATGATAGTTGTCTTTCTCCGCTTGACTTATTTCACTGAGCATAATACGCTCTAGTTCCATCCATGTTGTCGCAAATGGCAAGATTTCATTTCTTTTGATGGCTGCATAGTATTCCATTGTGTATATATACCACATCTTCTTGATCCATTCATCTGTTGATGGACATCTAGGTTCTTTCCATAGCTTGGCTATTGTGGACATTGCTGCTATAAACATTCGGGTACACGTGCCACTTTGGATCACTACGTTTGTATCTTTAGGGTAAATACCCAGTAGTGCAATTGCTGGGTCATAGAGCAGTTCTATTTTCAACATTTTGAGGAACCTCCATGATGTTTTCCAGAGTGGTTGCACCAGCTTGCATTCCCACCAACAGTGTAGGAGGGTTCCCCTTTCTCCGCATCCTCGCCAGCATCTGTCATATCCTGACCTTTTGATTTTAGCCATTCTGACTGGTGTGAGGTGATATCTCATTGTGGTTTTGATTTGTATTTCCCTGATGCCGAGTGATATGGAGCACTTTTTCATGTGTCTGTTGGCCATCTGGATGTCTTCTTTGCAGAAATGTCTGTTCATGTCCTCTGCCCATTTCTTGATTGGATTATTTGTTCTTTGGGTGTTGAGTTTGCTAAGTTCTTTGTAGATTTTGGACACTACTCCTTTATCTGATATGTTGTTTGCAAATATCTTCTCCCATTCTGTCAGTTGTCTTTTGATTTTGTTAACTGTTTCCTTTGCTGTGCAAAAGCTTTTGATCTTGATGAAATCCCAATAGTTCATTTTTGCCCTTGCTTCCCTTGCCTTTGGCGATGTTCCTAGGAAGATGTTGCTGCGGCTGAGGTCAAAGAGGTTGCTGCCTGTGTTCTCCTCAAGGATTTTGATGGATTCCTTTCTCACATTGAGGTCCTTCATCCATTTTGAGTCTATTTTTGTGTGCGGTGTAAGGAAATGGTCCAATTTCATTTTTCTGCATGTGGCTGTCCAATTTTCCCAGCACCATTTATTGAAGAGGCTGTCTTTTTCCATTGGACATTCTTTCCTGCTTTGTCGAAGATTAGTTGACCATAGAGTTGAGGGTCTATTTCTGGGCTCTCTATTCTGTTCCATTGATCTATGTGTCTGTTTTTGTGCCAATACCATGCTGTCTTGATGATGACAGCTTTGTAATAGAGCTTGAAGTCCGGAATTGTGATGCCACCAACTTTGGCTTTCTTTTTCAATATTCCTGTGGCTATTCGAGGTCTTTTCTGGTTCCATATAAATTTTAGGATTATTAGTTCCATTTCTTTGAAAAAGATGGATGGTACTTTGATAGGAATTGCATTAAATGTGTAGATTGCTTTAGGTAGCATAGACATTTTCACAATATTTATTCTTCCAATCCAGGAGCATGGAACATTTTTCCATTTCTTTGTGTCTTCCTCAATTTCTTTCATGAGTACTTTATAGTTTTCTGAGTATAGATTCTTAGCCTCTTTGGTTAGGTTTATTCCTAGGTATCTTATGGTCTGGGGTGCAATTGTAAATGGGATTGACTCCTTAATTTCTCTTTCTTCTGTCTTGTTGTTGGTGTCGAGAAATGCAACTGATTTCTGTGCATTGATTTTATATCCTGACACTTTACTGAATTCCTGTACAAGTTCTAGCAGTTTTGGAGTGGAGTCTTTTGGGTTTTCCACATAGAGTATCATATCATCTGCGAAGAGAGATAGTTTGACTTCTTCTTTGCCGATCTGGATGCCTTTAATTTCCTTTTGTTGTCTGATTGCTGAGGCTAGGACTTCTAGTACTATGTTGAATAGCAGTGGTGATAATGGACATCCTTGCTGTGTTCCTGACCTTAGCGGAAAAGCTTTCAGTTTTTCTCCATTGAGAATGATATTTGCGGTGGGTTTTTCATAGATGGCTTTGATGATATTGAGGTATGTGCCCTCTATCCCTACACTTTGAAGGGTTTTGATCAGGAAGGGATGCTGTACTTTGTCAAATGCTTTTTCAGCATCTATTGAGAGTATCATATGGTTCTTGTTCTTTCTTTTATTGATGTGTTGTATCACATTGACTGATTTGCGGATGTTGAACCAACCTTGCAGCCCTGGAATAAATCCCACTTGGTCGTGGTGAATAATCCTTTTAATGTACTGTTGAATCATATTGGCTAGTATTTTGGTGAGAATTTTCGCATCTGTGTTCATCAAGGATATTGGTCTATAGCTCTCTTTTTTGATGGGATCCTTGTCTGGTTTTGGGATCAAGGTGATGTTGGCCTCATAAAATGAGTTTGGAAGTTTTCCTTCCATTTCTATTTTTTGGAACAGTTTCAGGAGAATAGGAATTAGTTCTTCTTTAAATGTGAGGTAGAATTCCCCCGGGAAGCCGTCTGGCCCTGGGCTTTTGTTTGTTTGGAGATTTTTAATGACTGTTTCAATCTCCTTACTGGTTATGGGTCGGTTCAGGCTTTCTATTTCTTCCTGGTTCAGTTGTGATAGTTTATATGTTTCTAGGAATGCATCCATTTCTTCCAAATTGTCAAATTTGTTGGCATAGAGTTGTTCATAGTATGTTCTTATAATTGTTTGTATTTCTTTGGTGTTAGTTGTAATCTCTCCTCTTTCATTCATGATTTTATTTATTTGGGTCCTTTCTCTTTTCTTTTTGATAAGTCTGGCCAGGGGTTTATCAATTTTATTAATTCTTTCGAAGAACCAGCTCCTAGTTTCGTTGATTTGTTCTATTGTTTTTTTGGTTTCTATTTCATTGATTTCTTCTCTGATCTTTATGATTTCTCTTCTCCTGCTGGGCTTAGGGTTTCTTTCTTGTTCTTTTTCCAGCTCCTTTAGGTGTAGGGTTAGGTTGTGTACCTGAGACCTTTCTTGTTTCTTGAGAAAGGCTTGTACCGCTATATATTTTCCTCTCAGGACTGCCTTTGTTGCGTCCCACAGATTTTGAACCATTGTGTTTTCATTATCATTTGTTTCCATGATTTTTTTCAATTCTTCTTTAATTTCCCGGTTGACCCATTCATTCTTTAGAAGGATGCTCTTTCGCCTCCATGTATTTGGGTTCTTTCCAAACTTCCTCTCGTGGTTGAGTTCTATCTTCAGAGCATTGTGGTCTGAAAATATGCAGGGAATGATCCCAATCTTTTGATACCGGTTGAGTCCTGATTTAGGACTGAGGATGTGATCTATTCTGGAGAATGTTCCATGTGCACTAGAGAAGAATGTATATTCTGTTGCTTTGGGATGAAATGTTCTGAATATATCTGTGATGTCCATCTGGTCCAGTGTGTCGTTTAAGGCCCTTATTTCCTTGCTGATCTTTTGCTTGGATGATCTGTCCATTTCAGTGATGGGAGTGTTAAAGTCCCCTACTATTATTGTATTATTGTTGATGTGTTTCTTCGATTTTGTTATTAATTGGTTTATATAGTTGGCTGCTCCCACGTTGGGGGCATAGATATTTAAAATTGTTAGATCTTCTTGTTGGATAGACCCTTTGAGTATGATATAGTGTCCTTCCTCATCTCTTATTATAGTCTTTGGCTTAAAATCTAATTGATCTGATATAAGGATTGCCACTCCTGCTTTCTTCTGATGTCCATTAGCATGGTAAATTCTTTTCCATCCCCTCACTTTAAATCTGGAGGTGTCCTCGGGCTTAAAATGAGTTTCTTGGAGGCAACATATAGATGGGTTTTGTTTTTTTATCCATTCTGATACCCTGTGTCTTTTGATTGGGGCATTTAGTCCATTAACGTTCAGGGTAACTATTGAGAGATATGAATTTAGTGCCATTGTATTGCCTGTAAGGTGACTGTTACTGTATATTGTTTCTGTTCCTTTCTGATCTACCACTTGTAGGCTCTCTCTTTGCTTAGAGGACCCCTTTCAATATTTCCTGTAGAGCTGGTTTGGTGTTTGCAAATTCTTTCAGTTTTTGTTTGTCCTGGAAGCTTTTAATCTCTCCTTCTATTTTCAATGATAGCCTAGCTGGATATAGTATTCTTGGCTGCATGTTTTTCTCATTTAGTGCTCTGAAAATATCATGTCAGCTTTCTGGCCTGCCAGGTCTCTGTGGATAAGTCAGCTGCCAATCTAATATTTTTACCATTGTATGTTACAGACTTCTTTTCCCGGGCTGCTTTCAGGATTTTCTCTTTGTCACTAAGACGTGTAAATTTTACTATTAGGTGACGTGGTGTGGGCCTATTCTTATTGATTTTGAGGGGCGTTCTCTAAACCTCCTGAATTTTGATGCTCGTTCCCTTTGCCATATTGGGGAAATTCTCCCCAATAATTCTCTCCAGTATACCTTCTGCTCCCCTCTCTCTTTCTTCTTCTTCTGGAATCCCAATTATTCTAATGTTGTTTCGTCTTATGGTGTCACTTATCTCTCGAATTCTGCCCTCATGGTCCAGTAGCTGTTTGTCCCTCTTTTGCTCAGCTTCTTTATTCTCTGTCATTTGGTCTTCTATATCGCTAATTCTTTCTTCTGCCTCATTTATCCTAGCAGTGAGAGCCTCCATTTTTGATTGCACCTCATTAATAGCTTTTTTGATTTCAACTTGGTTAGATTTTAGTTCTTTTATTTTTCCAGAAAGGGCTTTTATATCTCCCGAGAGGGTTTCTCTAATATCTTCCATGCCTTTTTCAAGCCCGGTTAGAACCTTGAGAATTGTCATTCTGAATTCTAGATCTGACATATTGCCAATGTCTGTATTGATTAGGTCCCTAGCCTTCGGTACTGCCTCTTGTTCTTTTTGTTGTGGTGAATTTTTCCGCTTTGTCATTTTGTTCAGATAAGAGTATATGAAGGAGCAAGTAAAATACTAAAAGAGTGGCAACAACCCCAGGAAAATATACTTTAACCAAATCAGAAGAGATCCCAAATCGTGAGGGGAGAGAAAGGGGATAAAAAGAGGTTCAAAAAAAAGCAAGGGAGAAAAAAAAAGGAATTAAAAAAAAGAAAACGAAGAAAGAAAAGTATGAAAAAGAAAAAAATATATATTAGATAAACTAGTTTTAAAAAGTTGAAAATGAAAAGGGTAAAAGTTAAAAAAAATTTTTAAAAATTTTAAAAAATTAAAAAAAAATTTAAATTTAGCAAAAGTAGAGAAAAAAATGAAAAAGAAAAAAAATTACTCTAACTGCAAGACTAAAAAGTCACAGGGAGAAAGCCGTGAGTTCCGTGCTTTGCTTTCTCCTCCTCTGGAATTCTGCTGCTCTCCTTGGTATTGAAACCACACTCCTTGGTAGGTGAACTTGGTCTTGGCTGGATTTCTTGTTGATCTTCCGGGGGAGGGGCCTGGTGTAGTGATCTCAAGTGTCTTTGCCCCAGGTGGAATTGCACCGCCCTTACCAGGGGCCTGGCTGAGTAATCCGCTGGGGTTTGCTTTCAGGAGCTTTTGTTCCCTGAGCGCTTTCCGTAGAGTTCCGGAGGATGGGAATACAAATGGCGGCCTCCTGGTCCCCGGGGAGCCCGGGGCCCCACTCCTCAGTGCGCCCTCAGAGAACAGCGCCCGGTAATACCCGTCTTCCTGACCACCGGCCACGCTCCAAGCTCACCGAGCCTGCCACCGGTTCAAGGTAACCCCAAGCTGCGAGCTTACTGTCGGCTCTGTCTCTGCAGCCGGCTTTCTCGCTCCAATACCCGCAAGCTCTGCAACACTCAGACACCCCCGATCCTTCTGTGACCCTGCGGGACCTGAGGCCACGCTGACGCCGCGTGGGCTTCGCCCCGGTTTAGCCTCTGGAGCGATGTCCCTCAGCGGAACAGACTTTTAAAAGTCCCGATTTTGTGCTCCGCTGCTCTGCTGCTCCGCTGCTCCGCCGCTTGCCGGGAGCCGGCCCCTTCCCCCGGGGTCTATCTTCCCGTCGCTTTGGATTCACTTCTCCGCCAGTCCTACCTTTCAGAAAGTGGTTGTTTTTCTGTTTCTAGAATTGCTGTTCTTCTTCTCTTCGATCTGCCGATGGATTTGCAGGTGTTTGCAATCTTTACATAAGCTCTCTAGCTGATCTCCTGCTAGCTGAAGTAGTCTCAGCCTGCTACTTCTCCGCCACCTTGACTCCTCCAAATTATTGATTTTTAAAGTTGTTGTCACTGTTGTTGTTTACTTAGGGAGGGAGAAAGCAAAAATGGCTGTTTTCTCTTAATTTTGATATGTGTTTCTCCCCCCTGGCCTCTTAGCAAACCCATCTCTGAGGTTCATGTTTCTCTTTATTCCTGCGAGAACTATTCCCCTTAGTTTCCTCACTACAATAAAAACTCAAGGAAGGAAGCCTAAATTCCCAATTTCCATCTGTGAGAGGCACTACAGGTCCAGCGGGGCTTTTTCAGGGGTCGGTGTGGGGAGGAGGATGGGAAGAAGACAGTTGTTTGAGAGGAAGATAAGCATCTTGCTTGTCTCTGTTACACAGGCCCTTGTGTGGACCTACATTTAGCATGCTCAGGAGGAGGCAGATGTTATAAGTGTGCACCTACTTTACACTTCTTCCTAGATGAGCAGGTGAGAGGAGTCTCAGGAGGGATGTGAAAAAAGAACCCCTTAAAATAGAATGTAAGTTCTCTAGAAAACTGTCCCACAGTGCCTGATATTCTGGCACTTTTGTCCTCTGAATTTTTTGATCCGTAAGAGAATCCGTTATAGTTGTTAGAGCACTTAGAGTTGCTTGGGGATCTTTTTAAAAATTCAAATGTCTAGGGGTGCTTTGGTGACTCAGTTAAGCTTCTGTCTTCAGCTCAGGTCATGATCTCAGGGTCCTGGGATCAAGCCCTTTGTTGTGCTCCCTGCTCAGCCAGGAGTCTGCTTCTCCCTCTCCCTCTGCATTTCTCCCCACCCCCCACCTTATGCTCTCTGCTCTCTCTCTCTCTCTCTCAAATAAATAGAATATTTAAAAATAAAGAATAAATAAATTTAAAAAAAATAAAAATTCAAATGTTTGGCTCTACCCACAGAGATTTAGATGATTTAGACGGAGATTTAAATCGATGCCCACATGGGCATCGATATTTCTTAAATCCTTCCCTACACCAACACCCACCATCTACCCCCACTCCCAGTGATTCTAAAGTGTAGCCAGGCTGAAAATCACTGGTAGAGAACCAATCCAAAAACCTAAAAATTTAAAAATTTGAATATATATATATATATATATATATCCTCATTGTACAGTCTAGATCTAGTTTCTTTTTAATTGAAATTGAGATTGTGTCTGGGGTTGAAATAGAGTCAAGGCTATTCACCAAATTATCTCTTCTTTTTCTACAAATATGCACACAAATATTAAACTAAAATAGCACCTAAGGGCTGCTCAAGGGACTAACCAAGAAACCTGGTTATACCAGCAGCATGTGACATGGCTAAACTTGTTAATGAGACAATAAGGTTGTTTGGAAAGAAAAATTATCTTTAGGTGTTAATAAGACTCTAAGCTAAGAAAGCAAAAGAAGGATATTCTGTCAAAAGACTCTAGGATAGGATATAGTACTTAAAAAGAGTCACAGAGAGATTATATAATTCTGGCCTTGAACACCAAGATATAAGGGGAGCTTTGGATACAGAAAGTTATTCTTTTTGCTTCAATTCCTAGCTTCCAATTATGTAACAGATAAATGTTCAGGTGGTTCAAGTGTAGTATGTTCATACTTGAAACAACAAAACCATTTTTTTTTTCCTGCAAAAAGCTTTATTGTTTCTGTCCACAGCTTGGGAGAGGGCTCCAGGGTGGTTAAAAAGCTGCCTAGTGGCTTGGGAGGAGGTCCAGGCAGAAGCCCTGGCACCAAGAGAGATGCCAAAGGGGTCCCTCAAAGGCTGCTGGGCTCCAGAGGTTCCTAGTCATGTTTGACGGTGAGCCTTTCAGAGAGATACACACCCATCCCAGCCTGAGGGCAAGGTAGCCTGTGGAGGTGAGTCAGGTGGTCATCGTCCTCTTGATAAATTTCACCTCCTTTGGGGCGCCTGGGTGGCTCAGTGGGTTAAAGCCTCTGCCTTCGGCACCTGGGATGGAGCCCCGTGTCTGACTCTCTGCTCGCCGGGGAGCCTGCTTCCTCTTCTCTCTCTCTCTGCCTGCCTTTCTGCCTACCTGTGATCTGTCTTTCAAATAAATAAATAAAATCTTAAAAAAAAAAAGTTTCACCTCCTCATCCAGGAAGTGGTTCTCCAGGAATCCACAGAGATGGTCACCTGTGGGAACAGAACCCATAGCATGCAGATCCAAAAGGGCCTGGTTCATGTTCTTCTCCAGAGCGGTGGCCGTTCCATAGCATCTAGGATTTTACCCCACCCATTCTGGGATGGCTTCTGCCCATGCTGGAAGAGGGAGTGGTCACTAGGCTGGTTTTGCATTTTTAAGAGACACTCAGCACCCTCACGCTTCTCCTCCCAGTCCAGGAAGAAGTGGTCAACACCCTCCAGAGCCACAGAGTTTGGTGTGGAAATAGAAGCCCAGAGAGACTAAGTGTAAGAGGTATGTTGGCATGCTGACCAGGTGGTTGATGGTAGCCTCCACCTCAGTAGAGTAATTCTGACAAATAGAGTCAATACTACTGTAAAGATGTTGTGTGGTGACTACACTTATCATGGTGAACACTGAATAATGCGTAAAATTGTTGAATCAGTATATTGTACAGCTGAAACTGATATAAGATTGTATGTTAATTATACTTTAGTAAAAATGATATGTCAAAATGTATGTCAGCAATAAAATAACAAATCACTTCATTCTTCAATAACTAGTGAAACCTGAAGAATTGTACCCCAAATTAGAGGGCATGAATTAAGATAAATCATGCTTCAAAGTTTTAATTATGAGCTAACTGCACCAGTGATTGCCAATCAATTGCTTGCAGCTGCATTGCATTCCTGGTCGGTTTTGTCCTCAAGTTAGACTACTAGACGGAGAGCCTTCCCTCAAGGTGCGTGGACTTTTTTCCTGCAACAGACGGAGGAAAAGTGTGTGAAACACACTTTCCATGACACTCAGTTTGAATGGCTCTTTGTGCTGTATATAAAGCCTCTAGGATTAGGTTCCTGTCGCACACGCACACAAACTGTCTTTGCAAAGCATTCACAGTGCATCTTCACTTATACCTAAACAAACATCTAGGATGACCAACAGTTTACAGTTGCCCAGGACTTTCCCAGTTTTAGCACTGAAAGTCTGGTGTCCTGGGAACCACCCACCTAGCCCAGTACCAAGCAAATCAGGATGAGTGGTTACTCTAAAAACAACCAAAATCAGAATCCGGTCTGGGGTAGTCTTTGAACTATTGAGCCCATCCTTCAAACCAGGTATTTCCCGATATTGTTAACCAGTGCATGCCGAAGAGGGCTAGACTGATACCACGAGTCACCACGAGAGCTACCACCATGCTTTATCCATGTTACCTGGAGTCTCCTAACAATAGTGGAAGATAATTGTCATTGTCCTAATACTATAGGATAAAGAAATTGAGGCTCTGATCAATTAAGTTCCCTGCCCAAGTCCACACTGACTGTAAGTGGTAACGCTGAGATTCAGGCTGATTCTGACTTCAAATTATGCTCAGTCTGTTTCATTCTCTGCCTCTTGTATTCTGAAAACTATCCTCCATAATAAATTTTAAGAAGACCTGCAGAGAGATTTTATAAGAGCTAAAGCAAAGCCAAGTAATAAAATAGAGAGGGAGAATGGAAATAACAAAGTATCAGAATCTATACGAATGCAATAAAATACAGGGCATAAATAAGACAACCAGAAGCTAATTGATGGATTACAAATTGCCCGAAGTCAAATTCATAATATTCTTTATAACATCCTCCCAAGTATTCAAATAAAGTATTCAAATAAAATAGTTACTGCCTTAGGCAAAAAGGATTTTCTATTCATATGTATGTAATATTTTGTTTCTAATTATTTATCCTCAGAGTGAGTAATAATATGTAGTGTAAATATGATTTGTTGCTTAAATTTTTATATTTTGATTTATCCTATATGCTTACAGAGAAAAATAAGATTATAAAGCTGCTATTTAAGAACTGTCTGAAACAGGCAAGAAATTGTTGATTTATAATTTAATTCTTAACTATGCAGATTCGTTCTCAGCATATATTTAAATCTGAGTTAAATCAGCACATATTCTTGGATGAACATAATTGCAAGGATATTCTTCAAGAAATTCATGTCTGCTGCTTTTTACTTGACACTCTTGTATACTCGTTATTTCTCCCCACATGTCAGGACTGTTATCTGCCCCCTTCTACTGGATCTTAAGAAAAGTGCATACCAAGGGAGATTTCCTTCTAATAACTAATAACTACACATAGAAAAAAAGGAGCTTATGTCCATCAGTGACAATGAGAGTGAGCCTTGACAATGTGTGACAACTCATGGTAGGGTCCCCATGTGAATTTATCAGCAGAATACCAGGGAAGCAGCTTTTGATGCTGACCTTTAAGTGATTTTTTTTTAAAGATTTTATTTATTTATTTGAGACAGAGCATGAGCGAGGAGAAAGTCAGAGAGCGAAGAAGACTCCCCATGGAGCTGGGAGCCCGATGTGGGACTCGATCCCGGGACTCCGGGATCATGACCTGAGCCGAAGGCAGTCGTCCAACTAACTGAGCCACCCAGGCGTCCCAAGTGATTTTTTTTTAATGATTTTTTTTTAATCATTTTAAAGTTTTTAAGTAACTTTAAAAAAATGTTTAATACTCTTAGATGAGGTGCAACAACCAGATTTACAAGTGGTAGAATCAACAACCAGCCCTAAAATTGTCAGGGTCTCAATTACATCCAAAGTCTCTAATGTTGTGATTTACCAAACAGTATGGAAGTCTTCTGGAAAAGTTTACTAAAATGTCTTTAGGATATCATTTCCTGCCATCTTTGGGATATCTTTTTCTCAGAAAAGATCTGGTCATGACACATTTCAGAGCTTTCTATAAAGGTCTTTTTCTGAGGAAAACCTGTATAGTCTTTAGGTTGGCATGGAAATGAGAGAACACCAAAATGTTATATTCTATCAAAAATGGACTCAAGTATTTCTGGCAGTTTTTGCCTAATGGCCATTATAAAGCAAACTGGATGTAACTTAGTCTCTCTGGGTTAGATGTTTGCTAAGAGATATACAATATTCCCTGGTAGCAAAAATGACTTCCTTTGAACTTTATGTATAAACCAGATGGACTCTGCTATGGACTGAATGTGTGTGTCCCTCCAGAAATTCATATGTTGAAATCCTAATCCTAAATATGA
The DNA here is from genome assembly GCF_020171115.1 of Neogale vison. Taxonomy (NCBI): domain Eukaryota; kingdom Metazoa; phylum Chordata; class Mammalia; order Carnivora; family Mustelidae; genus Neogale; species Neogale vison. The sequence continues at coordinate 111,978,539 of NC_058091.1, forward strand.
TGGTATTAGAAGGTTGGGCCTTTCAGGGCCACACGGAGCCCATAGCTAGGATCAGTGTCCTTATAAAATAGAACCCTGGGAGCTGTCTTGTCTCTTCCGCCACATGAGGACACAGCAAACAAACACTCTTCTGTGAACCAGGAATCTAGTCTTCACCAGACACGGAGTCTGCCCACTGCTTGATCTTGAACTTCCCAGAGAAATAGATTTCTGTGTTTATAAGGCACGCAGTCTATGGTGATTTGTTATAGCAACCCAAACTGACTAAGACAGACTCTTGTGGCATCTTAAACTCATATTTGGGGGCATGAAGAATCAGGGCTGGGAACCCTTCCACCAGCTGATGAGAAACATGAGAGAATTGAGAGTAAGAGCAAAAGTTCCTTTTATTTTAAATTAGTTACTATATGGATTTATTATAACATAATAGTATTGCCAGATTTTTAGAAATTGTTGTAACTGCTTCATCTGTACTCTCAGAAGAAAAAAGTGGAAAACAATAACTTGAAATAAAAGCAAACTAAATTTTATTGTAATACCTATGAGCTGAAAATCCTAGTGGTTGTATTGTATTTTTTCATTTGGCTAATAAATACGTAGATGTCTTCTTTCTTTGCTTATATTCTACTTCATTATCAATAGGTAAAATATAACATGCAAGTTTACTATATTCCCAGAACTCAGGAAGAACAGATGGACACTGAATAATGATACAAATTCACCCATAAAAACAGGAAAACCTCTAAAATAATTAAATATGTCTTTTGCACAAAAACCCAACTCAAAGGGTTAAAAGCTAGACACCATTTCTAAATATAAATTCAGTACAAGCCAACACATATGTGTAATTACAAATTATAGGTCATGTTTCCTATTTACCTATGCTCTTTTCTATACCACTCATTATACATTAGCAAAATTGGGCACAAATGGGCAAGTTAATTGCCAATGCCATTAGAATTCTCATAGTTCTGTAGTGTGAATGAAATTGCAAATTAAAACTACTAATTTGTGTATTTTTTAAAAGGTCACATTGTTACACAGGAGCTTGAATGTGAAGAGAACAGAAAATAAATCTCAAGGTAGGTTTTGAGTGGGAAGTTGGCTTTTACAATTTCCATTTTGTTGAAACTTTTACACATATCTTGTTGGGTTTTGTTCCCAGAAATTTAGACATTGTGTGAAACTGTAATGGAGTGAGGTCGGGGAGGCGATCATCTGGAAGAATCCTGGATCGGGTGTTTCAAAGTTCTTACCAATGGCAAAACAAGTCAAAACGAAGGTTGAAAGAGTCTCAAAAGCATCTTGTATCTGCTAGAAGCAAACTGTGAGTCACATTATTTTTTTGATCCTCTGCAAGAGTACAAAATGGGAAATAATTTTAGATTCTAATAAGGTTTCTTTCCTGTTACTTAGAGTTTTGACTTTATAATTAAAATTCTCAACTTTCTCATTTGTCACATAAATATCTTATCCATATCTTGAATGTTAGTTAAGTCATGACCATCTCCTGGGAGGGGCTCATCAAACACAAGGTCACACCAAGGCAAGCCGTATGATAAGTATTGAATAGCAGTTCACAGGAGCCAAATCCAATGAAGAGTGGAAAAACCCAAACCCAATTCAAAGTAAGTGCTGGTATCCATGTGAGATAATAGAGGTCACTGATGATCAAAATTAATACATCTTAACAAAATGACAAAATAATTAAACAGTGCTTCTGCATAAATATATGAACATGATTAAAAAATAATCTTAACCTAGGCACTATTACTGAATTCAAAACAGTGCAAGCCAACACATATATATAATTACAGATTATATCTGTCCAGCCTTTACACCAAAGAATTGGGAAACAGGCACCAAGACACACCAGAAACCTAATGATAAGTTTCAGCAGCTCTACTTACCCCAGTACTTTCCTTACAGTAAGAGAGCATGGAGAAGCTGAAGTCTGTTTGCTGGCGTGTTAGGTGGCCATAGTATCTTGTATAATTCAGAGTTCAGCTAAGAGAGATGAAAATCATTTCCAAACCATACTAACTGTTGAGAACTGTGAATTTTACCCTAATTCTACCCTAACACAAACCACCAAATAGGCTACCATAGATTCATAGATGCTGACAAAAGACACAAGATTCCTGGGTCAAAAACAAAGGATAGTTTACTAAGCATAGCTGTATGGACAGTATCAGCATTTGTGCTGGTACCCTGAGCCCCAGTTACCATAGGGTGATATGAAGAAGGTTGGGTGATTATACACATGTAATGGGAGCATGATTCCAGAAAGCTTTGGAAACCGAAATCTTTTATAATGGGCAGTAAGCCTAGTCAGATTATACCCTGGAGGGAGACATATTTATTATACTGAAGAATAAACAGACTTGACCTTGTTCCAGGTAGAGACATTATCTCAGTCATCCAAGGCTGTTCACTACACCAACGTCTTTGAAAAGGTAATCTGAAATAAAATTAGTTGGTGCCCTCTGCTTAGAAGATGTACAGAAACTTAAGAGACCCATGGGGAATTATCTCTCAATACTGACCAGGCAGGAAAATTCCATTCTGAGTCGTAACTCACACAGTTCTTCCTTTAAAATCTCCAATTGCAGGGGTGTCTGGTTGCCTCAGTGGGTTAAAGCCTCTGCCTTCGGCTCAGGTCATGATCTCAGGGTCCTGGGATTGAGCCCCGCATCAGGCTCTCTGCTCAGCAAGGACTCTGCTTCCCCCGTCCCATGCCTCCCTCTCTGCCTACTTGTGATCTATCTCTCTGCCAAAAAAATAAATAAAATCTTAAAAAAAAAAAAAAAGAATTTGTTTTAAAAAAACCTCCAATTGCACAGCACCATCTTCCTTAGAAATTCTCTACATATCACTCCAGTCACAAATTGTCCTATTTTTCTTTTTTGCTCCCCAGTGGCTTTTCCATACTGAGTCTACTCCTCCTCAGTCTGTTTTTGCTCTCCTGCCTGAGCTATTCACTCCCTGCCCCAGATCTTAGGTTCACCTCTGACACATGCGTTTAGCTCATGCCTTCTGGCAAGATGGTCCCACAGATAAACCTACCAGTAGACTTCCTAGTTTGTATTGGGACTCTGGTACTGGCCTGATAAGGAACTCCCTCCCCTCAGAGAGCACATTTTAGTATGAAATTGACTATTTCTAAGGCTGGTGACTGGTGTTGACCAGATAATTATTATAGGCAACTGGGATTAGGTTTGGTCTCCTCTAGCCTTTATTTTTCCTTTAGTGAATTTTCTAGGGAAGGAGTGGAGTCATCCTGTGCATATGCAATTTTGGTTAATGCTATTTACAATAGTCTTTCAGTTTGCAAACCCAATATGTTTCCATAGAAACAGATCTCCATCTGAAATGCATCCAATCAATTCTGAAATTATCATTCAAAACACCTTCATAAATTGGAATGAATCCAACAGGTACCTAGAATGTCAGTATGTAGGAGTAAGTTGCATTTATCCTTTTATTTAATTATTTTAAAGATAAGAAATGCAGAAAGAAACCCACCATAGATATAGACAAATATACAAAGATAGTCATTCTAAGTAAGAACATTTCTTCTTGATTATTTTATTCTTGAAATGGCTTTAAACTAGAGCAACATATGCCATTCAGAAAAGGCAAGATAGTTTCAAATGACTAAACAGAATGTGATGGTTCATTTAAACAGCATTATTCTTCTTGGCAAAAACAAAAACAAAAACAAAACCCTGCAAATTTATTTATTGGAAGGATTTCAATTTTTAGAGTAGATTTTTTAATACTGTCTTGCACCTCTTGCCTCCTTGAAATTATTTTTGCCAACTTAATATTCCCAAATGGAAAATTATTAGGAGTTATATAATCCATGAAAGGGGAGTCACAGATCTAAAATAAGAATCCAAAATTTCCAAGTTTTAGGGACAATATCAGAAACTTTTCTCCCATCAAATTTATGACAAGAAGAATAAAAATAAAATTAGTAACTATCAGTAAAATTAATCTATCCCAAACGATGATTAGTTTGGCACTGGTAATAAAATTTAAGTGTTTCCCAAATCTCTTCATGGAGTCCACGTTATTTTATTAAAACATCACTAGGAAAACATTAGTAGAGTCTATCAACAGCATTGTTCAACAGAACTTTCTGCAGTGATGGAAGTATACCATGCTGTCCAACATGTTAGGCATTAGCTAGTGAGCACTTGAATGTAGCTAATTTGACTAAAAAGCTAAACTTTTAAAAAAAGGTTAACTAATCCAAATTTGAATTATGACAAAAATTTAAAAAGCTAGTGGCTTCCGACAGCACCCCTTTGTAACTTAATACTCATAGTTTATACTCAAGAGTTGGAGTCAAATTTACAAGGTTCAAACTCTGGCTTCCCTACTTTTTCTCTGTTACTCTTCTCTTCCACCTTGTTGGGTTGATATGAAGATTCAGTTATGTTATACTACTTGCTATATAAATTTTAGCAATTATTGTATCTCACTTGCATAACTCACTAGCCTTATATTCAAGTTTCCAACCCCACAGAACCTGAATTATTTCATCTGCAAAATCGGATTACTACTACTACTACATGGAATTGTTTGGGGGATTAAAAGAAATGATGCAATGGGACACCTGGGTGGCACAGTCAATTAAGCAATCCAACCCTTGATTTCGGGTCAGGTCATGATCTCAGGGTTATGAGATCAATGAGCCCTAGATTAGCCTCCGTGCTGGCCGTGGAGCCTATTTAAGATTCTCTCTCTCTCTCTCTCTCCACTCCCCCACCCCCCTCCGCCCCTACCCCTGTTCACACATGTGCTCCATCTATCTCTCTCAAAAATGTTCCACTAAAGAGTTTAGCACATGCCTATCACATAGGCGCATGCAATACATATTAGATGCTTTGTTAAATTATCATTGGAATAATATTTTAACATCAGAAATTTTTGTAAATTGTGGGAGATACTAGAGAAAACAGAGGCGATTATAATGATTTATACTGGATGAGCCAGTTCAAATTTGTTCACCAGCAAAATTTAAGACTATAAACCCAGAGATTCCACAAAGATTCAAAAAACACATGAGATTCATCAACACATTCTGCCAACTTTTTCTCAGTTGTAGCCTCATTAGTAAAAAAACACATTTTTTTCTTTTTCATATGTATTCACTTTGTCTGTCTTAGTATGTATTACTCTGTCCTTATTTTCAGTACCTGGTAGCACAGGAAAGTCAGGTAGAATAAATGTATCATTGCAGGAAATTCTGTTTCAAATTATTCTAAGAATATCATTCTAAGATATTCAATGACATACCCAGCTCTAAAAACAACATATTTATAGTCACAACTTTACACATCTCAAAAGATTTCTTGACACGGTATTCAAATAAACCAATAATTCCCACACATATATTAACTTCCTCTCTATCTATATCTTAAATACAGTACCAAATGATAAAACACCTAAAACTTAAGAGTTCAGAGAAATTTTTCACCCATTATAAAAATGTTTCTTGAAATATTACACAAAGACATGCAGTCTGGAAAAATGTGAATTGGAATGCTGCTAGTTGTGGCTTAAAACAGTTTTATTTTATAAATGGACCTGGTGTGCTCATCTCATCACTTTTCTGGCATCTCAACAGCAGACAAGGAAAGTTCTTGTTTGTCCCGCAGTGTCTCTTTGGTGGAGTTTAAGTAGGTCAGAGCAAGAAGCAAAAAGCTTTCCTTTCATGGAGAAATTAAACTCAGAACCCCCTTTATATTTAAAACTACTTTCACTGTACAGTTGCCCAAAAACAAACATGTAGCAGACCCTTCGCTCCCAGGTGAATGTGCTTACACATTCTGAAGAGACAACATACCTTCAGTGTTGGGACTGAAGATTTCCTGGAATATTTGGACTCTGTTGACCACAATTTGGGAAACTGCCCATCTGATATCAAAGACATGGCAACATGTGCTTGTATACACTTGTACTCCACCATGGCTGTCCAACCAGCAGCCTCCCCTTAATGAGTAGTCCACCTCTGTCAGAAAAGGTCATTTGGCTTCGTGTAACTTTGAAGTACAGATTGGAGTAGGAAAAGGGGGAAAAAAAAAAAGAGAGAGAAAATGACCAGAATTAAATTTAGAGAGATCAGGAAGATGACCCAAATCTAATTTTTCCAAGTCCTCCAGACTGGCTTTCTAGAATCTGGACTTGTCTGTCAGGAGGGCAAAGATCACATTTGGAATAATGATTTTATTGATCTGAACTTTCGACTAACACCAACAACCATGATAAATATTTTGATAATAATACTTGCTTTCATGGGGTGCCTGGGTGGTACGGTTGGCTGAGCATCTAACTCTTGGTTTCAGCTCAAATCATGATCTCCCAGTCCTGGGATAAGACTCGGCACGGTCTGCTTTGGAGTCTTTCTCCCTCTTCTTCTCCCTCTGGCCCTCCCCACTCATGCTCACTCTCTATCTTAAATAAATAAATAAAATCCTTTTTTAAAATAAAAATAAATAATATTTAAATACCTTATTGTGCTAGCATGTATCATGCAGATAGTAACTGGGGTCTCCTTAGTCCTTGAGTTCTAGATAAAATTGCCCTGGTTTGTACAATTCCAAAGCCCTTCCTAGGACTTTGTTGATTTGGGGGTGATTACATTCATGAAGTCTCCTCTACTCTTGGATTCTTGCATCCATGGAATGTGTCTCTGCTACTAGGCATCAAGTTAGACAGAAAATACAAACCTCTCATCAGTTTCCACCATTCATGTGATTAGTAGAACTGACTGGAGATCTGTGTTGGAATTGGGGCCAGGGGGCACATATGGAAAAATGTTATTTCTCACATCAAATCTATCATCACCCTCCTGTTCTCTCAAGTTGTCTCTGGATCAGGCAGTGTGAGCTGTAAACCTAAGATAATTAAGGGACAGCTGGAGAGGGGTGACCACTACAGGCAGATGACACTAGGAGAGACTATTTGACACCAACAAAATTCTAAGCAGTGGTCATGATTCTTAAACCTCTGTGAAGCCAGAGCCTTAATTTCCTTCACTGTGGAGTAAAACTGGATGTGCGGCTCAGACCGTTTGTGACGTAGATTAGGAAATATTAGTATAGCACCCTATGGGAATGATAAAAAGGAATAAAATTAAATGGCCATAAACCTAGGTAAGCCAAAAGACAAACTCTTCACCTCACACTGCCCCAGGTAATCATGGCATCATTAAGAAAAGTCACTTCCGGGGCACCTGGGTGGCTCAGTGGGTTAAAGAAAAGTCACTTCCACATAGGACTGAGTCATGTTCTGGGGTGGAGTTCAAATGAAATCCTCCAAGAAGTACCAGCATATCCAAGCATCAAGTACTGCATCTTTGAGGAAGACATAAATGAGAAAAATGGCCAATACACAGAGTGGGGGTGGGTACTTCACTTACCAGACCACGGTCTTTATTTCACCACCAAAAACAAAGAAGAAAAGAAAAAAAATAGAAAGCTTTTAGTTATTACTGCAGCGTAAGTCCAAATTCTTGATAAGGAGGAAAATTTTAGTTTAAGATTTATCTTCCCATTGAAACATGTTGTGTGAACTACTTGATACTGACTTGTTTCAAATGCTAAATTGCTTTTATTTCCCCCTATAGAAGGGTTTTGGAAAGAATCCCATTTAGAAAGCAAGCCATTAGGGCAGGGAAAGGAGTGTTAGCACACAGAAATCAGTACATGGATTTAAGAGAGCCTGGTAACCTTGATTTAAGTGCTAAGCTAAATATGGTTTCCTCATCATATTTCCGTACTTGTGAGCCAACACCGCAGAAAAGCAAACTGAAATGAATGAATTTCTTTGATTAATTTTCTAGTACAAGACAGTTTAAACATCACATTGGTGATGTAATTTAAATTACAGCAGATGGAAATGGCAGAGTCCTTAAATAGATTCCTGCACACTCTCTCAGGATTCAGAAGTCTCTTATTTAAGTACCATGGCCTATCTTAACATGATTTACTTGTTGATATCTGCTACGCATAATGAGCTGCCAGGTTAGAGGGCGTGTGACTCAGGTGATCCAGATTAATAATGCCAAAGGAAAAAATAAATATACTATTCCTACAAAATATTTTATGGTGGTTTAACCAGGGAAAGGTCTACCAGATACCCTAACAGGAGTTCTCCAAGTAAATACTTTTGGGGATTTGATGTTATTATTTGATGTTTGATCCTTACTCGGACACTCATAATAATATACTTGCAATATGAAGCAAGCATGCTAGGACTCCTACCACTGCAGAACTAAATTAAAACACTTAACATAAACTATAGTTCAGTGTTGGTCTATGAAGTCACCATATCTCTCTACTCTCACTCTGTCAAACTCATTCATGGTGATTAAAGATGAAGGCAACTCTTTTCCTCCTCAAGCTTCCTTACCTAAGTTTACCTCCCTGATTCAAGCCAGAGAAGTTCTTCTGGGTCTGTAAGGGTGCTGAGCATTTGCTCAGTACTCCCGGTCACCAGCCTATGTAGCTACTCCGAAACCCGAAGGCCATAAACCATGGAATGCTTTCCAATCTTTAGCTCCCAGGGACTATTTTCTCTTTAGTTTGCACCCACTCTCTTATTCTTACCCATGCATTGACAGATTTGTGGGATTATGTTCTATGATAGACAGAATAATGGTTCCCCAAGGATTTTCACCGGCTCATCCCCAGAATCTATGAATGTGTCATGTTATATGGCAAAAAAGACTGAAAATGTGATTCAAGTTATGAATCTTAGAATGGAGAGATTATCCTGGATTTTGAAGGTACACCCAGTCCAGTCAGTGGAGAAACTAAAAGTAGAGAAATTTCTCCAGCTGGAGTCAGAGAGATGCAACAGGAGACAAAAGAAGTAGAGGAGAAATGATGCAGAAGGGGAGGTCGGAGAGATTCAACACCTGAGAAGGTTTTGACCCACCATTTCTGGTTTTGAAGAGATCTGTTTGGCAGCAAGTCATAGAGAAAATGCCAGATGTGTCTATAAAACCTTTTTCTAATACCTTAGGAAGTATAAAAGGTCAGAATATTCAGTTGCCAAGTGCTATTTGAAGAGATTAAAGGTGTGCTAGATCCTTTCAGCCATATCATCAGAAGCCCTAGAGATGAGATTATCCAAGAAAGACCTATGTAGGGGCACCTGGGTGGCTCTATCAGCTAAGCACTGCCTTTGGCTCAGGTCATGATTCCAGGGTCCTGGGGTTGAGCCCCGACTCAGGAGTCTGCTTCTCCCTCTCCCACTGCCCCTCCCCCTGCCGGTGTTCTCTCTCTCTCTCTCCCCCTCTCTCTGAAATAATAAACAAATAATAACAATTAAATTAAAAAAAAAAAAGACCTGTATAGTGAATCCCCATGACATACATGGGAAACTCATGAAGTTCTTGAGAGTATTATGACAGCAGAAATACTGCTACTGAGGCAGAGAGAGTACAAAATGAAAAGAGATTGTTAGGACCCTACAATCCCACTTGCAGAAAACAGGGTGTTAAAACTACTCAGTTGCAAACATGTGCTACCTTTCTTAAAAAGGGAAGCATGACTCAGAGGAAGCAACCAAGAGCTGAGAAACACAGGATTATTTTCCCTGGACCTCAATATCTAATGGAGTTTTTATGGCTGTATTTCTAAAGTATTTGGGACCAGTCATCCCTTTTATCTTTTATATATCCTTTTATATTTCCATTTCCCCTTTTTTTGAACTAGCATGTCTGTAACTATAATCCAATGTCTATTACATAATCCCATATTTAGGATAAAATAACTTGTTTCTTTAGTTTCATAAGCCCAAAGATGAAAAGGAATTGTGCTCCAAGAAGAATTTTACCCAGAGTTTCACTCATACCTGATTTAGATGGATTGGGTGATTAGATATGGAATTTTAGAGTTGGTGAAATTCTGCACTTGAATTAATACTGTAATGGGATGAGATCTTTGGGCATCTTGGAATGGGCTGAATGTATTTTGTTATGTGAAATGGACATCAATCTTCGAGGGCCAAAAGGTGGACTGTGGTAAGCAGAGTAATGAACTCCCAAAGATTTTCTTGCTCTAATTTCCAGAACAGTGTTGCTTACTAGCAAAAGGGAAGACATAATTTCTGCGTCAATGTGAAAATGGTTATGGACATTAAAATAATGATATTGTCCCAGAGTATCCAAGTGGGCCTAATGTAATCACTTGAGTGCTTAAAAGTAGAAGGGGAAAGAAGATGAGGTAATCAGAGCAAGATAGCAGGAAAGAAGCAAGAAAGATGAGACAAGTATGAGAGGACTGAACCCACTGTTGTTGGCTTTAAAGTTGAAGAAAGGAGGCCAGAGGCCAGGGAATGTAGCCGGCCTCTAGAAACAAAGAACAGCCGTGGTTAATAAGCAGTAAGGACGTAAAGACCTCAGCACTATAACCACATGGAACTGAATTTTACCAACAACCTGGATGAGCCTGGAAGCAGATTCTGCCTCAGAGAGACTTCAGGTAAAATCTTAGGTTAGCCAACACCTTGATTTCAGCCTTCCGGCACCCACAGCAGAGAAACCAGCTGAGCCGACCAAACTTCTGACTAACTTAACTGAGAAATCATATATTTATGCTGTTTTAAGTTGCTGAGTTAGTGATGGTTTATTGGTAACCATAGACAACTAATACATATTCCCTTACATGATTAGATTATTATTAGACTTTGATCCTTTCTGCTTTTCTAGTATTATACTAATAATGCCTCCACGCCCTCATGTTACTTTCAATCAAAAGATTATCTTAAAGGGGGCACCTGGGTGGCTCAGTGGGTTAAGCCGCTGCCCTCGGCTCAGGTCATGATCTCGGGATCCTGGGATCGAGTCCCACATCGGGCTCTCTGCTCAGCAGGGAGCCTGCTCTCTGCCTGCTTCTCTGCCTACTTGTGATCTCTCTCTGTCAAATAAATAAATAAAATCTTTAAAAAAAAAAAAAGATTATCTTAAATAACCTTGTCTTTCACGGAAGTCATTTCAAAAATTTGGTTTGTACCTTGCGCTGAAAGTTAAAACTCTCTTTCATTTTGGTGCTGCTTTTTATTTTATTTATTTATTTATTTATTTATTGGGGGGGTGCTGCTTTTTAGAAGAATCAATTTGTAGGTTTAAGATCTAAAATGTACCTATCCAAAATTAGTCAAATCATGAGACTGTAGTAATCTTAAGAATTTCTCCTTTGGGTTGTAAATGGTGAGTTTGCGTTCCAGAAGATTAAAGTGGGGTGCTGGAAGAGAATGATCAGCTAAATCGAGAAGTAGGAGTTCTAGACCAAGTTTGATACCAAATAGCTAGGCAGCCCCTCACAAATCCATTTACCTCTCTGGTCCATTTTATTCCTTGTTAGAATAAAAGGGGTGAGAAATCAGGAAGGCTTCCATAATTAGGTACCACTTCAATGAAATCTGAAGGACTGGTAAGCCTTAATAAGGCAAGTGGGGTGGGGTTAGGTGCAGGGGGAAAAAGAGTCCAAAAGGTTTAGCATATCCGGTTCTTTATACCACATTCTATAACACTCTCCTGATGAATTCAAGGAGCAAAAAAACAGATCCCAAATGGCCTGTAAATTGGTTTAGAAGAATTCACACCGCTTGCTGGCAGTGTTATCTCTGCGGAGGGTTCAAAGGAAAGAGTGAGAGTTTCGAGAAGCTTTTATTCGAGTCCTGGCTCTGCCACTTATTAGCTGTGTATGTTTTTAGATCCTTCAGTTTCCTTATGTGTAAAGTGTAAATGTTGTGCAAGCGTTGCTTAGGAGAGATCTTGGCACATAACATGCTTTATTTAAATTAGCGATCACCGAAGCCCTGAATCGCAGTGTGCTAATATTTGGAGATGGGGCATTTGGAGGTAATTAGGTTTAAGTGAGTTTTTGATGGTGGTGCCCTCATGATGGGATCAGTGCTTTCAGAAGAAGAGACACCAGGAAACTTGCTCTATCTACCACGTGAGCACACAGTGAGAGGGCTGCCATCTGCAAGCCAGGAAGAAAGTTGTCCTCAGGAACTGGCCATGCAGGCACTGTGATCTCAGACTTCCAGCTTCCAGAACTGCGAGAAAATAAATTTATCTTGTGGAAAACACCCAGCCTGTGATATTTTGTCATGGTAGCCTGAGCAGATTGACATAATTATTAAGTAAGAATTTTAGTTTTTGTTCTATAACTGCTATTTTATTGAACTTTTATGTGATAATACATTAATGTATTATTTTATAATTTAAAATGAATAAAGCCAAATCAAAGGGAAAAGGCCTATAATTCCTTTGAATGATACCTTCAGATATCTCTTAAACTTCAGAATTGGACAAGCTGTAGGTTGAATGAGCCATCAGTGAAAGACATCAATGGACAGTTTAATCAATATTCACTCTCAATTTGTAAGAGGTCTCATTGATCCACTTGTCAACTTTAAAGTGATATAATTAACAAGTGCTGCAGTGAAAAGATCCTTCAGACAATATCAAAAACTCAAGAGAGTACTGAAATGTGGCTCTTCTGATGACATTTAGAAATATATATAAAATTCAGCTATTACTTAAAAGGATGACTTTCTGAAAAAGGAGTGTTCAAAAACTTAAAATTCAGAGCTTGGAAGTCATCTGTGGAACTGCTAATATAGTACTGGATAAAATGTTTGAAAGAGAAATTATAAGCTGCCAAATTAAACCTCTTTTTAAAAAAAGACAACCGTATGCCTGTTACCAGAATATAACTTAAAATATAATTACTGCAGTCTTAGAGCTTATGATTTAGTGGGTCAGACAGATATTAATTAAACAATCAAATAAATTAGGATACAATTGTGAACAACAATTTGGATTTTTTAAGTTTTAGTTTTAATTCCAGTTCATTAACATACAGTGCAATATTAGTTTCCAGTGTATAATTTGGTGATTCAACACTTATATACAACACGCTGCACTCTTCACAAGTGCCCTCCTTAATCCCCATCACCTATTTAATCCATCTGCCCCATCCACTTGCCCTCTGGTCACTCTCAGTATGGTTCTCTATAGTTAAGGGTTTCTTTCTTGGTTTGCCTTTCTCTTTCTTTTTTTCCCCTTTGCTCATTTTGTTTGTTTGTTTCTTAAATTCCACATACCAGTGAAATCATATGGTATTTGTCTTTCTCCGACTGATTTATTTTGTTTAGCATAAAACTTTCTAGCTTTCTCCACATCATTGCAAATGGAAAGATTTCATTCTTTTTTACAGCTGAGTAATATTCCATCATACATATATATATTCTTCCTCTTCTTTATCCATTATTCAGTCTATGGATGCTTGGGCTGTTTCCATAGTTTGGCATGTAGATAATGCTGCTATAAATATTGGGGTGTGTGTATCCCTTTGAATTAGTATTTTTGTATTATTTGCATAAATACCTAGTAGTGCCATTGCTGGATATTATAGGATAGTTCTATTTTTTTTTTTAAGATTTTATTTATTTATTTATTTATTTGACAGAGATCACAAGTAGGCAGAGAGGCAGGCAGAGAGAGAGGAGGAAGCAGGCCCCCTGCTGAGCAGAGAGCCCGATGCAGGGCTCGATCCCAGGACCCTGGGATCATGACCTGGGCCGAAGGCAGAGGCTTAACCCACTGAGCCACCCAGGCGTCCCAGGATAGTTCTATTTTTAACTTTTTGAGGAAACGCCATACTGTTTTCCAGAGTGGCTACTTAGTTTGCATTCCCGCCAACAGTGCAAGAGGGTTCCCCTTTCTCCACATCCTTGAGAACACTTACTGTTTCTTGTGTTGTTAGTTTTAGCCATTCTGTCAGGTGTGAAGTGATATCTCACTGTAGTTTTGATGTGTATTTCCCTGATGATGACAATGTTGAGCATCTTTTCAGGTATCTTTTGGCCGTTTCTGTGTCTTCTTTGGAAAATGCCTATTCATATCTATTGCCATTTTTAATCAGATTATTCTTTTTTTGGATGATGAGTTTTATAAATTCTTTATGTATTTTGGATACTAACCCTTTATCAAATATGTCATTTGCAAACATCTTCTCCTATTCCATAGGCTGCCTTTTAGTTTTGTTGATTATTTCCTTCATTGTTCCAAAGCTTTTTATCTTGATGAAATCCCAGTACTTTATTTTTGCTTTAGTTTCCCTGAGGCATATCTAGAAAGAAGTTGCTACAGCCAATGTCAAAGAAGTTGCTGCCTGTGTTCTCCTCTAGGATTTTTATGGGTTCAGGTCCTCATTTAGGTCTTTAATCCATTTTGAATTTATTTTTGTAAATGGTGGTCCACTTTCACTCTTCTGCATGTTGCTCCAGTTTTCTCAACACCATTTGTTGAAAAGACTATCTTTTCCCCATTGGATATTCCTTCCTGCTTTGTCAAAAATTAATTGACCATATAATTGTAGGTCCATACCTGGGTTTTCTCTTTTGTTCCATTGGTCTATGTACCTCTTTTTGTGTCAGTATTACACTTTTTTTTCAATGTCTCTCACTAATTTTTATTTTATCTTTAAAATGAGAAAGGTAATGTAAAATTTTGTTCTAACGGCCCATGGCTCTGAATAAGAAAAAAGGGTAAGTTTTATCACCTGAAGCAGATTACCTTCATACAGGCTTAAGTCCAATAGCATTGATGGTACTTTGCCCCTTGTGTGTTTGCTTTAGTCTTTTGTAGACTCCCCTCCCAATTTGACATTTTTAAAATTAACATATATGTTGTTTCTTTCAGGGATACAGGTCCGTGATTCCTCAGTCTTATACAATTCACAATGTTCACCATAGCACATATCCTCCCCAATGTTCATCACCATGGCACCCCATCCTCCCATTCTCCTCCACTCCAGCAACCTTCAGTGTGATTTCTGAGGTTAAGAGTCTCTTATGCTTTGTCTCCCTCCCTGTTTTCATCTTGTTTCATTTTTCCCTCCCTTCCCTTATGATCCTCTGTCTTATTTCTCAAATTCCTCATATCAGTGAGATCATATAATAATTGTCTTTCTCTGTTTGACTTATTTCACTTAACATAATACCCTCTAGTTCCATCCATGTCATTGCAAATGGCAAGATTTCAATTTTTGATGGCTGCATAGTATTCCAGTGTGTGTATATGTGTGTGTGTGTGTGTGTGTGTGTGACACACACATATATATATACCACATCTTCTTTATCCATTCATCTGTTGATGGACATCTAGATTCTTTCCATAGTTTGGCTATTGTGGACATTGCTGCTATAAACATTCAGGTGCATGTGCCCCTTCGGATCACTACATTTGTATCTTTAGGGTAAATACCTAGTAGTGCGATTGCTGGGTCATAGGGTAGCTCTGTTTTCAACTTTTTGAGGAACCTCCATGCTGTTTTCCAGAGTGGCCGCACCAGCTTGCACTCCCACCAACAGTTTCAGAGGGTTCCCCTTTCTTTGCATCCTGCCAACACCTGTCATTTCCTGACTTGTTAGTTTTAACCATTCTGACTGGTGTGAGGTGGTATCTCACTGTGGTTTTGATTTATATTTCCGTAATACTGAGTGATGTTGAGTCATATGTCCATTGGACATTTGGATGTCTTCTTTGCAGAAATGTCTGTTCATGTCCTCTACCCATTTCTTGATTAGATTATTTGTTCTTTGGCTGTTGCTTTTGATGAGTTCTTTATAGATTTTAGATACTAGCCCTTTATCTCATATGTCGTTTGCAAATATCTTCTCCCATTCTGTTAGTTGTCTTTTGGTCTTGTTGACTGTTTCCTTTGCTATGCAAAAGCTTTTTATCTTGATGAAGTCCCATTAGTTCATTTTCACCCTTTCTTCCCTTACCTTTGGTGATGTTTCTAGGAAGAAGTTGCTGTGGCTGAGGTCAAAGATGTTGCTGCCTGTGTTCTCCTCAACGATTTTGATGGATTCCTTTCTCACATTGAGATCTTTCATCCATTTGGAGTCTATTTTGTGTGTGGTGTAAAGAAGTGGTCCAGTTTCATTCTTCTGCATGAGGCTGTGCAACTTTCCCAACACCATATCTTGAAGAGACTGTCTTTTTTCCACTGGACTTTCTTTCCTGCTTTGTCAAAGATTAGTTGACCTTAGAGTTGACGGTCTATTTCTAGGCTCTCTATTCTGTTCCATTGATCTGTATTTGTGCCAGTACCGTATTGTCTTGATGATGACAGCTTTGTAATAGAGTTTAAAGTCTGGAGTTGTAATGCCGCCAACTTTGGTTTTCTTTTTCAACATTTCTCTGATTATTTCTCTGATTATTCTTTTCTGGTTCCATATAATATTATACTGTTTTGATCACTACAGCTTTCTAATATAACTTGAAGTCTGGAGTTGTGATACTTCCAACTTTGTTTTTCTTTTTCAAGGTTGCTATGGCTATTTGGGGTGTGTGTTGGGGGGGTTTCATACAAATTTTAGGATTGTTTGTTGTAGCTCTGTGAAAAATGCTATTGGAATTTTGATAGGGATTATGATAGATTGCTTTAGGTAGCAGAGACATTTTAACAATATTGATTCTTACAATCCATGAGCATGAACTGTCCTTCCATTTTTTTGTGTCCTCTTCAATTTTTTTTTTTTTACAGAGTTCACTTTTTCACTTCTTGCATAGGTTTATTCCTAGATATTATTTTTGGTGCAGTTGTAAATGAGACTGATTCCTTAATGTCTCCTTCTGTTGCTTCATTATTGGTGTATAGAAATGCAACAGATTTCTGTACATTGATTTTGTACTCTACAACTTTGTTGAATTTGTTTATCAGTTCTAGCTTTTTTTTGGTGGACTTTTCTACATAGAGTTTCATTGCATCTGCAAATGGTGATAATTTGAGTTCTTCCTTGCTGATTTGGTTGCCTTTTATTTCTTTGCATTCTCTGACTGCTAAGGCTGAAACTTACAGTGTAAGAGTAGATATCCCTGTCTTGTTCCTGACTTTAGAGGAAAGGCTCTCAGTTTTTCCCCATTAAGGATAATATTAGCTGTGGGTTTTTCATATATGGTCTTTATTATGTTATGGGATGTTCCTTCTAAACCTACTTTGTTGAGGGTTTTTACCACAAATGGAGGTTGTACTTTGTCAAATGCTTTTTCTGCATCTGTTGAAATGATCATATGGTTCTTATGTTTTCTTTTAATAATGTGAGGTATCACATTGATTGATTTTCAAGTATTGAACCACCCTGGCAACCCAGCAATAAATCCCACTTGATCATGGTGAATGACTCTTTTAATACATTGTTGGATTTGGCTTGCTAGTATTTTATTGAAAATTTGCACATCCATGTTCATCTGGGATATTGGCCTGTAGTTCTCTTTTTTTTTTAGTGGAGTCTTATCTAGTTTTGGTATTGGGTAGTGTTGGCCTCATAGAATGAATTTGAAAGGATTTTTCCTTTTCTATTTTTGGAATAGTTTGAAAAGAATAGATATTAACTGTTCTCTAAGCATTTGGTAGAATTTGCCTGTGAAGCCATCCGGCCCTGGACTTCTGTTTGTTAGGAGTTTTTTGATTTCTGAATCAATTTCTTTGCTGATTATCAGTGTGGTCAAGTTTTCTATCTCTTCCTATTTCAGCTTTGATAGTTTATATGTTTCTAGGAATGTATCAATTTCCTTCAGCTTGTCTGATTTGTGTGCATGTGTTATTTTGTAATATTCTCTTACAACTGTTTGTATTTCTGTGGTGCTCTTTATTTCTCCTCTCTCATTTATTATTTTATTTTGGGGGGTCCTTTCTCTTTTCTTTTTGATAAGTCTTGCTAAAGGTTTATCAATTTTATTAATTTTTTCAAAGAACCAGCTTCTGGTTTCACTGATCTGTACTATTACTTTTTAGTTTCTGTATCATTTATTTCTGCTCTAATCTTCATTATTTCCTTCCTTCTGCTGTATTCAGGCTTCATTTGTTCTTTTTTGTAGCTCTTTTAGATAAAAGTTTAGATTGTTTATTTTTTTTAATATTTTTTATTTATTTATTTGACAGGCAGAGATCAGAAGTAGGCAGAGAGGCAGACAGAGGGAGAGAGACGTGGAAGCAGGCTCCTTGCTGAGTAGAGAGCTGGATGCAGGGCTCGATCCCAGGACCCTGGGATCATGACCTGAGCCAAAGGCAGAAGCTTTAACCCCCTGAGCCACCCAGGTGCCCCTAGATTGTTTATTTGAGATTTTTCTTGCTTCTTAAAGTAGATCTGTACTACTATATACTTCCCCTTGGAACCCCTTTTGCTGCATCCCAAAGTTTCTGGACCATTGTATTTTCATTTTCATTTATTTCCATGTATTTCTTTGTTTCTTCTTTGATTCACTGGTTGAGCCAGTCATTGTTCAGTAGCTTGTTGTTTAGCCTCCATGTACCTGTGGTCTTTTCCATTTTTTTCTTGTGGTTGACTTCTAGTTTCACAGCAGTCAGAAAGGTGCATGGTATGACTCCAGTCTTTTTGTGTTTGTTGAAGCCTGTTTTGTGACCACTATGTGATCTATTCTGGAGAATGTTTCATGTGTACTTGAAAATAATGTGTATTCTGTTTTTTAGGATAGAATGCTCTAAATATATCTGTTAAGTCCATCTGGCCCAGTGTGCCATTCAAAGCCATTGCTTCCTTGTTTGTTTTCTATTTTGATGATCTTTCCATTGATGTGGACTACTATTATTGTATTATTATCAGTTAGTTCCTTTATGTTTATTACTAATTGTTTTGTATATTTGAGTGCTCTAACTTGGATTTTATTGTCTATCCCCTCTAAGCAATTTGTCCATAGTACTTTTTTACTTACTCTTATTAATCTTGTTTGCTGAGATCCTAAATCAACCTTTCCATCCACTCTATGTAAAGAGTTCTACACAATGAAGAAATTATTATATAAAGGACAAAACACTGGTTTGAAAATCAGTTCAGTCCAGCTCTGCCACTAATTAAGTAAATTTGAAGAGTTCTGTAGACTCTGTAAAATTAGTGGTACCATACATGTCCCAGTAGAGTCCTCCAATTTTAAAATCATATGATAGGGGTTCCTGGGTGGCTCAGTTGATTGTGTCTGCCTTTGGCTCGGGTCATGATCCCAGAGTCCTGGGATCAAGCCCCATATCAAGCCCCATATCGAGCTCCAAGTCAGGCTCCTTGCTTATCAGGGAGCCTGTTTCTCTCTCTCATTCTTGCCTGCTTGTGTGCTCTCTCTCTCACTCTCTGTGTCAAATAAATAAAATCTAAAAAAGTTAAAAATAAATCATATGATAAATATCTTTTCAATCCCAACATTATTTTGGATCCCAACAATTTGCTATTTCATAACAAATAAAAGCTGTGTCTCCTGTCAGGGAAAATGGACTTAAAATTATTGATGTATAAACAATTCATACAAATAAGTAGTAAGTAAGAAAAATTTTAAGAACGCAATAAGCTTGGCTTTAAGAAATATATAATAAGAATGTTCAGTATAATAACACAGGTTCAGTTGTGACTGGAAGGATGGTTTACTCTGTGCAATGCTGAAATCTTTTTCCCCATAGGTCTTTAAAAACAAAGCAGATTCCAAATTACAGTGGGATGGCTTAAGAAATAGGAAAGCTGAGATAACATAACAACCAGCTTTCAACCTTATGAACATTTCTGAGACATTTTCTTCATACCTAAAGTACTTTTTCCATAAAGGAAGAGTTCTTTTTAATTATCCAGGGACATACATTATTAATTAAATTCTTTCTTTGAATCATAATTTGCACTAAAATCCCCAGAAGTAAAAAACGTGTATGAGAATTTGGAAACTCCACTCAAGAGGTCACTGCAAGGACATTAAAGGGCATTTACTTTGTTTAGATGTGATGTACTTTATTAGGGCTGATTCACCCTTACTGCAATACTCTGGGGGAATTAAACACATTAATCTAATTATGAGATTTTCAAAGAACTCTTGGAAGAAAGGCATTCACCAAATTTCAATTATTTTTAGAAGATCCATCTTTGAGTTTAATTTAATTTTCTGTTATCTAAACTGAGGCAAAGCCATTGTTTAAGTTTATTCAAAGACAAAAGAATAGCATTATTAGTGTTTGGTTTCTTCATGTAGCTTACACTTAACAACAAATTGTCACATAGTTTTCTTTATATCTAATGATATTATTTTCTCACCTAAATACAGATTTAATATTGGACAGTCTTGAATCCAATAAGGTATAAACATTACACATTTTCTATTTTCCCAATCACTGCTTTCAAATCTACTTGGTCAAATCTCTTTTTCCTGACCCTTAACAACATCTCAGGCAGACCCTATAGCTTTCAGGTCACTCTGAATATTTAAAAAATCTAGTCCAGCCTAGGATACTTTAAATTTTCAACTTTTATGTAGAGTTTTTAACCTTGCCTTCCAAAGCCCTGGCCAATACATGTAATGTGTCAAGGTCATAATCTGCTTTTATACTCCTTCAGAAAGGTGAGAACAGAAACATGATACTGAGGAGATGGGGATGGGACCAAGCCCATTACTGCTCATTGCATATTTACCTGCTCCTAGACATTTCCTACCCCTCATGCATCAAGTTGGGGAATACGACTAGTAGCAAAGTGGAACATAAAGGGAAATGAGATGGCTCTTCTGGTCTGCACAGTTAAAATTAAGAGTATCTTCTAGGGTACCTGGGTGGCTTAGTGGGTTAAAGCCTCTGCCTTCTGCTCAGGTCATAGTCCCAGGGTCCTGGAATCAAGCCCTGCATTGGGCTCTCTGCTCAGCAGGGAGCCTGCTTCCTCCTCTCTCTCTGCCTGCCTCTCTGCCTACTTGTGATCTCTGTCTGTCAAATAAATAAATAAAATCTTAAAAAAAAAAAGAGTATCTTCTGTATGTATACTCTCTCCCTTGGCTCTGTGGCTGAAAACAAAGGATTCAAGTGTAACATGGTACAGTTAAACTAGATGTTGCTTGGGTCTCTGAGTCGCCATGAAGAGAAAAGTAGCCTGCCCAGCCTGCATCAGATTGTGATGTAACGAGATGTACATCCTTCCTTTACTAAGCCACTGAGAGTCCAGGATTTATTTTTTTTTACCACAACGTAATCTGTCATGTATCCTATTTAATGCAAAGATAGACTGGAAGGTGAGGCAGAAAGAGTAGGCTGCGCTGGCTCTGACCAAAGAAACAAAGGAGAAAGAGTAAGTACTTGCAGTGACAGCAAACTCACGTGGGCTTGTTTGCATACTGGTGAGAAGGAGCCAATAACAAAATTGGCAGTGTAAGGAAGAGAGTATATCATAGGTGGGCCGCTTTTTATGAAGGGAAATGAAAGACTAGGATTAATACCACAAGGGAAGAAATAAATCTGGAAAGGAGTGTTTGCTCAATGAAAAGAGAAAAGGAGAAAACAAAAAAATTAGATGGAAAAATTATTAAAATTGCAGAAAATCTAGTAAGAGAAAAATGGACCACTTTTGCCGTCTTCTGATAGAGGTATAATCAAGGGAATTTCCAAACGACGTGAGCTTGTATTAACCTTCTCTCACATACTTAAATTTATTCAGCTTTATCCCCACAGACCACACTTAATACCTATTCTTAAGGTACACCAAGCCTGATATCTTCTAAATCTTATGTGCTTTTAATGCATTTCTGGGCAGAGTTACTCATGCTCCTTGCACACTAGCAATATCATAAATTAGAACTGGGAATTACTGAGGTATGAGTTTACCAACCTGAACTAGATGAAAGTCTAACAGAATTAAGCACAGGTTTTATAGGAAGGTATTTTGTTTGAATTGAGACCCAATCAGAAGAAAAAGTTGTATTTCACTTGAAAAAAAAAAGCTGGAAAAAAACACAATTTACAGAAAAGTGTGATGTGCTTTGTATTAAAGGACTGGAAGGGTTCAATAGAGGGAGGGAAATGTGCCAGTCCTAAAATTCTGGTAGGTTATAAAATACCCCTCTTCCTATTTCTGCTCTCTCCCACTAAATTCCTAAACCAGTAATGACCAGGTCAGTGGATAATTGGACATAGAAATTTTCTGTTCCCAAGAAATGAGTCAATAGATTTGAAAATACTTATTTATTTCACATGTGCAGGAATCACTCACTAAAATCAAGGGATAATTATTATGTCTTGTCTTCAAGAGATCAGTCTTTAACTTCTTCGAGTATCCTATTTTAAGAGCACAGAATAATTATTTAGTTGGCTCTTCATATAACTGGTAATCAAACCCTCTACCTTCCTTTCCAATATCTCTTTTTTTTAATTTCTTAATTTATTTTCAGCGTAACAGTATTCATTATTTTTGCACCACACCCAGTGCTCCATGCAAGCCGTGCCCTCTCTAATACCCACCACCTAGAACCCCAACCTCCCACCCCCCCCGCCACTTCAAAACCCTCAGATTGTTTTTCAGAGTCCATAGTCTCTCATGGTTCACCTCCCCTTCCAATTTACCCCAACTCCCTTCTCCTCTCTAACGCCCCTTGTCCTCCATGCTATTTGTTATGCTCCACAAATAAGTGAAACCATATGATAATTGACTCTCTCTGCTTGACTTATTTCACTCAGCATAATCTCTTCCAGTCCTGTCCATGTTGCTACAAAAGTTGGGTATTCATCCTTTCTGATGGAGGCATAATACTCCATAGTGTATATGGACCACATCTTCCTTATCCATTCGTCTGTTGAAGGGCATCTTGGTTCTTTCCACAGTTTGGCGACCGTGGCCACTGCTCTTCTCTCTTACACCTGCCCACAGTGTATCATACTCTCTCAGCCTTTCATCACCTTATATCCAGATCCTTTAGGTCTTCAGATCTCCCAGTGTTCCCGTCTATCCTAGATGCCTTCTTAAAGCACTGTTTTCACCATGTCATTCTCAGAATTAAAACTTGCAGTTCCTCCCCATCGTGTACAGTAGAGAGGTTATTTACCCGGCATTTGGGGATGGGCTTCAAGGGGATTTTTGAGAGCACTGAAATTCTGTGCAAACTTTTTTTATGCTATATGTTACTTTGCTGGTAAAATACTCAGTTTTCTCATATCCTATGGGAAACCCTAAAAAAGGTTGAGAATCACCAATATAGAGAGCAAAATCCAAACCTAATGACCAGGATACAAGAAGTGAGAAAAAGCCTGCCTTTCACTAGTGGCCCCTAAGTCAGATCTTCTGTTGGGTTAGTTCTCATTCTATTCATTCATTTATTCATTCACTCAATGAACATTCCTCAAGCACTTTTAAGACCCAAACATGATTATGGACACAGAGGATGTATAAGTGAAAGAACAGTTTCATCCTTAAAGTATTTCTAAGCTCTCATCAGAACACACCTCTTGTGCAGGTGGGGAATTAGGTCGTGAGCAGGCCTAGTATTTCAGGAATTGAAACAAGGTATAAGGGGCACCTGGGTAGCTCAGTTGGTTAAGCCTCTACCTTCAGCTCAGGTCATGATCCCAGGGTCCTGGGATTGAACCCCGCATCAGGATCCCTGCTCTGCAGGAAGCCTGCTTCTCCCTCTCCCACTCCCCCGTTAGTGTTCTCTCTCTCTCTCTCTCTCTCTGTGTCAAATAAATAAAAATCTTTAAAAAAGAAGAAGAAACAATGTTTGAGAGTGGGTTAAGAGAAACAACCCTTAGGCGTCAAGAACAAAAGAATAAAAGTAATGTTCGAAGAAACCTCTAACACACCAAGTACAAAGGGGAGTGCTAGATAAAGAAGTGAGAATCAAGCGGTAGCAGACTCCAAAGCTCAGCCAAGCTATGGAACTAACGAATTCAAGAAGATAAATAGAAGATGGAACCAGTGAAAAGAGACTCTGGAGTGCCCGTACTTACAGCCGGATTCCTTACTATGTAGCCTCCAGATGTGGCAGTGGGAGAGGACACAGAAGGATGCCAAGAGAGTCCTAGGAGCTTTACAGTGGTGGTCACACATAAGCTGACCCTTCAAAGAGGAGCAGGATATTGTCAGGTGGACAGGGGGGAAGGCAGGATAACCCATAAAGGGAGCATTAAATGCAAGGGCTCAGAAACTTGACACAGCATGTTTTGAGGAACAAAAAGTGGTTTAGTACAAATAGAGGTGTGGGGTAAATTATTTAGAGATGATGCCTAGTAACCCTGGTATGTAGACATTTGACCTTCCAAAAGAAAATTAGATTTGTGATCCAGAATGTCAGAACGCTCAAATCAAGCCCCTTGATTTTACGCAGCAAGAAACTCGGGTTTGGGAGGATATTTGCCTCACCCAAGTTAACTGACGGCAAAGTCAACACCGCATTTCTCACCTGCCAGTTTAAGTTTTATTTGATGTATGCCCCACAGCCAGCTCTATAACCTGATCCAAACCATCTGGACTTCTACCAGAATTAGACATTCAGAAGAAAAACCACTGATGACTATAAAGTCAGAGGTGGGTGGGGAAATGGTAACCTTTCACTTTAGTAGTTTATAATACTGAACAGCTTCGGAGATTCTAATAATAAAAAAAATAGGAAGACAGGAAAAGGGTGAGGTATTCCTATCATCTCTGTCCATACCAGAATTAGGACCCAGCATTGTGTCTGGCTTCTAGTCCACGCTGTGGTGGTAAATGTTTAACAACCAGCATTCAGAGCAGGAAGGGTGGAGGTTCATTTATAGGGTTTTCCAATTTCCGTGACGTAAATACTTCCTTCGTGGCCAATCTTAAGCTACCCATGTGATGTAACTGAGATGCTAACAGTTAACTCTTAGGAGTCAGTACAAGCTGGCTGAAAGGTACCCCTACTAGAGGATGACAATAAACACCTAATAAATCCATCAACCGGCAATCACCCCCATAGAACCTCCAGCCTTCAGTCAAAGTTGAGCCAGGCCTGCCCATTTGTGTCAGACAAAATAAAATAGTTACTCTATCTCACTAAAAGTGGTACACTTAATAGAAAAATATAAAGAGATGAAACCCTGCCTTTCTCGTACAATAGTACTAACCTACTCCTCCCTACCTCAGCTCACTGTCTTCTACTTGACCTTGCTCCCAGCAGGGGTGCTGACCATCACATTTCCAGGAACAAGTGTGACAAAAGCATTGGCCAGAACTACTGGAGAGCTTCTCTTTAAAGTACTTCAATTGGGGGCGCCTGTGTGGTTCAGTGGGTTAAAGCCTCTGCCTTCGGCTCAGGTCATGATCCCAGGGATCAAGCCCCGCATCGGGCTCTCTGCTCAGCAGGGAGTCTGCTTCCTCCTCTCTCTCTCTCTGCCTGCCTCTCTGCCTCCTTGTGATCTCTTTCTCTGTCAAATAAATAAATAAAATCTTTAAAGAAAAATAAAATAAAGTACTTAAATTGTCTAGACTTGATTCTGAAGTCACGTTGAGATTAGGCAGATGGAAGTCATGCATAAATCAATGTCAAGTGTGACAGAGAAAAATACCAGGTGATGAGAAGAAATGGAAACTTGGTGACATTCCCAAAGCAACCAATAGAGAAGCAGAGGCTCCTTCATTACTATTACATCACTTCTGGTATTGCACCTTTATTGTGCTAAAGCTGAATAATAAGTTCTGGATAAAGTACTGCAGTTTGGTGTCTCTCCTAGGAGATGAGCCATTCAGTTCCCAGCCATGCTAAAGTGGGTATTTGAAAGGTCCTTTAAGAGAAGTCATTCCAAGGCTAGAGAATCATGCTGGGGTTTCCTATGTAGGCTTTCACCACTCAATCAGCCTACCTGGCACTTCTGTAACACTCATTGAGAGGTTTTCTTGTTCTCCTAGTTTTTCCTTTGTGCTCTCATCTCCCAAATAGATGTTGAGCGAATCAGCCCACACTGGCAGCTCTCTGCTGCCCTCTTCTGTCACCAAGTGGTAATGACTCTAGTGGCCCCATCTTTTGGACAAGAATTCAAGGTCACTAGGAATCTTCTCCCTCAAAACTGGTTATTCTCCGTTCTTTTCCTTCCAGCTTCAGTATGTTTCTGTGAATTCTTGACACCTCTTTCTGATTTTTACTCTGGCTTCAGAGACAATTACCTTTCGTGGATTCTTTCATAATTTCTGTGTTGACACTTGTGAGTTCTTTCCTAAATTTCC
Source organism: Neogale vison (assembly GCF_020171115.1). Taxonomy (NCBI): domain Eukaryota; kingdom Metazoa; phylum Chordata; class Mammalia; order Carnivora; family Mustelidae; genus Neogale; species Neogale vison. The sequence goes on from NC_058091.1 coordinate 112,004,567, forward strand.
ACTTTTTTCTCATTTTTCTTTAAAGATTTTATTTATTTATTTGACAGAGAGAGAGAGAGAAAGCAAGCATAGCAGGGGGAGGGGCAGAGGGAGAGAGAGAAGCAGGCTTCCGACTGAGCAGGGAGCCCATTGCGGGGCTCAATTCCAGGACCCCGAGATCATGACCTAAGCTGAAGGCAGATACATAACTGACTAAGACACCCAGGGCCCCCCCAACTTCTTTCTCATTAATAATGGATATCTTCAAAGAGATAATTCAAAATATCTGCTTCTTTTAACCCATATTGACTCCTAAAAGAAAATCATCCCCTTAATCATTTTCAAACAGCTTCATCTGAAGTCACAGTTTTCTATTACAAGACCTAACATTTCTACATTTTTGTTAGAAGACCTAACATTCCTGTATTGTCCACTCCTTTTCTTTTCACAATCCTTATTTATACAGATTTCTAGGATAAGAGTTAATTGTTTAACTAGCTGGTGTGGCCCTGGCATTCAAATGGCTGGAGTATAAGATCCAGGCCTCTCGGGGACAAATTGTGTAGATCTTTCCGAAAAAAATAAAATATAATTTACCATGTGGATTTCCAGCAAATTTCTGAAAATTCAGAAATTAGAAAACTAGAAAAATAGTGGGTGACCACAACCCAAAATCAGGCAAATATATACACAAACTGAGATGATAGGGAAAGTAAGGCTATTGTCTTGGTGTGGGCATTGGCAAAGGGTTTGCTATGGCAACTCCTGCCCTAGTTCATGTGGCCATAAATTGAGGTTTGCAACAAGAAAAGATGGCTCTTACCTCCTGGAATGCTGCTGAGTCCAGAAATATTGAGGACAACTTGACAACTTCTTTAAATTCTGTCTCAGTCCTAAAAAGCTAGTGATCTGCAATTACAGGATTGTGGAAAACATTAGTAATAGTAGAACATGGCAGCACTTAGTCAATGGCATTTGGGCAGAAAGAGGATGTACTAACCATGTCTTCTTTACTGGCCTCTTCCCTCCTTTCCCTGCACAACCCTCATGTACAACTTTGTAATTTACAAACACAGACACATGCTAATTATTCTATTTTCTAAAGTGCTGGGAAGATTCTGTCTGCCAATATCAGTTCCAAAACGTATGATCTATCCAGGATTAAGTTCTAAGCTTATCCTCTCTAAATTCATCCATAATAATAAGATTTTGGTTCATTTGAACATAAATGCTGCAGCTGAGTATCAGAATGCAGGATTTATTAAAATCCCTACCCAAGTTATTACTGAATGTGTTGCCCACATGTCTGATATGACTTTCCTAAAAGTAAATTAACATTTATTGAGAAGTGAGCTAAAATGGGTCCACAATGTAAATGAATCACTTCATTTCTATTTTAAATAATTGTACTTCATATTACCTTTTAAACTAACCTCAGGTATTTCCATTTTTAATAAAGAAGTATCTTTCAAATCAGCTAATCCAAATCAAATTTTATACTGTCATATTTTATGAAAGTAGACCACTCTGAAGTAAGCATAACTTATTATGAGTAATGTAATATGCCTACAATAAATCTGCTTTAAATTGTCTTTATCATAATGTTGCCAGTAGATAAAAACATTACCAACACTGGACTTCATATATTCTAAAGAATGCGGCATCTCTATTCTTGATTTTTTAAAAGATTTTAGTTATTTATCTGAGAGACAGACACGGCGAGAGAGGGAGCACAAGCAGGGGGAGTGGGAGAGGGAGAAGCAGGCTTCCTGTAGAGCAAGGAGCTGGATGCAGGGCTCGATCCCAAGACCCTGGAATCATGACCTGAGCCAAAGGCAGACACTTAACAACTGAGCCACCCAGGCACCCCTCTATTCCTGATTTTTGATGTGATAAACATAATTTCACCCATCATATAAATAACCCATGAGATAGAGATTCATCCTTCTGTACATGTGGGAAAATATATTCAATCAATTAAATCTCAATTTAAAAGAATGAATGTAACCAACAGTTAACATGTAGCATGTGTCAGAACTCAAGACTGAATGTAGGTAATAGTACTGACAGAAATTAACAGATTCTTCACTTATCTTCTGTTTATACTGCAAACAGATATGTGCTTATAAAATCTAGTTTGCCTCAATTATAAGTGGCTAGAAACGAGTAATAAATTTGTATGTCTTGAATTTCCAGGTTTTAGATTTCAGGCAGTCGACACCAAGATTATAAAAGAATGATAGAGTCATAAAATCCTACGTAAACACATAGTTCAGTGCTTTGAATTCAAAAGTAAACATAAAGGTTAGTCATTAATTTGCTGGTGGTTCTGAAAATTTCTTGGCAATCTACCAACATCTGTACATTTAAAGCTGTGTTGAAAACCGTATTTCTTCAATATGGCCACTAGATGGCAGGCCTTGGAGACTCACTTGGCCTAAAAGTAGTTGAAACAAAACAGGAAACAAAATCTTTATGGTAATGGTAGGCATAGAGGAATATAGTTAATAGTACTTTGGGTCAAAGAAGAAAAAAAGAACTAATCATGAGTCTTCCCTTATGCCAGATTTAGGTTTCCCACATGAAGATTTCAGGATACTAGAATTTTGCAACTTGGCATACATGGCACTGGGGGAAAAAAGTGGTGGTGAAAGGTAAAAATGTTTTCCCTGAAATTTGTCTGTTTTTCACTAAAATAAATATTTCAATAAAAGAGCAATAATGGGAATCTATAGAGGTTAAAACCTATGACTCTCCTCTCCACTCACTTGGGAATGAACACAGAAAAATAGAAGTATGTAACTATTAGGAATGTACTCCTACAGATTAATAAATTAGTCGAATTTCAATTGAAGCCAACTGGTAACATATTGAGCTATTTAGGTGTCTTTAAATCCAACTTCTTATTAATAAATCCCAACAGTAAATTTTACTCCGAACATTTTAAACATCTTTCTTGAAATAAAATTCACATACCATACAATTCAACCACTTAAAGTGTACAGTTCAGTATTTTTCAGCACTGTCACAAGACTATACAACCATCTTCCCAAACTAATTTTATAACATTCTGTCCCCTTTAAAAGAATCCTTGTAGCAATTGGCTGTCAATACTTACCCCCTTTACTATCCACCTCAGTAACTATTAATTTACTTTGTGTGTCTATAGATTTGCTTATTCTGGATTTTTCTTGTAGATGGAATCACACAGTATGTGGTCCACTGTGACTGGCTTCATGCCCTTAGCATAATGTTTTTAAGGTTTATTCATGTCTCATATATCAGAACTTCATTCCTTTTTATGGATGAAAATGTTCCATCATATGGATATACCCTGTTTTCTTTATCCACTCATCAGCTGATCAATATTGAGGCTATTTCCATCTTTTGGTGATTGTGGATAATGTTACCATGAACATTGCCATACAAGTATCTATTTGAATCTCAGTTTTCAAATTTTGGGTTACATACCTAGGAGTGGAATTACGGGGTCATGTAATTCTATGTTTAGCTTTTTGAGCAACTGCCAAACTGTTTTCCAGAGTGGCTGCACCCTTCCCACCAGCAATGTACAAGTGTTACAAGTGTTATTTAATGGAGGTTGGTTGTTTGTTTCTTAATAGCCATCCTAGAGTGTCTGAAGTGGTATTTCATCGTGACTTTCATTCATTTCATTTTTTGTTTTCAAAAACCAATTTACCTATCTCCAACTTCATTTTGATTTGAAAATGTTACTTATGAATTTAAAAATTATCAAATTTTAGGGGCGCCTGGGTGGCTCAGTGGGTTAAAGCCTCTGCCTTCGGCTCAGGTCATGATCCCAGAGTCCTGGGATCGAGTCCCACATCGGGCTCTCTGCTCAGCAGGGAACCTGCTTTCTCCTCTCTCTCTCTGCCTGCCTCTCTGCCTGCTTGTGATCTCTCTGTCAAATAAATAAATAAAATCTTTAAAAAAATTATCAAATTTTATAAGACATGACACTGTTAAATCACGAAATTCTTATTTAAATCTATTCATTTTGGCTCTTGATAAAAATTATTATTAAAAAACTTGTTAAGAAGACCACCCATACTAAGACAGCATGTAACTAACTGGTCAAATTTTCTCACAAGTGCTGTTTTTCAAATTTGACAGCCATCTGTTAAAGGTAATGGCAGATGACACACAAAATGCTGCATGAATTTATTTAATAGTAATATACAGGGGTGCCCGGGTGGCTTAGTCACTTAAGCATCTGCCTTCAGCTCAGGTCATAATTCAGGGTCCTGAGATGGATGGAGCCTCTTGCCCGGCTCCCTGCTCAGTGAGGTCTGCTTCTCTCTCTCTCCCTTGCATCCTACCCCTCACCCCAGCTTGTGCACGGGTGTTCTCTCTCCGTCTCCCAGATAAATAAATATATATATATATATAATCTTTAAAAAAAAAAGGTGATATACAATGTGGTGTGGACACCTACTACCATGCATTATTGAGAACTGTACCAATCACTTACATCAGCTAAGCCGGTGTAAATTTGCTGCCTGGTCAAAGGCCGCAAATTTAGTCAACTACTTAATCTGGATTCAAACTGAGATGTCTGACTTCCACAGGCAGTTTTGCTGGCCTCTGCATTGTGTCCTGTGGAGGCGGTAGGATTGTATTCAGTTTCCCAATGGAGATTTAATATCTATGTCTGTAGACCTACATAACACCGAGGAAGCCCAGAGACAGTAAGACTTCCTATTGCAAAATGTGTGCCCGCCCAATGTCTTAATACAATACACGTCTGACTGTAAGAAACGGAACAGAATGTGAAGCATGACAGCATTCATTCATTTGTCCTTTCCTTGATTCATTCCTTCAGCACGCATTTAGAGAGGGGTGATCCTATGTTACCCAACGCCCTAGGCACTGAAGACACATCAAGGAGCAACAAAAAACCTTCGCACTGGGGGACCTTCCCTGTAGTGGACAGACGCAGAGAAGAAAGACAGGAACCTAAAAACAAAATTAGCTCATTTTTCACAGAGAAAGAAAGAAAAGAATTCAAAAGAGTGATGAAATAAGGAGCTGTGGCGGGGTGGGGGCTACACTGGCTCAGAGAGTCAGACGAGATCTCTCTGTGAAGGTGACGTTTACACGTAGGCCCAAAAAAACACGAAGGAGCCAGCTATGTCAAGATCTGAGAAAAGGGAGGGCCAGGCAAAGGGAACAAACAAAGCAAGTGAAAACACATGGAGATGAGAACTAGCAGCTGTTGCAGGAGGAGGCGGATGGCGGTTGGAACAGAGGGGATGGCAGTGAGCTGCCAGTGATGATTCTGGGATACAGGTGAGCCCAGGTCGTGCAGGCCTGTTGGCCATGATAAGGAGTTTGGGCATCAGTCTAATTGCAGGAAGTAGACTTTAGAGGATTTTAACTAAAATAATAACAATAACAACAACAACAACATGATCAATGGATATGGTAGAAGTGA